>NC_092333.1:308975000-311375000 GCF_046630445.1 Rutidosis leptorrhynchoides | reverse complement strand
TAAGTGAAGTGGTCAAGCTTTGGTTCAAGTAAATAGCATGCACCTCTAAAGTTGTGTGTGAGTTGGAAGTAACAAATGAGCATGGGATATTGTCTTGAAGACCAAAAAATTCTGCACACTCTTTTTATAAATAATGTTATATATATATACATAAATTTGATACATATATATATAAACATGTATATACTTTCACATTTTATAAACATTTTTATAAAATATAACACAACATAATCATTTAAACCTATAAACAATTATATATAAATTATCCAAATAATTTATCTCAAGTGATCATATTTTAGAAAACCGATTTTCTAAAGTCTAAGTGTCGCGTATTTATTTAATGACCCAATCGTCAAGACTAAATATGTTTTAAGGTGTCGGTAAGTTTGTTATTGGGTATGACCCGACTTGGATCATAACATACTAGCCACATTAATTTAATATGTCGCTCGGGCATACGAAATACCTTCAATCTCCCACTTGCACGAGAAACATAAGAAATTAATGCAAGTGATGGATACCACCTAACGACCGTCCATCACCCCCAATATGTTATGACTTTGTGCCATTCAATAACATCATCCCTTTCGAGTTCCCATCTCGAATATGAATAGGTGAATCTTTCATTATATCCTTTCGTCCTAGATGTCATGTTAAATCCAAGAGACACAGAGCGATCACTCTCTTTTAGATTTAACTTTATCAGGCCTTAGACATCTGACTCTCAACGAATAAGAGGGACAAATTCCATCTTGACTACATACGTCCTAAATATGTACCTTGCATTATGAATGAGCTCTTCCTTGTGAACTACCATATTTCAGAATAGCAAAGGAAAGAATCAAGGTACAATACTTGGTAAATATCTGATCCCAATATGTATCTCAGGTCAGAGGATACAATGATATTCGCCTTTACTCAAGATTACATGTGATCAACCACAAAGGCTCCATTTAGTAAGTCTTGAGGGCGGGTCTTCCAATATTTGTATCCCACAAATATCTATGAACCTTGGTTGCAACCTTGCACCACATTCATCCCGTGAATGTATACCAATCCGAGTTCATAATAGTCTAAACCTCACATTTGCTCCCACAAATGTGATCGACTACGGAATTTAGAATAATTACTTATTCATGGATAAAATATGCAAAATAGGAACATAACTCAAAATAAATTAATACCATAATTATATTAATGAGTTTGAATAATTTTGGTCCATTACAATACTTAAAACAGATCATGACCAATCACTAGAATATCGAAGCCCTAATGCACAAACATGTCCTGCATGTTTTGATCCATGTAAGGGCTTCGTGAGAGGATCCGCTATATTAAGATTTGTGTGAACTTTGTGAATACATATCTTTCCCTTTTCAACTTCATCCCTTATGTAGTTGAATCACCGCTCAATGTAACGGGTCTTTTGGTGAGCACGAGGTTCCTTGATTTGAGCAATCGCACCCTCGTTGCCACAAAAGATCTCAAGAGGGTCCTGAATGGAAGGGACTACTCCTAAGTCGTCGATGAATTTCTTCATCCATGCAGATTCCTGAGCTGCCAATGATGCGGCGATGTACTCTGACTCTATAGTGGATAAAGCAACAACATCCTGTTTTGAATGTGATGACCCGAGAATTTCCGACCTAATTTAAACTTAATCTTTATATGTTTCCGACACGATAAGCAAAGCCTGTAATGTTGAGTCTCGAAAACTTTGAAAACTAGGTTCATATATTCAATTGACCTCTAGCTATTCCGACGATTCACGAACAATTTTGTGTAAACAAATATGTGAATATATATGTATGTATGTATGTATATATATATATATATATATATATATATATATATGTATATATATATATATGTATATATATATATAAAATGTATACACTAATTTGAAATGATAGAATACAGTTAAATCATTTAAATTGAAAATGTGAAATCATATACAGAATAATTAAGTTACTATTAAAAAAAATATATATACATATATATACATGTATGAATGCTATACATAAAATAATTAATAAATATTAAAGATTCAAAACATTATGTAATAAGTAAATATGATACAATTAATAAATAGTATAAGTAATTACAAGTTAAAAATATAGTTATTAACATAATTATTATTATGATGACTAAAGAAAAATGTTAATAATAACATTATTATTATACTTACTAGTATCATCGTATTAGTAAAAGTATAAATTTAATTAGGATTATTGAATGTATTATTATTAAGTTGATTACTAAAATTACCATGTTATTTAAAATTGTTATTATCAATATTATCATATTATTATTATTATTATCATTACTTTTATCATTAATTATTATTAGTGTTATTTGATGTTTCTATTATTAGTTTTATTATTATTATTAGTATCTTTATAACATCATTTATATTATTATTGGTATTATTATTATTAGTTATATATTTATTATTATTATTACTATTAATTATTAATATTTGTTATCATTAATAATATTAGCAATATTATTATTAATTATTAATATACTTATTAATAACTATTATTAATTTTAATTAAAAATTTCAATGAATTATGCAAAAGCTGTTAAGGGTCTTTGTCTACTTTTTTTTTTCTTTCCAAATTTCCTTTCCTGATCCCATTTGTCAATCCACTCATTGAATCACAACAAAAGTGTGTCAGATAATTGGTACGAAGTTGTTAGCAATACCTTTCTCCTTCTATTTTTTTTAATTATATTGGTACCTGAATGATACAACATGTCAACCCAAGTTGCTATTTAAAACAATCAAATTCAGTCATTGAAGGATACCAGTCGATATAATTTATCAAATACAACTTGCAATTATTATTTTTTTTTAGTTTTAATTTAATGAAGTTCAGTAAAAAAAAAAAAGAACGAAGGCCGATTGCCAGTTCTTGATTTGATTTTCAAACAGGTCAATTCATCATCGAATTTTAAAAAATTTGAAATGCAGTATTGTTAGTAATCTTTTGATAAAATAATCTTCAAAGTTTGAACATCTAATTCCTTGTATTAGATCTGAATTTGTGAGTCAAAGATTTTAAATAAAAAAGTCAACCAATTGTTCATAGCGAAATTCGAATCCAATCCGATATTTCAGGATCAATTGAGGATTTGTGTAGTGACCCAAACTTTTCCATGTTTATATATATTAATTGAGATTGATATTTACATGATTAAATGTTTCCAACATGTTAAGCAATCAAACTTGTTAAGACTTGATTAATTGAAATATGTTTCATATAGACAATTGACCACCCAAGTTGACCGGTGATTCACGAATGTTAAAACTTGTAAAAACTATATGATGATATATATATGGATATATATATAGTTAACATGATACTATGATAAGTAAACATATCATTAAGTATATTAACAATGAACTACATATGTAAAAACAAGACTACTAACTTAATGATTTTTAAACGAGACATATATGTAACGATTATCGTTGTAAAGACATTTAATGTATATATATCATATTAAGAGATATTCATACATGATAATATCATGATAATATAATAATTTAAAATCTCATTTGATATTATAAACATCGGGTTAACAACATTTAACAAGATCGTTAACCTAAAGGTTTCAAAACAACACTTACATGTAACGACTAACGATGACTTAACGACTCAGTTAAAATGTATATACATGTAGTGTTTTAATATGTATTTATAAACTTTTGAAAGACTTCAATACACTTATCAAAATACTTCTACTTGACAAAAATGCTTACAATTACATCCTCTTTCAGTTTCATCAACACACGTATTCGTACTCGTACAATACACAACTTTTAGATGTATGTACTATTGGTATATACACTCCAATGATCAGCTCTTAGCAGCCCATGTGAGTCACCTAACACATGTGGGAACCATCATTTGGCAACTAGCATGAAATATCTCATAAAATTACAAAAATATGAGTAATCATTCATGACTTATTTACATGAAAACAAAATTACATATCCTTTATATCTAATCCATACACCAACGACCAAAAACATCTACAAACACTTTCATTCTTCAATTTTCTTCATCTAATTGATCTCTCTCAAGTTCTATCTTCAAGTTCTAAGTGTTCTTCATATATTCTACAAGTTCTAGTTATATAAAATCAAGAATACTTTCAAGTTTGCTAGCTCACTTCCAATCTTGTAAGGTGATCATCCAACCTCAAGAAATCTTTGTTTCTTACAGTAGGTTATCATTCTAATACAAGGTAATAATCATATTCAAACTTTGGTTCAATTTCTATAACTATAACAATCTTATTTCAAGTGATGATCTTACTTGAACTTGTTTTCGTGTCATGATTCTGCTTCAAGAACTTCGAGCCATCCAAGGATCCGTTGAAGCTAGATCCATTTTTCTATTTTCCAGTAGGTTTATCTAAGGAACTTAAGGTAGTAATGATGTTCATAACATCATTCGATTCATACATATAAAGCTATCTTATTCGAAGTTTTAAACTTGTAATCACTAGAACATAGTTTAGTTAATTCTAAACTTGTTCGCAAACAAAAGTTAATCCTTCTAACTTGACTTTTAAAATCAACTAAACACATGTTCTATATCTATATGATATGCTAACTTAATGATTTAAAACCTGGAAACACGAAAAACACCGTAAAACCGGATTTACGCCGTCGTAGTAACACCTGGGGCTGTTTTGGGTTAGTTAATTAAAAACTATGATAAACTTTGATTTAAAAGTTGTTATTCTGAGAAAATGATTTTTATTATGAACGTGAAACTATATCCAAAAATTATAGTTAAACTCAAAGTGGAAGTATGTTTTCTAAAATGGTCATCTAGACGTCGTTCTTTCGACTGAAATGACTACCTTTACAAAAACGACTTGTAACTTATTTTTCTGACTATAAACCTATACTTTTTCTATTTAGATTCATAAAATAGAGTTCAATATGAAACCATAGCAATTTGATTCACTCAAAACAGATTTAAAATGAAGAAGTTATGGGTAAAACAAGATTGGATAATTTTTCTCATTTTAGCTACGTGAAAATTGGTAACAAATCTATTCCAACCATAACTTAATCAACTTGTATTGTATATTATGTAATCTTGAGATACCATAGACACGTATACAATGTTTCGACCTATCATGTCGACACATCTATATATATTCCGGAACAACCATAGACACTCTATATGTGAATGTTGGAGTTAGCTATACAGGGTTGAGGTTGATTCCAAAATATATATAGTTTGAGTTGTGATCAATACTGAGATACGTATACACTGGGTCGTGGATTGATTCAAGATAATATTTATCGATTTATTTCTGTACATCTAACTGTGGACAACTAGTTGTAGGTTACTAACGAGGACAGCTGACTTAATAAACTTAAAACATCAAAATATATTAAAAGTGTTGTAAATATATTTTGAACATACTTTGATATATATGTATATATTGTTATAGGTTCGTGAATCAACCAGTGGCCAAGTCTTACTTCCCGACGAAGTAAAAATCTGTGAAAGTGAGTTATAGTCCCACTTTTAAAATCTAATATTTTTGGGATGAGAATACATGCAGGTTTTATAAATGATTTACAAAATAGACACAAGTACGTGAAACTACATTCTATGGTTGAATTATCGAAATCGAATATGCCCCTTTTTATTAAGTCTGGTAATCTAAGAATTAGGGAACAGACACCCTAATTGACGCGAATCCTAAAGATATATCTATTGGGCCTAACAAACCCCATCCAAAGTACCGGATGCTTTAGTACTTTGAAATTTATATCATATCCGAAGGGTGTCCCGGAATGATGGGGATATTCTTATATATGTATCTTGTTAATGTCGGTTACCAGGTGTTCACCATATGAATGATTTTTATCTCTATGTATGGGATGTGTATTGAAATATGAAATCTTGTGGTCTATTATTATGATTTGATATATATAGGTTAAACCTATAACTCACCAACATTTTTATTGACGTTTTAAGCATGTTTATTCTCAGGTGATTATTAAGAGCTTCTGCTGTTGCATACTTAAATAAGGACGAGATTTGGAGTCCATGCTTGTATGATATTGTGTAAAAACTGCATTCAAGAAACTTATTTTGTTGTAACATATTTGTATTGTAAACCATTATGTAATGGTCGTGTGTAAACAGGATATTTTAGACTATCATTATTTGATAATCTACGTAAAGCTTTTTAAACCTTTATTGATGAAATAAAGGTTATGGTTTGTTTTAAAATGAATGCAGTCTTTGAAAAACGTCTCATATAGAGGTCAAAACCTCGCAACGAAATCAATTAATATTGAACGTTTTTAATCAATAAGAACGGGACATTTCAGTTGGTATCCGAGCGTTGGTCTTAGAGAACCAGAATTTTGCATTAGTGTGTCTTATCGAGTTTGTTAAGATGCATTAGTGAGTCTGGACTTCGACCGTGTTTACTTGAAAAATGATTGCTTAACAAATTTTGTTGGAAACTATATATTTTTAACATGTGAATATTATGTGATATATTAATCTCTTAACGCGTTTGATATTATGTGATAGATGTCTACCTCTAGAAAAAGTCCCATTGACTCACCTAATAATAATGAAGAGTCAAATGTAAATTGGAATGATTCGTGGACTGATTCACAAGTTCCCGAAGAGGAACCGGAAGTAGACTCGGAACCGGAAGAAGAATCGGAACCGGAAGAGGAATCGGAACCGGATGAAGAAATAGAACCGGTGGGAGAAATAATAAAACGGTTAAGTAAAATAAAATCCTCAACCAACCGACCAAGGTTAATTATGGTCAATGGTGTTTCCGCCAAGGAAGCAAAATATTGGGAGGATTACCAATTCTCCGATGAATCGGATTCCGACGAGAATTCCGATGATGTTATAGAAATTACCCCAACTGAATTTAAAAAGGCAAAAGAAAATAATAAGGGAAAGGGCATAAAATTAGAGAAATCTAATTCCAACCCCGATGAACTTTATATGTATCGTCAACCCCCGAAGTCCTTAAGTTGTAACAATGACCCGGGAACCTCTAAACCACCAGGTTTTTCTAAACCAATGTGTAAAACGACGGCTCGTATTAGGGGAACATCATATATCCCTAGAAACTTGGCAAAACGAACCAAAACCAAAGAAGAAGAAACAGGCGAGTCGGAATAAGATAGTTGTATTCGTGTGGTGTAATATATGTAATATAGTGTGCTTATGCTTTATGATATATGTAAAAATTGCTTGTATTAATAAGTATTTTTTGTATGAATCTTACTCTTGTCTATTTTATAGTATAAAAACACAAAATGGATAGACAACCCAATATTTTAAGAGACCTACCCGGAGACATGATTGATGAAATCTTGTCTAGAGCCGGTCAGAATTCTTCGGCACAACTATTTAAGGCGAGATCAGTTTGTAAAGCATTCGAAGAACGTTCCAAGAATGCCTTGGTTTATAAAAGGCTTTCGTTCAAAAGATGGGGGATATCACATTGGGAAATCCGTAAGTTACGATGTGTTTACTTTGACGCATATATTGCAGGGAACCCAAATGCTATTTTACGCAATGGGTTAAGAAATTATTTTGACTCAATATATCCGAATATTGGACTTCGTGATTTAGAAAAAGCGGCTAACATGCAACATAAAGAAGCATGTTATGCTTACGGATTAGTAATGTTTGCTTCTCACCAAAGTGAGAACAAGAACATTGGGCTACAACTATTAAACAAAACGTTCCCACAAGTGACGGAGTCGGTAATTGGGGTAAGAAATAAGGTTTTTAGATTGTTACGGGACTGTTGGACATTACGTAACCCTCGTCCCTTTGACGACGTTACAACACGTTGTCTTATCAACGGCCATAACGGTTATGTTCCACAAGACCAAGGATGGGAAGTAATCCTAGTAAAACCAGAATGCATGACTTGTTTCTGGACGTATGAATTACATGTCTTTATTGCCTTTGCTGAACGACTTGTGTACTAGCTAGAATTATCTTCACAACCATCTTGTATCAAATTTATTGTGTGCTATATTTCATGCTATATGTAAAATAAGCGATATTGTAAGTTTGTAAAATATTGTGTAAAAGTTTGAACGCGAAATATTATTATAATCAGTTTTTTCATATAGAATTGTAGTAGTTGAATTGTATATTAGCTACTAAGTATGAACTTAACGGGTAGGTACTACCCGAATTTAAACTTATAAAACGCTAATATGAAGAAAAAGCTTTTATAAATGAGTTCATATTATGCTACGAAATACTATTAACTACTCTTAATATTCTGTATGATTAACTTGTTCCATTTGACTATTTTGAAGGAAATGGCACCGACTACTCGACACACCGTGAATATGAATGAAGAGGAATTCCGTACTTTTCTAGCTTCAAACATAGCCGCAGTACAGGCTGCGCTACATACCAACAATAACCTTGGATCTAGCAGTACAGGAAATCATGTAGGATGCACCTACAAAGAATTCACTGCCTGCAAACCTTTGGAATTTGATGGAACCGAAGGACCGATCGGATTGAAACGGTGGACCGAGAAGGTCAAATCGGTGTTTGCCATAAGTAAGTGTACTGAAGAGGACAAAGTGAAGTACGCTACACATACCTTCACAGGTTCTGCGTTAACATGGTGGAATACCTATCTAGAGCAAGTGGGACAAGACGATGCGTACGCACTACCGTGGTTAGCATTCAAGCACTTGATGAACGAGAAGTACCGTCCCAGAACCGAGGTCAATAAGCTCAAGACAGAACATAGAGGGTTACGAACCCAAGGATTTGATATTACCACGTACGAAAGACGATTCACAGAATTGTTCCTATTGTGTCCGGGAGCATTCGAAGATGAGGAAGAGAAGATCAACGCGTTTGTGAAAGGATTACCGGAAAGAATCCAAGAAGATATAAGTTCACACGAGCCCGCCTCCATACAAAAGGCATGTAGTGACCCGAACTTTTCCATGTTTATATATATTAATTGAGATTGATATTTACATGATTAAATGTTTCCAACATGTTAAGCAATCAAACTTGTTAAGACTTGATTAATTGAAATATATTTCATATAGACAATTGACCACCCAAGTTGACCGGTGATTCACGAACGTTAAAACTTGTAAAAACTATATGATGACATATATATGGATATATAT
This sequence comes from Rutidosis leptorrhynchoides, assembly GCF_046630445.1. Taxonomy (NCBI): domain Eukaryota; kingdom Viridiplantae; phylum Streptophyta; class Magnoliopsida; order Asterales; family Asteraceae; genus Rutidosis; species Rutidosis leptorrhynchoides. The sequence continues at coordinate 311,365,798 of NC_092333.1, read as the reverse complement.
ATAGTTAACATGATACTATGATAAGTAAACACATCATTAAGTATATTAACAATGAACTGCATATGTAAAAACAAGACTACTAACTTAATGATTTTTAAACGAGACATATATGTAACGATTATCGTTGTAAAGACATTTAATGTATATATATCATATTAAGAGATATTCATACATGATAATATCATGATAATATAATAATTTAAAATCTCATTTGATATTATAAACATTGGGTTAACAACATTTAACAAGATCGTTAACCTAAAGGTTTCAAAACAACACTTACATGTAACGACTAACGATGACTTAACGACTCAGTTAAAATGTATATACATGTAGTGTTTTAATATGTATTTATACACTTTTGAAAGACTTCAATACACTTATCAAAATACTTCTACTTAACAAAAATGCTTACAATTACATCCTCGTTCAGTTTCATCAACAATTCTACTCGTATGCACCCGTATTCGTACTCGTACAATACACAGCTTTTAGATGTATCTACTATTGGTATATACACTCCAATGATCAGCTCTTAGCAGCCCATGTGAGTCACCTAAAACATGTGGGAACCATCATTTGGCAACTAGCATGAAATATCTCATAAAATTACAAAAATATGAGTAATCATTCATGACTTATTTACATGAAAACAAAATTACATATCCTTTATATCTAATCCATACACCAACGACCAAAAACACCTACAAACACTTTCATTCTTCAATTTTCTTCATCTAATTGATCTCTCTCAAGTTCTATCTTCAAGTTCTAAGTGTTCTTCATAAATTCCAAAAGTTCTAGTTTCATAAAATCAAGAATACTTTCAAGTTTGCTAGCTCACTTCCAATCTTGTAAGGTGATCATCCAACCTCAAGAAATCTTAGTTTCTTACAGTAGGTTATTATTCTAATACAAGGTAATAATCATATTCAAACTTTGGTTCAATTTCTATAACTATAACAATCTTATTTCAAGTGATGATCTTACTTGAACTTGTTTTCGTGTCATGATTCTGCTTCAAGAACTTCGAGCCATCCAAGGATCCATTGAAGCTAGATCCATTTTTCTCTTTTCCAGTAGGTTTATCCAAGGAACTTAAGGTAGTAATGATGTTCATAACATCATTCGATTCATACATATAAAGCTATCTTATTCGAAGGTTTTAACTTGTAATCACTAGAACATAGTTTAGTTAATTCTAAACTTGTTCGCAAACAAAAGTTAATCCTTCTAACTTGACTTTTAAAATCAACTAAACACATGTTCTATATCTATATGATATGCTAACTTAATAATTTAAAACCTGGAAACACGAAAAACACCGTAAAACCGGATTTACGCGGTCGTAGTAACACCGCGGGCTGTTTTGGGTTAGTTAATTAAAAACTATGATAAACTTTGATTTAAAAGTTGTTATTCAGAGAAAATGATTTTTATTATGAACATGAAACTATATCCAAAAATTATGGTTAAACTCAAAGTGGAAGTATGTTTTCTAAAATGGTCATCTAGACGTCGTTCTTTCGACTGAAATGACTACCTTTACAAAAACGACTTGTAACTTATTTTTCTGACTATAAACCTATACTTTTCTGTTTAGATTCATAAAATAGAGTTCAATATGAAACCATAGCAATTTGATTCACTCAAAACGGATTTAAAATGAAGAAGTTATGGGTAAAACAAGATTGGATAATTTTTCTCATTTTAGCTACGTGAAAATTGGTAACAAATCTATTCCAACCATAACTTAATCAACTTGTATTGTATATTATGTAATCTTGAGATACCATAGACACGTATACAATGTTTCGACCTATCATGTTGACACATCTATATATATTTCGGAACAACCATAGACACTCTATATGTGAATGTTGGAGTTAGCTATACAGGGTTGAGGTTGATTCCAAAATATATATAGTTTGAGTTGTGATCAATACTGAGATACGTATACACTGGGTCGTGGATTGATTCAAGATAATATTTATCGATTTATTTCTGTACATCTAACTGTGGACAACTAGTTGTAGGTTACTAACGAGGACAGCTGACTTAATAAACTTAAAACATCAAAATATATTAAAAGTGTTGTAAATATATTTTGAACATACTTTGATATATATGTATATATTGTTATAGGTTCGTGAATCAACTAGTGGCCAAGTCTTACTTCCCGACGAAGTAAAAATCTGTGAAAGTGAGTTATAGTCCCACATTTAAAATCTAATATTTTTGGGATGAGAATACATGCAGGTTTTATAAATGATTTACAAAATAGACACAAGTACATGAAACTACATTCTATGGTTGAATTATCGAAATCGAATATGCCCTTTTTTATTAAGTCTGGTAATCTAAGAATTAGGGAACAGACACCCTAATTGACGCGAATCCTAAAGATAGATCTATCGGGCCCAACAAGCCCCATCCAAAGTACCGGATGCTTTAGTACTTCGAAATTTATATCATATCCGAAGGGTGTCCCGGAATGATGGGGATATTCTTATATATGCATCTTGTTAATGTCGGTTACCAGATGTTCACCATATGAATGATTTTTATCTCTATGTATGGGATGAGTATTGAAATATGAAATCTTGTGGTCTATTATTATGATTTGATATATATAGGTTAAACCTATAACTCACCAACATTTTTGTTGACGTTTTAAGCATGTTTATTCTCAGGTGATTATTAAGAGCTTCCGCTGTCGCATAGTTAAATAAGGACGAGATTTGGAGTCCATGCTTGTATGATATTGTGTAAAAACTGCATTCAAGAAACTTATTTTGTTGTAACATATTTGTATTGTAAACCATTATGTAATGGTCGTGTGTAAACAGGATATTTTAGATTATCATTATTTGATAATCTACGTAAAGCTTTTTAAAACCTTTATCTATGAAATAAAGGTTATGGTTTGTTTTAAAAATGAATGCAGTCTTTGAAAAAACGTCTCATATAGAGGTCAAAACCTCGCAACGAAATCAATTAATATGGAACGTTTTTAATCAATAAGAACGGGACATTTCCGTTGGTATCCGAGCGTTGGTCTTAGAGAACCAGAAAATTTGCATTAGTGTGTCTTATCAAGTTTGTTAGGATGCATTAGTGATTCTGGACTTCGACCGTGTTTTCTTTAAAAATGATTGCTTAACATTTTTGTTGGAAACTATATATTTTTAACATATGAATATTATGTGATATATTAATCTCTTAACGTGTTTGATATTATGTGATAGATGTCTACCTCTAGAACAAGTCCCATTGACTCACCTAATAATAATGAAGAGTCAAATGTAAATTGGAATGATTCATGGACTGATTCACAAGTTCCCGAAGAGGAACCGGAAGAAGAGTCGGAACCGGAAGAAGAATCGGAACCAGACGAAGAATCAGAACCGGAAGAAGAATCGGAACCGGTGGGGGAAATAATAAAACGGTTAAGTAAAAGAGAATCCTCAACCAACCGACCAAGGTTAATTATGGTCAATGGTGTTTCCGCCAAGGAAGCAAAATATTGGGAGGATTACCAATTCTCCGATGAATCGGATTCCGACGAGAATTCCAATGATGTTATAGAAATTACCCCAACAGAATATAAAAAGGCAAAAGAAAATAATAAGGGAAAGGGCATAAAAATAGAGAAATCTAATTCCAACCCCGATGAACTTTATATGTATCGTCAACCCCCGAAGTTCTTAAGTTGTAACAATGACCCGGGAACCTCTAAACCACCAGGTTTTTCTAAACCAATGTGGACAACGACGGCTCGTATTAGGGGAACATCATATATCCCTAGAAACTTGGCAAAACGAACCAAAACCGAAGAAGAAGAAACGAGCGAGTTGGAATAAGATAGTTGTATTCTTGTGGTGTAATATATGTAATATAGTGTTCTTATGCTTTATGATATATGTAAAAATTGCTTGTATTAATAAGTATTTTTTTATGAATCTAACTCTTGTCTATTTTACAGTTTAAAAACACAAAATGGATAGACAACCCAATATTTTAAGAGACCTACCCGGAGACATGATTGATGAAATCTTGTCTAGAGTCGGCCAGAATTCCTCGGCACAACTATTTAAGGCGAGATCAGTTTGTAAGACATTCGAAGAACGTTCCAAGAATGTCTTGGTTTATAAGAGACTTTCATTTGAAAGATGGGGGATATCACATTGGGAAACCCATAAGTTACGATGTGTTTACTTTGACGCATATATTGCGGGGAACCCAAATTCTATTTTACGCAACGGGTTAAGAAATTATTTTGACTCAATATATCCGAATATTGGACTTCATGATTTAGAAAAAGCGGCTAGCATGCAACATAAAGAAGCATGTTATGCTTACGGATTAGTAATGTTCGCTTCTCACCAAAGTGAGAACAAGAACATCGGGCTACAACTATTAAACAAAACGTTTCCACAAGTGACGGAGTCGGTAATTGGGGTAAGAAATGAGGTTTTTAGATTATTACGGGACTGTTGGACATTACGTAACCCTCGTCCCTTTGACGACGTTACAACACGCTGTCTTATCAACGGCCATAACGGTTATGTTGCACAAGACCAAGGATGGGAAGTAGTCCTAGTAAAACCAGAATGCATGACTTGTTTCTGGACGTATGAATTACGTGTCTTTATTGCCTTTGCTGAACGACTTGTGTACTAGCTAGAATTATCTTCACAACTATCTTGTATCAAAGTTATAGTGTGCTATATTTCATGCTTTATGTAAAATAAGCGGTATTGTAAGTTTGTAAAATATTGTATAAAAGTTTGAACGCGAAATATTATTATAATCAGTTTTTCATATAGAATTGTAGTAGTTGAATTGTATATTAGCTACTAAGTATGAACTTAACGGGTAGGTACTACCCGAATTTAAACTTATAAAACGCTAATATGAAGAAAAAGCTTTTATAAATGAGTTCATATTATGCTACGAAATACTATTAACTACTCTTAATATTCTGTATGATTAACTTGTTCCATTTGACTATTTTGAAGGAAATGGCACCGACTACTCGACACACCGTGAATATGAATGAAGAGGAATTCCGTACTTTTCTAGCTTCAAACATAGCCGCAGTACAAGCTGCGCTACATACCAACAATAAACTTGGATCTAGCAGTACAGGAAATCGTGTAGGATGCACCTACAAAGAATTCACTGCCTGCAAACCTTTGGAATTTGATGGAACCGAAGGACCGATCGGATTGAAACGGTGGACCGAGAAGGTCGAATCGGTGTTTGCCATAAGTAAGTGTACTGAAGAGGACAAAGTGAAGTACGCTACGCATACCTTCACAGGTTCTGCGTTAACATGGTGGAATACCTATCTAGAGCAAGTGGGACAAGACGATGCGTACGCACTACCGTGGTCAGCATTCAAGCACTTGATGAACGAGAAGTACCGTCCCAGAACCGAGGTCAATAAGCTCAAGACAGAACTTAGAGGGTTACGAACCCAAGGATTTGATATTACCACGTACGAAAGACGATTCACAGAATTGTGCCTATTGTGTCCAGGAGCATTCGAAGATGAGGAAGAGAAGATCGACGCATTTGTGAAAGGATTACCAGAAAGAATCCAAGAAGATATAAGTTCACACGAGCCCGCCTCTATACAACAGGCATGTAGAATGGCGTGAACCAGATTGAAGAAAGAATTAAAGAACAGAGTGCTGAAGAGGCCAATGTGAAGCAAGTCAAAAGAAAGTGGGAGGAAAACGGTGATAAGAATCACCAATACAACAACAACAGCAATTACAACAATAATCGCAACAATTATCCCAACAATCGCAACATCAATCGCAACTACAACAAACGGCCCAACAATAACAACAACAACAACAGCAACAGCAACTACAACAATCATCCCAACAACAATAATAACCGCAACAACAACAACAATCAGAAGCAGCTATGCCAAAGGTGTGAAAAGTATCACTCGGGGTTCTGCACCAAATTTTGCAACAAGTGTAAAAGAAATGGTCATAGCGCGGCGAAGTGTGAGGTCTACGGACCAGGGGTTAATAGAACGAAAGGAACAAATGGTGTCGGAACGAGTAATGGCGGAGCAAGTAGTGTCGGAGCAAGTTATGCCAATGTAGTTTGTTATAAATGTGGAAAACCGGGCCACATTATTAGAAATTGCCCGAACCAGGAGAACACGAATGGACAAGGCCGTGGAAGAGTTTTCAATATTAATGCGGCAGAGGCACAGGAAGACCCGGAGCTTGTTACGGGTACGTTTCTTATTGACAATAAATCTACTTACGTTTTATTTGATTCGGGTGCGGATAGAAGCTATATGAGTAGAGATTTTTGTGCTAAATTAAGTTGTCCATTGACGCCTTTGGATAGTAAATTTTTACTCGAATTAGCAAATGGTAAATTAATTTCAGCAGATAATATATGTCGGAATCGAGAAATTAAACTGGTTAGCGAAACATTTAAGATTGATTTGATACCAGTAGAGTTAGGGAGTTTTGATGTGATAATCGGTATGGACTGGTTGAAAGAAGTGAAAGCGGAGATCGTTTGTTACAAAAATGCAATTCGCATTATACGAGAAAAAGGAAAACCCTTAATGGTGTACGGAGAAAAGGGCAACACGAAGCTACATCTTATTAGTAATTTGAAGGCACAAAAACTAATAAGAAAAGGTTGCTATGCTGTTCTAGCACACGTCGAGAAAGTACAAACTGAAGAAAAGAGCATCAATGATGTTCCCATTGCAAAAGAATTTCCCGATGTATTTCCGAAAGAATTACCGGGATTACCCCCACATCGATCCGTTGAATTTCAAATAGATCTTGTACCAGGAGCTGCACCAATAGCTCGTGCTCCTTACAGACTCGCACCCAGCGAGATGAAAGAACTGCAAAGCCAATTATAAGAACTTTTAGAGCGTGGTTTCATTCGACCAAGCACATCACCATGGGGAGCTCCTGTTTTGTTTGTCAAGAAGAAAGATGGTACATTCAGGTTGTGTATCGACTACCGAGAGTTGAACAAACTTACCATCAAGAACCGCTACCCACTACCGAGAATCGATGACTTATTTGATCAACTACAAGGCTCGTCTGTTTATTCAAAGATTGACTTACGTTCCGGGTATCATCAAATGCGGGTGAAAGAAGATGATATTCCAAAGACTGCTTTCAGAACACGTTACGGTCATTACGAGTTTATGGTCATGCCGTTTGGTTTAACTAATGCACCAGCTGTTTTCATGGACCTTATGAACCGAGTGTGTGGACCATACCTTGACAAGTTTGTCATTGTTTTCATTGATGACATACTTATTTACTCAAAGAATGACCAAGAATACGGTGAACATTTGAGAAAGGTGTTAGAAGTATTGAGGAAGGAAGAATTGTACGCTAAGTTTTCAAAGTGTGCATTTTGGTTGGAAGAAGTTCAATTCCTCGGTCACATAGTGAACAAAGAAGGTATTAAGGTGGATCCGGCAAAGATAGAAACTGTTGAAAAGTGGGAAACCCCGAAAACTCCGAAACACATACGCCAGTTTTTAGGACTAGCTGGTTACTACAGAAGGTTCATCCAAGACTTTTCCAGAATAGCAAAACCCTTGACTGCATTAACGCATAAAGGGAAGAAATTTGAATGGAATGATGAACAAGAGAAAGCGTTTCAGTTATTGAAGAAAAAGCTAACTACGGCACCTATATTGTCATTGCCTGAAGGGAATGATGATTTTGTGATTTATTGTGATGCATCAAAGCAAGGTCTCGGTTGTGTATTAATGCAACGAACGAAGGTGATTGCTTATGCGTCTAGACAATTGAAGATTCACGAACAAAATTATACGACGCATGATTTGGAATTAGGCGCGGTTGTTTTTGCATTAAAGACTTGGAGGCACTACTTATATGGGGTCAAAAGTATTATATATACCGACCACAAAAGTCTTCAACACATATTTAACCAGAAACAACTGAATATGAGGCAGCGTAGGTGGATTGAATTATTGAATGATTACGACTTTGAGATTCGTTACCACCCGGGAAAGGCAAATGTGGTAGCCGATGCCTTGAGCAGGAAGGACAGAGAACCCATTCGAGTAAAATCTATGAATATAATGATTCATAATAACCTTACTACTCAAATAAAGGAGGCGCAACAAGGAGTTTTAAAAGAGGGAAATTTAAAGGATGAAATACCCAAAGGATCGGAGAAGCATCTTAATATTCGGGAAGACGGAACCCGGTATAGGGCTGAAAGGATTTGGGTACCAAAATTTGGAGATATGAGAGAAATGGTACTTAGAGAAGCTCATAAAACCAGATACTCAATACATCCTGGAACGGGGAAGATGTACAAGGATCTCAGGAAATATTTTTGGTGGCCGGGTATGAAAGCCGATGTTGCTAAATACGTAGGAGAATGTTTGACGTGTTCTAAGGTCAAAGCTGAGCATCAGAAACCATCAGGTCTACTTCAACAACCCGAAATCCCAGAATGGAAATGGGAAAACATTACCATGGATTTCATCACTAAATTGCCAAGGACTGCAAGTGGTTTTGATACTATTTGGGTAATAGTTGATCGTCTCACCAAATCAGCACACTTCCTGCCAATAAGAGAAGATGACAAGATGGAGAAGTTAGCACGACTGTATTTGAAGGAAGTCATATCCAGACATGGAATACCAATCTCTATTATCTCTGATAGGGATGGCAGATTTATTTCAAGATTCTGGCAGACATTACAGCAAGCATTAGGAACTCGTCTAGACATGAGTACTGCCTATCATCCACAAACTGATGGGCAGAGCGAAAGGACGATACAAACGCTTGAAGACATGCTACGAGCATGTGTTATTGATTTCGGAAACAGTTGGGATCGACATCTACCGTTAGCAGAATTTTCCTACAACAACAGCTACCATTCAAGCATTGAGATGGCGCCGTTTGAAGCACTTTATGGTAGAAAGTGCAGGTCTCCGATTTGTTGGAGTGAAGTGGGGGATAGACAGATTACGGGTCCGGAGATTATACAAGAAACTACCGAGAAGATCATCCAAATTCAACAACGGTTGAAAACCGCCCAAAGTCGACAAAAGAGCTACGCTGACATTAAAAGAAAAGATATAGAATTTGAAATTGGAGATATGGTCATGCTTAAAGTTGCACCTTGGAAAGGCGTTGTTCGATTTGGTAAACGAGGGAAATTAAATCCAAGGTATATTGGACCATTCAAGATTATTGATCGTGTCGGACCAGTAGCTTACCGACTTGAGTTACCTCAACAACTCGCGGCTGTACATAACACTTTCCACGTCTCGAATTTGAAGAAATGTTTTGCTAAAGAAGATCTCACTATTCCGTTAGATGAAATCCAAATCAACGAAAAACTTCAATTCATCGAAGAACCCGTCGAAATAATGGATCGTGAGGTTAAAAGACTTAAGCAAAACAAGATACCAATTGTTAAGGTTCGATGGAATGCTCGTAGAGGACCCGAGTTCACCTGGGAGCGTGAAGATCAGATGAAGAAGAAATACCCGCATCTATTTCCAGAAGATTCGTCAACACCTTCAACAGCTTAAAATTTCGGGACGAAATTTATTTAACGGGTAGGTACTGTAGTGACCCGAACTTTTCCATGTTTATATATATTAATTGAGATTGATATTTACATGATTAAATGTTTCCAACATGTTAAGCAATCAAACTTGTTAAGACTTGATTAATTGAAATATGTTTCATATAGACAATTGACCACCCAAGTTGACCGGTGATTCACGAACGTTAAAACTTGTAAAAACTATATGATGACATATATATGGATATATATATATATAGTTAACATGATACTATGATAAGTAAACACATCATTAAGTATATTAACAATGAACTGCATATGTAAAAACAAGACTACTAACTTAATGATTTTTAAACGAGACATATATGTAACGATTATCGTTGTAAAGACATTTAATGTATATATATCATATTAAGAGATATTCATACATGATAATATCATGATAATATAATAATTTAAAATCTCATTTGATATTATAAACATTGGGTTAACAACATTTAACAAGATCGTTAACCTAAAGGTTTCAAAACAACACTTACATGTAACGACTAACGATGACTTAACGACTCAGTTAAAATGTATATACATGTAGTGTTTTAATATGTATTTATACACTTTTGAAAGACTTCAATACACTTATCAAAATACTTCTACTTAACAAAAATGCTTACAATTACATCCTCGTTCAGTTTCATCAACAATTCTACTCGTATGCACCCGTATTCGTACTCGTACAATACACAGCTTTTAGATGTATGTACTATTGGTATATACACTCCAATGATCAGCTCTTAGCAGCCCATGTGAGTCACCTAAAACATGTGGGAACCATCATTTGGCAACTAGCATGAAATATCTCATAAAATTACAAAAATATGAGTAATCATTCATGACTTATTTACATGAAAACAAAATTACATATCCTTTATATCTAATCCATACACCAACGACCAAAAACACCTACAAACACTTTCATTCTTCAATTTTCTTCATCTAATTGATCTCTCTCAAGTTCTATCTTCAAGTTCTAAGTGTTCTTCATAAATTCCAAAAGTTCTAGTTTCATAAAATCAAGAATACTTTCAAGTTTGCTAGCTCACTTCCAATCTTGTAAGGTGATCATCCAACCTCAAGAAATCTTAGTTTATTACAGTAGGTTATCATTCTAATACAAGGTAATAATCATATTCAAACTTTGGTTCAATTTCTATAACTATAACAATCTTATTTCAAGTGATGATCTTACTTGAACTTGTTTTCGTGTCATGATTCTGCTTCAAGAACTTCGAGCCATCCAAGGATCCATTGAAGCTAGATCCATTTTTCTCTTTTCCAGTAGGTTTATCCAAGGAACTTAAGGTAGTAATGATGTTCATAACATCATTCGATTCATACATATAAAGCTATCTTATTCGAAGGTTTTAACTTGTAATCACTAGAACATAGTTTAGTTAATTCTAAACTTGTTCGCAAACAAAAGTTAATCCTTCTAACTTGACTTTTAAAATAAACTAAACACATGTTCTATATCTATATGATATGCTAACTTAATAATTTAAAACCTGGAAACACGAAAAACACCGTAAAACCGGATTTACGCGGTCGTAGTAACACCGCGGGCTGTTTTGGGTTAGTTAATTAAAAACTATGATAAACTTTGATTTAAAAGTTGTTATTCAGAGAAAATGATTTTTATTATGAACATGAAACTATATCCAAAAATTATGGTTAAACTCAAAGTGGAAGTATGTTTTCTAAAATGGTCATCTAGACGTCGTTCTTTCGACTGAAATGACTACCTTTACAAAAACGACTTGTAACTTATTTTTCCGACTATAAACCTATACTTTTCTGTTTAGATTCATAAAATAGAGTTCAATATGAAACCATAGCAATTTGATTCACTCAAAACGGATTTAAAATGAAGAAGTTATGGGTAAAACAAGATTGGATAATTTTTCTCATTTTAGCTACGTGAAAATTGGTAACAAATCTATTCCAACCATAACTTAATCAACTTGTATTGTATATTATGTAATCTTGAGATACCATAGACACGTATACAATGTTTCGACCTATCATGTCGACACATCTATATATATTTCGGAACAACCATAGACACTCTATATGTGAATGTTGGAGTTAGCTATACAGGGTTGAGGTTGATTCCAAAATATATATAGTTTGAGTTGTGATCAATACTGAGATACGTATACACTGGGTCGTGGATTGATTCAAGATAATATTTATCGATTTATTTCTGTACATCTAACTGTGGACAACTAGTTGTAGGTTACTAACGAGGACAGCTGACTTAATAAACTTAAAACATCAAAATATATTAAAAGTGTTGTAAATATATTTTGAACATACTTTGATATATATGTATATATTGTTATAGGTTCGTGAATCAAATAGTGGCCAAGTCTTACTTCCCGACGAAGTAAAAATCTGTGAAAGTGAGTTATAGTCCCACATTTAAAATCTAATATTTTTGGGATGAGAATACATGCAGGTTTTATAAATGATTTACAAAATAGACACAAGTACATGAAACTACATTCTATGGTTGAATTATCGAAATCGAATATGCCCTTTTTTATTAAGTCTGGTAATCTAAGAATTAGGGAACAGACACCCTAATTGACGCGAATCCTAAAGATAGATCTATCGGGCCCAACAAGCCCCATCCAAAGTACCGGATGCTTTAGTACTTCGAAATTTATATCATATCCGAAGGGTGTCCCGGAATGATGGGGATATTCTTATATATGCATCTTGTTAATGTCGGTTACCAGGTGTTCACAATATGAATGATTTTTATCTCTATGTATGGGATGTGTATTGAAATATGAAATCTTGTGGTCTATTATTATGATTTGATATATATAGGTTAAACCTATAACTCACCAACATTTTTGTTGACGTTTTAAGCATGTTTATTCTCAGGTGATTATTAAGAGCTTCCGCTGTCGCATAGTTAAATAATGACGAGATTTGGAGTCCATGCTTGTATGATATTGTGTAAAAACAGCATTCAAGAAACTTATTTTGTTGTAACATATTTGTATTGTAAACCATTATGTAATGGTCGTGTGTAAACAGGATATTTTAGATTATCATTATTTGATAATCTACGTAAAGCTTTTTAAAACCTTTATCTATGAAATAAAGGTTATGGTTTGTTTTAAAAATGAATGCAGTCTTTGAAAAACGTCTCATATAGAGGTCAAAACCTCGCAACGAAATCAATTAATATGGAACGTTTTTAATCAATAAGAACGGGACATTTCAAGGCATGTAGAATGGCTCACAAACTAGTGAACCAGATTGAAGAAAGAATTAAAGAACAGACTGCTGAAGAGGCCAATGTGAAGCAAGTCAAAAGAAAGTGGGAGGAAAACAGTGATAAGAATCACCAATACAACAACAACAGCAATTACAACAATAATCGCAACAATTATCCCAACAATCGCAACATCAATCGCAACTACAACAAACGGCCCAACAACAACAACAACAACAACAACAACAGCAACTACAACAATCATCCCAACAACAATAATAACCGCAACAACAACAACAATTAGAAGCAGCTATGCCAAAGGTGTGAAAAGTATCACTCGGGGTTCTGCACCAAATTTTGCAACAAGTGTAAAAGAAATGGTCATAGCGCGGCGAAGTGTGAGGTCTACGGACCAGGGGTTAATAGAACGAAAGGAACAAATGGTGTCGGAATGATTAATGGCGGAGCAAGTAGTGTCGGAGCAAGTTATGCCAATGTAGTTTGTTATAAATGTGGAAAACCGGGCCACATTATTAGAAATTTCCCGAACCAGGAGAACACGAATGGACAAGGCCGCGGAAGAGTTTTCAATATTAATGAAGCAGAGGCACAGGAAGACCCGGAGCTTGTTACGGGTACGTTTCTTATTGACAATAAATCTGCTTACGTTTTATTTGATTCAGGTGCGGATAGAAGCTATATGAGTAGAGATTTTTGTGCTAAATTAAGTTGTCCATTGACACCTTTGGGTAGTAAATTTTTACTCGAATTAGCAAATGGTAAATTAATTTCAGCAGATAATATATGTCGAAATCGAGAAATTAAACTGGTTAGCGAAACATTTAAGATTGATTTGATACCAGTAGAGTTAGGAAGTTTTGATGTGATAATCGGTATGGACTGGTTGAAAGAAGTGAAAGCAGAGATCGTTTGTTACAAAAATACAATTCGCATTATACGAGAAAAAGGAAAACCCTTAATGGTGTACGGAGAAAAGGGCAACACGAAGCTACATCTTATTAGTAATTTGAAGGCACAAAAACTAATAAGAAAAGGTTGCTATGCTGTTCTAGCACACGTCGAGAAAGTACAAACTGAAGAAAAGAGCATCAATGATGTTCCCATTGCAAAAGAATTTCCCGATGTATTTCCGAAAGAATTACCGGGATTACCCCCACATCGATCCGTTGAATTTCAAATAGATCTTGTACCAGGAGCTACACCAATAGCTCATGCTCCTTATAGACTCGCACCCAGTGAGATGAAAGAACTGCAAAGCCAATTACAAGAACTTTTAGAGCGTGGTTTCATTCGACCAAGCACATCACCGTGGGGAGCTCCTGTTTTTTTTTGTCAAGAAGAAAGATGGTACATTCAGGTTGTGTATCGACTACCGAGAGTTGAACAAACTTACCATCAAGAACCGCTACCACTACCAAGAATCGACGACTTATTTGATCAACTACAAGGCTCGTCTATTTATTCAAAGATTGACTTACGTTCCGGGTATCATCAAATGCGGGTGAAAGAAGATGATATTCCAAAGACTGCTTTCAGAACATGTTACGATCATTACGAGTTTATGGTCATGCCGTTTGGTTTAACTAATGCACCAGCTGTGTTCATGGACCTTATGAACCGAGTGTGTGGACCATACCTTGACAAGTTTGTCATTGTTTTCATTGATGACATACTTATTTACTCAAAGAATGACCAAGAACACGGTGAACATTTGAGAAAGGTGTTAGAAGTATTGAGGAAGGAAGAATTGTACGCTAAGTTTTCAAAGTGTGCATTTTGGTTGGAAGAAGTTCAATTCCTCGGTCACATAGTGAACAAAGAAGGTATTAAGGTGGATCCGGCAAAGATAGAAACTGTTGAAAAGTGGGAAACTCCGAAAACTCCGAAACACATACGCCAGTTTTTAGGACTAGCTGGTTACTACAGAAGGTTCATCCAAGACTTTTCCAGAATAGCAAAACCCTTGACTGCATTAACGCATAAAGGGAAGAAATTTGAATGGAATGATAAACAAGAGAAAGCGTTTCAGTTATTAAAGAAAAAGCTAACTACGGCACCTATATTGTCATTGCCTGAAGGGAATGATGATTTTGTGATTTATTGTGACGCATCAAAGCAAGGTCTCGGTTGTGTATTAATGCAACGAACAAAGGTGATTGCTTATGCGTCTAGATAATTGAAGATTCACGAACAAAATTATACGACGCATGATTTGGAATTAGGTGCGGTTGTTTTTGCATTAAAGACTTGGAGGCACTACTTGTACGGGGTCAAAAGTATTATATATACCGACCACAAAAGTCTTTAACACATATTTAATCAGAAACAACTGAATATGAGGCAGCGTAGGTGGATTGAATTATTGAATGATTACGACTTTGAGATTCGTTGCCACCCGGGGAAGGCAAATGTGGTAGCCGATGCCTTGAGCAGGAAGGACAGAGAACCCATTCGAGTAAAATCTATGAATATAATCATTCATAATAACCTTACTACTCAAATAAAGGAGGCGCAACATGGAATTTTAAAAGAGGGAAATTTAAAGGATGAAATACCCAAAGGATCGGAGAAGCATCTTAATATTCGGGAAGACGGAACCCGGTATAGGGCTGAAAGGATTTGGGTACCAAAATTTGGAGATATGAGAGAAATGGTACTTAGAGAAGCTCATAAAACCAGATACTCAATACATCCTGGAACGGGGAAGATGTACAAGGATCTCAAGAAACATTTTTAGTGGCCGGGTATGAAAGCCAATGTTGCTAAATACGTAGGAGAATGTTTGACGTGTTCTAAGGTCAAAGCTGAGCATCAGAAACCATCAGGTCTACTTCAACAACCCGAAATCCCGGAATGGAAATGGGAAAACATTACCATGGATTTCATCACTAAATTGCCAAGGACTGCAAGTGGTTTTGAAGGAAGTCGTCTCCAGACATGGAATACCAATCTCTATTATCTCTGATAGGGATGGCAGATTTATTTCAAGATTCTGGCAGACATTACAGCAAGCATTAGGAACTCGTCTAGACATGAGTACTGCCTATCATCCACAAACTGATGGGCAGAGCGAAAGGACGATACAAATGCTTGAAGACATGCTACGAGCATGTGTTATTGATTTCGGAAACAGTTGGGATCGACATCCACCGTTAGCAGAATTTTCCTACAACAACAGCTACCATTCAAGCATTGAGATGGCGCCGTTTGAAGCACTTTATGGTAGAAAGTGCAGGTCTCTGATTTGTTGGAGTGAAGTGGGGGATAGACAGATTACGGGTCCGGAGATTATACAAGAAACTACCGAGAAGATCATCCAAATTCAACAACGGTTGAAAACCGCCCAAAGTCGACAAAAGAGCTACGCTGACATTAAAAGAAAAGATATAGAATTTGAAATTGGAGAGATGGTCATGCTTAAAGTTGCACCTTGGAAAGGCGTTGTTCGATTTGGTAAACGAGGGAAATTAAATCCAAGGTATATTGGACCATTCAAGATTATTGATCGTGTCGGACCAGTAGCTTACCGACTTGAGTTACCTCAACAACTCGTGGCTGTACATAAAATTTTCCACGTCTCGAATTTGAAGAAATGTTTTGCTAAAGAAGATCTCACTATTCCATTAGATGAAATCCAAATCAACGAAAAACTTCAATTTATCGAAGAACCCGTCGAAATAATGGATCGTGAGGTTAAAAGACTTCAGCAAAACAAGATACCAATTGTTAAGGTTCGATGGAATGCTCGTAGAGGACCCGAGTTCACCTGGAAGCGTGAAGATCAGATGAAGAAGAAATACCCGCATCTATTTCCAGAAGATTCGTCAACACCTTCAACAGCTTAAAATTTCGGGATGAAATTTATTTAACGGGTAGGTACTGTAGTGACCCGAACTTTTCCATGTTTATATATATTAATTGAGATTGATATTTACATGATTAAATGTTTCCAACATGTTAAGCAATCAAACTTGTTAAGACTTGATTAATTGAAATATGTTTCATATACACAATTGACCACCCAAGTTGACCGGTGATTCACGAACGTTAAAACTTGTAAAAACTATATGATGATATATATATGGATATATATATAGTTAACATGATACTATGATAAGTAAACATATCATTAAGTATATTAACAATGAACTACATATGTAAAAACAAGACTACTAACTTAATGATTTTTAAACGAGACATATATGTAACGATTATCGTTGTAAAGACATTTAATGTATATATATCATATTAAGAGATATTCATACATGAATATCTCATTTGATATTATAAACATTGGGTTAACAACATTTAACAAGATCGTTAACCTAAAGGTTTCAAAACAACACTTACATGTAACAACTAACGATGACTTAACGACTCAGTTAAAATGTATATACATGTAGTGTTTTAATATGTATTTATACACTTTTGAAAGACTTCAATACACTTATCAAAATACTTCTACTTAACAAAAATGCTTACAATTACATCCTCGTTTAGTTTCATCAACAATTCTACTCGTATGCACCCGTATTCGTACTCGTACAATACACAACTTTTAGATGTATGTACTATTAGTATATACACTCCAATGATCAGCTCTTAGCAGCCCATGTGAGTCACCTAACACATGTGGGAACCATCATTTGGCAACTAGCATGAAATATCTCATAAAACTACAAAAATATGAGTAATCATTCATGACTTATTTACATGAAAACAAAATTACGTATCCTTTATATCTAATCCATATACCAACGACCAAAAACACCTACAAACACTTTCATTCTTCAATTTTCTTCATCTAATTGATCTCTCTCAAGTTCTATATTCAAGTTCTAAGTGTTCTTCATATATTCTACAAGTTCTAGTTACATAAAATCAAGAATACTTTCAAGTTTGCTAGCTCACTTCCAATCTTGTAAGGTGATCATCCAACCTCAAGAAATCTTTGTTTCTTACAGTAGGTTATCATTCTAATACAAGGTAATAATCATATTCAAACTTTGGTTCAATTTCTATAACTATAACAATCTTATTTCAAGTGATGATCTTACTTGAACTTGTTTTCGTGTCATGATTCTGCTTCAAGAACTTCGAGCCATCCAATGATCCGTTGAAGCTAGATCCATTTTTCTATTTTCCAGTAGGTTTATCCAAGGAACTTAAGGTAGTAATGATGCTCATAACATCATTCGATTCATACATATAAAGCTATCTTATTCGAAGGTTTAAACTTGTAATCACTAGAACATAGTTTAGTTAATTCTAAACTTGTTCGCAAACAAATGTTAATCCTTATAACTTGACTTTTAAAATCAACTAAACACATGTTATATATCTATATGATATGCTAACTTAATGATTTAAAACCTGGAAACACGAAAAACACCGTAAAACCGGATTTACGCCGTCGTAGTAACACCGCGGGCTGTTTTGGGTTAGTTAATTAAAAACTATGATAAACTTTGATTTAAAAGTTGTTATTCTGAGAAAATGATTTTTATTATGAACATGAAACTATATCCAAAAATTATGGTTAAACTCAAAGTGGAAGTATGTTTTCTAAAATGGTCATCTAGACGTCGTTCTTTCGACTGAAATGACTACCTTTACAAAAATGACTTGTAACTTATTTTTCTGACTATAAACCTATAATTTTTCTGTTTAGATTCATAAAATAGAGTTCAATATGAAACCATAGCAATTTGATTTACTCAAAACGGATTTAAAATGAAGAAGTTATGGGTAAAACAAGATTGGATAATTTTTCTCATTTTAGCTACGTGAAAATTGGTAACAAATCTATTCCAACCATAACTTATTCAACTTGTATTGTATATTATGTAATCTTGAGATACCATAGACACGTATACAATGTTTCGACCTATCATGTCGACACATCTATATATATTCCGGAACAACCATAGACACTCTATATGTGAATGTTGGAGTTAGCTATACAGGGTTGAGGTTGATTCCAAAATATATATAGTTTGAGTTGTGATCAATACTGAGATACGTATACACTGGGTCGTGGATTGATTCAAGGTAATATTTATCGATTTATTTCTGTACATCTAACTGTGGACAACTAGTTGTAGGTTACTAACGAGGACAGCTGACTTAATAAACTTAAAACATCAAAATATATTAAAAGTGTTGTAAATATATTTTGAACATACTTTGATATATATGTATATATTGTTATAGGTTTGTGAATCAACCAGTGGCCAAGTCTTACTTCCCGACGAAGTAAAAATCTGTGAAAGTGAGTTATAGTCCCACTTTTAAAATCTAATATTTTTGGGATGAGAATACATGCAGGTTTTATAAATGATTTACAAAATAGACACAAGTACGTGAAACTACATTCTATGGTTGAATTATCGAAATCGAATATGCCCCTTTTTATTAAGTCTGGTAATCTAAGAATTAGGGAACAGACACCCTAATTGACGCGAATCCTAAAGATTGATCTATTGGGCCTAACAAACCCCATCCAAAGTACTGGATGCTTTACTACTTTGAAATTTATATCATATACGAAGGGTGTCCCGGAATGATGGGGATATTCTTATATATGCATCTTGTTAATGTCGGTTACCAGGTGTTCACCATATGAATGATTTTTATCTCTATGTATGGGATGTGTATTGAAATATGAAATCTTGTGGTCTATTATTATGATTTGATATATATAGGTTAAACCTATAACTCACCAACATTTTTGTTGACATTTTGAGCATGTTTATTCTCAGGTGATTACTAAGAGCTTTCGCTGTTGCATACTTAAATAAGGACGAGATTTGGAGTCCATGCTTGTATGATATTGTGTAAAAACTGCATTCAAGAAACTTATTTTGTTGTAACATATTTGTATTGTAAACCATTATGTAATGGTCGTGTGTAAACAGGATATTTTAGATTATCATTATTTGATAATCTACGTAAAGCTTTTTAAACCTTTATTGATGAAATAAAGGTTATGGTTTGTTTTAAAATGAATGCAGTCTTTGAAAAACGTCTCATATAGAGGTCAAAACCTCGCAACGAAATCAATTAATATGGAACGTTTTTAATCAATAAGAACGGGACATTTCAATTTGTAAAGTTTCTAATGGTGATTTGCAAACCTTTTCATGTTATAAACATTGTTCAAAACTTCCTCAATCTCGATATCACTTTTTTTTATTTTTTTTTCGCTGCGACAGCAGCAGGGTTTTTTTAAAATTTTTTTTTATTTTCTGTTGTGGTTGTTTGTTCCTAATAATTGTACAAACAATCTTTAAATTAATTTAGAAGGAAAAGAAAAATCGGAAGTTAATTAGTTGGGATAGTGGTTGAGTGCACTGTCGACTCAAGGAAGAAGAAGAGAAAAACAAACTGTTAATAATATGGAATAAATATCTAGGAAAGGTACATTAAATCAGAAAAACAACTTGGTTCCAATGGTCAGGGTGTTGGGTTGTTTAGCTAGAGGTCTCGGGTTCGAGCCCGGGTGTGGACTGTTTTCTTTTTGGAATTCATTACATTTGAGGTGGTTTCTCCAATCTTATTATTATTATTATTATTATTATTATTATTATTATTATTATTATTATTATTATTATTATTATTATTATTATTATTATTATTATTATATTTATTATTATTATTATTATTATTATTATTATTATTATTATTATTATTATTATTATTATTATTATTGTTATGTTAGTTGTTATTATTAGCAAAATGATTATTAATATAAACTATGATATCATTATTATTACCAATAGTATCAACATAACTATTATTATTATTATTATTATTAGTAATATTATCATTGTATTATTATTGTTAGTATCATTATTAGTAATAACATTATTATTATCGTCCTTGGTATTATCACTGCTCGTTATTAATATTAGATATTATTATCAATATTGTTGTAAAAATAAAATAACGTATCATTATTATTATTATTAAAGATTATCATTATCATTCTTATTATTAGTAATATCACTATTAATAAAGTTATCTTTATTATTATTATTAATAAATCATTATTATCAAAAATATCATTTTAGTAAATAAATATTTTGAACATTTTTATACTTATTACATGTACTATAATTATAATTAAATTTCACATAACCATATATATCAAACCTATTAAGATTATTTATATAATTACTTACAAATGACAACTATCGATTTTTTTTAAATGTAACACTAAACAATTAGGTATATAAATATGGACATATTAATATAACTATATAAATATTAATCATTTTGAATATATACACAAATTAACTATACAATTTAAAATATAATAAAAATATTTGTACGGTTACGAGTATATATTTTAATATATATATATATAAATGATATAGGTTCGTGAATCCGAGGCCAACCCTACACTGGTTTAATGTCGTCATATGTATTTTTACTACAAAATACATTAAGTGAGTTCCATTTGCTCCCTTTTACTCTTTATGTTTTTGGGCTGAGAATAAATGCAAATATTTTATTAACTATTTTACAATATTTATATGCGTGAGTTTCATTACTCCCTTTTTATATATATTTTTGGGACTGAGAATACATGCGATGCTTTTATAAATGTTTTACGATATAAACACAAGTAATCGAAACTACATTCTATGGTTGAATTATCAAAGTCGAATATGCCCATTTTTATTAAGTCTGGCAATCTAAGAATTAGGGAACAGACACCCTAATTGATGCGAACTCTAAAGATAGATCTATCGGGCCCAACAAGCCCCATCCAAAGTACCGGATGCTTTAGTACTTCGAAATTTATATCATGTCCGAAGGAGGATCCCGGAATGATGGGGATATTCTTATATGTATATTGTGAATGTCGGTTACCAGGTGTTCAATCTACATGAATGATATTTTTGTCTCTATGCATGGGACGTACGTTTATGACATCTGAAAATATGAAATCTTGTGGTCTATTAAAATTATGAAATGATTATTTATGATAAACTAATGAACTCACCAACCTTTTGGTTGACACTTGAAAGCATATTTATTCTCAGGTATCAAAGAAATCTTCCGCTGTGTATTTGCTCATTTTCAGGATATTACTTGGAGTCATTCATGACATATTTCAAAAGACGTTGCATTCGAGTCGTTGAGTTTATCAAGATCATTATTAAGTCAATTATAGTTGGATATATTATGAAATGGTATGCATGTCTGACAACTTCAGATGTAATGAAAGATTGTCTTTTCAAAACGAATGCAATGTTTGTAAAATGTATCATATAGAGGTCAAGTACCTCGCGATGTAATCAACTGTTGTGAATCGTTTATAATCGATATGGACTTCGTCCGGATGGATTAGGACGGGTCCTTTCAGTTGGTATCAGAGCGGAGGTCTTAGTGAACCGGGTCTGCATTAGTGTGTCTAACTGATAAGTCGTTAGGATGCATTAGTGAGTCTGGACTTCGACCGTGTCTGCATGTCATAAGTTTTGCTTATCATTTCGTGTCGAAAATTTCCTGCTTATCATTCTTAGGGAATCACTTGCTTATCATTCTTAGTCTAGACACGTTTTACTGCATTGACGGCATGAATAGTGTATAGACAAAAATTCATATCTTAGCGAATCTGCTACTTCATATCTTAGCGTATCTGTTACCATAATTTTGCCTGACAACTTCCGTAGATTCCTCCGTAACTTATGGGATTTTAGTATTATATATGCATATGTAAATTATGTATTGCAGGGTACTAATCTATATCCTATAATCTATTTCTTATCGAAAATCCTTCGTCTGATCGTACGAGATGAATCCTGCAACCAGTTCGAGTCCCTCAGATTCCAATAGCTATTCCGATAGTTATTCCAACAGGTATTCCGACATAGATGTTCACCTAAGCTCCGAAAATAGCGTCATCGGCATGAATCAACCAATCAGCCATTATCAATTCATCTGATGGGTTCGTAGTCAACTTAATTAATGGAAATGCGCAGAAGGCAATCCCTTCCACCAACCAAATTCACCTCTTGACAATGAACCTGAAGCGTTTACCGGCGAACCTGTTCGAGACACCATTTTCAGTCTCATTTCTAGGGTAACTCGACAAGATTATATTCTATCCACAATTCTGAACCTTATTCATCCGCACGTTCCGACCAAAGCTCATCCTGAAGTAATAAGTCAACGAACTTCGCGCTCGAATAATCAATTCGGAGAATATGGTGCAAAATGTACCAGCTTCAGCAACATCACCGGCACCAACAGTATCATCAATAACAGCACCAGTACCATCAACAATCCATTCTTCAATATCATCATCTGTACTTTGAGTATGATCTTCGTTCTACGTATCGTTCTACCTCATTTATCTTCGTTCGATATGACGAATATGTAATCTCTAAAGTTTTAGAGATTATTTATTCTAGTTCCAACCGAAAGCAAATGAGCTTAATATCATATTAACTCATTAAATCCATGAATACATCTGAAGAAAATATATATGTATATAAGATTTCATAAAGATTGTAATTAAAAATTCTCTTGTACAAACTGTTAATGGTGAAAATATTTTAACGGGTAGGTAATACCCGAGGAGTATTTAAATTGCACATTAACAAGTTACATTGTACGTTCTTCGAATCTAATTCAACAGTCATTCACTATCCTACTTACATCCACCGGTATCCGTATTCGTCACCGCAGAATAACCATTTTTATTCAATTTTAAATTTGGATTTTGACCTATCAGAATCCAACAAGTGGCATAATGAAGAAATAATGGACACAATAAAAATTGATTAGAAACAGACTAATTAACAATGTGAAATTTTGTTAAGAAACCACGCTAACAAGATCCTAGCTAACTGTTCCTAGCTAACTGGTTACATTTTAGTTATCACAATTTAATTATCGCAATTTACATTCTCACAATTTTATTTATCGTCATTTAATTTCTGTTATTTATTTTACGCACTTTATTTATCGTCATTCTGTTATTTACGCATTTTAAATATCGGGACACGTATACAATGTTTTGACATATCATATCGACCCATCTATATATATATTGTTTGAGTTGTGATCGAGTCTGAGACGTATACGGGTCACGATACGTATTAATTAATTCGAATATTATATACTAAACTATATATGAATTACTGGACTGTTACTGTGGACTATCAACTGTGGACTACCAACACTGGACAATTAAAATGAATTAAAATATTGATTATAACATATGAAACTAAACAATTCTTCAAGTTTGCCACTTGATTTCATTTTAAACCCCATTCGTATCATCACAATTACAATCTGCGTTCAAACCTTTCATGATTCTTGAAAACACCTCAATCGATAGGATGAATCAACCGCACTTCATCTACGGGAGAAAAGATTGATGCATTTAGTTATGCATCTGAAAAACTCTCGGAAACTGAGTAAACCTTTAACACATAGTTGTGCTAATTCCTTTAGTGTTATTATTACCCAAAATAACTTGGTAATTCCTTTCAAAGTAGCAAATTTTGTCACAGCTCCAGCAAATCAACTTCGACTTTTCGTTCAAAACAACCTTATTATCACCTTGATTTATATGTATGCTCTTTTATTGTTACCGGGGAACCTTTTATATTCCACCATATTACCGTCAGCGTTTAATCATCTAAAAACACAATTCTCTTGAAATCACCTCAGATCGATAACCAATTATTCAGATATGGTAGCAGTAAATGTAGAAGAATCGGCAAGCAGTACTTTGAAAACTCACAACATATCTACATCAACAGTTATATGTATAACATTTATCTCTTAGAATAATGATCTTCCATTCTGAAATTCTGAAAAGCACCCAGTCTGCGAACCAATACTTTGAATTTTGAAAAGTTGAATGAAGTAACAAAAAAACTGTAAACGACCCTAATCATCAGAAGTTTGATGATAAAGAATAGAATGTTGGAAAAGCTCAGAAAAGTTGGAACTGGAAAACGGATTGAGCTAACCACGAAGGAGACCAAGGACAAATACAAGGACCAAACTCTATATTCAAAAGATTCAGGTAATTCTGGATCCGTTGAAATCTTTAGAGAATATCTTGCTCCGAAGTCATGTTAAAATCCTGCGGAAAATTTTTCTCCATCACCCATCGAACTTAGAAATTCCAAAAATATCATCATCAATATCTTCGATATTTATGAGGATATTTTCATAAATATTCTCGTTCGAAATTATATACCTCGTCGTGCTTCCTGTGTATCATTATATTGGAAACATTCAATAGAAAATTTGGTACCGAAAAGCAGATTTTGCGAAACTAGGAAGAAAGCCGTGGACAAATCACGAAGAATAAGTTTGACTTCAAAGAATTCAAATGATTCAATGACTGCTGAAGTCTTTAGCAAATGTCTTGCTCCTTACTCTAAACCCTTGTGGATGATATTCTTCATCATCCTCCGATCATAGATATTCCAAGATATCATCGCATCTTTCATTATAAATATCCTCCATATTTTTGAAGATATTTTTATAACTATTCTTATCTGAAATCATTAATCTCTTCATGCTATCAGTGTTACATCATATAGAAAACTGTTAGTTTCTATATTCTGTAAACTTTCGAGCTTAAAATATGAATGTTATTGAAGTAACGTTGGGAACTGATGCATGAGTTAGTATAATATAATGACACTTGATCAACGTGATTATATTACAGTAAGTCATGCTGAGTTCTAATGGGACATGATGGTTCACAGTAGATCATACAATCATCATGTGTCATGTTACATAACTCTTTCATTCTAATTAACTTCTGAACATATCAAGAAAGTATATTCTTGATAGCTCTATTCTCAATGATTCTGGTAATTTAATGAATCAAATCGTGCTATTACGTTCTTTCTTGATTATAACATTAAATTCACTCGAAACTACATACTTACAAATTCTAGACCATTACTCGTTTTACTAGAGATGGAGAGGAGATTAAAAAGACGAAGAGCTCCGAAACATAAAGGAAGATATAAAACTCGATAACAACACGGAAATTACAATAATTAAAAATTAAAACATCACGACAATTAAAAATTAAAAGATTACAATCAAACTACTTGTCGTCGTTAATTGTCATCTGCAAAGTAGCATTCACCAGTCATTTCACCATCCGTGAGGTACTCTGGAAACATCGGTGTTTCTCTTGATGCCTCAACTGCTGCTTCAGCTGATTCATCGAGGTAACGATAACCCAACGTCTCTTCATCTTCAAGAACCGCGTACAAAGAAACGCGTTTACCACGATCTTCAATAGTATCTTTTATAAAGTACCATTGATCATCGGTACACAGAAAACTTGCCCTACAATCCGTATCACAATCGTCTTTATAAAAGAACAAAGACGTGAATTCACACGGAACTTTTTCCTTCAAAAAGGATAGCAAGTCTTGTAAATCAACATCACGAATGTCGATATCTTCAAACGAAATACTATCGCCCCACTTATATTCCTTCATTTGATTACAGAAATCACCTCCGTAATGAACATCGAATGAAACAATCATTGGGGGAAGGGTTAACATTTTGCAGTTTGGGAGTGTTTGATTTTGATTTTTGAGAAAGGTGGAAATATAGAAGAAATATATGTTTGAGTGTATAAAATGAAGCATATGGTTGGTGTTTTTATAGTGTAAAAGTGACCGTTAGGATAGCCGTTGGAAATTAATTTTTTTTTTTATTTTACTAACGGCTAAAAATTTGGGCAAGTTTTTGGGCGAAGGTGGACGATGCCCGTTGGGACCTCTCTCATGATAGTTTCATTCGTGCTCTTCGAATAATCGAATTATTTTATCTGTATTATTCTGTAATGATGATAAAACTCTATTTATCAACTCATATTCATCATGAAAACATTTTTATTGTTAGCTATGACGACCTCACTCAAATTTCGGGACGAAATTTCTTTAACGGGTAGGTACTGTGATGACCCGAGAATTTCTGACCAAATTTAAACTTAATCTTTATATGTTTCCGACACGATAAGCAAAGCCTGTAATGTTGAGTCTCGAAAACTTTGAAAACTAGGTTCATATATTCAATTGACCTTTAGCTATTCCGACGATTCACGAACAATTTTGTGTAAACAAATATGTGAATATATATGTATGTATGTATGTATATATATATATATATATATATATATAATTATAAATATAAATATAAATGTATACACTAATTTGAAATGATAAAATACAGTTAAATCATTTAAATTGAAAATGTGAAATCATATACAGAATAATTAAGTTACTATTAAAATATATATATATATATATATATATACATGTATGAATGCTATACATAAAATAATTAATAAATATTAAAGATTCAAAACATTATGTAATAAGTAAATATGATACAATTAATAAATTGTATAAGTAATTACAAGTTAAAAATATAGTTATTAATATAAGTATTATTATGATGACTAAAGAAAAATGTTAATAATAACATTATTGTTATACTTACTAGTATCATCGTATTAGTAAAAGTATAAATTTAATTAGGATTATTGAATGTATTATTATTAACTTGATTACTAAAATTACCATGTTATTTAAAATTTTTATTATCAATATTATCATATTATTATTATTATTATTATCATTACTTTTATGATTAATTATTATTAGTTTTATTTGATGTTTCTATTATTAGTTTTATTATTATTATTATTATTATTAGTATCTTTATAACATCATTATATTATTATTGGTATTATTATTAGTTATATATTTATTATTATTATTACTATTAATTATTAATATTTGTTATCATTAATAATATTAGCAATATTATTATTAATTATTAATATACTTATTAATAACTATTATTAATATTAATTAAAAATTTCAATGAATTATGCAAAAGCTGTTAAGGGTCTTTGTCTACTTTTTTTTTTCTTTCCAAATTTCCTTTCCTGATCGCATTTGTCAATCCACTCATTGAATCACAACAAAAGTGTGTCAGATAATTGGTACGAAGTTGTTAGCAATACCTTTCTCCTTCTATTTTTTTTAATTATATTGGTACCTGAATGATACAACCTGTCAACCCAAGTTGCTATTTTAAACAATCAAATTCAGTCATTGAAGGATACCAGTCGATATAATTTATCAAATACAACTTGCAATTATTATTTTTTAGTTTTAATTTAATGAAGTTCAGTAAAAAAAAAAAAGAACGAAGGCCGGTTGCCAGTTCTTGATTTGATTTTCAAACAGGTCAATTCATCATCGAATTTCAAAAAATTTGAAATGCAGTATTGTTAGTAATCTTTTGATAAAATAATCTTCAAAGTTTGAACATCTAATTCCTTGTATTAGATCTGAATTTGTGAGTCAAAGATTTTAAATAAAAAAGTCAACCAATTGTTCATAGTGAAATTCGAATCCAATCCGATGTTTCAGGATCAATTGAGGATTTTTTAAGTTTCTAATGGTGATTTGCAAACCTTTTCATGTTATAAACATTGTTCAAAACTTCCTCATTCTCGATATCAATTTTTTTTTTTTTTTTTCGCTGCGACAGCAGCAGGGTTTTTTTAAAAATTTTTTTTATTTTCTTTTGTGGTTGTTTGTTCCTAATAATTGTACAAACAATCTTTAAATTAATTTAGAAGGAAAAGAAAAATCGGAAGTTAATTAGTTGGGATAGTGGTTGAGTGCACTGTCGACTCAAGGAAGAAGAAGAGAAAAACAAACTGTTAATAATACGGAATAAATATCTAGGAAAGATACATTAAATCAGAAAAACAGCTTGGTTCCAATGGTCAGGGTGTTGGGTTGTTTAGCTAGAGGTCTCGGGTTCGAGCTCGGGTGTGGACTGTTTTCTTTTTGGAATTCATTACATTTGAGGTAGTTTCTCCAATCTTATTATTATTATTATTATTATTATTATTATTATTATTATTATTATTATTATTATTATTATTATTATTATTATTATTGTTGTTATGTTAGTTGTTATTATTAGCAAAATGATTATTAATATAAACTATGATATCATTATTATTACCAATAGTATCAACATAACTATTATTATTATTAGTAATATTATCATTGTATTATTATTGTTAGTATCATTATTAGTAATAACATTATTATTATCGTCCTTGGTATTATCACTGCTCGTTATTAATATTAGATATTATTATCAATATTATTGTAAAAATAAAATAACTTATCATTATTATTATTATTAAAGATTATCATTATCATTCTTATTATTAGTAATATCACTATTAATAAAGTTATCTTTATTATTATTATTAATAAATCATTATTATCAAAAATATCATTTTAGTAAATAAATATTTTGAACATTAAATATACTTATTACATGTACTATAATTATAATTAAATTTCACATAACCATATATATCAAACCTATTAAGATTATTTATATAATTACTTACAAATGACAATTATCTATTTTTTTTTAAATGTAACACTAAACAATTAGGTATATAAATATGGACATATTAATATAACTATATAAATATTAATAATTTTGAATATATACACAAATTAACTATACAATTTAAAATATAATAAAAATATTTGTACGGTTACGAGTATATATTTTAATATATATATATATATATATATATATATATATATATATATATATATATATATATATATATATATATATATATATATATATATATATGAATGATATAGGTTCGTGAATCCGAGGCCAACCCTACACTGGTTTAATGTCATCATATGTATTTTTACTACAAAATACATTAAGTGAGTTCCATTTGCTCCCTTTTACTCTTTATGTTTTTGGGCTGAGAATACATGCAAATATTTTATTAACTGTTTTACAATATTTATATGCGTGAGTTTCATTACTCCCTTTTTATATATATTTTTGGGACTGAGAATACATGCGCTGCTTTTATAAATGTTTTACGATATAGACACAAGTAATAGAAACTACATTCTATGGTTGAATTATCAAAGTCGAATATGCCCCTTTTTATTAAGTCTGGTAATCTAAGAATTAGGGAACAGACACCCTAATTGACGCGAACTCTAAAGATAGATCTATCGGGCCCAACAAGCCCCATCCAAAGTACCGGATGCTTTAGTACTTCGAAATTTATATCATGTCCGAAGGAGGATCCCGAAATGATGGGGATATTCTTATATGTATATTGTGAATGTTGGTTACCATGTGTTCAATCCATATGAATGATATTTTTGTCTCTATGCATGGGACGTACGTTTATGACATCTGAAAATATGAAATCTTGTGGTCTATTAAAATTATGAAATGATTATTTATGATAAACTAATGAACTCACCAACCTTTTGGTTGACACTTGAAAGCATGTTTATTCTCAGGTATGAAAGAAATCTTCCGCTGTGTATTTTAGGATATTACTTGGAGTCATTCATGACATATTTCAAAAGACGTTGCATTCGAGTCGTTGAGTTTATCAAGATCATTATTAAGTCAATTATAGTTGGATATATTATGAAATGGTATGCATGTCTGACAACTTTAGATGTAATGAAAGATTGTCTTTTCAAAACGAATGCAATGTTTGTAAAATGTATCATATAGAGGTCAAGTACCTCGCGATGTAATCAACTGTTGTGAATCGTTTATAATCGATATGGACTTCGTCCGGATGGATTAGGACGGGTCCTTTCTGATGGATTTCAATACATAAACAAAGTCACAAACCCATTTTGTTACATATAAATTCGTGTGTATATGTATATATAAAGCGGAAGCAATTTCAAGTTTATGCATGTAAAGTTTAACCCTTTAAATTTGAAATCCATTAAAGATCTAGTCTTGAAAATACACTTAAATGTAAATAGAGCTAGTTAGATGTTTATACCTACTCCAAAATGGAGGTGAAGAACTAGGATGAAGAAGATGATGTAGATGAAGAAAACTTCTAACTTGAAGCCTCAAATCTTTGATACCCACAAGCAATAATCAACACCCAA
Source organism: Rutidosis leptorrhynchoides (assembly GCF_046630445.1). Lineage (NCBI taxonomy): Eukaryota > Viridiplantae > Streptophyta > Magnoliopsida > Asterales > Asteraceae > Rutidosis > Rutidosis leptorrhynchoides. Next base: position 311,334,889 of record NC_092333.1, on the reverse strand, counting down.
GACTTGGTTAGGATTTTAGACACTTAATTACTTGCAAAAATCAACCAAGAATCCCTTGAAGAAAGGAGAGGAAATTGCAAATATTATTTTCAAAATGCTAGAGTCAAAGAGTGTGTTAAAGTTTCACCAATGCATGTGTATTAGTCATAATTATATGGAGTAATCAAGGAAGGGTGGTTGGCACCTAGGAGCCTTCAAAAAAATGGCCCCCCACCCCTTCCATTTATTTTATATTTTATTACATATTTATAAAACATACATGCATTTAGTTGTAAGTATTTTATTTTATAAGCCTTTTATAAAATAAAATGCAACACACATATGTTACATACACTTTATATTATTTATAACCTATATAAATAATATACAACATGTAGTAACTTATAATTATCCAAATAATTATATCTAGCATTTATTTTAGAAAACCAATTTCTAAAATTCAAGTGTCGTGTATTTGCTTTAATGATTCGATTGTCAAAACAAATACATAAAGTGTTGATAGCTTGTTATTGGGTATGACCCGACTTGGATCACAACATGTAAGCCACATTAATTTATTATGTCTCTCGGGCACAAGAAAATCCTTCAATCTCCCACTTGCACGAGAAACATAAGGAATTAATGCAAGTGACAGATACCACCTAACGACCGTCCATCACCCCCAACATGTTATGACTTAGTGCCATTCAATAACATCATCCCTTTCGAGTTTCCATTTCGAATATGATTTAGGTGAATCTTTCAATATATCCTTTTGCCCTAGATGTCATGTTAAATCCAAGAGACATAGAATGATCACTCTCTTATAGATTTAACTTTGTCAGGCCTTAGACATCTGACTCTCAACGAATAAGAGGGACAAATTCCATCTTGACTACATACGTCCTAGACATTACACTTCGTACCATACCTGAAACCTCCCTTATGTACTACCATGTTTCAGAATAGCGAAGGAAAGAATCAAGGCACAATATTCGGTGAATATCTGAACCCAATATGTGTCTCAGGTCAGAGGATATAATGATATTCTCCTTTACTCAAGATTACATGTGATCAACCACAAAGGTTCCATATAGTAATCTTGAGAGCGGGTCTTCCAATATTTGTGTCCCACAAATATCTATGAACCTTGGTTGCAACCTTGCCCTACATTCACCATTTGAATGTTAACCAATCCAAGTTCATAATAGTCTAGACCTCACACTTGTTCCCACAAATGTGATCAACTACGGAATTTAGAATAATAATTTATTCATGGATAAAATATGCTAAATTGGAACATGACTCATAATTTAAATTAATACCATAATTATATTAATGAGTTTGAACTAATTCGTTCCGTTACAATACATAAAGTAGATCAATTCCAATCACTAGAATGTCGAAGCCCTAATGCACAAACATGTCCCTCATGTTTTGGCCCATGTAAAAGCTTCGTGAGTGGATCCGCAACATTTTGATCTGTGTGAACTTTGTGAATACATATCTTTCCCTTTTCAACCTCATCCCTAATGTAGTTGAATCTCCGCTCAATGTGACGAGTCTTTTGATGAGCACGAGGTTCCTTGATTTGAGCAATCGCACCCTCGTTGTCACAAAAGATCTCAAGAGGGTCCTGAATGGAAGGGACCACTCCTAAGTCGTCGATGAATTTCTTCATCCATGCAGCTTCCTGAGCTGCCAATGAGGCGGCAATGTACTCCGACTCTGTAGTGGATAACGCAACAACTTCCTGTTTCGCACTCTTCCAAGAGACCGCACCACCATTTAACATGAATACATAACCGGATTGTGACCGAGAGTCATCTCGATCAGTTTGGAAACTCGCGTCCACGTAACCTTTTACAACGAGTTCCTCCTCACCAGACCCATATATTAGAAACATATCCTTAGTCCTTCTAAGGTATTTCAATATACATTTAACCGCAGTCCAATGACTATTTCCTGGGTTATTCTGGTATCTACTTGTCAAGCTTAGAGCGCATGACACATCCGGTCTAGTACATATCATTGCATACATGATAGACCCAATAGCAGATGCGTATGGGACTTTCTTCATTCTCTCTTGTTCATCTTTCGTGGTAGGACACTGAGATGAACTGAGAACGGTTCCTCTTTGAATAGGTACCAAACCTTTCTTAGAGTTTTCCATCTTGAACCTTTTCAAGACCTTATCAATGTATGTACTTTGACTTAAGCCTATCAATCTCTTGGATCTATTCCTATAGATTCCAATCCCCAATATATATTGTGCTTCTCCAAGATCCTTAATGGAGAAGCAACTTTTTAACCAAGTTTTGACCTCTTGCATTGTGGTTATATCATTCCCAAATAATAATACGTCATCCACATATAGCACAAGGAACATTATGGAGCTCCCACTAGCCTTCTTGTATACACAAGCTTCATCACCATTTTTAATAAAGCCAAATTTCTTTGCCTCTTCATTAAAACGATGATTCCACATTCTCGATGCTTGTTTCAACCCATAGATTGATTTCTTTAACTTGCATACTTTTTTAGGATTTTTCGGATCGACAAAACCTTCGGGCTGTGCCATATAGACATCTTCCTCAAGATATCCATTTAGGAAAGCGGTTTTGACATCCATTTGCCAAATTTCGTAATCATAATGAGCAGCGATGGCAAATAATATCCTAATAGACTTTAGCATTGCCACAGGCGAGAAGGTCTCATCATAGTCAACCCCTTGAGTTTGAGTGAAACCCTTTGCTACAAGTCTAGCTTTGTATGTATCCAAGTTTCCATGTATGTCGGTTTTCATCTTGAAAATCCACTTGCAATCAACTAGCTTAGAGCTAGGAGGTTGCTCAACAAGTTCCCAAACTTGGTTTTCATACATGGATTGCATCTCGGCGTTCATGGCTTCCTGCCATTTATCTTTATCTATCCTTGATAAAGCATCTTTGTAGTTTGTCGGTTCATCCAAATCAACCGTATAGCAACCATCCACGAGAAACCCATATCTCTCGGGAGGATTACTAATCCTACTAGATCTTCGAACGTCTTGTGTACCTTGATCATCCACTTGATCATTTTCAGCATCCTCATGTTGAGTGCTAGTGTCAACCAATTGTGTATCATCGGCTTGATCTTGTACCTCTACAAGATCTATTTTTCTTTCACCATCACCTTCCATAAGGAACTTGGTTTCAAGGAATTCCGCTTTCCGAGCTACAAATACCGTTTGCTCGGATGGATCATAGAAGTAATATCCCATGTCATCTTTGGGATATCCTATGAAGATACACTTTGTGGATCGAGCATGTAGCTTATTTGCTACATAACGCTTAGGATAAGCTTCACATCCCCATACTTTCAAGTATGAAAGAGAAGGAGGTTTTCCAAACCACATCTCATGAGGAGTTCGTTCCACTTTCTTGGTTGGGGCCATATTTAAAATACGAGCCGCGGAGCTTAGACAATAACCCCAAAATGATAGAGGTAACGAGCTTCTAGCCATCATAGATCGAACCATATCCATTAGGGTTCGGTTCCTCCTTTCGGATACTCCATTAAGTTGGGGTGTTCCGGGTGGAGTAAGTTGTGAGATGATCCCACAACTCCTAAGATGATCTTGGAAGGCATCGCTTAGGTATTCACCTCCTCTATCGGTACGAAGTACCTTGATTGTCCTATTGAGTTGATTTTGTACTTCGTTTTGATATTCTTTGAATGCTTTAAACGTTTCGTCCTTGTGTCTTAGTAAATAGACATATCCGAAACGACTAAAGTCATCAATGAAAGTAACAAAGTATCTTTCACCATTCCTAGTTATGGGTTTAAAGGGTCCACATACATCCGAATGTATTAAACCCAATAAATCTTTAGCCCTTTCATGAGTGCCTTTGAAAGGTGCTTTAGTCATCTTGCCTTGTAAACAAGATTCACATACATCAAACGAATCCATTTCATTTGATTTCAAAAGTCCATTCCTTTGAAGTGTATGCATTCGGTTCTTGTTTATATGTCCAAGGCGACAATGCCATAAATAGGAATCACTCAAATCCCTTTTGAGTTTCTTGGTGCTAGTATGGTATATTGAGCTATTAGATGATGCATCATCATGAACCAATTCATAAATTCCATTTGAAGGCGTAGCCTTGAAATAGAATATATCATCTTTAGAAAAATGGATATCATTATCAATAAAATTAACATTGAAACCACATTGTCTTAAGCGAGAAATAGAAATAATGTTTCGACATAAATCCGGTGCATACAAAACATTTTCTAAAATAAGCTCCAATCCACTTGGAAGCTTCAAAACAAATTCTCCTTGAGCTTTAACATGCACCTTTGCACCATTGCCCATATAGAGACTTGATGTTCCCGCTTTATGATCACTTCTTTTGAACCCCTGCAAAGAATTGCAAATATGAGTTCCACATCCCGTGTCTAATACCCATGTATTAGAAGAAGTAATACTAAGCTCTATATATACCATATATATATTACCTGAGGTTTGCCCTGCATCCCTCTTGTCCTTCAACTCTTTAAGATAGACCGGACAGTTTCGTTTCCAATGACCCATCTCACCGCAACCGAAACATGGGTCTTCCTTGGGGTTTGCCTTCTCGGCTACCTTTTGCTTCTTGGCCTTGTTGATGGTTGGGGTAACCATCTTCCCCTTCCCTTTGCCTTGATGGACGGGTCCTTTTCTCTTAGCCACCTTTGGCTTAGAGGTGTTACCTTTAGACCCACCTTGATCGATTGCTAACACGGGTAAAGCTCTTTTACCCATGCTTGTTTCCGCCGTCCTAAGCATACCATGAAGCTCACCTATGCTCTTATCCATCCCATTCATGTTGTAATTAATTACAAATTGATCAAACCTCTTTGATAGGGAGTTAAGGATAAGATCGGTGGCTAACTCATTAGATATGTTAAGGTTGAGACGGTTAGCACGATCGATAAGGCTTTTCATCTTAAGTACATAAGATGAAACCGATTGGGATTCGTCCATACGACAAGCATGAAGCGCCCGAACCGTTTCGAAACGCTCAACACGTGCTTGTTGGAGAAACATCTCCTTCAATTGTGTTATCATGTCGTAAGCGCTATGATGCTCGAAATCCTTTTGGAGTTCGGGTATCATAGTCCCAAGCATTAAGCATGAGACTTGAAGGGAGTCGTGGCAATACTTATCGTAAGAGGCCATTGCCTCCACATCACTCTCATCCGGTTGGTCGGGAATGGGGTCCTCAATCACATACATTTTATCCTCTTGTTTGAGGACAATCCGAAGATTGCGGAACCAATCCATAAAATTTGTATGGTTGAGTTTGTCTTTCTCGAGGAGAGACCGTAACGATAGGTTGTTAAAGTTAAGTGGTGCGTTGTTCATGTTGTTGTTGTTATTAGCGGCCATCTACAAAATTCAACAAAGTTCTTTTAAGTATCGATTTGGATTTAATAAACAATACCCTTTTAATTTGTTTTATTAAATATTAGAATCCAACGGTAAATCAAATTTCGGTTAGGTGACCTTTATCCCGTCATTTGATTTAGCTAGGTAGTCATAATGACAATTGCAATCCTTTTGCAACTTCTAAGTTATGGGATCATGCAATCCTTTTGCATGGCATATTAATCCCATCAACGCCTATTTGTTCCTCATGCTTCGGTGACCCTAAGTTCATGATTCCCAAATCAAGTCGTCCTACTTGTGTAGACATGTAGACTTAACATACAAGTGGTTAGGTGACCTTTATCCCACAAGCATGCAAAGTGTACTTTATTCATATTAGTTCACTCATGACGGTTAGGTGACCTTTATCCCATCATGAGATTCCTAATATGTCTAAGTGTTTCCACAAAAGGATGGCGTTTAACTTGTTTATCTTGTATTAGTAAAGGGATTTTAGGTTTTCTACATTCTAGTTTAGAAAACAAAGTGCTATACACCAACATGCATTTGGTGTGTAGTATGTTTATGAAAAACCCATTTTCATGTGCCTTTTAGTAACCAATTACTAGTTTTAACCATTTCATTACCTTTTTAAATAAACCATTTTATTCAAGTCTAATAACCAATTATTAGTGTCATTTTGTTATGTTTTATTATAACCATTTTATAATGTATTATGCAAGTGTAATCATGTGATGATCTTGTAGCAACCAAACATACAAACATACACAAACATGCATAGCAAAGTGTTCACAATCAAGAGCCATTTTGGTAGACATTTGTTTAGCCAATAAACAAATGTCACCTAAGGGGTTAAACCAAAGTAAGAGATTTTACCAAAATCTCCCACTTAATCTTGTAATCTTCAAAACTTCATCTTGTAATCTTCTTCATGAATCTTCACTTTCATTTTACAAAATCATATCCTAATACAATTTTTCTAGAAAATGAAATAACAACCTATTCTATTTTACAAACCAAAATAGAACAAATTACATACAAAATACAAGATTAATTACAACTTTTACAAACCAAAATTACAAAATAATTACAAGCCATATGAATGAATATTACACCCATGAATAATCACCAAATCAATCAACCAAACAAACACATGGCCTAGGCTCGATTGTGAACAACAACATAACATCAAACATGGCCAAAACTTGAAATCCCAAACCCATTTTTGGGACCAAATATTTCGGCCATCACCATACACCCACCAAAACTCAATATTTTTACATTCTACTTTCATGCATGTTGGTAGATTGTAAAGAAAGTGAGTTTACTAGCCAAAAACAAGAAGCATATTAACAAGACTTTGGCTCTAGATACCATTGATGGATTTCAATACATAAACAAAGTCACAAACCCATTTTGTTACATATAAATTCGTGTGTATATGTATATATAAAGCGGAAGCAATTTCAAGTTTATGCATGTAAAGTTTAACCCTTTAAATTTGAAATCCATTAAAGATCTAGTCTTGAAAATACACTTAAATGTAAATAGAGCTAGTTAGATGTTTATACCTACTCCAAAATGGAGGTGAAGAACTAGGATGAAGAAGATGATGTAGATGAAGAAAACTTCTAACTTGAAGCCTCAAATCTTTGATACCCACAAGCAATAATCAACACCCAAGACTTGGTTAGGATTTTAGACACTTAATTACTTGCAAAAATCAACCAAGAATCCCTTGAAGAAAGGAGAGGAAATTGCAAATATTATTTTCAAAATGCTAGAGTCAAAGAGTGTGTTAAAGTTTCACCAATGCATGTGTATTAGTCATAATTATATGGAGTAATCAAGGAAGGGTGGTTGGCACCTAGGAGCCTTCAAAAAAATGGCCCCCCACCCCTTCCATTTATTTTATATTTTATTACATATTTATAAAACATACATGCATTTAGTTGTAAGTATTTTATTTTATAAGCCTTTTATAAAATAAAATGCAACACACATATGTTACATACACTTTATATTATTTATAACCTATATAAATAATATACAACATGTAGTAACTTATAATTATCCAAATAATTATATCTAGCATTTATTTTAGAAAACCAATTTCTAAAATTCAAGTGTCGTGTATTTGCTTTAATGATTCGATTGTCAAAACAAATACATAAAGTGTTGATAGCTTGTTATTGGGTATGACCCGACTTGGATCACAACATGTAAGCCACATTAATTTATTATGTCTCTCGGGCACAAGAAAATCCTTCACTTTCATTGAACTCTTCCAAGAGACTGCACCTCCATTTAACGTGAAGACATAACCGGATTGTGATCGAGAATCATCTCGATCAGTTTGGAAACTCGCGTCCACGTAACCTTTTACAGCGAGTTCCTCCTCACCAGACCCATATATTAGAAACATATCCTTAGTCCTCCTAAGGTATTTCAATATACTTTTAACAGCAATCCAATGACTGTTTCCTGGGTTATTCTGGTATCTACTTGTCAGGCTAAGAGCGCATGACACATCTGGTCTAGTGCATATCATTGCATACATGATTGACCCAATAGCAGATGCGTACGGGACTTTCTTCATTCTCTCTTGTTCATCTTTCGTGGTAGGACACTGAGATGAACTGAGAGGCGTTCCTCTTTGAATAGGTACCAAACCTTTCTTAGAGTTGTCCATCTCGAACCTTTTCAAGATCTTTTCAATGTATGCACTTTGATTCAAACCTATCAGTTTCTTGGATCTATCCATGTAGATCCCAATCCCCAAAACGTATTGTGCTTCTCCAAGATCCTTAATAGAGAAGCATTTACTTAGCCAAGTTTTAACACCTTCCATTGCCGGAATAACATTTCCAAATAACAATATATCATCCACATATAGTACAAGGAACATGATAGTGCTCCCACTAGCCTTCTTGTATACACAAGCTTCATCACCATTTTTAATGAAGCCAAATTTCTTGGCCTCCTCATTAAAACGATGATTCCACATTCTGGATACTTGTTTCAATCCGTAGATTGATTTCTTTAACTTGCATACCTTATTAGGATATTTCGGATCCACAAAACCTTCAGGCTGAACCATATAGACATCTTCCTCAAGATGTCCATTTAGGAAAGCGGTCTTGACATCCATCTGCCATATTTCATAATCATAATGAGCCGCAATGGCAAGTAATATCCTAATAGACTTTAGCATTGCCACAGGCGAAAAAGTTTCATCATAGTCAACCCCTTGAGTTTGAGTGAAACCTTTTGCTACAAGTCTAGCTTTATATGTATCCAAGTTTCCATGTATGTCGGTTTTCATTTTGAAAAGCCATTTACAATCAACTAGCCTAGAGCCAGGAGGTTGCGCAACAAGTTCCCAAACTTGGTTGTCATACATGGATTGCATCTCAGCGTTCATGGCTTCCTGCCATTTATCTTTATCAATCCTTGATAAAGCATCTTGGTAGTTAGTTGGTTCATCCAAATCAACCACATAGCAACCATCCATGAGAAACCCATATCTCTCAGGAGGATTACTAATCCTACAAGATCTGCGAACGTCTTATGTATTTTGATCATCCATTTGATCATTCTCAACATTTTCATGTTGAGTGCTAGTGTCAACCAATTGTGTATCATCCAATTCATCTTGAACCTCCTCAAGATCTACCTTTCTTTCACTAATACCTTCCATTAGGAACTTAGTTTCAAGGAATTCAGCCTTTCGAGCAACAAATACATTCTGCTCGGATGGATCATAGAAATAATATCCCAAATCATCCTTGGGATATCCTATGAAGATACACTTCGTGGATCGAGCATTCAACTTATTAGGGACGTAACGCTTAGGATAAGCTTCACATCCCCATACCTTTAAGTATGATAGAGATGGAGGTTTTCCAAACCACATCTCATGAGGAGTTCGTTCCACTTTCTTGGTTGGGGCCATATTTAGAATACGAGCCGGAGAGCATAGACAATAACCCCAGAATGATAGAGGTAACGAGCTTCTAGCCATCATAGATCGAACCATATCCATTAGGGTTCGGTTCCTCCTTTCGAATACACCATTAAGCTGTGGTATCCCAGGTGGAGTAAGTTGCGAGATAATCCCACAACTTCTAAGATGATCTTGGAAAGCATCACTTAGGTATTCACCTCCTCTATTGGTACGAAGTACCTTTATTGTCTTGTTGAGTTGATTTTGTACTTCGTTTTGATATTTTTTTAATGCTTCAAAGGTTTCGTCCTTGTGTCTTAATAAGTAAACATATCCGAAACGACTAAAGTCATCAATAAAAGTAACAAAGTATCTTTCACCATTCCTAGTCATGGGTTTAAAGGGTCCACATACATCCGAATGTATTAATCCCAATAAATCTTTAGCCCTTTCATAGGTCCCTTTGAAAGGTGATTTAGTCATTTTGCCTTGTAAACAAGATTCACATACATCAAACGAGTCCATCTCATTTGATTTCAAAAGTCCATTCTTTTGAAGTGTACGCATTCGATTCTTGTTTATGTGACCAAGGCGACAATGCAATAAGTAGGAATCACTCAAATCCATTTTGAGTTTCTTGGTGCTAGTATGGTATATTGAGCTACTAGATGATGTATCATCAAATACATCATGAACCAATTCATAAATTCCATTTGAAGGCAAAGCCTTAAAATAGAATACATTATCTAAATAAACGTGGATATCATCATTAACAAAATTAAGATAAAAACCACATTGTTTTAAACGGGAAACTGAAATAATGTTTCGACATAAATCCGGTGCATACAAAACATTGTTCAAAATAAGTTCCAAACCACTTGGAAGCTTTAATACAAAGTCTCCTTGAGCCTTCACTTGCACTTTGGCTCCATTACCCATAAAGAGACTTGATGTTCCCGCTTGCTTGCTACTTCTTTTGAACCCCTGCAAAGAATTGCAAATGTGAGTTCCACATCTAGTGTCTAATACCCATGTATTAGAAGAAGTAATACTAAGCTCTATATATACCATATATATATTACCTGAGGTTTGCCCCTTATCCCTCTTCTCCTTCAACTCCTTAAGGTAGACCGGGCAGTTGCGTTTCCAGTGACCCATTTCACCGAAATCGAAGCACGGGTCTTCCTTGAGGTTTGCTTGTCCGACAACCTTTTGCTTCTTGTTCTTGTTTTTGGTTGGGGTAACCATCTTCCCCTTTCCCTTGCCTTGATGGGCGAGTCCTTTCCTCTTAGCCGCCTTTGGCTTAGAGGTATTATTACCTTTGGACCCACCATCATTGACCATTAGCACGGGTGAAGCCCTCTTACCCATGCTAGTTTCCGCCGTCCTAAGCATGCCATGAAGTTCGCCAATGGTCTTATCCATCCCATTCATATTGTAATTAATTACAAATTGGTTAAACCTCTTTGACAAGGAGTTTAGGATAAGATCCGTGGCTAGCTCGTTAGATATGTTGAGATTAAGACGGTTTGCGTTATCAATGAGGCTTTTCATCTTAAGGACATAAGATGAAACGGATTGGGAGTCGTCCATACGACATGCATGAAGCGCTCGAACGATCTCGAAGCGCTCGGCACGTGCTTGTTGAAGGAACATCTCCTTCAATTGCGTGATCATGTCGTATGCAGTATGATGCTCGAAATCCTTTTGGAGTTCGGGTATCATAGGCCCAAGCATTAGGCAGGCGACTTGCACCGAATCGGCGCAATACTTATCCCAATAAGCCATGCCTTCCGTATCATCCTCGTCGGGTTGATCGGGAATGGGGTCTTCCAACACATACGCTTTATCCTCGAGTTTGAGGACAATCCTAAGATTGCGGAACCAATCCATAAAGTTCGTATGGTTAAGTTTGTCTTTCTCGAGGAGAGACCTTAACGATAGGTTGTTCAGGTTAATAGGTGCGTTTTGCATGTTGTTGTTATTGGCGGCCATCTACAAAATTTAACAAAGTTCATTTAAGTATCGTTTTAAATTTAATAAACAATACCCTTTAAATATTAATTGACTTATTAAATATTAGAATCCAACGGTAAATCAAATTTCGGTTAGGTGACCTTTATCCCGTTATTTGATTCAGCTAGGTAGTCATTATATGACAATTGCAATCCTTTTGCAACTTCTAAGTTATGGGATCATGCAATCCTTTTGCATGGCATATTATCCCATCAACGCCTATTTGTTCATCATGCTTCGGTGACCCTAAGTTCATGATTCCCAAATCAAGTCGTCCTACTTGTGCTAACGTGCAAATTCAACATACTAGTGGTTAGGTGACCTTTATCCCACAAGTGTGCGAAATTCACCTCAATCATATTAGTTTGCTCATAACGGTTAGGTGACCTTTATCCCATTAAGAGTTCCATAATATTTTTAAGTGTTTGCACAAAAGGATGGCGTTTAACTTGTTTGCCTTGTTTGTTAAAGGGATTTTAAGTTTTCATTATTTCTAGTTGGAGAAAACTTTTATGCCATACACCAACATGCATTTAGTGTATGGTATTTATGAAAATCCATTTACATGTCATGTAATAAAGATATTTCATTACTTTGATATAAACCATTTTATATGTACAATCTGTTTCTTTTTCTTAATAATCATTTATTAGCGTCTTTTGCCATTTCAATTTAACCAATTAAATTGTAGTTTGGTACATTTCATGTTGTTAATAATTTAACCAATTAAATAGTAGTTTTGCTTGTTGTTAACTTGTGTGATAACTTGTTGTAGTAACGTACACAATCCACAATCATACAAGAAATTAAAACAACCACGCATACAAAACAAATGTTCACAATCAAGCCTTTTGGTAGATATTTTGTTTAGCCGAAAACAAAATGCCACCGGGTAATGGGTCATAACACAAAGTAGGAGATTTTACCACTCGCACTTAATCTTGCATCCAAGTAGATTCTTCTTGTGTTCTTCCTTTGACTCCATCCTTTCATCTTCATTTTTACAAAAAAATATATCCTAATACATTTTTCTAAAAATGAAAATATAACCTAATCTATTTTACATACCAAATATGAAATAAATTACATAATCAAAATTAATATTACATGCCAAATGAATAATTAATTTTATAAACCATATGAATGAATATTACAACCATATCAATTGAATAATAAATCAACCAAATAAGCATTCATACAAACACATGGTCATGGGTAGATTGTGAACTTACAGCATACAACAAAATTGACCAAATTTCAAGTTCCAAACCCTTTTGGAACTCCCTAAAATTCGGCCAAACCAAGAACCATCCAAACCCGAACATATTTTTACATTGTACTTTCATGCATGTTACTGGAATGCAAGTATGATGGGTTTTAAGGTCATAAATAGAAGCATATTTTAAAGACCCGCTCTAGATACCATTGATGGTATTCAACACAACAACAAGTTCATAATGTTTATATAATCACAAAACCAATTTTATGAGTGTAAAGTCCAGCGGAAGCATTATTTCATTTATAAACAAGTGTTTATGTTAAACCATTTTGATTGAATTCCATGTTAATATCAAGTCTTTAAAGATATGTTTACAAATAAGATGAGAAGATAAGAAATGTACCTCCTCAAGCTAGTTGAGGGTCGTTTTCTTAGTTGCAAGAAGATGGTGAAGATGATGTTGATTAATGGAGCTTCAAAGCAATGAAACCTCAAGAGATAATACCCCAAACTCTTCACCAACACCTTATGCAATAGTTAGGATTTTATGACACTAGAATTAGCTTGCAAAAAAAAAAAAAATGAACTCTCTTCCCTCAAGAAAGCTCACGGCAGCAGCAAGGCAGAAAGAAGCTGTCCAGTTTTTTTTTTACAAGTTAAAATATCAAGAAACACTTAAGTGAAGTGGTCAAGCTTTGGTTCAAGTAAATAGCATGCACCTCTAAAGTTGTGTGTGAGTTGGAAGTAACAAATGAGCATGGGATATTATCTTGAAGACCAAAAAATTCTGCACACTCTTTTTATAAATAATGTTATATATATATATATATATACATATATATATATATACATAAACTTGATACATATATATATATATATAAACATGTATTTATTTTGTTACTTTCACATTTTATAAACATTTTTATAAAATATAACACAACATAATCATTTAAACCTATAAACAATTATATATAAATTATCCAAATAATTTATCTCAAGTGATCATATTTTAGAAAACCGATTTTCTAAAGTCCAAGTGTCGCGTATTTATTTAATGACCCAATCGTCAAGACTAAATACGTTTTAAGGTGTCAGTAAGTTTGTTATTAGGTATGACCCGACTTGGATCATAACATACTAGCCACATTAATTTAATATGTCACTCGGGCATACGAAATACCTTCATTTATTAAGTCTGGTAATCTAAGAATTAGGGAACAGACACCCTAATTGACACGAATCCTAAAGATAGATCTATTAGGCTAACAAACCCCATCCAAAGTACCGGATGCTTTAGTACTTCGAAATTTATATCATATCCGAAGGGTGTCCCGGAATGATGGGGATATTCTTATATATGCATCTTGTTAATGTCGGTTACCAGGTATTCACCATATGAATGATTTTTATCTCTATGTATGGGATGCGTATTGAAATATGAAATCTTGTGGTCTATTGTTACGATTTGATATATATATATATATATATATATATATATATATATATATATATATATATATATATATATATATATATATATATATATATATATATATATATATATATATATATATATATATATATATATATATATATATATATATATAGGTTAAACCTATAACTCACCAACATTTTTGTTGACGTTTAAAGCATGTTTATTCTCAGGTGAATACTAAGAGCTTCTGCTGTTGCATACTAAAATAAGGACAAGATTTGGAGTCCATGTTTGTATGATATTGTGTAAAAACTGCATTCAAGAAGCATATGTCGATGTAATATATTTCTATTGTAAACCATTAGGTAATGGTCGTGTGTAAACAGTATATTTTAGATTATCATTATTTGATAATCTACGTAATGCTTTTGAAACCTTTATGATAAAATAAAGGTTATGGTTGTTTTAAAAATGAATGCAGTCTTTGAAAAACGTCTCATATAGAGGTTAAAACCTCGCAACGAAATCAATTAATATGGAACATTTATAATCAATATGAACGGGACATTTCAGTTGGTATCCGAGCGTTGGTCTTAGAGAACCAGAATTTTGCATTAGTGTGTCTTATCGAGTTTGTTAGGATGCATTAGTGAGTCTGGACTATGACCGTGTTTACTTGAAAAATGATTGCTTAACAAATTTTGTTGGAAACTATATATTTTTAACATGTGAATATTATGTGATATATTAATCTCTTAACGTGTTTGATATTATGTGATAGATGTCTACCTCTAGAACAAGTCCCATTGACTTACCTAATAATAATGAAGAGTCAAATGTAAATTGGAATGATTCGTGGACTGATTCACAAGTTCCCGAAGAGGAACCGGAAGAAGAGTCGGAACCGGAAGAAGAATCGGAACCGGAAGAAGAAATAGAACCAGTGGGGGAAATAATAAAACGGTTAAGTAGAAGAAAATCCTCAACCAACTGACCAAAGTTAATTATGGTCAATGGTGTTTCCGCCAAAGAAGCAAAGTATTGGGAGGATTACCAATTCTCCGATGAATCGGATCCCGACATGGATTCTGATGATGTTATAGAAATTACCCCAACATAATTTAATAATGCAAAAGAGAACAATAAGGGAAAGGGCATAAAAATAGTGAAATTTGATTCCAAACCCGATGAACTTTATATGTATCGTCAACACCCGTATTTCTTAAGTTGTGATAATAACCCGGGAACCTCTAAACCACCAGGTTTTTCTAAACCAATGTTGAAAACGACGGCTCATATTAGGGGAACATCATATATCCCTAGAAACTTGGCAAAACGAACCAAAACCGAAGAAGAAGAAACGAGCGAGTCGGAATAAGATAGTTGTATCCGTGTGGTGTAATATATGTAATATAGTGTGCTTATTCTTTATGATATATGTAAAAATTGCTTGTATTAATAAGTATTTTTTTTTTATGAATCTAACTCTTGTCTATTTTACAGTATAAAAACACAAAATGGATAGACAACCCAACATTTTAAGAGACCTACCCGGAGACATGATTGTTGAAATCTTGTCTAGAGTCGGTCAGAATTCCTCGGCACAACTATTTAAGGCGAGATCAGTTTGTAAGACATTCAAAGAACGTTCCAAGAATGCCTTGATTTATAAAAGGCTTTCGTTCGAAAGATGGGGGATATCACATTGGGAAATCCATAAGTTACGATGTGTTTACTTTGACGCATATATTGCGGGGAACCCAAATGCTATTTTACGCAACGGGTTAAGAAATTATTTTGACTCAATATATCCGAATATAGGACTTCGTGATTTAGAAAAAGCGGCTAACATGCAACATAAAGAAGCATGTTATGCTTACGGGTTAGTAATGTTCGCTTCTCACCAAAGTGAGAACAAGAACATCGGGCTACAACTATTAAACAAAACGTTCCCACAAGTGACAGAGTCGGTAATTGGGGTAAGAAATGAGGTTTTTAGATTGTTACGGGACTGTTGGACATTACGTAACCCTCGTCCCTTTGACGACGTTACAACACGCTGTCTTATCAACGGCCATAACGGTTATGTTCCACAAGACCAAGGATGGGAAGTGGTATTAGTAAAACCAGAATGCATGACTTGTTTCTGGACGTATGAATTACGTGTCTTTATTGCCTTTGCTGAACGACTTGTGTACTAGCTAGAATTATCTTCACAACTATCTTGTATCAAAGTTATTGTGTGCTATATTTCATGTTATATGTAAAATAAGCGGTATTGTAAGTTTGTAAAATATTGTGAAAAAGTTTGAACGCGAAATATTATTATAATCAGTTTTTCATATAGAATTGTAGTAGTTGAATTGTATATTAGCTACTAAGTATGAACTTAATGGGTAGGTACTACCCGAATTTAAACTTATAAAACGCTAATATGAAGAAAAAGCTTTTATAAATGAGTTCATATTATGCTACGAGATACTATTGACTACTCTTAATATTCTGTATGATTAACTTGTTTCATTTGACTATTTGAAGGAAATGGCACCGACTACTCGACAAACCATGAATATGAGCGAAAAGGAATTTCGTACCTTTCTTGCTGCAAACATAGCCGCAGTACAGGCTGCGCTACATACCAACAATAACTCCGAATCTAGCAATGCAGCTAACGGCGCAAGAAATCGTGTAGGATGCACCTACAAAGAATTCACTGCCTGCAAACCTTTGGAATTTGATGGAACCGAAGGACCGATCGGATTGAAACGGTGGACCGAGAAGGTCGAATTGGTGTTTGCCATAAGTAAGTGTACTGAAGAGGACAAAGTGAAGTACGCTACACATACCTTCACAGGTACTGCGTTAACATGGTGGAATACCTATCTAGAGCAAGTGAGACAAGATGATGCCTACGCACTACCGTGGTCAGCATTCAAGCACTTGATGAACGAGAAGTACCGTCCCAGAACCGAGGTCAATAAGCTCAAGACAGAACTTAGAGGGTTATGAACCCAAGGATTTGATATTACCACGTACGAAAGACAATTCACAGAATTGTGCCTATTGTGTCCGAGAGCGTTCGAAGATGAGGAAGAGAAGATCGATGCATTTGTGAAAGTATTACCGGAAAGAATCCAAGAAGATATAAGTTCACACGAGCCCGTATCCATACAACAGGCATGTAGAATGGCTCACAAACTAGTGAACCAGATTGAGGAAAGAATTAAAGAACAGGCGGCTGAAGAGGCCATTGTTAAGCAAGTCAAAAGAAAGTGGGAGGAAAACGGTGATAAGAATCACCAATACAACAACAACAGCAATTACAACAATAATCGCAACAACTATCCCAACAATCGCAACATCAATCGCAACTACAACAAACGGCCCAACAACAACAACAACAACAACAGCAGCAGCAACTACAACAATCATCCCAACAACAATAACAATCGCAACAAAAACAACAATCAGAAGTAGCTATGCCAAAGGTGTGAAAAGTATCACTCGGGGTTCTGCACCAAATTTTGCAACAAGTGTAAAAGAGATGGTCATAGCGCAACGAAGTGTGAGGTCTACGGACCAGGGGTTAACAGAACGAAAGGAACAAATGGTGTCGGAACGAGTAATGTCGGAGCAAGTTATGCCAATGTAGTTTGTTATAAATGTGGAAAACCGGGCCACATTATTAGAAATTGCCCGAACCAGGAGAACATGAATGGACAAGGCCGCGGAAGAGTTTTCAATATTAATGCGGCAGAGGCACAGGAAGACCCGGAGCTTGTTACAGGTACGTTTCTTATTGACAATAAATCTGCTTACGTTTTATTTGATTCGGGTGTGGATAGAAGCTATATGAGTAGAGATTTCTGTACTAAATTAAGTTGTCCATTGACGCCGTTGGATAGTAAATATTTACTCGAATTAGCAAACGGTAAATTAATTTCAGCAGATTATATATGCCGGAATCGAGAAATTAAACTGCGTAGCGAAATATTTAAGATTGATTTGATACCAGTAGAGTTAGGGAGTTTTGATGTAATAGTTGGCATGGACTGGCTGAAGATGTGATGACCCAGAAAATTCCGATCAAATTTAAACTTTAATCTTTATATGTTTCCGACACGATAAGCAAAGTCTGTAATGTTGAAGTCTTAAAAATTTTGAACTATGTTTATGTAACCAATTACCCTTTGACCACGCCTGACGATTCACAAACAATTGTGTGTAAATATATATCTATATATCTATAAATATTATACACAAATAATGTTATAGATATTATAATTAATAGATATTAAAAGATTCAATATATTATAATTAGTAAATAAGATATAATTAATAAATTGTATTATAGTAGTTATATTAAAAATTATTATCATTACTTTCATGATTATTATTGTTAATATTAATATTAATTATTTATAGTATTAAGTCTAGTATAAAATATACTTATAAAATTTAATATGTATAAAGTATTATAGTTTATTAATATCATTAGTAATATTAATATTATTATTATTTTCATTTATAACAATAAGTGTAATATTAATAAAATCATATAAAAGGATTAATTAAAATGTATAAATTACTGATATATACGGTTATATATATATATATATATATATATATATATATATATATACTAATATATGTAAAAAAATCACAGATACAGATATTACTGATATATATAAACACAGATGGTTATATATACACGAAATTTAAATGGATTATATACAAATATATATAAATAATTACAGTAAATTACATTCCAATCACTTTCAAATTTGTGGAGAATTTTGTTTGCTGTTTCCAAATCGTACCAATCAGTGAGGAATTTTAGGAATGAATCCAAAAACTGTTAGCCACCTATCATTATCAGTATTTATATTTATTACTTATTAAGATTTAATTATATAATTTATAAAACAAAAGATTAGTACGAATTTGTTAAATGTATCCATCGACACTGTGTTGGAGTTTAGTTTATGTCGGAATTTGTCATCAATCCCTTTCAATCCTAAAAATCGTTCGTTACATATAAACACTTTCAATTGAGGAAGAATTAAATCATATAAATTTAGGAGAAAAAAAAATCAACGGTCTCTATTCATGATCCAATTTAACAAAAGCTTATTTTCGAATGAATTTTTAAAATGTAACAATGCAGTTCTCTTAGGATTGATCCAAACAAACTATCTGTACGTTTTCAACTTCCAATTTATTCTAATGAATCCAAATTCTCGAGTCAAAGTTTACAAAATAAAAGTCAACTGGTTGTTCTTCATCAAAATTCGGATTTGTTTTTGTGTTTCAAGTCAAATTAAGAATCCATAAAGTTTATATGTTTGATTGAAGACTTATTTCATATTATGAGTTTTGTCTAAAACACACTGGAATTGGAAAATCGATTTTTGTTCATCATATATTTTCGAACAGCAGAAGGCTGTTGGAATTCTGTTCTTCTTTTCGAATTTTTTTATTAATAACCATCTTTCCAATTTAATTAGTGTTTACAAGTCTTATATGAAACATCGAATTTGTTAAATTTATTTTTGAGCATGAACTGATCGACGAGTGATGAAGAAGAAGATATAGGAAAATAGATAGATAAAATATACAGGTTATATATTTACGGGTTGGATTATAAAACAGAATATGGGCAATAGCCCAACGGTTTATGAGTGATGACGGGTATCAAGAGGTCTAAGGTTTGAGTCGTGCAGCAGCTATTTTTTTTAGAAAAAAACTTTATGAGGTAGTTACTCTTATTTATTATTATTATTATTATCCTTATTATTATTATTATTATTAGTTTTAATATTATTATAATTATAATTATTGTTGTTATCAAGATTGTTATTACTATGGTTATTATTGTTATTAATTGGTGTTATTTTTACTAGTATTATAATTATTATTAGTATTATAAATATCACCATCATTATTATTATTATTACTAAT
This sequence comes from Rutidosis leptorrhynchoides, assembly GCF_046630445.1. Classification (NCBI taxonomy): domain Eukaryota; kingdom Viridiplantae; phylum Streptophyta; class Magnoliopsida; order Asterales; family Asteraceae; genus Rutidosis; species Rutidosis leptorrhynchoides. Next base: position 311,314,920 of record NC_092333.1, on the reverse strand, counting down.
AAAAGTGTATTTATAAAAGATACCATCTAGTACTAATATAATGAGAAACAAATATGTTTATTATTAAGATTGTTATGAAAGTAATAAAGATTATTATTACTTTCATTAATATTAGTATTAGTATCAACTTTGTAACTATTAGTATTGTTATTATTATTATTATTATTATTATTATTATTATTATTATTATTATTATTATTATTATTATTATTATTATTATTATTATTATTATTATTATTATTTAAACTAATGTATCATTATCAAAACTATTATTTCCACTATGATTATTATTAAACTTTTCATTTTACTAAAAACTACTGTTATTATCATAAGATTTATTATTAAAACTATCATTAATATTATTATTAATAAAATCATTAATACTATTATCATTATTATTAATATTAGTATTATCATCATCACTATTTTAATCACTACTAATGTTATTTTAGTGTTATTATAATTACTATTTTCACAAACAGATGTAATACATACATATAAAATATTTGATACATATAACATAACAAAAGTTATATTTTTATATAGTAACAATGAAATATATAAATTAATAATATAAAACATTATGTCAATAATAAATAATATATATAATCGTTCGAAAACAAGTATATGTATTAATATATATACGAATGATATAGGTTCGTGAATCCGAGGCCAACCCTGCATTGTTCAGTTATTCAATGAAGTCATATGTATTTTTACTACAAAATACAGTACTGTGAGTTTCATTTGCCTTTTTTACCCTTTATATTTTTGGGCTGAGAATACATGCGCAATTTTATAAATGTTTTACGAAATAGACACAAGTAATCGAAACTACATTATATGGTTGAATGATCGAAATTGGATATGCCCCTTTTTATTAAGTCTGGTAATCTAAGAATTAGGGAACATATACCCTAATTGACGCGAACTCTAAAGATAGATCTATCGAGCCCAACAAGCCCCATCCAAAGTACCGGATGCTTTAGTACTTCGAAATTTATATCATGTCCGAAGGAGGATCCGGGAATGATGGGGATATTCTTATATACATATTGTGAATGTCGGTTACCAAGTGTTCAATCCATATGAATGATATTTTGTCTCTATGTATGGGACGTATGTTTATGAGAAATGGGAATATGAAATCTTGTGGTCTATTAAAAATTATGAAATGATTATTTATGTTAAACTAATGAACTCACCAATCTTTTGGTTGACACTTGAAAGCATGTTTATTCTCAGGTATGAAAGAAATCTTCCGCTGTGCATTTGCTCATCTTACAGATATTACTTGGAGTCATTCGTGGCATATTTTAAAAACGTTGCATTCGAGTCGTTGAGTTCATCAAGACTATTATTAAGTCAATTATAGTTAGATATATTATGAAATGGTATACATGTCATCAACTTTCGATGAAATGAAAGATTGTCTTTTCAAAAACGAATGCAATGTGTGTAAAATGTATCATATAGAGGTCAAGTACCTCGCGATGTAATCAACTATTGTGAATCGTTTATAATCGATATGGACTTCGTCCGGATGGATTAGGACGGGTCTTCACAGAAGAAGGTGAAAGCAGAGATCGTATGTTATAAAAATGCAATTCGCATTGTACGAGAAGAAGGAGAACCCTTAATGGTGTACGGAGAAAAGGGCAACACGAAGCTACATCTTATTAGTAATTTGAAGGCATAAAAACTAATAAGAAAAGGTTGCTATGCTGTTCTAGCACACGTCGAGAAAGTACAAACTGAAGAAAAGAGCATCAATGATGTTCCCGTCGTAAAAGAATTTCCCGATGTATTTCCGAAAGAATTACCGGGACTACCTCCACATCGATCTTTTGAATTTCAAATAGATCTTGTACCAGGAGCTGCACCAATAGCTCGTGCTCCTTATAGACTCGCACCCAGCGAGATGAAAGAACTGCAAAGCCAACTGCAAGAACTATTAGAATGTGGTTTCATTCGACCAAGCACATCACCATGGGGAGCTCCTATTTTGTTTGTCAAGAAGAAGGATGGTACATTTAGATTGTGTATTGACTACAGAGAGTTGAACAAACTTACCATCAAAAATCGTTATCCACTGCCGAGAATTGATGACTTATTTGATCAACTACAAGGCTGGTCGGTTTATTCGAAGATCGATTTACATTCTGGATATCATCAAATGCGAGTAAAGGAGGATGATATTCCAAAAACTGCTTTTAGAACGCGTTATGGTCATTACGAGTTTATGGTTATGCCGTTTAGATTGACTAACGCACCAGCTGTGTTCATGGACCTTATGAACCGAGTGTGTGGGTCATATCTTGACAAGTTTATCATTGTTTTCATCGATGACATACTTATTTACTCAAAGAATGATCAAGAGCACGAAGAACATTTGAGAAAAGTGCTAGAAGAATTGAGGAAAGAAAAACTGTACGCTAAATTTTTAAAGTGTGCATTTTGGTTAGAAGAAGTTCAATTCCTCGGTCACATAGTGAACAAAGAAGGTATCCAGGTGGACCTGGTAAAGATCGAAACCGTTGAAAAGTGGGACACCCCAAAAACTCCGAAGCATATACGTCAATTTTTAGGATTGGCTGGTTACTACAGAAGATTCATCCAAGATTTCTCCAAAATAGCAAAACCCTTGACTGCATTAATGCATAAAGGGAAGAAATTTGAATGGAAGGATGAACAAGAGAAGGCGTTTCAATTATTGAAGAAAAAGCTAACTACAGCACCTATATTGTAATTGCCTGAAGGGAATGATGATTTTGTGATTTATTGTGACGCATTAAAGCAAGGTCTCGGTTGTGTATTAATGCAACGAACAAAGGTGATTGCTTATGCGTCTAGACAATTGAAGATTCACGAGCAAAATTATAGGACGCATGATTTGGAATTAGGCGCGGTTGTTTTTGCATTAAAGACTTGGAGACGCTACTTATATGGGGTCAAAAGTATTATATATACCGACCACAAAAGTCTTCAACATATATTTAATCAGAAACAACTGAATATGAGGCAGCGTAGGTGGATTGAATTGTTAAATGATTACGACTTTGAGATTCATTACCACCCGGGGAAGGCAAATGTGGTAGCCGACGCCTTGAGCAGAAAGGACAGAGAACCTATTCGAGTAAAATCTATGAATATAATGATTCACACTAACCTTACTACTCAAATAAAGGAGGCGCAACAAGGAGTTTTAAAAGAGGGAAATTTAAAGGATGAAATACCCAAAGGATCGGAGAAGCATCTTAATATTCGGGAAGACGGAACTCGGTATAAGGCTGAAAGAATTTGGGTACCAAAATTTGGAGATATGAGAGAAATGGTACTTAGAGAAGCTCATAAAACCGGATACTCAATACATCCTGGAACGGGGAAGATGTACAAGGATCTTAAGAAATATTTTTGGTGGCCAGGTATGAAAGCCGATATTGCTAAATATGTAGGAGAATGTTTGACGTGTTCTAAGGTCAAAGCTGAACATCAGAAACCATCAGGTCTACTACAACAACCTGAATTCCCGGAATGGAAATGGGAAAACATTACCATGGATTTCATTACTAAATTGCCAAGGACTGCAAGTGGTTATGATACTATTTGGGTAATAGTTGATCGTCTCACCAAGTCAGCACACTTCCTGCCAATAAGAGAAGATGACAAGATGGAGAAGTTAGCACGACTGTATTTGAAGGAAGTCGAATCTAGACATGGAATACCAATCTCTATTATCTCTGATAGGGATGGCAGATTTATTTCAAGATTCTGGCAGACATTACAGCAAGCATTAGGAACTCGTCTAGACATGAGTACTGCCTATCATCCACAAACTGATGGGCAGAGCGAAAGGACGATACAAATGCTTGAAGACATGCTACGAGCATGTGTTATTGATTTCGGAAACAGTTGGGATCGACATCTACCGTTAGCAGAATTTTCCTACAACAACAGCTATCATTCAAGCATTGAGATGGCGCCGTTTGAAGCACTTTATGATAGAAAGTTGTAGTGACCCGAACTTTTCCGAACCTTTCTATGATTATATGTTTAATGAAAACTATATTTACATGATTAAATGTTTCCAACATGTTAAGCAATCAAACTTGTTAAGACTTGGTTAATTGAAACGGAAATTTTGTAAACGTCTTATTACCCAGTTTGACCAATGATTCACGAACGCTATAAGTTGTATATGATATGATGATACATAAATTAATAAATATATATGTTTAACATGATATAATGATCATCAAGTATCTCATTAAAAATAGTAACAATAAGTTATATACTTAAAAAGGATACTATTGATGTATGAAACTCGAAACGATACATATAACGATTATCGTTATAACCACGTCTTACTAAATATATATGAAGCATATTAATACATTGTTATATTATATATAACAAGATAATATGATAATTAAATATATCATTAAGTGTATTAACAATGAACTACATAAGTAAAAACAAGACTACCAACTAAAGGATTTCGAAACGAGACATATATGTAACAATTATCGTTGTAACGACCTTTAAATGTATATATCATATTAAGATATATTAATATATCATAATATCATGATAATATAATAATTTAAAATCTCATTTGATATTATAAACTTTGGGTTAACAACATTTAACAAGATCGTTAACCTAAAGGTCTCAAAACAACACTTACATGTAACGACTAATGATGACTTAACGACTCAGTTAAAATGTATATACATGTAGTGTTTCATATGTATTCATACACTTTTGAAAGACTTCAAGACACTTATCAAAATACATCTACTTAACAAAAATGCTTACAATTACATCCTCGTTCAGTTTCATCAACAATTCTACTCGTATGCACCCGTATTCGTACTCGTACAATACACAACTTTTAGATGTATGTACTATTAGTATATACACTCCAATGATCAGCTCTTAGCAGCCCATGTGAGTCACCTAACACATGTGGGAACCATCATTTGGCAACTAGCATGAAATATCTCATAAAATTACAAAAATATGAGTAATCATTCATGACTTATTTACATGAAAACAAAATTACATATCCTTTATATCTAATCCATACACCAATGACCAAAAACACCTACAAACACTTTCATTCTTCAATTTTCTTCATCTAATGGATCTCTCTCAAGTTCTAACTTCAAGTTCTAAGTGTTCTTCATAAATTCTACAAGTTCTAGTTACATAAAATCAAGAATACTTTCAAGTTTGCTAGCTCACTTCCAATCTTGTAAGGTGATCATCCAACCTACAGAAATCTTTGTTTCTTATAGTAGGTTATCATTCTAATACAAGGTAATAATCATATTCAAACTTTGGTTCAATTTCTATAACTATAACAATCTTATTTCAAGTGATGATCTTACTTGAACTTGTTTTCGTGTCATGATTCTGCTTCAAGAACTTCGAGCCATCCAAGGATCCGTTGAAGCTAGATCCATTTTTATCTTTTCCAGTAGGTTTATCCAAGGAACTTAAGGTAGTAATGATGTTCATAACATCATTCAATTCATACATAAAAAGCTATCATATTCGAAGTGGTAAACTAGTAATCACTAGAACATAGTTTAGTTAATTCTAAACTTGTTCGCAAATAAAGTTAATCCTTCTAACTACACTTTTAAAATCAACTATACACATGATCTATATCTATATGATATGCTAACTTAATGATTTAAAACCCGGAAACACGATAAACACCATAAAAACGGATTTACGCCGTCGTAGTTACAACCGGGGGCTGTTTTGGTTTGGATAATTAAAAACTATGAAAAACTTTAATTTAAAAGCTATACTTCTGGGAAAATAATTTTTCTTATAAACATGAAACCATATCCAAAAATCATGGTTAAACTCAAAGTGAAAGTATGTTTTTAAAAACAGTCATCAAGATGTAGTTCTTTCGATGGAAATGACTACCTCTTTCAAAAACGACTTGTAACTTGTATTTCTGACTATAAACCTATACCTTTTCTGTTTAGTTTCATAAAGTCAAGTTCAATACAAAACCGTGGCCGCTTAAATCACTCAAAACGGATTAGAAACGAAGAAATGGCGAGCAAAACAAAATTGGTAAAAACTACTCATTTTAGCTACGTGAAAATTGGTAACAAATCTATTCCAACCATAACTTAATCAAATTGTATTGTATATTATGTAATCTTGAGATACCATAGACACGTATACAATGTTTCGACCTATCATGTCGACACATCTATATATATTTCGAAACAACCATAGACACTCTATATGTGAATGTTGGAGTTAGCTATACAGGGTTGAGGTTGATTCCAAAATATATATAGTTTGAGTTGTGATCAATACTGAGATATGCATACACTGGGTCGTGAATTGATTCAAGATAATATATATCGATTTATTTCTGTACATCTAACTGTGGACAACTAGTTGTAGGTTACTAACGAGGACAGCTAACTTAATAAACTTAAAACATCAAAATGTATTAAAAGTGTTGTAAATATATTTTGAACATACTTTGATATATATATACATATTTGTTATAGGTTCGTGAATCGACCAGTGGCCAAGTCTTACTTCCCGATGAAGTAAAAAATCTGTGAAAGTGAGTTATAGTCCCACTTTTAAAATCTAATATTTTTGGGATGAGAATACATGCAGGTTTTATAAATGATTTACAAAATAGACACAAGTACGTGAAACTACATTCTATGGTTGAATTATCGAAATCGAATATGCCCCTTTTTATTAAGTCTGGTAATCTAAGAATTAGGGAACAGACACCCTAATTGACGCGAATCCTAAAGATAGATCTATTGGGCTTAACAAACCCCATCCAAAGTACCGGATGCTTTAGTACTTCGAAATTTATATCATATCCGAAGGGTGTCCCGGAATGATGGGGATATTCTTAAATATGCATCTTGTTAATGTTGGTTACCAGGTGTTCACCATATGAATGATTTTTATCTCTATGTATGGGATGTGTATTGAAATATGAAATCATGTGGTCTATTATTATAATTTGATAATATATAGGTTAAACCTATAACTCACCAACATTTTTGTTGACGTTTTAAGCATGTTTATTCTCAGGTGATTATTAAGAGCTTCCGCTGTCGCATACTTAAATAAGGACGAGATTTGGAGTCCATGCTTGTATGATATTGTGTAAAAACTGCATTCAAGAAACTTATTTCGTTGTAACATATTTGTATTGTAAACCATTATGTAATGGTCGCGTGTAAACATGATATTTTAGATTATCATTATTTGATAATATACGTAAAGCTTTTTAAACCTTTATTGATGAAATAAAGGTTATGGTTTGTTTTAAAATGAATGCAGTCTTTGAAAAACGTCTCATATAGAGGTCAAAACCTCGCAACAAAATCAATTAATATGGAACATTTTTAATCAATAAGAACGTGACATTTCGGTTAGTATCCGAGCGTTGGTCTTAGAGAACCAGAATTTTGCATTAGTGTGTCTTATCGAGTTTGTTAGGATGCATTAGTGAGTCTGGACTTCGACCATGTTTACTTGAAAAATGATTGCTTAACAAATTTTGTTGGAAACTATATATTTTTAACATGTGAATATTATGTGATATATTAATCTCCTAACGTGTTTGATATTATGTGATAGATGTCTACCTCTAGAACAAGTCCTATTGACTCACCTAATAATAATGAAGAGTCAAATGTAAATTGGAATGATTCGTGGACTGATTCACAAGTTCCCGAAGAGGAACCGGAAGAAGAGTCGGAACTGGAAGAAGAATCGGAACCGAAAGAAGAATCGGAACCGGAAGAAGAAATAGAACCAGTGGGGGAAATAATAAAACGGTTAAGTAGAAAAAATCCTCAACCAACCGACTAAAGTTAATTATGGTCAATGGTGTTTCCGCCAAGGAAGCAAAGTATTAGGAGGATTACCAATTCTCCGATGAATCGGATCCCGACAAGGATTCCGATGATGTTATAGAAATTACCCCAACACAATTTAATACGGCAAAAGAGAACAATAAGAGAAAGGGCATAAAAATAGAGAAATTTGATTCCAAACCCGATGAACTTTATATGTATCGTCAACACTCGTATTTCTTAAGTTGTGACAATAACCTGGGAACCTCTAAACCACCAGGTTTTTCTAAACCAATGTGAAAAGCGACGGCTCGTATTAGGGGAACATCATATATCCCTAGAAACTTGGCAAAACGAACTAAAACCGAAGAAGAAGAAACGAGAGAGTCGGAATAAGATAGTTGTATTCGTGTGGTGTAATATATGTAATATAGTGTGCTTATGCTTTATGATATATGTAAAAATTGCTTGTATTAATAAGTATTTTTTTATGAATCTAACTCTTGTCTATTTTACAGTATAAAAACACAAAATGGATAGACAACCCAATATTTTAAGAGACCTACCCGGAGACATGATTGATGAAATCTTGTCTAGAGTCGGTCAGAATTCCTCGGCACAACTATTTATGGCGAGATCAGTTTGTAAGACATTCGAAGAACGTTCCAAGAATGCCTTGGTTTATAAAAGGCTTTCGTTCGAAAGATGGGGGATATCACATGTAACATCCCGTGATTTTCCGTTAAACTTATTTTAACACCGTCTTTTTTATTTTTTTTATTTTTTTCTTATTTTTTTTTATAATATCTTTCGTTATTCAAATTTGTATCTTTCGTTAACTAACGTTCATAATATTCTCGTTATCTAATTATAAAGTCATCCGTTACTCGAACGTTTTTAAAATATTCGTTTGGTTAATTCACGCACCCGCAACCGAACTCGAGGGACTAGTTTCGCCAAGGGAGCAAAGATGTGACTAGCTTTTGACTAGTCAACACCCACCTCCCCATTCCTTTCCATTTTCATTTTCATTTTCTCTCAAATCTTCAAACAAGAAATCATCATCCATTTTAAATCGATCAAGTTTCAATCCAAACAAATTACATATTTGGAATCCTTGCATCTTCCTCTTCGATTTCATACCAACCTCATCTCGTTTGGGTAACTTTCTAAAATCACTAGATTTTTGTGTTCTTGATGTTTTTAACTTATAAAGTTGTTAATTAGTGTCTATGGCTCAAGTCTAACATGAATATATGATTTATATGTTCGATTTCGTTATTTTTGATAACTAGCATGAACTTGAAAGTTTGGTGTGTTTGATTTATGATTTGGATGCTTAAATGTTGTTAATATGTTAAAGTGCAAGTATTAGATGTGTTCCTAGTGTCACTAGCTTCAATTTGATGTGTAGGTTGAATTGTAAAACTTCATAAACTTGATTAGTGATTTTGGTGATTTTGGATTAGGGTTTGATAAGCTTTATATGAACTTTTGGTGCATCAAATGCTATGAATTGTTGTTGATAAGTGTTTAGTTGCAATGTGTGTTTGATTACCTTCGAAACGGCATATCATACATGTAAATTGGTTGCCCGAATCATGAAATGCGTTTTTAGAACTTGAAACTTTGATTATGAACGTTTAATGCGGTTTTGGGTTGTTGTAAGTGTTGAATTGCTTGATGAAATGTGTCTAGGTGTTTTCCTCGTCAAATTACCTTTCCGATGATATAAGATACATGTTCTAATTGTTTACGGATCATAAAATGTGGTTATTTGGTTTTTAGCTCGTGCATAATTGTGAAAAACAGAAAAGTGTCTGCCCAGATGGTGGCGCGGCGCGCCCCTTCCCCGCGCGGCGCGCAATTAGGCCTGGCCAGATTCTGCTCATTATGTCACTTTTCACGCGAAATGTTTGACTAGCTATCGACCTCCGATTCACATGAAACTTGTTCTAATATACTTATATATGAATAATTAGCATAGAAAAATAGTCCGGGACCCGACCCGAACACGTTGACTTTTTCGTTGACTTTGACCCGACCAAGTTTGACTTTTTGTCAAACTTAACCAATTAATTATGCAATCTTTCTAACATGATTCTATACTTGTATCTTGTATGAAACTTGACAATTTGATTCACATGCTAATATAATCGAGTCGTAACGAGCCATAGGACTAATTGAACATCTTTGACCGTTTTGTGTTTACCGTTATTGATATAACCTATATGTTTAGGTCAAGACTAGCTTTGTCTTTGCACGCGTTTACTCGTTGAAGTACTTTATTAACTCTTGCGCTCAAGGTGAGATCATAGTCCCACCTTTTCAACAACTTTTATACTTTTAAATCGTGGGCTGAGAAAACATATACTTTGTTACATCTTGTACTACTTACTTTTATGTTTTGAACACAAGTGTGAAAACAAACATTCCACGTGCGAGTTAGAACAAAAATGCCTCAATTCGATTATCATTAGTTACACTTGCAGGGTGTAAGCGAGAACTTATATTGTGTGGCCATACGGGTTTAACAAACCCTCATTCGGACGGTTCGCTACCGTTATGCGGATGAAATATATTTTTGTGTTTTAGTGTGGGTTCTAGCACTGTGTGATGGGGTAACGTTGGTTAAGTTTTGATAATTGAGTGCTCGCGTATAACAACACTTTTGGAATGCAAATGATTTGGATAATCTACGTTATGGAAATACAAAATCTTGTGGTTCAAAAACAACGTTTAATACTTACTAAACCTATGATTTCACCAACGTTTTCGTTGACAGATTCTTCTATGTTTTCTCAGGTTTTGAATGCTTAGTGATACATGCTTCCGCACTCCTTTGATACTTGCTTGGATGTCGAGTATACATGCATTTTGGAGCATCTTTTGAACTTATTTAAACTGTGTCGCATAGTTTTCATTTGTACTTATAACGTTGTAACTTAACTTGTGGTCAATTATCTTTGTAAACTTTGAAACAATCTTTACACTTGAATGGATGCGACATATTTTGGGTCAAACGTCTGTTTTAAAGACTTATGACCAGGTAATGGGACCTACGTAGTCGACGCCTTCACTTGACGATTTGTCAGGGTCGCTACAAGTGGTATCAGAGCCTTGGTTGTAGGGATTTAGAGTTCATTTGTGTCCACCCCGAGTCATAGGGTACATAGGTGAATCTAGACTACAACCGGCATATAGACTGAAGTAGGAATTACTTGACTATTTGTGCATTTATACTCGAACTCTTCTATCATATCTGACTCGTATTCGATCTTGATCTTACGTTGATAAATTTTGTTGATGCGCCACCTTGACTTTATGAAGTAATGTTAAATGCACATGAGAATCAGGGTAATATAATTTCCGGGATTATATTACAGTGATTCACATGGACGTTCCGACATTATGACATAAAGAATTTAAGGCGAGTCAAGGAAAATTTTCTCTCTATCCTTATTCCATACTCCGGTTAGTATTGTAGAAAATACTAACCAACGATATTCTTGTGTCATGAAGGAACAATGGCTCACCAAGGTCAACACAATACCCCTCTCGAAACTCTAGGACAAGCTCTTCAACGAATGATAACCACCGCAGTGGGTACGGCCGTGGCCGATCACTTTTCCAACAACACCAATCATGGAGCCGGTAATCCAAGCGAAGGTTGCTCCTACAAGAACTTCATGAAGTACAACCCTCCCACTTTCGATGGAACCGGAGGACCGATTACTCTCACCCGATGGTTTGAACAAATGGAGACCATTTTTAACACAAGCGGTTGTCGAGACCAAGATAAGGTCAAGTTTTCCACCCTCACTTTCACCGGCATTGCTCTCTCGTGGTGGAACAAGTACGTACAATCGATGGATAGCGATGAAGCCCACACACTCTCATGGACCGAATTAAGAGAAAGAATGATCACCGAATATTTTCTGCGCGACGAGACTCGAAGGCTCGAACAGGGTCTAAGGAATTTAAAAACGGTCGGGAATGACCTCGAAGCTTATAATCAACGGTTTACCGAACTAGCCTCAATGTGTCCCAATCTCATGACTCCCGAATCCCTAAGAGTCGAACTTTACATGGATGGCCTCCCTAAGAGCATTCAACACGGGGTAATGACATCCCAACCCACTAACCTACAAGAGGCTTTAGCAAAGGCCCACCAAACTTTGGAAACGGTGAATGAAATGGAAGCACCGGCACCAATGGTCGAGACACACCGAGTAACAACAAAAGAACATGGGGAGCCTCTCAATTTAGCAACCACAACAATAATAACAACCCCGCCAAGAAGCCTTTCACCTCCAACGACAAGAAAGGCTATGCCGGAAAACTACCTTTTTGTAACGAATGCCACAAGCATCACTTTGAAGGATGTGGCAGGTTTCGCCACCGGCGCCAAGGAAGTGGTCACGTCGCCAAACGTTGTGGAAGTACCACCCCCGTCGCTCGAATGATGCCCAACGCACACAGGACGGGTGCTTGCTTCGAATGTGGTCAACTGGGTCATTTTAGGAATGTGTGCCCAAAGAAGAAATCAACCCCAACGCACGCCGTTGAACTTTCAACATCAACGCCTAGGATGCCCGAGACGACGATGGACTAGTCACGGGTACGTTTCTTCACAACAAACCGTATATTCCATACTTATTCGATTCAATTACCGCTAGACGTTTTAAAACCGAGACCTTGACTTGTACTCTTTACATTCCACCTTTTTCCCCTAGATACTACTTAGGCAATGTAAGCGACCAACGGAAAGATATTGTGTGTCTATAAATTTTATCGAAGGATATGCGTTAAGAAATTGGACTCGGCACCTATGGAACTAAGGAGCTCAGAACCTATTCGTTAGGGAGAAATTGTTTCCCTACAACTAGGTATAGATTATTGTGAACCGAGTAATTTTCGGTTGGAAGCCGATACCCTCTTCCTCGTATCCATTACCTCATGATTATTTGCGTGGATCCCGTGTATTCCAAATCAACCTCCGTTCCGGTTATCATCAATTGGGGGTTAAGGGAGACGATGTCTCCTAAGCCATTTTTCCGAACTCGCAACGTAGTTGTAAATCTCTCTTAGTACCGTTTGATTTATTTAGGACTCCGTCCGTATTCATGAACCTCCTAAACCACGTATGCAACTTATCTAGACAAATCTGTTATCGTATTTATGGATGACATCTTAACTTATTTAAGTAAAGAAGGAAAACGAACAACATCACCATCTTACGCTCGAACTTTTGAGAAAAGAGCAACTCTATACCAAATTCTCCGAGTGAGAATTTCTGTTGAACGAAGTCCAATTTTCTAGACCATGATGTTAATGGTCAAGGCATTACAATCAATCTCGAAATCAAGCCACATGTAATCAGGAAACTCTACCAACTCGGACTTGTATTCGTAAAAATCTTAGATCTCGTCTGTTATTACCGAAGATTCATTTCTGACTTTTCTCGTGTTACACGACTTTTAAACTCGTTAACTCACTAAGGAAAACTTTAAACCTCTCCATGTTCGAACCTTGAGCGTGATTCTTCACACCAACATTTCTAGTTAAAATCGTATAGCAACAGATGGAACTCAAACATGGAAATATTTCTACATGAACGCCGAAAGGCATACTCTCTCGACTCAAAATTAACGTAACTAAAATTCGTTATTTTGCACGAAGAATTCGAATACTAAACTGTAGATCCGATCAACTTTCTCGTCATCACGTACCACACACATACCTCTGTATTTCACCGTTACTGTCTGATAATACTGGGATTTAAGATAACACACCATCCAACGATACTTCACTCTTCTTTGACTTAACGTCCTTGTGTTTCTGATAATCGGCCAACTATTATTCAACCCCGAACTATACAATTACGTGTACTATCTTGTTTCTCTTCCAGACTTCAATTTTCGACAACTAGAGGCGCGTTATGGCAACCTCGAGATGCAAGCTCATCCTATTCTAAGTCCTCATTTCACTCCTATCTTTATCGCTCGCATTTCCGTTTAAAGAAACTCCTTGTAACATTTCTCCATGGATAGAGAAATTCCTCATATTACATTAGTATTCGCCACGAGGGTGAATAGTCCTAATGAACATTTTTCGAACCCTAACTGACTTGTTCAAACATATCTTAAGAGATTCTACACCAACACGGTGTATCTTCGTCATTTATCCTGTATCGAAATACTCGTTTCACTTCTAGTGTTACAAGAAACCTTGGGAACCCGCTTAGACACATGTACCGCGTATCTCCCACAACCGACGAACCGAGCAAACGTACGATTCAATCTTGGAAAGACATGTTACAGACTGGTATTGTCACCTTCAGTAGTTCCTCTTACAACGACAGCTATCACTCGTATATTAACGCAGCACTTTCCGAAACCCTATATGACCGCTAATGTCATACCCCTGTTCATTTAACCAAAGCATCAACCACCGAAATCTGAACTCCATCAAGAAACAACAATTGAGATCGTTCAAGTCCGAGAAGGGCTCGAGACAACCCATTGTCGCCAGAAGAGTTATGCCGAACTTAGATGAAAACCCCACCAAACCCAGTGTGTGACCGCGTAGTATTGAGAAACCGCACTTTGGAAAGGTGTAATTCATTTCGGGAAATCGAGGAAGGTTATATCCGCAATATTGAACCTTTTGAAACCTTGGGGCGTATTGGAGCCGCTTCCTACCATTTAGAACTGCCGACTCAATTAAGTTTCCGTTTACCTTACATTTCGTGTAACAAACTTAGAAACGTGTCCTGCGGAACAGGAACTTGCAATCCTTCTAGATGCACCAGCTATTGATGACAAACTACTCTTCATAGGAAAACCGGCTGAACTCGTGGATCGTAAAACCAAACCTTACTACTACGTAATACCCCGACTATTCAGATTCGTGGAAATGCCTAAGGATGTATCTTCACTGCTCCGTAGATTGAACAACGCTAGGTCTCGAGTAAGAGACATCGACTACTACTTCCAACTAAATTTCGGGACGAAATTTCTTTTGAGGTGTGGATAATGTAACATCCCGTGATTTTCCGTTAAACTTATTTTAACACCGTCTTTTTTATTTTTTTTTATTTTTTTCTTATTTTTTTTTTATAATATCTTTCGTTATTCAAATTTGTATCTTTCGTTAACTAACGTTCATAATATTCTCGTTATCTAATTATAAAGTCATTCGTTACTCGAACGTTTTTAAAATATTCGTTTGGTTAATTCACGCACCCGCAACCGAACTCGAGGGACTAGTTTCGCCAAGGGAGCAAAGATGTGACTAGCTTTTGACTAGTCAACACCCACCTCCCCATTCCTTTCCATTTTCATTTTCATTTTCTTTTAACACTTTCAAGAATTCTCTCAAATCTTCAAACAAGAAATCATCATCCATTTTAAATCGATCAAGCTTCAATCCAAACAAATTACATATTTGGAATCCTTGCATCTTCCTCTTCGATTTCATACCAACCTCATCTCGTTTGGGTAACTTTCTAAAATCACTAGATTTTTGTGTTCTTGATGTTTTTAACTTATAAAGTTGTTAATTAGTGTCTATGGCTCAAGTCTAACATGAATATATGATTTATATGTTCGATTTCGTTATTTTTGATAACTAGCATGAACTTGAAAGTTTGGTGTGTTTGATTTATGATTTGGATGCTTAAATGTTGTTAATATGTTAAAGTGCAAGTATTAGATGTGTTCCTAGTGTCACTAGCTTCAATTTGATGTGTAGGTTGAATTGTAAAACTTCATAAACTTGATTAGTGATTTTGGTGATTTTGGATTAGGGTTTGATAAGCTTTATATGAACTTTTGGTGCATCAAATGCTATGAATTGTTGTTGATAAGTGTTTAGTTGCAATGTGTGTTTGATTACCTTCGAAACGGCATATCATACATGTAAATTGGTTGCCCGAATCATGAAATGCGTTTTTAGAACTTGAAACTTTGATTATGAACGTTTAATGCGGTTTTGGGTTGTTGTAAGTGTTGAATTGCTTGATGAAATGTGTCTAGGTGTTTTCCTCGTCAAATTACCTTTCCGATGATATAAGATACATGTTCTAATTGTTTACGGATCATAAAATGTGGTTATTTGGTTTTTAGCTCGTGCATAATTGTGAAAAACAGAAAAGTGTCTGCCCAGATGGTGGCGCGGCGCGCCCCTTCCCCGCGCGGCGCGCAATTAGGCCTGGCCAGATTCTGCTCATTATGTCACTTTTCACGCGAAATGTTTGACTAGCTATCGACCTCCGATTCACATGAAACTTGTTCTAATATACTTATATATGAATAATTAGCATAGAAAAATAGTCCGGGACCCGACCCGAACACGTTGACTTTTTCGTTGACTTTGACCCGACCAAGTTTGACTTTTTGTCAAACTTAACCAATTAATTATGCAATCTTTCTAACATGATTCTATACTTGTATCTTGTATGAAACTTGACAATTTGATTCACATGCTAATATAATCGAGTCGTAACGAGCCATAGGACTAATTGAACATCTTTGACCGTTTTGTGTTTACCGTTATTGATATAACCTATATGTTTAGGTCAAGACTAGCTTTGTCTTTGCACGCGTTTACTCGTTGAAGTACTTTATTAACTCTTGCGCTCAAGGTGAGATCATAGTCCCACCTTTTCAACAACTTTTATACTTTTAAATCGTGGGCTGAGAAAACATATACTTTGTTACATCTTGTACTACTTACTTTTATGTTTTGAACACAAGTGTGAAAACAAACATTCCACGTGCGAGTTAGAACAAAAATGCCTCAATTCGATTATCATTAGTTACACTTGCAGGGTGTAAGCGAGAACTTATATTGTGTGGCCATACGGGTTTAACAAACCCTCATTCGGACGGTTCGCTACCGTTATGCGGATGAAATATATTTTTGTGTTTTAGTGTGGGTTCTAGCACTGTGTGATGGGGTAACGTTGGTTAAGTTTTGATAATTGAGTGCTCGCGTATAACAACACTTTTGGAATGCAAATGATTTGGATAATCTACGTTATGGAAATACAAAATCTTGTGGTTCAAAAACAACGTTTAATACTTACTAAACCTATGATTTCACCAACGTTTTCGTTGACAGATTCTTCTATGTTTTCTCAGGTTTTGAATGCTTAGTGATACATGCTTCCGCACTCCTTTGATACTTGCTTGGATGTCGAGTATACATGCATTTTGGAGCATCTTTTGAACTTATTTAAACTGTGTCGCATAGTTTTCATTTGTACTTATAACGTTGTAACTTAACTTGTGGTCAATTATCTTTGTAAACTTTGAAACAATCTTTACACTTGAATGGATGCGACATATTTTGGGTCAAACGTCTGTTTTAAAGACTTATGACCAGGTAATGGGACCTACGTAGTCGACGCCGTCACTTGACGATTTGTCGGGGTCGCTACATCACATTGGGAAATCCATAAGTTACGATGTGTTTACTTGGACGCATATATTACGGGGAACCCAAATGCTATTTTACGCAACGGGTTAAGAAATTATTTTGACTAAATATATCCGAATATAGGACTTCGTGATTTAGAAAAAGCGGCTAACATGCAACATAAAGAAGCATGTTATGCTTACGGGTTAATAATGTTCGCTTCTCACCAAAGTGAGAACAAGAACATCGGGCTACAACTATTAAACAAAACGTTCCCACAAGTGACGGAGTCGGTAATTGGGGTAAGAAATGAGGTTTTTAGATTGTTACAGGACTGTTGGACATTACGTAACCCTCGTCCCTTTGACGACGTTACAACACGCTGTCTTATCAATGGCCATAACGGTTATGTTCCGCAAGACCAAGGATGGGAAGTAGTCCTAGTAAAACCAGAATGCATGACTTGTTTCTGGACGTATGAATTACGTGTCTTTATTGCCTTTGCTGAACGACTTGTGTACTAGCTAGAATTATCTTCACAACCATCTTGTATCAAATTTATTGTGTGCTATATTTCATGCTATATGTAAAATAAGCGGTATTGTAAGTTTGTAAAATATTGTGTAAAAGTTTGAACGCGAAATATTATTATAATCAGTTTTTCATATAGAATTGTAGTAGTTGAATTGTATATTAGCTACTAAGTATGAACTTAACGGGTAGGTACTACCCGAATTTAAACTTATAAAACGTTAATATGAAGAAAAAGCTTTTATAAATGAGTTCATATTATGCTACGAGATACTATTGACTACTCTTAATATTCTGTATGATTAACTTGTTTCATTTGACTATTTTGAAGGAAATGACACCAACTACTCGACACACCTTGAATATGAACGAAGAGGAATTTCGTACCTTTCTTGCTTCAAACATAGCCGCAGTACAGGCTGCGCTACATACCAACAATAACCTTGGATCTAGCAGTACAGGAAATCATGTAGGATGCACCTACAAAGAATTCACAGCCTGCAAACCTTTGGAATTTGATGAAACCGAAGGACCGATCGGATTGAAACGGTGGACCGAGAAGGTCGAATCGGTGTTTGCCATAAGTAAGTGTACTGAAGAGGACAAAGTGAAGTACGCTACGTTATAGTACGTTTTTCTCTACTAGAGAGTAGGTACATACATACTAGTGCAAGGTAGAATGAACCATGTGAGGAGTAGTTCACCGATTGACGTTTACTCTCGGGATGAATCCCTGCAGACGCGGATCATGGTCTAAAACCATGGCGTGGCTTAATTCAATCTTAAAGTAGGGCTTACATATGTTCTGCCTGTATACTTGGTACTGGGCGGATGAAGTCATGCCTTGAAGCTGGACGGAAGAAGTCATGCCTTGGAGCTGGGAGGAGGAAGTCATGCCTTGGAGCTGGAAGGAAGAGGTCATGCCTTGGAGCTGGGAGGAGGAAGTCATGCCTTGGAGCTGGGAGGAAGAGGTCATGCCTTGGAGCTGGGCGGAGGAAGTCATGCCTTGGTGCTGGACGGAGGACAGATGAAGTCTAGAGAGAGAAAATGTGTATGAGAGAGAAAGTCTAGAGAAAGAGTAGTATGCCGTCCAGAAATTGGGACCCGAAGTCATGGAGAGTGGAGAGTGGAGAGTGGAGAGTGGAGAGTGGAGAGAAAGTATGTGAGAGAGAAAGTGAAATGGCTTTTCCTCTTTTCTTGTCTCAAATGAGTTGGGGAGCTCTTCTATTTATAGGCAAAGTTTGGGCTAGTGTGAAGCTTCTTGGGCTTAATTAATGGGAAAGCCCAATAACTTACATGTCTTCACTAATTTGGGCATAACTTTCTCATACGAACTCCGATTGAGGTGATTCAAAAGCCAAAATGTCCGTAACTCAGAACTCCACATCTTTTATTTTATGCTTGTAGATCGTAAGTGTTAACACCTATTTCCTTATGAGGTAAGGCTTAGTATGTCAACAAGAGACCAGAAGTGATCTAGCTTTTAGGAGGACGGAGTGTTGCCGATTGATTTTTACCCTCGGGAAATAATCCCTGCAGACCCGGTACACAAGTGTAAGAACTTGTGGGGTGGCTTAATCAATCTGTCGTCCGCAGAGCGTATAAGTGCTAGCCGGATGACTTCTAGTGAGAGAAAGTAGAGAGAGAAAGAGAGAAGTGAAATCTCAGCTGTCAAAGTTGTCAGAATGTCTGAGCTGAGTAAAATGACGACCCAAGGGGTCTATTTATAGTGTTTGATCCACCAGATTGCTCAGTGACACGTGTCAGATGATGATACATTCTGTTACTCGCGGTCCGAAATTTATGCTGAAACTGACGTTCTCCGGCGAGGGCTTACACGCTAGGCGGCCTTCAGGGCTTACGCATGACAGAGAAGCCTGTACAACGGAGAACGCTGGACGGACAATCTCCACAAAACTGTTGTTTCCAGCCTTCCTGATGCTACTTTTATTCAACCATTACACCTTTTATGTGTGTATACGATAGGATACACCATTAAGTCCCCCCAGTTTAAGGACTTAAGCATTTGAAAAATGATTAAGTTGTTAAACTTTTGATAACGCATGCCAACCAAAATCTTCACATTTCACCTTTTCCTTTCGCATTGGTAATCACACCACATGCATTAAATGATAGGCGAATTTTACTGACAACATGATGATTGCTAAAATATCGCACGCGCCTCTTAGCTGTAAAAGGACTCTTCGATGTACTCACCTTTTTATCTTGTCCTTACACGTGTGTGGCTGAAAACAAAACCTTCAATTCACCATTAACTACAGCTGTTATATCTTCTTACTTTTAACCATCATAAACCCTAGCCGATAATTCGCGTTTACAACTTCCTTATACAGTATTCATCTTCTTCCATTAATACCTTCTTTATTTTTTGTTTCATTAGAACATTAATAGCGGCCATAAAGGATGGTGCAGCTATTCCTAGTAGAGTAAATGAGAGATATTTAAGCGAGCTACTGCAACATTTCCCTAGATTAGCTGGTGTTGAACCAGTGATTCCTGCAATTAATGTCAGAGCCTGTTCACCACCCCCTTGCAAAGTTGCCATTTATGGCCATTCAATCTTCAGATTTTGCTTACGTTTACCATTTACACCCTTCTTCTTAGAAGTTTGCAGATTTTTTGGTGTTGCTGTTGGTCAATTCGAACCAGCATCAATTCGAAAGATCTTGATTTTTGAAATGTATTGTCACGCAAGGAAAATTGAGCCATCAATTCGAATATTTTGTCATCTGGTACGCATAGCACACCATGAAAATGGTTGGTTTACATTCAATAAAGTTCATGGGTTTCTGAAACCTGCAGTTGATCATCCTGGCGATAACTGGTATGCTTCATTTATTTTCATAAATGAAGATGTAATTGATAAACAATACTCAGCTACTCGAGTATGGCGCAAATATTCGCATAACATTTCTGTTACCTTTCCAAAACTCGTCACCAAAGAAAATCTTTTGTTTAAGAAGATTAAAGCTGAACAAATTAATGATATTAAATATGGGGAACACATGCTTTCGTTGACATCCATGAGCCAAGATTGGGATATCTCTCAAGGTTATGCTTGTATTCTTGCTGGGAAAAAGAGTAAGCATTTACTTTTGCTATATATGCTTAAATAAAATGTTCTTCTGTATCTATCAATTTAATCACTGTGACGCTTTAACTTTTTGCAGAAATTACTCCGCTTACCGCTATGCGATCATCATGTTATTCACAGCTTACCTTTAGCACTGAGAAAATTATTGATGATACCTCCAAAACAGATGAAGTGAGGGAGGAGGAAGATGAAGAAGAAGAAGAAGAAGAAGACATAGGTATGAATCGGATTGCCTCTAGAGAACGTCGTACCTCGGGTAATGAAAATGACAACACTGAATTATGCAAAATTCCATACCAAAACCTGTACTTGTTTTCTTACATACCCAGTACTGGCGGATTTTATAATCCAAACCCTTACTTATATTTTATGCTACCTTTGAAATGTTGTGAAGCATATTGGAACTCTTTTATAAGTAACAATTTTCCTTTATCTCCAACAGCTAGTGCATCACATCAAGACACTATCTTAGCAACTCTTCCGCCTTCCACCAAGAGGAGAAGAACTGGTCAAATTCCTTCATCATCTGCTCAACAGGGAGCTGGCCCTAGTTCTTCTCAACAACAAATTACGCTTCCCAATCTTGACACAAACATGCTCTCTTCTCTTTTAAAAGGACCACCACATTCGTATGAAGATTTCATGACTTTTCTGAATGCCATGGTGTGTCCTTCACTAGCGCAATTTTTTAGCAACTTATCTGATGTAGATGCCAAGAAAGTTAAGGCACAAAGCATTATTCTGAACATTGCTTCTGGTTTGAATGACCTTCAACGCCTATCTGATTTGCAGAACAGTGAAGTCACTACAAATAAGGAGCTATCTGCTGAAAAAGAGAAAGTAACCAAGGCTGAACGAATAGCCACAGAGATGAGGAGGGAATACGAGACAATGAAGAGGCATTATGAAAATTGCAACAGTCAGAGGGCGGAATATAAGGAGCAAGTTAAAGTACTATCCTTCAGAGAAACACGGCATGTGAGCAAAATTGATGAACTAGTGAAGGAGAAAGAAAAATTAGTTGAGGAAAATAACATATTGAAGGAACAGCTTAAAGCCAAAGAGGAGAACGAAAAATGAATGATAACTGGCATTCCTGCACTTGTAGAGCGTATCTTTAACTGTCAGGCACTATCTCACAGAATCCGTGAGTTTGTCCGCCTTGCAAAATCTGCTGAACGGTTAAATTTTTTCAACTTTATGAAGAAAAAACTACCAGAACTTCCAAATCCTCTTCCTGAGGTAATCACATCAAAAATTAATGAAAATGCTATTTTAGAAGCTGATGAAGCCGGTGCCTCAATAGAAAATATAAAGTTTTCTGATCTTGAAAATCTGTGTAAAAGGCCGGATGTAACAATAGATGATGTATTGAATTACACTCCACAGAATGAATAAAACATTATGTTTTTATACATCTGCTTTTACATAACGCTTAATATTGCATTTAGTTATGTATATTAGAAAGATATGATGTAACTTAGTAAGATTATTGTACTGAACAATGTTCAAGATACTGAGATTGTACGTTGCAATCATTATAGTTATGAATATTAAAAACATATTCTCCGCCATACGCCTTCCGTCATGAAATTCATGAGGAAAAGTTATGAATTATCTTCGCCTTTAGATATTTTGCTGGACACTATGATCCGTTTTCTGTTTTGTTTTGTATTTTGTGTATATGTGTCATGACATTTTTTGTAGATTCGTTTCATCGCTTCGATGTTTTAGTGAGTTCTACATGTCTGACTATCGATACAACCATTTTGAGTATGATTGTACTTCTACCACCGAAAGGCTCTCTTTCTTTCTGCGGGTAGGGATGACACACATCTATGTGACACCTGGGCTAAAAAATCCTTGGCCGGATAAAATTTGAAAAATATTGCCATAAGAATAATTGCTATTATTCATATTTTTTAAAGAAATTTTACATTTATGACTATATTTCATGCATTTGACAGTTGATCAAGCTGTCCATGCATATAGTGCTACGCATAAAATTTCTTTAAATTCATTGCATTCCAAGCTCTTTCATATTGCTCGCCGGAAGGTGCAGCAAGCATGTAGGATCCGTTCTGATTTACTTTCGTGACCTTATAAGGTCCTTCCCATTTTGGGGCTAGCTTTCCAAATTTGATTTGCCTGCTTGCTTCATTATCACGTAGTACTAAATCACCTACTTCAAATTGCACATGCTGCACTTTCTTGTTATAATATTTTGCCATTTTATGTTTGTGATCCACTTGCCGGATGGCAGCCATCAACCTTCTTTCCTCCAATAAATTGAGATTCTCTCTTAACGCCTCAGAATTAACCTGAATATCAAATGCCATAATGCGTTGCGTTGGCACACATATCTCAGCCGGTATCACTGCCTCTGTTCCATACACCAGACTGAAAGGTGTTTCCCCCGTGCTCCGCTTTGGCGTCGTCCGGTGTACCCACAATACATTTGGCAATTCATCCACCCATCCAGTTTGACTTAGACCTAATCGTGCCTTAATGCCAGCAACAATTTCCTTGTTGGTAACCTCCACTTGTCCGTTCGCTTGAGGATGAGCAACAGATGTAAAATTTTGTTTGATGCCCAGCTCTTCACACCAACTCCGAAATGGATTTTCTGCAAATTGCTTACCGTTATCGCTAACTATTTCATTTGGCACCCCATAACGGCATATAATATCATGCCAAACAAATTTCTTGACATTTTCTCCTGTGATTTTTGCTAAAGCCTTTGCTTCAACCCATTTCGTGAAAAAATCGATTGCTACCACCAAGAACTTAGCATTACCAGTGCTCCTATTGAATGGCCCCACAATGTCAATAGCCCATTTACAGAACGGCCAAGCGGATGATACCGGTATCAAGTCATACTTTGGAAGACGCTGAATTGTTCCATGCATCTGACAATTCTCACATGTTTTGATGATTTCTGCAACATCCCGATAAAGTGAAGGCCAAAAATACCCTTGTCGTATGATCCGTGATGCCACAGTGCGGAAACCGAAATGTTGCAAACAGACTCCTTCATGCATTTCTTTGACCACCTTTAACGCTTCATCATCGGTTAGACACCTTAACAACGGACCATTGTATGATTTTCGATAAAGGACGCCACTAACTATTTCATACATTGGTGCAGTCACTCTTATTCTTCTTGCTTCCACCTTATCAACATGTAACCATCCGTCATGCAAATATCTCAAATACGGAGTCATCCAAGTTTCCTTAGCTTCTTCAACTATTGCAATAATTGGTTTTCCATGTATTGATTTCTCCTTAAGTTCTTCAACCAACACTCGTTTGTGCAAATGATCAAATGGTAACGTGGCTAACTTGCTCAAAACATCAGCTTTTTTATTCTTATTTCGAGGGATTTGCACGACTTCAAGGTAATCAAATTTCTTTGAAATTGCTTCCACCAACTTTACATATTGCCTCATGGATGCATCCCTTGCATCGAATGTTCCATTAACCTGCTGGGTAACAATTTGAGAATCAACATACGCTCGTAAATTTGTTATGCCCATTTCTACCGCTATGCGGTGGCCGGAGAGTAACGCCTCATACTCTGCTTCATTGTTTGAAGCATAAAAACAGAATTTTAGTGCATAAGTATATTCTTCACTGTCTGGACTTGTTAAAACTAGCCCTGCACCTGTTCCCTCTTCACTGGATGCCCCATCAGTGTGTAACTCCCACTCATGCTGTGATGGTGCCATTTTGTTGTCATACTCTACTTTTTCATTTGTCTCCAAGAGGAAATCTGCCAAAATTTGCCCTTTAACTGCATTTCGAGGAGCAAAATTGATTTCATACTCCCCCAACTCGATGGCCCATTTCGCTAAACGGCCAGATGATTCTGGGCGCCAGAGTATTTGCTTCAATGGTTGATCTGTCAACACTAAGATGGGATGACCTTGAAAATATCTTCGTAGACGTCGTGCAGTATGCATAAGGGCATAAACCATTCGGTGAAGTGGTGGATAATTTGTTTCACTAAGCTACAACACCTTGCTAACAAAATATATGGGCATTTGCACGCCGCTCTGTTCTGCGATTAGAACAGAACTTATTGCTTCCTTTGAGACAGCTAAGTATAAAATTAGGGTTTCCCCCTCTTTTTGAAATGTCCCGTTCTTATTGATTAAAAACGTTCCATATTAATTGATTTCGTTGCGAGGTTTTGACCTCTATATGAGACGTTTTTCAAAGACTGCATTCATTTTTAAAACAAACCATAACCTTTATTTCATAGATAAAGGTTTTAAAAAGCTTTACGTAGATTATCAAATAATGATAATCTAAAATATCCTGTTTACACACGACCATTACATAATGGTTTACAATACAAATATGTTACAACAAAATAAGTTTCTTGAATGCAGTTTTTACACAATATCATACAAGTATGGACTCCAAATCTCGTCCTTATTTAAGTATGCGACAGCGGAAGCTCTTAATAATCACCTGAGAATAAACATGCTTAAAACGTCAACAAAAATGTTGGTGAGTTATAGGTTTAACCTATATATATCAAATCATAATAATAGACCACAAGATTTCATATTTCAATACACATCCCATACATAGAGATAAAAATTATTCATATGGTGAACACCTGGTAACCGACATTAACAAGATGCATATATAAGAATATCCCCATCATTCCGGGACACCCTTCGGATATGATATAAATTTCGAAGTACTAAAGCATCCGGTACTTTGGATGGGTTTGTTAAGCCCAATAGATCTATCTTTAGGATTCGCGTCAATTAGGGTGTCTGTTCTCTAATTCTTAGATTACCAGACTTAATAAAAAGGGGCATATTCGATTTCGATAATTCAACCATAGAATGTAGTTTCACGTACTTGTGTCTATTTTGTAAATCATTTATAAAACCTGCATGTATTCTCATCCCAAAAATATTAGATTTTAAAAGTGGGACTATAAATCACTTTCACAGATTTTTACTTCGTCGGGAAGTAAGACTTGGCCACTAGTTGATTCACGAACCTATAACAATATATACATATATATCAAAGTATGTTCAAAATATATTTACAACACTTTTAATATATTTTGATGTTTTAAGTTTATTAAGTCAGCTGTCCTCGTAAGTAACCTACAACTAGTTGTCCACAGTTAGATGTACAGAAATAAATCGATAAATATTATCTTGAATCAATCCACGACCCAGTGTATACGTATCTCAGTATTGATCACAACTCAAACTATATATATTTTGGAATCAACCTCAACCCTGTATAGCTAACTCCAACATTCACATATAGAGTGTCTATAGTTGTTCCGAAATATATATAGATGTGTCGACATGATAGGTCGAAACATTGTATACGTGTCAATGGAATCTCAAGATTACATAATATACAATACAAGTTGATTAAGTTATGGTTGGAATAGATTTGTTACCAATTTTCACGTAGCTAAAATGAGAAAAATTATCCAATCTTGTTTTACCCATAACTTCTTCATTTTAAATCCGTTTTGAGTGAATCAAATTGCTATGGTTTCATATTGAACTCTATTTTATAAATCTAAACAGAAAAAGTATAGGTTTATAGTCGGAAAAATAAGTTACAAGTCGTTTTTGTAAAGGTAGTCATTTCAGTCGAAAGAACGACGTCTAGATGACCATTTTAGAAAACATACTTCCACTTTGAGTTTAACCATAATTTTTGGATATAGTTTCATGTTCATAATAAAAATCATTTTCTCAGAATAACAACTTTTAAATCAAAGTTTATCATAGTTTTTAATTAACTAACCCAAAACAGCCCGCGGTGTTACTACGACGGCGTAAATCCGATTTTACGGTGTTTTTCGTGTTTCCAGGTTTTAAATCATTAAGTTAGCATATCATATAGATATAGAACATGTGTTTAGTTGATTTTAAAAGTCAAGTTAGAAGGATTAACTTTTGTTTGCGAACAAGTTTAGAATTAACTAAACTATGTTCTAGTGATTACAAGTTTAAACCTTCGAATAAGATAGCTTTATATGTATGAATCGAATGATGTTATGAACATCATTACTACCTTAAGTTCCTTGGATAAACCTACTGGAAAAGAAAAAAATGGATCTAGCTTCAACGGATCCTTGGATGGCTCGAAGTTCTTGAAGCAGAATCATGACACGAAAACAAGTTCAAGTAAGATCATCACTTGAAATAAGATTGTTATAGTTATAGAAATTGAACCAAAGTTTGAATATGATTATTACATTGTATTAGAATGATAACCTACTGTAATAAACAAAGATTTCTTGAGGTTGGATGATCACCTTACAAGATTGGAAGTGAGCTAGGAAACTTGAAAGTATTCTTGATTTTATGTAACTAGAACTTGTAGAATATATGAAGAATACTTAGAACTTGAAGATAGAACTTGAGAGAGATCAATTAGATGAAGAAAATTGAAGAATGAAAGTGTTTGTAGGTGTTTTTGGTCGTTGGTGTATGGATTAGATATAAAGGATATGTAATTTTGTTTTCATGTAAATAAGTCATGAATGATTACTCATATTTTTGTAATTTTATGAGATATTTCATGCTAGTTGCCAAATGATGGTTCCCACATGTGTTAGGTGACTCACATGGGCTGCTAAGAGCTGATCATTGGAGTGTATATACCAATAGTACATACATCTAAAAGCTGTGTATTGTACGAGTACGAATACGGGTGCATACGAGTAGAATTGTTGATGAAACTGAACGAGGATGTAATTGTAAGCATTTTTGTTAAGTAGAAGTATTTTGATAAGTGTATTGAAGTCTTTCAAAAGTGTATAAATACATATTAAAACACTACATGTATATACATTTTAACTGAGTCGTTAAGTCATCGTTAGTCGTTACATGTAAGTATTGTTTTGAAACCTTTAGGTTAACGATCTTGTTAAATGTTGTTAACCCAATGTTTATAATATCAAATGAGATTTTAAATTATTATATTATCATGATATTATCATGTATGAATATCTCTTAATATGATATATATATATACATTAAATGTATTTACAACGATAATCGTTACATATATGTCTCGTTTAAAAATCATTAAGTTAGTAGTCTTGTTTTGACATATGTAGTTCATTGTTAATATACTTAATGATATGTTTACTTATCATAGTATCATGTTAACTATATATATATATCCATATATATGTCATCATATAGTTTTTACAAGTTTTAACGTTCGTGAATCACCGGTCAACTTGGGTGGTCAATTGTCTATATGAAACATATTTCAATTAATCAAGTCTTAACAAGTTTGATTGCTTAACATGTTGGAAACATTTAATCATGTAAATATCAATCTCAATTAATATATATAAACATGGAAAAGTTCGGGTCACTACAGTACCTACCCGTTAAATAAATTTCGTCCCGAAATTTTAAGCTGTTGAAGGTGTTGACGAATCTTCTGGAAATAGATGCGGGTATTTCTTCTTCATCTGATCTTCACGCTCCCAGGTGAACTCGGGTCCTCTACGAGCATTCCATCGAACCTTAATAATTGGTATCTTGTTTTGCTTAAGTCTTTTAACCTCACGATCCATTATTTCGACGGGTTCTTCGATGAATTGAAGTTTTTCGTTGATTTGGATTTCATCTAACGGAATAGTGAGATCTTCTTTAGCAAAACATTTCTTCAAATTCGAGACGTGGAAAGTGTTATGTACAGCCGCGAGTTGTTGAGGTAACTCAAGTCGGTAAGCTACTGGTCCGACACGATCAATAATCTTGAATGGTCCAATATACCTTGGATTTAATTTCCCTCGTTTACCAAATCGAACAACGCCTTTCCAAGGTGCAACTTTAAGCATGACCATATCTCCAATTTCAAATTCTATATCTTTTCTTTTAATGTCAGCGTAGCTCTTTTGTCGACTTTGGGCGGTTTTCAACCGTTGTTGAATTTGGATGATCTTCTCGGTAGTTTCTTGTATAATCTCCGGACCCGTAATCTATCTATCCCCCACTTCACTCCAACAAATCGGAGACCTGCACTTTCTACCATAAAGTGCTTCAAACGGCGCCATCTCAATGCTTGAATGGTAACTGTTGTTGTAGGAAAATTCTGCTAACGGTAGATGTCGATCCCAACTGTTTCCGAAATCAATAACACATGCTCGTAGCATGTCTTCAAGCGTTTGTATCGTCCTTTCGCTCTGCCCATCAGTTTGTGGATGATAGGCAGTACTCATGTCTAGACGAGTTCCTAAAGCTTGCTGTAATGTCTGCCAGAATCTTGAAATAAATCTGCCATCCCTATCAGAGATAATAGAGATTGGTATTCCATGTCTGGAGACGACTTCCTTCAAATACAGTCGTGCTAACTTCTCCATCTTGTCATCTTCTCTTATTGCCAGGAAGTGTGCTGATTTGGTGAGACGATCAACTATTACCCAAATAGTATCAAAACCACTTGCAGTCCTTGGCAATTTAGTGATGAAATCCATGGTAATGTTTTCCCATTTCCATTCCGGGATTTCGGGTTGTTGAAGTAGACCTGATGGTTTTTGATGCTCAGCTTTGACCTTAGAACACGTCAAACATTCTCCTACGTATTTAGCAACATCGGCTTTCATACCCGGCCACCAAAAATGTTTCTTGAGATCCTTGTACATCTTCCCCGTTCCAGGATGTATTGAGTATCTGGTTTTATGAGCTTCTCTAAGTACCATTTCTCTCATATCTCCAAATTTTGGTACCCAAATCCTTTCAGCCCTATACCGGGTTCCGTCTTCCCGAATATTAAGATGCTTCTCCGATCCTTTAGGTATTTCATCCTTTAAATTTCCCTCTTTTAAAACTCCTTGTTGCGCCTCCTTTATTTGAGTAGTAAGGTTATTATGAATCATTATATTCATAGATTTTACTCGAATGGGTTCTCTGTCCTTCCTGCTCAAGGCATCGGCTACCACATTTGCCTTCCCCGGGTGGTAACGAATCTCAAAGTCGTAATCATTCAACAATTCAATCCACCTACGCTGCCTCATATTCAGTTGTTTCTGATTAAATATGTGTTGAATACTTTTATGGTCGGTATATATAATACTTTTGACCCCATATAAGTAGTGCCTCCAAGTCTTTAATGCAAAAACAACCGCGCCTAATTCCAAATCATGTGTCATATAATTTTGTTCGTGAATCTTCAATTGTCTAGATGCATAAGCAATCACCTTCGTTCGTTGCATTAATACACAACTGAGACCTTGCTTTGATGCGTCACAATAAATCACAAAATCATCATTCCCTTCAGGCAATGACAATATAGGTGCCGTAGTTAGCTTTTTCTTCAATAACTGAAACGCTTTCTCTTGTTCATCATTCCATTCAAATTTCTTCCCTTTATGCGTTAATGCAGTCAAGGGTTTTGCTATTCTGGAAAAGTCTTGGATGAACCTTCTGTAGTAACTAGCTAGTCCTAAAAACTGGCGTATGTGTTTCGGAGTTTTCGGGGTTTCCCACTTTTCAACAGTTTCTATCTTTGCTGGATCCACCTTAATACCTTCTTTGTTCACTATGTGACCGAGGAATTGAACTTCTTCCAACCAAAATGCACACTTTGAAAACTTAGCGTACAATTCTTCCTTCCTCAATACTTCTAACACCTTTCTCAAATGTTCACCGTGTTCTTGATCATTCTTTGAGTAAATAAGTATGTCATCAATGAAAACAATGACAAACTTGTCAAGGTATGGTCCACACACTCGGTTCATAAGGTCCATGAACACAGCTGGTGCATTAGTTAAACCAAACGGCATGACCATAAACTCGTAATGACTGTAACGTGTTCTGAAAGCAGTCTTTGGAATATCATCTTCTTTCACCCGCATTTGATGATACCCGGAACGTAAGTCAATCTTTGAATAAACAGACGAGCCTTGTAGTTGATCAAATAAGTCGTCGATTCTCGGTAGTGGGTAGCGGTTCTTGATGGTAAGCTTGTTCAACTCTCGATAGTCGATACACAACCTGAATGTACCATCTTTCTTCTTGACAAACAAAACAGGAGCTCCCCACGGTGATGTGCTTGGTCGAATGAAACCACGCTCTAAAAGTTCTTGTAATTGGCTTTGCAGTTCTTTCATCTCGCTGGGTGCGAGTCTGTAAGGAGCACGAGCTATTGGTGCAGCTCCTGGTACAAGATCTATTTGAAATTCAACGGATCGATGTGGGGGTAATCCCGGTAATTCTTTCGGAAATACATCGGGAAATTCTTTTGCAATGGGAACATCATTGATGCTCTTTTCTTCAGTTTGTACTTTCTCGACGTGTGCTAGAACAGCATAGCAACCTTTTCTTATTAGTTTTTGTGCCTTCAAATTACTAATAAGATGTAGCTTCGTGTTGCCCTTTTCTCCGTACACCATTAAGGGTTTTCCTTTTTCTCGTATAATGCGAATTGCATTTTTGTAACAAACGATCTCTGCTTTCACTTCTTTCAACCAGTCCATACCGATTATCACATCAAAACTCCCTAACTCTACTGGTATCAAATCAATCTTAAATGTTTCGCTAACCAGTTTAATTTCTCGATTCCGACATATATTATCTGCTGAAATTAATTTACCATTTGCTAATTCGAGTAAAAATTTACTATCCAAAGGCGTCAATGGACAACTTAATTTAGCACAAAAATCTCTACTCATATAGCTTCTATCCGCACCCGAATCAAATAAAACGTAAGCAGATTTATTGTCAATAAGAAACGTACCCGTAACAAGCTCCGGGTCTTCCTGTGCCTCTGCCGCATTAATATTGAAAACTCTTCCGCGGCCTTGTCCATTCGTGTTCTCCTGGTTCGGGCAATTTCTAATAATGTGGCCCGGTTTTCCACATTTATAACAAACTACATTGGCATAACTTGCTCCGACACTACTTGCTCCGCCATTACTCGTTCCGACACCATTTGTTCCTTTCGTTCTATTAACCCCTGGTCCGTAGACCTCACACTTCACCGCGCTATGACCATTTCTTTTACACTTGTTGCAAAATTTGGTGCAGAACCCCGAGTGATACTTTTCACACCTTTGGCATAGCTGCTTCTGATTGTTGTTGTTGTTATGGTTATTATTGTTGTTGGGATGATTGTTGTAGTTGCTGTTGTTGTTGTTGTTGTTGTTGTTGTTGGGCCGTTTGTTGTAGTTGCGATTGATGTTGCGATTGTTGGGATAATTGTTGCGATTATTGTTGTAATTGATGTTGTTTTTGTATTGGTGATTCTTATCACCGTTTTCCTCCCACTTTCTTTTGACTTGCTTCACATTGGCCTCTTCAACAGTCTGTTCTTTAATTCTTTCTTCAATCTGGTTCACTAGTTTGTGAGCCATTCTACATGCCTGTTGTATGGAGGCGGGCTCGTGTGAACTTATATCTTCTTGGATTCTTTCCGGTAATCCTTTCACAAACGC
This sequence comes from Rutidosis leptorrhynchoides, assembly GCF_046630445.1. Taxonomy (NCBI): domain Eukaryota; kingdom Viridiplantae; phylum Streptophyta; class Magnoliopsida; order Asterales; family Asteraceae; genus Rutidosis; species Rutidosis leptorrhynchoides. The sequence goes on along the minus strand of NC_092333.1, from coordinate 311,282,531 downwards.
GTCGATCTTCTCTTCCTCATCTTCGAATGCTCCCGGACACAATAGGCACAATTCTGTGAATCGTCTTTCGTACGTGGTAATATCAAATCCTTGGGTTCGTAACCCTCTAAGTTCTGTCTTGAGCTTATTGACCTCGGTTCTGGGACGGTACTTCTCGTTCATCAAGTGCTTGAATGCTGACCACGGTAGTGCGTACGCATCGTCTTGTCCCACTTGCTCTAGATAGGTATTCCACCATGTTAACGCAGAACCTGTGAAGGTATGCGTAGCGTACTTCACTTTGTCCTCTTCAGTACACTTACTTATGGCAAACACCGATTCGACCTTCTCGGTCCACCGTTTCAATCCGATCGGTCCTTCGGTTCCATCAAATTCCAAAGGTTTGCAGGCAGTGAATTCTTTGTAGGTACATCCTACACGATTTCCTGTACTGCTAGATCCAAGGTTATTGTTGGTATGTAGCGCAGCCTGTACTGCGGCTATGTTTGAAGCTAGAAAAGTACGGAATTCCTCTTCATTCATATTCACGGTGTGTCGAGTAGTTGGTGCCATTTCCTTCAAAATAGTCAAATGGAACAAGTTAATCATACAGAATATTAAGAGTAGTTAATAGTATTTCGTAGCATAATATGAACTCATTTATAAAAGCTTTTTCTTCTTATTAGCGTTTTATAAGTTTAAATTCGGGTAGTACCTACCCGTTAAGTTCATACTTAGTAGCTAATATACAATTCAACTACTACAATTCTATATGAAAAACTGATTATAATAATATTTCGCGTTCAAACTTTTACACAATATTTTACAAACTTACAATACCGCTTATTTTACATATAGCAAGAAATATAGCACACAATAAATTTGATACAAGATGGTTGTGAAGATAATTCTAGCTAGTACACAAGTCGTTCAGCAAAGGCAATAAAGAAACGTAATTCATACGTCCAGAAACAAGTCATGCATTCTGGTTTTACTAGGATTACTTCCCATCCTTGGTCTTGTGGAACATAACCGTTATGGCCGTTGATAAGACAGCGTGTTGTAACATCGTCAAAGGGACGAGGGTTACGTAATATCCAACAGTCCCGTAACAATCTAAAAACCTCATTTCTTACCCCAATTACCGACTACGTCACTTGTGGAAACGTTTTGTTTAATAGTTGTAGCCCGATGTTCTTGTTCTCACTTTGGTGAGAAGCGAACATTACTAATCCGTAAGCATAACATGCTTCTTTATGTTGCATGTTAGCCGCTTTTTCTAAATCACGAAGTCCAATATTCGGATATATTGAGTCAAAATAATTTCTTAACCCATTGCGTAAAATAGCATTTGGGTTCCCCGCAATATATGCGTCAAAGTAAACACATCGTAACTTATGGAGTTCCCAATGTGATATCCCCCATCTTTCGAACGAAAGCCTTTTATAAACCAAGGCATTCTTAGAACGTTCTTCGAATGTCTTACAAACTGATCTCGCCTTAAATAGTTGTGCCGAAGAATTCTGACCGACTCTAGACAAGATTTCATCAATCATGTCTCCGGGTAGGTCTCTTAAAATATTGGGTTGTCTATCCATTTTGTGTTTTTATACTGTAAAATAGACAAGAGTTAGATTCATAAAAAAAATACTTATTAATACAAGCAATTTTTACATATATCATAAAGCATAAGCACATTATATTACATATATTGCACCACATGAATACAACTATCTTATTCCGACTCGCTTGTTTCTTCTTCTTCGGTGTTGGTTTGTTTTGCCAAGTTTCTAGGGAAATATATGATGTTCCCCTAATACGAGCCGTCGTTATCCACATTGGTTTAGAAAAACCTGGTGGTTTAGAGGTTCCCAGGTCATTGTTACAACTTAAGGACTTCGGGGGTTGACGATACATATAAAGTTCATCGGGGTTGGAATTAGATTTCTCTATTTTTATGCCCTTTCCCTTATTATTTTCTTTTGCCTTTTTAAATTCAGTTGGGGTAATTTCTATAACATCATCGGAATTCTCGTCGGAATCCGATTCATCGGAGAATTGGTAATCCTCCCAATATTTTGCTTCCTTAGCGGAAACACCATTGACCATAATTAACCTTGGTAGGTTGGTTAAGGATTTTCTTTTACTTAACCGTTTTATTATTTCCCCCACCGGTTCTATTTCTTCATCCAGTTCCGATTCTTCTTCCGGTTCCGATTCTTCTTCCGGTTCCGACTCTTCTTCCGGTTCCTCTTCGGGAACTTGTGAATCAGTCCACGAATCATTCCAATTTACATTTGACTCTTCATTATTATTAGGTGAGTCAATGGGACTTGTTCTAGAGGTAGACATCTATCACATAATATCAAACGCGTTAAGAGATTAATATATCACATAATATTCACATGTTAAAAATATATAGTTTCCAACAAAATTTGTTAAGCAATCAATTTTCAAGTAACACGGTCGAAGTCCAGAATCACTAATGAATCCTATCAAACTCGATAAGACACACTAATGCAAAATTCTGGTTCTCTAAGACCAATGCTCAGATACCAACTGAAATGTCCCGTTCTTATTGATTAAAAACGTTCCATATTAATTGATTTCGTTTCGAGGTTTTGACCTCTATATGAGACGTTTTTCAAAGACTGCATTCATTTTTAAAACAAACCATAACCTTTATTTCATAGATAAAGGTTTTAAAAAGCTTTACGTAGATTATCAAATAATGATAATCTAAAATATCCTGTTTACACACGACCATTACATAATGGTTTACAATACAAATATGTTACAACAAAATAAGTTTCTTGAATGCAGTTTTTACACAATATCATACAAGTATGGACTCCAAATCTCGTCCTTATTTAAGTATGCGACAGCGGAAGCTCTTAATAATCACCTGAGAATAAACATGCTTAAAACGTCAACAAAAATGTTGGTGAGTTATAGGTTTAACCTATATATATCAAATCATAATAATAGACCACAAGATTTCATATTTCAATACACATCCCATACATAGAGATAAAAATTATTCATATGGTGAACACCTGGTAACCGACATTAACAAGATGCATATATAAGAATATCCCCATCATTCCGGGACACCCTTCGGATATGATATAAATTTCGAAGTACTAAAGCATCCGGTACTTTGGATGGGGTTTGTTAAGCCCAATAGATCTATCTTTAGGATTCGCATCAATTAGGGTGTCTGTTCCCTAATTCTTAGATTACCAGACTTAATAAAAAGGGGCATATTCGATTTCGATAATTCAACCATAGAATGTAGTTTCACGTACTTGTGTCTATTTTGTAAATCATTTATAAAACCTGCATGTATTCTCATCCCAAAAATATTAGATTTTAAAAGTGGTACTATAACTCACTTTCACAGATTTTTACTTCGTCGGGAAGTAAGACTTGGCCACTGGTTGATTCACGAACCTATAACAATATATACATATATATCAAAGTATGTTCAAAATATATTTACAACACTTTTAATATATTTTGATGTTTTAAGTTTATTAAGTCAGCTGTCCTCGTTAGTAACCTACAACTAGTTGTCCACAGTTAGATGTACAGAAATAAATCGATAAATATTATCTTGAATCAATCCACGACCCAGTGTATACGTATCTCAGTATTGATCACAACTCAAACTATATATATTTTGGAATCAACCTCAACCCTGTATAGCTAACTCCAACATTCACATATAGAGTGTCTATGGTTGTTCCAAAATATATATAGATGTGTCGACATGATAGGTCGAAACATTGTGTACGTGTCTATGGAATCACAAGATTACATAATATACAATACAAGTTGATTAAGTTATGGTTGGAATAGATTTGTTACCAATTTTCACGTAGCTAAAATGAGAAAAATTATCCAATCTTGTTTTACCCATAACTTCTTCATTTTAAATCCGTTTTGAGTGAATCAAATTGCTATGGTTTCATATTGAACTCTATTTTATGAATCTAAACAGAAAAAGTATAGGTTTATAGTCGGAAAAATAAGTTACAAGTCGTTTTTGTAAAGGTAGTCATTTCAGTCGAAAGAACGACGTCTAGATGACCATTTTAGAAAACATACTTCCACTTTGAGTTTAACCATAATTTTTGGATATAGTTTCATGTTCATAATAAAAATCATTTTCTCAGAATAACAACTTTTAAATCAAATTTTATCATAGTTTTTAATTAACTAACCCAAAACAGCCCGCGGTGTTACTACGACGGCGTAAATCCGATTTTACGGTGTTTTTCGTGTTTCCAGGTTTTAAATCATTAAGTTAGCATATCATATAGATATAGAACATGTGTTCAGTTGATTTTAAAATTCAAGTTATAAGGATTAACTTTTGTTTGCGAACAAGTTTAGAATTAACTAAACTATGTTCTAGTGATTACAATTTTAAACCTTCGAATAAGATAGCTTTATATGTATGAATTGAATGATGTTATGAACATCATTACTACCTTAAGTTCCTTGGATAAACCTACTGGAAAAGAGAAAAATGGATCTAGCTTCAACGGATCCTTGGATGGCTCGAAGTTCTTGAAGCAGAATCATGACACGAAAACAAGTTCAAGTAAGATCATCACTTGAAATAAGATTGTTATAGTTATAGAAATTGAACCAAAGTTTGAATATGATTATTAGCTTGTATTAGAATGATAACCTACTATAAGAAACAAAGATTTCTTGAGGTTGGATGATCACCTTACAAGATTGGAAGTGAGCTAGCAAACTTGAAAGTATTCTTGATTTTATGTAACTAGAACTTGTAGAATATATAAAGAACACTTAGAACTTGAAGATAGAACTTGAGAGAGATCAATTAGATGAAGAAAATTGAAGAATGAAAGTGTTTGTAGGTGTTTTTGGTCGTTGGTGTATGGATTAGATATAAAGGATATGTAATTTTGTTTTCATGTAAATAAGTCATGAATGATTACTCATATTTTTGTAATTTTATGAGATATTTCATGCTAGTTGCCAAATGATGGTTCCCACATGTGTTAGGTGACTCACATGGGCTGCTAAGAGCTGATCATTGGAGTGTATATACCAATAGTACATACATCTAAAAGCTGTGTATTGTACGAGTACGAATACGGGTGCATACGAGTAGAATTATTGATGAAACTGAACGAGGATGTAATTGTAAGCATTTTTGTTAAGTAGAAGTATTTTGATAAGTGTATTGAAGTCTTTCAAAAGTGTATAAATACATATTAAAACACTACATGTATATACATTTTAACTGAGTCGTTAAGTCATCGTTAGTCGTTACATGTAAGTGTTGTTTTGAAACCTTTAGGTTAATGATCTTGTTAAATGTTGTTAACCCAATGTTTATAATATCAAATGAGATTTTAAATTATTATATTATCATGATATTATCATGTATGAATATCTCTTAATATGATATATATATACATTAAATGTATTTACAACGATAATCGTTACATATATGTCTCGTTTAAAAATCATTAAGTTAGTAGTCTTGTTTTGACATATGTAGTTCATTGTTAATATACTTAATGATATGTTTACTTATCATAGTATCATGTTAACTATATATATATCCATATATATGTCATCATATAGTTTTTACAAGTTTTAACGTTCGTGAATCACCGGTCAACTTGGGTGGTCAATTGTCTATATGAAACATATTTCAATTAATCAAGTCTTAACAAGTTTGATTGCTTAACATGTTGGAAACATTTAATCATGTAAATATCAATCTCAATTAATATATATAAACATGGAAAAGTTCGGGTCACTACACTTTTGGTGCTGTTAACGTAGGTAATGTTTTTAACAACAGCTTGATCTCTTGGAATGCATTTTCGGCTTTCGCCGTCCACATAAAATCTTTTTTATTCAAATAGCCCTTTAACACCTTCATGAATGGAAGTGACTTTTCAGCTGCTCTGGACAAGAATCTTGTTAATGCTGCTAGACATCCATGTAACTGTTGAACATCCTTCTTGCTAGTTGGTGACTTCATATCTTCAATTGCTTGAATTTTCTTAGGATTAGCTTTAATTCCACGTTCTGTGACAATATGACCTAAGAACTTTCCCTCTTCCACACCAAACGTGCACTTCTTGGGATTTAATTTCATGTTAATTTTTCGCAGAGATGCAAAAGTTTCCTGTATATCTCGTAACATCTTTTCTTCATTATGACTTTTGATGACAATGTCATCAACGTAAGCTTCTAAGTTTCGCCCAATTTGATCCTTAAATGCCATATCAATAAGTCGTTGATATGTTGCTCCTGCATTCTTCAAACCAAAAGGCATTTTCATATAACAGAATATGCCTTCTGTCGTGTGAAAAGCCGTTTTGTCTTCATCCTTTAAAGCCATCGGGATTTGATGATATCCCTTAGCTGCATCTAAAGAACATTTGAATCGATATCCTGCTAATGATTCAACCTTCCAATCAATTTCAGGTAAATGATAATTATCCTTTGGACATTCTTTATTGATATCCGTGAAATCCACACACATCCGCCATGAATTATCCGGTTTCCTAACCATGACCGGATTAGCTACCCATGTCTGATATTTGACCTTTCGCAAGATCCCAGCATCTACCAAACTTCGTACCTCATCACGAAGGAACTTGCTTCTTTCTGGCGCCATGCCACGCTTTTTCTGACAAACAGGATGTACATTGGGGTTCACATTTAGCCTATGCTCTGCAATTTCCCTTGGAACACCGGTCATATCAGACGGCTGCCATGCAAAAACGTCTAAATTTGTTGTCAAAATATTGTATAATTTTTATCTACATTCAGTGGACAACGTATGCCCAATTATGATTTTCTGATCTGGAAATTTAAGATTTGGTGAAATTGACCCATCATCATGTATGATTGGCTTAATTACTGCCTTTGTTACTTGGGTACACTCAATTGACTTATGCCGTTCTGCATATAACGTTGCCACTCCGCCTGGTGTTGGAAACTTCATCATACCATGTACAGTTGACGTTACAGCTCCAAACGTCATTAAAGCAGTTCTTCCCAAAATTATGTTGTACTGTGAATTTGCTTTAACTACCAAGAACTCAATATTGGCTGTACGTCTTAGGGGTGGCTTGCCCAAGGTTACTTCAAGCAAAATACTTCCCTCAGACCACGATGGCTCACTTGTAAAACTTGCCAACGGCACATATGTTTCCTTCATTCCTTCTTGCACATCTTTGGGTAGCTGTATGAAACAATGTTCATACATAATGTCTGCTCCAGCTCCTGTGTCAGTGTAAATGTTGCGTATTAAGCAATTTGCAACTCGCGCTTCTATAACTACTGGACCATCAGATGGGTTTGTGTTACACATAGAAGGAAATGATATTAATTGTTCTTCCCAATCTTCTAATACTTCTGCCTTCCTTCGTTGTCCAGCTTTCCATGGATGTATCATGCCCACTTCTATGGGTATGAATTCATTATCCTCGCCGTTTTTATCAGTATTGGTGAGATGATTCATCTTAATAATGGATGACGCCATTGTTAACACCTATTTCCTTATGAGGTAAGGCTTAGTATGTCAACAAGAGACCAGAAGTGATCTAGCTTTTAGGAGGACGGAGTGTTGCCGATTGATTTTTACCCTCGGGAAATAATCCCTGCAGACCCGGTACACAAGTGTAAGAACTTGTGGGGTGGCTTAATCAATCTGTCGTCCGCAGAGCGTATAAGTGCTAGCCGGATGACTTCTAGTGAGAGAAAGTAGAGAGAGAAAGAGAGAAGTGAAATCTCAGCTCTCAAAGTTGTCAGAATGTCTGAGCTGAGTAAAATGACGACCCAAGGGGTCTATTTATAGTGTTTGATCCACCAGATTGCTCAGGGACACGTGTCAGATGATGATACGTTCTGTTACTCGCGGTCCGAAATTTATGCTGAAAGTGCCGTTCTCCGGCGAGGGCTTACACGCTAGGCGGCCTTCAGGGCTTACGCATGACGGAGAAGCCTGTACAACGGAGAATGCTGGACGGACAATCTCCAGAAAACTGTTGTTTCCAGCCTTCCTGATGCTACTTTTATGCAACCATTATGCCTTTTATGTGTGTATACGATAGGATACACCATTAGTAAGGTACACCATTAAGTCCCCCCAGTTTGATGACTTTAGTTTTGCCAAAAAATGAAGTCATTAAACTATAAAAAAGAAATCAAGTGCCTCCCTGCCTTAGGAACATATAGTTGCTGTTATCTACTACTGAAATGATATGTTTTCTAATGATTCTCCAAATAACTCGATTTTGATTATGGAGCCTGTTTTAGAATGTTTGTAAATCTTGCCATGTATATATTTGTCATGTTATAATTGCTTGACTTCATGCGAAGATTATGTGATTAAACTTTTGCTGTTTACAGACGTAGCATATGTGATGCTCACGCAATTTGTATAAGGGCTTAAGCATAGAAAGCTGCCTTCAGGGCTTACGCATAACGGAGAGCGGCCTGATTGATGTCTTAGATTGCTTGTGTTAGTCAGAAAACTCTGAACGGGTATATATTAACATTTCCACGATGCTCTTGTTTATTGTGTATTTTGCGCTTACGCATTGTGCGGCTTAAAAAGTAGTACTTTGAATTATTGACAAAGCTTTATTTGCTCGACTTTAAGTCGAAAGAACTAGTTCTTGTAATTTTGTTTATCGTCGACATTCTGTAGGTTCTAAACTACGATCACTTTGCCGGCTATGTGACGGTGGTTAAACTGTTGCCTTTTCAATCCTTTGTTTACGATTGAACTTCTGCCACTGAGACTAGATATCTCTTACGCGGGCAGGGATGACACACAGCTATGTGACACCTGGGCTAAAAAATCCTTGGCCGGATAAAAATATGAATATTTTGCCGTAAGAATAATTGTTTTATTTCTTACGCTTAAAGAAATTTGTACATTTACGACCGTATCTCATGTTCTAGATAGTTGATCGGGCTATCTGAACATACAGTACTACGCATAAAATTTCTTTAAATTTATTGCCTTTCAAAGTTGAGAGCATATATAATTCATTATCATTTGCCTTTACTGTTCGATATGATCTTTCCCATCACAGTCTTAATCTTGAATTCTTAGCAAATAACATGCATATAATGTGATGGGCTTACGCAAATGCAGCCATAAATATATAATGATGAGCCATGGATCAACGAATGTGACCATGGATTTATAATGCGTCTTCTCTCAAATGATATTGATAATAAAAACATTCTTTTGATAAATACTGCTGGAAGTTTTGAGATTGTACCTTGTACTTGAGACATGATGATCCATGTTTATATTTGAGAGCTATTGGTAGATGTCAAGACTTTTTTGCAATTTCAAATGCATCCTTCTAGCGTGCTCCATGGATTTGAGGCCATGAACTTTATGCTTCACTATTTCTGTGTTTTATAATAAAAAGATTTTTCTCTGGCTTAAATCACACACTTATCTCCACACGTCTTCATGATGTTCTTGTATCAAATTTTATCCACGTGCCGCTATGACCAGGAGGAAGTTTTAACAAATTATGTGAGCAATTCTTCTGATTCTTTTTTCGTCAAGTAGGTCACTTGCATATGTTTATTTGTTGCAAGATATATAATTTTATGTTCATGTATTTCACTTCACAGCTACACACTCTGGGGTGCAATTTGTTAATCTCAATGATCCTCAGGGACCAAAATATAATTTGGTTGGTAAAGTGACCTCCTTATTTATTTCTTGATGTATGCGAGCACGCGTTTTCCTGCTTTTTGTAAGCTTTTGTCTACCAAAAGCTGAACGGAATCCGGTAAATACTTGAGCTTGCAAATAGTAATTTATTGTCAAAAGCTGAACGGATTTTGTTGTCTCTTTGTTGTAACATTTGTGGTGTAGCTTTAACTTGGATTTGGTAGAAGTGAGTACGGAAATGATTTAAATTGCTTTATCGGGTAAAAGTTGTGGTAAACGGAAGACGTCACTTATGGTTACACACGTTATCTCTTGTTTCTTGCAATTCATAGGTTTATTGTTGGAGATATTCGTGAAGCGGAGACTAGTAGATGGAATTCTCAAGTTGCCTTGCGGAGTGCGGTCTTGGAATGTGGTGTATTTTTCTTGACGGAGAACGGGACTCTATAGTCGTAACCGGAATTCGACTTGTGAGGCGTGTAATGATTCTATCGTTGTTCATGTAAACAGGCACAATTGACAGCTGTCGGTAAACGAGAAGCTTAACATCTTGTATCAAACGCAGTCCGTGGTGACATGTTTATAAAACTGATGTTGGCGATCTTTTTTTTTTTTTTTTAATACGGTGTATGCCTTGAATTGCTAATGCTAAATGGATTCCAGAGCCCGATGATCAAGATAAAGTATCTTCTGAAAGCGTATCGAACAGCAATTTGGAACACTCTTATTTTTACTTTACGCATAACTGAATATTGTTCTTTGGATTTGCGACTTAAGTGGTACTCTTTGAATTTGTTGACTTTCGTCTTTCTTGATAATCACTGATGGAACATCCTTTTGCAGGCTGAAATGATCATGAAGCATTGTTTAGATGATGTGGTGTTTCCTTAACTGGATGATATGTCTTGAATTGTTGTGTCTCAGATTGTGACTTGACATAATCGCATGTCTGTATTGCAAAAATGTATCTCGAAATAACCAATGTTGACGCTCGATTGCTTCAACCGAAAAGTTAAGTGAAAATACGATCTCGGAGTTGTCTTGGAACCAGGACCATGGTCGTCTAGTGTCCACATATTTCAAAATCTTGACAACGTAAACCTTGCTGTAGCCATACGGCTTCTTCCCAGAGCCGTTTCATACGTAACAAAATGAGGAATAGTAGTGTTAACACCTATTTCCTTATGAGGTAAGGCTTAGTATGTCAACAAGAGACTAGAAGTGATCTAGCTTTTAGGAGGGCGGAGTGTTGCCGATTGATTTTTACCCTCGGGAAATAATCCCTGCAGACCCGGTACACAAGTGTAGAAACTTGTGGGGTGGCTTAATCAATCTGTCATCCGTAGAGCGTAAGAGTGCTAGCCGGATGACTTCTAGTGAGAGAAGGTAGAGAGAGAAAGAGAAGTGAAGTCTCAGCTCTCAAAGTTGTCAGAATATCTGAACCTGTGTAAAATGACGACCCAAGAGGTCTATTTATAGTGTCAGATCTACCAGATTTGTTTGGGGACACGTGTCGAATGATGATACGTTCTGTTACATGTGCTCCGAAATTTATGCTAAATGCGGCGCTCTCCGGCCAGGGCTTATACGCTAGGCGGCCTTCAGGGCTTAAGCATGACGGAGCAGCCTGTACAGCGGAGAACGCTGGACGGACAATCTCCACAAAACTGTTGTTTCCAGCCTTCCTGATGCTACTTTTATGCGACCGTTATGCCTTTTATGCGTGTAAACGATAGGATACACCATTAAGTCCCCCCAGTTTAAGGACTTAAGCATTTGAAAAATGATTAAGTTGTTAAACTTTTGATAACGCAAGCCAAACCAGCCTGTTCATTGCCCACTTGCATCGGGGAAAACATTTTAGACATTAAATGCAGACGAATTTTACTGACACTGTTATGATTAATTTTTTACGGCTAAGATCATCCACGCGCCTCCAGCTGTAAAAAGTGTTATCTCGCACCCTTCGTTTAAACTCACCCATACACGTGTCTCAATCATGGCCATAAAAAATGCACCGATGAACCCTTATAAAAACCGTCATAACCCTGTTACCATCACTTTTTTACCTTTGCCAAGATCCAAAAAGCATATTTCTCCCAAATCTTCATCGCATTCTTCAATCTTCAACTTTTTAAGGTTCACCGTCTTTCAAGGTCAGTACACTTCATCTTACTGCTATTTTCTTGTTGTTGATATCTGTTAGTGTATTATCATGGCTTCTTCACGGAGTACTGGCCAAGAACATGCCAAGCCTTCTTCATCAAATACTGCTAACATTCCAGAAGTTAGCACGATGGCTTCATCATTGACTAGTGAATACTTAGATGGATTAAAGATTGCCTTTCGCCATCTCAATCAATACAACCCTGTTCTTCCCACTATCGGACAAACTGCTAACAATCCTCCTGAGGGAAAAATTACTTTATACGCTTTACAAATTACCCACGGCAACCTCCGTGTTCCCCTTACTAACTTTCTTCTTCGCCTTCTTAGATATTACGGGGCCTGTCTTAGTCAAATACATCCCCATGGTCTTCAAAAAATCATTCTTTTTGAAATGTACTGCAATGCTATTAATATAAAGCCTCGCATTAATGTTTTTATCTCTTTGTTTATAATCCGCACAATTAGCGATTGCTGGCTTACTATTGATAGTAAGAAAAATAATCATTTTGTTGGTCTAAATAGAGTTTCAAACTTGAAGGACTGGAAAAGTCCATTTTTCTTTGTTGATGAAACTGTTATTCCGGAAGAATACTCCGTTGTCCAGGAGTGGGGTGCTATTGATGCTGGCATAGGAAAGGGTGTTAAAATTTCTCCCGCAGAACAGCGGATAGTAAATAGCTTGAAAGGACTCCGTATTCCACCCAGATCATACGAAAGGTGCGAGGGAATCCTTGTGCTGTGCAAAGTGAGCCAAGAATGGCCAAGCAATTTTGTGCCAGTACTTCGTGAGAAAAAACAGGGTAGGATGTGATATGATCATCCTATTATATATATAGATTTTTGTCCACTGTTTGTCATGTGTACTTATATTGTTATTAATGTGTAATCTTTGCAGGCAACTCCGTGATGCAGGTCCGCTCTGCTCTTTTATCCCCTGATCTTGATGACGATGTGGAGGTCACTGCTCGTGACAAAACTGTTGAAGAGCTTTAGGCGGAGAGAGTTGCAGCTGAAGCTAAAGCTACTGCTGATGCTGAAAAGGGGAAAGAAATTGCTATGAGCAGCTCAGACAGCGAATCCGGGTCTGATCATACAGACACTGAGCGGACAACAGATGACACCACCACCGCCGATCAGCAAACATCGGCATCAATTGACATCACGGGTGAAACCAACCCTACTCCTCCTCCAACCCAAAAGACAAGAAAGAAGAGCATAGGCTCTAAAAGGGTGAAGAGTACTGAGGAGGGCAAAAAGCAAAAACGTAGGAGAAGTATGTCCATTCTGCTCTCTTTTGATAATGCACATGTTTTTGCTTATAACTGTTATGTTTGTTCATAATACTAATTTGTTTTTGTTTGTAATTTTAGCAGAGTCGGATGATAGCCAAGGGAAGGCTACGGAGGGCGATGACCGGAGGCCGGAGAGGAATCTTGAAAGTGAAGGAGAGAAGGGCCTGAAAATGCCTGACCCAAACTTTACCCCCTTCGATGAATCTAAATTTCATGAAGATAGGCCTGAAGGCAACTCTGCTTATGATTCTCCTCTTCCTAATATCACTAATCCTGCTGTCACCTCCTCCAATGTTCAAGAGCCAACTCTTCCTGCTCATGTGAGGGCTTTGCAAGCCATCATTGCAAACCCCGCCACTAAAGATAAAGAATTTGCAACTCTTATTCAGGTATGAACGATAAGACTCTCTGCATATATATGCTTGTAATTTATTGATGTGAGCTGTTTGAAATAACTCATAAAATTTTATTGATGTACAGGGTTGTGTTATCCCCGAGCTGAAACCCCAATTCTCTGCTCTCCGTTCTCATTAACTCAGGGAATCAACTATGGCAGCTCATGTACTGCTAACCAACCACCTGGACTCTGTGCTGCAACTGCAGGAACATCAAGAGTCTATTCTTGCCTTTGCTCGTAAAGACATAGCTGAAAGTGTTAATGCTCGTAAAAGAGCTGCTGATGCTGAGCGTGCCTTAAATGATGCGCTGAAAATAATAAAGGCTAAAGAAGTTGAGTTAAAAAGTGCTCAAGATGTTGCTGCTGTTCTGCAAGGGGAAAAGGATGCTGAGCAGGTGAAAGTGGGTGAGCTGGAGAAACAGCTGAGTGAAGAGAGAGAGAAGTCTGCTGAGCTACTCCGGAGGGCGGAGAAAGGCAAGGGCAATTTTGCTGAGCTTAAGAAAGGTGTGCCAGGTCTGATAGCTAAGGTGCTTGGATCCAGTCTTATAGGGAATCCCTACAATGATTATGTTGATGCTGCCTGCACCCATGCTATTACTGATGTGACCGGCAAGCTGTTCAAATGCCTTGCTCCCAACCAAACGCCTTCTACTGCCATTGCCAAACTTATGCCTCCTGGTACTCAAGAAAAAGTTGACGAGGCCAAGAACAAATTGATAAATCTGAAGATAAATGTTTATGATGAAGTATGCAGCAAAGAAGACTCTTCTGCTCAAGATGTACTTGGCGTGCAGTTTAATTGATCTTTGTAAAAATTTCAAACAACGTTTTGTAATAAACTTCTTACTGACTTTAACATTATATATATATATATATATATATATATATATATATATATATATATATATATATATATATATATATATATATATATATATATATATATATATATATATATATATATATACTGACTTTATTGTGATGACTATGTATGCTTATATGCTTGTTGCAAATATTTTCATGCTTAACGCTTTAAAACCAATCAATTATGCACCTGAGCATAAAATTTCTATACACAATTGTACAGTGTATAATTTGAGCAAATCATTTTGAAAAGTGCATAAGGTAACTCATATGTAAATGCCTTGCAGTATCAAGAATACGATGTCTGATTACGCCTTCCATCATAAAATTAATGAGGAAGAATTATGAAGTGTTTTAGAAGAATGACTATAAATCAATAAACTCTCCGTCTTACGCCTTCCGTCATAAAATATATGAGGAAGAATTGCTAATTATTTTGCCTTCATACATAAAATATATAACTTCGTTCTGTGAAGTAATTTTTTATAATGTTTGTCATGACAAGTATCTGAGTTTTGTATCATGCCTCGGTGCGTTCTAGTAAAACTTAAATGTTTTCTAGCCGATCCCTTGTGCCTTTACTGGCCGGCACAAAAGCTTCCGCCATCGGAGGTATTTAAAAATATGATCCTTCTGTGGGCAGGTTATAAATGTAATGTTTTACATTTGTCACGGGCATCATTTTGTTTAAGAAAAATATAAAATTATTGCTCAATACTGTGCAGTACATAAATGATTGATGACGACTTTTAGGTGGATCAAGCCTAATTAGTACGTCATGAATGTTTAATGTATGCAATTGCTAATGTATGCACTGCAAAATAACCACAATGGTTCACAGTAAGTTTGATAAACGCTGCTTTATCTTATAATTCGAAATGTGTTCTTCAAATGCCAAACAGGCATGAGTACAACGATTGTAAAAGACTGCTTTTATTAAAATGCTAAATGAAACTGCTCTTTGTTGAAAAGATAAACACTGTTCTTGATAACTTGTTGACAAATTACTTCTTCATATGCCGAGCGCCCAGCGCTGTCCGGCCTTCACACTTGCTTACGGAATGAAAAACTCCTGAACTTCTTCCTCGCTGAATAACCTATCACGCCTTCTCTGATTCATTCTACCTTCTGGCCCATTTGCAAACGTTGATCTTTCCCTTGTTGGCTGCACATACTGTGAATGTATGGCTGCGACTCCATTTGGAGTGGGGAATCTGACCTCTGCATGGGCCGTCGATGTTATTGCCCCAAACTTAGCCAAAGCTGTTCTTCCAAAAAGGACATTAAAACGAGAATTGCCATCTATGATTGTGAAATCAATTATTTCCGTTCTCAAAAATGGGAATGTGCCCATAACAACTTCCAAACGAATCTGCCCCATGGCATTTATCGGTGCTCCTGTTAGTCCAGAAACTTTCAACCTCGTTTGCCTAGCTCTGCTCTGCACATGCCTTGGAAAAGTTCTCAAACAATGCCAATAGATGATGTCAGCTTCACTTCCTGTATCTGTGTATATACAATTGACAAACTTATTTGCTATCTCTGCTGAAATGATCACTGGTTGGACGGACAACGCCCAATTCTGAATTGGCTGAAAGATAATTGGGGCATATCTCCAGCTGTCCAAATTGCTGTTTGATGATTCACCTTCTTCATAATGACCATCGTTAATCCAAACCATCCTGATTACAACTTCTGGAGTTGTCTCACGCTCTGTGATCCGTTCTCCGTACTGCGGTTGGTTCCGATTATCTCTTCCGCCATGTTGCTCTCTTCTGTTCTCTCCACGGCGTCCTCTGCTACCATCATTCCTTTGCCACGCAAATTTCCTGCGAGGATCATTCCTCCTGTACTGTTTGCCAGGCAACAAATGATTCAGTTCTCCTGCCTTGATTTTCGCTATAATTTCTCTCATCAAAGATTTACAATTGTCCGTATCATGGCCCCAAGCCTCATGGAAATCACACCACAACTCACTCTTTGGACCCTCCCTTTCTTCCATAGGTGCTGGAGCATTGAAAGTGGTCCGAATTGGTTCAGTGAAGAGGATCTCTTTCGGAGTTTTGGTAAGCGCCATAATCAACGGGTGCCTTTCTATTGGCTTTCTGTTGTGGTGAAAATCATTAGGGTGATTGTTTCCTCTCCATCCTCCATTTGAATTGTCATTCCTTCTCTGATTTCTGTCAAAATACCGTCCTCCATTGTGCGACTTGCTACTACTTGCAGTATCAAACTTTTTCAACCCTCGCTCAACAGCTCGAACATGCCTCTGTGCAACCTCCAAAGCTTGATGCAATGTTTTTGGCAAGTCATACCGTAATGCATGAACAAGTGCACTAAACCGTCGCTGGTCCAAACAGAAAATGAAACCAGATGCAAGCTGTGATTCTGGACAATCAGGAATCTTCTGTGCTTCAAGTGTATAACGCTTCTTAAAATTGCTCAAAGATTCATTATGATGCATTGTGATCTCGTGTGCATCAAGATGTGTCAGAGTACAGCTCCGTAGATTTTGGTATTGCATCACAAATTTTGCTCTCAAATCAAGAAAACTGGTAATACTCCTTGGCGGCAAACAAGCAAACCATTCGCGTGCCATTTTCTGCAATACCATAGGAAACATATGGCACCCAGTTTCATCCTCCCAATGCTGCAACCTCATAACACCTTCAAACATAGTCAGAAAATCTTCCGGATCCGTTGTGCCATCATAAACTCCAATTGCTGGTATAGCATGATTTCTGGGCAATGGATAATTAGCAATTCGATCAATGAAACACAGCGTTGATTCTGCCATTGCTGGTGGCTTGGTGGCTTGTTCTCCAGTAATGAGGGCAAAAAAGTTGTCCACAGCCACAGCACGGACGGCGGGTTGCGCTAAGCGTTGCTTGTATTTTGCTGGAGCTGTCTGCTTAAGAATGTCATTTAAAAGCAACACTGCCTGCTTTTCTGACATGAACTCATCTTTGTCAATTTCATCATCAGAGTCATTATTATCACAACTCAGGTCATTATCATCCCCAGAATCATCAATAAGACTGCCCAGCTTGTCAAGTAGCCTGGATAACTTGTACTTTGATATAGATTGCCTTTTCATTATCTGCTTATCTTTGCCATCCGCCATCCGCCGAAAAGGTATAAATGACGGACATCGCCGTGGTTGCATCAATGGTCGTCGCTCTGGATTAGTAACAAAATTTGGAAGTCTTTCTGCACTTTTAGCTGTCACTTCTTCGATTACTGGCCTTTTCTCCGAATTAGTTGCCAAATGTTTAAGCCTCTCTGTAGTTTCAGCAACTGTTTCTTCAATCGTACCATCTAGTGGTGAAATAGGTACATCTTCAACAGTGACCATGTCGTCAGTTGATGGATGATTGACTGCTTCAAGTACAAATGGAGCTTCAGCTGCTTTCGTTCCTTTTTCGTTTCGTGTGTTCTTTGCATTAGTGGATGGCGCCATTGTTAACACCTATTTCCTTATGAGGTAAGGCTTAGTATGTCAACAAGAGACTAGAAGTGATCTAGCTTTTAGGAGGGCGGAGTGTTGCCGATTGATTTTTACCCTCGGGAAATAATCCCTGCAGACCCGGTACACAAGTGTATAAACTTGTGGGGTGGCTTAATCAATCTGTCGTCCGTAGAGCGTAAGAGTGCTAGCCGGATGACTTCTAGTGAGAGAAGGTAGAGAGAGAAAGAGAATTGAAGTCTCAGCTCTCAAAATTGTCAGAATATATGAACCTGTGTAAAATGACGACCCAAGGGGTCTATTTATAGTGTCAGATCTAACAGATTTGTTTGGGGACACGTGTCGAATGATGATACGTTCTGTTACATGTGCTCCGAAATTTATGCTAAATGCAGCGCTCTCCGGCCAGGGCTTATGCGCTAGGCGGCCTTCAGGGCTTACGCATGACGGAGCAGCCTGTACAGCGGAGAACGCTGGACGGACAATCTCCACAAAACTGTTGTTTCCAGCCTTCCTGATGCTACTTTTATGCGACTGTTATGCCTTTTATGCGTGTATACGATAGGATACACCATTAAGTAGCTTAAAAGTTGGATGACGGAAGGCGGTGACCATAATATATCGTGACCGTAAAAGTGAAAACGGTGCCCGGATAACAAATGTATGATGAATTCCATGGATGGATTTTGTTGACTGTTATTTTGAAATATTGTTGATCCATTTTCACGGAGGGCAGATCTCTAGGCTTTTGTTGTTTCTTCAAGAAAATATCTATTTTGTCAGATGCTGATGTATTTTATACATGCTTTTGAAATTGCCAATGTTGGGCTCATTGTATGGAGTAACTTGACTACCCCCATTGTGTACGTACGACAGCTAATTCATCAAGTTGCACACCATCTTTTCCTTTCTTGTGTACATCATCCATTTATTTATTTACTATTATTATTATTATTATTATTATTATTATTATTATTATTATTATTATTATTATATTATTATCATTTCTTTTGTCTTTTTCTTTTTATCTTCCTTCTCTCTCTTTTTATTATGGATCTTGACTGAAATTAGAATTACCAACCCATGACGGAAAACAAAATCGATGATGACGAGTGGAATTTAATAATGGAAAACAGAATCGGCCCAAAGATATATCCGTTGCTCACAGTTGTATAACCCACTTATTGATTGTCCCATATCCTGAAAATCGAGCATAGTGCACGGATGACGGTAAAAAATTGTGATAAAGCACGGTAGCTTCTGTTGAGGTAAGAGAGCAACTCATAAATGAAAACATGATGCCCGTTTAGAATACAGTTTTATTCTGAAGCACGATGTACAGTACTCGATATCTGATTTGCTTCATTTATGTCTGTTTAGAGAATGATGAGCTGGCTTTTGACAAAATCTATTTTGTCATGCACGTCGGTCCGGTACCGAGATGTCATCTGATGATCAAAACTTGAAACGTTAAGGCAGGCTAATGAGTAAGATGAAGCATGGATGCCAAAATGATCTTCAAGGATGTGGCTATTTGTTGCCGTAATTCCTTTCTTTCAATTTTTTGTTTAAACGATGATTGTATTTTGCTAAACGCTAATCGGATGCATATAAATTACTAGAGTCCAATGTCATGAAGTGTTATCCCGCCAACTAGCATACTCCAGTTTACACGAAAATGTGTCTTGGATTCATGACGGAGTACAGAGAGGAATTCCTTAATTAGAATATATGTGATTCTTGCAAAATGCTTATAAAATGTTTGTCCTTCCATGTATAACGCAAAATATCAAAAACGGAAGACGGTAACACTTGCTAAACGATATTCTGTATGCCCTACACATTACTTGAGAAGTCTTAAAAAGTTCATGCCGGAAGACGGACCACGATGTGCATAAACTGTCAGATTCCCATACGCCTCTTTCAATAATAACTTGTAAACATCTTGTATGTTTCAAATCATGTTGATGTCATGACGAAATTCAAAACTTATGTTGTATGAATCGTGATTTCTTAAGAGGAAATATATTACTCCGTTTATCGTCTTGGGGGCATGACGGAGTACACAGGCCGACAGCATGCTTTGAATAGATGTTCCTACGATCACTTAAAAATATATTCGATATATTCAGATATGTTGATGTGGCGGTAGCCGGACGTTATACGCTATGCTATAGAAGGTCAGCGTAACTTCAAGTTACGTCGTCGGAAGACATGATTCGATTGCAATAAGATATTCGTTTATGAACGTTAGTTCGGAACTCTTAACGCCTTCATAAATTTGGAAATCTGAAATCCATTTGAATTATTATTCTACATATACTTTTATTTCATCTCATCCATCGCTAAACGGAAAGTGAAATATACTTTAACGGTGTCCGGAGTGAAAATAATTCCCTGTCTTCATTAGATGTTCCTTAAGGTGAACGCCCTTATTTCACTTATCTTGAATGGATGATTTGTGGCGGTTGTCGGAGTACATAAAATGGAATCCGACTGTTGGGAATTTAAAGTTATTTTGTGTAGATGACAAAATACAGATGCCGGAGAACGAATAACGGAATTGTTTCTTCTCCTTTTGCCTTTAAAATTGTTGTGTTCTTGAGATTCTTTATGACTTTTCACTTGAAGTTTCAGTTGTCCGGCTAGCGTACTAAATTCATATGATAACATGTCTTGGGTGTATGATAAAATATTATCTCCTCGAGAAACGTCATGCAACACGTATTGGTTCCACGCGTCTTCATGTTAATATATATTATATACTCCGTATATAAGTTGTAAACCTTGCTGCATGCTTTGAGAATTTTTTCCCCTTGTTGATGACGATATTTCCAACGCTTTTTGATAGTTGTACATCAAGCAAAATTAGCTATCGCTGTACGGAGTATGTATGGTGGCCCCAATGACTTCTGATGTTTCCTAAATTTGTTGCCGGAAGTCATAGAACGGAGAACGGAACATAACAATTTTTTCCATTGCTCATGTAATGTATTTATTTGTATGGTTACAGTACTGTATTGATGTGAATGACGTCTCCAATGCTTTTTCAAAAGTCGTACCTTAAGTAACACTAGTCGCCTCCTTAACAAATGAGTATAAATGCAGCAAACACGTGCTACCCACCTATTTTGACTTGATTAAGGCTTGGGTGTATTATATCCACATGATAAAGAAATACTTTATAGGATATGATAAAAAATTTAACATGTGGAAAAGGTAATCAAGATGTTTGCTTGGTAGATATGAAGCCACGTTGTTGTATATATTTGAGAAGTGTTGACAGCATATAATGGACAACGGATGGTAGATTATTTGCAAGGGCCCCACGCACATCAGTGTGCTTCCTTGTGAACCCAAATTACGGGAATAAATTGAGAACGGGTGCGGATGATGTAGTAATGTTTACAAGTCAGAATGTAACAATTTTTGTAGTTCCGATGGCGGACAACTTTATTGAGTATTCTAACTTTTTTGCTTCTAGTCATAGAATCGGATGGCGCCATATGATAGTAGTATTTCTCTACTAGAGAGTAGGTACATACATACTAGTGCAAGGTAGAATGAACCATGTGAGGAGTAGTTCGCCGATTGACGTTTACTCTTGGGACGAATCCTTGCAAATGCGGATCATGGTCTAAAACCATGGCGTGGCTTAAGTCAATCTTAAAGTAGGGCTTACATATGTTCTGCCTGTATACTTGGTGCTGGGCGGATGAAGTCATGCCTTGAAGCTGGGCGAAAGAAGTCATGCCTTGGAGCTGGGAGGAGGAAGTCATGCCTTGGAGCTGGGAGGAAGAGGTCATGCCTTGGAGCTGGGAGGAGGAAGTCATGCCTTGGAGCTGGGAGGAAGAGGTCATGCCTTGGAGCTGGGAGGAGGAAGTCATGCCTTGGAGCTGGGAGGAAGAGGTCATGCCTTGGAGCTGGGCGGAGGAAGTCATGCCTTGGTGCTGGGCGGAGGACAGATGAAGTCTAGAGAGAGAAAACGTGTATGAGAGAGAAAGTCTAGAGAAAGAGTAGTATGCCGTCCAGAAATTGGGACCCGAAGTCATGGAGAGTGGAGAGTGGAGAGTGGAGAGTGGAGAGAAAGTATGTGAGAGAGAAAGTGAAATGGCTGCTCCTCTTTTCTTGTCTCAAATGAGGTAGGGAGCTCTTCTATTTATAGGCAAAGTTTGGGCTAGTGGGAAGCTTCTTGGGCTTAATTAATGGGAAAGCCCAATAACTTGCATGTCTTCACTAATTTGGGCATAACTTTCTCATACGAACTCCGATTGAGGTGATTCAAAAGCCAAAACGTCCGTAACTCAGAGCTCCACATCTTTTATTTTATGCGTGTAGATCGTAAGGTACACCATTACTACGCATACCTTCACAGGTACTGCGTTAACATGGTGGAATACCTCTTTAGAGCAAGTGGGACAAGATGATGCTTACGCACTACCGTGGTCAGCATTCAAGCACTTGATGAACGAGAAGTACCGTCCCAGAACCGAGGTCAATAAGCTCAAGACAGAACTTAGAGGGTTACGAACCCAAGGATTTGATATTATCACGTATGAAAGACGATTCACAGAATTGTGCCTATTGTGTCTGGGAGCGTTCGAAGATGAGGAAGAGAAGATCGACGCGTTTGTGAAAGGATTACCAGAAAGAATCCAAGAAGATATAAGTTCATACGAGCCCGCCTCCATACAACAGGCATGTAGAATAGCTCACAAACTAGTGAACCAGATTGAGGAAAGAATTAAAGAACAGGCGGCTGAAGAGGCCAATGTGAAGCAAGTCAAAAGAAAGTGGGAGGAAAACGGTGATAAGAATCACCAATACAATAACAACAGCAATTTCAACAATAATCGCAACAACTATCCCAACAATCACAACATCAATCGCAACTACAACAAACGGCCCAACAACAACAACAACAGCAACTACAACAATCATCCCAACAACAATAACAACCGCAACAACAACAATAATCAGAAGCAGCTATGCCAAAGGTGTGAAAAGTATCACTCGGGGTTCTGCACTAAATTTTGCAACATGTGTAAAAGAAATGGTCATAGCGCGGCGAAGTGTGAGGTCTACGGACCAGGGGTTAACAGAACGAAAGAAAAAAATGGTGTCGGAACGAGTAATGGTGGAGCAAGTAGTGTCGGAGCAAGTTATGCCAATGTAGTTTGTTATAAATGTGGAAAACCGGGCCACATTATTAGAAATTACCCGAACCAGGAGAACACGAATGAACAAGGTCGTGGAAGAGTTTTCAATATTAATGCAGCAGAGGCACAGGAAGACCCGGAGCTTGTTACGGGTACGTTTCTTATTGACAATAAATCTGCTTACGTTTTATTTGATTCGGGTGCGGATAGAAGCTATATGAGTAGAGATTTTTGTGCTAAATTAAGTTGTCCATTGACGCCGTTGGATAGTAAATTTTTACTCGAATTAGCAAATGGTAAATTAATTTCAGCAGATTATATATGCCGGAATTGAGAAATTAAACTGGGTAGCAAAATATTTAAGATTGATTTGATACCAGTAGAGTTAGGGAGTTTTGATGTAATAGTTGGCATGGACTGGCTGAAGAAGGTGAAAGCAGAGATCGTATGTTATAAAAATGCAATTCGCATTGTACGAGAAGAAGGAGAACCCTTAATGGTGTACGGAGAAAAGGGCAACACGAAGCTACATCTTATTAGTAATTTGAAGGCACAAAAACTAATAAGAAAAGGTTGTTATGCTGTTCTAGCACATGTCGAGAAAGTACAAACTGAAGAAAAGAGCATCAATGATGTTTTTGTCGCAAAAGAATTTCCTGATGTATTTCCGAAAGAATTATCGGGACTACCTCCACATTGATCTATTGAATTTCAAATAGATCTTATACCAGGAGCTGCACCAATAGCTCATACTCCTTACAGACTCGCACCCAGCGAGATGAAAGAACTGCAAAGCCAACTGCAAGAACTATTAGAACGTGGTTTCATTCGACCAAGCACATCACCATGGGGAGCTCCTATTTTGTTTGTCAAGAAGAAAGATGGTACATTTAGGTTGTGTATTGACTACAGAGAGTTGAACAAACTTACCATCAAAAACCGTTATCCACTGCCGAGAATTGACGACTTATTTGATCAACTACAAGGCTCGTCGGTTTATTCGAAGATCGATTTACGTTCTGGATATCATCAAATGTGAGTAAAGGAGGATGATATTCCAAAAACTGCTTTTAGGACGCGTTATGGTCATTACGAGTTTATGGTTATGCCGTTTGGATTGACTAACGCACCAGCTGTGTTCATGGACCTTATGAACCGAGTGTGTGGGCCATATCTTGATAAGTTTGTCATTGTTTTCATCTATGACATACTTATTTACTCAAAGAATGATCAAGAGCACGAAGAACATTTGAGAAAAGTGCTAGAAGTATTGAGGAAAGAAAAACTGTAAGCTAAGTTTTCAAAGTGTGCATTTTGGTTGGAAGAAGTTCAATTCCTCGGTCACATAGTGAACAAAGAAGGTATCCAGGTGGACCCGGCAAAGATCGAAACCGTTGAAAAGTGGGAAACCCCAAAAACTCCGAAGCATATACGTCAATTTTTAGGATTGGCTGGTTACTACAGAAGATTCATCCAAGATTTCTCCAAAATAGCAAAACCCTTGACTGCATTAACGCATAAAGGGAAGAAATTTTAATGGAAGGATGAACAAGAGAAGGCGTTTCAGTTATTGAAGAAAAAGCTAACTACGGCACCTATATTGTCATTGCCTGAAGGGGATGATGATTTTGTGATATATTGTGACGCCTCAAAGCAAGGTCTCGGTTGTGTATTAATGCAACGAACGAAGGTAATTTCTTATGCGTCTAGACAATTGAAGATTCACGAGCAAAATTATACGACGCATGATTTGGAATTAGGCGCGGTTGTTTTTACATTAAAGACTTGGAGGCACTACTTATATGGGGTCAAAAGTATTATATATACCGACCACAAAAGTCTTCAACACATATTTAATCAGAAACAACTGAACATGAGGCAGCGTAGGTGGATTGAATTATTGAATGATTACGACTTTGAGATTCGTTACCACCCGGGGAAGGCAAATGTGGTAGCCGACGCCTTGAGTAGAAAGGACAGAGAACCCATTCGAGTAAAATCTATGAATATAATTGATCAATCCATAATTAATGATGTTACTTAATCACAGATTGAGTGCAATAAGATTGTAATGGAGGATGGGATGTTTGATGATTATTTTGGGCCCCGATGATCGTCTTTCACTTTAACTATCAAGTGATCAACCACCCTGACCCGGTCTTGATTGTTAATTAGCTTAATTTACCTTTGCGCGGTGTAAAAATCCCTTAGTGGAAATTACAAAGGCTTAGGTAAAATGGCAGAGAATCAACAACCTATAAATGAGAGGCCAAGCTCCCTATTTATAGGATTCGAAATATCCGCGGTCTGCGAGTTACATAAATATCCACGGAAACTCAGCGGATTAAACCGCGGTCTTGTATTAATGCGAAAACATAACCGCGGTACTCATTTTCAGCGAATATTGCACAGCTATGCCTTATAATTCGCGTAGTTCTGCCGCTTTTAGCAAATAAAATATACATATACAATGCTATGTATATGATCAAGTCCCCCCAGTTTATTATGATACATTGTCACGACCCGGAAAATTCCGACTAATTTTAAACGAAACTCTCGATACGATTTAATATTCTTGACATGATAAGAGAAATCTATTAGGTTGAGTCTCAAAAATTTTGAACTGTTTCATATATTCATTTGACCTTCGACTGTTTCCGACGATTCACGAACAACTATTTGTAAAATGGTTACATATATATATAAATATGTATATAAATATTTCTTGTAAATATATAAAATTATAATAAATTTAATTGTTTAAAAATATATAATATATTTACTTTAGTAGTTAAACTGCCATTTAAAAACTGTTTATATATAGAACGAGATTATATTAAAAGTAAATGATTTCGAGCTTAAATAGTAAACAATTGGGATACTCGGTTGGCATTTCATTAATATTCATATAGATCTAATACGAGTTTATGAAAGATTAAGATAAAAGTTGAAGAGTAAATCAATTACGAAGATGTTAGATTTGTTAAAAATATTTTTACCTCTTTAAGTCTAAATATTAGTACTCCGTACATATAAATTGGAACAGAAAATAAATAATTAGTGAACCTTTTTGATTAGGTTTTAAACAGTTAATGAGTAAAATAATTAAATATATTTAATCTGAAAATTTGGGATTTTTAGGAACACTTTTATGTATTAACTGTTTAGCAATGGACACGATATAGTACTCCGCGAAGTAAAAATATCTAGTGTCGGTGATATTATTATTTACTGTGTCTTTTTCTTTATCTATCCATTTAAGATCTATATATATACATATCACCCTCACCTATCTTCACCTATCTTCTCTGCATATACATATATACATAAATCGTGAAACTCATCTTCCTCTTCTTGAATCGGCAATCTACAACAACCACACAACCGCCATCTTCCACCTTACAACCATCATGGACCATCTTGTTCTACTTCAAAACCGTGAGCCACCATCACCCGTCACCACAACCTTCAACCACCATTGGCACAATCTCCTTTCGTTTAACAAATCGTGAAAAACCCACTTTCAATCACCAAAATCCACCAACACTCAACAATCACCACCACGACGATCTCCATCTCCAATACCGTGATGTACAACCTCCACCTTTCACCCCATATCGATCATCACACAAACCACAACCCGACTAACTTGCAACACTAACCACTTCTGGTTCATCCTCACGAGACACACATAAGTAAACTACTCGTCTCCTTGTTTTATCTCATACTTTGAGATGGAAATCCGTCACCAACGTCTATTGTTATTTGTGATTCGGTTTAAGCATCAACCATTTAACCACCATCATTATTCGAGAACTACTGCTACTGCTATACTTCTGTCCAAACAGCCCGTTGCTACTATATTGTCGCTATTGATGTTGTTTCACCGCTGTAACCGCCACCCTTAACCACTTCAACCTTCCACCACCCTTTTGAATAAACCATCGTCTTCATTCCCTTGAACCACCATTAACATCACTACTTCCACCACCCCGGAGATCATCTACAACCACCAAACCCCCACCTCATTCATCTAACTCCAACACCACCATCGTCAACTTTATCATTATTTTTTTTCCCTTCCTTTTCGTTTCCTTCCCCGATGATTACTTATTTATATTTTCATTTTTTTTTATCCAGAGCAACAACCCACCAAGAACTTAATTTGATTTTATGTGTCACTTTCCTAATTGTGGCCGACCATACTGACTTAAAGACCCCACTTGTCCAAATTGGTGAATAAACATTTTGGCTCTTTAAAGTTGTTATAATCAGATGCAAAAGCAATTATGTATTATGGCCATATTATAAGTCCAATGATTGAAGGCACTACACACTTGAATTAAAATAAACGACCCATCAGATAGGTTATTTGGGCTGATGCAGTCCATTTAGTTTAATGGACTTTTAATTAGACTAGTTTTATATTGGGCCAAGAGGATTGATGATGGTCATTTGTAGGCTGTGTTAATAACGATGAGTGCTTCTACTTCGATTTTTTTACGAAGATGATTAAGAGGGAGTGTGATGACAACGATGATGATGAGGTAGTGTTATGATGATCATGATGATAATTGTGATGATAAAAATGGTGATATGATAGCAAGAACGATTATAGTGATAATGGGTTTCATGATGATAATGAAGTTGTTGATAATGGTATAGATGATTATGAATAAGATCGATAATATTGATGATGAACGGTTTAAAGAATGAGGAAGATAGATATAGGAAACTGGTTAAATAAATTCGGTTATGAAATGATCGGAAAAACAGGAATAGCTGAATGATTTAAGGGTGTTTTCGGGTTAGCGGGACGTCGCGGGTTCAAACCCGGACTTGGGCATTCTTTTAAGAATTACTTCGTTAAGGTAGTTACTTATTTATTATTATTGTTATCTTATTATTATTATCATTTCAAAATTATCGTTATAATTATTATTAAAATTATTATTTTTACTAAAATTATCATTTATCATCATTAAAACTAGCATAATTATTATTATTACTATTAGTAGGATTTTCATTATTTTCATCATCATTATTTTATTATCATTATTATTATTATTTTAACATTAATATTATTATGTTAAACATTATTATTATTATTATTATCATTTTTATTACTAGTATCATTATTATTATTATAACTATATTATTATCACTATTATCAATACCACTATTAATATTCTTATTAATATAACCACAAGAATTAGTCATATAAAAATATACTCAACAAAACTATATTAATATATTTACTTCTTTAAAGTATACAAAATAAATACATTTAATTAAGTTACTAATGAAACACCTAATCTACTAAGATAACATTTATAATATATAGATCTGTTTGATTGCTATTAGAGGAGTTAATATATATACTTGATATAGGTTCGTGAATCCGAGACCAACCCTATATTTGTTCAATGATGTCATATGTATTTTTACTACAAAATACAGTATGGTGAGTTTCATTTGCTCCCTTTTTAATTGCTTTTGCAATATATATTTTTGGGCTGAGAATACATGCGCTGCTTTTATAAATGTTTACGAAATAGACACAAGTACTTAAAAATATCTTCTACGTTGAGTTGTACCACTGGCATACTTCCCTGTAGCTTGGTAACTACTATTTACATGGGTATTGTAAACGCGAATCCTGTTGATAGATCTATCGGGCCTGACAACCCCAACCAGACTGGACGACCAATATTCAACGGTTGCACAGTACTTCGTTTTGTAGGCTACACTTGGTACAGTGTAGTGAGATTTCATAATAAAGGGAATATGCGACGTTGATTAATAGTTATGTATGGTTACCAAGTGCTCAACAACTTAGAATATTTTTATTGAAATGTTTATGAATATGAATTCTTGTGGTCTATTGAGATATTGAAATGATTGTTATGATAAACCTATGACCTCACCAACTTTTTGGTTGACACTTTTAAGCATGTTTATTCTCAGGTACGAATTAAGTCTTCCGATGTGCATTTGCTCAATTTAAGGACATTACTTGGAGTCGATCATCGCAATGGGACCAAATGTTGATGACTTCGTCCAGGTGGGTAAGGAAGGGTCGTTTCATACATATTGCGAAACAAATGTATCATGATAAACTCTAAAAATTCGCAGTTATCGCAGCCAATATTCGCATTGAAGAATTTCGCATTAACCTAGTTACTGTTATAGGAAAAAGTTACCGTTTGAGTTGTCACAACGGTTAATTAACATAATTAACCCCGTCGCCTATATATATTGTGACCTGAAATCACACTTTCATTTCTCATTTTTCCAAAGTATTAGAAAATTTCTCAATTCGTCAATCAACCTTTATCAGTTTATTTATTACGTGCAGCTCGTATTTAATTTGATATGAAGATTAACGAGTTAGATAGGAAGACTGATCCAAAAACTCTGATCACCAAACTATTAACAAGCCCGGAAGCTAAATCATCATCATCAAAAGAAAAGCAACCCATTCCAGTCGTCGATTTAACCTCCAAATCTCCCTCCACAAAGCCGAGCTCTACCAAGCGGCCGTTACAAACACCGCCGTCTTCACAAAGCAAAAGACATAAACAACAGGAGACCCCCCCTCAAGACAATCCAGTTATATCGGAAGGGGACCAGCAAACTGGTATATTGCGGATTGTTATTGCATACACAAAATATATATTAGTTTTATTTCTCCGACTAACCAACAATGTTATTTTGCAGGCGATTCTTCTGGTGATCCTATCTTTGCTAGCCCGAACACTCTTGATCAAATCACCGAATTGTTCCGCACTCCACCTGACTCTTATGGAGTGCGGATTGACGGTTTAGCAGGATACACTTATGCTTCAGCTGCTGCTGCTCTGGATTAACGGCAACAGATGAAGTTAGCAATCCCCGGCGAGCTTCGCCGCGAGTTCTCTAAACTCTCTGCGCTGGACGCGCATAATAGTTTTGTTCAAAATTTCTACAATTGCTTCAATTCAGCATATGACGTTATATGCCGTTAGGAACAATTTTTCAATGTTCTTGAAGCTGAACAACTGAAGTATAATGCTGAGAAGATCAAAGCTGAAAACAGCGAAAAACGCTGTGTTGATCTCTCCCATGAGCTCACCGCAGCCAAAACTACCGTTGATGACTTGAAACAGCAGGTTTCTGCTGCGACTGAGAAAGAAAAACAACTGCAAGACACCATTAAAGCATTGTCAGAGGATGTGATGAAGCTAACGACAGAGCGAGACAATGCTCTTGCTGCTAAAGCCTCTGCGGAACTTGAGTTCACCAAGGTTCGCCAACATCTCCCTGAACTGGCTAGAAAGATTCTCAATTCCAAGCCTGTTTCTGTAAATTTTTCAACATTTGCCGCCGTATTAAGGCTATGCGAGAGGGTTGAATTTATGGATGAGATTGCTATTCGCTGCCCACTGCCAGACCCGCTACCATCTGCAATAGCTGATCGCCTTTGCTCACTGGAAGACGCGAAATCAGCATACGCAGTTGCTCAGCAGGGCATAGCCGAAATTCCCCTCCCCAAGATAGCCGCAATAAGTGAGCAAGAAGATGTCACTGCAGATGACATCATCAAGCTTGACTTAACCAAGGATTAGCACGCACTTTGTATAACAGCACGCAGCTGCCTCTGCGGTATTATTAATAAAATTTTGCTGTTTCATATTTTTGCAAGTACTTCTATTTTTATAGCGCTTTCATTATCAATATTCATAACACAAACTTGTCCTTTGCAATTTCCAACATATATTATTGTGCACATAATAAATGCGTACTTTTACGAAACAATCTGTATGCATATATGCTTATACGTTATGAATCTTCTAAGTCCGCCGAAACGATCCTTAGGCAATTAATTAGCATTGCGAAGCATCTAAGCATTGGCAAAATCAAACACTTAGGATTTAAAAATTCCTTTCACAATAATTAGCATGCAAAAGTGGGCAATTTCATCACTTTGCTATTTGAACACTGCAAAATACTATAATCATTATGAAACAATCTTTAAAACATTTCATAACTATTCGCATTTCATATATAAACTTTTCGCATACTTTTACAAGTGTTTATTTTTGAAATTTCGTCAAGTGTGATCAAGACTTGCAAAAAATTAAAAACAAGAACACTTAATAAGTACATCAGCTATATGCTTTGTATCCAATTTCGCACGTTATACATATACATCTGATAGTTTCCACAAAACTATGCATAATATCGCTTTAACAAAACAGCATGCCACGCATTAGGTAAAACTCGCCCTTCCATATCTGCGAGCTTATATGATCCTGCAGCATTAATTGCCACAATTTGATAAGGGCCTTCCCAATTAGGACCCAACTTGCCAAGCTTTTCTGCTATGCTTGCTTCATTGTTTCGCAGCACCCATTCGCCTATAGCGAAAGACAAAGCACGCACTCTTTTGTTATAATACTTTGCAATTTGCTGCTTATTATTCGCTTCTCTAATAGCAGCCATTAATCTCTGCTCTTCTATGAAATTTAGATTTTCGCTCAACGCAGCATCATTTGCTTCACCATCAAAGTTAGCAAGTCGATGCGTTGGTACCAGAATTTCTGCGGGGATAACTGCCTCAGAACCATATACCAAACTAAAAGGTGTTTCTCCTGTACTCTTTTTGAAAGTAGTGCGACGTGCCCATAACACATTGGGTAATTCATCTACCCAACCAGTTCGCCTTTCACATAACCTCTTTTTAATACCGCTCACAATATCACGGTTAGTTACTTCACACAGCCCATTGGCTTGCGGGTGCGCCACTGACGTAAACTTTTGTATAATATTTAAATCATTGCACCATGTCTTAAAAGGATCTTTCGCTATTTGAGCACCATTATCACTAACCAATTCTCGCAGAATGCTAAATCGGCAAACAATGTATTCCCATACAAAATTTCGCACTTGCACACCAGTAATAGTGCGAACCGCCTTAGCTTCAACCCATTTGGTGAAGTAATCAATCGCGACAATCAGGAATTTAACATTTCCAGGGCCTGCAGGAAATGGCCCTACAATGTCAATAGCCCATTTATTAAACGGCCATGGTGAATTAACAGGAATCATATCGTGCCGCGGCATTCGATTCTGCGGAGCATGCCTTTGGCAACTTTTACAGCGTTTAACAATTTTTGCTACATCGCGGTATAAGGATGGCCAAAAGTATCCCATTCGCATAATTTTTGCTGCGATAGTTTTGTAGCCTGAATGCAGTGCACAAGTACCATTATGTACTTCTTCAACAATCATTTCTGCCTCGATTGGGCCAACACATCGCATCATTGGTCCGCAGTATGATTTGCGATATAAAATATCATCTTGGATGATATACATCGGTGCTCGCTCTCTTACTAAGCGGGCTTCACGACCATCATCTGGCAGAATATCACTGCGGATATATTGTAAAATTGGGTCCATCCAATTTTGCTGTTCTTCTGTAACAGATGCAACCATTAAGTCACTATCTATTGATTTACTCGGTAATTCCTCAACCCATACTTGCTTTTGAAAGTGTGAGAACGTTAAAGCAGCCAATTTGCTCAACGCCTCCGCCTTTTTGTTTTGGCTTCTTGGCACTTGCGCGAGTTCGAAATGCTCAAATCGCACTGCCATTTCTTTCAACAACTGCAAGTATTTCTGCATAGAGGGATCATGCACGTCAAAAGATCCGTTAAACTGATTCGCTACTAGCTGTGAATCCGTAAATGCACGCAACTTAACAATATTCATTTTCCGCGCAATATTTAAACCTGCAAGCAATGCCTCATACTCTGCCTCATTATTTGTTACGTCAAAATTAAACCGCAGAGCAGAAGTATGCTCTTCACGGCTTGAACTTGCCAAAACTAATCCCGCACCTACACCTTCTACGCACGAAGCACCATCAGTAAATAAATCCCAAGTTCCACCGTGTTCAGGTTTTAGTGCGGTTTGCTCATTAATCACCTCCAACTCTCCAGATAGTTCATCGAGATAATCCGCCATAACTTGCCCTTTTTTAGCGCTACGCGGAAGGTAAGATATTTGATAAGCACCTAATTCTACCGCCCATAATGCGAGTCTACCAGATATCTCTGCCTTTGTTAAGACTTGCCTGATTGGTAGATTAGTTAATACATGCAAGGGATGCCCTTGAAAATATCTTCGTAGCCTTCGCGTTGTTAAAATGAGCGCATAGACAAACTTTTCAATCGGCGCATAGTTTATTTCACTCCCCGTAACGGCTTTACTAACAAAATACACTGGCTTTTGTATTTTGTTCATTTCCGCGATCAAAACTGAGCCAAAAGCTTCGTTTGCTACTGAGATATAATGATAAAGAGTTTCGCCATTAACCGGCGCTGTTAGTGTAGGCAAAGTTTTTAACAACTTTTTCATCTCCTGAAACGCGGATTCTGCTTCGCTGGACCACACAAAATACTTTTGCTTCAAACAACCTTTTAAGGTTTTGAAAAATGGCAACTGCCTTTCCGCGGCTTTAGACAAGAAACGCGTTAATGCGGCTAGCTTTCCCGTCAAACTTTGCACTTCTTTGACCGTTTTCGGTGCGGTCATATTTTCTATAGCTGCGATCTTTTTTGGATTAGCTTGAATACCCTGTTCTGTAACAAGATATCCCAAAAATTTCCCTTCCGTTTCGCCAAAACTACATTTTAGCGGATTAAGCTTCATGTTTATTTTTTGCAGTCTGTCAAATGTTTCACGCATATCTTCAATGATTCGCTCTTGCGTCATGCTTTTGATAACTAAATCATCTACATAAGCTTCAAGATTACGCCCTATTTGTTTATCAAACGCGGTATCAATCAACCGTTGATATGTCGCGCCTGCATTGATTAAACCGAAAGGCATCATGATATAACAATATATGCCTTTGCCGTATGAAATGCGGTTTTATCTGCGTCTTCTTGCGCCATAGGAATCTGATGATAACCTCTTGCCGCGTCCAAAAAACATGTATACAGAAAAGCATGTAAAGATTCCACCTTCAGATCAATTTCTGGAAGTGGATAGTTATCCTTCGGGCACGCTTTATTCAAATCTTTGTAATCAATACACATTCTCCAAGAACTGTGATGACCCGGGAATTTCTGACCAAATTTAAAGTTAATCTTATATGATTTCGACACGATAAGCAAAGTCTATTAAACTGAGTCTCATAATGTTTGAACTACTACCATGAATGCATTTGACTTTGACCATCTCCGACGATTCACGAACCATAGTTGCAAATGAATATGTATAAATATATATATGTATATATATAATAATTTACAATTATAAAATAGAATTTAAACATTTGAATTAAATATATATAAAATAAGATACAAAAAATAACTAAGTGTAATTTAAAATGCGTTTATATATATATATATATATATATATATATATATATATATATATATATATATATATATATATATAAATATATATATGATTCCCATATATAACTATCATTATATATATATATATATATATATATATATATATATATATATATATATATATATTGTAATATACATATATATAAGAGATATAAATATTATGTGTTGAAACTTTTAATATATAATTCTATTACGAAATAATATAATATAGTAATTGGATATATAATGGTTATGTATATAAAACATTATTAATGTATTCATATTTACATGTAATTAATATGCAAACACAATTACATACTATTATATGATTATGTAAATATTAAATATTCAATATACGTTATTATGAAACTAAATATGATTTCTATTAAATACATATATAGAATATATAAATTTTAACTGTTCAGTAAATGTCATCATATAACATAAACTTACATATAATAAATGGTATTATATTAGATTACAAGTTTGAATATAAATAATATATTAAAATTATTACTACTTTTTTTTTTATTATTAATAACAGATTTGATACATATAATATACTATATTATTATTATTAGTATTATCATATTTATCATTATTGTTATTGATAAAATAATCATATTATCAAATTATCATTTTTTTTATATTATTATTATTATTTACTAGTACTTTTATAATAAATAACAAGTTAGGTCATATCATTAATAATTAAATTATATTTATATATCAGTTTTTTTTAAATCAGATAAGAATCAGTTTTATAAATTATTATTATTATTATTAATTGTATTATTTTTATCAAAATATTAATTATTAATATATGTTATGCAGATAGGTACATAACTGATATATATATATATACACGATAATCATTGAACCTTTATCTGTTATCTATCTTTCTGCTTTTTCTGTTCGTCTGTGAAAACACTGTCGAATCCCACATTTTTTTTATAAATCAAACAATACCTGTTGTCAAATGAATTCATCCTACTTTCAATCATCAACCACACCAAATTCCTAATTGTAAGTCCTATTAAATTTTATATATTTTTTTCTGAAGCTCGTACCTCTGTATGAACAACTTTTTAACCATAATTCTAGTTCGAACGAATTTTCAAAATCTGTTAATACAAAGTTGTTAGGAATAGTTTGTATAAACTTTCTGTAAAATTTCAAAGTCCAATTCATCTTAACGGATTTCAATTTCTGAGTCAAACTTTTGGTTTCAAAAAGTCAACTTTTGTTCTTCATTCAAATTCAAGTTTGTTGTTGTGATTTAAGTTAATTAAATGATTCTAAGTTTATATAGATGATTTAAAATGTGTTTCATGTTATAGCAATTGTCCAAATCTTTGTAGAATTAGAAATCAAATTTTTTTTTTTACTTATTCAAACAGCGACGATGATGCTTGCTGTATATTTTTTTTTAGTCTATTAATTTAAGTTCACACTTTGAAAATGTTTTCTGTTTTAATCATAGAAACAAGGAGTGATTGTTTTGATTAATTCGATTAGGAAGTTGGATTGAATCGATGAGGATGAAGTTGAGACAGAAAGTGAAGAAATAAAGAAAAATAAATCGGCTATAAAAACAGAAAAGTAGGATTGGAGGTGTGGTTAGGATGTTTATCGGGTGAGCGAGGGATCTTGGGTTCGAGAAGGGTATATTTCTTGATTTATTTTTTCTTATCATTATTAGTATTATAATTATAATTATTATTGTTATTATTATT
Organism: Rutidosis leptorrhynchoides; assembly: GCF_046630445.1. Lineage (NCBI taxonomy): Eukaryota > Viridiplantae > Streptophyta > Magnoliopsida > Asterales > Asteraceae > Rutidosis > Rutidosis leptorrhynchoides. The sequence goes on along the minus strand of NC_092333.1, from coordinate 311,246,370 downwards.
ATTATTATTAGGTTTATTGATTATTAATGTTATTATAACTACTAAAGTAGTAATTATCATTTATTATCATTAGTATTATTATGGTGTTAGTTAAAATTGTGATTATTTTTATTATTGATAAGATTATTTATTATTATCACTATCAAAAAGGCAAATTAACATTTTAACATTAATAGTAGTATTATTATTATTAAAACTATTATCTTTAATAGTAAAATTATAGTTATTTTTATTAGTATTATTATTATTAACAATATCCTTATTATTAGTAAATCATTATTATCAAAACTATAATTTTTTTTATATAAATATTATGTACATAAAGGTATACATATTAAATATACCACAATTATATTAACATTTCATATAATTGTATTTCAAACAAATATATATTTTTTTCTTCCTATAAATACCTTCGTATAACAAATTACTAATATTAAATAATACTAAACATATAAATTAATATATGGTCATATATATATTAATGTAACTAAATGAATAGATATCAATCACTTTAAGATATAAATATATATATATATATATATATATATATATATATATATATATATATATATATATATATATATATATATACAAAATAAATATATATCACATATAACTTAAGATATAATATAAGTATATGTTTTAAATGGAAGTTAATATAAATCCTATATAAATGCAAAAATATAAGTAATATATTAATAAATAAAAGTTATGTGATTTTCGTTATATGTTTTAATCTATATATACAGATGATATAGGTTCGTGAATCCGAGGCTAACCTTGCATTGTTCAAAGTCATCATATGTATTTTTACTACAAAATACAGTATAGTGAGTTTCATTTACCTTTTTACCCTTTATATTTTTGGGCTGAGAACACATGCGCATTTTTTATAAATCTTTTTACGAAATAGACACAAGTAATCAAAACTACATTATATGGTTGAATGATCGAAATCGAATATGCCCCTTTTTATTAAGTCTGGTAATCTAAGAATTAGAGAACAGACACCCTAATTGACGCGAACTCTAAAGATAGATCTATCGGGCCCAACAAGCCCCATCCAAAGTACTGGATGCTTTAGTACTTTGAAATTTATATCATGTCCGATGGAGGATCCCGGAATGATGGGGATATTCTTATATACATATTGTGAATGTCGGTTACCAGGTGTTCAATCCATATGAATGATATTTTTGTCTCTATGCATGGGACGTATGTTTATGAGAAATGGAAATATGAAATCTTGTGGTCTATTAAAAATTATGAATTGATTATTTATGATAAACTAATGAACTCACCAACCTTTTGGTTGACACTTTAAAGCATGTTTATTCTCAGATGTTAAAGAAATCTTCCGCTGTGCATTTGCTCATTTTAAAGATATTACTTGGAGTCTTTCATAGCATATTTCGAAGAATGTTGCATTCGAGTCATTGAGTTCATCAAAGATTATTATTAAATCAATTTATAGTTGGATAGTGGAAGTGGATATTATGAAATGGTATGCATGCCTGTCAATTTTCGATGTAAAGAAAGTTTTTCTTTTAAAAACGAATGCAATGTTTGTAAAATGTATCATATAGAGGTCAAATACCTCGCAATGTAATCAACTATTGTGAATCGTTTATAATGTATATGAACCGGTCCTTTCAAGAACCATCAAGTTTCTTCACCAATACTGGATTTGCAATCCATGATTGGTATTGGACTTCGCGCAAAATTTTGACTCTCACCAATTTTGTTACTTCTTCACACAACCATTTTACGCGGTCTAGGGCCATACCCCTTCGCTTTTGCACTACAGGTTTTAGAGCTGGATTCACATTAAGCCCGTGTTCTGCAATATGACGCGGAATACCAGTCATATCGTTTTCACACCAGGCAAAGACATCCATATATTGGACAAGTAATTGCACGATTTGTTTTCTAGTATCCGCACTAACATTACGTCCTACTTTGATTTTCTGATCTGGATATGCGGGATTAATTTTCCATAGCATCTGCACCATCAACAGGTTCTTGCCCTGTGGTTTTTATGTTAACAGCCGCACAAATAGGCATAATGCTCATTGAACATATTGTGGCAATTCCCTTATACGTTGGAAACTTAATCATGCCATGAATTGTAGACGGTACAATCCCAAATTTACTTATAGCGGTTCTTCCCAACAGCATGTTATAGCGAGAAGAGGCTCACATAACATAAAAATCTAATCGCGCTTGCCGCACCAAAGCGTCATCATTAACATCAGCTAACTCGATGTTTAATGACAAAACACCTATAGGTAATGAAGATTCTCCTGCAAAACCGGTTAGTGAAACTGCGGTTGTTTGCAGGTTTGTTTTAATACTTTCTGGAAATTGAGCGAAGCATTGTTCGTAAATAACATCAACGCTACTGCCATTGTCGACATGGACTTTCATGACTGTGATATCAGCTTCCGCGATTTTGCACGATATCATTATCGGCATTTCAGAAAAATCATCGCTCTGCATTTTCGGGAAACTAATTGGCGCAAATTGCCAATTATGATGCACTATTGTTTCCAATATTACTCATAATTCTAAGCAATCGAGCAATTCACCGCTGATTTTAGATGTATGCACCTACAAATCATCACAACAAAAACATGATTTAAATTAAACCGTCGAATTAATTGTTTTGACGGCATAAACAAAAAATTTTCAGTTTTAATTCAAAAAACGTGTCCCACGGATGACGCCAATTGATCAATCCATAATTAATGATGTTACTTAATCACGGATTGAGTGCAATAAGATTGTTAATGGTGTATCCTATCGTATACACACATAAAAGGCATAATAGTTGCATAAAAATACCATCAGGAAGGCTGGAAACAACAGTTTTGAGGAGATTAACCGTCTAGCGTTCTCCGCTGTACAGGCTGCGCCGTCATGCGTAAGCCCTAAAGGCTGCCTAGCGCATAAGCCCTGGCCGGAGAGCTCCGCATTTAGCATAAATTTTGGAGCACATGTAACAGAACGTATCATCATTTGACACGTGTCCCCAAACAAATCTGGTAGATCTGACACTATAAATAGACCCCTTGGGTCGTCATTTTACACAAGTTCAGATATTCTGACAACTTTGAGAGCTGAGACTTCACTTCTCTCTTTCTCTCTCTACTTTCTCTCACTAGAAGTCATCTGGCTAGCACCTATACGCTCTGCGGACGACAGATTGATTAAGCCACCCAACAAGTTCTTACACATGTGTACCGGGTCTGCAGGGATTATTTCCCGAGGGTAAAAATCAATCGGCAACACTCCGCCCTCCTAAAAGCTAGATTACTTCTAGTCTTTTGTTGGCATACTAAGCCTTACCTCATAAGGAAATAGGTGTTAACAATGGCGCCATCCACTAATGCAAAGAACACACGAAACGGAAAAGGAACGAAAGCAGCTGAAGTTCCATTTGTACTTGAAACAGTCAATCCTCCATCAACTGACGACATGGTCACTGTTGAAGATGTACCTATTTCACAACTAGATGGTACGATTGAAGAAACAGTTGCTGAAACTACAGAGAGGCTTAAACATTTGGCAACTAATTTGGAGAAAAGGCCAGTAATCGAAGAAGTGACAGCTAAAAGTGTAGAAAGACTTCCAAATTTTGTTACTAATCCAGAGCGACGACCATTGATGCAGCCACGGCGATGTCCGTCATTTATACCTTTTCGGCGGATGGCGGATGGCAAAGACAAGCAGATAATGAAAAGGCAATCTATATCAAAGTACAAGTTATCCAGGCTACTTGACAAGCTGGGCAGTCTTATTGATGATTCTGGGGATGATAATGACCTGAGTTGTGATAATAATGACTCTGATGATGAAATTGACAAAGATGAGTTCATGTCAGAAAAGAAGGCAGTGTTGCTTTTAAATAACATTCTTAAGCAGACAGCTCCAGCGAAATACAAGCAACGCTTAGCGCAACCCGCCGTCCGTGCTGTGGCTGTGGACAACTTTTTTTCCCTCATTACTGGAGAACAAGCCACCAAGCCACCGACAATGGCAGAATCAACGCAGTGTTTCATTGATCGAATTGCTAATTATCCATTGTCCAGAAATCTTGCTATACCAGCAATTGGAGTTTATGATGGCACAACGGATCCGGAAGATTTTCTGACTATGTTTGAAGGTGTTATGAGGTTGCAGCATTGGGAGGATGAAACTGCGTGCCATATGTTTCCTATGGTATTGCAGAAAATAGCACGCGAATGGTTTGCTAGTTTGCCGCCAAGGAGTATTACCAGTTTTCTTGATTTGAGAGCAAAATTTGTGATGCAATACCAAAATCTACGGAGCTGTACACTGACACATCTTGATGCACACGAGATCACAATGCATCATAACGAATCTTTGAGCAATTTTATGAAGCGTTATACACTTGAAGCACAGAAGATTCCTGATTGTCCAGAATCACAGCTTGTATCTGGTTTCATTTTCTTTTTGGACCAACGACGGTTTAGTGCACTTGTTCATGCATTACGGTATGACTTGCCAAAAACATTGTATCAAGCTTTGGAGGTTGCACAGAGGCATGTTCGAGCTGGTGAGCGTGGGTTGAACAAGTTTGATACTGGCAGTAGTAGCAAGCCGCACAACGGAGGACGGTATTTTGACAGAAATCAGAGAAGGAATGACAATTCAAATGGAGGATGGAGAGGAAACAATCACCCTAATGATTTTCACCACAACAGAAAGCCAATAGAAAGGCACCCGTTGATTATGGCGCTTACCAAAACTCCGAAAGAGATCCTCTTCACTGAACCAATTCGGACCACTTTCAATGCTCCAGCACCTATGGAAGAAAGGTAGGGCCCAAAGAGTGAGTTGTGGTGCGATTTCCATGAGGCTTGGGGCCATGATACGGACAATTGTAAATCTTTGAAGAGGGAAATTATAGCGAAAATCAAGGCAGGAGAATTGAATCATTTGTTGCCTGGCAAACAGTACAGGAGGAATGATCCTCGCAGGAAATTTGCGTGGCAAAGGAATGATGGTAGCAAAGGATGCCGTGGAGAGAACAGAAGAGAGCAGCAGGGCGGAAGAGATAATCGAAACCAACCGCAGTACGGAGAACGGATCACAGAGCGTGAGACAACTCCAGAAGTTGTAATCAGGTTGGTTTGGATTAACGATGGTCATTATGAAGAAGGTGAATCATCAAACATCAATTTGGACAGCTGGAGATATGCCCCAATTATCTTTCAGCCAATTCAGAATTGGGCGTTGTCCATCCAACCAGTGATCATTTCAGCAGAGATAGCAAATAAGTTTGTCAATTGTATCTACACAGATACAGGAAGTGAAGCTGACATCATCTACTGGCATTGTTTGAGAACTTTTCCAAGGCATGTGCAGAGCAGAGCTAGGCAAACGAGGTTGAAAGTTTCTGGACTAACAGGAGCACCGATAAATGCCATGGGGCAGATTCGTTTGGAAGTTGTTATGGGCATATTCCCATTGTTGAGAACGGAAACAATTGATTTCACAATCATAGATGGCAATTCTAGTTTTAATGTCCTTTTTGGAAGAACAGCTTTGGCTAAGTTTGGGGCAATAACATCGACGGCCCATGCAGAGGTCAGATTCCCCACTCCAAATGGAGTCACAGCCATACATTCACAGTATGTGCAGCCAACAAGGGAAAGATCAACGTTTTCAAATGGGCCAGAAGGCAGAATGAATCAGAGAAGGCGTGATAGGTTATTCAGCGAGGAAGAAGTTCAGGAGTTTTTAATTCCGTAAGCAAGTGTGAAGGCCGGACAGTGCTGGGCGCTCGGCATATGAAGAAGCAATTTGTCAACAAGTTATCAAGAACAGTGTTTATCTTTTCAATAAAGAGCAGTTTCATTTAGCATTTCAATAGAAACAATCTTTTACAATCGTTGTACTCATGCCTGTTTGGCATTTGAAGAACACATTTCGAATTATAAGATGAAGCAGCGTTTATCAAACTTACTGTGAACCATTGTGGTTATTTTGCAGTGCATACATTAGCAATTGCATACATTAAACATTCATGACGTACTAATTAGGCTTGATCCACCTAAAAGTTGTCATCAATCGTTTATGAATTGCACAGTACTGAACAATAATTTTATATTTTTCTTAAACAAAGTGCTGCCCGTGACAAATGTAAAACATTACATTTATAACCTGCCCACAGAAGGATCGTATTTTTAAATACCTCCGATGGCGGAAGCTTTTGTGCCGGCCAGTAAAGGCACAAGGGATCGGCTAGAAAACGTTTAAGTTTTACTAGAATGCACCGAGGCATGATACAAAACTCAGATACTTGTCATGACAAACATTATAAAAAAATTACTTCACAGAACGAAGTTATATATTTTATGTATGAAGGCAAAATAATTAGCAATTCTTCCTCATATACTTTATGACGGAAGGCGTAAGATGGAGAGTTTATTGATTTATAGTCATTCTTCTAAAACACTTCATAATTCTTCCTCATTAATTTTATGATGGAAGGCGTAATCAGACATCGTATTCTTGATACTGAAAGGCATTTACATATGAGTTACCTTATGCACTTTTCAAAATGATTTGCTCAAATTATACACTGTACAATTGTGTATGAAAATTTTATGCTCAGGTGCATAATTGATTGGTTTTAAAGCGTTAAGCATAAAAATATTTGCAACAAGCATATAAGCACACATATTCATCACAATAAAGTCAGTATATATATATATATAATATTAAAGTCAGTAAGAAGTTTATTACAAAACATTGTTTGAAATTTTTACAAAGATCAATTAAACTGCACGCCAAGTACATCTTGAGCAGGAAGAGTTGGCTCTTGAACATTGGAAGAGGTGACAGCAGGGTTAGTGATATTAGGAAGAGGAGAATCATAAGCAGAGATGCCTTCCGGCCTATCTTCATGAAATTTAGATTCATCGAAGGGAGCAAAGTCTGGGTCAGGCATTTTCAGGCCCTTCTCTCCTTCACTTTCAAGATTCCTCTCCGGCCTCCGGTCACCGCCCTCCGTAGCCTTCCCTTGGCTATCATCTGACTCTGCTAAAATTACTAACAAAAACAAATTAGTATTATGAACAAACATAACAGTTATAAGCAAAAACATGTGCATTTTTAAAAGAGAGCAGAATGGACATACTTCTCCTGCGTTTTTGCTTTTTGCCCTCCTCAGTACTCTTCCCCCTTTTAGAGCCTATGCTCTTCTTTCTTGTCTTTTGGGTTGGAGGAGGAGTAGGGTTGGTTTCACCCGTGATGTCAATTGATGCCGATGTTTGCTGATCGGCGGTGGTGGTGTCATCCGTTGTCCGCTCATTGTCTGTATGATCAGACCCGGATTCGCTGTCAGAGCTGCTCACAGTAATTTCTTTCCCCTTTTCAGCATCAGCAGCAGCTTTAGCTTCAGCTGCAACTCTCTCCGCCTCAAGCTCTTCAACAGTTTTGTCACGAGCAGTGACCTCCACATCATCATCAAGATCAGGGGATAAAAGAGCAGAACGGACCTGCATAACGGAGTTGCCTGCAAAGATTACACATTTATAGCAATATAAGTACACATGACAAATAGTGGACAAAAATCTATATATATAATAGGATGATCATATCACATCCTACCCTGTTTTTTCTCACGAAGTACTGGCACAGAATTGCTTGGCCATTCTTGGCTCACTTTGCACAGCACAAGGATTCCCTCATACCTTTCGTATGATCTAGGTGGAATACGGAGTCCTTTCAAGCTATTTACTATCCGCTGTTCTGCGGGAGAAATTTTAACACCCTTTCCTATGCCAGCATCAATAGCACCCCACTCCCGGACAACGGAGTATTCTTCCGGAATAACAGTTTCATCAACAAAGAAAAATGGACTTTTCTAGTCCTTCAAGTTTGAAACTCTATTTAGACCAACAAAATGATTATTTTTCTTACTATCAATAGTAAGCCAGCAATCGCTAATTGTGCGGATTCTAAACAAAGAGATAAAAACATTAATGCGGGGCTTTATATTAATAGCATTGCAGTACATTTCAAAAAGGATGATTTGTTGAAGACCATGGGGATGTATCTGACTAAGACAGGCCCCGTAATATCTAAGAAGGCGAAGAAGAAAGTTAGTAAGGGGAACACGGAGGTTGCCGTGGGTAATTTGTAAAGCGTATAAAGTAATTTTTCCCTCAGGAGGATTGTCAGCAGTTTGTCCGATAGTGGGAAGAACAGGGTTGTATTGATTGAGATGGCGAAAGTCAATCTTTAATCCATCTAAGTATTCACTAGTCAATGATGAAGCCATCGTGCTAACTTCTGGAATGTTAGCAGTATTTGATGAAGAAGGCTTGGCGTGTTCTTGGCCAGTACTCCGTGAAGAAGACATGATAATAAAGTAACAGATATCAACAACAAGAAAATAGCAGTAAGATGAAGTGTACTGACCTTGGAAGACGGTGAACCTTAAAAAGTTGAAGATTGAAGAAGGCGATAAAATTTGGGAGAAATATGCTTTTTGGATCTTGGCAAAGGTAAAAAAGTGATGGTAACAGGGTTATGACGGTTTTTATAAGGGTTCATCGGTGCAATTTTCATGGTCATGATTGAGACACGTGTATGGGCGAGTTTAAACGAAGGGTACAAGATAATACTTTTTACAATTGGAGGCGCGTGGATGATCTCAGCCGTAAGAAGACAATCATAACAGTGTCAGTAAAATTCGTCTGCATTTAATGCCTAAAATGTTTTCCCCGATGCAAGTGGGCAATGAACAGGCTGTTTTGGCATGCGTTATCAAAAGTTTAACAACTTAATCATTTTTCAAATGCTTAAGTCCTTAAACTGGGGGGACTTAATGGCGTATCCTATCGTATACACACATAAAAGGCATAATAGTTGCATAAAAATAGCATCAGGAAGGCTGGAAACAACAGTTTTGAGGAGATTAACCGTTTAACGTTCTCCGCTGTACAGGCTGCACCGTCATGCGTAAGCCCTAAAGGCCGCCTAGCGCATAGGCCCTGGCCGGAGAGCGACGCATTTAGCATAAATTTCGGAGCACATGTAACAGAACGTATCATCATTTGAGACGTGTCCCCAAACAAATCTGGTAGATCTGACACTATAAATAGACCCCTTGGGTCGTCATTTTACACAAGTTCAGATATTCTGACAACTTTGAGAGCTGAGACTTCACTTCTCTCTTTCTCTCTCTACTTTCTCTCACTAGAAGTCATCCGGCTAGCACCTATACGCTCTGTAGACGACAGATTGATTAAGGCACCCCACAAGTTCTTACACTTGTGTACCGGGTCTGCAGGGATTATTTCGCGAGGGTAAAAATCAATCGGCAACACTCCGCCCTCCTAAAAGCTAGATTACTTCTAGTCTTTTGTTGGCATACTAAGCCTTACCTCATAAGGAAATAGGTGTAAATAATTGTAATGGAGGATGGGATGTTTGATATTTTTTTGGGCCCCGATGATCGTCTTTCACTTTAACTATCAAGTGATCAACCACCCTGACCCGGTCTTGATTGTTAATTAGCTTAATTCACCTTTGCGCGGTGTAAAAATCCCTTGGGCAAGATCACAAGTGGAAATTACAAAGGCTTAGGTAAAATGGCAGAGAATCAACAACCTATAAATGAGAGGCCAAGCTCCCTATTTATAGGATTCGAAATATCCGCGGTCGGCGAGTTACATAACTATCTGCGAAAACTCAGCGGATTAAACCGCGGTCTTGTATTAATGCGAAAACATAACCGCGGTACTCATTTTCAGCGAATATTGCACAGCTTTGCCTTATAATTCGCGTAGTTCTGCCTTTGGCTTTTAGCAAATAAAATATACATATACAATGCTATGTATATGATCTATAATGATTCACAATAACCTTACTACTCAAATAAAGGAGGCGCAACAAGGAGTTTTAAAAGAGGGAAATTTAAAGAATGAAATACCCAAAGGATCAGAGAAGCATCTTAATATTCGGGAAGATGGAACCCGGTATAGGGCTGAAAAGATTTGGGTACCAAAATTTGGAGATATGAGAGAAATGGTACTTAGAGAAGCTCATAAAACCAGATACTCAATACATCCTAGAACGGGGAAGATGTACAAGGATCTCAAGAAAAATTTTTGGTGGCCAGGTATGAAAGCCGATGTTGCTAAATACGTAGGGGAATGTTTGACCTGTTCTAAGGTCAAAGCGGAGCATCAGAAACCATCAGGTCTACTTCAATAACCCAAAATCCCGGAATGGAAATGGGAAAACATTATAATGGATTTCATCACTAAATTGCCAAGGACTACAAGTGGTTTTGATACTATTTGGGTAATAGTTGATCGTCTCACCAAATCAGCACACTTCCTGCCAATAAGAGAAGATGACAAGATGGAGAAGTTAGCACGACTGTATTTGAAGGAAGTCGTCTCCAGACATGGAATACCAATCTCTATTATCTCTGATAGGGATGGCAGATTTATTTCAAGATTCTGGCAGACATTATAGCAAGCATTAGGAACTCGTCTAGACATGAGTACTGCCTATCATCCACAAACTGATGGGCAGAGTGAAAGAACGATACAAATGCTTGAAGACATGCTACGAGCATGTGTTATTGATTTCGGAAACAGTTGGGATCGACATCTACCGTTAGCAGAATTTTCCTACAAAAATAGCTACCATTCAAGCATTGGGATGGCTCCGTTTGAAGCACTTTATGGTAGAAAGTGCAGGCCTTCGATTTTTTGGAGTGAAGTGGGGGATAGACAGATTACGGGTGTAGTGACCCGAACTTTTCCATGTTTATATATATTAATTGAGATTGATATTTACATGATTAAATGTTTCCAACATGTTAAGCAATCAAACTTGTTAAGACTTGATTAATTGAAATATGTTTCATATAGACAATTGACCACCCAAGTTGACCGGTGATTCACGAACGTTAAAACTTGTAAAAACTATACGATGACATATATATGGTTATATATATAGTTAACATGTTTTTATTATAAGTATGTATCTCATTAGGTATTTTAACAATGAGTTATATACATAAAAATGAGACTATTAATTTAAGAAACTCGAAAACGATATATATAACGATTATCGTTATAACAACGTCTTACTAGGTACATATGAATCATATTAAGATATTGATACACTTGGTTAATTATGTTAAATGATAAGTAAATATATTATTAAGTGTATTAACAATGAAATACATATGTAAAAATAAGACTACTAACTTAATGATTTCGAAACGAGACATATATGTAACGATTATCGTTGTAACGACATTTAACTGTATGTACATCATACTAAGATATATTATATATCATAATATCATGATAATATAATAATTTAACATCTCATTTGTTATAATAAATAATGGGTTAACAACATTCAACAAGATCGTTAACCTAAAGGTTTCAAAACAACATTTACATGTAACGACTAACGATGACTTAACGACTCAGTTAAAATGTATATACATGTAGTGTTTTAATATGTATTCATACACTTTTTAAAGACTTCAAGACACTTATCAAAATACTCCTACTTAACAAAAATGCTTACAATTACATCCTCGTTCAGTTTCATCAACAATTCTACTCGTATGCACCCGTATTCGTACTCGTACAATACACAGCTTTTAGATGTATGTACTATTGGTATATACACTCCAATGATCAGCTCTTAGCAGCCCATGTGAGTCACCTAACACATGTGGGAACCATCATTTGGCAACTAGCATGAAATATCTCATAAAATTTCAAAAATATGAGTAATCATTCATGACTTATTTACATGAAAACAAAATTACATATCCTTTATATCTAATCCATACACCAACGACCAAAAACACCTACAAACACTTTCATTCTTCAATTTTCTTCATCTAATTGATCTCTCTCAAGTTCTATCTTCAAGTTCTAAGTGTTCTTCATATATTTTACAAGTTCTAGTTACATAAAATCAAGAATACTTTCAAGTTTGCTAGCTCACTTCCAATCTTGTAAGGTGATCATCCAACCTCAAGAAATCTTTGTTTATTACAGTAGGTTATCATTCTAATACAAGGTAATAATCATATTCAAACTTTGGTTCAATTTCTATAACTATAACAATCTTATTTCAAGTGATGATCTTACTTGAACTTGTTTTCGTGTCATGATTCTGCTTCAAGAACTTCGAGCCATCCAAGGATCCGTTGAAGCTAGATCCATTTTTCTCTTTTCCAGTAGGTTTATCCAAGGAACTTAAGGTAGTAATGATGTTCATAACATCATTCGATTCATACATATAAAGCTATCTTATTCGAAGGTTTAAACTTGTAATCACTAGAACATAGTTTAGTTAATTCTAAACTTGTTCGCAAGCAAAAGTTAATCCTTCTAACTTGACTTTTAAAATCAACTAAACACATGTTCTATATCTATATTATATGCTAACTTAATGATTTAAAAACTGGAAATACGAAAAACACCGTAAAACCGGATTTACGTCGTCGTAGTAACACCGCGGGCTGTTTTGGGTTAGTTAATTAAAAACTATGATAAACTTTGATTTAAAAGTTGTTATTCTGAGAAAATGATTTTTGTTATGAACATGAAACTATATCCAAAAATTATGGTTAAACTCAAAGTGGAAGTATGTTTTCTAAAATGGTCATCTAGACGTCGTTCTTTCGACTGAAATGACTACCTTTACAAAAACGACTTGTAACTTATTTTTCCGACTATAAACCTATACTTTTTCTATTTAGATTCATAAAATAGAGTTCAATATGAAACCATAGCAATTTGATTCACTCAAAACGGATTTAAAATGAAGAAGTTATGGGTAAAACAAGATTGGATAATTTTCTCATTTTAGCTACGTGAAAATTGGTAACAAATCTATTCCAACCATAACTTAATCAACTTGTATTGTATATTATGTAATCTTGAGATACCATAGACACGTATACAATGTTTTGACCTATCATGTCGACACATCTATATATATTTCGGAACAACCATAGACACTCTATATGTGAATGTTGGAGTTAGCTATTCAGGGTTGAGGTTGATTCCAAAATATATATAGTTTGAGTTGTGATCAATACTGAGATACGTATACACTGAGTCGTGGATTGATTCAAGATAATATTTATCGATTTATTTCGGTACATCTAATTGTGGACAACTAGTTGTAGGTTACTAACGAGGACAGCTGACTTAATAAACTTAAAACATCAAAATATATTAAAAGTGTTGTAAATATATTTTGAACATACTTTGATATATATGTATATATTGTTATAGGTTCGTGAATCAACCAGTGGCCAAGTCTTACTTCCCGACGAAGAAAAAATCTGTGAAAGTGAGTTATAGTCCCACTTTTAAAATCTAATATTTTTGGGATGAGAATACATGCAGGTTTTATAAATGATTTACAAAATAGACACAAGTACGTGAAACTACATTCTATGGTTGAATTATCGAAATCGAATATGCCCCTTTTTATTAAGTCTGGTAATCTAAGAATTAGGGAACAGACACCCTAATTGACGCGAATCCTAAAGATAGATCTATCGGGCCCAACAAGCCCCATCCAAAGTACCGGATGCTTTAGTACTTCGAAATTTATATCATATCCGAAGGGTGTCCCGGAATGATGGGGATATTCTTATATATGCATCTTGTTAATGTCGGTTACCAGGTGTTCACCATATGAATGACTTTTATCTCTATGTATGGGATGTGTATTGAAATATGAAATCTTGTGGTCTATTATTATGATTTGATATATATAGGTTAAACCTATAACTCACCAACATTTTTGTTGACGTTTTAAGCATGTTTATTCTCAGGTGATTATTAAGAGCTTCCGCTGTCGCATACTTAAATAAGGACGAGATTTGGAGTCCATGTTTGTATGATATTGTGTAAAAACTGCATTCAAGAAACTTATTTTGTTGTAACATATTTGTATTGTAAACCATTATGTAATGGTCGTGTGTAAACAGGATATTTTAGATTATCATTATTTGATAATCTACGTAAAGCTTTTTAAACCTTTATTGATGAAATAAAGGTTATGGTTTGTTTTAAAATGAATGCAGTCTTTGAAAAACGTCTCATATAGAGGTCAAAACCTCGCAACGAAATCAATTAATATGGAACGTTTTTAATCAATAAGAACGGGACATTTCAACGGGTCCGGAGATAATACAAGAAACTACTGAGAAGATCATCCAAATTTAACAACGGTTGAAAACCGCCCAAAGTCGACAAAAGAGCTACGCCGACATTAAAAGAAAAGATATAGAATTTGAAATTGGAGAGATGGTCATGCTTAAGGTTGCACCTTGGAAAGGTATTGTTCGATTTGGTAAACGAGGGAAATTAAATCCAAGGTATATTGGACCATTCAAGATTATTGATCGTGTCGGACCAGTAGCTTACCGACTTGAGTTACCTCAACAACTCGCGGCTGTACATAACACTTTCCACGTTTCGAATTTGAAGAAATGTTTTGCTAAAGAAGATCTCACTATTCCATTGGACGAAATCCAAATCAATGAAAAACTTCAATTCATTGAAGAACCCGTTGAAATAATGGATCGTGAGGTTAAGAGACTTAAACAAAACAAGATACCGATTGTTAAGGTTCGATGGAATACTCGTAGAGGACCCGAGTTCACCTGGGAACGAGAAGATTAGATGAAGAAGAAGTACCCGCACTTATTTCCAGAAGATGAGCCAACACCTCCAATCGCTTAAAATTTCAGGACGAAATTTATTTAACGGGTAGGTACTGTAGTGACCCGAACTTTTTCGAACCTTTCTATGATTATATGTTTAATGAAAACTATATTTACATGATTAAATGTTTCCAACATGTTAAGCAATCAAGCTTGTTAAGACTTGGTTAATTGAAACGGAAATTTTGTAAACGTCTGATTACCCAGTTTGACCAATGATTCACGAACGCTATATGTTGTATATGACATGATGATACATAAATGAATAAATATATATGTTTAACATGATATAATGATCATCAAGTATCTCATTAAAAATAGTAACAATAAGTTATATACTTAAAAAGGATACTATTGATGTATGAAACTCGAAACGATACATATAACGATTATCGTTATAACCACGTCTTACTAAATATATATGAAGCATATTAATACATTGTTATATTATATATAACATGATAATATGATAATTAAACATATCATTAAGTGTATTAACAATGAACTACATAAGTAAAAACAAGACTACTAACTTAAGGATTTCGAAACGAGACATATATGTAACGATTATCGTTGTAACGACATTTAAATGTATATATCATATTAAGATATATTAATATATCATAATATCATGATAATATAATAATTTAAAATCTCATTTGATATTATAAACTTTGGGTTAACAACATTTAACAAGATCGTTAACATAAAGGTCTCAAAACAACAGTTACATGTAACGACTAACGATGACTTAACGACTCAGTTAAAATGTATATACATGTAGTGTTTTAATATGTATTCATACACTTTTGAAAGACTTCAAGACACTTATCAAAATACTTCTACTTAACAAAAATGTTTATGTTAACACCTATTTCCTTATGAGGTAAGGCTTAGTATGTCAACAAGAGACTAGAAGTGATCTAGCTTTAGGAGGGCGGAGTGTTGCCGATTGATTTTTACCCTCGGGAAATAATCCCTGCAGACCCGGTTCACAAGTGTAGAAACTTGTGGGGTGGCTTAATCAATCTGTCATCCGTAGAGCGTAAGAGTGCTAGCCGGATGACTTCTAGTGAGAGAAAGTAGAGAGAGAAAGAGAAGTGAAGTCTCAGCTCTCAAAGTTGTCAGAATATCTGAACTTGTGTAAAATGACGACCCAAGGGGTCTATTTATAGTGTCAGATCTACCAGATTTGTTTTGGGACACGTGTCAAATGATGATACGTTCTGTTACATGTGCTCCGAAATTTATGCTAAATGCGGCGCTCTCCGGCCAGGGCTTATGCGCTAGGCGGCCTTCAGGGCTTACGCATGACGGAGCAGCCTGTACAGCGGAGAACGCTGGACGGACAATCTCCACAAAACTGTTGTTTCCAGCCTTCCTGATGCTATTTTTATGCAACTATTATGCCTTTTATGTGTGTATACGATAGGATACACCATTAAGTCCCCCCAGTTTAAGGACTTAAGCATTTGAAAAATGATTAAGTTGTTAAACTTTTGATAACGCATGCCAAACCAGCCTGTTCATTGCCCACTTGCATCGGGGAAAACATTTTAGGCATTAAATGCAGACGAATTTTACTGACACTGTTATGATTAATTTTTTACGGCTAAGATCATCCACACGCCTCCAGCTGTAAAAAGTGTTATCTTGCACCCTTCGTTTAAACTCACCCATACACGTGTCTCAATCATGACCATAAAAATTGCACCGATGAACCCTTATAAAAACCGTTATAACCCTGTTACCATCACTTTTTTACCTTTGCCAAGATCCAAAAAGCATATTTCTCCCAAATCTTCATCGCCTTCTTCAATCTTCAACTTTCTAAGGTTTACCGTCTTCCAAGGTCAGTACACTTCATCTTACTGCTATTTTCTTCTTGTTGATATCTGTTACTGTATTATCATGGCTTCTTCACGGAGTACTGGCCAAGAACACGCCAAGCCTTCTTCATAAAATACTGCTGACATTCCAGAAGTTAGCACGATGGCTTCATCATTGACTAGTGAATATTTAGATGGATTAAAGATTGCCTTTCGACATCTCAATCAATACAACCCTGTTCTTCCCACCATCAGACAAACTGCTGACAACCCTCCTGAGGGGAAAATTACTTTATACGCTTTACAAATTACCCACGGCAACCTCCGTGTTCCCCTTACTAACTTTCTTCTTCGCCTTCTTAGATATTACGGGGCCTGTATTAGTCAGATACATCCCCATGGTCTTCAAAAAATCATCCTTTTTGAAATGTACTGCAATGCTATTAATATAAAGCCTCGCATTAATGTTTTTATCTCTTTGTTTAGAATCCGCACGATTAGCGATTGCTGGCTTACTATTGATAGTAAGAAAAATAATCATTTTGTTGGTCTAAATAGAGTTTCAAACTTGAAGGACTGGAAAAGTCCATTTTTCTTTGTTGATGAAACTGTTATTCCGGAAGAATACTCCATTGTCCGGGAGTGGGGTGCTATTGATGCTGGCATAGGAAAGGGTGTTAAAATTTCTCCCGCAGAACAGCGGATAGTAAATAGCTTGAAAGGACTCCGTATTCCACCCAGATCATACGAAAGGTATGAGGGAATCCTTGTGCTGTGCAAAGTGAGCCAAGAATGGCCAAGCAATTCTGTGCCAGTACTTCGTGAGAAAAAAACAGGGTAGGATGTGATATGATCATCCTATTATATATATAGATTTTTGTCTACTGTTTGTCATGTGTACTTATATTGCTATTAATATGTAATCTTTGCAGGCAACTCCGTGATGCAGGTCCGTTCTGCTCTTTTATCCCCTGATCTTGATGATGATGTGGAGGTCACTGCTCGTGACAAAACTGTTGAAGAGCTTGAGGTGGAGAGATTTGCAGCTGAAGCTAAAGCTGCTGCTGATGCTAAAAAGGGGAAAGAAATTGCTGTGAGCAGCTCAGACAGCGAATCCGGGTCTGATCATACAGACACTGAGCGGACAACGGATGATACCACCACCGCCGATCAGCAAACATCGGCATCAGTTGACATTACGGGTGAAACCAACCCTACTCCTCCTCCAATCCAAAAGACAAGAAAGAAGAGCATAGGCTCTAAAAGGGTGAAGAGTACTGAGGAGGGCAAAAAGCAAAAACGTAGGAGAAGTATGTCCATTCTGCTCTCTTTTGAAAATGCACATGTTTTTGCTTATAACTGTTATGTTTGTTCATAATACTAATTTGTTTTTGTTAGTAATTTTAGCAGAGTCGGATGATCGCCAAGGGAAGGCTACGGAGGGCGGTGATCGGAGGCCGGAGAGGAATCTTGAAAGTGAAGAAGAGAAGGGCCTGAAAATGCCTGACCCAAACTTTGCCCCCTTCGATGAATCTGAATTTCATGAAGATAGGCCTGAAGGCAACTTTGCGTATGATTCTCCTCTTCCTAATATCACTAATCCTGCTGTCACCTCCTCCAATGTTCAAGAGCCAACTCTTCCTGCTCATGTGAGGGCTTTGCAAGCCATCATTGCAAACCCCGCCACTAAAGATAAAGAATTTGCAACTCTTATTCAGGTATGAACGATAAGACCCTCTGCATATATATGCTTGTAATTTATTGATGTGAGCTGTTTGAAATAACTCATAAAATTTTATTGATGTACAGGGTTGTGTTATCCCTGAGCTGAAACCCCAATTCTCTGCTCTTCGTTCTCATCAACTCAGGGAATCAACTATGGCAGCTCATGTACTACTAACCAACCACCTGGACTCTGTGCTGCAACTGCAGGAACATCAAGAGTCTATTCTTATCTTTGCTCGTAAAGACATAGCTGAAAGTGCAAATGCTCGTAAAAGAGCTGCTGATGCTGAGCGTGCCTTAAATGATGCGCAGAAAATAATAAAGGCTAAAGAAGTTGAGTTAAAAAGTGCTCAAGATGTTGCTGCTGTTCTGCAAGGGGAAAAGGATGCTGAGCAGGTGAATGTGGGTGAGCTGGAGAAACAGCTGAGTGCAGAGAGAGAGAAGTCTGCTGAGCTACTCCGGAGGGCGGAGAAAGGCGAGGGCAATTTTGCTGAGCTTAAGAAAGGTGTGCCAGGTCTGATAGCTAAGGTGCTTGGATCCAGTCTTGTAGGGAATCCCTACAATGATTATGTTGATGCTGCCTGCACCCATGCTATTGCTGATGTGACCGGCAAGCTATTCAAACGCCTTGCTCCCAACCAAACTCCTTCTGCTGCCATTGCCAAACTTATGCCTCCTGGTACTCAAGAAAAAGTTGATGAGGCCAAGAACAAATTGATAAATCTGAAGATAAATGTTTATGATGAAGTATGCAGCAAAGAAGAATCTTCTGCTCAAGATGTGCTTGGCGTGCAGTTTAATTGATCTTTGTAAAAATTTCAAACAATGTTTTGTAATAAATTTCTTACTGACTTTAACATTATATATATATACTGACTTTATTGTGATGACTATGTGTGCTTATATGCTTGTTGCAAATATTTTTATGCTTAACGCTTTAAAACCAATCAATTATGCACCTGAGCATAAAATTTCTATACACAATTGTACAGTGTATAATTTGAGCAAATCATTTTGAAAAGTGTATAAGGTAACTCATATGTAAATGCCTTGCAGAATCAAGAATACGATGTCTGATTACGCCTTCCATCATAAAATTAATGAGGAAGAATTATGAAGTGTTTTAGAAGAATGACTATAAATCAATAAACTCTCCGTCTTACGCCTTCCGTCATAAAGTATATGAGGAAGAATTGCTAATTATTTTGCCTTCATACATAAAATATATAACTTCGTTCTGTGAAGTAATTTTTTATAATGTTTGTCATGACAAGTATCTGAGTTTTGTATCATGCCTCGGTGCGTTCTAGTAAAACTTAAACGTTTTCTAGCCGATCCCTTATGCCTTTACTGGCCGGCACAAAAGCTTCCGCCATCGGAGGTATTTAAAAATACGATCCTTCTGTGGGCAGGTTATAAATGTAATGTTTTACATTTGTCACGGGCAGCACTTTGTTTAAGAAAAATATAAAATTATTGTTCAGTACTGTGCAGTACATAAATGATTGATGACGACTTTTAGGTGGATCAAGCCTAATTAGTATGTCATGAATGTTTAATGTATGCAATTGCTAATGTATGCACTGCAAAATAGCCACAATGGTTCACAGTAAGTTTGATAAACGCTGCTTCATCTTATAATTCGAAATGTGTTCTTCAAATGACAAACAGGCATGAGTACAACGATTGTAAAAGACTGCTTATATTGAAATGCTAAATGAAACTGCTCTTTATTGAAAAGATAAACACTGTTCTTGATAACTTGTTGACAAATTGCTTCTTTATATGCCGAGCGCCCAGCGCTGTCCGGCCTTCACACTTGCTTACGGAATGAAAAACTCCTGAACTTCTTCCTCGCTGAATAACCTATCACGCCTTCTCTGATTCATTCTGCCTTCTGGCCCATTTGCAAACGTTGATCTTTCCCTTGTTGGCTGCACATACTATGAATGTATGGCTGCGACTCCATTTGGAGTGGGGAATCTGACCTCTGCATGGGCCGTTGATGTTATGGCGCCAAATTTTGCTATCGCTGTCCGCCCAAAAAGGATATTGAATCGAGAATTTCCATCTAGAATAGTAAAGTCAATCTTTTCTGCTCTCAATAGTGGAAATGTGCCCATAACAACTTCCAAACGAATCTGCCCCATGGAATTTATCGGTGCTCCTGTTAGTCCAGAAACTTTCAACCTCGTTTGCCTAGCTCTGCTCTGCACATGCATTGGAAAAGTTCTCAAACAATGCCAGTAGATGATGTCAGCTTCACTTCCCGTATCTGTGTAGATACGGTTGACAAACTTATTTTCTATCTCTGCTGAAATGATCACTGGTTGGACGGACAACGCCCAATTCTGAATTGGCTGAAAGATAATTGGAGCATATCTCCAGCTGTCCAAATTGCTGTTTGATGATTCGCCTTCTTCATAATGACTGTCGTTGATCCAAACCATCCTAATTACAACTTCTGGAGTTGGCTCATGCTCTGTGATCCGTTCTCCGTACTGCAGTTGGTTCCGACTATCTCTTCCGCCATGCTGCTCTCTTCTGTTCTCTCCACGGCGTCCTCTGCTACCATCATTCCTTTGCCATGCAAATTTCCTGCGAGGATCATTCCTCCTGTACTGTTTGCCAGGCAACAAATGATTCAATTCTCCTGCCTTGATTTTCGCTATAATTTCTCTCATCAAAGATTTGCAATTGTCCGTATCATGGCCCCAAGCCTCATGGAAATCACACCACAACTCACTCTTTGGACCCTCCCTCTATTCCATAGGTGCTGGAGCATTGAAAGTGGTCCGAATTGGTTCAGTGAAAAGGATCTCTTTCGGCGTATTAGTAAGTGCCATTATCAACGGGTGCCTTTCGATTGGCCTTCTGTTGTGGTGGAAATCATTAGGGTGATTGTTTCCTCTCCATCCTCCATTTGAATTATCATTCCTTCTCTGATTTCTGTCAAAATACCATCCTCCGTTGTGCGGCTTGCTACTGCCACCAGTTTCAAACTTGTTTAACCCACGCTTACCAGCTCGAACATGCCTCTGTGCTACCTCCAATGCCTGATGCAATGTTTTTGGCAAGTCATACCGTAACGCATGAACAAGTGCACTAAACCGTCGCTGGTCCAGACAAAAAATGAAGCCAGATACAAGCTGTGATTCTGGACAATCAGGGATCTTCTGTGCTTCAAGTGTATAACGTTTCATAATATTGCTCAAAGATTCATTATGATGCATTGTGATCTCGTGTGCATCAAGATGAGTCAGAGTACAGCTCCGAAGATTTTGGTATTGCATCACAAATTTTGCTCTCAAATCAAGAAAACTGGTAATACTCCTTGGCGGCAAACCAGCAAACCATTCACGTGCCATTTTCTGCAGTACCATAGGAAACATATGACACGCAGTTTCATCCTCCCAATGCTGCAACCTCATAACGCCTTCAAACATTGTCAAAAAGTCTTCCGGATCCGTTGTGCCATCATAAACTTCAATTGTTGGTATAACAAGATTTCTGGGCAATGGATAATTAGCAATTCGATCAATGAAACACTGCGTTGATTCTGCCATCGCTGGTGGCTTGATGGCTTGTTCTCCAGTAATGAGAGCAAAAAAGTTATCCACAGCCACATCACGGACTGCGGGCTGCGCTAAGCGTTGCTTGTATTTTGCTGGAGCTGTCTGCTTAAGAATGTCATTTAAAAGCAACACTGCCTGATTTTCTGACATGAATTCATCTTTGTCAATTTCATCATCAGAGTCATTATTATCACAACTCAGGTCATTATCATCCCCAGAATCATCAATAAGACTGCCCAGCTTGTCAAGTAGTCTGGATAACTTGTACTTTGATATAGACTGCCTTTTCATTATCTGCTTGTCTTTGCCATCCGCCATCCGCCGAAAAGGTATAAATGACGGACATCGCCGTGGTTGCATCAATGGTCATCGCTCTGGATTAGTAACAAAATTTGGAAGTCTTTCTGCACTTTTAGCTGTCGCTTCTTCGATTACTGGCCTTTTCTCCGAATTAGTTGCCAAATGTTTAAGCCTTTTTGTAGTTTCAGCAACTATTTCTTCAATCGTACCACCTAGTGGTGAAATAGGTACATCTTCAACAGTGACCATGTCGTCAGTTGATGGATTGTTGACTGCTTCAAGTACAAATGGAGCTTCAGCTGCTTTCGTTTCTTTTCCGTTTCGTGTGTTCTTTGCATTAGTAGATGGCGCCATTGTTAACACCTATTTTCTTATGAGGTAAGGCTTAGTATGTCAACAAGAGACTAGAAGTGATCTAGCTTTAGGAGGGCGGAGTGTTGCCGATTGATTTTTACCCTCGGGAAATAATCCCTGCAGACCCGGTTCACAAGTGTAGAAACTTGTGGGGTGGCTTAATCAATCTGTCGTCTGTAGAGCGTAAGAGTGCTAGCCGGATGACTTCTAGTGAGAGAAAGTAGAGAGAGAAAGAGAAGTGAAGTCTCAGCTCTCAAAGTTGTCAGAATATCTGAACTTGTGTAAAATGACGACCCAAGGGGTCTATTTATAGTGTCAGATCTACCAGATTTGTTTGGGGACACGTGTCAAATGATGATACGTTCTGTTACATGTGATCCGAAATTTATTCTAAATGCGGCGCTCTCCGGCCAGGGCTTATGCGCTAGCGGCCTTCAGGGCTTACGCATGATTTAGCAGCCTGTACAGCGGAGAACGCTGGACGGACAATCTCCACAAAACTGTTGTTTCCAGCCTTCCTGATGCTATTTTTATGCAACTATTATGCCTTTTATATGTGTATACGATAGGATACACTATTAGCTTACAATTACATCCTCATTCAGTTTCATCAACAATTCTACTCGTATGCACCCGTATTCGTACTCGTACAATACACAGCTTTTAGATGTATGTACTATTGGTATATACACTCCAATGATAAGCTCTTAGCAGCCCATGTGAGTCACCTAACACATATGGGAACCATCATTTGGCAACTAGCATGAAATATCTCATAAAATTACAAAAATATGAGTAATCATTCATGACTTATTTACATGAAAACAAAATTACATATCCTTTATATCTAATCCATACACCAACGACCAAAAATACCTACAAACACTTTCATTCTTCAATTTTCTTCATCTAATTAATCTCTCTCAAGTTCTAACTTCAAGTTCTAAGCGTTCTTCATAAATTCTACAAGTTCTAGTTACATAAAATCAAGAATACTTTCAAGTTTGCTAGCTCACTTCCAATCTTGTAAGGTGATCATCCAACCTTAAGAAATCTTTGTTTCTTACAGTAGGTTATCATTCTAATACAAGGTAATAATCATATTCAAACTTTGGTTCAATTTCTATAACTATAACAATCTTATTTCAAGTGATGATCTTACTTGAACTTGTTTTCGTGTCATGATTCTGCTTCAAGAACTTCGAGCCATCCAAGGATCCGTTGAAGCTAGATCGATTTTTCTCTTTTCCATTAGGTTTATCCAAGGAACTTAAGGTAGTAATGATGTTCATAACATTATTCGATTCATACATAAAAAGCTATCATATTCGAAGTGGTAAACTAGTAATCACTAGAACATAGTTTAGTTAATTCTAAACTTGTTCGTAAATAAAGTTAATCCTTCTAACTACACTTATAAAATCAACTATACACATGATCTATATCTATATGATATGCTAACTTAATGATTTAAAACCCGAAAACACGATAAACACCATAAAACCGGATTTACGCCGTCGTAGTTACAACCGGGGGCTGTTTTGGTTTGGATAATTAAAAACTATGAAAAACTTTGATTTAAAAGCTATACTTCTGGGAAAATAATTTTTCTTATGAACATGAAACCATATCCAAAAATCATGGTTAAACTCAAAGTGAAAGTATGTTTTTCAAAACAGTCATCAAGATGTCGTTCTTTCGACGGAAATGACTACCTCTTTCAAAAACGACATGTAACTTGTATTTCTGACTGTAAACCTATAAATTTTCTGTTTAGTTTCATAAAGTCAAGTTCAATACGAAACCGTGGCCGCTTAAATCACTCAAAAAGGATTAGAAACGAAGAAATCCCGAGCAAAACAAAATTGGTAAAAACTACTCATTTTAGCTACGTGAAAATTGGTAACAAATCTATTCCAACCATAACTTAATCAAATTGTATTGTATATTATGTAATCTTGAGATACCATAGACACGTATACAATGTTTCGACCTATCATGTCGACACATCTATATATATTTCGGAACAACCATAGACACTCTATATGTGAATGTTGGAGTTAGCTATACAGGGTTGAGGTTGATTCCAAAATATATATAGTTTGAGTTGTGATCAATACTGAGATATGTATACACTGGGTCGTGGATTGATTCAAGATAATATATATCGATTTATTTCTATACATCTAACTGTGGACAACTAGTTGTAGGTTACTAACGAGGACAGCTGACTTAATAAACTTAAAACATCAAAATATATTAAAAGTGTTGTAAATATATTTTGAACATACTTTGATATATATGTATAAATTGTTATAGGTTCGTGAATCAACCAGTGGCCAAGTCTTACTTCCCGACGAAGTAAAAATCTGTAAAAGTGAGTTATAGTCCCACTTTTAAAATCTAATATTTTTGGGATGAGAATACATGCAGGTTTTATAAATGATTTACAAAATAGACACAAGTACGTGAAACTACATTCTATGGTTGAATTATCGAAATCGAATATGCCCCTTTTTATTAAGTCTGGTAATCTAAGAATTAGGGAACAGACATCCTAATTGACGCGAATCCTAAAGATAGATCTATTGGGCCTAACAAACCCCATCCAAAGTACCGGATGCTTTAGTACTTCGAAATTTATATCATATCCGAAGGGTGTCCCGGAATGATGGGGATATTCTTAAATATGCATCTTGTTAATGTCGGTTACCAGGTGTTCACCATATGAATGATTTTTATCTGTATGTATGGGATGTGTATTGAAATATGAAATCTTGTGGTCTATTATTATGATTTGATAATATATAGCTTAAACCTATAACTCACCAACATTTTTGTTGACGTTTTAAGCATGTTTATTCTCAGGTGATTATTAAGAGCTTCCGCTGTCGCATACTTAAATAAGGACGAGATTTGGAGTCCATGCTTGTATGATATTGTGTAAAAACTGTATTCAAGAAACTTATTTCGTTGTAACATATTTGTATTGTAAACCATTATGTAATGGTCGCGTGTAAACAGGATATTTTAGATTATCATTATTTGATAATCTACGTAAAGCTTTTTAAACCTTTATTGATGAAATAAAGGTTATGGTTTGTTTTAAAATGAATGCAGTCTTTGAAAAACGTCTCATATAGAGGTCAAAACCTCGCAACGAAATCAATTAATATGGAACGTTTTTAATCAATAAGAACGGGACATTTCAAAAGTGCAGGTCTCCGATTTGTTGGAGTGAAGTGGGGGATAGACAGATTACGGGTCCGAAGATAATACAAGAAACTACCGAGAAGATCATCCAAATTCAACAACGGTTGAAAACCGCCCAAAGTAGACAAAAGAGCTACGCCGACATTAAAAGAAAAGACATGGAATTTGAAATTGGAGAAATGGTCATGCTTAAGGTTGCACCTTGGAAAGATGTTGTTCGATTTGGTAAACGGGGGAAATTAAATCCAAGGTATATTGGACCATTCAAGATTATTGATCATTTCGGACCAGTAGCTTACCGACTTGAGTTACCTCAACAACTTGCGAATGTACATAACACTTTTCACGTCTTGAATTTGAAGAAATGTTTTGCTAAAGAAGATCTCACTATTCCGTTGGACGAAATCCAAATCAATGAAAAACTTCAATTCATTGAAGAACCCGTCGAAATAATGGATCGTGAGGTTAAGAGACTTAAACAAAACAAGATACCGATTGTTAAGGTTTGATGGAATGCTCGTAGAGGACCCGAGTTCACCTGGGAGCGTGAAGATCAGATGAAGAAGAAATACCCGCATCTATTTCTAGAAGATTCGTCAACACTTTCAACAGCTTAAAATTTCGGGACGAAATTTATTTAACGGGTAGGTACTGTAGTGACCCGAACTTTTCCATGTTTTTATATATTAAATGAAATTGATATTTACATGATTAAATGTTTCCAACATGTTAAGCAATCAAACTTGTTAAGACTTGATTAATTGAAATAGGTTTCATATAGACAATTGACCACCCAAGTTGACCGGCGATTCACGAACGTTAAAACTTGTAAAAACTATATGATGACATATATATGGATATATATATAGTTAACATGATATTATGATAAGTAAACATATCATTAAGTATATTAACAAGACTACTAACTTAACGATTTTGAAACGAGACATATATGTAACGATTATCGTTGTAACGACGTTTAATGTATATATATATCATATTAAGATATATTAATACATCATGATATCATGATAATGTAATAATTTAACATCTCATTTGATTTAATAAACAATGGGTTAACAATTAACTAGATCTTTAACCTAAATGTAACGACTAACGATGACTTAACGACTCAGTTAAAATGTATATACATGTAGTTTTTTAATATATATTCATACACTTTTGAAAGACTTCAAGACACTTATCGAAATACTTCTACTTAACAAAAATGCTTACAATTACATCCTCGTTCAGTTTCATCAACAATTCTACTCGTATGCACCCGTATTCGTACTCGTACAATACACAGCTTTTAGATGTATGTACTATTAGTATATACACTCCAATGATCAGCTCTTAGCAGCCCATGTGAGTTACCTAACACATGTGGGAACCATCATTTGGAAACTAGCATGAAATATCTCGTAAAATTAAAAAAATATGAGTAATCATTCATGACTTATTTACATGTAAACAAAATTACATATCCTTTATATCTAATCCATACACCAACGACCAAAAACACCTACAAACACTTTCATTCTTTAATTTTCTTCATCTAATTGATCTCTCTCAAGTTCTATCTTCAAGTTCTAAGTGTTCTTCATAAATTCTACAAGTTCTAGTTTCAAAAAATCAAGAATACTTCCAAGTTTGCTAGCTTACTTCCAATCTTGTAGAGTGATCATCAAACCTCAAGAAATCTTTCTTATTTACAATAAGATATCTTTCTAATACAAGGTAATACTCATATTCAAACTTTGATTCAATTTCTATAACTATAACAATCTTATTTCGAGTGGAAATCTTACTTGAACTTGTTTTTCGTGTCATGATTCTGCTTCAAGAACTTTCAAGCCATCCAAGGATCCTTTGAAGCTAGATCCATTTTTCTCATTTCCAGTAGCTTTATCAAAAAAACTTAAGGTAGTAATGATGTTCATAGCATCATTCGATTCATACATATAAAGCTATCTTATTCGAAGGTTTAAACTTGTAATCACTAGAACATAGTTTAGTTAATTCTAAACTTGTTCACAAACAAAAGTTAATCCTTCTAACTTGACTTTTAAAATCAACTAACCACATGTTCTATATCTATATGATATGCTAACTTAATGATTTAAAACCAGGAAACACGAAGAACACTGTAAAACCGGACATACGCCGTCGTAGTAACTCCGCGGGCTGTTTTGGGTTTGTTAATTAAAAACTATGATAAACTTTGATTTAAAAGTAGTTCTTCTGGGAAAATGATTTTTATTATGAACATGAAACTATATCCAAAAATCATGGCTAAACTCAAAGTGGAAGTATGTTTTCTAAAATGGTCATCTAGATGTCGTTCTTTCGACTGAAATGACTACCTTACAAAAACGACTTGTAACTTATATTTCCGACTATAAACCTATACTTTTTATGTTTATATTCATAAAATAGAGTTCAATATGAAACCATAGTAATTTGATTCACTCAAAACGGATTTAAAATGAAGAAGTTATGGGTAAAACAAGATTGGATAATTTTTCTTGTTGTAGCAACGTGAAAATTGGTAACAAATCTATACTAATCATATCCTAGCTAACTTATATTATATTATACATGTATTCTAATATATTATGTAATCTTGGGATACCATAGACACGTATGAAAATGTTTTGACATATCATATCGACCCATGTGTATATATTATTTGGAACCACCATAGACACTCTATATGCAGTAATGAGGGAGTTAGCTATACAGGGTTGATGTTGATTCCAAAAATATATACTTTGAGTTGTGATCTAGCCTGAGACGTGTATACACTGGGTCGTGGATTGATTCAAGATAATATATATCAATTTTTTTTCTGTACATCTAACGTTGGACAACTAGTTGTAGGTTACTAACGAGGACAGCTGACTTAATAAACTTAAAACATCAGTGTATTAAAAGTGTTGTAAATATATTTTGAATATACTTTGATATATATGTACATATTTGTTATAGGTTCGTGAATCGACTAGTGGCCAAGTCTTACTTCCCGACGAAGTAAAAATATGTGAAAGTGAGTTATAGTCCCACTTTTAAAATATAATATTTTTGGGATGAGAATACATGCAGATTTTATAAATGATTTACAAAATAGACACAAGTACGTGAAACTACATTCTATGGTTGAATTATCGAAATTGAATATGCCCCTTTTTATTAAGTCTGGTAATCTAAGAATTAGGGAACAGACACCCTAATTGACGCGAATCCTAAAGATAGATCTATTGGGCCTAACAAACCCCATCCAAAGTACCGGATGTAGTGACGCGAACTTTTCCATGTTTATATATATTAATTGAGATTGATATTTACATGATTAAATGTTTCCAACATGTTAAGCAATTAAACTTGTTAAGACTTGATTAATTGAAATATGTTTCATATAGACAATTGACCACCCAAGTTGACCGGTGATTCACGAACGTTAAAACTTGTAAAAACTATATGATGACATATATATGGATATATATATAGTTAACATGATACTATGATAAGTAAACATATCATTAAGTATATTAACAATGAACTACATATGTAAAAACAAGACTACTAACTTAATGATTTTTAAATGAGACATATATGTAACGATTATCGTTGTAAAGACATTTAATGTATATATATCATATTAAGAGATATTCATACATGATAATATCATGATAATATAATAATTTAAAATCTCATTTGATATTATAAACATTGGGTTAACAACATTTAACAAGATCGTTAACCTAAAGGTTTCAAAACAACACTTACATGTAACGACTAACGATGACTTAACGACTCAGTTAAAATGTATATACATGTAGTGTTTTAATATGTATTTATACACTTTTGAAAGACTTCAATACACTTATCAAAATACTTCTACTTAACAAAAATGCTTACAATTACATCCTCGTTCAGTTTCATCAACAATTCTACTCGTATGCACCCGTATTTGTACTCGTACAATACACAGCTTTTAGATGTATGTACTATTGTTATATACACTCCAATGATCATCTCTTAGTAGCCCATGTGAGTCACCTAACACATGTGGGAACCATCATTTGGCAACTAGCATAAAATATCTCATAAAATTACAAAAATATGAGTAATCATTCATGACTTATTTACATGAGAACAAAATTACATATCCTTTATATCTAATCCATACACCAACGACCAAAAACATTTCTTCATCTAATTGATCTCTCTCAAGTTCTATCTTCAAGTTCTAAGTGTTCTTCATATATTCTACAAGTTCTAGTTACATAAAATCAAGAATACTTTCAAGTTTGCTAGCTCACTTCCAATCTTGTAAGGTGATCATCCAACCTCAAGAAATCTTTATTTCTTATAGTAGGTTATCATTCTAATACAAGGTAATAATCATATTCAAACTTTGGTTCAATTTCTATAACTATAACAATCTTATTTCAAGTGATGATCTTACTTGAACTTGTTTTCGTGTCATGATTCTGCTTCAAGAACTTCGAGCCATCCAAGGATCCGTTGAAGCTAGATCCATTTTTCTCTTTTCCAGTAGGTTTATCCAAGGAACTTAAGGTATTAATGATGTTCATAACATCATTCGATTCATACATATAAAGCTATCTTATTCGAAGGTTTAAACTTGTAATCACTAGAACATAGTTTAGTTAATTCTAAACTTGTTCGCAAACAAAAGTTAATCCTTCTAACTTGACTTTTAAAATCAACTAAACACATGTTCTATATCTATATGATATGCTAACTTAATGATTTAAAACCTGGAAACACTAAAAACACCGTAAAACCGGATTTACGCCGTCGTAGTAACAACGCGGGCTGTTTTGGGTTAGTTAATTAAAAACTATGATAAACTTTGATTTAAAAGTTGTTATTCTGAGAAAATGATTTTTATTATGAACATGAAACTATATCCAAAAATTATGGTTAAACTCAAAGTAGAAGTATGTTTTCTAAAATGGTCATCTAGACGTCGTTCTTTCGACTGAAATGACTACCTTTACAAAAATGACTTGTAACTTATTTTTTCGACTATAAACCTATACTTTTTCTGTTTATATTCATAAAATAGAGTTCAATATGAAACCATAGCAATTTTATTCACTCAAAACGGATTTAAAATGAAGAAGTTATGGGTAAAACCAGATTGGATAATTTTTCTCATTTTAGCTACGTGAAAATTGGTAACAAATCTATTCTAACCATAACTTAATCAACTTTTATTGTATATTATGCAATATTGAGATACCATAGACACGTATACAATGTTTCGACCTATCATGTCAACATATCTATATATATTTCGGAACAACCATAGACACTCTATATGTGAATGTTGGAGTTAGCTATACAGGGTTGAGGTTGATTCCAAAATATATATAGTTTGAGTTGTGATCAATACTGAGATACGTATACACTGGGTCGTGGATTGATTCAAGATAATATTTACCGATTTATTTCTGTACATCTAACTGTGGACAACTAGTTGTAGGTTACTAACGAGGACAGCTGACTTAATAAACTTAAAACATCAAAATATATTAAAAGTGTTGTAAATATATTTTGAACATACTTTGATATATATGTATAAATTGTTATAGGTTCGTGAATCAACCAGTGGCCAAGTCTTACTTCCCGACGAAGTAAAAATCTGTGAAAGTGAGTTATAGTCCCACTTTTAAAATCTAATATTTTTGGGATGAGAATACATGCAAGTTTTATAAATGATTTACAAAATAGACACATGTACGTGAAACTACATTCTATGGTTGAATTATCGAAATCGAATATGCCCTTTTTATATCATATCCGAAGGGTGTCCCGGAATGATGGGGATATTCTTATATATGCATCTTGTTAATGTCGGTGACCAGGTGTTCACCATATGAATGATTTTTATCTCTATGTATGGGATGTGTATTGAAATATGAAATCTTGTGGTCTATTATTATGATTTGATATATATAGGTTAAACCTATAACTCACCAACATTTTTGTTGACGTTTTAAGCATGTTTATTCTCAGGTGATTATTAAGAGCTTCCGCTATCGCATACTTAAATAAGGACGTGATTTGGAGTCCATGCTTGTATGATATTGTGTAAAAACTGCATTCAAGAAACTTATTTTGTTGTAACATATTTGTATTGTAAACCATTATGTAATGGTCGTGTGTAAACAGGATATTTTAGATTATCATTATTTGATAATCTACGTAAAGCTTTTTAAAACCTTTATCTATGAAATAAAGGTTATGGTTTGTTTTAAAAATGAATGCAGTCTTTGAAAAACGTCTCATATAGAGGTCAAAACCTCGCAACGAAATCAATTAATATGGAACGTTTTTAATCAATAAGAACGGGACATTTCAGTTGGTATCCGAGCGTTGGTCTTAGAGAACCAGAATTTTGCATTAGTGTATCTTATCAAGTTTGTTAGGATGCATTAGTGAGTCTGGACTTCGACCGTGTTTACTTGAAAAATGATTGCTTAACAAATTTTGTTGGAAACTATATATTTTTAACATGTGAATATTATGTGATATATTAATCTCTTAACGCGTTTGATATTATGTGATAGATGTCTACCTCTAGAACAAGTCTCATTGACTCACCTAATAATAATGAAGAGTCAAATGTAAATTAGAATGATTCGTGGACTGATTCACAAGTTCCCGAAGAGGAACCGGAAGAAGAGTCGGAACCGGAAGAAGAATCGGAATCGGAAGAAGAATCGGAACCGGATGAAGAAATAGAACCGGTGGGGGAAATAATAAAACGGTTAAGTAAAATAAAATCCTCAACCAACCGACCAAGTTTAATTATGGTCAATGGTGTTTCCGCCAAGGAAGCAAAATATTGGGAGGATTACCAATTCTCCGATGAATCGGATTCCGATGAGAATTCCGATGATGTTATAGAAATTACCCCAACTGAATTTAAAAAGGCAAAAGAAAATAATAACGGAAAGGGCATAAAAATAGAGAAATCTAATTCCAACCCCGATGAACTTTATATGTATCGTCAACCCCCGAAGTCCTTAAGTTGTAACAATGACCCGGGAACCTCTAAACCACCAGGTTTTTCAAAACCAATGTGGAAAACGACGGCTCGTATTAGGGGAACATCATATATCCCTAGAAACTTGGCAAAACGAACCAAAACCGAAGAAGAAGAAACAAGCGAGTCGGAATAAGATAGTTGTATTCGTGTGGTGTAATATATGTAATATAGTGTGCTTATGCTTTATGATATATGTAAAAATTGCTTGTATTAATAAGTTTTTTTTTTATGAATCTAACTCTTGTCTATTTTACAGTATAAAAACACATAATGGATAGACAACCCAATATTTTAAGAGACCTACCCGGAGACATGATTGATGAAATCTTGTCTAGAGTCGGTCAGAATTCTTCGACACAACTATTTAAGGCGAGATCAGTTTGTAAGACATTCGAAGAACGTTCCAAGAATGCCTTGGTTTATAAAAGGCTTTCGTTCGAAAGATGGGGGATATCACATTGGGAAATCCATAAGTTACGATGTGTTTACTTTGACGCATATATTACGGGGA
Source organism: Rutidosis leptorrhynchoides (assembly GCF_046630445.1). Lineage (NCBI taxonomy): Eukaryota > Viridiplantae > Streptophyta > Magnoliopsida > Asterales > Asteraceae > Rutidosis > Rutidosis leptorrhynchoides. The sequence goes on along the minus strand of NC_092333.1, from coordinate 311,213,006 downwards.
TCCCAAATGCTATTTTACACAATGGGTTAAGAAATTATTTTGACTCAATATATCCGAATATTGGACTTCGTGATTTAGAAAAAGCGGCTAACATGCAACATAAAGAAGCATGTTATGCTTACGGATTAGTAATGTTCGCTTCTCACCAAAGTGAGAATAAGAACATCGGGCTACAACTATTAAACAAAACGTTTCCACAAGTGACGGAGTCGGTAATTGGGGTAAGAAATGAGGTTTTTAGATTGTTACGGGACTGTTGGACATTACGTAACCCTCGTCCCTTTGACGACGTTACAACACGCTGTCTTATCAACGGCCATAACGGTTATGTTCCACAAGACCAAGGATGGGAAGTAATCCTAGTAAAACCAGAATGCATGACTTGTTTCTGGACGTATGAATTACGTGTCTTTATTGCCTTTGCTGAACGACTTGTGTACTAGATAGAATTATCTTCACAACTATCTTGTATCAAAGTTATTGTGTGCTATATTTCATGCTTTATGTAAAATAAGCGGTATTGTAAGTTTGTAAAATATTGTATAAAAGTTTGAACGCGAAATATTATTATAATCAGTTTTTCATATAGAATTGTAGTAGTTGAATTGTATATTAGCTACTAAATATGAACTTAACGGGTAGGTACTACCCGAATTTAAACTTATAAAATGCTAATATGAAGAAAAAGCTTTTATAAATGAGTTCATATTATGCTACGAAATACTATTAACTACTCTTAATATTCTGTATGATTAACTTGTTCCATTTGACTATTTTGAAGGAAATGGCACCGACTACTCGACACACCGTGAATATGAATGAAAAGGAATTCCGTACTTTTCTAGCTTCAAACATAGCCGCAGTACAGGCTGTGCTACATACCAATAATAACCTTGGATCTAGCAGTACAGGAAATCGTGTAGGATGCACCTACAAAGAATTCACTGCCTGCAAACCTTTGGAATTTGATGTAACCGAAGGGCCGATCGGATTGAAACGGTGGACCGAGAAGGTCGAATCGGTGTTTGCCATAAGTAAGTGTACTGAAGAGGACAAAGTGAAGTACGCTACGCATACCTTCACAGGTTCTGCGTTAACATGGTGGAATACCTATCTAGAGCAAGTGGGACAAGATGATGCATACGCACTACCGTGGTCAGCATTCAAGCACTTGATGAACGAGAAGAACCGTCCCAGAACCGAGGTCAATAAGCTCAAGACAGAACTTAGAGGGTTACGAACCCAAGGATTTGATATTACCACGTACGAAAGACGATTCACAGAATTGTGCCCATTGTGTCCGGGAGCATTCGAAGATGAGGAAGAGAAGATCGACGCGTTTGTGAAAGGATTACCGGAAAGAATCCAAGAAGATATAAGTTCACACGAGCCCGCCTCCATACAACAGGCATGTAGAATGGCTCACAAACTAGTGAACCAAATTGAAGAAAGAATTAAAGAATAGACTGCTGAAGAGGCCAATGTGAAGCAAGTCAAAAGAAAGTGGGAGGAAAACGGTGATAAGAATCACCAATACAACAACAGCAGCAATTACAACAATAATCGCAACAATTATCCCAACAATCGCAACATCAATCGCAACTACAACAAATGGCCCAACAACAACAACAACAACAACAACAACAACAACAACAACAACAACAACAACAACAACAACAACAACAACAACAACTACAACAATCATTCCAACAACAATAATAACCACAACAACAACAACAATCAGAAGCAGCTATGCCAAAGGTGTGAAAAGTATCGCTCGGGGTTCTGCACCAAATTTTGCAACAAGTGTAAAAGAAATGGTCATAGCGCGGCAAAGTGTGAGGTCTACGGACCAGGGGTTAATAGAACGAAAGGAACAAATGGTGTCGGAACGACTAATGGCGGAGCAAGTAGTGTCGGAGCAAGTTATGCAAATGTAGTTTGTTATAAATGTGGAAAACCGGGCCACATTATTAGAAATTACCCGAACCAGGAGAACACGAATGGACAAGGCCGCGGAAGAGTTTTCAATATTAATGCGGCAGAGGCACAGAAAGACCCGGAGCTTGTTACGGGTACGTTTCTTATTGACAATAAATCTGCTTACGTTTTATTTGATTCGGGTGCGGATAGAAGCTATATGAGTAGAGATTTTTGTGCTAAATTAAGTTGTATATTGACGCCTTTGGATAGTAAATTTTTACTCGAATTAGCAAATGGTAAATTAATTTCAGCAGATAATATATGTCGGAATCGAGAAATTAAACTGGTTAGCGAAACATTTAAGATTGATTTGATAGCAGTAGAGTTAGGGAGTTTTGATGTGATAATCGGTATGGACTGGTTGAAAGAAGTGAAAGCAGAGATCGTTTGTTACAAAAATGCAATTTGCATTATACGAGAAAAAGGAAAACCTTAATGGTGTACGGAGAAAAGGGCAACACGAAGCTACATCTTATTAGTAATTTGAAGGCACAAAAACTAATAAGAAAAGGTTGCTATGCTGTTCTAGAACACGTCAAGAAAGTACAAACTGAAGAAAAGAGCATCAATGATGTTCCCATTGCAAAAGAATTTCCCGATGTATTTCCGAAAGAATTTCTGGGATTACCCCCACATCGATCCGTTGAATTTCAAATAGATCTTGTACCAGGAGCTGCACCAATAGCTCGTGCTCCTTACAGACTCGCACCCAGCGAGATGAAAGAACTGCAAAGCCAATTACAAGAACTTTTAGAGCGTGGTTTCATTCGACCAAGCACATCACCGTTGGGAGCTCCTGTTTTGTTTGTCAAGAAGAAAGATGGTACATTCAGGTTGTGTATTAACTACCGAGAGTTGAACAAACTTACCATCAAGAAACGCTACCCACTACCGAGAATCGACGACTTATTTGATCAACTAAAAGGCTCATCTATTTATTCAAAGATTGACTTACGTTCCGGGTATCATCAAATGCGGATGAAAGAAGATGATATTTCAAAGACTGCTTTCAGAACACGTTACGGTCATTACGAGTTTATGGTCATGCCGTTTGGTTTAACTAATGCACCAGCTGTGTTCATGGACCTTATGAACCGAGTGTGTGGACCATACCTTGACAAGTTTGTCATTGTTTTCATTGATGACATACTTATTTACTCAAAGAATGACCAAGAACACGGTGAACATTTGAGAAAGGTGTTAGAAGTATTGAGGAAGGAAGAATTGTACGCTAAGTTTTCAAAGTGTGCATTTTGGTTGGAAGAAGTTCAATTCCTCGGTCACATAGTGAACAAAGAAGGTATTAAGGTGGATCCGGCAAAGATAGAAACTGTTGAAAAGTGGGAAACCCCGAAAACTCCGAAACACATACGCCAGTTTTTAGGACTAGCTGGTTACTACAGAAGGTTCATCCAAGACTTTTCCAGAATAGCAAAACCCTTGACTGCATTAACGCATAAAGGGAAGAAATTTGAATGGAATGATGAACAAGAGAAAGCGTTTCAGTTATTGAAGAAAAAGCTAACTACGGCACCTATATTGTCATTGCCTGAAGGGAATGATGATTTTGTGATTTATTGTGACGCATCAAAGCAAGGTCTCGGTTGTGTATTAATGCAACGAACGAAGGTGATTGCTTATGCGTCTAGACAATTGAAGATTCATGAACAAAATTATACGACGCATGATTTGGAATTAGGCGCGGTTGTTTTTGCATTAAAGACTTGGAGGCACTACTTATATGGGGCCAAAAGTATTATATATACCGACCACAAAAGTCTTCAACACATATTTAATCAGAAACAACTGAATATGAGGCAGTGTAGGTGGATTGAATTGTTGAATGATTATGACTTTGAGATTCGTTACCACCCGGGGAAGGTAAATGTGGTAGCCGACGCCTTGAGCAGAAAGGACAGAGAACCCATTCGAGTAAAATCTATGAATATAATGATTCACACTAACCTTACTACTCAAATAAAGGAGGCGCAACAAGGAGTTTTAAAAGAGGGAAATTTAAAGGATGAAATACCCAAAGGATCGGAGAAGCATCTTAATATTCGGGAAGACGGAACCCGGTATAGGGCTGAAAGAATTTGGGTACCAAAATTTGGAGATATGAGAGAAATGGTACTTAGAGAAGCTCATAAAACTAGATACTCAATACATCCTGGAACGAGGAAGATGTACAAGGATCTTAAGAAACATTTTTGGTGGCCAGGTATGAAAGCCGATATTGCTAAATATGTAGGAGAATGTTTGACGTGTTCTAAGGTCAAAGCTGAACATCAGAAACCATCAGGTCTACTATAACAACCTGAAATCCCGGAATGGAAATGGGAAAACATTACCATGGATTTCATTACTAAATTGCCAAGGACTGCAAGTGGTTATGATACTATTTGGGTAATAGTTGATCGTCTCACCAAGTCAGCACACTTCCTGCCAATAAGAGAAGATGACAAGATGGAGAAGTTAGCACGACTGTATTTGAAGGAAGTCGTCTCCATACATGGAATACCAATCTCTATTATCTCTGATAGGGATGGCAGATTTATTTCAAGATTCTGGCAGACATTACAGCAAGCATTGCGAACTCGTCTAGACATGAGTACTGCCTATCATCCACAAACTGATGGGCAGAGCGAAAGGACGATACAAACGCTTGAAGACATACTACGAGCTTGTGTTATTGATTTCGGAAACAGTTGGGATCGACATCTACCGTTAGCAGAATTTTCCTACAACAACAGCTACCATTCAAGCATTGAGATGGCGCCGTTTGAAGCACTTTATGGTAGAAAGTGCAGGTCCCCGATTTGTTGGAGTGAAGTGGGGGATAGACAGATTACGGGTCCGGAGATAATACAAGAAACTACCGAGAAAATCATCCAAATTCAACAAAGATTCAAAACCGCCCAGAGTCGACAAAAGAGCAATGCGGACAGTAAAAGAAAAGATATAGAATTTGAAATTGGAGAGATGGTCATGCTTAAAGTTGCACCTTGGAAAGGCGTTGTTCGATTTGGTAAACGAGGGAAATTAAATCCAAGGTATATTGGACCATTCAAGATTATTGATCGTGTCGGACCAGTAGCTTACCGACTTGAGTTACCTCAACAACTCGCGGCTGTACATAACACTTTCCACGTCTCGAATTTGAAGAAATGTTTTGCTAAAGAAGATCTCACTATTCCGTTAGATGAAATCCAAATCAACGAAAAACTTCAATTCATCGAAGAACCCGTCGAAATAATGGATCGTGAGGTTAAAAGACTTAAGCAAAACAAGATACCAATTGTTAAGGTTCGATGGAATGCTCGTAGAGGACCCGAGTTCACCTGGGAGCATGAAGATCAGATGAAGAAGAAATACCCGCATCTATTTCCAGAAGATTCGTCAACACCTTCAACAGCTTAAAATTTCGGGACGGAATTTATTTAACGGGTAGGTACTGTAGTGACCCGAACTTTTCCATGTTTATATATATTAATTGAGATTGATATTTAAATGATTAAATTTTTCCAACATGTTAAGCAATTAAACTTGTTAAGACTTGATTAATTGAAATATGTTTCATATAGACAATTGACCACCCAAGTTGACCGGTGATTCACGAACGTTAAAACTTGTAAAAACTATATGATGACATATATATGGATATATATATAGTTAACATGATACTATGATAAGTAAACATATCATTATGTATATTAACAATGAATTACATATGTAAAAACAAGACTACTAACTTAATGATTTTTAAACGAGACTACTAACATTTAAAATCTCATCCAAGGATCCGTTGATGCTAGATCCATTTTTCTCTTTTCCAGTAGGTTTATCCAAGGAACTTAAGGTAGTAATGATGTTCATAACATCATTCGATTCATACATATAAAGCTATCTTATTCGAAGGTTTAAACTTGTAATCATTAGAACATAGTTTAGTTAATTCTAAACTTGTTCGCAAACAAAAGTTAATCCTTCTAACTTGACTTTTAAAATCAACTAAACACATGTTCTATATCTATATGATATGCTAACTTAATGATTTAAAACCTGAAAACACGAAAAACACCGTAAAACCGGATTTACGCCGTCGTAGTAACACCGCAGGCTGTTTTGGGTTAGTTAATTAAAAACTATGATAAACTTTGATTTAAAAGTTGTTATTCTGAGAAAATGATTTTTATTATGAACATGAAACTATATCCAAAACTTATGGTTAAACTCAAAGTGGAAGTATGTTTTCTAAAATGGTCATCTAGACGTCGTTCTTTCAACTGAATTGACTACCTTTACAAAAACAACTTGTAAATTATTTTTCTGACTATAAACCTATACTTTTTCTGTTTAGATTCATAAAATAGAGTTCAATATGAAACCATAGCAATTTGATTCACTCAAAACGGATTTAAAATGAAGAAGTTATGGGTAAAACAAGATTGGATAATTTTTCTCATTTTAGCTACGTGAAAATTGGTAACAAATCTATTCCAACCATAACTTAATCAACTTGTATTGTATATTATGTAATCTTGAGATACCATAGACACGTATACAATGTTTCGACCTATCATGTCGACACATCTATATATATTTCGGAACAACCATAGACACTCTATATGTGAATGTTGGAGTTAGCTATACAGGGTTGAGGTTGATTCTAAAATATATATAGTTTGAGTTGTGATCAATACTGAGATACGTATACACTGGATCGTGGATTGATTTAAGATAATATTTATCGATTTATTTCTGTACATCTAACTGTGGACAACTAGTTGTAGGTTACTAACGAGGACAGCTGACTTAATAAACTTAAAACATCAAAATATATTAAAAGTGTTGTAAATATATTTTGAACATACTTTGATATATAAGTATATATTGTTATAGGTTCGTGAATCAACCAGTGGCCAAGTCTTACTTCCCGACGAAGTAAAAATCTGTGAAAGTGAGTTATAGTCCCAGTTTTAAAATCTAATATTTTTGGGATGAGAATACATGCAATTTTTATAAATGATGTACAAAATAGACACAAGTACGTGTAACTACATTCTATGGTTGAATTATCGAAATCGAATGTGCCCTTTTTATATCATATCTGAAGGGTGTCCCCGAATGATGGGGATATTCTTATATATGCATCTTGTTAATGTCGGTTACCAGGTGTTCACCATATGAATGATTTTTATCTCTATGTATGGGATGTGTATTGAAATATGAAATCTTGTGGTCTATTATTATGATTTGATATATATAGGTTAAACCTATAACTCACCAACATTTTTGTTGACGTTTTAAGCATGTTTATTCTCAGGTGATTATTAAGAGCTTCCGCTGTCGCATACTTAAATTAGGATGAGATTTGGAGTCCATGCTTGTATGATATTGTGTAAAAACTGCATTCAAGAAACTTATTTTGTTGTAACATATTTGTATTGTAAACCATTATGTAATGGTCGTGTGTAAACAGGATATTTTAGATTATCATTATTTGATAATCTACGTAAAGCTTTTTAAAACCTTTATCTATGAAATAAAGGTTATGGTTTGTTTTAAAAATGAATGCAGTCTTTGAAAAACGTCTCATATAGAGGTCAAAACCTCGCAACGAAATCAATTAATATGGAACATTTTTAATCAATAAGAACGGGACATTTCACCGGATGCTTTAGTACTTCGAAATTTATATCATATCCGAAGGGTGTCCCGAAATTATGGGGATATTCTTATATATGCATCTTGTTAATGTAGGTTACTAGGTGTTCACCATATGAATGATTTTTATCTCTATGTATGGGATGTATATTGAAATATGAAATCTTGTGGTCTATTGTTACGAGTTGATATATATAGGTTAAACCTATAACTCACCAACATTTTTGTTGACGTTTAAAGCACGTTTATTCTCAGGTGAATATTAAGAGCTTCCGCTATTGCATACTAAAATAAGGACAAGATTTGGAGTCCATGTTTGTATGATATTGTGTAAAAACTGCATTCAAGAAACATATGTCGATGTAATATATTTCTATTGTAAACCATTATGTAATGGTCGTGTGTAAACAGTATATTTTAGATTATCATTATTTGATAATCTACGTAATGCTTTTGAAACCTTTATTGATAAAATAAAGGTTATGGTTGTTTTAAAAATGAATGCAGTCTTTGAAAAACGTCTCATATAGAGGTCAAAACCTCGCAACGAAATCAATTAATATAGAACGTTTATAATCAATATGAACGGGACATTTCAGTGGCCGTGGAAAATTTCTTTGCCCTCATTACTGGAGAGCAAGCCACCAAGCCACCAGCCATGGCAGAATCTACACAGTGTTTCATTGATCGAATTGCTAATTATCCATTGCTCGGAAATCTTGCTATACCAACAATTGGAGTTTATGATGGCACAACGGATCCGGAAGATTTTCTGACTATGTTTGAAGGTGTGATGAGGTTGCAGCATTGGGAGGATGAAACTGCGTGCCATATGTTTCCTATGGTACTGCAGAAAATGGCACGCGAATGGTTTGCTAGTTTGCCACCAAGGAGTATTACCAGTTTTCTTGATTTGAGAGCAAAATTTGTGATGCAATACCAAAATCTCCGGAGCTGTACTCTGACACATCTTGATGCACACGAGATCACAATGCATCATAACGAATCTTTGAGCAATTTTATGAAGCGTTATACACTTGAAGCACAGAAAATTCCTGATTGTCCAGAATCACAGCTTGTATCTGGTTTCATTTTCTGTCTGGACCAGCGGCGGTTTAGTGCACTTGTTCATGCATTACGGTATGACTTGCCAAAAACATTGCATCAGGCGTTGGAGGTTGCACAGAGGCATGTTCGAGCTGGTGAGCGTGGGTTGAACAAGTTTGATACTGGCAGCAGTAGCAATCCGCACAACGGAGGGCGGTATTTTGACAAAAATCAGAGAAGGAATAACAATTCAAATGGAGGATGGAGAGGAAACAATCACCCTAATGATTTTCACCACACCAGAAGGCCAATAGAAATGCACCAGTTGATAATGGCGCTTACCAAAACTCCGAAAGAGATCCTCTTCACTGAACCAATTCGGACCACTTTCGATGCTCCAGCACCTATGGAGGAAAGGGAGGGTCCAAAGAGTGAGTTGTGGTGCGATTTCCATGAGGCTTGGGGCCATGATACGGACAATTGCAAATCTTTGATGAGAGAAATTATAGCGAAAATCAAAGCAGGAGAACTGAATCATTTGTTGCCTGGCAAACAGTACAGGAGGAAGATCCTCGCAGGAAATTTGCGTGGCAAAGGAATGATGGTAACAAAGGACGCCGTGGAGAGAACAGAAGAGAGCAGCATGGTGGAAGAGATAATCGAAACAAACCGCAGTACGGAGACCGGGTCACAGAGCGTGAGCCAACTCCAGAAGTTGTAATCAGGATGGTTTGGATCAACGACAGTCATTATGAAGAAGGCGAATCATCAAACAGCAATTTGGACAGCTGGAGATATGCTCCAATTATCTTTCAGCCAATTCAGAATTGGGCGTTGTCCGTCCAACCAGTGATCATTTCAGCAGAGATAGCACATAAGTTTGTCAACCGTATCTACACAGATACGGGAAGTGAAGCTGACATCATTTACTGGCATTGCTTGAAGACTTTTCCAAGGGATGTGCAGGTCAGAGCTAGGCGAACGAGGTTGAAAGTTTCTGGATTAACGGGAGCACCGATAAATGCCATGGGGCAGATTCGTTTGGAAGTTGTTATGGGCACATTCCCATTGTTAAGAATAGAAACAATCGATTTCACAATCATAGAAGGCAATTCTCGATTTAATATCCTTTTTGGAAGGGCAGCGTTGGCTAAATTCGGAGCGATAACATCGACAGCTCATGCAGAGATCAGGTTCCCAACTCCTAACGGAGTAGCCACCATACATTCACAGTATGTGGCACCGGCTAGGGAGAGATCCACATTTGTGAACTTACCAAAAGGCAACGTAAACTGGAGAAAGCATGATCGGTTGTTTAGTGATGATGAAGTTCAGGAGTTTTTCATTCCATAATCAAGTGTGTAGGCCGGATAGCGCTGGGCGCTCGGCGTGTGAAGAAGCAAATCTCAGCATGTTATCAAGAACAAAAGTTTATTATCAGAGCAGTTTTTTAGCATTTTTATGAAGACATTGTCTTTTACAATCATTGTATTCATGCCAAAATACACATGTTTATGAAGGGCAACGTTTATCAATTTACTGTGAACCGTTGTGGTTATTTTACAGTGCATATGTTAGCAATTGCATACATTAAACATTCATGGCGTACTAATTAGGCTTGATCCACCTAAATTCGTCATCAATCGTTTATGTACTGCACAGTACCGAACAATAAATTTTATATTTTTCTTAAACAAAGTGCTGCCCGTGAAAAATGTAAAACATTACATTTGTAACCTGCCCACAGAAGGAGTGTATTTTTAAAATACCTCCGATGGCGGAAGCTTTTGTGCCGGCCAGCAAAAGGCACAAGGGATCGGCTAGAAAACGTTTAAAGTTTTACTAGAACGCACCGAGGCATGATACAAAACTCAGATACTTGTCATGACAAACATTATAACAAACTTACTTCACAGAATGAAGTTCTATATTTTATATATAAAGGCAAAAATATTTAGCAATTCTTCCTCATATACTTTATGACGGAAGGCGTATGACGGACAAGTCACTAACTCATAACTAATATTTATGTAATATTTCAAAAAATTCTTCCTCATATACTTTATGACGGAAAGCGTATGGCGGAAAGATTATTTTGTAATCACTCTTCAAAAATACTTCATAATTATTATTCCTCATTAATTTGATGACGAATGCATATAACAAAGTATGAATATCTTACAGCATGATTAAAAACATAATGTTTACAAAGTGAATTTTTTAAGTGTTGCTCATTCAGCTGAACTTAACACTGCAAAACATCCAAAACCGAATTACCTTAAATAATTATCACAGTGCTTCGCTCAGTTTTACAGTGTACAATTGTACATAGAAAATTTATTATATGCTTCAGCGCATCACAAATTTATTCTAAGCATGAAACAACAAAATAATTGAAACAAGTATGTAAGGAGATAGGCTCATCGAAGGCAATGCATATTTATGGAATTCAAAGTTGTCAATGTTTATTAAAAACGTCTGCTCATGAAGTGGTTACAAGTTTATGAAAATTGAATATTGAGTACATCCTGAGCAGATGACTCTTCTCTGTTACATACTTCATCGTAAACATCTATCTTCAGATTAATCAATCTGTCTCTGGCTTCTTCAACCTTCTCCAGGGTTCCAAGAGGCATCAGATTTGTAATAGCAGCAGGGAGACACATGTTTGGAGCAAGGCGTCTGGTCAGTTTATCTGTTACATCAGCACTAGCATGGGTGCGTATAGCATCAACGTAATCATTATAGGGATTTCACACAAGAGTTGATCCAAGCACCTTCGCTATCACACCTGGTATCCCCTTCTTAAGCTCAGCAAAATTACCCTCGCCTTCCTCCGCCCTCCGGAGAAGCTCAGCAGATTTTCCCTCTCTGCACTCAGCTGCTTCTCCAGCTCGCTTACTTTCACCTGCTCCTCTTCAAGTCTTTTCTTCTCAGCATCCCTTTCACCTTGCAGAACAACAGCGACATCTTGAGCACTTTTTAGCTCAACTTCTCTAGCCTTTATTATTTTCTGAGCATCACTCAAGGCACGCTCAGCATCAGCAGCTCTCTTACGAGCATTTGCACCTTCAGTTATATCTTTACGGGCTATAGCAAGAATAGACTCCTGATGCTTCTGCAGTTGCAGCACAGAGTCTAGATGATTGGTTAACAGTACATGAACTGCCATAGTTGATTCCCTGATTGATCAGAGCGGAGAGCGGTGAATTGGGGTTTCAGCTCAGGGATAACACAACCCTTTACAAGAAAAAAATTTATGGGTAATTTCAGGAAACTCACATCAATAAATTATAAGCATATACATGCAGATGGTCTTATCATTCATACCTGAAGAAGAGTTGCAAATTCTTTATCCTTATTAGCAGGGTTTGCAATGATGGCCTGCAATGCCCTCACATGAGCAGGAAGAGTTGGCTCTTGAACATTGGAGGATGTGATAGCTGGGTTAGTGATATTAGGAGGAGGAGAATGATAAGCAGAGTTGCCTTCCGGCCTATCTTCATGAAATTCAGATTCCTCGAATGGAATAAAGTTTGGATCAGGAGTTTTCAGGCCCTTCTCTCCTTCACTTTCAAGATTTTTCTTCGGCACCCGTTCACCGCCCTCAGTAGCCTTCTCTTGGCTATCATCAGATTCTACTAAAATCACTAACAAAAACAAATTAGCATTATGAATAAATATAACAGCTAAAAAAAATGTGTGCGAGCAGAATGGGCATACTTCTTCTGCGTTTCTGCTTTTTGCCCTCCTCCGTACTCTTCGTCCTTTTAGAGCCTATGCTCTTCTTTCTTGTCTTTTGGGTTGGAGGAGGAGTGGGGTTAGTTTCACCTGTAATGTCAACTGAACCTGATGTTTGTTGATCGGCGGTGGTGGTATCATCTGCTGTCCGTTCAGTGTCTGTTTGTTCAGACCCGGACTCACTATCAGAGCAGCTAACAATTACTCCTTCACCCTTTTCAACAACAATAGCATCGGCAGCAGCTTTAGCCTCAGCTGCAGCTCTCTCTGCCTCTAGCTCTTCAGCAGTTTTGTCACGAGCAGTGACCTCCACATCATCATCAAGATCAACGGATAAGAGAGCAGAACGAACCTGCATCACAGAGTTGGCTGCAAAAACATAAACAGCAATATAAGCAAATGTGACAAACAATAGACATGCATTTATATACAGTAGGATGATCATATCCCAACCTACCCTGGTTTTTCTCACGGAGTACTGGCACAGAATTGCTCGGCCATTCTTGACTCACTTTTCACAGCACAAGAATTCCCTCATACCTTTCGTATGATCTGGGCGGAAGGCGGAGCTCTTTCAAGCTATTTACTATCCGCTGCTCTGCGGGAGAAATCTTAACACCCTTTCCCACACCAGCATCAATAGCACCCCATTCCTGGACAACGGAGTACTCCTCTAGAATAACAGTCTCATCAACAAAGAAAAATGGACTTTTCCAGTCCTTCAAATTTGAAACTCTATTCATACCAGCAAAATGATTATTTTTCTTACTATCAATAATAAGCCAGCAGTCACTAGCGAATACTAAACAAAGAGATAAAAACTTTAATGCGAGGATTTATATTAATAGTGTTGGAGTATGATACAAATTCAAAGCGAGCGGAAGCATTTTTAAAACTTTATAAAATCATACTCTTCCACGGATCATTGTACAAAACTTTAGTAAACAAAACAAATTAACGAAACTGAACAAGAGAAGATTAGAATACAACCTTTGTAGCCCTTTTGAAGATCGAATTTGAAAACCCAAAGAAGAGTTCCTCTAAACGGTAGACACCCAAAGTTCCAACCTTGCTTCGATCTATACCTTCTACTTAACGGATCTTTTCTTTTCCTTATTTCCACCAAAACCCGAACCCAATTATAAAGTATTTTGGTTACTTGAAAATGAGAAAGAGAAATAGCATTTTGTATGTGTGTTTTTGTATCTCAAGTTACATATATATTTTCAATACCAAGACTTGGTATTATATAGAATAAAATTGATACATATAATACAAATATAAAGATTTGGAAAGATTTTAAAAGATTTGCAAAATCAAATCTTTATATAAAATAAGATTTTCAAATCAAACCAAATCTTATTTATATCAAATCAAATCTTATATATTATATAAAATATGATTATAGTACAAATCATTATATAAAATAAGATTTACAAATCAAATCAAATCTTATTTATATCAAATCAAATCTTATATATTATATGATTATAGTACAAATCTTTATATAAAATAAGATTTACAAATCAAATCAAATCTTATTTATATCAAATCAAATCTTATATATTTAGATTTGTAAGTATATGTACACACATAAAAAAAACTTACTTAATTTATTAAACCATTAACTAATGATTAATAAATTACTTTCCGATTAGAAGGTATATCCAACAATTTATGATTGGCCTTTGTGTGCGACCGAATAGGATAAATGGACTTTTAATATTTAATGTCATGGGCATATCTTCGAAATATATGTACCACGGTCAAACCACGATCGAATCGTAGCCAACCCAAGAACATATTTCTAACAGACTCCCACTTGCACTGACATTAATAATATTGGCCTGTCTTAAAAGACACACCGTGTGTAACAACTAGTCTGCTACGTTACACTCCTATATTTTGATTTATATCAGTCATCCTTTTGTTCAAGATATCTATATGAACGTGTGACATGGTTAAGTGTCAATCATCATCATTCAAGATTATGTTTCCCGATAGAGATTTGTGGTGATCAAATAGACTGCTATTGCATCAATTCAGTCGTAGCATGGCCATGCATTTAATGCAACACAAATCAACGAGGGGCCGAGAGATATCGCTTCAACTTGCTATGAGAAGAAGGAACAAATTGCTTCAACTGTATAGACATCCACCACATCCCATATTGTACCTGATCTGCACCCTTATGACTGGTATTTACGCACAACGTTAAATACAGGTCAAAGTAGAATATAGTTTGTGTCAGGATTTCTCATACATATCCACTCTAGGATAAATGATATTGCCATCTTAGAGCTTACTTGTGACTTAAAACCATGAAGTAGCATCTAAGTGTGGTCATTCCAGAACCTTGAATCAACTATCAAGTTCCTCATGAATGTAGTTTCATATAAGCCTATATTACTACACTTCATAGCAGCCTTAATTCAATTCTCTCTTCCTTAGAGAATGACTGACTGTGGAAGTTTATGAAATAGTATTCATTGGAAGTTAAAACATGCAAAATGAAACATGGCAATATACAATGAAATGATCGCATCGTGCGTATAATATAATCTCAATACATTAATCATCAGATCAATTGCAACATATATTATTGCCTAATGTTTAAAGTTTCAAACTTAACATAATAAATATAATCAAACTTTATCATCAATGACACGAATGCCAATAGACATGCTATGAGCATCATGCTTAGTCTGTGGCAAAGGCTTGGTGAAAGGATCAGCCAAGTTCTTAGTCGTGTCTACTCTACTTAATAATATGTCATTTTCTGCTACAAGTTGACGGATGTAATGGTACTTTCTGAGTATATGCCGTGTGCGCTTTTGTGACCTCGTTATTGAGCCAAGACAACCGCACTCACATTGTCGCAAAAAATCTCAACAGGATCATGGATTTAGGAACCACTCCTAGATCCCCGATGAATTTCTTTATCCACATGGCCTCTTTAGCAGCTTCATTTACCGCTATATACTCGGCTTCTGTCGTAGAATCAGCAATAGTACTTTGCTTGCCACTTCTCCATTTGATGGCTCCACCGTTCAACATAAATACAAATCCTGATTGTGAAGAGCAATCATCTCTATCTGATTGAAAACTAGCGTCTGAGTATCCTTTGACGCTTAGCTCATCATTCCCACCATAGACCAAGAACATCTCTTTGGTCCTCCAAAGATACTTTAGAATGTTCTTGACTGCTATCCAATGAGCTTCACCAGGATTGGCCTGATAACGACTAGTCATGCTTAGTGCATACGACACGTCAGGCCTAGTGCATATCATCGCATACATGATCGATCCTATAGCTGAAGCATATGGAGTACGACTCATGGTAGCTGACTCCAAGTCAGAATTTGGACATTGAGACTTGCTCAATATCATTCCCGGGTTCATAGGAACGCACCCTTTCTTAGAGTTATGCATACCGAATTTCTTCAGTATCTTATCTATATATGCACTTTGGTTTAGCCCAATTAATCTCCTTGACCTATCTCGATAGATCTTTATTCCCAAAATATATGATGCATCTCCTATGTCTTTCATGGAGAAAGATTTCCCTAGCCAATATTTGACATCTTTCAGTGTCGGGATATCGTTTCCCATGAGTAATATGTCATCAACATATAGTACAAGGAAGACTACAACAATCCCACTAGACCTAACATAGACACATGGCTCATCTTCGCCTCTAATAAAACCAAATTCTTTGATCTTCTCATTAAAGCAAAGATTCCAGGTACGAGAAGCTTGTTTAAGTCCATAAATGGACCTTTGAAGCTTGCACACACTATTAGGATACTTAGGATGTACATAACCCTCAGGTTGTGTCATAAACACATCCTCTGTTAGTTTACCATTAAGGAAAGCTGTTTTTACATCCATTTGCCATATCTCATAGTCATAAAATGCAGCTATGACAAGAAGTATTCTAATGGATTTCAACATAGCTACTGGTAAAAAAGTTTCATCATAGTCTACACCATATTGTTGCGTGTAACCCTTAGCCACCAGTCTGGCTTTGAATGTGTGTACATTTCCATCCATATCGGTCTTCTTCTTGAAGACCCACTTACACCCAATAGTTTTAATACCTGGTATATGATCAATCAAGATCCAGACTTGATTATCATGCATGGATTGGATCTCGTTGTCCATAGCCTCCTTCCATTTGGCAGACTTGGGGCCTGTCATCGCTTCCTGATAGGTAATAGGTTCATCAGAATCTATATTTTCGTCATCACCCTCAAATATGTGTAAACTATATTTCTTTGGTGTTCGACGCACTCTATCAGATCTACGTATGGGTGGTGGCTGTAGGTCAGTTTCTCTTTCAATTGCAGGCTCGTCGACCTCTTGAGGAGAATCGGTTCCAATATCAGTTTCCATGTCGGTTGATTCTTGAATTTCTTCAAGGTCAATTTTCCTCCCACTGGTTCCTTTCGATATGAGATCCTTTTCAAGGAAGACTCCCCTTCGAGACACAAAGACTTTGTTCTCATTAGGGTTGTAAAACAAATATCTAAAAGAATCAATCGGGTAACCAACAAATACACACTTTTCAGATCTGGGTTCAAGTTTATCTTGAGCTTCATGACGAACGTAAGCCTCACAACCCCAGATTCTTAGATATGAGAGAGACACAGTTTTACCATGCCATATATCATAAGGTGTTTTGGAAACTTTCTTGGTTGGGATGAGGTTAAGGATCCTTGCGGCAGTTTGTAGGGCGTAACCCCAAAAACTGATTGGAAGCATTGTGCGGCTCATCATGGATCGAACCATATCAAGTAATGTTCGATTCCTTCTTTCAGCCACACCATTATGTTGTGGTGTTCTAGGAGGAGCTAATTGTGAGATTATCCCACAACCCCGTAGATGATCACGAAATTCATCATTAAGATATTCACCACCTCTATCAGATCGGAGAATCTTAATTCTTTTGTTCAGTTGATTTTCTACTTCGTTTTGGTATGCCTTGAACACTCCAAAAGTTTCAGACTTTTGTTTAATTAAATAAACATAGCCATATCTACCGAAGTCATCAGTAAATGTAACGAAGTATCGTTCCTTGTGTCTAGTAGGCGATCTGAACGGACCGCACACATCAGTGTGTACCAACCCCAACAGATCCTTTGCCCATTCACAGCTTCCTGTGAAAGGTGCCTTTGTCATTTTTCCTGATAAGGAAGATTCGCATTCATCATACGATATTATATCAAATGATTCTAGAATTCCATCTGACTGGAGTTTGGCTATGCGTTTCTTGTTTTTGTGGCCTAAACGACAATGCCATAGATACGTTTTATCCAAAACATCTTTGGATGAATCAACATTGTAGATTGAACTATCATTTAGCTTTGCTGTGGTTTCTAAGATGCCTTTACAAGGACTAGCCTTGAAATAAAACATCCCATTTTTGTGAACAAGTATTGATCCATTATCAAAACTAAAATTAAAACCATCATTAAATAAAGCATCAAAAGATATAATGTTTTTTGCCATTTCGGCACTGTAGCAAACATTAGATAAAACAATACATAAACCAGAATCAAAAGAAAGATTGTATTCTCCAATCATGTCAACAGAGGCAACATTCTTATTCCCCATGATTAGATTAAGCTCCCTGGTCTTCAGCTTCCTACTTCTTGTGAGTCCCTGCACATTTGTACAAATGTGAGTACCACATCCCGTGTCCAATACCTAGGAATTATAAATAGTAGTATTGTTTAGTTCAATCATGAACAAACCTGAAGGTACGGCGACTCCCTTAGCCCATAGTTCATTAAGTTCCTTCAAGTACTTAGTACAATTGCGCCTCCAATGTCCTTTATCCCTACAATGAAAGCATATTGCTTCTTCAGGAGACTTGGTTTGCGGGATCTTTGAAGTAGAAGAGTTAGCAATGCCCTTAGGTTTAGGTTTGAAGTTGGACATGCCAACCTTACCCTTGCCCTTGTTCTTGCCCTTTGCTTTGTTTTTCTTCTTCTTAATCCCACCTTCACGAATGGCTAGAACGGTAGTTGCGGGTTTAGCTTTGGCCATGTTAGCCTCAGCGGTTTTTAACATGCCATGGAGCTCCATGATTGTTTTCTCCATATTTTCCATATTATAGTTCATAATGAATCCTTCATATGCACTAGTCAGCGAGTTCAGGATAAAATCTGTTGCAAGCTCATGACTTATGGAAAAACCAAGGCACTCCAACCGGTCTATGTGCCCTTTCATTTGTAGTACATGGACACTAACACTACTTCCCGTTGCCATTTTGCAAGATACGAGAGCTTTCACGGTGTCAAACCTTTCTTGCTTTGCTTGTTGTTGGAACATGTCCTTGAGTTGGTTAAGCATGTCATATGACCCTAAGCTCTCCATGCCCTTTTGGAGCTCTGGAGACATGGTCGCCAACATCAAGCATGCTACCTCATTAGACTCGGAACGCCGTTTTTCAAACTCGTCCCTAGCCGCTTGAGTAGCTCTCGATCCGGGTTCTGCCGGTAAGGGTTCCTCAATAGCCCTGATCTTTCCTTCCATCCTAAGAGCAATTCTTAGGTTGCGAAGCCAGTCCATGTAGTTCAAACCCGTAAGCTTGTCCTTTTCGAGGAGCCCTTTAAGGCAGAAATTAGTGATTGATGACGGAGTAGGATTTGTGTTTGTTGCAGACATCTGTCATATTTTTATTTTTAAAGTAAGTTGTATTAGTTAGTTTGATATGTTTAAACCTTGTTAAGATAATTACCCAAGTGTGTTTAATATTCAAACAATTATAATTAACAAGGCTAAGATCCATATTTCACTTATGTTAACGACGGGTTCGCCGCGGATCTCCAACCATAAGCTATTTAGGTAGGTAACTATATTACCAATTTCATCCATTATGAAATTCTTAGGTTCCACGGGATTTAGTGATAATCAATTATTTCACTTGGCATGTTTAATCCCTTCTACGCTAATCCTTCCTCGTGGCGGGTTTGCCGCAAACCACGATTTCAGATTGTAAACCGTCCGTGATAGATACTCGTGAAATCCGGCCCAAGACACTCGGGTATCGCGAAATTCACCTCACCCTTCCCAACACCCAATTAAAGTCCGGCCCAAGACTCTCGGGTATCGCGAACTCTAACAGGTAGAAGGTTCGGATGTGTGTACTACTCATGGATAGCGTAAAGTTTACATTTAAAACGGGTTTTTGTTTTCTTTTAGCAAAAGTAGTTTACACCATTTTAAAACATTTGCTAATTATGTATTGCGTGTTGCGTTTGTTAAACTAATTTTAACCAAACCGTTTTATATGATTATTGTCCCTTTTGTTTTTTTTAAAACATTTTCTAGCTAGCATGGCATAGACAAATAATAAAACAATAATAATCATGACACGCAATTATCGGTAGTATGCCTCGAGTCCTATGCGTTTTTCCGGTGAGCCAACACACGGAAAAACTTGGTCAACTAGGGACATAACCTTGTGTGAAAATTAGCTCCCACTAAAACCGCCATCTCCATTATATGCTCGGATGGGCCACCTTGTGAACATCGTCTTCTTGATTCCAATCTTGGTTGCATTATCTTACATAATAATTATTCTATTTTCTATACTATTACAAATACAATATAAATAGAAAGACGACATGCAAGCCGTTTAATAAATTATTACATTCATCCCGAATAAATAATAAATAGAATCATACAACCAAACATCCACACAAGGGTCTTATAAAGGCAATTACTACCGAATGCAACAACAATTACTTACATAACAAATGGAGTGCCAAACATCCATTTTAATGAAACATGTTTCGATAAGGATTGATTTAAACAACACTTAATGGCACATAACAAATATCAATCCTTGTTTACATAACTTATATATGTAAACCCACTTCATATTTTGTAAGTATGGTTTTCATGCCAAAACCATCCAAACAAACATATTAAGTGAATTAAAACATGTTGGAGATTTATCCACTTTAACAAAGCATAAAGTCTAAAATTAACAATTTTAATTTTCTCATTTCATGTAAAACATGAATATAATTTATGTACTTTATTTTCCTAAACTTTGAATCACTTTTAGTCAACATGCAAGTTACCTTATCAAATTTTCGGATTTTGGCAGATTCATGCATGCAACTTCAGATGGTCATATCTTACTCATTTCTAGTCCGTTTTCGATGATTTTTTTTTTCAAATTTAAGTTCTTTCAGTTAGCTTTCAAATGCAATTGGTCTCATACAATAATATTGAGTTTAAAGCCTCGTAACAGTCCATCAAAGACGGACTGTCCAAGCTGGAAAAATTTCTTAAATGAAAAAAAATGAGTTTAACCAATTTTACATTTTGCCAAAATCCAAGATTCAAATTAGTATTTAGGAAACATAAAACATAAATCATGATACTTGTTTTGCATGTTTGTTATGCATGATCATCTCCAAGAATCATGCACAACGCATCCATCAAAACTAAATATCATAAGAAAAGTTTGCTAAAACTTGTACAAGATGGCTCGGATACCACTGTTGGAGTATGAAACAAATTCAAAGCGAGCGGAAGCATTTTTAAAACTTTATAAAATCATACTCTTCCACGGATCATTGTACAAAACTTTAGTAAACAAAACAAATTAACGAAACTGAACAAAAGAAGATTAGAATACAACCTTTGTAGCCCTTTTGAAGATCGAATTTGAAAACCCAAAGAAGAGTTCCTCTAAACGGTAGACACTCAAAGTTCCAACCTTGCTTCGATCTATACCTTCTACTTAACGGATCTTTTCTTTTCCTTATTTCCACCAAAACCCGAACCCAATTATAAAGTATTTTGGTTACTTGAAAATGAGAAAGAGAAATAGCATTTTGTATGTGTATTTTTGTATCTCAAGTTACATATATATTTTCAATACCAAGACTTGGTATTATATAGAATAAAATTGATACATATAATATAAATATAAAGATTTGGAAAGATTTGCAAAATCAAATCTTTATATAAAATAAGATTTTCAAATCAAATCAAATCTTATTTATATCAAATCAAATCTTATATATTATATAAAATATGATTATAGTACAAATCATTATATAAAATAAGATTTACAAATCAAATCAAATCTTATTTATATCAAATTAAATCTTATATATTATATGATTATAGTACAAATCTTTATATAAAATAAGATTTACAAATCAAATCAAATCTTATTTATATCAAATCAAATCTTATATATTTAGATTTGTAAGTATATGTACACACATAAAAAAAAACTTACTTAATTTATTAAACCATTAACTAATGATTAATAAATTAATTTCTGATTAGAAGGTATATCAAACAATTTACGATTGGCCTTTGTGTGTGACCGAATAGGATAAATGGACTTTTATTATTTAATGTCATGGGCATATCTTCGAAATATATGTACTACGGTCAAACCACGATCGAACCGTAGACAACCCGAGAACATATTTATAACAAATAGCATTGCAGTACATTTCAAAAAGGATGATTTTTTGAAGGCCATGGTGAAATGTCCCGTTCATATTGATTATAAACGTTTCATATTAATTGATTTCGTTGCGAGGTTTTGACCTCTATATGAGACGTTTTTCAAAGACTGCATTCATTTTTAAAACAACCATAACCTTTATTTTATCAATAAAGGTTTCAAAAGCATTACGTAGATTATCAAATAATGATAATCTAAAATATATTGTTTAGACACGACCATTACATAATGTTTACAATAGAAATATATTACATCGACATATGTTTTTTTAATGCAGTTTTTACATAATATCATACAAACATGGACTCCAAATCTTGTCCTTATTTTAGTATGCAAATAGCGGAAGCTCTTAATATTCACCTGAGAATAAACATGCTGTAAACGTCAACAAAAATGTTGGTAAGTTATAGGTTTAACCTATATATATCAACTCGTAACAATAGACCACAAGATTTCATATTTCAATATACATCCCATACATAGAGATACAAATCATTCATATGGTGAACACCTGGTAACCGACATTAACAAGATGCATATATAATAATATCCCCATCATTCCGGGACACCCTTCGGATATGATATAAATTTCGAAGTACTAAAGCATCCGGTACTTTGGATGGGGTTTGTTAGGCCCAATAGATCTATCTTTAGGATTCGTGTCAATTAGGGTGTCTGTTCCCTAATTCTTAGATTACCAGACTTAATAAAAAGGGGCATATTCCATTTCGATAATTCAACCATAGAATGTAGTTTCACGTACTTGTGTCTATTTTGTAAATCATTTATAAAACCTGCATGTATTCTCATACCAAAAATATTAGATTTTAAAAGTGGGACTATAACTCACTTTCACAGATTTTTACTTCGTCGGGAAGTAAGACTTGGCCACTTGTCAATTCACGAACCTATAACAAATATGTACCTATATATCAAAGTATATTCAAAATATATTTACAACACTTTTAATACATTTTGATGTTTTAAGTTTATTAAGTCAGCTGTCCTCGTTAGTAACCTACAACTAGTTGTCCAACTTTAGATGTACAGAAAAAAATTGATATATATTATCTTGAATCAATTCACGACCCAGTGTATACATGTCTCAGGCTAGATCACAACTCAAAGTATATATATTTTTGGAATCAACCTCAACCCTGTATAGCTAACTCCCACATTACTGCATATAGAGTGTCTATGGTTGTTCCAAATAATATATACACATGGGTCGATATGATATGTCAAAACATTTGCATACGTGTCTATGGTATCCCAAGATTACATAATATATTAGAATACATGTATAATATAATATAAGTTAGCTAGGATATGATTAATATAGATTTGTTACCAATTTTCACGTTGCTACAACAAGAAAAATTATCCAATCTTGTTTTACCCATAACTTCTTCATTTTAAATCCGTTTTGAGTGAATCAAATTGCCATGGTTTCATATTGAACTCTATTTTATGAATCTAAACAGAAAAAGTATAGGTTTATAGTCGGAAATATAAGTTACAAGTCATTTTTGTAAAGGTAGTCATTTTAGTCGAAAGAACAACGTCTAGATGACCATTTTAGAAAACATACTTCCACTTTGAGTTTAACCATGATTTTTGGATATAGTTTCATGTTCATAAGAAAAATCATTTTCCCAGAAGAACTACTTTTAAATCAAAGTTTATCATAGTTTTTAATTAACTAACCCAAAACAGCCCGCGGTGTTACTACGACGGCGTATGTCCGGTTTTACAGTGTTCTTCGTGTTTCCAGGTTTTAAATCATTAAGTTAGAATATCATATAGATATAGAACATGTGTTTAGTTGATTTTAAAAGTCAAGTTAGAAGGATTAACTTTTGTTTGCGAACAAGTTTAGAATTAACTAAACTATGTTCTAGTGATTACAAGTTTAAACCTTCGAATAAGATAGCTTTATATATATGAATCGAATGATGTTATGAACATTATTACTACCTCAAGTTTTCTGGATAAAGCTACTAGAAATGAGAAAAATGGATCTAGCTTCAAAGGATCCTTGGATGGCTTGAAAGTTCTTGGAGCAGAATCATGACACGAAAACAAGTTCAAGTAAGATTTCCACTCGAAATAAGATTGTTATAGTTATAGAAATTGAATCAAAGTTTGAATATGAGTATTACCTTGTATTAGAAAGATATCTTACTGTAAATAATAAAGATTTCTTGAGGTTAGATGATCACTCTACAAGATTGGAAGTAAGCTAGCAAACTTGGAAGTATTCTTGATTTTATGAAACTAGAACATGAAGAATTTATGAAGAACACTTAGAACTTGAAGATAGAACTTGAGAGAGATTAATTAGATGAAGAAAATTGAAGAATGAAAGTGTTTGTAGGTGTTTTTGGTCGTTGGTATATGGATTAGATATAAAGGATGTGTAATTTTGTTTACATGTAAATAAGTCATGAATGATTACTCATATATTTGTAATTTTATGAGATATTTCATGCTAGTTGCCAAATGATGGTTCCCACATGTGTTAGGTGACTCACATGGGCTGCTAAGAGCTAATCATTTGAGTGTATATACCAATAGTACATACATCTAAAAGCTGTGTATTGTACGAGTACGAATACGGGTGCATACGAGTAGAATTGTTGATGAAACTGAACGAGGATGTAATTGTAAGCATTTTTGTTAAGTAGAAGTATTTTGATAGGTGTCTTGAAGTCTTTCAAAAGTGTATGAATACATATTAAAACACTACATGTATATACATTTTAACTGAGTCGTTAAGTCATCGTTAGTCGTTACATGTAAGTGTTGTTTTGAAACCTTTAGGTTAACGATCTTGTTAAATGTTGTTAACCCATTGTTTATTAAATCAAATGAGATGTTAAATTATTACATTATCATGATATCATGATGTATTAATATATCTTAATATGATATATATACATTAAATGTCGTTACAACGAGAATCGTTACATATATGTCTCGTTTCAAAATCATTAAGTTAGTAGTCTTGTTTTTACATATGTAGTTCATTGTTAATATACTTAATGATATGTTTACTTATCATAATATCATGTTAACTATATATATATCCATATATATGTCATCATATAGTTTTTACAAGTTTTAACGTTCGTGAATCGCAGGTCAACTTGTGTGGTCAATTGTCTATATGAAACCTATTTCAATTAATCAAGTCTTAACAAGTTTGACTGCTTAACATGTTGGAAACATTTAATCATGTAAATATCAATTTCATTTAATATATAAAAACATGGAAAAGTTCGGGTCACTACAGTACCTACCCGTTAAATAAATTTCGTCCCGAAATTTTAAGCTGTTGAAAGTGTTGACGAATCTTCTGGAAATAGATGCGGGTATTTCTTCTTCATCTGATCTTCACGCTCCCAGGTGAACTCGGGTCCTCTACGAGCATTCCATCGAACCTTAACAATCGGTATCTTGTTTTGTTTAAGTCTCTTTACCTCACGATCCATTATTTCGACGGGTTCTTCAATGAATTGAAGTTTTTCATTGATTTGGATTTCGTCCAACGGAATAGTGAGATCTTCTTTAGCAAAACATTTCTTCAAATTTGAGACGTGGAAAGTGTTATGTACATTTGCAAGTTGTTGAGGTAACTCAAGTCGGTAAGCTACTGGTCCGACACGATCAATAATCTTGAATGGTCCAATATAACTTGGATTTAATTTCCCCCGTTTACCAAATCGAACAACACCTTTCCAAGGTGCAACCTTAAGCATGACCATTTCTCCAATTTCAAATTCTATGTCTTTTCTTTTAATGTCGGCGTAGCTCTTTTGTCGACTTTGGGCGGTTTTCAACCGTTGTTGAATTTGGATGATCTTCTCGGTAGTTTCTTGTATTATCTCCGGACCCGTACTCTGTCTATCCCCCACTTCACTCTAACAAATCGGAGACATGCACTTTCTACCATAAAGTGCTTCCAACAGTGCCATCTCAATGCTTGAATGAAAGCTGTTGTTGTAGGAAAATTCTGCTAACGATAGATGTCGATCCCAACTGTTTCCGAAATCAATAACACATGCTCGTAGCATGTCTTCAAGCATTTGTATCGTTCTTTCGCTCTACCCATCAGTTTGTGGATGATAGGCAGTACTCATGTCTAGACGAGTTCCTAATGTTTGCCAGAATCTTGAAATAAATCTGCCATCCCTATCAGAGATAATAGAGATTGGTATTCCATGTCTGGAGATGACTTCCTTCAAATACAGTCGTGCTAACTTCTCCATCTTGTCATCTTCTCTTATTGGCAGAAAGTGTGCTGACTTGGTGAGACGATAAACTATTACCTAAATAGTATCATAACCACTTGCAGTCCTTGGCAATTTAGTAATGAAATCCATGGTAATGTTTTCCCATTTTCATTCCGGGATTTCAGGTTGTTGTAGTAGACCTGATGGTTTCTGATGTTCAGCTTTGACCTTAGAACACGTCAAACATTCTCCTACATATTTAGCAATATCGGCTTTCATACCTGGCCACCAAAAATGTTTCTTAAGATCCTTGTACATCTTCTCCGTTCCAGGATGTATTGAGTATCTGGTTTTATGAGCTTCTCTAAGTACCATTTCTCTCATATCTCCAAATTTTGGTACCCAAATTCTTTCAGCCCTATACCGGGTTCCGTCTTCCCGAATATTAAGATGCTTCTCCGATCCTTTGGGTATTTCATCCTTTAAATTCCCCTCTTTTAAAACTCCTTGTTGCGCCTCCTTTATTTGAGTAGTAAGATTAGTGTGAATCATTATATTCATAGATTTTACTCGAATGGGTTCTCTGTCCTTTCTGCTCAAGGCGTCGGCTACCACATTTGCCTTCCCCGGGTGGTAACGAATCTCAAAGTCATAATCATTCAACAATTCAATCCACCTACGCTGCCTCATATTCAGTTGTTTCTGATTAAATATGTGTTGAAGACTTTTGTAGTCGGTATATATAATACTTTTAACCCCATATAAGTAGTGCCTCCAAGTCTATAATGAAAAAACCACCGCGCCTAATTCCAAATCATGCGTTGTATAATTTTGCTCGTGAATCTTCAATTGTCTAGACGCATAAGCAATCACCTTCGTCCGTTGCATTAATACACAACCGAGACCTTGCTTTGATGCGTCACAATAAATCACAAAATCATCATTCCCTTCAGGCAATGATAATATAGGTGCCGTAGTTAGCTTTTTCTTCAATAATTGAAACGCCTTCTCTTGTTCATCCTTCCATTCAAATTTCTTCCCTTTATGCGTTAATGCAGTAAAGGGTTTTGCTATTTTGGAGAAATCTTGGATGAATCTTCTGTAGTAACCAGTCAATCCTAAAAATTGACGTATATGCTTCAGAGTTTTTGGGGTTTCGCACTTTTCAACGGTTTCGATATTTGCCGGGTCTACCTGGATACCTTCTTTGTTCACTCTGTGACCGAGGAATTGAACTTCTTCCAACCAAAATGCACACTTTGAAAACTTAGCGTACAGTTTTTCTTTCCTCAATACTTCTAGCACTTTTCTTAAATGTTCTTCGTGCTCTTGATCATTCTTTGAGTAAATAAGTATGTCATCGATGAAAACAATGACAAATTTGTCAAGATATGGCCCATACACTCGGTTCATAAGGTCCATGAACACAGCTGGTGCGTTAGTCAATCCAAACGGCATAACCATAAACTCGTAATGACCATAACGCGTCCTAAAAGCAGTTTTTGGAATATCATCCTCCTTTACTCGCATTTGATGATATCCAGAACGTAAATCGATCTTCGAATAAACCGACGAGCCTTGTAGTTGATCAAATAAGTCGTCAATTCTTGACAGTGGATAACGGTTTTTGTTGGTAAGTTTGTTCAACTCTCTGTAGTCAATACACAACCTAAATGTACCATCCTTTTCTTGACAAACAAAACAGGAGCTCCCCATGGTGATGTGCTTGGTCGAATAAAACCACGTTCTAATAGTTCTTGCAGTTGGCTTTGCAGTTCTTTCATCTCGCTGGGTGCGAGTTTATAAGGAGCACGAGCTATTGCTGCAGCTCCTGGTACAAGATCTATTTGAAATTCAACAGATCGATGTGGAGGTAGTCCCGGTAATTCTTTCAGAAATACATCGGGAAATTCTTTTGCGACGGGAACATCATTGATGCTCTTTTCTTCAGTTTGTACTTTCTCGACGTGTGCTAGAACAGCATAGCAACCTTTTCTTATTAGTTTTTGTGCCTTCAAATTACTAATAAGATGTAGCTTCGTGTTGCCCTTTTCTCCGTACACCATTAAGGGTTCTCCTTCTTCTCGTACAATGCGAATTGCATTTTTATAACATACGATCTCTGCTTTCACCTTCTTCAGCCAGTCCATGCTAACTATTACATCAAAACTCCCTAACTCTACGGGTATCAAATCAATCTTAAATATTTCACTACCCAGTTTAATTTCTCGATTTCGACATATATAATCTGCTGAAATTAATTTACCGTTTGCTAATTCGAGTAAAAATTTACTATCCAACGGCGTCAATGGACAACTTAATTTAGCACAAAAATCTCTACTCATATAGCTTCTATCCGCACCCAAATCAAATAAAACGTAAGCAGATTTATTGTTAATAAGAAACGTACCCGTAACAAGCTCCGGGTCTTCCTGTGCCTCTGCCGCATTAATATTGAAAACTCTTTCACGGCCTTGTCCATTCGTGTTCTCCTGGTTCGGGCAATTTCTAATAATGTGGCCTGGTTTTCCACATTTGTAACAAACTACATTGGCATAACTTGCTCCGACACTACTTGCTCCGCCATTACTCGTTCCGACACCATTTGTTCCTTTCGTTCTGTTAACTCCTGGTCCGTAGACCTCACACTTCGCCGCGCTATGACCATTTCTTTTACACTTGTTGCAAAATTTGGTGCAGAACCCCGAGTGATACTTTTCACACCTTTGGCATAGCTGCTTCTGATTGTTGTTGTTGTTGCGGTTGTTATTGTTGTTGGGATGATTGTTGTAGTTGCTGTTGTTGTTGTTAGGCCGTTTGTTGTAGTTGCGATTGATGTTGTGATTGTTAGGATAGTTGTTGCGATTATTGTTGTAATTGCTGTTGTTGTATTGGTGATTCTTATCATCGTTTTTCTCCCACTTTCTTTTGACTTGCTTCACATTAGCCTCTTCAGCCGCCTGTTCTTTAATTCTTTCCTCAATCTGGTTTACTAGTTTGTGAGCCATTCTACATGCATGCCTGTTGTATGGAGGCGGGCTCGTGTGAACTTATATCTTCTTGGATTCTTTCCGGTAATCCTTTCACAAACGTGTCGATCTTCTCTTCCTCATCTTCGAACGCTCTTGGACACAATAGGCACAATTCTGTGAATCGTCTTTCGTACGTGGTAATATCAAATCCTTGGGTTCGTAATATTCTAAGTTCTGTCTTGAGCTTATTGACCTCGGTTCTGGGACGGTACTTCTCGTTCATCAAGTGCTTGAATGCTGACCACGGTAGTGCGTAAGCATCATCTTGTCCCACTTTCTCTAGATAGGTATTCCACCATGTTAACGCAGTACCTATGAAAGTATACGTAGCGTACTTCACTTTGTCCTCTTCAGTACACTTACTTATGGCAAACACCGATTCGACCTTCTCGGTCCACCGTTTCAATCCGATCGGTCCTTCGGTCCCATCAAATTCTGAAGGTTTGCAGGCAGTGAATTCTTTGTAGGTGCATCCTACACGATTTCTTGCGCCGTTAGCTGCATTGCTAGATTCAGAGTTATTGTTGGTATGTAGCGGAGCCTGTACTGCGGCTATGTTTGAAGCAAGAAAGGCACGAAATTCCTCTTCGCTCATATTCAAGGTGTGTCGAGTAGTCGGTGCCATTTCCTTCAAAATAGTCAAATGAAACGAGTTAATCATATAGAATATCAAGAGTAGTCAATAGTATTTCGTAGCGTAATATGAACTTATTTATAAAAGCTCTTTCTTCATATTAGCGTTTTATACTCTTTAATTCGGGTAGTACCTACCCGTTAAGTTCATACTTAGTAGCTAATGGTGTATCCTATCATATACATGCATAAAAGGCATAATGGTTGCATAAAAGTAGCATCAGGAAGGCTGGAAACAACAGTTTTGTGGAGTTAACCTTCCAGCATTCTCCGTTGTACAGGCTGCTCCATCATGCGTAAGCCCTGAAGGCCGCCTAGGGCGTAAGCCCTGGCCGGAGAACGCCACCTTCAGGGTAAATTTCGGATCACAAGTAACAGAACGTATCATCATCTGACACGTGTCCCCAAGCAATCTGGTGGATCTGACACTATAAATAGACCCCTTGGGTCGTCATTTTACACAGTTCAGATATTCTGATAACTTTGAGAGCTGAGACTTCACTTCTCTCTCTACTTTCTCTCACTAGAAGTCATCCGGCTAGCACTTTTATGCTCTACGGACGACAGATTGATTAAGCCACCCCACAAGTTTCTACACTTGTGAGCGGGGTCTGCAGGGATTATTTCCCGAGAGTAAAAATCAATCGGCAACACTCCGCCCTCCTAAAGCTAGATTACTTCTAGTATCTTGTTGGCACACTAAGCCTTACCTCATAAGGAAATAGGTGTTAACAATGGCGCCATCCATTATTAATACGAATCATCTCACCAACACTGATAAAGACGGCGAAGATAACGAATTCATACCCATAGAAGTAGGCATGATACACCCATGGAAAGCTGGACAACGGAGGAAGGCAGAAGTATTAGAAGATTAGGAAGAGCAATTAATATCCTTTCCTTCTATGTGTAACACAAATCCATCCGATGGTCCAGTAGTTATAGAAGCACGAGTTGCTAATTGCTTAATACGCAACATTTACACTGACACAGGAGCTGTAGCATACATTATGTATGAACATTTCTTCATACAGCTACCCAAAGATGTACAAGAAAAAATGAAGGAAACATATGTGCCGTTGGCAAGTTTTACAAGTGAGCCGTCCTGGTCTGAAGGAAGTATTTTGCTTGAAGTAACCTTGGGCAAGCCACCCCTTAGACGCACAGCCAACATTGAGTTCTTGGTGGTTAAAGCAAATTCACAGTACAACATAATTTTGGGAAGAACTGCTTTAATGACGTTTGGAGCTGTAACGTCAACTGTACATGGTATGATGAAGTTTCCAACGCCAGGCGGAGTAGCAACGTTATATGCAGAACGGCAGAAGTCAATTGAGTGTTCCCAAGTAACAAAGGCAGTAATTATGCCAATCATACACGATGATGGGTCAATTTCACCAAATCTTAAATTTCCAGATCAGAAAATCATAATTGGACACACGTTGTCCGCCGAATGTAAAGAAAAATTATACAATATTTTGACAACAAATCTAGACGTTTTTGCATGGCAGCCGTCTGATATGACCGGTGTTCCAAGGGAAATTGCAGAGCATAGGCTAAACGTGAATCCCAACATGCATCATGTTTGTCAGAAAAAGCATGGCATGGCGCCAGAAAAAAGCAAATTCCTCCGTGATGAGGTGCGAAGTTTGGTGGATGCTGGGATCTTGCGAGAGGTCAAATATCAGACATGGGTAGCCAATCCGGTTATGGTTAGGAAGCCGAACAACTCATGGCGGATGTGTGTGGATTTCACGGATATCAATAAAGCATGTCCAAAGGACAATTATCTTTTACCTGAAATTGATTGGAAGGTTGAATCATTGGCAGGATATCGATTCAAATGTTTCCTAGATGCTGCTAAGGGATATCATCAAATCCCAATGGCTTTAAAAGATGAAGACAAAACGGCTTTTCACACGACGGAAGGCATATTCTGTTACATGAAAATGCCTTTTGGTTTGAAGAATGCAGGAGCAACATATCAACGACTTATTGATATGGCATTTAAGGATCAAATTGGGCGAAACTTAGAAGCTTATGTTGATGACATTGTCATCAAAAGTCATACTGAAGAAAAGATGTTACGAGATATACAGGAAACTTTTGCATCTCTGCGAAAAATTAACATGAAATTAAATCCCAAGAAGTGCACGTTTGGTGTGGAAGAGGGAAAATTCTTTGGTCATATTGTAACAGAACGTGGAATTAAAGCTAATCCTAAGAAAATTCAAGCAATTGAAGATATAAAGTCACCAACTAGCAAGAAGGATGATGATGCGGGTGTGCTGGGCAATGTAACCAGCAACACAGCCAGCTCGAGCTCAAAAGATGTTACACCCGAATCAGGCCAAGCAATGGTCGTTTTGCCATCTATTTCGTATCATCTATGTGTTTTTGGAGCTGGTTCAAGAAGCTCAGGGGTGACCCTACTTCAGTCCTTAAACTGAAGTAGTTATGTTTTCATGAATAAAGTTTTTGATAGTTGAAGGCAAGCCAGCAACGAAGAAGAACCAGCTAGACGGACCAGCAAATGAGTTTAGTTCAGCCAGTAAAGCTTTAATTCACTCAGCCGGGTAACCAGCAAATCGAACCAGCAAAGCTATACTTAGGCGAACCAGCTAGTTCAACCAGCTAAAGAATTTTAGTTCAATCAGCACACGAAACTCTAGTACAACCAGCACGCGATGCTATTTTCTGTCTGAATGGCCAACTTGCTGATACAATTCAAAGTTTACTTATGCTTTTCAATAAACCGGTCAGGTCATGTGCTTAACACGTGTGTGGCTGTTCTAGAAGAATGTTAGCTGTCCAAGGAAGACTCTCATTTATCATTGGATGCTTTTATCATGGGAAGGAGCACTAACAAATGGCAGGCTTTTTGCAGATTGTGTCCTTTATTCTTATTGGCTAATTTGTAATTGTTTGTCCTTTTTTGTCTCCATTTCCTTTTTATGTTTTTGTCTTATTTAGAAAATAGCTGTTAAGCTTCTACTATAAATAGAGAGCTCTTGTAATTGTAAAACTTGGTTGATGATTGAATGAAAAGTTTGATAGAGCTTATCTATTTACAAAATCTCTGTGTCTTTATGAATCTTTGATTCCGGTGACTAAGAGTGGTTTCTTTATCAGTGTTTGTGGTGTTACTTTATCAAACATTGTGGTGATATCCAAATCTTCATATCTGATATTATAGTTGTGGTGGAATCTTTATCAGCTGTAGTTGAAGATTTGGAGTGTTTCTAGATCTCTAATTGTGGTGGTATCTTTATCAATTTGGGGTTTAGATTCTTCTATCCTTGTGTTCTTATTTCAGAGTTTTATACTCTGTTTTTGGGGCTGTTACTGTTACAAATTTGGGGGTTTGTGTTAAGATTTATTTAAGTGAAGAAAGCTTGTTCTAAATTGTGTTTTTAAAGTCATAATCACGCATCAAAGTGGTATCAGAGCTTAGGTTGTTCAAATCGGAACTTTCTTATCATTTTTATTGTTGTTTCAGTTCATACTCTGTTTTAAAGATGTTAAGCTTTATTTCAGATCTGGGTTTCTATTTGTTGCTGAAGGTTTATTTCAGATCTGATATTTGAAATGGCTGGTATTCCAAGGAATATGACTCTTGAAGAAGCTCATAATCTTAGAAGGGATAGAGCTATTGAAGCTCTACAACATCAGATGGAAAGAATGGTTAACTTGTTGGAAGATGGTGTTCCAAGAAGAAATATAATTAGATCTGAAAATGGAGATACAACTATTGTGTGTTCTAGTACTGAATCTGAGGATGGTAGCCAATCTACTGATGGATCTCATGCTTCTTCACAAAGAAGAAGAAGGCATAGAAAAAAAGCTAATGATTTGAAAGATATCAAGATAGATCCACCTGATTTTGAAGGATCCTCTAATCCTGAAGATTACTTTGAATGGGTTCAGGCCATGGATAGAATTATGGAGGTTAAAGGCTATGATGATAAAAAGGCCTTTAAAGTTGCTTTAATCAGATTGAAGAAGTATGCTTCAATGTGGTATGATAATCTAAAAAAAGAAAGGCAATATAAAGGGAAGAAAACAATCAAAACCTGGTCCAAGTTAAAAGAGTGTATGCAAAAGAGGTTTGTTCCTCAAGCTTACAAGCAAGAGCTGTATATCCAGATGAATACACTCAAGCAAGGCAGCATGAATGTTGTTGATTACATCAGAGAGTTTGAGCAGCTCAAGATTCGTACAAATATTAAAGAAGCTGAAGAACACGCTATAGCAAGATTCGTTGGAGGCTTAAATGCATCTATTGCTGATCAAGTTGAAATGCAGCCTCTATGGACTTTTGAGAGTGCTTGTGATGCGGGTGTGCTGGGCAATGTAACCAGCAACACAGCCAGCTCGAGCTCAAAAGATGTTACACCCGAATCAGGCCAAGCAATGGTCGTTTTGCTATCTATTTCGTATCATCTAAGTGTTTTTGGAGCTGGTTCAAGAAGCTCAGGGGTGACCCTACTTCAGTCCTTAAACTGAAGTAGTTATGTTTTCATGAATAAAGTTTTTGATAGTTGAAGGCAAGCCAGCAACGAAGAAGAACCAGCTAGCCGGACCAGCCAATGAGTTTAGTTCAGCCAGTAAAGCTTTAATTCACTCAGCCGAGTAACCAGCAAATCGAACCAGCAAAGTTATGCTTAGGCGAACCAGCTAGTTCAACCAGCTAAAGAATTTTAGTTCAATCAGCACACGAAACTCTAGTACAACCAGCACGCGATGCTATTTTCTGTCTGAATGGCCAACTTGCTTATACAATTCAAAGTTTACTTATGCTTTTCAATAAACCGGTCAGGTCATGTGCTTAACACGTGTGTGGCTATTCTAGAAGATTGTTAGCTATCCAAGGAAGACTCCCACTTATCATTGGATGCTTTTATCATGGGAAGGAGCACTAACAAATGGCAGGCTTTTTGCAGATTGTGTCCTTTATTCTTATTGGCTAATTTGTAATTTTTTGTCCTTTTTTGTCTCCATTTCCTTTTTATGTTTTTGTCTTATTTAGAAAATAGCTATTAAGCTTCTACTATAAATAGAGAGCTCTTGTAATTGTAAAACTTGGTTGATGATTGAATGAAAAGTTTGATAGAGCTTATTTATTTACAAAATCTCTGTGTCTTTATGAATCTTTGATTCCGGTGGCTAAGAGTGGTTTCTTTATCAGTGTTTGTGGTGTTACTTTATCAAACATTGTGGTGAAATCCAAATCTTCATATCTGATATTATAGTTGTGGTGGAATCTTTATCAGCTGTAGTTGAAGATTTGGAGTGTTTCTAGATCTCTAATTGTGGTGGTATCTTTATCAATTTAGGGTTTAGATTCTTCCATCCTTGTGTTCTTATTTCAGAGTTTTATACTCTGTTTTTGGGGCTGTTACTGTTACAAATTTGGGGGTTTGTGTTCAGATCTGTTTAAGTGAAGAAAGCTTGTTCTAAATTGCGTTTTTAAAGTCATAATTACGCATCAAAGTGGTATCAGAGCTTAGGTTGTTCAAATTGAAGCTTTCTTATCATTTTTATTGTTGTTTCAGTTCATACTCTGTTTTAGAGCTGTTAAGCTTTATTTCAGATCTGGGTTTCTATTTGTTGCTGAAGGTTTATTTCAGATCTGATATTTGAAATGGCTGGTATTCCAAGGAATATGACTCTTGAAGAAGTTCATAATCTTAGAAGGGATAGAGCTATTGAAGCTCTACAACATCAGATGGAAAGAATGGTTAACTTGTTGGAAGATGGTGTTCCAAGAAGAAATAGAATTAGATCTGAAAATGGAGATACAACTATTGTGTCTTCTAGTCCTGAATCTGAGGATGGTAGCCAATCTACTGATGGATCTCATGCTTCTTCACAAAGAAGAAGAAGGCATATAAAAAAAGCTGATGATATGAAAGATATCAAGATAGATCCACCTGATTTTGAAGGGTCCTCTAATCCTGAAGATTACTTTGAATGGATTCAGGCCATGGATAGAATTATGGAAGTTAAAGGCTATGATGATAAAAAGGCCTTTAAAGTTGCTGTAATCAGATTGAAGAAGTATGCTTCAATGTGGTATGATAATCTAAAAAAGAAAGGCAATATGAAGGGAAGAAAACAATCAAAACCTGGTACAAGTTAAAAGAGTGTATGCAAAAGAGGTTTGTTCCTTAAGCTTACAAGCAAGAGCTGTATATCCAGATGAATATACTCAAGCAAGGCAGCATGAATGTTGTTGATTACATTAGAGAGTTTGAGCAGCTCAAGATTCGTACAAATGTTAAAGAAGCTGAAGAACACACTATAGCAAGATTCGTTGGAGGCTTAAATGCATCTATTGCTGATCAAGTTGAAATGCAGCCTCTATGGACTTTTGAGAGTGCTTGCAAGCTGGCTATTCAAGTAGAGAAACAAACAAAAAAGAAAATTAATTTTAAGTCTTATTCCAAGCCAGCTGTGCTGCCTATGAAGGGTCAATCATCTATGCTGCCTAGGCATAATGAGGCAGCATCCAAAGTATCTAAAGGCAAAGAGCAGGTTGTAGCTGGTCCTAAAGATGATAGAAGGAAATGCTTCAAGTGCCATGGATTTGGGCATTTGCAAGCTCAATGTCCTAACCAGTGTGCTCTTACACTAAAAGAGATTGAAGATTTGTAAGGGGGTTTTGAAACTGAACCAGCATATGATGAGTCTGATAGTGAAGAGTTTGTTGCTGCTGATATTGGAGAGTTTTTAGTGGTTCGAAGAGTAATGCACTCAGCTGAGACTATTAAAGATAAGAGCTAGCGAGAAAACATCTTTCATTCAAGATGCACAGTCAAGGGTAAAGTGTGCAGCCTGATTGTTGATGGAGGCAGCTGTGCAAACGCAGCATCTGCTCACATGGTGGAAAAGCTTGAGCTGGTTACAAAGAAGCATCCACATCCATACAAACTTCAATGGCTTAACCAAGGCAGTGAGGTAAAGGTTACTCGCCAAGTTACTGTTCCATTTTCTATTGGTACTGTTTATCAAGATGAGATTACTTGTGATGTTATTCCTATGGATGCTTGTCATTTGCTGCTTGGTAGACCTTGGTTATTTGGTAAGTATGTCTATCATAATGGACACCAAAATACTTATTCAATGTATGTGAATGGAAAGAAGATCACCCTCACTTCTTTAAAGCCTAGTGAAATACCTAGAGCTGATCCTACTGTTAAGAATGATAAAGCTTTATTTATGACTCAAGCTGAAGTTGATACTGAGTTAAAGGGTGGTACTGGTGCTTATCTATTGCTGATGGTTGAAAGTGATGAGTTGAACCAGCATGATGAAATACCAGCTAGGGTAAAGCCATTGTTATCCGAATTTGCTGATGTGTTTCCTACTGAGTTAGCTACTGGTTTACCACCAATCAGGGGTATTGAACATCAAATTGATCTTGTACCTGGATCTGTTCTTCCTAATAAAGCAGCTTATCGATGTTCCCCTCATGAAGCAAAAGAATTAGAAAAGAAAGTTAATGAGTTGGTTGCCAAGGGATATGTTAGAACCAGCATGAGTCCTTGTTCAGTACCAGCTTTACTGGTTCCAAAGAAAGATGGTTCTATGAGAATGTGTGTAGACAGCCAAGCTATTAACAACATCACCATCAAGTATAGGTATCCCATACCTAGATTAGATGATATGCTAGATGAGCTGCATGGTTCTTGTGTGTTTTCCAAAGTTGATCTTAGAAGTGGGTATCAGCAGATTCGAATGAAAGAAGGAGATGAATGGAAGACAGCTTTCAAGATCAAAGGTGGATTATTCGAGTGGTTGGTTATACCTTTTGGGTTGTCTAATGCACCCAGCACATTTATGAGGCTTATGAATGAAGTGCTCAGGCCACTTATTGGTCAGTTTGTGGTTGTTTACTTTGATGATATCCTAGTGTACTCAAAAACTAAAGAAGAACACTTGGATCATCTGAGGAAAGTATTTGAGCTATTAAGGCAGAATCAGTTATATGTAAAGCTGGAGAAGTGTGATTTCTTTGTCAGCAAAGTAGTGTTTCTTGGATATGTAGTTTCTGAAGAAGGCATTTCAATGGATCCATCTAAGGTGGAAGCAATCAGATCATGGCCTAGTCCTTCTACCATCACTGAAGTCAGAAGTTTTCATGGTTTAGCTTCATTTTATAGAAGATTTATCAAAGACTTCTCCACAATTGTTGCTCCAATTACTGATTGTATGAAGAAAGGGGTATTTGAATGGTCTAGTTCTGCCCAATCAGCATTTGAATCATTGAAAGAAAAGCTAAGTTCAGCAACTATACTTGCTTTACCTAATTTTGATATGCTATTTGAACTTGAATGTGATGCAAGTGGTGTTGGCATTGGAGCTGTGCTAGTGCAAGGAAAAAGACCAGTAGCTTATTTCAGTGAAAAGCTAAATGGGTCAAAGCTGAATTATAGCACTTATGATAAAGAGTTTTATGCCATCATTCGAGCTGTTGATCATTGGTCACATTACTTGAAGCCAAGGCAGTTTGTTCTCTTTTCTGATCATGAAGCATTAAAATACATTAATGGGCAGCACAAATTAAATCCAAGGCATGCAAAATGGGTTGAATTCTTGCAGATGTACTCCTTTGTGTCTAAACACAAGGCTGGTACTTCTAATGTTGTTGCTGATGCTCTTTCAAGAAAATATTCTTTGTTGTCAATTCTGGATGCTAGAGTTCTTGGATTTTCATTTGTTAAGGAGTTATATGAAGCTGATCCAGACTTTGCTCCTATTTTGAACTGTTCTCCTGCTGAGTCCAAAAGATTATGTTAAGCAAGATGGTTTTCTATTCAAGGGCAGCAGATTGTGCATCCCAAAAGATTCAATCAGGGAGTTGCTGATTAGAGAAGCACATGGAGGTGGTTTAGCTGGTCATTTTGGGATTAACAAGACATTGGATATCCTAAGTGAACACTTCTACTAGCCATGTATGGATAAAGATGTCAAAGCTGTGATTAATCGTTGTGCTACCTGCTGTCAAGCTAAGTCAACTTTTCACAAGGGTTTATATACTCCTCTTCCTGTTACCAACCAGCCATGGGAAGATTTGAGCATGTATTTCATTGTTACTTTACCAAGGACTCAGCGAGGCAAAGATTCTATTATGGTTGTTGTTGACAGGTTTTCAAAGATGGCTCATTTCATAGCCTGCAACAAAACCAATGATGCTACTGTTGTTGCTACTTTATTCTTCAAAGAAATTGTTCGTCTTCATGGAGTTCCCAAAACCATTGTGTCTGATCGAGATACAAAGTTCTTAAGCTATTTTTGGAAGACATTATGGAAGCAGCTTGGAACAAAGCTTTTATTCAGCACTTCTCACTATCCCCAAACTGATGGTCAAACTGAAGTTACCAATAGAACTGTGGGAATGTTGCTAAGGGCACTTGTGAAGAAATGTTTGAAGGAGTGGGATTTGAAGCTTGCTCAAGCTGAATTTGCTTTTAACAGAGCACCTAATTACTTCACAGGAAATTCACCATTTGAAATCTGCTATGGTGCAAATCCACTCACACCCATTGATCTGATTCCTTTTGCAATTGAGCCTAAGGTAAGTGTTGATGCAGTAGCAAAGTCCAAAGAAATGAAGAAGCTGTATGAGCAAGTGAGGGCCAAAATTGAGAAGACCAACCAGCAATACAAGGCTAAAGCTAACCAGCACAGAAAGCAGCCCACTTTTGTTCCTGGTGATCTTGTTTGGATTCATCTAAGGAAGGAAAGGTTCCCAGCAAAAAGGAAGAACAAGCTGATGCCAAGAGTTGAGGGTCCATTTAAAGTGTTGGAAAAAGTTGGTGATAATGCTTACAAGGTCGAGCTGCCTGGTGATATTGCTGTGTCTAGCACTTTTAATGTTAGTGATTTGATGCCCTACCTGGAAGATGACAACCTCGAGAACTTGAGGTCAAGTTCCTTTTTATTGGGGGAGGATGATGCGGGTGTGCTGGGCAATGTAACCAGCAACACAGCCAGCTCGAGCTCAAAATATGTTACACCCGAATCAGGCTAAGCAATGGTCGTTTTGCCATCTATTTCGTATCATCTAAGTGTTTTTGGAGCTGGTTCAAGAAGCTCAGGGGTGACCCTACTTCAGTCCTTAAACTGAAGTAGTTATGTTTTCATGAATAAAGTTTTTGATAGTTGAAGGCAAGCCCGCAACAAAGAAGAACCAGCTAGTCGGACCAGCAAATGAGTTTAGTTCAGCCAGTAAAGCTTTAATTCACTCAGCCTGGTAACCAGCAAATCGAACCAGCAAAGTTATGCTTAGGCGAACCAGCTAGTTCAACCAGCTAAAGAATTTTAGTTCAATCAGCACACGAAACTCTAGTACAACCAGCACGCGATGCTATTTTCTGTCTGAATGGCCAACTTGCTGATATAATTCAAAGTTTACTTATGCTTTTCAATAAACCAGTCAGGTCATGTGCTTAACACGTGTGTAGCTATTCTAGAAGAATGTTAGCTGTCCAAGGAAGACTCCGACTTATCATTGAATGCTTTTATCATGGGAAGGAGCACTAACAAATGGCAGGCTTTTTGCAGATTGTGTCCTTTATTCTTATTGGCTAATTTGTAATTGTTTGTCCTTTTTTGTCTCCATTTCCTTTTTATTTTTTTGTCTTATTTAGAAAATAGCTATTAAGCTTCTACTATAAATAGAGAGCTCTTGTAATTGTAAAACTTGGTTGATGATTGAATGAAAAGTTTGATAGAGCTTATCTATTTACAAAATCTCTGTGTCTTTACGAATCTTTGATTCCGGTGGCTAAGAGTGGTTTCTTTATCAGTGTTTGTGGTGTTACTTTATCAAACATTGTGGTGAAATCCAAATCTTCATATCTGATATTATAGTTGTGGTGGAATCTTTATCAGCTGTAGTTGAAGATTTGGAGTGATTCTAGATCTCTAATTGTGGTGGTATCTTTATCAATTTGGGGATTCTTCTATCCTTGTGTTCTTATTTCAGAGTTTTATACTCTGTTTTTGGGGCTGTTACTGTTACAAATTTGCGGGTTTGTGTTCAGATCTGTTTAAGTGAAGAAAGCTTGTTCTAAATTGCGTTTTTAAAGTCATAATTACGCATCAGCTTGCAAGCTGGCTATTCAAGTAGAGAAACAAGCAAAAAAGAAAATTAATTTTAAGTCTTATTCCAAGCCAGTTGTGCTGCCTATGAAGGGTCAATCATCTATGATGCCTAGGCATAACGAGACAGCATCCAAAGTATCTAAAGGCAAAGAGCAGGTTGTAGCTGGTTCTAAAGATGATAGAAATAAATGTTTCAAGTGTCATGGATTTGGGCATTTGCAAGCTCAATGTCCTAACCAGTGTGCTCTTACACTAAAGGAGATTGAAGATTTGGAAGGGGGTTTTGAAACTGAACCAGCATATAATGAGTCTGATAGTGAAGAGTTTGTTGCTGATGATATTGGAGAGTTTTTAGTGGTTCGAAGAGTAATGCACTCAGCTGAGACTATTGAAGATAAGAGCCAGCGAGAAAACATCTTTCATTCAAGATGCACAGTCAAGGGTAAAGTGTGCAGCCTGATTGTTGATGGAGGCAGCTGTGCAAACACAGCATCTGCTCACATGGTGGAAAAGCTTGAGCTGGTTACAAAGAAGCATCCTCATCCATACAAACTTCAATGGCTTAACCAAGATAGTGAGGTAAAGGTTACTCGCCAAGTTACTGTTCCATTTTCTATTGGTACTGTTTATCAAGATGAGATTACTTATGATGTTATTCTTATGGATGCTTGTCATTTGCTGCTTGGTAGACCTTGGTTATTTGATAAGTATGTCTATCATAATGGACACCAAAATACTTATTCAATGTATGTGAATGGAAAGAAGATCACCCTCACTTCTTTAAAGCCTAGTGAAATACCTAGAGCTAATCCTACTGTTAAGAATGATAAAGCTTTATTTATGACTCAAGCTGAAGTTGATACTGAGTTAAAGGGTGGTAGTGGTGCTTATCTATTGCTGATGGTTGAAAGTGATGAGTTGAACCAGCATGATGAAATACCAGCTAGGGTAAAGCCATTGTTATCCGAATTTGCTGATGTGTTTCCTACTGGTTTACCACCAATCAGGGGTATTGAACATCAAATTGATCTTGTACCTGGATCTATCCTTCCTAACAAAGCAGCTTATCGATGCTCTCCTCATGAAGCAAAAGAACTAGAAAAGCAAGTTAATGAGCTGGTTGCCAAGGGGTATGTAAGAACCAGCATGAGTCCTTGTTCAGTACTTCCAAAGAAAGATGGTTCTATGAGAATGTGTGTAGACAGCAGAGCTATTAACAACATCACCATCAAGTATAGGTATCCCATACCTAGATTAGATGATATGCTAGATGAGCTGCATGGTTCTTGTGTGTTTTCCAAAGTTGATCTTAGAAGTGGGTATCATCATATTCGAATGAAAGAAGGAGATGAATGGAAGACAGCTTTTAAGATCAAAGGTGGATTATTCGAGTGGTTGGTTATGCCTTTTGGGTTGTCTAATGCACCCAACACATTCATGAGGCTTATGAATGAAGTGCTCAGGCCACTTATTGGTCAGTTTGTGGTTGTTTACTTTGATGACATCCTAGTGTACTCAAAAACTAAAGAAGAACACTTGGATCATCTGAGGAAAGTATTTAAGCTATTAAGGCAGAATCAGTTATATGCAAAGCTGGAGAAGTGTGATTTCTTTGTCAGCAAAGTAGTGTTTCTTGGATATGTGGTTTCTGAAGAAGGCATTTCAATGGATCCATCTAAGGTGGAAGCAATAGATCATGGCCTAGTCCTTCTACCATCACTGAAGTCAGAAGTTTTCATGGTTTAGCTTCATTTTATAGAAGATTTATCAAAGACTTCTCCACAATTGTTGCTCCAATTACTGATTGTATGAAGAAAGGGGTATTTGAATGGTCTAGTTCTGCCCAATCAGCATTTGAATCATTGAAAGAAAAGCTAAGTTCAGCACCTATACTTGCTTTACCTAATTTTGATATGCTATTTGAACTTGAATGTGATGCAAGTGGCGTTGGCATTGGAGCTGTGCTAGTGCAAGGAAAAAGACCAGTAGCTTATTTCAGTGAAAAGCTAAATGGGTCAAAGCTGAATTATAGCACTTATGATAAAGAAATTGTTCCTCTTCATGGAGTTCCCAAAACCATTGTGTCTGATCGAGATACAAAGTTCTTAAGCTATTTTTGGAAGACATTATGGAAGCTGCTTGGAACAAAGCTTTTATTCAGCACTTCTCACCATCCCCAAACTGATGGTCAAACTGAAGTTACCAATAGAACTGTCGGAATATTGCTAAGGGCACTTGTGAAGAAAAGTTTGAAGGAGTGGGATTTGAAGCTTGCTCAAGCTGAATTTGCTTTTAACAGAGCACCTAATTACTCCACAGGAAAATCACCATTTGAAATCTACTATGGTGCAAATCCACTCACACCCATTGATCTGATTCCTTTTGCAATTGAGCCTAAGGTAAGTGTTGATGCAGTGGCAAAGGCCAAAGAAATGAAGAAGCTGTATGAGCAAGTGAGGGCCAAAATTGGGCAGACCAACCAGCAATACAAGGCTAAAGCTAACCAGCACAGAAAGCAGCCCACTTTTGTTCCTGGTGATCTTGTTTGGATTTATCTAAGGAAGGAAAGGTTCCTAGCAAAAAGGAAGAACAAGCTGATGCCAAGAGCTGAGGGTCCATTTAAAGTGTTGGAAAAAGTTGGTGATAATGCTTACAAGGTCGAGCTACCTGGTGATACTGCTGTGTCTAGCACTTTTAATGTTGGTGATTTAATGCCCTACTTGGAAGATGACAACCTCGAGAACTTGAGGTCAAGTTCCTTTTCAGAGGGGGAGGATGATGCGGGTGTGCTGGGCAATGTAACCAGCAACACAGCTAGCTCGAGCTCAAAAGATGTTACACCCGAATCAGGCCAAGCAATGGTCGTTTTGCCATCTATTTCGTATCATCTAAGTGTTTTTGGAGCTGGTTCAAGAAGCTCAGGGGTGACCCTACTTCAGTCCTTAAACTGAAGTAGTTATGTTTTCATGAATAAAGTTTTTGATAGTTGAAGGCAAGCCAGCAACGAAGAAGAACCAGCTAGCCGGACCAGCAAATGAGTTTAGTTCAGCCAGTAAAGCTTTAATTCACTCAGCCGGGTAACCAGCAAATCGAACCAGCAAAGTTATGCTTAGGCGAACCAGCTAGTTCAACCAGCTAAGGAATTTTAGTTCAATCAGCACACGAAACTCTAGTACAACCAGCACGCGATGCTATTTTCTGTCTGAATGGCCAACTTGCTGATACAATTCAAAGTTTACTTATTCTTTTCAATAAACCGGTCAGGTCATGTGCTTAACACGTGTGTGGCTGTTCTAGAAGAATCTTAGCTGTCCAAGGAAGACTCTCATTTATCATTGGATGCTTTTATCATGGGAAGGAGCACTAACAAATGGCAGGCTTTTTGCAGATTGTGTCCTTTATTCTTATTGGCTAATTTGTAATTGTTTGTCCTTTTTTTGTCTCCATTTCCTTTTTATGTTTTTGTCTTATTTAGAAAATAGCTGTTAAGCTTCTACTATAAATAGAGATCTCTTGTAATTGTAAAACTTGGTTGATGATTGAATGAAAAGTTTGATAGAGCTTATCTATTTACAAAATCT
This sequence comes from Rutidosis leptorrhynchoides, assembly GCF_046630445.1. Taxonomy (NCBI): domain Eukaryota; kingdom Viridiplantae; phylum Streptophyta; class Magnoliopsida; order Asterales; family Asteraceae; genus Rutidosis; species Rutidosis leptorrhynchoides. The sequence continues at coordinate 311,168,467 of NC_092333.1, read as the reverse complement.
CTGTGTCTTTACGAATCTTTGATTCCGGTGGCTAAGAGTGGTTTCTTTATCAGTGTTTGTGGTGTTACTTTATCAAACATTGTGGTGAAATCCAAATCTTCATATCTGATATTATAGTTGTGGTGGAATCTTTATCAGCTGTAGTTGAAGATTTTGAGTGTTTCTAGAACTCTAATTTTGGTGGTATCTTTATCAATTTGGGGTTTAGATTCTTCTATCCTTGTGTTCTTATTTCAGAGTTTTATACTCTGTTTTTAGGGCTGTTACTGTTACAAATTTGGGGGTTTGTGTTCAGATCTGTTTAAGTGAAGAAAGCTTATTCTAAATTGCGTTTTTAAAGTCATAATCACGCATCAGATGTTCAACGGCTACATGGATGTCTAGCAGCATTAACAGGATTCTTGTCCAGAGCAGCTGAAAAGTCACTTCCATTCATGAAGGTGTTAAAGGGCTGTTTAAATAAAAAAGATTTTGTGTGGACGGCGGAAGCCGAAAATGCATTCCAAGAGATCAAGCAGTTGTTAAAAACATTACCTACATTAACAGCTCCAAAAGAGGGGGAAACCCTAATTTTATGCTTAGCTGTCTCAAAGGAAGCAATAAGTTCTGTCCTAATCGCAGAACGAAACGGCGTGCAAATGCCTATATATTTTGTTAGCAAGGTGTTGCAGCTTAGTGAAACAAATTATCCACCACTTCACCGCATGGTTTATGCCCTTGTGCATACTGCACGACGTTTACGAAGATATTTTCAAGGTCATCCCATCTTAGTGTTAACAGATCAACAATTGAAGCAAATACTCCGGCGTCCAAAATCATCTGGCCGTTTAGCAAAATGGGCCATCGAGTTGGGGGAGTATGAAATCAATTTTGCTCCCCGAAATGCAGTTAAAGGACAAATTTTGGCAGATTTCCTCTTGGAGACAAATGAAAAAGTAGAGTATGACAACAAAATGGAACCATCACAGCATGAGTGGGAGTTACACACTGATGAGGCATCCAGTGAAGAGGGAACAGGTGCAGGGCTAGTATTAACAAGCCCAGACGTTGAAGAGTATACTTATGCATTGAAATTCTGTTTTTATGCTTCAAACAATGAAGCAGAGTATGAGGCGTTACTCTCCGGCCTCCGCATAGCGGTAGAAATGGGCATAACAAATTTACGAGCATATGTTGATTCTTAAATTGTCGCCCAGCAGGTTAATAGAACGTTCGATGCAAGGGATACATCCATGAGGCAATATGTAAAGTTGGTGGAGGCAATTTCAAAGAAATTTGATAACCTTGAAGTCGTACAAATCCCTCGAAATAAGAACAAAAAAGCTGATGTCTTGAGCAAGTTAGCTACTTTAACCTTTGATCATTTGCACAAACGAGTGTTGGTTGAAGAACTTAAGGAGAAATCAATACATGGAAAACCAATTATTGCAATAGTTGAAGGAGCTAAAGAAACTTGGATGACTCCGTATTTGAGATATTTGCATGACGGATGGTTACATGTTGATAAGGCCGAAGCAAGAAGAATAAGAGTGACCGCACCAATGTATGAACTTGTTAGTGGTGTCCTTTATCGAAAATCATACAATGGTCCGTTGTTAAGATGTTTAACCAATGATGAAGCATTAAAAGTGGTCAAAGAAATGCATGAAGGAGTTTGTTCTCAACACTTCGGTTTCCGTACTGTGGCATCACGGATCATGCGACAAGGGTATTTTTGGCCTTCCCTTTATCGGGATGTCGCAGAAATCATAAAAACATGTGAGAGTTGTCAGAGGCATGGTACAATTCAGCATCTTCCAAAGTATGACTTGATACCGGTATCATCCGCTTGGCCGTTCTGTAAATGGGCTATTGATATTGTGGGGCCATTCAATAGGAGCATTGGTAATGCTAAGTTCTTGGTGGAAGCGATCGATTTTTTCACGAAATGGGTTGAAGCAAAGGCTTTAGCAAAAATCACAGGAGAAAATGTCTAGAAGTTTTTTGGCATGATATTGTATGCCATTATGGGGTGCCAAATGAAATAGTCAGTAATAACGGCAAGCAATTTGCAGAAAATCCATTTCGGAGTTGGTGTGAAGAGCTGGGCATAAAGCAAAACTTTACATCTGTTGCTCATCCTCAAGTGAACGGACAAGTGGAGGTTACCAACAAGGAAATCGTTGCTGGCATTAAGGCACGGTTGGGTCTAAGTCAAACTGGATGGGTGGATGAGCTACCAAATGTATTGTGGGCACACCGGACGACGCCAAAGCGGAGCACGGGGGAAACACCTTTTAGTCTGGTGTATGGAACAGAGGCAGTGATACCGGCTGAAATATGTGTGCCAACACAACGCATTATGGCATTTGCTGTTGAGGCTAATTCTGAGGCGTTAAGGGAGAATCTCAACTTGTTGGACGAAAGAAGGTTGATGGCTGCCATCCGGCAAGCAGATCACAAGCATAAAATGGCAAAATATTATAACAAGAAAGTGCAGCATGTGCAGTTTGAAGTAGGTGATTTAGTACTACGTGATAATGAGGCAAGCAGACAAATCAAATTTGGAAAGTAATGGTGTATCCTATCGTATACACACATAAAAGGCATAATGGTTGCATAAAAGTAGCATCAGGAAGGCTGGAAACAACAGTTTTGTGGAGTTATACGTCCAGCGTTCTCCGCTGTACAGGCTGCTCCGTCATGCGTAAGCCCTGATGGCCGCCTAGCGCGTAAGCCCTGGCCGGAGAACGCCACCTTCAGCATAAATTTCAGATCACGAATAACAGAACGTATCATCATCTGACACGTGTCCCCAAGCAATCTGGTGGATCTGACACTATAAATAGACCCCTTGGGTCGTCATTTTACACAGTTCAGATATTCTGACAACTTTGAGAGCTGAGACTTCACTTCTCTTTCTCTCTCTACTTTCTCTCAATAGAAGTCATCCGGCTAGCACTCTTACGCTCTACGGACGACAGATTGATTAAGCCACCCCACAAGTTTCTACACTTGTGAACCGGGTCTGCAGGGATTATTTCCTAAGGGTAAAAATCAATCGGCAACACTCCGCCCTCCTAAAGCTAGATTACTTCTAGTATCTTGTTGGCACACTAAGCCTTACCTCATAAGGAAATAGGTGTTAACAATGGCGCCATCCACTAATGACATGATAACTGTTGAAGATGTACCCGTTCAGCCACTAGATGGTACGATTGAAGAAACAGTTGCTGAAACTGCAGAAAGACTTAAACATTTGGCAACTAATTCGGAGAAAAGGCCAGTAATCGAAGAAGCGACAGCTAAAAGTGCAGAAAGACTTTCAAATTTTGTTACTAATACAGAGCGACGACCATTGATGCAACCACGGCGATGTCTATCATTTATACCTCTTCGGTGGATGGCGGATGGCAGAGACAAGCAAATAATGAAGAGGCAATCTATATCAAAATACAAGTTATCCAGGCTACTCGACAAGCTGGGCAGTCTTATTGATGATTTTGGGGATGATAACGACCTGAGCTATGATAATAATGACTCTGATGATGAAACTGACAAAGCTGAGTTCATGTCAGAGAAGCAGGCAGTGTTGCTTTTGAATGACATTCTTAAGCAGACAGCTCCGGCAAAGTATAAGCAATGCTTAGCGCAGCCCGCAGTCCGTGCTGTGGCCGTGGATAATTTCTTTACCCTCATTACTGGAGAGCAAGCCACCAAGCCACCGGCCATGGCAGAATCTACACAGTGTTTCATTGATCGAATTGCTAATTATCCATTGCCCAGAAATCTTGCTATACCAGCAATTGGAGTTTATGATGGCACAACGGATCCGGAAGATTTTCTGACTATGTTTGAAGGTGTTATGAGGTTGCAGCATTGGAAAGATGAAACTGCGTGCCATATGTTTCCTATGGTATTTCATAAAATGGCACGCGAATGGTTTGCTAGTTTGCCGCCAAGGAGTATTACCAGTTTTCTTGATTTGAGAGCAAAATTTGTGATGCAATACCAAAATCTACGGAGCTGTACTCTGACACATCTTGATGCACACGAGATCACAATGCATCATAACGAAACTTTGAGCAATTTTATGATGCGTTATACACTTGAAGCACAGAAGATTCCTGATTGTCCAGAATCACAGCTTGTGTCTGGCTTCATTTTCTGTCTGGACCAACGACGGTTTAGTGCACTTATTCATGCATTACGGTATGACTTGCCAAAAACATTGCATCAAGCATTGGAGGTTGCACAGAGGCATGTACGAGTTGGTGAGCGTGGGTGGAACAAGTTTGATACTGGCAGTAGTAGCAAGCTGCACAACGGAGGACGGTATTTTGACAGAAATCAGAGAAGGAATGACAATTCAAATGGAGGATGGAGAGGAAACAATCACCCTAATGATTTTCACCACAACAGAAAGCCAATAGAAAGGCACCCGTTGATTATGGCGCTTACCAAAACTCCGAAAGAGATCCTCTTCACTGAACCAATTCGGACCACTTTCAATGCTCCAACACCTATGGAAGAAAGGGAGGGTCCAAATAGTGAGTTGTGGTGCGATTTCCATGAGGCGTAGGGCCATGATACGGATAATTGCAAATCTTTGATGAGGGAAATCATAGCGAAAATCAAGGCAGGAGAATTGAATCATTTGTTGCCTGCCAAACAGTACAGGAGGAATGATCCTCGCAGGAAATTTGCGTGGCAAAGGAATGACGGTAACAGAGGACGCTGTGGAGAGAACAGAAGAGAGCAGCATGGCGGAAGAGATAATCGGAACCAACTGCAGTACGGAGACCGGGTCACAGAGCGTGAGACAACTCCAGAAGTTGTAATTAGGATGGTTTGGATCAACGACAGTTATTATGCAGAAGGTGAATCATCAAACAGCAATTTGGAAAGCTGGAGATATGCTCCAATCATCTTTCAGCCAATTCAGAATTGGGCGTTATCTGTTCAGCCAGTGATCATTTCAGCAGAGATAGCCAATAAGTTTGTCAATTGTATCTATACAGATACGGGAAGTGAAGCTGACATCATTTACTGGCATTGCTTGAAGACTTTTCCAAGGCATGTGCAGGACAGAGCTAGGCAAACGAGATTGAAAGTTTCTCGATTAACGGGAGCACCGGTAAATGCCATGGGGCAGATTTGTTTGGAAGTTGTTATGGGCACATTCCCATTGTTAAGAACAGAAACAATTGATTTCACAATCATAGATGGAAATTCTCGGTTTAACGTCCCTTTTGGAAGGACATCGTTGGCTAAATTCGGAGCAATAACATCGACAGCTCATGCATAGATCAGGTTCCCAACTCCTAACGGAGTAGCCGCCATACATTCACAGTATGTGGCACCGGCTAGGGAGAGATCCACATTTGTGAACTTACCAAAAGGCAACGTAAACTGGAGAAAGCATGATCGGTTGTTTAGTGATGATGAAGTTCAGGAGTTTTTCATTCCATAATCAAGTGTGTAGGCCGGATAGCGCTGGGCGCTCGGCGTGTGAAGAAGCAAATCTCAGCATGCTATCAAGAGCAAAAGTTTACTATCAAGAGCAGTTTTTTAGCATTTTTATGAAGGCATTGTCTTTCACAATCGTTGTATTCATGCCAAAATACACATGTTTGGCATTTGAAGAACATATTTTCGCATTATAATGAAGAGCAGCATTTATCAATTTACTGTGAGCCATTGTGCTAATTTTACAGTGCATATGTTAGCAATTGCATACATTAAACATTCATGGCGTACTAATTAGGCTTGATCCACCTAAATTCATCATCAAGTTTATGTACTGCACAGTACCGAAGAAAATATTATATATTTTTAAACAAAGTGCTGCCCGTGACAAATGTAAAACATTACATTTATAACCTGCCCACAGAAGGAGTGTATTTTTAAAATATCTCCGATGGCGGAAGCTTTTGTGCCGGCCAGTAAAGGCACAAGGGATCAGCTAGAAAACGTTTAAGTTTTACTAGAACGCACCGAGGCATGATACAAAACTCAGATACTTGTCATGACAAACATTATAAAAAACTTACTTCACAGAACGAAGTTCTATATTTTATGTATGAAGGCAAAATAATTAGCAATTCTTCCTCATATACTTTATGGCGGAAGGCGTAAGACGGAGAGTTTATTGATTTGTAATCATTCTTCTAAAACACTTTCAATTCTTCCACATATACTTTATGGCGGAAGGCGTAAGACGGAGAGTTTATTGATTTGTAATCATTCTTCTAAAACACTTTCTATTCTTCCTCATTAATTTTATGACGGAAAGCGTTTAACAGAAATTAGACATCATATTAATTTAGCAAAACTTAATACTACAAGGCGTCTACATATGAATTACCTTATACACTTTTTAAAATGATTTGCTCAATTATACACTGCACAATTGTGTATAGAAATTTTATGCTCAGGTGCATAATCGATTGGTTTTAAAGTGTTAAGCATCAAAATATTTGCAACAAGCATGTAAACACACATAGTCATCACAATAAAGTCGGTATATATATATATATAATGTCAAAATCAGATGGAAAATTATTACAAAACATTGTTTGATATTTTTACAAAAATCAATCAAACTGCACGCTAAGCACATCTTGAGCAGATGAATCATCTTTGTTGCATACTTCGTCAAAAACGTTTATCTTCAAATTTATCAATTTGTTCTTGGCCTCATCAATTTTTTCTTGAGTACCAGGAGGCATAAGTTTGGCAATAGCAGCAGAAGGGGTTTGATTGGGAGCAAGGCGTTTGAACAGCTTGCCGGTCACATCAGCAATAGCCTGGGCGCAGGCAGCATCAACATAATCATTGTAGGGATTCCCTACAAGATTGGATCCAAGCACCTTAGCTATCAGACCTGGTACACCCTTCTTAAGCTCAGCAAAATTGCCCTCACCTTTCTCCGCCCTCCGGAGAAGCTCATCAGACTTTTCTCTCTCTGCATTCAACTGTTTCTCCAGCTCACCAACTTTCACCTGTTCCTCTTCCAATATCTTCTTCTCAGCATCCCTTTCCCCTTGCAGAACAGCAGCAACATCTTGAGCACTTTTTAGCTCAACTTCTTTAGCCTTTATTATTTTCTGCGCATCACTTAAGGCACGCTCAGCATCAGCAGCTCTTTTACGAGCATTTGCACCTTCAGTTATGTCCTTACAGGCTAAAGCAAGAATAGACTCTTGATGCTCCTGCAGTTGCAGCACAGAGTCCAGGTGGTTGGTTAGCAGTACATGAGCTGCCATAGTTGATTCCCTGAGTTGATCAGAACGGAGAGCAGTGAATTGAGGTTTCAGCTCAGGGATAACACAAACCTGTACAAAATAAAATTTTATGAGTAAATTCAGGCAACTCATATCAATAGCTTACAAGCATATACATGTAGATGGTCTTATCATTCATACCTGAAGAAGAGTTGCAAATTCTTTATCCTTAGTGGCAGGGTTTGCAATGATGGCCTGCAAAGCCCTCACATGAGCAGGAAGAGTTGGCTCTTGAACATTGGAGGAGGTGACAGTAGGGTTAGTGATATTAGGAAGAGGAGAATCATAAGCAGAGTATCCTTCCGGCCTATCTTCATGAAATTCAGATTCATCGAAGGGAGCAAAGTTTGGGTCAGGCATTTTCAGTCCCTTCTCTCCTTCACTTTCAAGATTCCCCTCTGGCCTCCAGTCACCGCCCTCCGTAGCCTTCCCTTGGCTATCATCCAACTCTGCTAAAATTACTAACAAAAACAAATTAGCATTATGAACAAACATAACAGTTATAAGCAAAAACATGTGCATTTTTAAGAAAGTGCAGAATGATCATACTTCTCCTACGTTTCTGCTTATTACCCTCCTATGTACTCTTCGCCCTTTTAGAGCCTATGCTCTTCTTTCTTGTCTTTTGAGTTGGAGGAAGAGTAGGGTTAGTTTCACCCGTGATGTCAACTGATGCCGATGTTTGCTGATCGGCGGTGGTGGTATCATCCGTTGTCCGCTTAGTGTCTGTATGTTCAGACCCGGATTCGCTATCTGAGCTGCTCACAGCAATTTCTTTCCCCTTTTCGGCATCAGCAGCAGCTTTAGTTTCAGCTTCAATTCTCTCTGCCTCTAGCTCTTCAGCAGTTTTGTCACGAGCAGTGACCTCTACATCATCATCAAGATCAGCGGATAAAAGAGCAGAGCGAACCTGCATCACGGAGTTGCCTGCAAAAGTTACACATGAATAGCAATATAAGTACACATGACAAACAGTAGACACAAATATATATATATATATATATATATATATATATATATATATATATATATATATATATATATATATATATATATATATATATATATATAATAGAATGATCATATCACATCCTACCCTGTTTTTTCCCACGAAGTACTGGCACAGAATTGCTCGGCCATTCTTGGCTCACTTTGCACAGCACAAGAATTCCCTCATACCTTTCGTATGATCTGGGTGGAAGACGGAGTCCTTTCAAACTATTTACTATCCGCTATTTTGAGGGAGAAATCTTAACACCCTTTCCTATGCTAGCATCAATAGCACCCCACTCCCGGACAACGGAGTATTCCTCCGGAATAACAGTTTCATCAACAAAGAAAAATGGACTTTTGTTCAAGTTTGAAACTCTATTTAGACCAACAAAATGATTATTTTTCTTACTATCAATAGTAAGCCAGCAATCGCTAATTGTACGGATTCTAAATAAAGAGATAAAAACATTAATGCGAGGCTTTATTTAATAGCATTGCAATACATTTCAAAAAGGATGATTTTTGAAGGCCATGGGGATGTATCTGACTAAGCCAGGCACCATAATATCTAAGAAGGCGAAGAAGAAAGTTAGTAAGGGGAACACGGAGGTTGCCGTGGGTAATTTGTAAAGCGTATAAAGTAATTTTCCCCTCAGGAGGGTTGTCAGCAGTTTGTCCGATGGTGGGAAGAACAGGGTTGTATTGATTGAGATGGCGAAAGGCAATCTTTAAGCCATCTAAATATTCACTGGTTAATGATGAAGCCATCATGCTAACTTCTGGAATGTCAGCGGTATTTGATGAAGAAGGCTTGGCGTGCTCTTGGCCAGTACTCCGTGAAGAAGCCATGGTAATATAGTAAAAGATATCAAGAAGAAGAAAATAGCAGTAAGATGAAGTGTACTGACCTTGGAAGACGGTAAACCTTAAAAAGTTGAAGATTGAAGAAGGCGATGAAGATTTGGGGGAGAAATATGCTTTTTAGATCTTAGCAAAAGTAAAAAAGTGATGGTAACAGGGTTATGACGGTTTTTATAGGATTTCATCGATGCAATTTTTATGGCCACGATTAAGACACGTGTAGGGGTGAGTTTAAACGAAGGGTACGAAATAGCACTTTTTACAGCTGGAGGCGAGTGGACGATCTCAGCCGTAAAAAATTAATCATAACAGCGTCAGTAAAACTCGTCTGCATTTAATGCCTAAAATGTTTTCCCCGATGCAAGTGGGCAATGAACAGGCTGGTTTGGCATGCGTTTTTCATAAGTTTAACGACTTAATCATTCTTCAAATGCTTAAGTCATTAAACTGGGGGGACTTAATGGTGTATCCTATCGTATACACACATAAAAGGCATAATGGTTGCTTAAAAGTAGCATCAGGAAGGCTGGAAACAACAGTTTTGTGGAGTTATACGTCCAGCATTCTCCGCTGTACAGGCTGCTCCGTCATGCGTAAGCCCTGAAGGCCGCCTAGCGCGTAAGCCCTGGCCGGAGAACGCCACCTTCAGCATAAATTTCGGATCACGAATAACAGAACGTATCATCATCTGACACGTGTCCCCAAGCAATCTGGTGGATCTGACACTATAAATAGACCCCTTGGGTCGTCATTTTACACAGTTCAGACATTCTGACAACTTTGAGAGCCGAGACTTCACTTATCTTTCTCTCTCTACTTTCTCTCACTAGAAGTCATCCGGCTAGCACTCTTACGCTCTACGGACGACAGATTGATTAAGCCACCCCACAAGTTTCTACACTTGTGAACCGGGTCTGCAGGGATTATTTCCCAAGGGTAAAAATCAATCAGCAACACTCCGCCCTCCTAAAGCTAGATTACTTCTAGTATCTTATTGGCACACTAAGCCTTACCTCATAAGGAAATAGGTGTTAACAGAAAGCTAGCCCCAAAATGGGAAGGACCTTATAAGGTCACGAAAGTAAATCAGAATTGATCATACATGCTTGCTGCGCCTTCCGGCGAGCAATATGAAAGAGCTTGGAATGCAATGAATTTAAAGAAATTTTATGCTTAGCACTATATGCATCGACAGCTTGATCAACTGTCAAATGCATGAGATATAGTCGTAAATGTAAAAGTTTCTTTAAGAATATGAATAATAGCAATTATTCTTATGGAAATATTTTTCACAAATTTTATCCGGCCAAGGATTATTTAGCCCAAGTGTCACATAGCTGTGTGCATCCCTACTCGCAGAAATAAAGAAAGCCTTTCGGTGGTAGAAGTACAATCATATTCAAAATGCTTGTATCGATAGTGAGACATGTAGAACTCACTAAAGCATCGAAGCGATGAAATGAATCTACAAAAAATGTCATGACACAACTTATATACACAAAATGCAGAGCACAACGGAAAACGGATCTTAGTGTCCAGCAAAATATTTAAAGGCGAAAGTAATTCATAACTTTTCCTCATGAGTTTCATGACGGAAGGCGTATGACGGAGAATATGATTTTGATATTCATAGCTATAATGATTGCAAAGTACAATCTCAATATCTTGAGCATTGTTCATTACAACAATCTTACTAAGTTACAGCATATATTTCTAATATACATAACCAAGTGCAATATTAAGTATTATGTAAAAGCAGATGTATAACAACATAGTGTTTCATTCATCCTGTGGAGTATAATTCAATACATCATCTATTGTTACATCTGGCCTTTTACAAAGATTTTCAAGATCAGAAAACCTCATATTTTCTATTGAGGCACCGGCTGCATCAGCTTCTAAATTGGCATTTTCATTAATCTTTGATGTGATTACCTCAGGCAGAGGATTTGGAAGTTCTGGTAGTTTTCTTTTCATAAAATTGAAAACTTTAACCGTTCAACAGATTTGGCAAGGCGGACAAACTCACGGATTCTGTGAGATAGTGCCTGACAGTTAAAGATACGCTCTACAAGCGCAGGAATGCCAGTTATCATTCGTCTTTCGTTCTCCTCTTTGGCTTTAAGCTGTTCTTTCAACATGTTATTTTGCTCAAGCATTTTTTCGTTCTCCTTTACTAGTTCATCAATTTTGCTTAGATTCCGCTTTTCTCTGAAAGATAGTTCTTTGACTTGGTCCTTATACTCCGCCCTCTGACTGTTGCAATTTTCATAGTGCCTCTTCATTGTCTCGTATTCCCTCTTTATCTCTGTGGCTATTCGTTCAGTCTTGGCTACTTTCTCCTTTTCAGCAGATAGCTCCTTATTTGTAGTACTTCACTATTTTGCAAATCAGATAGGCGTTAAAGGTCATTCAAACCAGAAGCAATGTTCAGAATGATACTTTGTGCCTTAACCTTCTTGGCATCTACATCAGATAAATTGCTAAAGAATTGGGCTAGTGAAGGACACACCATGGCATTCAAAAAAGTCACGAAATCTTCGTACGAGTGTGGTGGTCCTTTTAAAAGGGAGGAAAGCATGTTTGTGTCAAGATTGGGAAGTGCAATTTGTTGTTGAGAAGAACTAGGGCCAGCTCCTTGTTGAGCGGATGACGGAGGAATTTGACTAGTTCTTCTCCTCTTGGCGGAAGGCGGAAGAGTTGTTAATGTAGTGTCTTGATGTGCTTCACTAGCTGTTGGAGATAAAGGAAAATTGTTATTTATAAAAGAGTTCCAATATGCTTCACAAAATTTCAAAGGTGGCATAAAGTATAAGGAATGGTTTGGATTATAAAATCCACCAGTACTGGGTATGCAAGAAAACAAGTACAGGTTTTGGTATGGAATTTTACATAATTCAGTGTTGTCATTTTCATTACCTGAGGTACGACGTTCCCTAGAGGCAACTCGATTCATACCTATGTCTTCTTCTTCTTCTTCTTCTTCATCTTCCTCCTCCCTCATTACATCTATTTTGGGGGTATTATCAATAATTTTCTCGGTGGTAAAGGTAAGCTGTGAATACGATGATGATCGCATGGCGGTAAGCGGAGTAATTTCTGAAAAATTAAAAAGTCACAGTGATTAAATGGATAAATAAAGAAGAACATTTTATTTACGCATATGTAGCAAAAGTAAATGCTTACTCTTTTTCCCAGCAAGAACACAGGCATAGCCTTGTGAAATATCCCAATCTTGGCTCATGGATGTCAGTGAAAGCATGTGTTCCCCATATTTAATGTCATTGATTTCTTCAGCTTTAATTCTATTAAACAAAAGGTTTTCTTTGGTGACGAGTTTTGGAAAGGTAACAGATACGGTATGCGAGTATTTGCGCCATACTCGAGTAGCTGAGTATTGTTTATCAATTGCATCCTCATTAATAAAGATAAATGAAGCATACCAATTGTCGCCGGGATGATCAAGTGCAGGTTTCAGAAACCCATGAACTTTATTGAAAGTGAACCAACCATTTTCATGGCGTGCTATACGTACCAAATGGCAAAATATCCGAATTGATGTTGTGATGACCTGGGAATTTCCGACCAAATTTAAACTTAATCTTATATGATTTTGACACGATAAGCAAAATCTGTAATGTTGAGTCTCAAAAACTTTGAACTGTTTTGTATATTCAATTGACCTTTGACCATTCTCGACGATTCACGAACAACTATATATAAATAGATACATATACATTAATTTGAAAATATTATTTGAAATAATATATGATTTAATTGTTGAAAATAAATATGAAAAATAATATGCAATGTAATGAAAACTATTATTATAATTATATAGATATATATTTATATATATAAATATGTATACAAATATTACTTGTAAATATATAAATTATATTAAATTCAATGGTTTAAAGATATATAATATATTTATTTAGTAGTTAAACTTGCTATTTAAAACTCTTTATATATAGAAAGAAAATATATTAAAAATAAATGATTTCGAGTCTAATTAGTAAACGTCAGTAGTACTCGGTTGACGATTTATTAGTTTTAATATAGATATTGTACATGTCCATGAAGGATTGAAATAAAAGTTGAACTGTAAATTGATTACGAAGATTTTAGATTTGTCAAAAAATATTTTTACCTTTTTAAGATTAAATATTAGCACTCCGTACATATAAATTGGGACAGAAAATAAATAATTATTGAACCTTTTTAATCAGGTTTCAAACAGTAATGAGTGAAATAATTAAATATATTTAATCTAAAAATTTGGGATTTTTATGGACACTTTTATACGTTAACTGTTTAGCAACAGACACGATATAGCCATTCGGGGAAAAGCGTCGGTAGAATAATTACAATATTATGGCTGCTACACTGTTTGTTCATTGAATTAAACTACTGCATTCACATGTTCTACTATTAACTTTATTTTATATTATAATTATAATTAATATAATATTACTAGTATAATATTTATAGATATATACATATATAGGTGATATATGCATATATATGTTCTCGATCAAAAAGATCAACGACCATCACTTATAATCGCAGGCCATCTCCTCCATCACAACCACCGTCGGCACTCACCTCCATCACCCATCGTGAACCGCCGGAAAACACCACCAACCGTCACCACTATATTCATCTCTCTCATATCTCTCTCTCTCTCTCTCTCTCTCTCCCTCTCTCTCTCTCTCTCTCTCTCTCTCTCTCTCTTTCTCAAACTGTAAACAGCCCAACCTCCATCACTACCACTTTCGAACCATAGCTACAACCTTGCCTTGTCGATCAATAACACCTCCTGTTACTCGCTGCAGTCCCGGTTTCTATTCAAAATCCGCCACCTTCATGAAAACCGCAAAACCCACGATCAACCGCCATTTTTTTCCTTTCTCTCTCGTCAATGGTACTACTGCTACTGTAGCATCTTCAACCATCAAACCGTTAACTATTTTTTTTGTTCGAGCCATAGAGGAACCAAACATCATATTTTCTTCCTTTCTCTCTTGATTCTTCTACGGTGACTACATCATTGTTTAAAACCATCATCATCAACCACCACTGCAAATTTTTTTCCTATTTTTCTCCTTGTTGCTCGATACAGCAACTGCTACAGCTCTTGTATTCTGATTCCATTTGAAACCCTTTATGATTCTTTTCTATTTATATGAACCTCGAAACTATTGTTGACGTGAAGAAGAAGATGATTAGTGATTACTCAATGATTTCTTATTTTCTGTTCGAATATCGTAATGAGGAGACAACGGGTTGGTGATGATTGAGGAATGAATGAAGATGATGATTAGATGATAAAATAAAGATGATTATGATGTTATTATTTCATGTGATACGAGTATGATGATCACGAACACGAAATGATGAGGACGATTAGGAATTGATGATGATTAACTTACTGTGATTCGGTGATAACATGGGATTATAGTGATAATTGATGAAGGTGTACACGATGGTATTACAGAAATCGGGTTAAGAAGAAGGAGAAGAACATATAGTTAAAGGTTAAAAGAATTTAGGATGGTAATCGTTTCACAAAGGCAGAGATAGCATAATGGTTAGGAGGGTATTGGGTGAGCGAGGAATCCCAGGTTCGAACCCAGGCCACGGCAATATATATATATATATATTTTTGTATTAAGAGAAGAAGTTGGGCCGTGTGTTCTAAGTTTATGTTGGGCCTTAATTGCATTTGGGGCTTGAAAAGATAATTGGGTTATATATATTTAGAATACAATTTAATACAGAAAAACATAATGGTTCGGTTGGTTTAGAGTATTTGTGATTAAACGAGAGGTTATGGGCTCGAACCCGGGCATGGGCATTATTTTTCTTAAAAGCCTATTTTGTGAGGTAGCTATCCTTTTCATACTTATTATTATTTTTATTATCATAGGTATTAGTATTATTAATAGTAGTATTATTAGTATTATTATTATTTAAAAATTATCATTTTTCAAATTATTACTATTAACAAAAGTATTTTTATAAAACTTTTCATTTTAAGTATTTTCATTCATATTATCATTATTAACATTATTATTATTATTGTCATTATATTTATTATTATTGTTATCCTCATTAGTAAAATTATTATCATTATAACTATACGTAAAATATAACCTAAAATATAAAGTATATATATATATATATATATATATATATATATATATATATATATATATATATATATATATATATATATATATATATATATATATATATATAACTACAACATTTAAAATATATAGATATATAAATATTATATGGAAGGAAATTATGTGATTATATGTTTTAATAAATATATGAATAATATAGGTTCGTGAATCCGAGGTCAACTCTACACTTGTTAAATGACGTCATATGTATTTTTACTACAAAATACATTAGGTGAGTTTCATTAATCCCTTTTTAAATGCTTTCGCAATATATATTTTTGGGACTGAGAATACATGCGCTGCTTTTATAACTGTTTTACGAAATAGACACAAGTAATCGAAACTACATTCTATGGTTGGATTTTTAAACCGAATATGCCCCTATTTAGTCTGGTAATCTAAGAATTAGGGAACAGACACCCTAATTGACGCAAACTCTAAAGATAGATCTATCGGGCCCAACAAGCCCCTTCCAAAGTACCGGATGCTTTAGTACTTCGAAATTTATATCATGTCCGAAGGAGGATCCCGGAATGATGGGGATATTCTTATATACAAATTGTGAATGTCGGTTACCAGGTGTTCAATCCATATGAATGATATTTTTGTCTCTATGCATGGGACGTATGTTTATGAGAAATAGAAATATGAAATCTTGTGGTCTATTAAAATTATTAAATGATTATTTATGTTAAACTAATGAACTCACCAACCTTTTGGTTGACACTTGAAAGCATGTTTATTCTCAGGTACGAAAGAAATCTTCCGCTGTGCATTTGATTATTTTAAAGATATTACTTGGAGTCATTCATGACATATTTCAAAAGACGTTGCATTCGAGTCGTTGAGTTTATCAAGATCATTATTTAGTCAATTATAGTTGGATATATTATGAAATGGTATGCATGTCTGTCAACTTCAGATGTAATGAAAGATTGTCTTTTCAAAACGAATGCAATGTTTGTAAAATGTATCATATAGAGGTCAAGTACCTCGCGATGTAATCAACTGTTGTGAATCATTTATTATCGATATGGACTTCGTCCGAATGGATTAGGACGGGTACTTTCAGTTGGTATCAGAGCGGTGGTCTTAGCGAACCATGTCTGCATTAGTGTGTCTAACTGATAAGTCGTTGGGATGCATTAGTGAGTCTGGACTTCGACCGTGTCTGCATGTCAAAAGTTTTGCTTATCATTTGGTGTCAAAAATTACCTGCTTATCATTCTTAGAGAATCACTTGCTTATCATTCTTAGTCTAGACACGTTTTACTGCATTGACTGCATGAATAGTGTATAGACAAAAATTCATATCTTAGCGTATCTGCTACTTTATATCTTAGCGTATCTGTTACTGTAACTTTGCCTGAAAACTTCCGTAGATTCCTCCGTAACTTATGGGATTTTAGTATTATATATGCATATGTAAATTATGTATTGCAGGGTACTAATCTACATCCTATAATCTATTTCTTATCGAAAATCCTTCATCTAAGCGTACGAGATGAATCCTGCAACCAGTTCGAGTCCCTCAGATTCCGATAGCTATTCCGATAGTTATTCCGACAGCTATTCCGACATAGATGTTCACCTAAGCTCCGAAAATAGCGTCATCGGCATGAATCAACCAATCAGCCATTATTAATTCATCTGATGGGTTCGTAGTTGACTTAATTAATGGAAACGCGCAGAAGGCAATCCCTTCCATCAACCGAATTCACCTCTTGACAATGAACCTGAAGCATTTACCGGCGAACCTGTTCGAGACACCATTTTCAGTCTCATTTCCAGGGTAACTCGACAAGATCATATTCTATCCACAATTCTGAACCTTATTCATCCGCTCGTTCCGACCGACAATCATCCTGGAGTAATAAGTCAACGAACTTCGCGCTCGAATAATCAATTCGGAGAATATAGTGCAAAATGTACCAGCTTCAGCAACATCACCGGCACCAACAGTACAATCAATAACATCACCAGTACCATCAACAATCCATGCTTCAATATCATCATCTGTACTTTGAGTATCATCTTCGTTCGACATGTCGAATATGTAATCTCTAAAGTTTTAAAGATTATTTATTCTAGTTCCAACCGAAAAGCAAATGAGTTTACTATTATATTAACTCATTAAATCCATGAATACATCTGAAGAAAATATATATGTATATATGTTTTCATAAAGATTGTAATTAAAAATTCTCTTGTACAAACTGTTAATGGTGAAAATATTTTAACGGGTAGGTAATACCCGAGGACTATTTAAATTTCACATTAATAAGTTACATTGTACGTTCTTCGAATCTGTTTCAACAGTCATATGCTATCCTACTTACATCCACCAATATACAAATCCGTTCACCACAGAATAACCATATTCATCCAATTACATATTTGGATTTTGACCTATCAGAATCCAACAAGTGGCATAATGAAGAAATAATGGACACAATAAAAATTGATTAGAAACAGATTAATTAACAATATGAAATTCTACTAAGAATCCACGCTAACAAAATCTTAGCTAACTGTTCCTAGCTAACTGTTAATTCCGTATTACCATTTAATTATCGCAATTTATTTATCGCAGTTTATTTATCGCAATTTACATTCTCGCAATTTTATTTATCGTCATTTAATTTCTGTTATTTACTTTATGCACTTTATTTATCGTCATTTAATTTCTGTTATTTATTTTACGCACTTTAAATATCGGGACACGTATACAAGGTTTTGACATATCATATCGACGCATCTATATATATTATTTGGAATCACCATAGACACTCTATATGCAGTAATGATCGAGTTCTCTATATAGGGTTGAGGTTTATTCTCAAATAATATATATACTTTGAGTTGTGATCGAGTCTGAGACATGTACACGGATCACGATATTTAGTAATTAATTCGAATATTATATATTAAACTATATATAAATTATTAGACTGTTAACTGTGGACTATCGACTGTGGACTAATAACATTGGACAATTAAAATGAATTAAAAATATTGATTATAATATATGAAACTAAACAATTCTTCAAGTTTGCCACTTGATTTCATCTTAAACCTCATTTGTATCTTGACAATTACAAATCTGCGTTCAAACCTTTCATGATTCTTGAAAACACCTCAATCGATAGGATAAATCAACCGCACTTCATCTACGGAAGGAAAGATTTATGCATATAGTTATGCACCTGAGAAACTCTCGGCAACTGAGTAAAAGTTTAACATGTAGCCGCGTCAGATCCTTTGACATTTATTAGCAAAAATAACTTTGCGATCCCTTTTTAAAGTAGCCAATATTGTCACAACTCCAGCAAGTCAACTTCGACTTTTCATTCGAAGTAGCCTTACTATAATCCTGATATATACAATTACCCTTTTGATATCGGAGAATTCTTTTATATTCCACCATATTACCAGCAGACGTACCAGCAACCTCGTTGCTTTTTGGCTTAAATCTCTCTGATAAATTATTATATTTATTCATTGAAATCCTATCATATACTCATCCGCATCTTATAACGAGAACTGCCATAACAATTACTGGGAATCAGCAATCAGTACTTTGAAAACTCACAGCATATCTACATCAACAGTTATATGTATGACATTTATCTCTTAGAATTATGATCTCTCATTCTGAAATTCTGAAAAGCACTCAGTCACAAATCAATACTCTGAATGTTGAAAAAGCTGAATAAAGCAGCAGAAACTGTAGATAACCGTAAACGACCATAATCATTGAAAGTTTGATGATAAAGATTAGTATGTTGGAAAAGCTCGGAAAAGTTGGAACTGGAAAGCGGATTGAGCTAACCATAAAGGAAACCAAGGAGAAATACAAGTAACATACCCTAAATTCATAGAACCCAGATAAATCTAGATCCGTTGAAATCTTTAGAGAATATCTTGTTCCGAAGTCATGTTAAAATCTTGCGGAAAATCTTTCTCCATCAACCATCGAACTTAGAAATTCCAAAATATCATCATCAATATCTTCGATATTTCTGAGGATATTTTCATAAATATTCTCGTCCGAAATTATATACCTCTTTGTGCCTCCTGTGTATTATTATATTGGAAACATTCAATATAAAATTTAGTACCGAAAAGCAGATTATGCGAAACTATGAAGAACGCCGCGAACAAATCGCAAAGAATAAGTTTGACTTCAAAGAATCCAAATGATTCTATTTCTGATGAAATCTTTAGCGAATACCTTGCTTCCGAATCTAAACCTTTAAGATAAATCTTCTTCATCATCCATTGATATTAGAAATTCCAAGATATCATCGTATCTTTCATTATAAATATCCTTCATATTTCTGAAGATATTTTTATAACTATTCTTATCTGAAATCATTAATCTCATCATGATATCAGTGTTACATCATATAGAAACTGTTAGTTTCTATATTCTGTAAACTTTCAAGATTAAAATATGAATGTTATTGAAGTAATGTTGGGAACTGATGCATGAATTAGTATAATATAATGACACTTGATCAACGTGATTATATTACAGTAAGTCATGCTGAGTTTCTAAATGGAACATGATGATTCACAGATTATAACGTCATCATGTGCCATGTTACATAACTCTTTCATTCTGCTTAACTTCTGAACATATCAAGAAAGTATATTCTTGATAGTTCTATTCTCAAAGATTCTAATAATTTGACAAATCAAATCGTACGATTTCATTCTTTCTTGGTTAGAACATTAAGTTCATTCGAAACTCCATACCTATAAATTCTGGACCGTTACTTGCGAAAAGTAAACAAAAGCATGAAGCTCCGAAAAAAAGGGGGTATAAATCGCAGCAAATAAGAGAGCGCGTTAACTGTGGATGACAATAATTATAGGAGACAGAAACAGGGACATTGAAATATAAGGGAAGCTATAAAACCCAATAACAACACAGAAGTTACAAACCGTAAATATTAATACGAATAGCAATATAAAGACACGATATAATTAAGAATAGTATCCCCCAAGGCAATAGTAGAAGTAAACAGATTTTCTGGTGGAAGATTGAAAAGAAGGATGACAGATACATAGATAGGAAAATATCAAGAATAAGAACTGGATGGAGCATTCCCACAATATTTTAGAAGTAGGAATAGAGGAAGAAAATATAGGAATGGTGAAAGTAATGCAACGGAAGAAGTTCATTTATAGTGAAAATACCAGAAAAAGAAATCAGGGCAGATTTCCACTTTAATTAAAGAGATCTTAATTTCCTTATTCGCCAAAGAATCAGATCTTATAGATTTTCAAGAATTTCTTTAAATCCCTTGAATTACGAAATTCAACCAAGACAACGTAACGCACCTTATTTTCTAAATTCAATCCTGTTTACGTCAAAAGATATGACGAATCTACATTTACTCATTTCACTCTTTCATGATAGCTTCACTCGTACCCTTCACAAAAAAAAAAAAAACGAAATGTTTTATCCATATTACTCGACGATGATAAAAATCAATTTATCAACTCATATTCGTCATGAAAATATTTTTATTGTTAGCCATGACCACCTCACTCAAATTTCTGGACGAAATTTCTTTAACGGGTAGGTACTGTGATGACCCGGGAATTTCCGACCAAATTTAAACTTAATCTTATATGATTTCGACTGATAAGCAAAGTCTGTAATGTTGAGTCTCAAAAACTTTGAACTGTTTTGTATATTCAATTGACCTTTGACCATTCTCGATGATTCACGAACAAATATATATAAATAGATACATATACATTAATTTGAAAATATTATTTGAAATAATATATGATTTAATTGTTGAAAATAAATATGAAAAATAATATGCGATGTAATGAAAACTATTATTATAATTATATAGATATATATTTATATATATAAATATGTATACAAATATTACTTGTAAATATATAAATTATATTAAATTCAATGGTTTAAAGATATATAATATATTTATTTAGTAGTTAAACTTGCTATTTAAAACTCTTTATATATAGAAAGAGAATATATTAAAAATAAATGATTTCGAGTCTAATTAGTAAACGTCAGTAGTACTCGGCTGACGATTTGTTAGTTTTAATATAGATATTGTACATGTCCATGAAGGATTGAAATAAAAGTTGAACTGTAAATTGATTACGAAGATTTTAGATTTGTCAAAAAATATTTTTACCTTTTTAAGATTAAATATTAGCACTCCGTACATATAAATTGGGACAGAAAATAAATAATTATTGAACCTTTTTAATCAGGTTTCAAACAGTAATGAGTGAAATAATTAAATATATTTAATCTAAAAATTTGGGATTTTTATGGACACTTTTATACGTTAACTGTTTAGCAACAGACACGATATAGCCATTCGGGGAAAAGCGTCGGTAGAATAATTACAATATTATGGCTGCTACACTATTTGTTCATTGAATTAAACTACTGCATTCACATGTTCTACTATTAACTTTATTTTATATTATAATTATAATTAATATAATATTACTAGGATAATATTTATAGATATATACATATATAGGTGATATATGCATATATATGTTCTCGATCAAAAAGATCAACGACCATCACTTATAATCGCAGGCCATCTCCTCCATCACAACCACCGTCGGCACTCACCTCCATCACCCACCGTGAACCGCCGGAAAACACCACCAACCGTCACCACTATATTCATCTCTCTCATATCTCTCTCTCTCTCTCTCTCAAACTGTAAACAGCCCAACCTCCATCACTACCACTTTCGAACCATAGCTACAACCTTGCCTTGTCGATCAATAACACCTCCTGTTACTCGCTGCAGTCCCGGTTTCTATTCAAAATCCGCCACCTTCATGAAAACCGCAAAACCCACGATCAACCGCCATTTTTTTTCCTTTCTCTCTCGTCAATGGTACTACTGCTACTGTAGCATCTTCAACCATCAAACCGTTAACTGTTTTTTTTTGTTCGAGCCATAGAGGAACCAAACATCATATTTTCTTCCTTTCTCTCTTGATTCTTCTACGGTGACTACATCGTTGTTTAAAACCATCATCATCAACCACCGCTGCAAATTTTTTTCCTGTTTTTCTCCTTGTTGCTCGATACAGCAACTGCTACAGCTCTTGTATTCTGATTCCATTTGAAACCCTTTATGATTCTTTTCTGTTTATATGAACCTCGAAACTATTGTTGACGCGAAGAAGAAGATGATTAGTGATTACTCAATGATTTCTTATTTTCTGTTCGAATATCATAATGAGGAGACAACGGGTTGGTGATGATTGAGGAACGAAGGAAGATGATGATTAGATGATAAAATAAAGATGATTATGATGTTATTATTTCATGTGATACGAGTATGATGATCACGAACACGAAATGATGAGGACAATTAGGAATTGATGATGATTAACATACTGTGATTCGGTGATAACAAGGGATTATAGTGATAATTGATGAAGGTGTACACGATGGTATTACAGAAATCGGGTTAAGAAGAAGGAGAAGAACATATAGTTAAAGGTTAAAAGAATTTAGGATGGTAATCGTTTCACAAAGGCAGAGATAGCGTAATGGTTAGGAGGGTATTGGGTGAGCGAGGAATCCCAGGTTCGAACCCAGGCCACGGCAATATATATATATATATATATATATATATATATATATATATATATATATATATATATATATATATATATATTTGTATTAAGAGAAGAAGTTGGGCCGTATGTTCTAAGTTGATGTTGGGCCTTAATTGCATTTGGGGCTTGAAAAGATAATTGGGTTATATATATTTAGAATACAATTTAATACAGAAAAACATAATGGTTCGGTTGGTTTAGAGTATTTGTGATTAAACGAGAGGTTATGGGTTCGAACCCGGGCATGGGCATTATTTTTCTTAAAAGCCTATTTTGTGAGGTAGCTATCCTTTTCATACTTATTATTATTTTTATTATCATAGGTATTAGTATTATTAATAGTATTATTATTATTATTATTATTATTTAAAAATTATCATTTTTCAAATTATTACTATTAACAAAAGTATTTTTATAAAACTTTTCATTTTAAGTATTTTCATTCATATTATCATTATTAACATTATTATTATTATTGTCATTATATTTATTATTATTGTTATCCTCATTAGTAAAATTATTATCATTATAACTATACGTAAAATATAACCTAAAATATAAAGTATATATATATATATATATATATATATATGTATATGTATATAACTACAACATTTAAAATATATAGATATATAAATATTATATGGAAGGAAATTATGTGATTATATGTTTTAATAAATATATGAATAATATAGGTTCGTGAATCCGAGGTCAACCCTACACTTGTTAAATGACGTC
This sequence comes from Rutidosis leptorrhynchoides, assembly GCF_046630445.1. Taxonomy (NCBI): domain Eukaryota; kingdom Viridiplantae; phylum Streptophyta; class Magnoliopsida; order Asterales; family Asteraceae; genus Rutidosis; species Rutidosis leptorrhynchoides. Next base: position 311,144,766 of record NC_092333.1, on the reverse strand, counting down.
ATATGTATTTTTACTACAAAATACATTAGGTGAGTTTCATTAATCCCTTTTTAAATGCTTTCGCAATATATATTTTTGGGACTGAGAATACATGCGCTGCTTTTATAACTGTTTTACGAAATAGACACAAATAATCGAAACTACATTCTATGGTTGGATTATTAAACCGAATATGCCCCTATTTAGTCTGGTAATCTAAGAATTAGGGAACAGACACCCTAATTGACGCGAACTCTAAAGATAGATCTATCGGGCCCAACAAGCCCCATCCAAAGTACCTGATGCTTTAGTACTTCGAAATTTATATCATGTCCGAAGGAGGATCCCGGAATGATGGGGATATTCTTATATACAAATTGTGAATGTCGGTTACCAGGTGTTCAATCCATATGAATGATATTTTTGTCTCTATGCATGGGACGTATGTTTATGAGAAATAGAAATATGAAATCTTGTGGTCTATTAAAATTATTAAATGATTATTTATGTTAAACTAATGAACTCACCAACCTTTTGGTTGACACTTGAAAGCATGTTTATTCTCAGGTACGAAAGAAATCTTCCGCTGTGCATTTGATTATTTTAAAGATATTACTTGGAGTCATTCATGACATATTTCAAAAGACCTTGCATTCGAGTCGTTGAGTTTATCAAGATCATTATTTAGTCAATTATAGTTGGATATATTATGAAATGGTATTCATGTCTGTCAACTTCAGATGTAATGAAAGATTGTCTTTTCAAAACGAATGCAATGTTTGTAAAATGTATCATATAGGGGTCAAGTACCTCGCGATGTAATCAACTGTTGTGAATCGTTTATAATCGATATGGACTTCGTCCGGATGGATTAGGATGGGTCCTTTCAGATGGTTCAATGCTCCTTGCATGACAATACATTTCAAAAATCAAGATCTTTTGAATTGATGCTGGTTCGAATTGACCAACAGCAACACCGTAAATTTTGCAAACGTCTAAGAAGAAGGGTGTAAATGGCAGACGTAAGCAAAATTTGAAGATTGAATGGCCATAAATAGCAACCTTGCCAGGGGGCGGTGAGCAGGCTCTGGCATTAATTGCAGGAATCACTGGTTCAACACCAGCTAATCTAGGAAAATGTTGCAGTAGCTCGCTTAAATATCTCTCATTTACTCTGCTGGGAATAGTTGCAACATCCTTTATGGCTGCCATTAATGTTCTAAATGAAACAGGAGGTAACGAAGGTATTGATGGAATAAGATGAATACTGTAGAAGAAAGTTGTAAAAGTAAATGATCGGTTAGGGTTTATGGTGGTTAAAAAGCAAAAAGATATAACAGCTGTAATCAGTGGTGATTTTGGGGGTTTTGTTTTCAGCCACACACGTGTAAGGACAAGATAAAAAGGTGACTACATCGAAAAGACTTTTTACAGCTAAGAGGCGCGTGCGATATTTTAGCTGTGCAAAAAGCAATCATCATAATGTCAGTAAAATTCGCCTATCATTTAATGCCTGTGATGTGCTTCCCAATGCAAAAGGAAAACGTGAAGACTTGGTTGGCATGCGTTATTCCAAGTTTAACAACTTAATCAATTTTCAAATGCTTAAGTCATTAAACTAGGGGGACTTAATGGTGTATCCTATCGTATACATGCATAAAAGGCATAATGGTTGCATAAAAGTAGCATCAGGAAGGCTGGAAACAACAGTTTTATGGAGTTAACCGTCCAGCGTTCTCCATTGTACAGGCTGCTCCGTCATGCGTAAGCCCTGAAGGCTGCATAGCGCGTAAGCCCTGGTCGGAGAACGCCACCTTCAACATAAATTTGGATCACAAGTAACAGAACGTATCATCATCTGATACGTGTCCCCAAGCAATCTGGTGGATCTGACACTATAAATAGACCCATTGGGTCGTCATTTTACACAGTTCAGATATTCTGATAACTTTAAGAGCTGAGACTTCACTTCTCTCTCTCTCTCTACTTTCTCTTACTAGAAGTCATCTGGCTAGCACTTTTATGCTCTACGGACGACAGATTGATTAAGCCACCCCACAAATTTCTACACTTGTGAGCCGGGTCTGCAGGGATTATTTCCCGAGGGTAGAAATCAATCGGCAACACTCCGCCCTCCTAAAGCTAGATTACTTGATATTGTTGGCACACTAAGTCTTACCTCATAAGGAAATAGGTGTTAACGGTAGCTAACATACCATTTCAACTACTACAATTCTATATGAAAAACTAATCACAAAAAAAATATATATATCATATTCAAACCTTTATACAATAACTTGCAAACTTACAATACCGCTTTTTTTTTACATATAGCATGAATATAGCACATAAAACTTTGATACAAAGTAGTTGCGAAGATAATTCTAGTTAATAAATAAGGCGTTCAGTAAAGGCAATAAAGACACGTAATTCATACGTCCAGAAACAAGTCATGCATTCTGGTTTTACTAATACCACTTCCCATCCTTGGTTTTGTGGAACATAACCGTTGTGACCGATAGTAAGACAATGTGTTGTAACGTCATCAAAAGGATGAAGGTTACGTAATGACCAACAGTCTCGTAATAACCTAAAAATCTCATTTCTTACCCCAATTACCGACTCCGTCACTTGTGGGAACGTTTTGTTTAATAGTTGTAGCCCGATGTTCTTGTTCTCACTTTGGTGAGAAGCGAATATTACTAACCCGTAAGCATAACATGCTTCTTTATGTTGCATGTTAGCCGCTTTTTCTAAATCACGAAGTCCTATATTCGGATATATTGAGTCAAAATAATTTCTTAACCTGTTGCGTAAAATAGCATTTGGGTTCCCCGCAATATATGCATCAAAGTAAACACATCGTAACTTATGGATTTCCCAATGTGATATCCCCCATCTTTCGAACGAAAGCCTTTTATAAATCAAGGCATTCTTGGAACGTTCTTCGAATGTCTTACAAACTGATCTCGCCTTAAATAGTTGTGCCGAGGAATTATGACCGACTCTAGACAAGATTTCATCAATCATGTCTCCGGGTAGGTCTCTTAAAATATTGGGTTGTCTATACATTTTGTGTTTTTATACTGTAAAATAGACAAGAGTAAGATTCATAAAAAAATACTTATTAATACAAGCAATTTTTACATATATCATAAAGCATAAGCACACTATATTACATATATTACACCACACGAATACAACTATCTTATTCCGACTCGCTCGTTTCTTCTTCTTCAGTTTTTGTTCGTTTTGCCAAGTTTCTAGGGATATATGATGTTCCCTAATACGAGCCGTCATTTTCCACATTGGTTTAGAAAAACCTGGTGGTTTAGAGGTTCCCGGGTTATTGTCACAACTTAAGAAATACGGGTGTTGACGATACATATAAAGTTCATCGTGTTTGGAATCAAATTTCTCTATTTTTATGCCCTTTCCCTTATTTTTCTCTTTTGCCTTATTAAATTGTGTTGGGGTAATTTCTATAACATCATCGGAATCCTTGTCGGGATCCGATTCATCGGAGAATTGGTAATCCTCCCAATACTTTGCTTCCTTGGCGGAAACACCATTGACCATAATTAACTTTGGTCGGTTGGTTGAGGATTTTCTTCTACTTAACCGTTAATGGTGTATCCTATCATATACATGCATAAAAGGCATAACGGTTGCATAAAAGTAGCATCAGGAAGGCTGGAAACAACAGTTCTGTGAAGTTTTCCGTTCAGCGTTCGACGCTGTACAGGCTGCTCCGTCATGCGTAAGCCCTGAAGGCCGCCTAGCGTGTAAGTCCTGGCCGGAGAGCGCCACCTTCAGCATAAATTTCGGATCACGAATAACAGAACGTATCATCATTTGACACGTGTCCCCGAGCAACTTGGTGGATCTGACACTATAAATAGACCCCTTGGGTCGTCATTTTACAGAGTTCAGATATTCTGACAACTTTGAGAGCTGAGACTTCACTTCTCTTTTCTCTCTCTACTTTCTCTCACTAGAAGTCATCCGGCTAGCATTTCTACGCTCTACGGACGACAGATTGATTAAGCCACCCCACAAGTTTCTACACTTGTGAACCGGGTCTGCAGGGATTATTTCCCGAGGGTAAAAATCAATCGGCAACACTCCGCCCTCCTAAAGCTAGATTACTTCTAGTATCTTGTTGGCACACTAAGCCTTACCACATAAGGAAATTGGTGTTAACAACCGTTTTATTATTTCCCCCACTGGTTCTATTTCTTCTTCCGGTTCCGACTCTTCTTCCGGTTCCTCTTCGGGAACTTTTGAATCAGTCCACGAATCATTCCAATTTACATTTGACTCTTCATTATTATTAAGTGAGTCAATGGGACTTGTTCTAGAGGTAGACATCTATCACATAATATCAAACACGTTAAGAGATTAATATATCACATAATATTCACATGTTAAAAATATATAGTTTCGAACAAAAATGTTAAGCAATCATTTTTAAAGAAAACACGGTCGAAGTCCAGACTCACTAATGCATCCTAACAAACCCGATAAGACACATTAATGTAAATTTTCTGGTTCTCTAAGACCAACGCTCGGATACCAACTGAAATGTCCCGTTCATATTGATTATAAACGTTCCATATTAATTAATTTCGTTGCGAGGTTTTGACCTCTATATGAGACGTTTTTCAAAGACTGCATTCATTTTTAAAACAACCATAACCTTTATTTTATCAATAAAGGTTTCAAAAGCATTACGTAGATTATCAAATAATGATAATCTAAAATATACTGTTTACACACGATCATTACATAATGGTTTACAATAGAAATATATTACATCAACATATGTTTCTTGAATGCAGTTTTTACATAATATCATACAAACATGGACTCCAAATCTTGTCCTTATTTTAGTATGCAACAGCGGAAGCTCTTAATATTCACCTGAGAATAAACATGCTTTAAACGTCAACAAAAATGTTGGTGAGTTATAGGTTTAACCTATATATATCAAATCGTAACAATAGACCACAAGATTTCATATAAATATACATCCCATACATAGAGATAAAAATCATTCATATGGTAAACACCTGGTAACCGACATTAACAAGATGCATATATAAGAATATCCCCATCATTCCAGGACACCCTTCGGATATGATATAAATTTCGAAGTACTAAAGCATCCGGTACTTTGGATTGAAATGTCCCGTTCTTATTGATTAAAAACGTTCCATATTAATTGATTTCGTTGCGAGGTTTTGACCTCTATATGAGACGTTTTTCAAAGACTGCATTCATTTTAAAACAAACCATAACCTTTATTTCATCAATAAAGGTTTAAAAAGCTTTACGTAGATTATCAAATAATGATAATCTAAAATATCCTGTTTACACACGACCATTACATAATGGTTTACAATACAAATATGTTACAACAAAATAAGTTTCTTGAATGCAGTTTTTACACAATATCATACAAGCATGGACTCCAAATCTCGTCCTTATTTAAGTATGCGACAGCGGAAGCTCTTAATAATCACCTGAGAATAAACATTCTTAAAACGTCAACAAAAATGTTGGTGAGTTATAGGTTTAACCTATATATATCAAATCATAATAATAGATCACAAGATTTCATATTTCAATACACATCCCATACATAGAGATAAAAATCATTCATATGGTGAACACCTGGTAACCGACATTAACAAGATGCATATATATAAGAATATCCCCATCATTCCGGGACACCCTTCGGATATGATATAAATTTCGAAGTACTAAAGCATCCGGTACTTTGGATGGGGTTTGTTAGGCCCAATAGATCTATCTTTAGGATTCGCGTCAATTAGGGTGTCTGTTCCCTAATTCTTAGATTACCAGACTTAATAAAAAGGGGCATATTCGATTTCGATAATTCAACCATAGAATGTAGTTTCACGTACTTGTGTCTATTTTGTAAATCATTTATAAAACCTGCATGTATTCTCATCCCAAAAATATTAGATTTTAAAAGTGGGACTATAACTCACTTTCACAGATTTTTACTTCGTCGGGAAGTAAGACTTGGCCACTGGTTGATTCACGAACCTATAACAATATATACATATATATCAAAGTATGTTCAAAATATATTTAAAACACTTTTAATATATTTTGATGTTTTAAGTTTATTAAGTCAGCTGTCCTCGTTAGTAACCTACAACTAGTTGTCCACAGTTAGATGTACAGAAATAAATTGATAAATATTATCTTGAATCAATCCACGACCCAGTGTATACGTATCTCAGTATTGATCACAACTCAAGCTATATATATTTTGGAATCAACCTCAACCCTGTATAGCTAACTCCAACATTCACATATAGAGTGTCTATGGTTGTTCCGAAATATATATAGATGTGTCGACATGATAGGTCGAAACATTGTATACGTGTCTATGGTATCTCAAGATTACATAATATACAATAAAAGTTGATTAAGTTATGGTTGGAATAGATTTGTTACCAATTTTCACGTAGCTAAAATGAGAAAAATTATCCAATCTTGTTTTACCCATAACTTCTTCATTTTAAATCCGTTTTGAGTGAATCAAATTGCTATGGTTTCATATTGAACTCTATTTTATGAATCTAAATAGAAAAAGTATTGGTTTATTGTTGGAAAAAGAAGTTACAAGTCATTTTTGTAAAGGTAGTCATTTCAGTCGAAAGAACGACGTCTAGATGACCATTTTAGAAAACATACTTCCACTTTGAGTTTAACCATAATTTTTGGATATAGTTTCATGTTTATAATAACAATAATTTTCTCAGAATAACAAATTTTAAATCAAAGTTTATCATAGTTTTTAATTAACTAACCCAAAACAGCCCGCGGTGTTACTACGACGGCGTAAATCCGGTTTTACGGTGTCTTTCGTGTTTCCAGGTTTTAAATCATTAAGTTAGCATATAATATAGATATAGAACATGTGTTTAGTTGATTTGAAAAGTCAAGTTAGAAGGATTAACTTTTGTTTGCGAACAAGTTTAGAATTAACTAAACTATGTTCTAGTGATTACAAGTTTAAACCTTCGAATAAGATAGCTTTATATGTATGAATCGAATGATGTTATGAACATCATTACTACCTTAAGTTCCTTGGATAAACCTACTGGAAAAGAGAAAAATGGATCTAGCTTCAATGGATCCTTGGATGGCTCGAAGTTCTTGAAGCAGAATCATGACACGAAAACAAGTTCAAGTAAGATCATCACTTGAAATAAGGTTGTTATAGTTATAGAAATTGAACCAAAGTTTGAATATGATTATTACCTTGTATTAGAATGATAACCTACTATAAGAAACAAAGATTTCTTGAGGTTGGATGATCACCTTACAAGATTGGAAGTGAGCTAGCAAACTTGAAAGTATTCTTGATTTTATGTAACTAGAACTTGTAGAATATATGAAGAACACTTAGAACTTGAAGATAGAACTTGAGAGAGATCAATTAGATGAAGAAAATTGAAGAATGAAAGTGTTTGTAGGTGTTTTTGGTCGTTGGTGTATGGATTAGATATAAAGGATATGTAATTTTGTTTTCATGTAAATAAGTCATGAATGATTACTCATATTTTTGTAATTTTATGAGATATTTCATGCTAGTTGCCAAATGATGGTTCCCACATGTGTTAGATGACTCACATGGGCTGCTAAGAGCTGATCATTGGAGTGTATATACCAATAGTACATACATCTAAAAGCTGTGTATTGTACGAGTACGAATACGGGTGCATACGAGTAGAATTGTTGATGAAACTGAACGAGGATGTAATTGTAAGCATTTTTGTTAAGTAGAAGTATTTTGATAAGTGTATTGAAGTCTTTCAAAAGTGTATAAATACATATTAAAACACTACATGTATATACATTTTAACTGAGTCGTTAAGTCATCGTTAGTCGTTACATGTAAGTGTTGTTTTGAAACCTTTAGGTTAACGATCTTGTTAAATGTTGTTAACCCAATGTTTATAATATCAAATGAGATTTTAAATTATTATATTATCATGATATTAGCATGTATGAATATCTCTTAATATGATATATATACATTAAATGTCTTTACAACGATAATCGTTACATATATGTCTCGTTTAAAAATCATTAAGTTAGTAGTCTTGTTTTTACATATGTAGTTCATTGTTAATATACTTAATGATATGTTTACTTATCATAGTATCATGTTAACTATATATATATATATCCATATATATGTCATCATATAGTTTTTACAAGTTTTAACGTTCGTGAATCACCTGTCAACTTGGGTGGTCAATTGTCTATATGAAACATATTTCAATTAATCAAGTCTTAATAAGTTTGATTTCTTAACATGTTGGAAGCATTTAATCATGTAAATATCAATCTCAATTAATATATATAAACATGGAAAAGCATTTAATCACTACAGTACCTACCCGTTAAATAAATTTCGTCCCGAAATTTTAAGCTGTTGAAGGTGTTGACGAATCTTCTGGAAATAGATGCGGGTACTTCTTCTTCATCTGATCTTCACGCTCCCAGGTGAACTCGGGTCCTCTACGAGCATTCCATCGAACCTTAACAATTGGTATCTTGTTTTGCTTAAGTCTTTTAACCTCACGATCCATTATTTCGACGGGTTCTTCGATGAATTGAAGTTTTTCATTGATTTGGATTTCATCTAACGGAATAGTGAGATCTTCTTTAGCAAAACATTTCTTCAAATTCGAGACGTGGAAAGTGTTATGTACAGCCGCGAGTTGTTGAGGTAACTCAAGTCGGTAAGCTACTGGTCCGACACGATCAATAATCTTGAATGGTCCAATATACCTTGGATTTAATTTCCCTCGTTTACCAAATCGAACAACGCCTTTCCAAGGTGCAACTTTAAGCATGACCATCTCTCCAATTTCAAATTCTATATCTTTTCTTTTACTGTCCGCATTGCTCTTTTGTCGACTCTGGGCGGTTTTCAATCTTTGTTGAATTTGGATGATCTTCTCGGTAGTTTCTTGTATAATCTCCAGACCCGTAATCTGTCTATCCCCCACTTCACTCCAACAAATCGGAGACCTGCACTTTCTACCATAAAGTGCTTCAAACAATGCCATCTCAATGCTTGAATGGTAGCTGTTGTTGTAGGAAAATTCTGCTAACGGTAGATGTCGATCCCAACTGTTTCCGAAATCAATAACACATGCTCGTAGCATGTCTTCAAGCGTTTGTATCGTCCTTTCGCTCTGCCCATCAGTTTGTGGATGATAGGCAGTACTCATGTCTAGACGAGTTCCTAATGCTTGCTGTAATGTCTGCCAGAATCTTAAAATAAATCTGCCATCCCTATCAGAGATAATAGAGATTGGTATTCCATGTCTGGAGATGACTTCCTTCAAATACAGTCGTGCTAACTTCTCCATCTTGTCATCTTCTCTTATTGGCAGGAAATGTGCTGATTTGGTGAGACGATCAACTATTACCCAAATAGTATCAAAACCACTTGCAGTCCTTGGCAATTTAGTGATGAAATCCATGGTAATGTTTTCCCATTTCCATTCCAGGATTTTGGGTTGTTGAAGTAGACCTGATGGTTTCTGATGCTCAGCTTTGACCTTAGAACACGTCAAACATTCTCCTACGTATTTAGCAACATCGGCTTTCATACCCGACCACCAAAAATGTTTCTTGAGATCCTTGTACATCTTCCCCGTTCCAGGATGTATTGAGTATCTGGTTTTATGAGCTTCTCTAAGTACCATTTCTCTCATATCTCCAAATTTTGGTACCCAAATCCTTTCAGCCCTATACCGGGTTCCGTCTTCCCGAATATTAAGATGCTTCTCCGATCCTTTGGGTATTTCATCCTTTAAATTTCCCTCTTTTAAAACTCCTTGTTGCGCCTCCTTTATTTGAGTAGTAAGGTTATTATGAATCATTATATTCATAGATTTTACTCGAATAGGTTCTCTGTCCTTCCTGCTCAAGGCATCAGCTACCACATTTGCCTTCTCCGGGTGGTAACGAATCTTAAAGTCGTAATCATTCAATAATTCAATCCACCTACGCTGCCTCATATTCAGTTGTTTCTGATTAAATATGTGTTGAAGACTTTTGTGGTCGGTATATATAATACTTTTGACCCCATATAAGTAGTGCCTCCAAGTCTTTAATGCAAAAACAACCTCGCCTAATTCCAAATCATGCGTCGTATAATTTTGTTCGTGAATCTTCAATTGTCTAGACGCATAAGCAATCACCTTCGTTCGTTGCATTAATACACAACCGAGACCTTGCTTTGATGCGTCACAATAAATCACAAAATCATCATTCCCTTCAGGCAATGACAATATAGGTGCCGTAGTTAGCTTTTTCTTCAATAACTGAAACGCTTTCTCTTGTTCATCATTCCATTCAAATTTCTTCCCTTTATGCGTTAATGCAGTCAAGGGTTTTGCTATTCTGGAAAAGTCTTGGATGAACCTTCTATAGTAACCAGCTAGTCTTAAAAACTGGCGTATGTGTTTCGGAGTTTTCGAGGTTTCCCACTTTTCAACAGTTTCTATCTTTGCCGGATCCACCTTACTACCTTCTTTGTTCACTATGTGACCGAGGAATTGAACTTCTTCCAACCAAAATGCACACTTTGAAAACTTAGCGTACAATTCTTCCTTCCTCAATACTTCTAACACCTTTCTCAAATGTTCACCGTGTTCTTGGTCATTCTTTGAGTAAATAAGTATGTCATCAATGAAAACAATGACAAACTTGTCAAGGTATGGTCCACACACTCGGTTCATAAGGTCCATGAACATAGCTGGTGCATTAGTTAAACCAAACAGCATGACCATAAACTCGTAATGATCGTAACGTGTTCTGAAAGCAATCTTTGGAATATCATCTTCTTTCACCCGCATTTGATGATACCCGGAACGTAAGTCAATCTTTGAATAAACAGACGAGCCTTGTAGTTGATCAAATAAGTCGTCGATTCTCGGTAGTGGGTAGCGGTTCTTGATGGTAAGTTTGTTCAACTCTCGGTAGTCGATACACAACCTGAATGTACCATCTTTCTTCTTGACAAACAAAACAGGAGCTCCCCACGGTGATGTGCTTGGTCGAATGAAACCACGCTCTAAAAGTTCTTGTAATTGGCTTTACAGTTCTTTCATCTCGCTGGGTGCGAGTCTGTAAGGAGCACGAGCTATTGGTGCAGCTCCTGGTACAAGATCTATTTGAAATTCAACGGATCGATGTGGAGGTAATCCCGGTAATTCTTTCGGAAATACATCGGGAAATTCTTTTGCAATGGGAACATCATTGATGCTCTTTTCTTCAGTTTGTACTTTCTCGACGTGTGCTAGAACAGCATAGCAACCTTTTCTTATTAGTTTTTGTGCCTTCAAATTACTAATAAGATGTAGCTTCATGTTGCCCTTTTCTCCGTACACCATTAAGGGTTTTCCTTTTTCTCGTATAATGCGAATTGTATTTTTGTAACAAATGATCTCTGCTTTCACTTCTTTCAACCAGTCCATACCGATTATCACATCAAAACTCCCTAACTCTACTGGTATCAAATCAATCTTAATTGTTTCGCTAACCAGTTTAATTTCTCGATTCCGACATATATTATCTGCTGAAATTAATTTACAATTTGCTAATTCGAGTAAAAATTTACTATCCAAAGGCATCAATGGACAACTTAATTTTGCACAAAAATCTCTACTCATATAGCTTCTATCCGCACCCGAATCAAATAAAACGTAAGCAAATTTATTGTCAATAAGAAACGTACCCGTAACAAGCTCTGAGTCTTCCTGTGCCTCTACCGCATTAATATTGAAAACTCTTCCGCGGCCTTATCCATTTGTGTTCTCCTGGTTCGGGCAATTTCTAATAATGTGGCCCGGTTTTCCACATTTATAAAAAACTACATTGGCATAACTTGCTCTGACACTACTTGCTCCGCCATTACTCGTTCCGACACCATTTGTTCCTTTCGTTCTATTAACCCCTGGTCCGTAGACCTCACACTTTGCCGCCCTATGACCATTTCTTTTACACTTGTTGAAAAATTTGGTGCAGAACCCCGAGTGATACTTTTCACACCTTTGGCATAGCTGCTTCTGATTGTTGTTGTTGTTGCGGTTATTATTTTGTTGGGATGATTGTTGTAGTTGCTGTTGTTGTTGTTGTTGTTGTTGTTGGGCCGTTTGTTGTAGTTGCGATTGATGTTACGATTGTTGGGATAATTGTTGCGATTATTGTTGTAATTGCTGTTGTTGTTGTATTGGTGATTCTTATCACCATTTTCCTCCCACTTTCTTTTAACTTGCTTCACATTGGCCTCTTCAGCAGTCTGTTCTTTAATTCTTTCTTCAATCTGGTTCACTAGTTTGTGGGACCATTCTACATGCCTGTTGTATGGAGGCGGGCTCGTGTGAACTTATATCTTCTTGGATTCTTTCCGGTAATCCTTTCACAAACGCGTCGATCTTCTCTTCCTCATCTTCGAATGCTCCCGGACACAATAGGCACAATTCTGTGAATCGTCTTTCGTACGTGGTAATATCAAATCATTGGGTTCGTAACCCTCTAAGTTCTGTCTTGAGCTTATTGACCTCGGTTCTGGGACGGTACTTCTCGTTCATCAAGTGCTTGAATGCTGACCACGGTAGTGCGTACGCATCGTCTTGTCCCACTTGCTCTAGATAGGTATTCCACCATGTTAATGCAGAACCTGTGAAGGTATGTGTAGCGTACTTCACTTTGTCCTCTTCAGTACACTTACTTATGGCAAACACCGATTCGACCTTCTCGGTCCACCGTTTCAATCCGATCGGTCCTTCGGTTCCATCAAATTCCAAAGGTTTGCAGGCAGTGAATTCTTTGTAGGTGCATCCTACACGATTTCCTGTACTGCTAGATCCAAGGTTATTGTTGGTATGTAGCGCAGCCTGTACTGCGGCTATGTTTGAAGCTAGAAAAGTACGAAATTCCTCTTCATTCATATTCACGGTGTGTCGAGTAGTCGGTGCCATTACCTTCAAAATAGTCAAATGGAACAAGTTAATCATACAGAATATTAAGAGTAGTTAATAGTATTTTGTAGCATAATATGAACTCATTTATAAAAGCTTTTTCTTCATATTAGCATTTTATAAGTTTAAATTCGGGTAGTACCTACCCGTTAAGTTCATACTTAGTAGCTAATATACAATTCAACTACTACAATTCTATATGAAAAACTGATTATAATAATATTTCGCGTTCAAACTTTTTACACAATATTTTACAAACTCACAATACCGCTTATTTTACATATAGCATGAAATATAGCACACAATAAATTTGATACAAGATGGTTGTGAAGATAATTCTAGCTAGTACACAAGTCGTTCAGCAAAGGCAATAAAGACACGTAATTCATACGTCCAGAAACAAGTCATGCATTTTGGTTTTACTAGGATTACTTCACATCCTTGGTCTTGTGGAACATAACCGTTATGGACGTTGATAAGACAGCGTGTTGTAACGTCGTCAAAGGGACGAGGGTTACGTAATGTCCAACAGTCCCGTAACAATCTAAAAACCTCATTTCTTACCCCAATTACCGACTCCGTCACTTGTGGGAACGTTTTGTTTAATAGTTGTAGCCCGATGTTCTTGTTCTCACTTTGGTGAGAAGCGAACATTACTAATCCGTAAGCATAACATGCTTCTTTATGTTGCATGTTAGCCGCTTTTTCTAAATCACGAAGTCCAATATTCGGATATATTGAGTCAAAATAATTTCTTAACCCATTGCGTAAAATAGCATTTGGGTTCCCCGCAATATATGCGTCAAAGTAAACACATCGTAACTTATGGATTTCCCAATGTGATATCCCCCATCTTTCGAACGAAAGCCTTTTATAAACCAAGGCATTCTTGGAACGTTCTTCGAATGTCTTACAAACTGATCTCGCCTTAAATAGTTGTGCCGAAGAATTGTGACCGACTCTAGACAAGATTTCATCAATCATGTCTCCGGGTAGGTCTCTTAAAATATTGGGTTGTCTATCCATTTTGTGTTTTTATACTGTAAAATAGACAAGAGTTAGATTCATAAAAAAAATACTTATTAATACAAGCAATTTTTACATATATCATAAAGCATAAGCACACTATATTACATATATTACACCACACGAATACAACTATCTTATTCCAACTCGCTTGTTTCTTCTTCTTCGGTTTTGGTTCATTTTGCCAAGTTTCTAGGAATATATGATGTTCCCTTAATACGAGCCGTCATTTTCCACATTGGTTTAGAAAAACCTGGTGGTTTAGAGGTTCCTGGGTCATTGTTACAACTTAAGGACTTCGGGGGTTGACGATACATATAAAGTTCATCGGGGTTGGAATTAAATTTCTCTATTTTTATGCCCTTTCCCTTATTATTTTCTTTTGCCTTTTTAAATTCAGTTGGGGTAATGTCTATAACATCATCGAAATTCTCGTCGGAATCCGATTCATCGGAGAATTGGTAATCCTCCCAATATTTTGCTTCCTTGGCGGAAACACTATTGACCATAATTAACCTTGGTCGGTTGGTTGAGGATTTTCTTTTACTTAACCGTTTTATTATTTCCCCCACCAGTTCTATTTCTTCATCCGGTTCCGATTCTTCTTCCGGTTCTGATTCTTCTTCCGGTTTCGACTCTTCTTCCGGTTCCTCTTCGGGAACTTGTGAATCAGTCCACGAATCATTCCAATTTACATTTGACTCTTCATTATTATTAGGTGAGTCAATGGGACTTGTTCTAGAGGTAGACATCTATCACATAATATCAAACGCGTTAAGAGATTAATATATCACATAATATTCACATGTTAAAAATATATAGTTTCCAACAAAATTTGTTAAGCAATCATTTTTCAAGTAAACACGGTCGAAGTCCAGACTTACTAATGCATCCTAACAAACTCAATAAGACACACTAATGCAAAATTCTGGTTCTCTAAGACCAACGCTCGGATACCAACTGAAATGTCCCGTTCTTATTGATTAAAAACGTTCCATATTAATTGATTTCGTTGCGAGGTTTTGACCTCTATATGAGACGTTTTTCAAAGACTGCATTCATTTTAAAACAAACCATAACCTTTATTTCATCAATAAAGGTTTAAAAAGCTTTACGTAGATTATCAAATAATGATAATCTAAAATATCCTGTTTACACACGACCATTACATAATGGTTTACAATACAAATATGTTACAACAAAATAAGTTTCTTGAATGCAGTTTTTACACAATATCATACAAGCATGGACTCCAAATCTCATCCTTATTTAAGTATGCGACACCGGAAGCTCTTAATAATCACCTGAGAATAAACATGCTTAAAACGTCAACAAAAATGTTGGTGAGTTATAGGTTTAACCTATATATATCAAATCATAATAATAGACCACAAGATTTCATATTTCAATACACATCCCATACATAGAGATAAAAATCATTCATATGGTGAACACCTGGTAACCGACATTAACAAGATGCATATATATAAGAATATCCCCATCATTCCGGGACACCCTTCGAATATGATATAAATTTCGAAGTACTAAAGCATCCGGTACTTTGGATGGGGTTTGTTAGGCCCAATAGATCTATCTTTAGGATTCGCGTCAATTAGGGTGTATGTTCCCTAATTCTTAGATTACCAGACTTAATAAAAAGGGGCATATTCGATTTCGATAATTCAACCATAGAATGTAGTTTCACGTACTTGTGTCTATTTTGTAAATCATTTATAAAACCTGCATGTATTCTCATCCCAAAAATATTAGATTTTAAAAGTGGGACTATAACTCACTTTCACAGATTTTTACTTCGTCGGGAAGTAAGACTTGGCCACTGGTTGATTCACGAACCTATAACAATATATACATATATATCAAAGTATGTTCAAAATATATTTACAACACTTTTAATATATTTTGATGTTTTAAGTTTATTAAGTCAGCCGTCCTCATTAGTAACCTACAACTAGTTGTCCACAGTTAGATGTACAGAAATAAATCGATAAATATTATCTTGAATCAATCCACGACCCAGTGTATACGTATCTCAGTATTGATCACAACTCAAACTATATATATTTTGGAATCAACCTCAACCCTGTATAGCTAACTCCAACATTCACATATAGAGTGTCTATGGTTGTTCCGAAATATATATAGATGTGTCGACATGATAGGTCGAAACATTGTATACGTGTCTATGGTATCTCAAGATTACATAATATACAATACAAGTTGATTAAGTTATGGTTGGAATAGATTTGTTACCAATTTTCACGTAGCTAAAATGAGAAAAATTATCCAATCTTGTTTTACCCATAACTTCTTCATTTTAAATCCGTTTTGAGTGAATCAAATTGCTATGGTTTCATATTAAACTCTATTTTATGAATCTAAACAGAAAAAGTATAGGTTTATAGTTGGAAAAATAAGTTACAAGTCGTTTTTGTAAAGGTAGTCATTTCAGTCGAAAGAACGACGTCTAGATGACCATTTTAGAAAACATACTTCCACTTTGAGTTTAACCATAATTTTTGGATATAGTTTCATGTTCATAATAACAATCATTTTCTCAGAATAACAACTTTTAAATCAAAGTTTATCATAGTTTTTAATTAACTAACCCAAAACAGCCCGTGGTGTTACTACGACGACGTAAATCCGGTTTTACGGTGTTTTTCGTGTTTCCAGGTTTTAAATCATTAAGTTAGCATATCATATAGATATAGAACATGTGTTTAGTTGATTTTAAAAGTCAAGTTAGAAGGATTAACTTTTGTTTGCGAACAAGTTTAGAATTAACTAAACTATGTTCTAGTGATTACAAGTTTAAACCTTCGAATAAGATAGCTTTATATGTATGAATCGAATGATGTTATGAACATTATTACTACCTTAAGTTCCTTGGATAAACCTACTGGAAAAGAGAAAAATGGATCTAGCTTCAATGGATCCTTGGATGGCTCGAAGTTCTTGAAGCAGAATCATGACACGAAAACAAGTTCAAGTAAGATCATCACTTGAAATAAGATTGTTATAGTTATAGAAATTGAACCAAAGTTTGAATATGATTATTACCTTGTATTAGAATGATAACCTACTGTAAGAAACAAAGATTTCTTGAGGTTGGATGATCACCTTACAAGATTGGAAGTGAGCTAGCAAACTTGAAAGTATTCTTGATTTTATGTAACTAGAACTTGTAGAATATATGAAGAACACTTAGAACTTGAAGATAGAACTTGAGAGAGATCAATTAGATGAAGAAAATTGAAGAATGAAAGTGTTTGTAGGTGTTTTTGGTCGTTGGTGTATGGATTAGATATAAAGGATATGTAATTTTGTTTTCATGTAAATAAGTCATGAATGATTACTCATATTTTTGTAATTATATGAGATATTTCATGCTAGTTGCCAAATGATGGTTCCCACATGTGTTAGGTGACTCACATGGGCTGCTAAGAGCTGATCATAGGAGTGTATATACCAATAGTACATACATCTAAAATCTGTGTATTGTACGAGTACGAATACGGGTGCATACGAGTAGAATTGTTGATGAAACTGAACGAGGATGTAATTGTAAGCATTTTTGTTAAGTAGAAGTATTTTGATAAGTGTATTGAAGTCTTTCAAAAGTGTATAAATACATATTAAAACACTACATGTATATACATTTTAACTGAGTCGTTAAGTCATCGTTAGTCGTTACATGTAAGTGTTGTTTTGAAACCTTTAGGTTAACGATCTTGTTAAATGTTGTTAACCCAATGTTTATAATATCAAATGAGATTTTAAATTATTATATTATCATGATATTATCATGATATTATCATGTATGAATATCTCTTAATATGATATATATATACATTAAATGTCTTTACAACGATAATTGTTACATATATGTCTCGTTTAAAAATCATTAAGTTAGTAGTCTTGTTTTTACATATGTAGTTCATTGTTAATATACTTAATGATATGTTTACTTATCATAGTATCATGTTAACTATATATATATATATCCATATATATGTCATCATATAGTTTTTACAAGTTTTAACGTTCGTGAATCACCGGTCAACTTGGGTGGTCAATTGTCTATATGAAACATATTTCAATTAATCAAGTCTTAACAAGTTTGATTGCTTAACATGTTGGAAATATTTAATCATGTAAATATCAATCTCAATTAATATATATAAACATGGAAAAGTTCGGGTCACTACATGGATGGGGTTTGTTAGGCCCAATAGATCTATCTTTAGGATTCGCGTCAATTAGGGTGTCTGTTCCCTAATTCTTATATTACCAGACTTAATAAAAAGGGGCATATTCAATTTCGATAATTCAACCATAGAATGTAGTTTCACGTACTTGTGTCTATTTTGTAAATCATTTATAAAACCTGCATGTATTCTAATCCCAAAAATATTAGATTTTAAAAGTGGGACTATAACTCACTTTCACAGATTTTTACTTCGTCGGGAAGTAAGACTTGGCCACTGGTCGATTCACGAACCTATAACAAATATGTACATATATATCAAAGTATATTCAAAATATATTTACAACACTTTTAATACATTTTGATATTTTAAGTTTATTAAGTCAGCTGTCCTCGTTAGTAACCTACAACTAGTTGTCCAACGTTAGATGTACAGAAAAAAATTGATATATATATTATCTTGAATCAATCCACGACCCAGTGTATACACGTCTCAGGCTAGATCACAACTCAAAGTATATATATTTTTAGAATCAACCTCAACCCCGTATAGCTAACTCCCACATTACTGCATATAGAGTGTCTATGGTTGTTCCAAATAATATATACACATGGGTCGATATGATATGTCAAAACATTTGCATACGTGTCTATGGTATCCCAAGATTACATAATATATTAGCATACATGTATAATGCAATATAAGTTAGCTAGGATATGATTAATATAGATTTGTTACCAATTTTCACGTTGCTACAACAAGAAAAATTATTCAATCTTGTTTTACCCATAACTTCTTCATTTTAAATCCGTTTTGAGTGAATCAAATTGCTATGGTTTCATATTGAACTCTATTTTATGAATTTAAACAGAAAAAGTATAGGTTTATAGTCGGAAATATAAGTTACAAGTCGTTTTTGTAAAGGTAGTTATTTTAGTCGAAAGAACGACGTCTAGATGACCATTTTAGAAAACATACTTTCACTTTGAGTTTAACCATGATTTTTGGATATAGTTTCATGTTCATAAGAAAAATCATTTTCCCAGAAGAACAACTTTTAAATCAAAGTTTATCATAGTTTTTAATTAACTAACCCAAAACAGTCCGCGGTGTTACTACGACGGCGTATGTCCGGTTTTACAGTGTTCTTCGTGTTTCCAGGTTTTAAATCATTAAGTTAGCATATCATATAGATATAGAATATGTGTTTAGTTGATTTTAAAAGTCAAGTTAGAAGGATTAACTTTTGTTTGCGAACACGTTTAGAATTAACTAAACTATGTTCTAGTGATTACAAGTTTAAACCTTCGAATAAGATAGCTTTATATGTATGAATCGAATGATGTTATGAACATCATTACTACCTCAAGTTTTCTGGATAAAGCTACTGGAAATGAGAAAAATAGATCTAGGTTTAAAGGATCCTTGGATGGCTTGAAAGTTCTTGAAGCAGAATCATGACACGAAAACAAGTTCAAGTAAGATTTCCACTCGAAATAAGATTGTTATAGTTATAGAAATCGAATCAAAGTTTGAATATGAGTATTACCTTGTATTAGAAAGATATCTTACTGTAAATAATAAAGATTTCTTGAGGTTGTATGATCACTCTACAAGATTGGAAGTAAGCTAGCAAACTTGGAAGTATTCTTGATTTTATGAAAATAGAACTTGTAGAATTTATGAAGAACACTTAGAACTTGAAGATAGAACTTGAGAGAGATTAATTAGATGAAGAAAATTGAAGAATGAAAGTGTTTGTAGGTGATTTTGGTCGTTGGTATATGGATTAGATATAAAGGATGTGTAATTTTGTTTACATGTAAATAAGTCATGAATGATTACTCATATTTTTGTAATTTTATGAGATATTTCATGCTAGTTGCCAAATGATGGTTCCCACATGTGTTAGGTGACTCACATGGGCTGCTAAGAGCTGATCATTGGAGTGTATATACCAATAGTACATACATATAAAAGCTGTGTATTGTACGAGTACGAATACGGGTGCATACGAGTAGAATTGTTGATGAAACTGAACGAGGATGTAATTGTAAGCATTTTTGTTAAGTAGAAGTATTTTGATTAGTGTCTTGAAGTCTTTCAAAAGTGTATGAATACATATTAAAACACTACATGTATATACATTTTAACTGAGTCGTTAAGTCATCGTTAGTCGTTACATGTAAGTGTTGTTTTGAAACCTTTAGGTTAACGATCTTGTTAAATATTGTTAACCCATTATTTATTAAATCAAATGAGATGTTAAATTATTACATTATCATGATATCATGATGTATTAATATATCTTAATATGATATAAATACATTAAATGTCGTTACAACGATAATCGTTACATATATGTCTCGTTTCAAAATCATTAAATTAGTAGTCTTGTTTTTACATATGTAGTTCATTGTTAATATACTTAATGATATGTTTACTTATCATAATATCATGTTAACTATATATATATCCATATATATGTCATCATATAGTTTTTACAAGTTTTAACGTTCGTGAATCGCCGGTCAACTTGGGTGGTCAATTGTCTATATGAAACCTATTTCAATTAATCAAATCTTAACAAGTTTGATTGCTTAACATGTTGGAAACATTTAATCATGTAAATATCAATTTCATTTAATATATAAAAACATGGAAAAGTTCGGGTCACTACACATGGGGATGCATCTGACTAAGACAGGCCTTATAATATCTAAGAAGGCGAAGAAGAAAGTTAGTAAGGGGAACACGGAGGTTGCCGTGGGTAATTTATAAAGCGTATAAAGTAATTTTCCCCTCAGGAGGGTTGTCAGCAGTTTGTCTGTTGGTGGGAAGAACAAGGTTGTATTGATTGAGATGGCGGAAGGCAATTTTTAAGCCATCTAAATATTCACTTGTTAATGATGAAGCCATCGTGCTAACTTCTGGAATGTCAGCGTTATTTGACGAAGAAGGCTTTGCATGTTCTTGGCCAGTACTTGGAGTAGAAGCCATGATAATACAGTAAAAGATACCAACAAGAAGAAAATAGCAGTAAGATGGAGTGTACTGACCTTGGAAAACGATAAACCTTAAAAAGTTGAAGATTGAAGAAGGCGATGAAGATTTGGGGGAGAAATGTGCTTTTTAGATCTTGGCAAAAGTAAAAAAGTGATAGTAAAAAGGTTATGACGGTTTTTATAGGGGTTCATCGGTGCAATTTTTATGTTCATGATTGAGACACGTGTATGGGTGAGTTTAAATGTAGGGTATGTAATAACACTTTTTACAGATGGAGGCGCGTGGAGAATCTCAGCCGTAAAAAATTAATCATAACAGCGTCAGTAAAATGCTTCTGCATTTAATGCCTAAAATGTTATCCCCGATGCAAGTGGGCAATGAACAGGCTGGTTTGGCATGCGTTATTAAAAGTTTAACAACTTAATTATTTTTCAAATGCTTAAGTCATTAAACTGGGGGGACTTAATGGTGTATCCTATCATATACACACATAAAAGGAATGATGGTTGCATAAAAGTAGCATCGGGAAGGCTGGAAACAACAGTTTTGTGGAGTTGTCCATCCAGCGTTCTCCGCTGTATAGGCTGCTCCGTCATGCGTAAGCCCTGAAGGCCGCCTAGCGCGTAAGCCCTGGTTGGAGAACGTCACCTTCAGCATAAATTTCGGATCACGAATAACAGAATGTATCATCATCTGACACGTGTCCCCGAACAATCTGGTGGATCTGACACTATAAATAGACCCCTTGGGTCGTCATTTCACACAGTTCACACATTCTGACAACTTTGAGAGCTGAGACTTCACTTCTCTTTCTCTCTCTACTTTCTCTTACTAGAAGTCATCCGGCTAGCACTTTTACGCTCTACGGACGACAGATTGATTAAGCCAGCAGGGATTATTTCCCAAGGGTAAAAATCAATCGGCAACACTCCGCCCTCCTAAAGCTAGATTACTTCTAGTATCTTGTTGACACACTAAGCCTTACCTCATAAGGAAATAGGTGTTAACAAGAAGCATACGAGCAAGGCAAGCTGGACCATTTAATCGCACAAAACACCGCGAATGATATTATAATGCCTACAGAAGCTAACACCTCGAATGCGTCAAACGCGGTTGAGCGAAAGGCTCCCGCAGTAAAAAATCTCGGGGTAAAAATGGTGAGCAAAAAAGAAAATCAGCGCGGAATCCAGGTGATCAACGTGGTAGAAGTGCAGGGCGAAATGTCGGTACTTTAAATTTCAGAACAGATTGTTAGTTGGAAATGTCCCTCTATTACATTTCCACCTGCAAGCTTGACTGCGGATGTTGATAAACCTGTAGTGGTTTCATGTCGCATTGCGAATACTGGTATAATGATAATGAAGGTACATGTGGACACTGGTAGCAGTGTCGACGTCATGTACGAACAATGCTTTAGCAAGTTGCCCGCGAACATTCAAGGTTTGATGAAACCTACTGCGGTTTCACTTGCTGGGTTCTCAGGAGAGTCATCCTGGCCCGTTGGCCAGTTGAAATTACAAATGGAGTTAGTTGATGACAGCGATGAGTTGCTAAGGCACCAAGCTTTATTGAATCTGTACATAATGCGAAATCAATCGCGATTCAATATGATACTTGGGCGCACAGCTTTGCGCATGTTTGGTACGCTAATTTCTGCGGAAGTGGAGCCATTCTGCGCCATGATTATGGCAAATGCGAATTTGGGTATTGAAGGACATTCAATTCACCCTGCATAGTGCGAAAATTTGCAGTAAAAAGTTGTAATGAGATACTATGGCAAATTTAATTAATGCGTGATATGTTGTGTTTATGTTTTGAATCTTGTAATGCGAAATAATAATGAATAAAGCAAAGTTAATTTCAGTGTTAGTAATTGTTTCTTTACAAAGCGAAAACACTGCGTGTGGCCACGCGTAGTGCTTATTTCGCAGAATGCAATTACTTGTCTTTTACAACACTAAGTTAATGTTTGTTCTGCGGATATTTTAAGTGAGGTGGCATGATTTTCGCTAAGCATAGCCTGCTTAAGTGTTATGAAAATGCAAAAATGCATTGCGGAATAAGTTGATAAAAACCAGGTGATGAAATTGCCCACTTGTGTTAATTTGAAAATAATTGCGAAAGGATAAAATTTCCTAAGTGTTTGATCTTGCCAACACTTAGATGCTTTGCAATGCTAAAATTTGCCTAAGGATCGATGTGTCGGACTTAGAAGATTCATAATGTTAAAAGATTATCTCGCATAAAGTACGCTTTGTTATGTGCACAATAGCGAATGCGGAAATTGCAATGGACAAGTCTGAATTATGGATAAATACTAAAGTAAAGCACTATATAAATAAAAGAAGTTGCAACTACGAATTGTAAATAAGTGATTGATATTAAGAGCGAATGCGTCGCGAATAATTACATTAAAACGTAATTTAAGATTGCGAGCATACATCAAAAAATAGCTAACATAAACTTAAAGCTCTAATGCTTTAATATCTGCGAACGAAACGCCTTCACGCTGACTGAGCTCCTCCAAGGCCGGAATGCTCACCTTCTCAACCTCCTTCTTCACCTTTTCAAGTGCTTCGCGAGCATCGTCTGTGGCGCATATTTCATTCGCAGCGTATTGCAAGTTTTGCAGCTTGGGCATACGCCTAAAATTTCTCAGTAACAGGTTTTGAATCCATTACTTTGTCCGCGAACTTGGGTAAATACTTGACAAGCTGAGCGAACTCATGTTCCGCAGTGTTTGCCTTACTATTAAGCCTGGCGATCTCTTCCGTAGCCTTTTTAAGCTTTGCTTCAGCTCTTTGTGCTCTTTTCTCTTGGGCGTTGGAAGCCTTCACTGCCTCATCATATTCATCCGACATTTCGGTTAATCACTCCATGCTGTCAACAGTAAGACAAAGAGCATTATAACTATTGTACAATCGCTGTCTTGCAGCTTCGGGGTATGATAAACTGCGATATTTATCCTTTGTCTCCTTGGGGAGAAATTTATAGAGTCTGCGGTATAATTTGTTGGCCTGTTCTGCGGCCGCGGTTTCTTCTGCATCAGCTTCTCCTTCTCCTTCTTGATTAGATGCTTCTGCGTCAGATGGAAGAGATAAATCTCCACATTTGGGCTCTTCAAGAACATCTGATGGGATGCTCCCCCTAATGTTGTAGAGCGGTGTGGCTTCAGCGGATGACTCTGAAAGAACAACTATAACAAGTTAAATAAATATAGCGAGTTTATGCGAAAGTGGAAAATGCATAATCAATTAATATTGCGGAATATCAATTGCTTACTCGTTTCTTGCTCGGAAAGAGAGCGTAATCGTTTTCTGCGCGGAGTGGTGGCACCCTCCACAACTTTTATCTTGCCGCAGTCCTCGCCACCGGTAATATAAAGCGTGTTGATGATGGGCTCATCAATAAGAATAATCTCCCCATCGCCATTCTTTAGGCGATAATGGTGTATCCTATCGTACACACACATAAAAGGCATAATGGTTGCATAAAAATAGCATCAGGAAGGCTGAAAACAACAGTTTTGTGGAGATTGTCCGTCCAGCGTTCTCTGCTGTACAGGCTGCTCCGTCATGCGTAAGCCCTGAAGGCCGCCTAGCGTGTAAGCCCTCGCCGGAGAACGGCACTGTCAGCATAAATTTCGGACTGCGAGTAACCGAACGTATCATCATCTGACACGTGTCCCTGAGCAATCTGGTGGATCTAACACTATAAATAGACCCCTTGGGTCGTCATTTTACATAGTTCAGACATTCTGACAACTTTGAGAGCTGAGACTTCACTTCTCTCTTTCTCTCTCTACTTTCTCTCACTAGAAGTCATCCGGCTAGCACTTATACGCTCTGCGGATGACAGATTGATTAAGCCACCCCACAAGTTCTTACACTCCGCCCTCCTAAAATCTAGATCACTTCTGGTCTCTTGTTGACATACTAAGCCTTACCTCATAAGGAAATAGGTGTTAACAATGGCGCCATCCATTATTAAGACGAATCATCTCACCAATACTGATAAAAAGGGTGAGGATAATGAATTCATACCCATAGAAGTGGGCATGATACATCCATGGAAAGCTGGACAACGAAGGAAGGCAGAAGTATTAGAAGATTGGGAAGAACAATTAATATCATTTCCTTCTATGTGTAACACAAACCCATCTGATGGTCCAGTAGTTATAGAAGCGCGAGTTGCAAATTGCTTAATACGCAACATTTACACTGACACAGGAGCTGGAGCAGACATTATGTATGAACATTGTTTCATACAGCTACCCAAAGATGTGCAAGAAGGAATGAAGGAAACATATGTGCCGTTGGCAAGTTTTACAAGTGAGCCATCGTGGTCTGAGGGAAGTATTTTGCTTGAAGTAACCTTGGGCAAGCCACCCCTAAGACGTACATCTAACATTGAGTTCTTGGTAGTTAAAGCAAATTCACAGTACAACATAATTTTGGGAAGAACTACTTTAATGACGTTTGGAGCTGTAACGTCAACTGTACATGGTATGATGAAGTTTCCAACACCAGGCGGAGTGGCAACGTTATATGCAGAACGGCAGAAGTCAATTGAGTGTGCCCAAGTAACAAAGGCAGTAATTAAGCCAATCATACACGATGATGGGTCAATTTCACCAAATCTTAAATTTCCAGATCAGAAAATCATAATTGGGCATACGTTGTCCACTGAATGTAGAGAAAAATTATACAATATTTTGACAACAAATTTAGACGTTTTTGCATGGCAGCCGTCTGATATGACCTGTGTTCCAAGGGAAATTGCAGAGCATAGGCTAAATGTGAACCCCAATGTACATCCTGTTTGTCAGAAAAAGCGTGGCATGGCGCCAGAAAGAAGCAAGTTCCTTCGTGATGAGGTACGAAGTTTGGTAGATGCTGGGATCTTGCGAGAGGTCAAATATCAGACATGGGTAGCCAATCCGGTCATGGTTAGGAAACCGGATAATTCATGGTGGATGTGTGTGGATTTCACAGATATCAATAAAGCATGTCCAAAGGATAATTATCCTTTACCTGAAATTGATTGGAAGGTTGAATCATTAGCAGGATATCGATTCAAATGTTTTCTAGTTGCAGCTAAGGGTTATCATCAAATCTCGATGGCTTTAAAGGATGAAGACAAAACGGCTTTTCACACGACGGAAGGCATATTCTGTTATATGAAAATGCCTTTTGGTTTGAAGAATGCAGGAGCAACATATCAACGACTTATTGATATGGCGTTTAAGGATCAAATTGGGTGAAACTTAGAAGCTTACGTTGATGACATTGTCATCAAAAGTCATACTGAAGAAAAGATGTTACGAGATATACAGGAAACTTTTGCATCTCTGCGAAAAATTAACATGAAATTAAATCCCAAGAAGTGCACGTTTGGTGTGGAAGAGGGAAAATTCTTAGGTCATATTGTCACAGAACGTGGAATTAAAGCTAATCCTAAGAAAATTCAAGCAATTGAAGATATGAAGTCACCAACTAGCAAGAAGGATGTTCAACGGTTACATGGATGTCTAGCAGCATTAACAAGATTCTTGTCCAGAGCAGCTGAAAAGTCACTTCCATTCATGAAGGTGTTAAAGGGCTGTTTGAATAAAAAAGATTTTATGTGGACGGCGGAAGCCGAAAATGCATTCAAAGAATTCAAGCAGTTGTTAAAAACATTACCTACATTAACAGCACCAAAAGAGGGGAAAACCCTAATTTTATACTTAGCTGTCTCAAAGGAAGCAATAAGTTCTGTTCTAATCGCAGAACGGAGCGGCGTGCAAATGCCCATATATTTTGTTAGCAAGGTGTTGCAGCTTAGTGAAACAAATTATCCACCACTTCACCGAATGGTTTATGCCCTTGTGCATACTGCACGACGTCTACGAAGATATTTTCAAGGTCATCCCATCTTAGTGTTGATAGATCAACCATTGAAGCAAATACTCCGGTGCCAAGAATCATCTGACCGTTTAGCGAAATGGGCCATCGAGTTGGGGGAGTATGAAATCAATTTTGCTCCTCGAAATGCAGTTAAAGGGCAAATTTTGGCAGATTTCCTCTTGGAGACAAATGAAAAAGTAGAGTATGACAACAAAATGGCACCATCACAGAATGAGTGGGAGTTACACACTGATGGGGCATCCAGTGAAGAGGGAACAGGTGCAGGGCTAGTTTTAACAAGTCCAGACGGTGAAGAATATACTTATGCACTGAAATTCTATTTTTATGCTTCAAACAATGAAGCAGAGTATGAGGCGTTACTCTCCGGCCTCCGCATAGCGGTAGAAATGGGCATAACAAATTTACGAGCGTATGTTGATTCTCAAATTGTTGCCCAGTAGGTTAATGGAACATTCGATGCAAGGGATGCATCCATGAGGCAATATGTAAAGTTGGTAGAAGCAATTTCAAAGAAATTTGATAACCTTGAAGTCATGCAAATCCCTCGAAATAAGAACAAAAAAGCTGATGTTTTGAGCAAGTTAGCCACGTTAACATTTGATTATTTGCACAAATGAGTGTTGGTTGAAGAACTTAAGGAGAAATCAATACATGGAAAACCAATTATTGCAATAGTTGAAGAAGCTAAGGAAACTTGGATGACTCCGTATTTGAGATATTTTCATGACGGATGGTTACCTGTTGATAAGGCGGAAGCAAGAAGAATAAGAGTAACTGCACCAATGTATGAAATAGTTAGTGGCGTCCTTTATCGAAAATCATACAATGGTCCGTTGTTAAGGTGTCTAACCGATGATGAAGCGTTAAAGGTGGTCCAAGAAATGCATGAAGGAGTCTGTTCGCAACATTCCGGTTTCCGTACTGTGGCGTCACGGATCATGCGACAAGGGTATTTTTGGCCTTCACTTTATCGGGATGTTGCGGAAATCATCAAAACATGTGAGAATTGTCAGATGCATGAAACAATTCAGCGTCTTCCAAAGTATGACTTGATACCGGTATCATCCGCTTGGCCGTTTTGTAAATGGGCTATTGACATTGTGGGGCCATTCAACAGGAGCACTGGTAATGCTAAGTTCTTGGTGGTAGCAATCGATTTTTTCACGAAATGGGTTGAAGCAAAGGCTTTAGCAAAAATCACAGGAGAAAATGTCAAGAAATTTGTTTGGCATGATATTATATGCCGTTATGGGGTGCCAAATGAAATAGTTAGCGATAATGGCAAGCAATTTGCAGAAAATCCATTTCGGAGTTGGTGTGAAGAGCTGGGCATCAAACAAAATTTTACATCTGTTGCTCATCCTCAAGCGAACGGACAAGTGGAGGTTACCAACAAGGAAATTGTTGCTGGCATTAAGGCACGATTAGGTCTAAGTCAAATTGGATGGGTGGATGAATTGCCAAATGTATTTTGGGCACACCGGACGACGCCAAAGCGGAGCACGGGGGAAACACCTTTCAGTCTGGTGTATGGAACAGAGGCAGTGATACCGGCTGAGATATGTGTGCCAACGCAACGCATTATGGCATTTGATATTGAGGTTAATTCTGAGGCGTTAAGAGAGAATCTCAATTTATTGGGGGAAAGAAGGTTGATGGCTACCATCCGGCAAGCGGATCACAAACATAAAATGGCAAAATATTATAACAAGAAAGTGCAGCATGTGCAATTTGAAGTAGGTGATTTAGTACTACGTGATAATGAAGCAAGCAGGCAAATCAAATTTGGAAAGCTAGCCCCAAAATGGGAAGGACCTTATAAGGTCACGAAAGTAAATCAGAACGGATCCTACATGCTTGCTGCGCCTTCCGGCGAGCAATATGAAAGAGCTTGGAATGCAATGAATTTAAAGAAATTTTATGCGTAGCACTATATGCATGGACAGCTTGATCAACTGTCAAATGCATGAGATATAGTCATAAATGTAAAAATTTCTTTAAAAAAAATATGAATAATAGCAATTATTCTTATGGCAATATTTTTCAAATTTTATCCGGCCAAGGATTTTTTAGCCCAGGTGTCACATAGCTGTGTGTCATCCCTACCCGCAGAAAGAAAGAGAGCCTTTCGGTGGTAGAAGTACAATCATACTCAAAATGGTTGTATCGATAGTGAGACATGTAGAACTCACTAAAACATCGAAGCGATGAAACGAATCTACAAAAAATGTCATGACACATATACACAAAATACAAAAACAAAACAGAAAATGGATCATAGTGTCCAGCAAAATATCTAAAGGCGAAAATAATTCATAACTTTTCCTCATGAATTTCATGACGGAAGGCGTATGGCGGAGAATATGTTTTTAATATTCATAACTATAATGATTGCAACGTACAATCTCAGTATCTTGAACATTGTTCAGTACAATAATCTTACTAAGTTACATCATATCTTTCTAATATACATAACTAAATGTAATATTAAGCGTTATGTAAAAGCAGATGTATAAAAACATAATGTTTTATTCATTCTGTGGAGTGTAATTCAATACATCATCTATTGTTACATCCGGCCTTTTACACAGATTTTCAAGATCAGAAAACTTTATATTTTCTATTGAGGCACCGGCTTCATCAGCTTCTAAAAAAGCATTTTCATTAATTTTTGATGTGATTACCTCAGGAAGAGGATTTGGAAGTTCTGGTAGTTTTTTCTTCATAAAGTTGAAAAAATTTAACAGTTCAGCAGATTTTGCAAGGCGGACAAACTCACGGATTCTGTGAGATAGTGCCTGACAGTTAAAGACACGCTCTACAAGTGCAGGAATGCCAGTTATCATTCGTTTTTCGTTCTCCTCTTTGGCTTTAAGCTGTTCCTTCAATATGTTATTTTCCTCAATTAATTTTTCTTTCTCCTTCACTAGTTCATCAAGTTTACTCAGATGCCGTGTTTCTCTGACTGTTGCAATTTTCATAATGCCTCTTCATTGTCTCGTATTCCCTCTTCATCTCTGTGGCTATTCGTTCAGCCTTGGTTACTTTCTCTTTTTCAGCAGATAGCTCCTTATTTGTAGTGACTTCACTGTTCTGCAAATCAGATAGGCGTTGAAGGTCATTCAAACCAGAAGCAATGTTCAGAATAATGCTTTGTGCCTTAACTTTCTTGGCATCTGCATCAGATAAATTGCTAAAAAATTGCGCTAGTGAAGGACACACCATGGCATTCAGAAAAGTCATGAAATCTTCATACGAATGTGGTGGTCCTTTTAAAAGAGAAGAGAGCATGTGTGTGTCAAGATTGGGAAGCGTAATTTGTTGTTGAGAAGAACTAGGGCCAACTCCCTGTTGAGCAGATGACGAAGGAATTTGACCAGTTCTTCTCCTCTTGGCGGAAGGCGGAAGAGTTACTAAGATAGTGTCTTGATGTGATGCACTAGCTGTTGGAGATAAAGGAAAATTGTTACTTATAAAAGAGTTCCAATATGCTTCACAACATTTCAAAGGTGGCATAAAATATAAGGAAGGGTTTGGATTATAAAATCCACCAGTACTGGGTATGTAAGAAAACAAGTACAGGTTTTGGTATGGAATTTTGCATAATTCAGTGTTGTCATTTTCATTACCCGGGGTACTACGTTCTCTAGAGGCAATCCGATTCATACCTATGTCTTCTTCTTCTTCTTCTTCTTCTTCTTCTTCTTCTTCTTCTTCTTCTTCTTCTTCTTCTTCTTCTTCTTCTTCTTCTTCTTCTTCTTCTTCTTCTTCTTCTTCTTCTTCTTCTTCTTCTTCTTCTTCTTCTTCATCTTCCTCCTCCCTCACTTCATCTGTTTTGGGGGTATCATCAATAATTTTCTCAGTGCTAAAAGTAAGCTGTGAATAACATGATGATCGCATAGCGGTAAGCGGAGTAATTTCTGCAAAAAGTTAAAGCGTCACAGTGATTAAATGGATAGATACAGAAGAACATTTTATTTAAGCATATATAGCAAAAGTAAATGCTTACTCTTTTTCCCAGCAAGAATACAAGCATAACCTTGAGAGATATCCCAATCTTGGCTCATGGATGTCAGCGAAAGCATGTGTTCCCCATATTTAATATCATTAATTTGTTCAGCTTTAATCTTCTTAAACAAAAGATTTTCTTTGGTGACGAGTTTTGGAAAGGTAACAGAAATGTTATGCGAATATTTGCGCCATACTCGAGTAGCTGAGTATTGTTTATCAATTACATCTTCATTTATGAAAATAAATGAAGCATACCAGTTATCACCAGGATGATCAACTGCAGGTTTCAGAAACCCATGAACTTTGTTGAATGTAAACCAACCATTTTCATGGCGTGCTATGCGTACCAGATGACAACATATTCGAATTGATGGCTCAATTTTCCTTGCGTGACAATACATTTCAAAAATCAAGATCTTTCGAATTGATGCTGGTTCGAATTGACCAACAGCAACACCGAAAAATCCGCAAACTTCTAAGAAGAAGGGTGTAAATGGTAAACGTAAGCAAAATCTGAAGATTGAATGGCCATAAATAGCAACTTTGCTAGGGGCGGTGAACAGGCTCTGGCACTAATTGCAGGAATCACTGGTTCAACACCAGCTAATCTAGGGAAATGTTGCAGTAGCTCACTTAAATATCTCTCATTTACTCTGCTAGGAATAGTTGCAACATCCTTTATGGCTGCCATTAATGTTCTAATGAAACTGAAAATAAAGAAGGTATTAATGGAAGAAGATGAATGAAAGGACCCGTTCATATACATTATAAACGATTCACAATAGTTGATTACATCGCGAGCTATTTGACCTCTATATGATACATTTTACAAACATTGCATTCGTTTTTAAAAGACAAATTTTCTTTACATCAAAAATTGACGGCATGCATACCATTTCATATTACATCCAACTATAATTGACTTAATATTAATCTTGATGAACTCAACAAGTCGAATGCAACGTCTTTCAAAGTATGTCATGAATGACTCTAGGTAATATCCTTAAAATGAGCTAATGCACAGTGGAAGATTTCTTTAATACCTGAGAATAAACATGCTTTAAAGTGTCAACCAAAAGGTTGGTGAGTTCATTAGTTTATCATAATCAATCATTTCCGTAATAGTAATAGACCACAAGATTTCAGTTTCCATAAATATCCGTACACTCGTAAGTGTTTAAAAGTATTCTATAAGTTGTAGGCACCCGGTAACAAGCCTTAACGTTCATGTTTTACTCTCTGAAGTACACCAGATCAGGTGTGTTTAAAATAACCTCGAAGTACTAAAGCATCCCATAGTCAGGATGGGGTTTGTCAGGCCCAATAGATCTATCTTTAGGATTCGCGCCTACCGTATATAGACAAGTAGTTTAATGTTACCAAGCTAAGGGTATATTTTTGGTTTAAACCCACATAGAATTAGTTTTAGTACTTGTGCCTACTTCGTAAAACATTTATAAAACCGCGCATGTATTCTCAGCCCAAAAATATATATTGCAAAAGAAATTAAAAAGGGAGCAAATGAAACTCACAATACTGTATTTCGTAGCAATTATGTATATGACGGCACTGAAAATGATAAACGTTAGGTTGACCTCACGAGCAAACCCTCGATCAATACCCATAACCTCCATAGCTATAACCCATAATTTCCTTAGCTCTATCCCGTTTGAAAACTTATTTTGAAATCGTCCGAGTATAACTCCGTCGTAGTATTTTATGTATACTAATAATATCTTGAAATAATACAAAAAAAATATATATATATATATGTAATTCGATTGAGAGAGTTTAGAGAAATATATTTTCAAGTTTCTATGAAATAATGAAACCTATTGAATTCTATTTATAATAGATTTTTGAATTATTAAAGTGAATTATTAAAGTATGAATTATTAAAGTGAATTATTAAAGTATGAATTATTAAAGTTAAAGTAAAATAAAAGTAAAGTAAAGGTAAAGTTAAAGTATAGTAAAAGTATAAAACTATATACGTATAATACGCGTATAAATATATATAATATTAATTTAAATCGTTATATATATTTAATAAAATAAAATATAAATATCGTTATCTTTATCATACTGGTTAAGTAATGAGTTGTCAAAAGTGGTTCTAGATATTTATAAAAGATATATACGTTTTAATAATAAAGTTCTTTTTAAACTGAAAACGTTTTTTGTACTTTTGAAACTAAATCAAATAAATATGATAATTTTATTTTCCAAAACTAAATATATTTAAGAATCATTTTGTTAAAAGGTTAAAATAATGGAAATCGTTATACCACAAAACATTTTAGAAAAGTAGAATTATATATATTCATAATAGGTTTCAAGTTTTTAAATTACAGTCTGTTGGTGAAGCATGGGATAAAGTCCAAAGATTAAATAAACGTATGAAATCATCTTAATGAAAAATGTCGAGTTACTTACCTTGTCGATATCCAACATCTAAGTTATTTACACTCCACGTTCTTATTTTCATATTAAATAAAATGAAAGTTAACATAGTTATCTTATCAAGGTCATGAGGAAAATATTATAAAACATGCCTTGGAAATTAAACAGGAATTTCCACTAACCCTTGTCTAGTTCCCGTTAATTGACACATTTATTCTTATTTATAAATCACTTTACCATTTTCTGAATGTTGTCGAAAAGAATAGATTTCTTAAATCACAGTGGACCTCATAACATAGGCCCGTAATCATATCATAATGTATCTGATAATTCAATCATTTGATATTATCTCTTAATTCTGTCGATAAATATATCGAAACAAATACGTTCATGTAAAGTATCATATATCTAATACTTTGTTAATATTTTCAGTTAATATTATATATTATATATACATATCTATATACTCATAATTGTTCGTGAATCGTCGAACACGGTCAAAGATTAATTGATTACATGAATGTAGTTCCAAACTTTTTGAGATTCAACATTACAAATTCTGCTTATCGTGTCGGAAACATATAAAGGTTAAGTTTAAATTTGGTCGGAAATTTCCGGGTCGTCACAGTACCTACCCGTTAAAGAAATTTCGTCCCGAAATTTGATCGAGGTCGTCATGGTTAACAATAAGAATGTTATTATGACGAATATAAGTTGATTCATAGGGTTTTATCATGATTAAGAAATATGGATAAAATAATTCAATTACTCGAAACGTATGAGTGAAGCTATCGTAAAAGAGTGAAATGAGAAAATAGGGATTCGTCTTATCTTTTGACGTCATCACGGTTGATCTTCGGATTAAAGAAAATCTTTGTAATCTATATAGGATTTGATTCTTCAGTGATTAAGGAAATTATGATCCTCTTCAATTTAATGCGATGATTCATCTCGATTTTTCTGTCAGATATTTCACTATAAATCCACCTCATTCGTTTCCTTTTAATTCACACCTTCTATTCTTTCTCCCTCAATTCTTGCTTTAAAATTATTCGTCAATATGCTTCATCCAGTGCTGATTCTCGATACACTCCTCACTTTCATATCTGTCATTTTTCTTTTTCATCTACCTCCGGAAGAATCTATTTACTTCTACTATACTCTTGGTTTTATAGTGTTTTTAGTTCTCCCGTGTCTTTATATTGCTATATGCATCGATATATACAGTTTATAGTTTCTGGGCTGTTGTTGGATTTTATATCTTCCCTTATATTTCGATGTCCCTGCTTCTGTCTTCTATAATCATTATCATCCCCAATTAATGCTCTCTTTTATTTGCTGCGATTTATACCCCAATTTCTATTTCGGAGTTTTGTCCTTTTGTTTCTTTTTCTTGCGATTAAGCACCGCTTGTAATGGTCCAGAATTCGCATATATGAATTTCGGAATGAACATTGTTAATGTTCTAAGAAAGAAATTATAATGGCACGATCTTGACTTGTCAAATTACTAGAATACCTCAAAAAAGACCGAATCATCAAGAAATATTTTCTTGATATTTTAGATGTTAAAGAGAATGCAAGAGTCGTGTAACATAGCACATGATGACGTTATGATCTGTGAATCATCACGTTCCATTTAGAAACTTAGCATGACTTACTGTAATATAATCACGTTGATCAAGTGTCATTATATTATACTAGTTCATGCTTCAGTTCCCAACACTACTTCAAAAATATTCCTATTTTAAATTCGAAAGTTTCAGAATTTAGAAACTAAAATAGTTTCTTTTATGATGTCATACAGACAGCACGAAGAGGTAAATGATTTCAGATAAGAATAATTATGGAAATATCTTCAGAAATAGGGAGGATATTTATAATGAAAGATACGATGATATCTTAAAATTTCTAATATCAGAGGATGATGAAGAATATTGTCCGTAAGGGTTTAGAGTCAGGAGCAAGGTATTCGAGAATGACTTCAGTAGACACAGAATCATTTGGATTCTTTGAAGGTAGATTTCGTCCTTGTGATTTATCCACAGCCTTCTTCATGGTTTGCTCAATCCGTATTTTTCAGTACCAAATCTTCTCTTTTTCTGAGCTTTGCTAACACACTACTCTTTATCATCAAACTTTTCACTGTTAAGGTCGTTTATAGTTTCTGCTACTTCATTAGTATTTCGAGAACTAGTTCGCAGTTTAGGGTGTTTTTCAGAAACTTCACAT
This sequence comes from Rutidosis leptorrhynchoides, assembly GCF_046630445.1. Classification (NCBI taxonomy): domain Eukaryota; kingdom Viridiplantae; phylum Streptophyta; class Magnoliopsida; order Asterales; family Asteraceae; genus Rutidosis; species Rutidosis leptorrhynchoides. The sequence goes on along the minus strand of NC_092333.1, from coordinate 311,108,923 downwards.
TCAAAGTATATAAGTCCAGAAGATAGACACATATAATTGTGGGCGTAGACATGCTGCGAGATTTCAAAATACTGATTGCTAATTTCCGATGATTCGTATGGCAATTCTCGTTACAAGATGCAGATGAGCAAATGATGGGGTTTTGATAAATATAAAGATTTTTCGGAAAATCAAAGATCAATGAAGTTGTTAATAAGTTTACTGCAAATGTGGCGAGATATGAAAGGTTCCCCGGTAATAATGATGAAGGGGTAATCATTATAATAAGGCTTATTCGATTGAACAATTGAAGTTGGTTTGCTGGAGCTGTGACAAAACCGTCTATTTTTAGAAGGGATTGAAAAGTTATTTCAGCTAGTAAGTGTCAAAAGGTTTGACATGGATACATGTTAAATTATGACTTTAGTTTCAAGAGTTTTTCAGGTACGTAACTGTGGATAACATGTGGTTGGATCATCATCTGGATTGTTCATTATTTGAAGTGTCTTCAGGTATTTCGAAGGGTTTGAACACAGATTATAATCGTTAATATACATACGATGTTCTAACACAGTTTTGAAGTTAAAGTATAGCTTTGAAAGATGTAAGAATCTAAGAGTGATGATGCCGGTTATAACTTGAATTGAATTCGGCGATTTCAAAATCAGAATATGTAATTAGATTTTTGAATGAGTATGGTTGTTTTGATTTCTATAAAAGAATGTATATTGTTGTGAAAGTAGGGAGTATAATGGATGATTTGCTGAATCAGATTCGAAGAATGTAACATATTAATTGTGAATTTATATATCTCTCGGGTATTACCTACCCGTTAAAAAAAATGTCACAATTAATATTTTGTACAAAAGAATTTTATTACAGTCTTTATGGAAATATATGTGTATATTTCTTCAGATGTAATATAGATTTAATGAGTTAATATTAAATTAAACTCACTTGATTTATGGTTAAGGCTAGGATAGATAATTTCTAAACTTTAGAAATTACATAATCGTCGTAGAATGTTTTCCCAATGAAGTTATAAATCAATACTTCATCGTTGTGGTATTCCTTAGTATCTACAGGGCGTATGACTTCGATGCTCATGGGACAGATTGTGAAGTTGAGGTTTGCGATGCGGTTGTTGTTGGTGGTGGTAATGGTACTATTGATGTTGTTGATAGTGGTACTGGTTATGTTGTTGGTGATGCTGCCGGTGTTTGTAACCTTTGTACCATATTCTCCAAAGCCACTACCCGAGCGCGAAGCTCGTTGACTTCTTCTATTACACCTGGGTGATTGTTGGTTCGGACGAGCGGATAAATAAGATCTAGAATTTGGTGTAGTATATAATCATGACGAGATACTCTGGAAATGAGAGAAAATGGTGTTTCGAACAGGTTCTCCGGTAAGTGCTTCAGGTTCATTGCCAAGAGGGCAATGTGGTGGATGGAAAGGATCGCCTTCTTCTTGTCTCCAATGATTAAGGGGGCTACGAACCCATTCCCAATTCATCCAGAATAGATGATGGCTGATTGGTTGATCCATTCCAGTCACACTGCTTTCGGAGCTTGAGTGGGATTCCATTTCGGAATCCGAGGAACTTGAACTGATGACGAATTCCATTTCGGACGATTTGATAAAGGATTTTTCGATACAAAATGATTTTCCGGCTATCGAGTGGTATTCTAACTACATAGAATATCTATATATATAGATCAAAAGATTTCATAGATTATGGAGGAATTTACGTAATATGTCAGGCAAAGTTTACGATAATAGATACGATAAGATATGATTTAGCAGATACGCTAAGATATGAATTTTGTCTATACACTATTCATGCAATCAATGCAGCAAGACGTGTCTAGACTAAGAATGATAAGCAGGTAATTTCCTAAGGATGGTAAGTAGATGATTTCCGACTAAAAATGATAAACAAAACTTTTGACATGCAGACACGGTCGAAGTCCAGACTCACTAATGCATCTTAACAACTATCAGTTAGACACACTAATGCAAGACCTGGTTCGTTAAGACCACCGCTCTAATACCAACTGAAAGTTGGGGACGCATCCCACTCAGTGCCTTCTCAGCTAACCGCCTGTGACCACTGAGCGTACCTCAGACACTGATTTTACGGCCCACCTCTCGGCAGTACAGCCAACCCTAATAGGGACCGCGAGGAGTAAGAGCCAATGCTTCGTCACAGGTAACACTGTGAGAACCCCCTCTACGATTAACCCGCTAATAAATGGCATTAAACCAGCTCTGATACCAGCTGAAAGGACCCGTTCATATACATTATAAACGATTCACAATAGTTGATTACATCGCGAGGTATTTGACGTCTATATGATACGTTTTACAAACATTGCATTCGTTTTTAAAAGACAAACTTTCTTTACATCAAAAATTGACGGCATGCATACCATTTCATATTACATCCAACTATAATTGACTTAATATTAATCTTGATGAACTAAACGACTCGAATGCAACGTCTTTCAAAGTATGTCATGAATGACTCCAGGTAATATCCTTAAAATGAGCTAATGCACAGCGGAAGATTTCTTTAATACCTGAGAATAAACATACTTTAAAGTGTCAACCAAAAGGTTGGTGAGTTCATTAGTTTATCATAATCAATCATTTCCGTAATAGTAATAGACCACAAGATTTCAGTTTCCATAAATATCCGTACACTCGCAAGTGTTTAAAAGTATTCTATAAGTTGTAGGCACCTAGTAACAAGCCTTAACGTTCATGTTTTACCCTCTGAAGTACACCAGATCAGGTGTGTTTAAAATAACCTCGAAGTACTAAAGCATCCCATAGTCAGGATGGGGTTTGTCAGGCCCAATAGATCTATCTTTAGGATTCGCGCCTACCGTACATAGACAAGTAGTTTAATGTTACCAAGCTAAGGGTATATTTCTGGTTTAAACCCACATAGAATTAGTTTTAGTACTTGTGCCTACTTCGTAAAACATTTATAAAGCAGCGCATGTATTCTCAGCCCAAAAATATATATTGCAAAAGCAATTAAAAAGGGAGCAAATGAAACTCACAATACTGTATTTCGTAGCAATTATGTATATGACGGCACTGAAAATGATAAACGTTAGGTTGACCTCACGAGCAATACCCTCGATCAATACCCATAACCTCCATAGCTATAACCCATAATTTCCTTAGCTCTATCCCGTTTGAAAACTTATTTTGAAATCGTCCGAGTATAACTCCGTCGTAGTATTTTATGTATACTAATAATATCTTGAAATAATACAAAAAATATATATATATGTAATTCGATTGAGAGAGTTTAGAGAAATATATTTTCAAGTTTCTATGAAATAATGAAACCTATTGAATTCTATTTATAATAGATTTTTGAATTATTAAAATGAATTATTAAAGTATGAATTATTAAAGTTAATTATTAAAGTATGAATTATTAAAGTGAATTATTAAAGTATGAATTATTAAAGTTAAAGTAAAATAAAAGTAAAGTAAAGGTAAAGTTAAAGTATAGTAAAAGTATAAAACTATATACGTATAATACACGTATAAATATATATAATATTAATTTAAATCGTTATATATATTTAATAAAATAAAATATAAATATCGTTATCTTTATCATACTGGTTAAATAATGAGTTGTCAAAAGTGGTTCTAGATATTTATAAAAGATATATACGTTTTAATAATAAAGTTCTTTTTAAACTGAAAACGTTTTTTGTACTTTTGAAACTAAATCAAATAAATATGATAATTTTGTTTTCCAAAACTAAATATATTTAAGAATCATTTTGTTAAAAGGTTAAAATAATGGAAATCGGTTTACCACAAAACATTTTAGAAAAGTAGAATTCTATATATTCATAATAGGTTTCAAGTTTTTAAATTACAGTCTGTTGGTGAAGCATGGGATAAAGTCCAAAGGTTAAATAAACGTATGAAATCATCTTAATGAAAAATGTCAAGTTACTTAACTTGTCGATATCCAACATCTAAGTTATTTACACTCCACGTTCTTATTTTCATATTAAATAAAATGAAAGTTAACATAGTTATCTTATCAAGGTCATGAGGAAAATATTATAAAACATGCCTTGGAAATTAAACAGGAATTTCCACTAATCCTTGTCTAGTTCCCGTTAATTGACACATTTGTTCTTATTTATAAATCACTTTACCATTTTCCGAATGTTGTCAAAAAGAATAGATTTCTTAAATCACAGTGGACCTCATAACATAGGCCCGTAATCATATCATAATGTATCTGATAATTCAATCATTTGATATTATCTCTTAATTCTGTCGATAAATATATCGAAACAAATACGTTCATGTAGAGTATCATATATCTAATACTTTATTAATATTTTCAGTTAATATTATATATTATATATACATATCTATATACTCATAATTGTTCGTGAATCGTCGAACACGGTCAAAGAGTAATTGATTACATGAATGTAGTTCCAAACTTTTTGAGATTCAACATTACAAATTTTGCTTATCGTGTCGGAAACATATAAAGGTTAAGTTTAAATTTGGTCGGAAATTTCCGGGTCATCACAATGAATACTGTAGAAGGAAGTTGTAAACGCGAATTATCGGCTAGGGTTTATGATGGTTAAAAGTAAGAAGATATAACAGCTGTAGTTAATGGTGAATTGGAGGTTTTGTTTTTCAGCCACACACGTGTAAGGACAAGATAAAAAGGTGAGTACATCGAAGAGTCCTTTTACAGCTAAGAGGCGCGTGCGATATTTTAGCAATCATCATGTTGTCAGTAAAATTTGCCTATCATTTAATGCCTGTGGTGTGATTCCCAATGCGAAAGGAAAAGGTGAAATGTGAAGATTTTGGTTGGCATGCGTTATCAAAAGTTTAACAACTTAATCATTTTTCAAATGCTTAAGTCCTTAAACTGGGGGGACTTAATGGTGTATCCTATCGTATACACACATAAAAGGCATAATGGTTGCATAAAAATAGCATAATGATAGTCCGTCCAGCGTTCTCTGCTGTACAGGCTGCTCCGTCATGCGTAAGCCCTGAAGGCCGCCTAGCATGTAAGCCCTCGCCGGAGAACGGCACTTTCAGCATAAATTTCGGACTGCGAGTAATAGAACGTATCATCATTTGACACGTGTCCCTGAGCAATCTGGTGGATCTAACACTATAAATAGACCCCTTGGGTCGTCATTTTACATAGTTCAGACATTCTGACAACTTTGAGAGCTGAGACTTCACTTCTCTCTTTCTCTCACTAGAAGTCATCTGGCTAGCACTTATACGCTCTGCGGACGATAGATTGATTAAGCCACCCCACAAGTTCTTACACTTGTGTACCGGGTCTGCAGGGATAATTTCCCGAGGGTAAAAATCAATCGGCAACACTCCGCCCTCCTAAAAGCTAGATCACTTCTGGTCTCTTGTTGACATACTAAGCCTTACCTCATAAGGAAATAGGTGTTAACAGGCGACGAGCAGGGCAGATCCTGCTAATATCATGTGACCTCATGATAAGGTCTAGAGCAATCTCTGCGAAAATGAAAAGTATATAGCGTTATGTAAAGCAAAAATATACTGCGAAAACAATAGAAAGTATTATGCGATAAGTTTAAGCGAAATACCATTTTTTGCATGGTCAACCAAAAGCGCGTCATAGTCGCTCCAGGGCCATTGAATTGAAACTCTGCCGATGTACAGCGGTACATTTGAATAAGCTCGCAGAATTAGGCCTGCGTTTTTGAGTGTCTTGAGAATATCATGCTCAAGATCATCAAGTACAGGTTTCACATTGAGATCGGGATCAAGTTCTGTACACCATGTTTTTGATATGTCGCTGTCCACATAGGCGGTGTCGTTGATGTAAAAGAACGAACCGCGCCAGTTCCCTATTGAGTCCTTAGGCGAAACCATTGTGCCCTGTTTACTGCGGAATGAAAACCATCCCACATCGTATAAAATCTGACAGTTACACGTGCGAAACACGTTTAGCAGCGGTAGTACGATGGTGGCATTGCAGTACATCTCGAACAGTACAATTTTATTAATCGCATTCGGATGGAGCTGCGCCATGGCAATCTTATAGTATTCGCAGACACTACGAAAAAATGTGGTAAGAGGAAATCGAAGGTTGCCTTGAGAGATGGCAGCCTTGTATACAGTGATCATCCCCTTAGGGGGAGTGTCAGCTCGCTCTTCTGGTAAAGGTACGGTAGGTACAAATTGTGCAAGTGGCGGATACCACTCTTGTAAGGTTTGGAGTTTTGTTTCCGTCATATAGGAAACATAACCCCCCGGAGTGTGCATAGATGAAGAGGAAGCCATTGATGATAAGAAAAGCTAAATCGGAGGTTGAATTGATGAAATTGAAGGTTGGATTGGCTAATTGCAAAGTACGATTGTGATTGGCAGAATACGATTGAATGCGAAATTGGGAAAGAAAGGCGTAAAGTTTTTATGCGGAATAACCAGCTATTTATAATTGGAATTAGGGCGAGCAAGTTGAAAAGATAATCATTGCATTTAAATGGCTGAAATTACCGCAACGTGTAAACGGTAAATTTCTAGCCGTTACAGCGTGCTGATTTGATAGATTGGCGAAAGTTACCATTGTAATTGTGACAACCCGGAAATTTCCAACCAAATTTAAACTTTAATCTTTATATGTTTCTGACACGATAAGCAATATTTGTTAAGTTAAATTGCAAGAATTTTAAACTATGTTCATACATTCATTCAACCTCGACCATGTTCCAACGATTCACGAACCATTAAACGAATATGATTATATATGTAAATGTGTATATATATTATAACTTGAAACGTAAACAAAATATTAGATTAAATACTTTATATGATTGTATCTGTTTCAAAATATTTATTAATGGAATTAGAAGATAAGATCAAATGATTGAATTATCAGATATATTGAATTATGATTACAAGTCTCTGTTGAAAGGCCCACGTTAATTTGAGAAATCTTTCCGTTTTAACAATATTCGGAAAATGGTAAAGTGATTTATAAATAAGAACAAATTGTCAATCATTGAGAACTAGACAAAGGATAGTGGAAGATTGAATCTCATAAAGACTCGATTGATCTATTTAGTTTCAAACGTACAAAAACGTTTTCAGTTTAAAAAGAACTTTATTATTAAAACGTATATAACTTTTATAAATATCTAGAACCACTTTTGACAACTCATTACTTAACTAGTATGATAAAGATAACGATATTTATATTTTATTTTATTAAATATATATAACGATTTAAATTAATATTATATATATTTATACGCGTATTATACATACATAGTTTTATACTTTTACTATACTTAAACTTTACCTTTACTTTATTTTTACTTTACTTTAACTTTAATAATTCACTTTAATAATTCATACTTTAATAATTCACTTTAATAATTCATACTTTAATAATTCACTTTAATAATTCATACTTTAATAATTCACTTTAATAATTCATACTTTAATAATTCACTTTAATAATTCATACTTTAATAATTCACTTTAATAATTCAAAAATATATTATAAATAGAATTCAATAGGTTTCATTATTTCATAGAAACTTGAAAATATTTTTCTCTAAACTCTCTCAATCGATTTACATATATATATTTACTCCGTATTATTTCAAGATATTATTAGTATACATAAAATATTACGACAGAGTGCTGTCCGAGTGATTTCGAAATTGTTTTTCGAGTAGGATAGGATTAAGGAAATTATGGGTTATAGCTATGGAGGTGATTGAGTATGGTTCATGGGTATGCTCGTGAGGTCAATATAGTGTTTATCATTTCTGTTGCGTCTACGTACCTTTCCTGCAATATTGAATCTCAATATTGATACGTGAGTACTCATAATTTAACTTTTACATACTAATAGTGTATCCCTGACTAGTGCTTGAGTATTTAGGATTATACATGCTTGTACTTTTGATATTGCCCTTAGACAGGTTAGGTTGAATATTGAATTAGTTACACATGCGGTTGAGATAAGGTATAAGATATGCATGTCCTTGGAAAGCTAGCGAAAAATTAAGGACTTTTCCTTTAGATATCGAATGGTTTCGATGAACGGATTAGAAGTTATAATCAATTGAATTTTCTGTATTTTTATTAAAAATGATTATTATTATTGTCGTTTATCGTCGTTCTAGTTTTATCTTATTATTATCATTATTATTATCTTTATCAATAAAATGGATTTATCATTAAAAATTGTTATTTTTTTTATTATTACTATCGTTATTATTGTTAAAGTTATAATTAGTATTATTATTATTATTATTACCCAATTATTATTATTATTATTATTATTATTATTATTATTATTATTATTATTATTATCATTATTAATATATATATCATTATTTAAAAATGGATATTGTCATTGTTATTATTATTATTACTATATTATCATTAAGATAATTATTAGTATTATCGTTAAAAATGTTATAGTAACTATCATTATTAATATTAGTGTAATTAAAACAAATATTTGTAACACCTAATTATTTTGATTACTATTATTATCATTATTATGAACACGATATAAAAGACGATAAAAAGCTATTAAACGAAACGATTAGGAAATAATGAGTAAGAGTATCATGATGAAATTAAAATATTATAAGATATTGATTTAGATAAAATTATCGTTCTTATTATTTTTATCATTACTATTATTATTAAAAATATCGTTAGTATTAAAACTATCATTTTAACAAAAATTATCATTTTAATAGAAATGTCATTGTTACTATAAAATATCATTATTATTATTATTTTAAATAGAATTATTATTTTAAAGATAATATTAAAAATTATCGTAAATATTAAAGTTATCATAATTAGAATTATCGTTTTATCATAATGTCATCTTAGTAATTATAAATATTGATATTTTTATAATAATTATTATTATTACAAAATAATACAACTTTTACTTACTATCATTATAGATATTATTTTATCAAATAAATATGTGATACAAACATATTTTACTACGTGTAATAACTTACTTTAATAATACCTACCATATTATCTTTATGATATTAAATGAACCCTATAAATTTTATTACTTAATATATATAAAAGTATATTATATTATATAAATTTAATATAAAATTTTATTTATTAATAAATAAATTATATTATTTACTCTAATAAATCTTTTAAAAATATTTAAAAATATAAAACGACGATATTTAAACTATATATTAATCATGTATAGATTTTTGGAAATTATTTTGAGTCAAATTTACTTTTGTTGACTTTTGCATATTAGTCTCGAGCATTAGGATTGTGGTACACTATGACTTGGCCTAATTTGTTAGACAAATATTGACCAACACATAATTATATATAATTAATTTAGGTTCGTGAATCCGAGGCCAACCTTGCACTTGTTCAATGACGTTATATGTATTTTTACTACGAAATACAGTATGGTGAGTTTCATTTGCCTTTTTACCCTTTATATTTTTGGGACTGAGAATACATGCGCTTTTATAAATGTTTGACGAAATAGACACAAGTAATTGAAACTACATTCTATGGTTGAATTATCGAAATCGAATATGCCCCTTTTTATTAAAGTCTGGTAATCTAAGAATTAGGGAACAGACACCCTAATTGACGCGAATCCTAAAGATAGATCTATTGGGCCTAACAAACCCCATCCAAAGTACCGGATGCTTTAGTACTTCGAAATTTATATCATGTCCGAAGGAGGATCCCGGAATGATAGGGGATATTCTTATATGTATCTAGTTAATGTCGGTTACCAGGTGTTCACCATATGAATGATTATTTTTGTCTCTATGCATGGGACGTATATTTATGAGAACTGGAAATGAAATTCTTGTGGTCTATTAAAATGATGGAAATAAATGATTATGATAAACTAATGAACTCACCAACCTTTTGGTTGACACTTTATAGCATGTTTATTCTCAGGTGTTAAAGAAATCTTCCGCTGTGCATTTGCTCATTTTAAAGATATTACTTGGAGTCTTTCATAGCATATTTCGAAGAACGTTGCATTCGAGTCATTGAGTTCATCAAAGATTATTATTAAATCAATTTATAGTTGGATAGTGGATATTATGAAATGGTATGCATGTCTGTCAATTTTCGATGTAAAGAAATTTTGTCTTTTAAAAACGAATGCAATGTTTGTAAAATGTATCATATAGAGGTCAAATACCTCGCAATGTAATCAACTATTGTGAATCGTTTATAATGTATATGAACGGGTCCTTTCAGTTGGTATCAGAGCGGTGGTCTTAGCGAACCAGGTCTGCATTAGTGTGTCTAACTGATAAGTCGTTAGGATGCATTAGTGAGTCTGGACTTCGACCGTGTCTGCATGTCAAAAGTTTTGCTTATCATTTCTAGTCGAAAATCATCTGCTTATCATCCATAGGAAATTACCTGCTTATTATTATTAGTATAGACACGTCTTGCTACATTAATTGCATGAGTAGTGTATAGACAAAATTCATATCTTAGCGTATCTGCTAAATCATATCTTATCGTATCTGTTACTTTAAACTTTGCATGACATACCCCGCAAATTCCTCCGTAATCTATGAAATCTTTTGATCTCTATATATAGATATCCTATGTAAATAGAATACCACCCGATAGCCGAAAAATCATTTTATATCGAAAATCCTTTATCCAATCGTACGAAATGGAATTTGTCATCAGTTCAAGTCACTCGGATTCCGAAATGGAATCTCACTCAAGCTCCGAAAGCAGTGTGACCGGAATGGATCAACCAATCAGTCATCACCTATTCTGGATGAATTGGGGATGGGTTGGTAGCCTCCTCAATCATTGGAAACAAGAAGAAGGCGATCCTTTCCATCCACCACATTGCCCTCTTGGCGAAGAACCTGAAGCACTTACCGGCGAACCTGTTCGAGACACCATTTTCTCTCTCATTTCCAGGGTATCTCATCATGATTATATACTACATCAAATTCTAGATTTTATTTATCCTCTCGTTCCGACCGACAATCATCCTGGAATAATAGAAGAAGTCAACGAACTTCGCGCTCGGGTAGTGGCTTTGGAGAATATGGTGCAGAGATTACAAACACCAGCAGTAGCACCAGCAGCATGACCAGTACCACCATCATCAATGCCAACAGTACCATTACCACCTCCAACCACAACCGCGTTGTAAACCTCAACTTCACAATCTGTCCCACTAGCATCAACGTCATACGCACCATAGATACCAAGGAGTACCAACAACAATAACTGACGAAGCATTAATTCATAACTTTATTGGAGAAACATTCCGCGGCGATTATATAATCTCTAAAGTCTTAGAGATTATCTAATCTAGCACTAACCATAAATCAGTTAAGCGAACCAAAATGATAGAAGGAAGAGTAGAAACCCTGACAAAAATGGTGTGTGATTAACAAGTTAAACTTGTTTTACCAACAGCATCAACAGTACCGTCAACGTCACCAGCATCGTCAGTACAGTCAACATCAGAATCAACAACACCTATAATATCACAAACTCCGTCAGTTCAAGAATCACTGTGGACATCATTACGAATCAATAACGTGTATATTGTATCAACAAGTTATGAAGAATTAACTCATTCCCTCTGAAGAAATTATATATATATTTTATATATATATATTTTGAAATAAAAAATAAATCTTTCCGTGCTAAGCTATTGTGTGTGAATCTTAACTACTCGGTTAATTCATATTACAAATATGCAATAATGTACGTCCCTCGCCCGCGACTTAACCATCGTTAACTACAATCTCTGTCTCAATTCAACAAATTCCAATTCCTAATAAATCAAGTATATATTTGATTTTACACTTCATCATTGATGTAACCGAAACTTTTCAGATAACATCATTCGTACTTTGAGAAGTTCACAAGAATTTAACGAAAACCAACATCACATCTCAACAAATAACGAAGTATTGATTCATAATTTTAATATTATTGAAGAAATACTTATGTAACCTCTAAAGCCTTCAAGGAATTATTCAATTCTAGTTCTAACCGTAAATCGAATGAGTTTAATTTAGTATTAACTCATTAAAATCTATGTTACATCTGAGGAGAATATATACATATATATTTTCATAAAGACTAATAAAATTCTTATGTACAAAATATTAATTGTGAAAATTTTTTAACGGGTAGGTAATACCCGAGAGATATATATAAATTCACAATTAATATGTTACATTCTTCGAATCAGATCAAGCAAATTATTAATTATACTTCCTACTTTCACAATAATATACATTCTTTCATAGAAATCAAAACAACCATACTCATTCAAACCCAATTACATATTCTGATTTTAAAATCTCAGAATTCAATTCGGGATATAACCGGTACCATCACTTTTAGATTCCTACATCTTTCAAAGCTATACTTTGACATCAAAAGTGTGTTAGAACATCAAACGTATACAAACAATTACAATCTGTGTTCAAACCCTTCGAAAATCTCTGAAGACACTTCAAATAATGAGCAATCGAGATGATGATCCAACCACATATTACCCACAGTTATGTACTTAAAAAGTTCTTGAAACCAAAGTCATAATTCAACACATATCTGTGTCAGATCTTTTGGCATTTATTAGCAAAAAATAACCTTGCAATTCCTTTGCAAAGTAGCAAATTATATCACAGCTCCAGCAAGACAACTTCGATTTTTTCATTCGGGGTAGCCTTATCATAATTTTGATATATGTGATTACCCTTTTGTTACCGGAGAACCTTTCATATTCCACCACATTAGCAATAAACTTACCAACAACTTCACTGATCTTGGGCATTCCGAAGAATCTTTATATTTATCGAAACCTCATCATTTACTCATCTACCTCTTGTAACGAGAATTGCCATACGAATCATTGGGAATTAGCAATCAGTATTTTGAAATCTCACAGCATGTTGACGCCAACAGTTATACATAACGTCTATTTCCAAGGCTTACATACTTCGAATGTGAAGTTTCTGAAAAACACTCTGAACCGTGAACTAGTTCTCGAAATGCTGATGAAGCAACAAAAACTGTAAACGACCTTAGCAGTAAAAAGTTTGATGATAAAGATTAGTGTATTAACAAAGCTCAGAAATAGAGAAGTTTTGGAACTGGAAAACGGATTGAGCAAAGTATGAAGGAGGCTGTGGACAAATCACAAAGACTGAACCTGCCTTCAAAGAATCCAAATGATTCAGTGTCTGCTGAAGTCATTAACGAATACCTTGCTCCTGACACTAAACCCTTACAGACAATATTCTTCATCATCCTCTGATATTAGAAATTCTAAGATATCATCGTATCTTTCATTATAAATATCCTCCATATTTCTGAAGATATTTCCATAACTATTCTTATCTAGAATCATTTATCTCTTTGTGCTATCTGTATTACATCAAAAAGGAAACTGTTTAGTTCCTATACTCTGTAAACCTTTGAGTTTAAAATATGAATGTTTTTGAAGTAGTGTTGGAAACTGAAGCATGAGTTAGTATAATATAATGACACTTGATCAACGTGATTATATTATAGTAATTCATGCTGAGTTTCTAAATGAAACATGATGATTCACAGATCATAACGTCATCATGTGCTATGTTACACGACTCTTGTATTCTCTTTGATCTCTAAATATCAAGAAAATATTTCTTGATGATTCGGCCTTTTCCGAGGTATTCTGGTAATTTGACAAGTCAAGATCATGTCATTACAATTTCCTTCCTTGAACATTAACAATGTTCATTCCGAAATTTATATCTACGAATTCTGGACCATTACAAGCGGTGCTTAATCGCAAGAAGAAGAAACGGAAGGACAAAGCTCCGAACTAGAAGTGGGAGTATAAATCATAGCAAATAGAAGAGAGCATTAACTGTGGATGACAATGATTATAGAAGAAGCAAGGACTTTGAAATATAAGGGAAGATATAAAACCCAACAACAACCCAGAAATCACAAACCGTATATATCAATGCATATAGCAACATAAAGACACGGGAGAACTAAAAACACTATAAAACCAAGAGTATAGTAGAAGTAAATAGATTCTTCCGGCGGTAGATGAAAAAGAAGAATGACCGATATGAAAGTTAGAAGTATATCGAGAATCAGAACTGGATGGGGCATATTGATGAATACTTTAAAATATGAGTTGAGGGGGAAAGAATAGAAGGTGATGAAACATGACTAGGAACTTAGAAATCAACAGATTTAACTCACACAATGGCGGAATAAGTGAATCAAACCCTCTAGTGAATAGGTTAAGTTTTTTTGATTAATTTAGTCAAACCACAACTAAATCAAGTGTGATTATATCAACACCTAGAGCTATTATTCACCACCTGGGTGATTTGGACTGAGAGAGAATCGGAGGAGCTCACTAGATCTGAGTGTGTGTAACAAATGAGAAGCTTAACCTAAAATGAAGAACATAAGACTTTATATACCCCTACTGGTGACTCACCTATACGATTCATTCATCACACGTACGAGTTGGCTTCATCAGTCGTACGGGTGATCACTCACTCGTGTCTTCTCATTTAGGTTGTAATTGTGACTTAGCTCAGCATCAACCGTGCGTATGAGCCTGTCAGCTATACTAGTGAGGCTTCACTCGTACGTCTGACTAAGTCTAACATAGTTAAACATCTAAATCTCATTCCTGCAGTTCCTGTAACCACATACAAACACAGATAGGATAATAACGAGCAATCATGGTGACCTGTAAACTGTTGTACCTGCAATGGACGCGGGTATATGTCTAGGAACTTGCATAGAATGCATCAACAGAAGGTGTGAGTTGTAAGGAAATGAAGGAGGTAAATTTATAAGAAAATCTCCTACAGAACAATTAAAATGGACGATCGCATTTAAAGCGGATCCTAATTCCCTTGATTACCGGAGAGTCAAATCTTATTAAGAAGATTTTCTTCAAATCCCTTGAAATCTGGGAATCAATCATATCTACGTTAAATGATAAGATGAATCTACACTTACTCATTTCACTCTTCTATGTTAGCTTCATTCGTACTCTTCATATAAATGGATTGTTTATCCAAATTATTCGCTGATGATAAAACTCTAATTTTCAGCCCGTATGCATCATGAAAACATACTTATTATCATTCACGACCTTTCCACTCAAATTTCGGGACGAAATTTCTTTAACGGGTAGGTACTGTGACAACCCGGAAATTTCCAACCAAATTTAAACTTTAATCTTTATATGTTTCTGACACGATAAGCAATATTTGTTAAGTTAAATTGCAAGAATTTTAAACTATGTTCATACATTCATTCAACCTCGACCATGTTCCAACGATTCACGAACCATTAAACGAATATGATTATATATGTAAATGTGTATATATATTATAACTTGAAACGTAAACAAAATATTAGATTAAATACTTTATATGATTGTATCTGTTTCAAAATATTTATTAATGGAATTAGAAGATAAGATCAAATGATTGAATTATCAGATATATTGAATTATGATTACAAGTCTCTGTTGAAAGGCCCACGTTAATTTGAGAAATCTTTCCGTTTTAACAATATTCGGAAAATGGTAAAGTGATTTATAAATAAGAACAAATTGTCAATCATTGAGAACTAGACAAAGGATAGTGGAAGATTGAATCTCATAAAGACTCGATTGATCTATTTAGTTTCAAACGTACAAAAACGTTTTCAGTTTAAAAAGAACTTTATTATTAAAACGTATATAACTTTTATAAATATCTAGAACCACTTTTGACAACTCATTACTTAACTAGTATGATAAAGATAACGATATTTATATTTTATTTTATTAAATATATATAACGATTTAAATTAATATTATATATATTTATACGCGTATTATACATACATAGTTTTATACTTTTACTATACTTAAACTTTACCTTTACTTTATTTTTACTTTACTTTAACTTTAATAATTCACTTTAATAATTCATACTTTAATAATTCACTTTAATAATTCATACTTTAATAATTCACTTTAATAATTCATACTTTAATAATTCACTTTAATAATTCATACTTTAATAATTCACTTTAATAATTCATACTTTAATAATTCACTTTAATAATTCAAAAATATATTATAAATAGAATTCAATAGGTTTCATTATTTCATAGAAACTTGAAAATATTTTTCTCTAAACTCTCTCAATCGATTTACATATATATATTTACTCCGTATTATTTCAAGATATTATTAGTATACATAAAATATTACGACAGAGTGCTGTCCGAGTGATTTCGAAATTGTTTTTCGAGTAGGATAGGATTAAGGAAATTATGGGTTATAGCTATGGAGGTGATTGAGTATGGTTCATGGGTATGCTCGTGAGGTCAATATAGTGTTTATCATTTCTGTTGCGTCTACGTACCTTTCCTGCAATATTGAATCTCAATATTGATACGTGAGTACTCATAATTTAACTTTTACATACTAATAGTGTATCCCTGACTAGTGCTTGAGTATTTAGGATTATACATGCTTGTACTTTTGATATTGCCCTTAGACAGGTTAGGTTGAATATTGAATTAGTTACACATGCGGTTGAGATAAGGTATAAGATATGCATGTCCTTGGAAAGCTAGCGAAAAATTAAGGACTTTTCCTTTAGATATCGAATGGTTTCGATGAACGGATTAGAAGTTATAATCAATTGAATTTTCTGTATTTTTATTAAAAATGATTATTATTATCGTCGTTTATCGTCGTTCTAGTTTTATCTTATTATTATCATTATTATTATCTTTATCAATAAAATGGATTTATCATTAAAAATTGTTATTTTTTTTATTATTACTATCGTTATTATTGTTAAAGTTATAATTAGTATTATTATTATTATTATTACCCAATTATTATTATTATTATTATTATTATTATTATTATTATTATTATTATTATTATCATTATTAATATATATATCATTATTTAAAAATGGATATTGTCATTGTTATTATTATTATTACTATATTATCATTAAGATAATTATTAGTATTATCGTTAAAAATGTTATAGTAACTATCATTATTAATATTAGTGTAATTAAAACAAATATTTGTAACACCTAATTATTTTGATTACTATTATTATCATTATTATGAACACGATATAAAAGACGATAAAAAGCTATTAAACGAAACGATTAGGAAATAATGAGTAAGAGTATCATGATGAAATTAAAATATTATAAGATATTGATTTAGATAAAATTATCGTTCTTATTATTTTTATCATTACTATTATTATTAAAAATATCGTTAGTATTAAAACTATCATTTTAACAAAAATTATCATTTTAATAGAAATGTCATTGTTACTATAAAATATCATTATTATTATTATTTTAAATAGAATTATTATTTTAAAGATAATATTAAAAATTATCGTAAATATTAAAGTTATCATAATTAGAATTATCGTTTTATCATAATGTCATCTTAGTAATTATAAATATTGATATTTTTATAATAATTATTATTATTACAAAATAATACAACTTTTACTTACTATCATTATAGATATTATTTTATCAAATAAATATGTGATACAAACATATTTTACTACGTGTAATAACTTACTTTAATAATACCTACCATATTATCTTTATGATATTAAATGAACCCTATAAATTTTATTACTTAATATATATAAAAGTATATTATATTATATAAATTTAATATAAAATTTTATTTATTAATAAATAAATTATATTATTTACTCTAATAAATCTTTTAAAAATATTTAAAAATATAAAACGACGATATTTAAACTATATATTAATCATGTATAGATTTTTGGAAATTATTTTGAGTCAAATTTACTTTTGTTGACTTTTGCATATTAGTCTCGAGCATTAGGATTGTGGTACACTATGACTTGGCCTAATTTGTTAGACAAATATTGACCAACACATAATTATATATAATTAATTTAGGTTCGTGAATCCGAGGCCAACCTTGCACTTGTTCAATGACGTTATATGTATTTTTACTACGAAATACAGTATGGTGAGTTTCATTTGCCTTTTTACCCTTTATATTTTTGGGACTGAGAATACATGCGCTTTTATAAATGTTTGACGAAATAGACACAAGTAATTGAAACTACATTCTATGGTTGAATTATCGAAATCGAATATGCCCCTTTTTATTAAAGTCTGGTAATCTAAGAATTAGGGAACAGACACCCTAATTGACGCGAATCCTAAAGATAGATCTATTGGGCCTAACAAACCCCATCCAAAGTACCGGATGCTTTAGTACTTCGAAATTTATATCATGTCCGAAGGAGGATCCCGGAATGATAGGGGATATTCTTATATGTATCTAGTTAATGTCGGTTACCAGGTGTTCACCATATGAATGATTATTTTTGTCTCTATGCATGGGACGTATATTTATGAGAACTGGAAATGAAATTCTTGTGGTCTATTAAAATGATGGAAATAAATGATTATGATAAACTAATGAACTCACCAACCTTTTGGTTGACACTTTATAGCATGTTTATTCTCAGGTGTTAAAGAAATCTTCCGCTGTGCATTTGCTCATTTTAAAGATATTACTTGGAGTCTTTCATAGCATATTTCGAAGAACGTTGCATTCGAGTCATTGAGTTCATCAAAGATTATTATTAAATCAATTTATAGTTGGATAGTGGATATTATGAAATGGTATGCATGTCTGTCAATTTTCGATGTAAAGAAATTTTGTCTTTTAAAAACGAATGCAATGTTTGTAAAATGTATCATATAGAGGTCAAATACCTCGCAATGTAATCAACTATTGTGAATCGTTTATAATGTATATGAACGGGTCCTTTCAGTAATTACGCGTTGAGTTTAATAAAAACAACGGTAATAAAGGGGCGGTAAAAAATATAAAATATTGTTTGCGAACTATTTTAAGAAGCATTTCTTTATTTTTAGAGTTTATCATGATGCATTAGCTTCGCGAAAATACATCACAATAAACTGGGGGGACTTGTTCATATACATGGCATTGTATATGTTTATTTTATTGGTTAAAGGCCAAAGGCAGAACTACGCGAATTATAAGGCAAAGCTATGCAATATTCGCTGAAAATAAGTACAGCGGTTATGTTTTCGCATTAATGCAAGACCGCGGTTTAATCCGCTGAGTTTCCGCGAATAGTTAAGTAACTCGCAGACCGCGGATATTTCGAATCTTATAAATAGGGAGCTTGGCCTCTCATTTATGGGTTGTTGATTCTCTGCCATTTTGCCTAAGCCTTTGTAATTTCCACTTGTGATCTTGCCCAAGGGATTTTTACACCACGCAGAGGTGAAATATGCTAATTAACAATCAAGACCGGGTCGGGGTGGTTGATCACTTGATAGTTAAAGTGAAAGACGATCATCGGGGCCCAAAATAATCATCAAACATTCCATCCTCCATTATAATCTCATTGCACTCGATCCTTGATCCAATTCCACAAGGAAGACGGATCTAGGATTGATCAGAATCCACTCAGTGTTTCATTGATCGAATTTCCAACTATTCGTTGCCTAGGAATCTTGGCATACCGGCAATTGGAGTTTATGATGGTACAACAGATCCTGAGGATTTCCTCACCATGTTTGAAGGCGCTATGAGGTTGCAGCATTGGGATGACGAGGTAGCTTGTCGTATGTTTCTAATGGTGCTGCAGAAAATGGCAAGGGAATGGTTTGCTAGCTTGCTACCAAGGAGCATCACAAGTTATTTGGACCTCCGTGCAAAGTTTTTTATGCAGTATCAAAACCTTCGAAGCTGTACTTTGACACATCTTGATGCACATGAGATCACAATGCATCACAATGAATCCTTGAGTAATTTCATGAAGCGATACACACTTGAAGCACAGAAGATACTTGATTGTCCAGAATCTCAGCTAGTATCTGGTTTTATTTTTTGTCTGGATCAGCGACGGTTTAGTGCACTTGTTCATGCGTTAAGGTATGACTTGCCAAAAACTCTACATCAGGCGTTGGAAGTTGCACAGAAGCATGTTCGAGCCGGTGAGCGGGGGATGAATAAGTTTGACAGCAGTAGCAGTAGCAAACCGCACAATGGAGGGCGGTGCTTTGACAGAAATCAGAGGAGGAATGACAATTCCAATGGCGGATGGAGAGGCAACAACCATCCCAATGATTTTCATCACAATAGAAGGCCAATAGAGAGGCATTCGTTGATAATGGCGCTGACTAAAACTCCAAAAGAGATTCTTTTCACCGAACCAATCCGGACCACTTTCAATCCGCCGGCACCCATGGAGGAAAGAGAGGGTCCAAAAAGTGAACTATGGTATGACTTTCATGAAGCATGGGGTCATGATACAGATAATTGCAAATCCCTGATGAGGGAGATCATCGCAAAGATGGTAGGACAGTTAAACCACTTGTTACCAGGCAAACAATACAGGAGGAATGATCCTTGTAGAAAATTTGGATGGCAAAGGAATGATGGTGGAAGAGGTCGTCGAGGAGATACCAGAAGAAGGGAAGAGCATGGCAGAGGAGATAACAGAAATCAGTACGGAAACCGGATCACGAAGCGTGAGTCAACTCCATATGTTGTAATCAAAATGGTGTGGTTGAATGGAAGTCACTATAAGGACGGTGAGCAGTCGGATAACAATGTTGATAGCTGGAAATATGCTCCAATTATTTTTCAACCAATTCAAAATTGGGCTTTGTCCGTTCAACTAGTGGTCATTTCAGCAGAAATTGCAAATAAGTTCATCAGCCATATTTACATAGATACAGGCAGTGAGGCTGACATCATTTATTGGCATTGTTTCAAGGCTTTTCCAAGGCATGTGCAGGAAAGAGCTAGGCGGACGAGTTTGAAGGTTTTCAGGCTAACAGGAGCGCCAGTGAATGCAATGGGAAGAGTTCATTTGGAGGACGTTTTGGGAACATTTCCACTATTAAGAACCGAAACAATCGATTTCACTATCTTGGATGGTAATTCACAATTCAATTTCCTTTTTGGACGGGCAGCATTAGCAAAATTTGGAGCGATAACATCAACGGCCCATGCAGAGATCAGATTCCCAACTCCTAACGGAGTAGCTGCCATACACTCACAGTATGTGGCACCAACAAGGGAACGATCCACATTTGCAAGCATACCAGAAAGCAATATGAATCAGAGGAGGAGAAATCGGTTGTTCTGGGAAGATGAGGTTCAGGAGTTTTTCATTCCATAATCAAGTATTTGGGCAGGACAGCGCTGGGCGCTCGACGTATGAAGAAGCAATTTGTTATCATTTTTATCAAAAGCAGAATTTGTCATTTCAATAAACACGGTTTGTTAGCATTTTCTGAAGAGCAATGTGTATCAATTTACTGTAGACCATTGTGGTCATTTTTACAGTGCATGTATTCGCAATAAGCATACACTAAACATTCATGATGTACTAATTAGGCTTGATCCACCTAAATTTGTCATCAATCGTTTATGTATTGCTCAGTACTGATCAATAAATTTTATATTTTTTCTTAAACAAAGTGCTACCCGTGACAAATGTAGAACATTGCATTTATATCCTGCCCACAGAAGGAGTGTATTTTTATACCTCCGACGGCGGAAGCTTTTGTGCCGGCCAGCAAAAGGCACAAGGGATCGGCTAGAAAACGTTTAAGTTTTACTAGAACGCACCGAGGCATGAAACAAAACTCAGATACTTGTCATGACAAACATTATAAAAAACTTACTTCACAGAACGAAGTTCTATATTTTATATAAAGGAAAAAATATTTAGCAATTCTTCCTCATATATTTTATGATGGAAGGCGTATGACGGACAAGTAACTAACTCATAACTAATGTTTATGTAATATTTCAAAAATTCTTCCTCATATACTTTATGACGGAAGGCGTACGGCGGAAAGATTATTTTATAATCACTCTTCAAAGAACACTCCATAACTATTTCTCATCAATTTGATGGTGGAAGGCGAATAACATACTTTAAATATCCTATTAATTGTTTGAAGGCATAATATTCGTAACGTGGGATTTCAATTTTTCATATGTTATTCCTTTGGCAGAAGTTCACAGTGCAAAACGTTCAAAAACGAATTACCTTAAAAATGCTCTGTTCAGTTGTACAATACACAGTTGTACATAAAATTTTATGATATGCTTCGTGCATAGCAGATGCTTTATACATAACAAACATTAAAGTATTTGGTGCAAGCACACAAGCAAAGCATAATCACTACAGTAAGCGTATATTTGTGGCATTCAAGTTATCAATGTTTATTACAAACGGTTGCTCATCAAATGGTTACAAATTTATGAAAATTCAACATTGAGCACATCCTCAGCAGAGGACTCCTCTCTGCTGCATACTTCATCATAAACATCTATCTTCAGATTAATCAATCTGTCTCTAGCTTCATCAACCTTCTCCAGGGTTCCAGGAGGCATCAGATTCGTAATAGCAGTAGGGAGAGACTTGTTTGGAGCAAGGCGTCTGGTCAATTTGTCTGTCAAATCAGCAATAGCATGGGTGCGTATAGCATCAACATAATCATTGTAGGGATTCCCCACAAGACTGGATCCAAGCACCTTCGCTATCAAACCCGGTATACCCTTCTTAAGCTCGGCAAAGTTGCTCTCACCCTTCTCCGCCCTCTGGAGAAGCCCAGCAGACTTATCCCTTTCTGCAGATAGCTGCTTTTCCAATTCAGCAATCTTCAACTGATCCTCCTCAACCCTTTTCTTCTCAGCATCCACCAACTTGTCTTTCTCCTCTTGCAGGGTAGTAGCAGCATCTAGAGCATTTTTTAGCTCAGTATCCTTAGCTTTTATTGTTTTCTGAGCGTCACTCAAGGCACGCTCAGCATCAGCAGCTCTCTTACGAGCATTTGAACCTTCAGCTATATCTTTACAGGCTATAGCAAGAATAGACTCCTGATGCTCCTGCAGTTGCAGGATGGACTCTAGCTGATTGGTTAGCAACAAGTGAGTAGCAGCAGTTGATTCCCTGAGTTGTTCAGAACGGAGAGCGTTTAAATGAGGTTTCAACTCAGGGATAGCACAACCCTACAACAGCAAAATATTATGATTAAATATTCCAAGATTGCATAAATAAATTGCAAGTACAGGCATGCAGATGATTTAATCGTTAATACCTGAATAGCAGTTGCAAAACCTTTGATCTTAGTAGCAGGATAATCAATGAGTGCCTACAACGTACTAACATGAGCAGGAACTTGTGGCACTTGCACATTTGATGATGTGACAGTAGGGTTGCCAGTGTTGGGAGGAGGAGAACGATAAGAGGCATCGTCCTCCGTCCTCTGTTCAAACTCAGATTCATTAAAGGGAGTGAAGTTGTAGTCCAGAGTTTTTAGTGTTTTATCTCCGTCACTCTCACGGTTTTCCTCTGGCACCCGTTCACCGCCCTCAGTAGCCTTCCCTTGGCTATCATCAGATTCTGCTAAAATCACTAACAAGAACAAATTAGCATTATGAACAAACATAACAGTTATAAGCAAAAACATGTGCATTATCAAGAAAGAGCAGAATGGACATACTTCTTCTACGTTTCTACTTTTGGCCCCCATCTGTACTTTTCACCCTCTTAGAGCCTATGCTCTTCTTCCTTGTCTTTTGGGTTGGAGGGGGGTGGGGTTTGTTTCACCCGTGATATCAACTGAACCAGATGTCTGCTGCTCGGCGGTGGTGGTGTCATCCGCTGTCCGTTCAGTGTCTGTTTGTTCAGACCCGGACTCACTATCAGAGCTGCTAACAACGATTCCTTCCCCCCTTCAGCAGCAGTAGCATCAGCAGCAGCCTTAGCCTCAGCTGCGGCTCTCTCTGCCTCTAGCTCTTCAGCAGTTTTGTCACGAGTAGTGACCTCCATTTCATCATCAAGATCAACGAATAAAAGAGCAGAACAAACCTGCATCACGGAGTTGGCTGCAAAAATTGAACATGAACAGCAATATAAGCAAACATGACAAGCAGTAGAAACACATTTATATATATAATAGGATGATCATATCACATCCTACCCTGGTTTTTCTCACCAATTACTGGCACAGAAGTGCTCGGCCATTCTTGACTCACTTTGCACAGCACAAGAATTCCCTCATACCTCTCGTATGATCTGGGCGGAAGGCGGAGCTCTTTCAAGCTATTTACTATCCACTGCTCTGCGGCAGAAATCTTAACACCCTTTCCTACACCAGCATCAATAGCACCCCATTCCCGGACAACGGAGTACTCCTCCGGAATAACAGTCTCATCAACAAAGAAAAATGGACTTTTTCAGTCCTTCAAATTTGAAACTCTATTTGTACCAACAAAATGAGTATTTCGCTTACTATCAATTGTAAGCCAGCAGTCACTAATTGTGCGAATTCTAAACAAAGAGATAAAAACTTTAATGCGAGGCTTTATATTAGTAGCATTGCAGTACATTTCAAAAAGGATGATTTTTTGAAGGCCATGGGGATGCATCTGACTAAGACAGGCCTTATAATATCTAAGAAGGCGAAGAAGAAAGTTAGTAAGGGGAACACGGAGGTTGCCATGGGTAATTTGTAGGGCGTATAAAGTAATTTTTCCATCAGGAGGGTTGTCAGTAGTTTGTTTGTTGGTGGGAAGAACAGGGCTGTATTGATTAAGATGGCGGAAGGCAATCTTTAAACCATCTAAGTATTCACTTGTCAATGATGAGGCCATCGTGCTAACTTCTGGAATGTCAGCAGTATTTGACGAAGAAGGCTTTGCGTTTTCTTGGCCAGTACTTCGAGTAGAAGCCATGATAATACAGTAAAAAGATATCAACAAGAAGAAAATAGCAGAAGGATGAAGTATAACTGACCTTGGAAAGATGCTAAACCTTAAAAAGTTGAAAATTGAAGAATGCGATGAAGATTTGGGGAGAAATATGCTTTTCAGATCTTGGCAAAGGTAAAAAAGTGAGGGTAAAAGGGTTATGACGGTTTATTTAGGAGTTCATCGATGCAATTTTTATGGCCACGATTAAGACACGTGTACGGGTGAGTTTAAACGCGGGGTACGAAATAACACTTTTTACAGCTGGAGGCGAGTGGAGGATCTCAACCGTGCAAAATTAATCATAACAATGTCAGTAAAATTCGTCTACATTTAATGCCTGTAATATTTTCCCCGATACAAATGGGCAATGAGCAGGCTAGTTTGGCATGCGTTATCAAAAGTTTAATAACTTAAACATTTTTCAAATGCTTAAGTCATTAAACTGGGGGGACTTAATGGTGTATCCTATCGTATACACGTATAAAAGGCATAATGGTTGCATAAAAGTAGCATCTGGAAGACTGGAAACAACAGTTTTGTGGACTTATCCGTCCAGCGTTCTCTGCTGTACAGGCTGCTCCGTCATGCGTAAGCCCTGAAGGCCGCCTAGCGTGTAAGCCCTGGTCGGAGAACGCCACCTTCAGCATAAATTTCGGATCACAAGTAACCGAACGTATCATCATCTGACACGTGTCCCCGAGCAATCTGGTGGATCTGACACTATAAATAGACCCCTTGGGTCGTCATTTTACACAGTTCAGACATTCTGGCAACTTTGAGAGCTGAGACTTCACTTCTCTTTCTCTCTCTACTCTCTCTCACTAGAAGTCATCCGGCTAGCAGTTTTACGCTCTACGGATGACAGATTGATTAAGCCACCCCACAAGTTTCTACACTTGTGAACCGGGTCTGCAGGGATTATTTCCCAAGGGTAAACATCAATCGACAATATTCCGCCCTCCTAAAGCTAGATAACTTCTAGTATTGTGTTGACATACTAAGCCTTACCTTATAAGGAAATAGGTGTTAACGCTGGACGTGGCAAGAGGTTATCACCAGATTCCAATGGCTCAAGAAGACGCAGATAAAACCTCATTTCATACGGGCAAAGGTATATATTGTTATATAATGATGCCTTTTGGTTTAATTAATGTGGGTGCGACATATCAGCGTTTGATTGATACCGCATTTGACAAGCAAATAGGGCGTAATCTTGAGGCTTATGTAGATGATTTAGTGATCAAAAGCACAATGCAAGAACTAATTATTGAAGATATGCGCGAAACATTTGATACACTGCGAAAAATAAACATGAAACTCAATCCACTAAAATGCAGTTTCGGTGAAACTGAAGGAAAGTTTTTGGGATATCTTGTTACAGAACAAGGTATTCAAGCTAATCCAAAAAAGATCGCGGCTATACAAAATATGATCGCGCCAAAAACGATTAAAGAAGTGCAAAGTTTGACGGGAAAACTGGCCGCGTTAACGCGCTTTTTGTCTAAAGCTGCTGAAAGGCAGTTGCTGTTTTTCAAAACTTTAAAAGGATGTTTGAAACAAAAAAGTTTTGTTTGGTCCAGTGAAGCAGAAACCGCGTTCCAAGAGATGAAAAAGTTGTTGAAAACTTTGCCTACACTAACAGTGCCAATTGATGATGAAATTCTTTACCTTTATATATCAGTGGCAAACGAAGCTTTCAGTTCCGTTTTGATCGCGGAAAGGAACAAAATACAAAATCCGGTGTATTTCATTAGTAAAGCCCTTACAGGAAGTGAAGTAAACTATACGCCGATCGAAAAGTTTGTGTATGCACTTATTTTAACATCGCGGAGGTTAAGAAGATATTTTCAAGAGCATCCAATGCATGTATTAACTAATATGCCAATCAAGCAAGTTTTAACCAAACCAGAGATATCTGGTAGACTTGCATTGTGGGCAGTCGAATTAGGAGCTTATCAAATATCTTACCTTCCGCGTAGTGCTGTAAAAGGATAGGTTATGGCGGATTACCTCGCTGAAATGTCTAGAAAATTGGAGGTGATCAATGAGCGAACCGCGTTGAAATCGGTACTTGATGAAACTTTTGATTTGTTTACTGATGGTGCTTCGTGCGCAGAAGGTGCAGGTGCGGGTTTGGTTTTGGCAAACCCAAGTGGTGAGGAGCATACGTATGCACTGCGTTTTAATTTTGATGTGTCAAATAATGAAGCGGAGTATGAAGCATTACTTGCTGGTCTAAATATTACGCGAAAAATGAATATTGTTAAGTTGCGAGCATTTACAGATTCACAGTTAGTAGCGAATCAGTTTAATTGCTCTTTCGAAGCACATGATCCTTCTATGCAGAAATACTTGCAGCTATTAAAGGAACTAGCAGTGCGGTTTGAGCAATTTGAACTTGCACAAGTGCCAAGAAGTCAAAACAAGAAGGCGGATGCTTTGAGTAAATTGGCCGCTTTAACGTTTTCGCATTTTCAAAAACAAGTATGGGTTGAGGAATTACCAAGTAAATCAATAGATAGTGACTTAATGGTCGCATCCATTGAAGAAGAACAGCCAAATTGGATGGAGCCAATTATACAATATATTTGCAATGATGCTTTGCCAAGCGACAGCCGCGAAGCTCGTTTAGTAAGGGAGCGGGCACCAATGTATATCATCCAAAATGATATCCTATATCGTAAATCGTACTGCAGACCAATGATGCGATGTGTTGGTCCAATTGAGGCAGAAATGATTGTAGAAGAAGTGCATAATGGTACTTGTGCACTGCATTCAGGCTACAAAATAATTGCAGCAAAAATTATGCGGATGGGTTACTTTTGGCCATCCATATACCGCGATGTGGCAAAAATTGTTAAAAGATGCAAAAGTTGCCAAAGGCATGCCCCGCTGAACCGAATGCCAAGACATGATATGATTCCTGTCAATTCGCCATGGCCATTTCACAAATGGGCTATTGATATTGTAGGCCCATTTCCTGCAGGGCCTGGCAATGTTAAATTCCCGATTGTGGCAATCGATTATTTTACTAAATGGGTTGAAGCTAAGGCGGTCTGCACTATCACTGGTGTACAAGTGCGAAATTTTGTATGGGAATACATTGTTTGTAGATTTGGCATTCCGCTAGAAATGGTTAGCGATAATGGTGCACAAATAGCGAAAGATCCTTTCAAGACATGGTGCACCGATTTAAATATCATACAAAAGTTTACGTCAGTTGCACACCCACAAGCTAACGGCTTATGTGAAGTAACCAACCGTGATATAGTAAGCGATATTAAAAAGAGGTTATGCGAAAAGCGAACTGGTTGGGTAGATGAATTACCCAATGTGTTGTGGGCACATCGCACAAATTTAAAAAGAGCACAGGGGAAACACCTTTTAGTTTGGTATATGGTTCTGAGGCAGTAATTCCAGCAGAAATTTTGGTACCAACGCATAGAATAGTTAATTTTGAGGAAGAAGCGAATGATGCTGCGTTGAGCGAAAACCTGAATTTCATTGAAGAGCGGAGGTTAATGGCTGCTATCAGAGAAGCGAATAATAAGCAGCAAATTGCTAAGTATTATAACAAAAGAGTGCGTGCTTTGTCTTTCGCTATAGGCGAATGGGTGCTGCGGAATAATTATGCAAGCAGAGCAGAAAAGCTTGGAAAATTGGGTCCTAATTGGGAAGGACCTTATAAAATTGTGGCAATTAATGCGGCAGGATCATATAAGCTCGCGGATATGGAAGGGAGAACTTTACCTAATGCGTGGCATGCTGTTTTATTAAAGCGATATTACGCATAACTTAGCGAAAACTATAGAGGATATATGTTCAAAGTGCGAAATTGGATTCAAGGCATATGGCTGATGATATACTTATTAGGTGTTTCTGTTTTTAATTTTTTGCAAGTCTTGATCACGCTTGTAGGAATCTTAAAAATAAACACTTGTAAAAGTATGCGAAAAGATTATTTGTGAAATGCGAATGATTATGAAATGTTTTATAGTTTGTTTCATAAAGTTGTAGTATTTCACAAGTGTTTTGATAGCAAAGTGATGAAATTGCTCACTTTCGCATATAAATTATTGCGAAAGGAATTTTATATCCTAAGTATTTAATTTTGCCAATACTTAGATGCTTCGCAATGCTAATTAATTGCCTAAGGATCGTTTCGTCGAACTTGGAAGATTCATAACGTATAAATATATACGCATACAGATTGTTTCGCAAAAGTACGCATTTGTTATGTGCACAATAATAGAAGTTGGAAATTGCAAAGGGCAAGTTTGTGTTATGAATACTGTTTACGAAAAAGCGCTATATAAATAAAGAGTACTCGCGAATAAATATGAAAAAGAGAAGTTTCATTGATAACGGCGCAGAGATAGCTGCGCGCTAATTTCTACAATATCCTATTCTAGCTTAGATAAGTCAAGTTCAAAGATGTCTTAAAAATTAGCATCATCTTATTGACTTATTGCAGTAACTTTGTCGATTGGAATATCCGCTAAGCTTGCTTGTGGAGTAGCAGCTGCTTCACGTGCTTCTGCAAGAGAACAAATGCGATCTCCAATGGCGGGAGGTAGTGGATCTGGTATGGTGCAATGTGGATCAATTTCATCCAGAAACTCTACTCTCTCGCGCAGTCGTAAAGCAGCTGCGTAAGTAGAAAACAGGATATTCACGGGTCGCGAATTGAGAACCTTTTTAGCAAACTCCGGTAAGTGTTTGTGAAGTTGGGAGAACTCAAATTTCGCAGAGGCTTCGGAGGCCAGAGCATTGTCTCGCTCCGCAGTAAGCTTTGAAACCTCCTCTTGTAGCGAGGAGATTGTTGTCTGAAGGTTGTTTTGTTTGTCAGCTGCAGTAGACACCTGTAGCTTCAATTCATCTACCACGGTTTTGGCCGCGGTGAGCTCATAGGAGAGATCAACACAGCGTTTCTCGCTGTTTTTAGCCTTGATCCTCTCAGCATTGTACTTCTGCTGTTCAGCTTCAAGCACATTGAAAAATTGTTCTTGCCGGAATATCACATCGTATGCCGAGTTGAAACACATATAAAAGTTTTGAACAAAACTGTTGTGCGCATTAAGAGCAGAGAGCTTGGAAAATTCACGACGAAGCTCGCCTGGAATGGCCAACTTCATATGTTGACGCTTGTCAAGTGCAGCAGCAGCAGAGGTATACGTATACCCTGATAAGCCATCAATCCGTACCCCATACGAGTCTGGAGGAGCACGGAACAGCTCTATAATCTGCTCCATGGAATGCGGGCTCGGGCAGCGTAGATTGAATGGTGAGCCTCCTATAAACCAAAAACAAGTATTATAGCAGTAGAATGTGCGGTAAACAAGGTAATACATATGAGTAAAAGTACGCAATATACCGGTTTGTTGCTCCCCTTCATAATCCGATGAAATTGGATTATCGACCAGGGGAGTGCATTGCTTGAGCTTCTTGCTCTGAGATGATGGTGGAGTTTGAAGCGGCCGTTTTCCGGATCTTGGCTGTGATGATGGCGACTTTGACGTCAAATCAACGACAGGAATTGCATGTTTTTCCTGCTTGATTTGGCTGCCGGAGGAACCTGTTGATTTCGATTCCGGACTAGTTAGTAGTTTCGTAATAAGATCCTTGGGATACACCTTTCTATCAACTTCATCAATCTTCATTTTTTAATTATGAAGGAGAAGTGGTGGTTAAGAATTCGTAAAAGTTAGTTGCGAATTTTTGTAATTGCGAAGAATGTTAGATAAAGCGAGTGAGACCTTGGTGGGTATGAATCGTGATATATATAGGGGAAATAAGGGTGGCAATTGAATGTGTTAATTATCCGTTATGATAACTCAAACGGTAATATTTGAGGTAACGGGTGAAAACGGTAAGTAATCTATAGCGAAAGCGAAATTAGTTAAATACGAATAGCGGTTATGTTAAATGCAGAATTTAAGAGTTTATCATGATACATCTGCTTCGCAAAATGAATCATAATAAACTGGGAGTACTTGATCATATACATGGCATTGTATATGTGTGTTTTATTGGCTAAAGGCCTAAAGTAGAATTACGCGAATTATAATGCAAAGATATGAAGTATTCGCTGAAAATAAGTATAACAGCTATATTTCCGCACAAATAAAGGACTGCGGTTTAATCCGCTGAGTTTCCGCGGATAGTTAAGCAATTCACAGACAGCGGATATCTCGAATACTATAAATAGGGAGCTTGGCCTCTCATTTAGGGGTTGTTGATTCTCTGCCATTTTGCCTAAGCCTTTGTGATTTCCACTTGTGACCTTGCCCAAGGGATTTTTACATCGCGTAAAGGTGAATTATGCTAATTAACAATCAAGACCGGGTCTGGGTGGTTGATCACTTGATAGTTAATGTGAAAGACGATCATCGGGGCCCAAAATAATCATCAAACATTCCATCCTCCATCATAATCTTATTGCACTCAATCCGTAATTAAGTAACATTATTAATTAAGGATTGATCTTTCACTACAAAACAGACCAATGAACAACTCATCCTATTCCATTGGCAATTTCAGCTTCACGCTGTTCGGAGTCGTTTAGAGGCCTAAAAGCTCAAAATAAGCATTGTAACACATGTTGCAAAACTATAACAAGTTGCGAAAGCTCCCGTTTTGTCCGATCTTCGAGTTTTCACTTCGAAACAGACCAATGAGCAAAACTCATTCTATTCCATCGGCAATTTCAGTTTAACGCCGTTCCGAGTTGTTTAGAGGCCTAAAAGTTCGAAATAAGCATCGTTACACATGTTGCAAAACTATAACAAGTTGCGAAAGCTCCCGTTTTGTCCGATCTCCGCGTTTTCACTCCGAAACAGACCAATGAGCAAAACTCATCCTATTCCATTGGCAATTTCAGTTTCACACCGTTCGGAGTCGTTTAGGGGCCTTAAAGCTCGAAATAAGCATTGATTGTAACACATGTTGCAAAACTATAACAAGTTGCTAAAGCTCCCGTTTTGTCCGATCTTCGAGTTTTTACTCCGAAACAGACCAATGAGCAAAACTCATTCTATTCCATCGGCAATTTCAGTTTCACGCCGTTCGGAGTTGTTTAGAGGCCTAAAAGTTCGAAATAAGCATCGTTACACATGTTGCAAAACTATAACAAGTTGCAAAAGCTCCCGTTTTGTCCGATCTCCGCGTTTTCACTCCGAAACAGACCAATGAGCAAAACTCATTCTATTCCATTGGCGATTTCAGTTTGAAGGAGTTCAGAGTTGTTTAGAGGCCTAAAAGTTCAAAATAAGCATCTTTACACATGTTGCAAAACTATAACAAGTTGCGAAAGCTCCTGTTTGTCTGATCTCCGCGTTTTCACTACAAAACAGACCAATTAACAAATTCATCCTATTCCATTGGCAATTTCAGCTTCACGCCGTTCGGAGTCGTTTAGAGGCCTAAAAGCTCGAAATAAGCATCGTAACACATGTTGCAAAACTATAACAAGTTGCGAAAGCTCCCGTTTTGTCCGATCTTCGAGTTTTCACTTTGAAACAGACCAATGAGCAAAACTCATTCTATTCCATTGGCAATTTTAGTTTCACGCCGTTCGGAGTCGTTTAGAGGCCTAAAAGTTCGATATAAGCATCGTTACAGATGTTGCAAAACTATAACAAGTTGCGAAAGCTCTCGTTTTGTCCGATCTCCGCGTTTTCACTCCGAAACAGACGAATGAGCAAAACTCATCCTATTCCATTGGCAATTTCATGCCGTTCGGAGTCGTTTAGAGGCCTAAAAGCTCGAAATAAGCATCGTAACACATGTTGCAAAACTATAACAAGTAGCGAAATCTCCCGTTTTATCCGATCTTCGCGTTTTCACTCCAAAACAGACCAATGAGCAAAACTCATTCTATTCCATTGGCAATTTTAGTTTCACGCCGTTCGGATGAATTGTCCCGTTCTTATTGATTAAAAACGTTCCATATTAATTGATTTCGTTGCGAGGTTTTGACCTCTATATGAGACGTTTTTCAAAGACTGCATTCATTTTTAAAACAAACCATAACCTTTATTTCATAAATAAAGGTTTAAAAAGCATTACGTAGATTATCAAATAATGATAATCTAAAATATCCTGTTTACACACGACCATTACATAATGGTTTACAATACAAATATGTTACATCGAAATCAGTTTCTTGAATGCAGTTTTTACACAATATCATACAAACATGGACTCCAAATCTTGTCCTTATTTTAGTATGCAACAGCGGAAGCTCTTAGTATTCACCTGAGAATAAACATGCTTTAAACGTCAACAAAAATGTTGGTGAGTTATAGGTTTAACCTATATATATCAAATCGTAACAATAGACCACAAGATTTCATATTTCAATACACATCCCATACATAGAGATAAAAATCATTCATATGGTGAACACCTGGTAACCGACATTGACAAGATGCATATATAAGAATATCCCCATCATTCCGGGACACCCTTCGGATATGATATAAATTTCGAAGTACTAAAGCATCCGGTACTTTGGATGGGGTTTGTTAGGCCCAATAGATCTATTTTTAGGATTCGCGTCAATTAGGGTGTCTGTTCCCTAATTCTTAGATTACCAGACTTAATAAAAAGGGGCATATTCGATTTCGATAATTCAACCATAGAATGTAGTTTCACGTACTTGTGTCTATTTTGTAAATCATTTATAAAACCTGCATGTATTCTCATCTCAAAAATATTAGATTTTAAAAGTGGGACTATAACTCACTTTCACAGATTTTTGCTTCGTCGGGAAGTAAGACTTGGCCACTGGTTGATTCACGAACCTATAACAATATATACATATATATCAAAGTATGTTCAAAATATATTTACAACACTTTTAATATATTTTGATGTTTTAAGTTTATTAAGTCAGTTGTCCTCGTTAGTAACCTACAACTAGTTGTCCACAGTTAGATGTACAGAAATAAATCGATAAATATTATCTTGAATCAATCCACGACCTAGTGTATACGTATCTCAGTATTGATCATAACTCAAACTATATATATTTTGGAATCAACCTCAACCCTGTATAGCTAACTCCAACATTCACATATAGAGTGTCTATGGTTGTTCCGAAATATATAGATGTGTCGACATGATAGGTCGAAACATTGTATACGTGTCTATGGTATCTCAAGATTACATAATATACAATACAAGTTGATTAAGTTATGGTTGGAATAGATTTGTTACCAATTTTCACGTAGCTAAAATGAGAAAAATTATCCAATCTTGTTTTACCCATAACTTCTTCATTTTAAATCCGTTTTGAGTGAATCAAATTGCTATGGTTTCATATTGAACTCTATTTTATGAATCTAAACAGAAAAGGTATAGGTTTATAGTCGGAAAAATAAGTTACAAGTCATTTTTGTAAAGGTAGTCATTTCAGTCGAAAGAACGACGTCTAGATGACCATTTTAGAAAACATACTTCCACTTTGAGTTTAACCATAATTTTTGGATATAGTTTCATGTTCATAATAAAAATCATTTTCCCAGAATAACAACTTTTAAATCAAAGTTTATCATAGTTTTAAATTAACTAACCCAAAACAGCCCGCGGTGTTACTACGACGGCGTAAATCCGATTTTACGGTGTTTTTCGTGTTTCCAGGTTTTAAATCATTAAGTTAGCATATAATATAGATATAGAACATGTTTTTAGTTGATTTTAAAAGTCAAGTTAGAAGGATTAACTTTTATTTGCGAACAAGTTTAGAATTAACTAAACTATGTTCTAGTGATTACAAGTTTAAACCTTCGAATAAGATAGCTTTATATGTATGAATCGAATGATGTTATGAACATCATTACTACCTCAAGTTCCTTGGATAAACCTACTGGAAATGAAAAAAATAGATCTAGCTTCAAAGGATCCTTGGATGCCTTGAAAGTTCTTGAAGCAGAATCATCACGAAAACAATTTCAAGTAAGATTTCCACTCGAAATAAGATTGTTATAGTAATAGAAATTGAATTAAAGTTTGAATATGATTATTACCTTGTATTAGAAAGATAACCTACTGTAAGTAACAAAGGTTTCTTGATCTTGGATGATTACTTGGAATGGATTTAGAAAACTTGGAAGTAAACTTGCAATCTTGGAAGTATTCTTGATTTTATGAAACTAGAACTTTTGGAATTTATGAAGAACACTCAGAACTTGAAGATAGAACTTGAGAGAGATCAATTAGATAAAGAAAATTGAAGAATGAAAGTGTTTGTAGGTATTTTTGGTCGTTGGTGTATGGATTAGATATAAAGGATATGTAATTTTGTTTTCATGTAAATAAGTCATGAATGATTACTCATATTTTTGTAATTTTATGAGATATTTCATGCTAGTTGCCAAATGATGGTTCTCACATGTGTTAGGTGACTCACATGGGCTACTAAGAGCTGATCATTGGATTGTATATACCAATAGTACATACATCTAAAAGCTGTGTATTGTACGAGTACGAATACGGGTGCATACGAGTAGAATTGTTGATGAAACTGAAAGAGGATGTAATTCTAAGAATTTTTATTAAGTAGAAGTATTTTGATAAGTGTCTTGAAGTCTTTCAAAAGTTTATGAATACATATTAAAACACTACATGTATATACATTTTAACTGAGTCGTTAAGTCATCGTTAGTCGTTACATGTAAATGTTGTTTTGAAACCTTTAGGTTAACGATCTTGTTGAATGTTGTTAACCCATTATTTATTATAACAAATGAGATGTTAAATTGTTATATTATCATGATATTATGATATATAATATATCTTAGTATGATATATATACAGTTAAATGTCGTTACAACGATAATCGTTACATATATGTCTCGTTTCGAAATCATTAAGTTAGTAGTCTTATTTTTACATATGAATTTCATTGTTAATACACTTAATAATATATTTACTTATCATTTAACATAATTAACCAAGTGTATCAATATCTTAATATGATTCATATGTACCTAGTAAGACGTTGTTATAATGATAATCGTTATATATATCGTTTTCGAGTTTCTTAAATTAATAGTCTCATTTTTATGTATATAACTCATTGTTAAAATACCTAATGAGATACATACTTATAATAAAATCATGTTAACTATATATATAACCATATATATGTCATCGTATAGTTTTTACAAGTTTTAACGTTCGTGAATCACCGGTCAACTTGGGTGGTTAATTGTCTATATGAAACCTATTTCAATTAATCAAGTCTTAACAAGTTTGATTTCTTAACATGTTGGAAACACTTAATCATGTAAATAACAATTTCATTTAATATATATATAAACATGGAAAAGTTCGGGTCACTACAGTACCTACCCGTTAAATAAATTTCGTCCCGAAATTTTAAGCAGTTGGAGGTGTTGATGTATCTTCTGGAAATAAATGCGGGTATTTCTTCTTCATCTGATCTTCACGCTCCCAGGTGAACTCGGGTCCTCTACGAGCATTCCATCGAACCTTAACAATCGGTATCTTGTTTTGTTTAAGTCTCTTAACCTCACGATCCATAATTTCGACGGGTTCTTCAATGAATTGAAGTTTTTCGTTGATTTGGATTTCGTCCAACGGAATAGTGAGATCTTCTTTAGCAAAAAATTTCTTCAAATTTGAGACATGGAAAGTGTTATGTACAGCCGCGAGTTGTTGAGGTAGCTCCAGTTGGTAAGCTACTGGTCTGACACGATCTATAATCTTGAATGGTCCAATGTATCTTGGATTTAGTTTCCCCCGTTTACCAAATCGAACAACGCCTTTCCAAGGTGAAACCTTAAGCATGACCATTTCTCCAATTTCAAACTCTATATCTTTTCTTTTACTGTCCGCGTAGCTCTTTTGTCGACTCTGGGCGGTTTTCAATCTTTGTTGAATTTGGATGATTTTCTCGGTAGTTTCTTGTATTATCTCCGAACCCGTAATCTGTCTATCCCCCACTTCACTCCAACAAATTGGAGACCTGCACTTTCTACCATTAAGTGCTTCAAATGGCGCCATCTCAATGCTTGAATGGTAGCTGTTGTTGTAGGAAAATTCTGCTAACGGTAGATGTCGATCCCAACTGTTTTCGAAATCAATAACACAAGCTCGTAGCATGTCTTCAAGCGTTTGTATCGTCCTTTCACTCTGCCCATCAGTTTGTGGATGATAGGCAGTACTCATGTCTAGACGAGTTCCCAATGCTTGCTGTAATGTCTGCCAGAATCTTGAAATAAATCTGCCATCCCTATCAGAGATAATAGAGATTGGTATTCCATGTCTGGAGACGACTTCCTTCAAATACAGTCGTGCTAACTTCTCCATCTTGTCATCTTCTCTTATTGGCAGGAAGTATGCTGACTTGGTGAGACGATCAACTATTACCCAAATAGTATCATAACCACTTGCAGTCCTTGGCAGTTTAGTAATGAAATCCATGGTAATGTTTTCCCATTTTCATTCCGGGATTTCAGGTTGTTGTAGTAGACCTGATGGTTTCTGATGTTCAACTTTGACCTTAGAACACGTCAAACATTCTCCTACATATTTAGCAATATTGGCTTTCATACCTGGCCACCAAAAATGTTTCTTAAGATCCTTGTACATCTTCCCCGTTCCAGGATGTATTGAGTATCTGGTTTTATGAGCTTCTCTAAGTACCATTTCTCTCATATCTCCAAATTTTGGTACCCAAATTCTTTCAGCCCTATACCGGGTTCCGTCTTCGCGAATATTAAGATGCTTCTTCGATCCTTTGGGTATTTCATCCTTTAAATTTTCCTCTTTTAAAACTCCTTGTTGCGCCTCCTTTATTTGAGTAGTAAGGTTAGTGTGAATCATTATATTCATAGATTTTACTCGAATGGGTTCTCTGTCCTTTCTGCTCAAGGCGTCGGCTACCACATTTGCCTTCCCCGGGTGGTAACGAATCTCAAAGTCGTAATCATTCAACAATTCAATCCACCTACGCTGCCTCATATTCAGTTGTTTCTGATTAAATATGTGTTGAAGACTTTTGTGGTCGGTATATATAATACTTTTGACCCCATATAAGTAGTGCCTCCAAGTCTTTAATGCAAAAACAACCGCGCCTAATTCCAAATCATGCGTCGTATAATTTTGCTCGTGAATCTTCAATTGTCTAGACGCATAAGCAATCACCTTCGTCCGTTGCATTAATACACAACCGAGACCTTGCTTTGATGCGTCACAATAAATCACAAAATCATCATTCCCTTCAGGCAATGACAATATAGGTGCCGTAGTTAGCTTTTTCTTCAATAATTTAAACGCCTTCTCTTGTTCATCCTTCCATTCAAATTTCTTCCCTTTATGCGTTAATGGAGTCAAGGGTTTTGCTATTTTGGAGAAATCTTGGATGAATCTTCTGTAGTAACCAGCCAATCCTAAAAATTGATGTATATGCTTCGGAGTTTTTGGGGTTTCCCACTTTTCAACGGTTTCGATCTTTGCCGGGTCCACCTGAATACCTTCTTTGTTCACTATGTGACCGAGGAATTGAACTTCTTCCAACCAAAATGCACACTTTGAAAACTTAGCGTACAGTTTTTCTTTCCTCAATACTTCTAGCACTTTTCTCAAATGTTCTTCATGCTCTTGATCATTCTTTGAGTAAATAAGTATGTCATCGATGAAAACAATGACAAACTTGTCAAGATATGGCCCACACACTCGGTTCATAAGGTCCATGAACACAGTAGGTGCGTTAGTCAATCCAAATGGCATAACCATAAACTCGTAATTACCATAACGTGTTCTGAAAGCAGTTTTTAGAATATCATCCTCCTTTACTCACATTTGATGATATCCAGAACGTAAATCGATCTTCGAATAAACTGACAAGCCTTGTAGTTGATCAAATAAGTCGTCAATTCTCGGCAGTGGATAACGGTTTTTGATGGTAAGTTTGTTCAACTCTCTGTAGTCAATACACAACCTAAATGTACCATCCTTCTTCTTGACAAACAAAACAGGAGCTCCCCATGGTGATGTGCTTGGTCGAATGAAACCACGTTCTAATAGTTCTTGTAGTTGGCTTTGCAGTTCTTTCATCTCGCTGGGTGCGAGTCTATAAGGAGCATGAGCTATTGGTGCAGCTCCTGGTACAAGATCTATTTGAAATTCAACAGATCGATGTGGAGGTAGTCCCGGTAATTCTTTCGGAAATACATCGGGAAATTCTTTTGCGACGGGAACATCATTAATGCTCTTTTCTTCAGTTTGTACTTTCTCGACGTGTGCTAGAACAGCATAGCAACCTTTTCTTATTAGTTTTTGTGCCTTCAAATTACTAATAAGATGTAGCTTCATGTTGCCCTTTTCTCCGTACACCATTAAGGGTTCTCCTTCTTCTCGTACAATGCGAATTGCATTTTTATAACATACGATCTCTGCTTTCACCTTCTTCAGCCAGTCCATGCCAACTATTACATCAAAACTCCCTAACTCTACTGGTATCAAATCAATCTTAAATATTTCGTTACCCAGTTTAATTTCTCGATTCCGGCATATATTATCTGCTGAAATTAATTTACCGTTTGCTAATTCGAGTAAAAATTTAATATCCAATGGCATCAATGGACAACTTAATTTAGCACAAAAATGTCTACTCATATAGCTTCTATCCGCACCCGAATCAAATAAAACGTAAGCAGATTTATTGTCAATAAGAAACGTACCCGTAACAAGCTCCGGGTCTTCCTGTGCCTCTGCCGCATTAATATTGAAAACTCTTTCGCGGCCTTATCCATTCGTGTTCTCCTGGTTCGGGCAATTTCTAATAATGTGGCCCGGTTTTCCATATTTATAACAAACTACATTGGCATAACTTGCTCCGACACTACTTGCTCGGCCATTACTCGTTCCGACACCATTTGTTCCTTTCGTTCTGTTAACCCCTGGTCCCTAGACCTCACACTTCGCTGCGCTATGACCATTTCTTTTACACTTGTTGCAAAATTTGGTGCAGAACCCCGAGTGATACTTTTCACACCTTTGGCATAGCTGCTTCTGATTGTTGTTGTTGTTGTTGCAGTTATTATTGTTGTTGGGATGATTGTTGTAGTTGCTGTTGTTGTTGTTGTTGTTGTTGTTGGGCCGTTTGTTGTAGTTGCGATTGATGTTGCGATTGTTGGGATAATTGTTGCGATTATTATTGTAATTGCTGTTGTTGTTGTATTGGTGATTCTTATCACCGTTTTCCTCCCACTTTCTTTTGACTTACTTCACATTGGCCTCTTCAGCCGTCTGTTCTTTAATTCTTTCCTCAATCTGGTTCACTAGTTTATGAGCCATTCTACATGCTTGTTGTATGGAGGCGGGCTCGTGTGAACTTATATCTTCTTGGATTCTTTCTGGTAATCCTTTCACAAACGCGTCGATCTTCTCTTCCTCATCTTCGAACGCTCCCGGACACAATAGGCACAATTCTGTGAATCGTCTTTCGTACGTGGTAATATCAAATCCTTGGGTTCGTAACCCTCTAAGTTCTGTCTTGAGCTTATTGACCTCGGTTCTGGGACGGTACTTCTCGTTCATCAAGTGCTTGAATGCTGACCACGGTAGTGCGTACGCATCATCTTGTCCTACTTGCTCTAGATAGGTATTCCACCATGTTAACGCAGAACCTGTGAAGGTATGCGTAGCGTACTTCACTTTGTCTTCTTCAGTACACTTACTTATGGCAAACACCGATTCGACCTTCTCGGTCCACCGTTTCAATCCGATCAGTCCTTCGGTTCCATCAAATTCCAAAGGTTTGCAGGCAGTGAATTCTTTGTAGGTGCATCCTACACGATTTCCTGTACTGCTAGATCCAAGGTTATTGTTGGTATGTAGCGCAGCCTGTACTGCGGCTATGTTTGAAGCTAGAAAAGTACGGAATTCCTCTTCATTCATATTCACGGTGTGTCGAGTAGTCGGTGCCATTTCCTTCAAAATAGTCAAATGGAATAAGTTAATCATACAGAATATTAAGAGTAGTTAATAGTATTTCGTAGCATAATATGAACTCATTTATAAAAGCTTTTTCTTCATATTAGCATTTTATAAGTTTAAATTCGGGTAGTACCTACCCGTTAAGTTCATACTTAGTAGCTAATATACAATTCAACTACTACAATTCTATATGAAAAACTGATTATAATAATATTTCGCGTTCAAACTTTTATACAATATTTTACAAACTTACAATACCGCTTATTTTACATAAAGCATGAAATATAGCTAGTACATAAGTCGTTCAGCAAAGGCAATAAAGACACGTAATTCATACGTCCAGAAACAAGTCATGCATTCTGGTTTTACTAGGACTACTTCCCATCCTTGGTCTTGTGGAACATAACCGTTATGGCCGTTGATAAGACAGCGTGTTGTAACGTCGTCAAAGGGACGAGGGTTACGTAATGACCAACAGTCTCGTAATAACCTAAAAACCTCATTTCTTACCCCAATTACCGACTCCGTCACTTGTGGGAACGTTTTGTTTAATAGTTGTAGCCCAATGTTCTTTTTCTCACTTTGGTGAGAAGCGAACATTACTAACCCGTAAGCATAGCATGCTTCTTTATGTTGCATGTTAGCCACTTTTTCTAAATCATAAAGTCCTATATTCGGATACATTAAGTCAAAATAATTTCTTAACCCGTTGCGTAAAATAGCATTTGGATTCCCCGCAATATATGCGTCAAAGTAAACACATCGTAACTTATGGGTTTCCCAATTTAATATCCCCCATCTTTCAAACGAAAGTCTCTTATAAACCAAGACATTCTTGGAACGTTCTTCGAATGTCTTACAAATTGATTTCGCCGTAAATAGTTGTGCCGAAGAATTCTGACCGACTCTAGACAAGATTTCATCAATCATGTCTCCGGGTAGGTCTCTTAAAATATTGGGTTGTCTATCCATTTTGTGTTTTTATACTGCAAAATAGACAAGAGTTAGATTCATAAAAAAAATACTTATTAATACAAGCAATTTTTACATATATCATAAAGCATAAGCACACTATATTACATATATTACACCACACGAATACAACTATCTTATTCCGACTCGCTCGTTTCTTCTTCTTCGGTTTTGGTTCGTTTTGCCAAGTTTCTAGGGATATATGATGTTCCCCTAATACGAGCTGTCGTTTTCCACAACGGTTTAGAAAAACCTGGTGGTTTAGAGGTTCCCGGGTCATTGTTACAACTTAAGGGCTTCGGGGGTTGACGATACATATAAAGTTCATCGGGGTTGGAATTAGATTTCTCTATTTTTATGCCCTTTCCCTTATTATTTTCTTTTGCCTTTTTAAATTCAGTTGGGGTAATTTCTATAACATCATCGGAATTCTCTTCAGAATCCGATTAATCGGAGAATTGGTAATCCTCCCAATATTTTGCTTCCTTGGCGGAAACACCATTGACCATAATTAACCTTGGTCGGTTGGTTGAGGATTTTCTTTTACTTAACCGTTTTATTATTTCCCCCACCGGTTCTATTTCCTCCTCCGGTTCCTCCTCTTCCGGTTCTGATTCTTCTTCCGGTTCTGATTCTTCTTCCGGTTCTTCTTCGGAAACTTTTGAATCAGTCCAATATATATTCGACTCTTCGTTATTATTAGGTGAGTCAATGGGATTTGTGCTAGAGGTAGACAACTATCACACAATATCAAACATGTTAATCTATTAATATATCACATAATATATACATGTTAATAATATATAGTTTCCAACAAAAATGTTAAGCAATCATTTTTAAAGAAAACACGGTCGAAGTCCAGACTCACTAATGCATCCTAACAAACTCGATAAGACACACTAATGCAAATTTTCTGGTTCTCTAAGACCAACGCTCTGATACCAACTGAAATGTCCCGTTCTTATTGATTAAAAACGTTCCATATTAATTGATTTCGTTGCGAGGTTTTGACCTCTATATGAGACGTTTTTCAAAAAATGCATTCATTTTTAAAACAAACCATAACCTTTATTTCATAAATAAAGGTTTAAAAAGCTTTTCGTAGATTATCAAATAATGATAATCTAAAATATCCTGTTTACACACGACCACTACATAATGGTTTACAATACAAATATGTTACATCGAAATCAGTTTCTTGAATGCAGTTTTTACACAATATCATACAAACATGGACTCCAAATCTTGTCTTTATTTTAGTATGCAACAGCGGAAGCTCTTAGTATTCACCTGAGAATAAACATGCTTTAAACGTCAACAAAAATATTGGTGAGTTATAGGTTTAACCTATATCTATCAAATCGTAACAATAGACCACAAGATTACATATTTCAATACACATCCCATACATAGAGATAAAAATCATTCATATGGTGAACACCTGGTAACCGACATTAACAAGATGCATATATAAGAATATCCCCATCATTCCGGGACACCCTTCGGATATGGTATAAATTTCGAAGTACTAAAGCATCCGGTACTTTGGATGGGGTTTGTTAGGCCCAATAGATCTATCTTTAGGATACGCATCAATTATGGTGTCTGTTCCCTAATTCTTAGATTACCAGACTTAATAAAAAGGGGCATATTCGATTTCGATAATTCAACCATAGAATGTAGTTTCACGTACTTGTGTCTATTTTGTAAATCATTTATAAAACCTGCATGTATTCTCATCCCAAAAATATTAGATTTTAAAAGTGGGACTATAACTCACTTTCACAGATTTTTACTTCGTCGGGAAGTAAGACTTGGCCACTGGTGAATTCACGAACCTATAACAATATATACATATATATCAAAGTATGTTCAAAATATATTTACAACACTTTTAATATATTTTGATGTTTTAAGTTTATTAAGTCAGCTGTCCTCGTTAGTAACCTACAACTAGTTGTCCACAGTTAGATGTACAGAAATAAATCGATAAATATTATCTTGAATCAATCCACGACCCAGTGTATACAAGTTGATTAAGTTATGGTTGGAATAGATTTGTTACCAATTTTCACGTAGCTAAAATGAGAAAAATTATACAATCTTGTTTTACCCATAACTTCTTCATTTTAAATCCGTTTTGAGTGAATCAAATTGCTATGGTTTCATATTGAACTCTATTTTATGAATCTAAATAGAAAAAGTATAGGTTTATAGTCAGAAAAATAAGTTACAAGTCGTTTTTGTAAAGGTAGTCATTTCAGTCGAAAGAACGACGTCTAGATGACCATTTTAGAAAACATACTTCCACTTTGAGTTTAACCATAATTTTTGGATATAGTTTCATGTTCATAATAAAAATCATTTTCCGAGAATAACAACTTTTAAATCAAAGTTTATCATAGTTTTTAATTAACTAACCCAAAACAGCCCGCGATGTTACTACGACGGCGTAAATCCGGTTTTACGGTGTTTTTCATGTTTCCAGGTTTTAAATCATTAAGTTAGCATATCATATAGATATAGAACATGTGTTTAGTTGATTTTAAAAGTCAAGTTAGAAGGATTAACTTTTATTTGCGAACAAGTTTAGAATTAACTAAACTATGTTCTAGTGATTACAAGTTTAAACCTTCGAATAAGATAGCTTTATATGTATGAATAGAATGATGTTATGAACATCATTACTACCTCAAGTTCCTTGGATAAACCTACTGGAAATGAAAAAAATAGATCTAGCTTCAAAGGATCTTTGGATGGCTTGAAAGTTCTTGAAGCAGAATCATGACACGAAAACAATTTCAAGTAAGATTTCCACTCGAAATAAGATGGTTATAGTTATAGAAATTGAATTAAAGTTTGAATATGATTATTACCTTGTATTAGAAAGATAACCTACTATAAGTAACAAAGGTTTCTTGATCTTGGATGATTACTTGGAATGGATTTAGAAAACTTGGAAGTAAACTTGCAATCTTGGAAGTATACTTGATTTTATGAAACTAGAACTTTTGGAATTTATGAAGAACACTTAGAACTTGAAGATAGAACTTGAGAGAGATCAATTAGATGAAGAAAATTGAAGAATGAAAGTGTTTGTAGGTGTTTTTGTTCGTTGGTGTATGGATTAGATATAAAAGATATGTAA
Organism: Rutidosis leptorrhynchoides; assembly: GCF_046630445.1. Lineage (NCBI taxonomy): Eukaryota > Viridiplantae > Streptophyta > Magnoliopsida > Asterales > Asteraceae > Rutidosis > Rutidosis leptorrhynchoides. The sequence continues at coordinate 311,063,925 of NC_092333.1, read as the reverse complement.
TTTTGTTTTCATGTAAATAAGTCATGAATGATTACTCATATTTTTGTAATTTTATGAGATATTTTATGCTAGTTGCCAAATGATGGTTCCCACATGTGTTAGGTGACTCACATGGGCTGCTAAGAGCTGATCATTGGAGTGTATATACCAATAGTACATACATCTAAAAGCTGTGTATTGTACGAGTACGAATACGGGTGCATACGAGTAGAATTGTTGATGAAACTGAACGAGGATGTAATTTTAAGCATTTTTGTTAAGTAGAAGTATTTTGATAAGTGTCTTGAAGTCTTTCAAAAGTGTATGAATACATATTAAAACACTACATGTATATACATTTTAACTGAGTCGTTAAGTCATCGTTAGTCGTTACATGTAAATGTTGTTTTGAAACCTTTAGGTTAACGATCTTGTTGAATGTTGTTAACCCATTATTTATTATAACAAATGAGATGTTAAATTGTTATATTATCATGATATTATGATATATAATATATCTTAGTATGATATATATACAGTTAAATGTCGTTACAACGATAATCGTTACATATATGTCTCATTTCGAAATCATTAAGTTAGTAGTCTTATTTTTACATATGTATTTCATTGTTAATACACTTAATAATATATTTACTTATCATTTAACATAATTAACCAAGTGTATCAATATCTTAATATGATTCATATTTACCTAGTAAGACGTTGTTATAACGATAATCGTTATATATATCGTTTTCGAGTTTCTTAAATTAATAGTCTCATTTTTATGTATATAACTCATTGTTAAAATACCTAATGAGATACATACTTATAATAAAATCATGTTAACTATATATATAACCATATATATGTCATCGTATAGTTTTTACAAGTTTTTAACGTTCGTGAATCACCGGTCAACTTGGGTGGTCAATTGTCTATATGAAACCTATTTCAATTAATCAAGTCTTAACAAGTTTGATTGCTTAACATGTTGGAAACACTTAATCATGTAAATAACAATTTCATTTAATATATATATAAACATGGAAAAGTTCGGGTCACTACAAAAAGTGTATGAATACATATTAAAACACTACATGTATATACATTTTAACTGAGTCGTTAAGTCATCGTTAGTCGTTACATGTAAATATTGTTTTGAAACCTTTAGGTTAACGATCTTGTTGAATGTTGTTAACCCATTGTTTATTATAACAAATGAGATGTTAAATTATTATATTATCATGATATTATGATATATAATATATCTTAGTATGATATATATACAGTTAACTGTCGTTACAATGATAATCGTTACATATATGTCTCGTTTCAAAATCATTAAGTTAGTAGTCTTATTTTTACATATGTATTTCATTATTAATACACTTAATAATATATTTACTTATCATTTAACATAATTAACCAAGTGTATCAATATCTTAATATGATTCATATGTACCTAGTAAGACGTTGTTATAACGATAATCGTTATATATATCATTTTCGAGTTTCTTAAATTGATAGTCTCATTTTTATGTATATAAATCATTGTTAAAATACCTAATGAGATACATACTTATAATAAAATCATGTTAACTATATATATAACCATAAATATGTCATCGTATAGTTTTTACAAGTTTTAACGTTCGTGAATCACCGGTCAACTTGGGTGGTCAATTGTCTATATGAAACCTATTTCAATTAATCAAGTCTTAACAAGTTTGATTGCTTAACATGTTGGAAACACTTAATCATGTAGATAACAATTTCATTTAATATATATATAAATATAAACATGGAAAAGTTCGGGTCAATACATCACAGTCATTTAGAGGCCTAAAAGTTCGAAATAAGTATCGTTACACATGTTGCAAAACTATAACAAGTTGCAAAAGCTCCAGTTTTGTCCGATCTCCGCGTTTTCATTCCGAAATAGACCAATGAGCAAAACTCATCCTATTCCATTGGCAATTTCAGTTTCACCCCGTTCGGAGTCGTTTAGAGGCCTTAAAGCTCGAAATAAGCATCGATCGTAACACATGTTGCAAAACTATAACAAGTTGCGAAAGCTCCCGTTTTGTCCGATCTTCGAGTTTTCACTCCGAAACAGACCAATGAGCAAAACTGATTCTATTCCATTGGCAATTTCAGTTGCACGCTGTTCAGAGTCATTTAGAGGCCTAAAAGTTCGAAATAAGCATCGTTACACATGTTGCAAAACTATAACAAGTTGTGAAAGCTCCCGTTTTGTCTGATCTCCGCGTTTTCACTCCGAAACAGACCAATGAGAAAAACTCATCCTATTCCATTGGCAATTTCTGTTTCACACCGTTCGGAGTCGTTTATGAAAGTATTTCGTATGCCCGAGAGACATATTAAATTAATGTGGCTAATGTGTTATGATCCAAGTCGGGTCTTACCCAATAACAAGCTTACCGACACCTTATACATATTTAATCTTAACGATTGGATCATTGATTAAATACACGACACTTGAACTTTAAGAAAAATGGTTTTCTGAAATATTACTTGATGTGTATATATATAAATTATGGAATAATTTATATGATATGGATTTAATTATTTATAGGTTAAATAATTAAATAATTATGTTACATTTTATATAAAATGGGTTTTATAAATAATGTAAACATAATAAATAAAATGAAAGTTTTATAAAAGTATTTTATAAAAGTTAACTATATAAAATCAAACTTTATAAAACCATTTTTATTTATACACATGGTAGTGGCATGGGGACTCAAGAAAACATGCTAAGATTCATTCTTGAATTGGTCATACTTTTGCATCTATCTATAAGCATGTTCCTTGACGGCCTTTAAAAAAAAAACATGTTCTTTGACTCATAGCTAGGATCTTACATGCAAACACATCAAGAAAATTGCACAAAAAAACTGCTCCAATTCAGCTGCCATTGCCGTGGCCTTTTGGAGAGGGAGAAAGGGTTCTCAAGTTTATTTTGCAAGCTCTAATCAAGTGTTAATAAATCCTAACTAAATTACAAAGGTGTTGGGGTTATTGCTTGTGGGTATTACACACTTGAGGCTTCAAGTTAGAGGCTTTCTTACCATCATCTTCATCATCATCTTGCACTTTTGTAAACTGATTATATACATGGCATTGTATATGTATACTTTATTTGCTAAAAGCCAAAGGCAGAACTACGCGAATTATAAGGCAAAGCTATGCAATATTCGCTGAAATATAAGTACAGCGGTTATGATTTCACATTAATGCAAGACCGCGGTTTAATCCGCTGAGTTTCCGCGGATAGTTAAGTAACTCGCAGACCGCGGATATTTCGAATACTATAAATAGGGAGCTTGGCCTCTCATTTATGGGTTGTTGATTCTCTGCGATTTTGCCCAAGCCTTTGTAATTTCCACTTGTGACCTTGCCCAAGGGATTTTTACACCGAGCAAAGGAGAAATATGCTAATTAACAAACAAGACCGGGTCGGGGTGGTTGATCACTTGATAGTTAAAGTGAAAGACGATCATCGGGGCCCAAAATAATCATCAAACATTCCATCTTCCATTATAATCTTATTGCACTCAATCCGTAATTATGTAACATTATTAATTAAGGATTGATCAATTGGCGCCATCCGTGGGACACGTTTTACGAATTAAACCAAAAAATTTTTGTTTCGTGCTATCAAACGATTAATTCTCTGGTTTAATTCCAATCGTGTTTTTGTTGTGATGATTTACAGGTGCTTTTGTAATACGCAATCAGTCGATCTGCTCGACAATCATGATGAAAAATGCAAAGCAAATTGGCGTTTCTGCGAATGCTGATGCACTGCCTGGTGATTCGCAGAACGTTGTAATATTTCCATTGCAAACAAATGCTAGTATAACCGCGGGAAAATCGGTTCAAGAACCGATCGCTAAAACATCTGCTGAAAACAATGCTAGTGACTCGCAGCCAGAAGTTGCTGCTGAAAAAATGATTGCGCGAAGAACTTTGCTGCAAAATCGCTGTTAACACCTATTTCCTTATGAGGTAAGGCTTAGTGTGTCAACAAGATACTAGAAGTAATCTAGCTTTAGGAGGGCGGAGTGTTTCCGATTGATTTTTACCCTTGGGAAATAATCCCTGCAGACCCGGTTCACAAGTGTAGAAACTTGTGAGGTGGCTTAATCAATCTGTCGTCCGTAGAGCATAAAAGTGCTAGCCGGATGACTTCTAGTGAGAGAAAGTAGAGAGAGAAAGAGAAGTGAAGTCTCAGCTCTCAAAGTTGTCAGAATGTCTGAACTGTGTAAAATGACGACCGAAGGGGTCTATTTATAGTGTCAGATCCACCAGATTGTTCGGGGATACGTGTCATATGATGATACGTTCTATTATTCGTGATCTGAAATTTATGCTGAAGGTGGTGTTCTCCGGCCAGGGCTTACGCGCTAGGCGGCCTTCAGGGCTTACGCATGACGGAGCAGCCTGTACAGCGGAGAATGCTGGACGGATAACTCCACAAAACTGTTGTTTCCAGCCTTCCTGATGCTACTTTTATGCAACCATTATGCCTTTTATGTGTGAATACGATAGGATACACCATTAAGTTCCCCCAGTTTAATGACTTAAGCATTTGAAAAATGATTAAGTTGTTAAACTTTTAATAACGCATGCCAAACCAGCCTGTTCATTGCCCACTTGCATCGGGGATAACATTTTAGGCATTAAATTGAAAGGACCTGTTCATATACATTATAAACGATTCACAATAGTTGATTACATTGCGAGGTATTTGACCTCTATATGATACATTTTACAAACATTGCATTCGTTTTTAAAAGACAATCTTTCTTTACATCAAAAATTGACAAGCATGCATACCATTTCATAATATCCACTATCCAACTATAAATTGATTTAATAATAATCTTTGATGAACTCAATGACTCGAATGCAACGTTCTTCAAAGTATGCTATGAAAGACTCCAAGTAATATCTTTAAAATGAGCAAATGCACAGCGGAAGATTTCTTTAACACCTGAGAATAAACATGCTTTAAAGTGTCAACCAAAAGGTTGGTGAGTTCATTAGTTTATCATAATCATTTATTTCCATCATTTTAATAGACCACAAGAATTTCATTTCCAGTTCTCATAAATATACGTCCCATGCATAGAGACAAAAAATAATCATTCATATGGTGAACACCTGGTAACCGACATTAACTAGATACATATAAGAATATCCCCTATCATTCCGGGATCCTCCTTCGGACATGATATAATTTCGAAGTACTAAAGCATCCGGTACTTTGGATGGGGTTTGTTAGGCCCAATAGATCTATCTTTAGGATTCGCGTCAATTAGGGTGTCTGTTCCCTAATTCTTAGATTACCAGACTTTAATAAAAAGGGGCATATTCGATTTTGATAATTCAACCATAGAATGTAGTTTCAATTACTTGTGTCTATTTCGTCAAACATTTATAAAAGCGCATGTATTCTCAGTCCCAAAAATATAAAGGGTAAAAAGGCAAATGAAACTCACCATACTGTATTTCGTAGTAAAAATACATATAACGTCATTGAACAAGTGCAAGGTTGGCCTCGGATTCACGAACCTAAATTAATTATATATATTTATGTGTTGGTCAATATTTGTCTAACAAATTAGGTCAAGTCATAGTGTACCACAATCCTAATGCTCGAGACTAATATGCAAAAGTCAACAAAAGTAAATTTGACTCAAAATAATTTCCAAAAATTTATACATGATTAATATATAGTTTAAATATCGTCATTTTATATTTTTAAATATTTTTAAAAGATTTATTAGAGTAAATAATATAATTTATTTATTAATAAATAAAATTTTATATTATATTTATATAATAAAATATACTTTTATATATATTAAGTAATAAAATTTATAGGGTTCATTTAATATTATAAAGATAATATGATACGTATTATTAAAGTAAGTTATTACACGTAGTAAAATATGTTTGTATCAAATATTTATTTGATAAAATAATATCTATAATGATAGTAAGTAAAAGTTGTATTATTTTGTAATTATAATTATTATTATAAAAATATCAATATTTATAATTACTAAGATGACATTATGATAAAACGATAATTCTAATTATGATAACTTTAATATTTACGATAATTTTTAATATTATCTTTAAAATAATAATTCTATTTAAAATAATAATAATAATGATATTTTATAGTAACAATGACATTTCTATTAAAATGATAATTTTTGTTAAAATGATAGTTTTAATACTAACGATAATTTTAATAATAATAGTAATGATAAAAATAATAAGAACGATAATTTTATCTAAATCAATATCTTATAATATTTTAATTTCATTATGATACTCTTACCCATTATTTCCTAATCATTTAATAGCTTTTAATCGTCTTTTATATCGTGTTCGTAATAATGATAATAATAGTAATCAAAATAATTAGGTGTTACAAATATTTGTTTTAATTACACTAATATTAATAATGATAGTTACTATAACATTATTAACGATAATACTAATAATTATCTTAATGATAATATAGTAATAATAATAATAACAATAACAATAACCATTTTTAAATAATGATATATATATTAATAATGATAATAATAATAATAATAATAATAATAATACCAATAATAATAATAATAATAATAATAATAATAATAATAATAATAATAATAATAATAATAATAATAATAATTGGATAATAATAATAATACTAATTATAACTTTAACGATAATAACGATAGTAATAATAAAAAAAATAACAATTTTTAATGATGAATCCTTTTATTGATAAAGATAAGAATAATAATAATAAGATAAAACTAGAACGACGATAATAACGACGATAATAATAATCATTTTTAATAATAATACAAAAATTCGATGGACTATAACTTCAAATCCGTTCATCGAAATCATTCGATATCTAAATGAAAAGTTCTTAATTTTTCGCTAGCTTTCCAACGACATGCATATCTTATACCTTATCTCAGTCGCATATATAACTAATTCAGGATTCAACATAACCTAACTAAAGGCAATATCAAAAGTACAAACATGCATAATCCTATATACTCGAGCACTAGTCAGGGATACACTATTAGTATGTAAAAGTTAAATTATGAGTACTCACGTATCAATATTGAGATTCAATATTGCAGGAAAGGTACGTAGACGCAACGGAGATGATAAACACTATATTGACCTCACGAGCATACCCACGAACCATACCAATCACCTCCATAGCTATAACCCATAATTTCCTTAATCCAATCCCACTCGAAAAACAATTTCGAAATCACTCGGACAGCACTCTGACGTAATATTTTATGTATACTAATAATATCTTGAAATAATACAGAGTAAATATATATATGTAAATTGATTGAGAGAGTTTAGAGAAAAATATTTTCAAGTTTCTATGAAATAATGAAACCTATTGAATTCTATTTATAATAGATTTTTGAATTATTAAAGTGAATTATTAAAGTATGAATTATTAAAGTGAATTATTAAAGTATGAATTATTAAAGTGAATTATTAAAGTATGAATTATTAAAGTGAATTATTAAAGTATGAATTATTAAAGTTAAAGTAAAGTAAAAATAAAGTAAATGTAAAGTTTAAGTATAGTAAAAGTATAAAACTATGTACGTATAATACGCGTATAAATATATATAATATTAATTTAAATCGTTATATATATTTAATAAAATAAAATATAAATATCGTTATCTTTATCATACTGGTTAAGTAATGAGTTGTCAAAAGTGGTTCTAGATATTTATAAAAGTTATATACGTTTTAATAATAATGTTCTTTTTAAACTGAAAACGTTTTTTTTTACGTTTGAAACTAAATCAAATAAATATAATAATTTTGTTTTCCAAAACCAAATATATTTTTCAGAATCATTTTGTTTAAAGGTTAAAATAATGGAAATCGTTATATCATAAAATGTTTTAAAAAAATAGAATCATATATATTCATAATAGGTTTCAAGTTTTTAAGTTACAGTTTGTTGGTGAAGCATGGGATAAAGTTCAAAGGTTAAATAAACGTATGAAATCATCTTAATGAAAAATGTCGAGTTACTTAACTTGTCGATATCCCAACATCTAAGTTATTTACACTTCACGTTCTTACTTATAAATCACTTTACCATTTTCCGAATGTTGTCAAAAAGAATAGATTTCTTAAATCACAGTGGACCTCATAACATAGACCCGTAATCATATCATAATGTATCTGATAAATCAACAATTTGATATTATCTTCTAATTCCATCGATAAACATATTGAAACAAATACGATCATGTAAAGTATTATACGTTTAATACTTTATTAATATTCTCAAGTTATAATATATATATATATATACATATATATACATATTTATTTATATATAACGGTTCGTGAATCGTCAGAATTTGGTCGAGGTTATAATGAATGTATGAACACAATTTAAAATTCTTGAGATTTAACTTAACAAACTTTGCTTATCGTGTCGGAATAATATAAAGATAAAGTTTAAATTTGATTGGAAATTTCCGGGTTGTCACATAAATGTAGATGAATTTTACTGACGCTGTTATGATTAATTTTTTACGGCTGAGATCCTCCACGCGCCTCCAGCTGTAAAAAGTGTTATTTTGTACCCTACGTTTAAACTCACCCATACACGTGTCTCAATCATGGCCATAAAAATTGCACCGATGAACCCCTATAAAAACCGTCATAACCATTTTACCATCACTTTTTTACTTTTGCCAAGATCTAAAAAGCACATTTCTCCCCCAAATCTTCACCGCCTTCTTCAATCTTCAACTTTTTAAGGTTTACCGTTTTCCAAGGTCAGTACACTCCATCTAAACATGCTAAAAGTGTCAACCAAAAGGTTGGTGAGTTCATAGGTTTATCGTAACAACCGTTATTAATAGTTTCAATAGACCACAAGATTTCATAATCATAAACATAATACACTCGCAAGTGTATGTTAAGCATTCTAAGTGGTTGAGCACTTGGTAACCATACTTAACATTTAATCAACGTCGCATATTCCCTTTATTATGAAATCTCACTACACCGTACCAAGTGTAGTTATCGAAACGAAGTACTGTGCAATCGTTGAATACTGGTCGTCCATTCCGGTTGGGGTTGTCAGGCCCGATAGATCTATCAACAGGATTCGCATTTACAATACCCATGTAAATAGTAGTTACCAAGCTACAGGGAAGTATGCCAGTGGTACAACTCAACGTAGAACATATTTTTAAGTACTTGTGTCTATTTTGTAAACATTTATAAAAGCAGCGCATGTATTCTCAGCCCAAAATTATATATTGCAAAAGCAATTAAAAAGGGAGCGAATGAAACTCACCTTTGTAGCCCAATAAACAATTCACGTAGATGTAACCAATACTCGGAATGCAAGTAATCGTAGACCTCATCCTAAAGAATATATGTTGGTTAATAAATGTCTAACAAGCTAGGTCAGGTCATATGGTTCGTATAGTCCTATTGCTCAAGTCCGACTCATAAATTTATCAAAATTTAGCAAAAGTCAACAAAAGTCAACGCAAGTCAAAGTAAGTAAAATGTAAGTCAAACGCAAGTCAAACACAGTCAACATGATTAACACAAGTCAACAACCGCATAAAATTACACAAGTTGATCAAGTAGTCAAACATAGGTCAAACTTAAGTTATTCATTTTTACTTAGAAAAATTTATATTATTTACATATATGTATTTTTTAGTATTTTGCAGCTGATTCCGGGTCCCACCAAATTTGATATAATACCTTAGGTCATGACCATTGGAAAGTATGTCATCCCACCTTTATATAGACAGTTTATTTGACAAAAATGGAGTTACGGTTTTAAAGTTATGACCTCGCGAAAACAGTCTCCCGAAACATAAAATGCTGATAAAATTTTTGTTAAGTGCTCAAAATCAGCAACGATTGCCCATTTTCTCGCTTGTTTTATACCTGTTTAGACTCAACAAAATTATACAAATAATATATCGTTTTAAAGGTTGTCGCAAATACTTTCAATACCAAATAATAGTTTTTATCTAAACTTAACTGATTTCAACTTGCGAGTCCTCAAAGTAGGTCCGAGAGTCATTTTGACAATTTTGTTAAAATACTAAAATTTTCAGTTGACGATCAAAATTTGAATCCGGCTGACCTGACTTAACCAAATTTTTATCACAGCTCAAAAATGACATTTTAGATGTGTTGGTGACTTTCGTTTTCCAAAATTATGCATATGGGTCAATTTATGCACGTTTGACCCGAATGAGTCATAAAACTTTCTTTAAACCAAATGTGACCCAAACTCATTTTTAAAGCACCAAAACTTGCAAACATACTTAAATCAATATACGGGATGTGTTACATACCTTTGGTTCTCAAAATTTCGCATATGGGTCAAAGTAGGCTCGTATGACCCAAATGGGTCATAAACACCCATTTTCACCAAAACATGCCACAACTTATTTTTTAAACATCACAACCTTTAAACTTACTAAAATCGAAATTTGGGACTTTTCTACACTGAACGTTACCCATTTTGACCCATTAAACCCATTTGGTCAAACAAAGTCAATTGCACATATTATTTAGCTTAAATAATGTAGTCAACTTCCAGAATTTTTATAAAAATAAGTACAGGTCCATTTGACTTGAAATACGCGCCAAAATCTCCGAAATTTAGTCGACTATAACATATCCGAAGCACAACCTCTAACCCTAAACAGAAAGCTCGCAGTGACTAAAAACGTACCTGGCTTTAATGCTGAATCGTTTCGGTACTCATGTATAAACTTTGAAAAATCATATCAAATCCGAAAAGTATCCAAATGACGCATTTCTGCAGTCTAAACTTATTAATTTTTCGATACGTACGCAACCGTGAACCCAGAATTCTGAGATCAGGTCGCACGCATCCCAATGAAACTGTTCTGTCCGGTTTTAAATAATATAAAATTCTAACTTTGATTTGGCCATAGATTTTGACTCTTTTATCGGAATTGGACAATATCTAAATGAAAACCAAATGTTTTTTTTTTCGCAAGCAATACAACTATATACCTCTCCGGACCTGAATATATAGCATACTTTCCCAGATTCACAGTTTCAATTACGAATTTTTAAACCGAAATAAATTTTTAAGCATCAAAATCACAAACCTTTAATTAACCATAACGAGGGCTATACATATCCGATTAACATGAATCTTAAGTCTATCTTGGGTGTTTTTCAATTATCTATACATCTAAAATCAGTTCACAAACACAATCATAAAGCATTCATCTCAGAAAATTCGGATTCATAGCATGATCACATGAAAACTTCAATTTAACATATCGGGAGCATACGATAACGAAATCAATTGATTCTTGAGCCTAAAATTAGTAGTTTTTCAATAGTAATCCATCTACATACTTATATTTACAGATAACAAAGTCAAAATTCCAGAAACATGGCAAAACAATTCGGATTTCATGTAATATCATGTTAAACTTCAATTAATCATACCGGAAGCAATTCTAAACGAAATCAAGTGATTCTTGAGCCTAAAATTAATAGTTTTTCACAAGGATTTCATTTATAAGTATTTCATAAACTGAAAATATCATGTTCAGTAGCATACCATTCAAATTCGTGATTCATCAACAAGTCAACAAATGATCAAATTAACGAACAATATCATGCATACATACAAGGACTTGAGCACTAGACACTATATCTACCCTAATATGTAACAAAAATATGAAAACTAGAAAATTAGAGTTTTTAAAACTTACACAAATCAAAAAATTGTTGGTATGGCTGAGTAGAGCTCTTCGAGAGGAGTCCGAATATGTAAACGATTTTATGATCAAGTGATTTCATGAAGGTGTTTATACGAAAAGAAGATCGATGATGATGATAAATAGTAATGGGTATTTTAAGGAGAGAGTCTATGTACGTTTGTGTTAGATGAAATGAATTAGGTTTAATAATATAGATGGGATAAAGAGTCACGGGTGATAAATCTATCTCAATTATTGATATCACGGACGTAATAATGTGTAGTCACGGGTATAATAATTAAACACGGGTATTACTATGTAATCACGGGTTATAATTAAATTTTTATCCGATATCTAAAACCCAATGTGTTTTATTTTAATATGATTCAATAATTGGTAAATTTTTATATTTATAAAATACATTTACATATATATTGTTCGAAACCTTTTAAATTATAGAAATCGTACCTAGTTGGTGTTTTTCATAAATACTTATTTAATATATTTTTAAACTAAATAATATATGTCTTTTATTGAAAATATAAGTGTTTAAAATAATCCCCCGAGTTTAATTTAAGAGTATACTAATTAATTAAAATGATTTTAGAATTCAATTATTGTAAAATATAATATTTATATTAAGTACTCATACGTTTCGTTCTCTGGAAAAAAAATTATTTTATTTTATTATTATTTTATTTATTTATTATTTTTTTCTGGTTACACTAATTGTAGTGTTTTATTTAACACCTATAAAACTTATGTAATAATATATATATATATATATATATATATATATATATATATATATATATTTTAAAAAAAAAAAATTAGCGTGGAAAAACGTTGAATTTAACAGACAGTTGTTAAGTTTTTAACGGAAAAAGTCGGGTTGTTACAAACGCCTTCTTCGTCAAACACCGCTGACATTTCAGAAGTTAGCACGATGGCTTCATCATTGACAAGTGAATATTTAGATGGCTTAAAGATTGCCTTCTGCCATCTCAATCAATACAACCCTGTTCTTCCCACCAACAGACAAACTGCTGACAACCCTCCTGAGGGGAAAATTACTTTATACGCTTTACAAATTACATACGGCAACCTCCGTGTTCCTCTTACTAAGTTTCTCCTTCGCCTTCTTAGATATTATAAGGCCTGCCTTAGTCAAATGCATCCCCATGGCCTTCAAAAAATCATCCTTTTTGAAATGTACTGCAATGCTATTAATATAAAGCCTCGCATTAAAGTTTTTATCTCTTTGTTTAGAATTCGCACAATTAGTGACTGCTGGCTTACTATTGATAGTAAGAAAAATAATCATTTTGTTGGTACGAATAGAGTTTCAAATTTGAAGGACTGGAAAAGTCCATTTTTCTTTGTTGATGAGACTGTTATTCCGGAGGAGTACTCCGTTGTCCGGGAATGGGGTGCTATTGATGCTGGTGTGGGAAAGGGTGCTAAGATTTCTCCCGCAGAGCAGCGGATAGTAAATAGCTTGAAAGTCCGCCTTCCGCCCAGATCATACGAAAGGTATGAGGGAATTCTTGTGCTGTACAAAGTGAGTCAAGAATGGCTGAGCAATTCTGTGCCAGTACTCCGTGAGAAAAACCGGGGTAGGATGGGATATGATCATCCTACTGTATATAAATGCATGTCTATTGTTTGTCACATTTGCTTATATTGCTGTTTATGTTTTTGCAGCCAACTCCGTGATGCAGGTTCGTTCTGCTCTCTTATCCGTTGATCTTGATGATGACGTGGAGATCACTGCTCGTGACAAAACTTCTGAAGAGCTAGAGGCAGAAAGAGCTGCAGCTGAGGATAAAACTGCTGCTGATGCCATTGCTGCTGAAAAGGGGGAAGGAGTAATTGTTAGCTGCTCTGATAGTGAGTCCGGGTCTGAACAAACAGACACTGAACAGACAGCGGATGACACCACCACCGCTTATCAACAAACATCAGGTTCAGTTGACATTACGGGTGAAACTAACCCCACTCCTCCTCCAACCCAAAAGACAAGAAAGAAGAGCATAGGCTCTAAAAGGGCAAAAAGTACAGAGGAGGGCAAAATGCAGAAACACAGGAGAAGTATGTCCATTCTGCGCTTTCTTGAAAATGCACATGTTTTTGCTTACAACCGTTATGTTTGTTCATAATGCTAATTTGTTCTTGTTAGTGATTTTAGCAGAGTCGGATGATAGCCAAGGGAAGGCTACGGAGGGTGGTGAACGGGTGCCGGAGGAAAATCTTGAAAGTGAAGGAGAGAAGTTCCTGAAAACTCCTGATCCAAACTTTACTCCATTCGAGGAATCTGGATTTTATGAAGATAGGCCGGAAGGCAACTCTGCTTATCATTCTCCTCCTCCTAATATCACTAACCCAGCTATCACATCCTCCAATGTTCAAGAGCCAACTCTTCCTGCTCATGTGAGGGCATTGCAGACCATCATTGCAAACCCTGCTACTAAGGATAAAGAATTTGCAACTCTTCTTCAGGTATGAATGATAAGACCATCTGCATGTATATGCTTGTAATTTATTGATGTGAGTTTCCTGAAATTACTCATAAAATTTTTTCTTGTACAGGGTTGTGTTATCCCTGAGCTGAAATCCCAATTCACCGCTCTCCGCTCTGATCAACTCAGGGAATCAACTATGGCAGCTCATGTACTGCTAACCAATCATCTGGACTCTGTGCTGCAACTGTAGAAGCATCAGGAGTCTATTCTTGCTATAGCCCGTAAAGATATAACTGAAGGTGCAAATGCTCGTAAGAGAGCTGCTGATGCTGAGCGTGCCTTGAGTGATGCTCAGAAAATAATAAATGCTAGAGAAGTTGAGCTAAAAAGTGGTCAAGATGACGCTGTTGTTCTACAAGGGGAAAGGGATGCTGAGAAGAAAAGACTTGAAGAGGAGCAGGTGAAAGTAAGCGAGCTAGAGAAGCAGCTGAGTGCAGAGAGGGAAAAATCCGCTGAGATTCTCTGGAGGGCGGAGGAAGTCGAGGGAAATTTTGCTGAGCTTAAGAAGGGGATACCAGGTGTGATAGCGAAGGTGCTTGGATCCACTCTTGTGGGGAATCCCTACAATGATTATGTTGATGCTATACATACCCATGCTATTGCTGATGTAACAGATAAACTTACCAGACACCTTGCTCCAAACATGTCTCTCCCTGCTGCTATTACAAATCTGATGCCTCTTGGAACCCTGGAGAAGGTTGAAGAAGCCAGAGACAGATTGATTAATCTGAAGATAGATGTTTACGATGAAGTATGTAACAGAGAAGAGTCATCTGCTTAGGATGTACTCAATATTCAATTTTCATAAACTTGTAACCACTTCATGAGCAGACGTTTGTAATAAACATTGACAACTTTGAATTCCATAAATATGCATTGCCTTCGATGAGCCTATCTCCTTACATACTTGTTTCAATTATTTTGTTGTTTCATGCTTAGAATAAATCTGTGATGCGCTGAAGCATATAATAAATTTGCTATGTACAATTATACACTGTAAAACTGAGTGAAGCACTGTGATAATTATTTAAGGTAATTCAGTTTTGGATGTTTTGCAGTATTAAGTTCAGCTGAATGAGCAACACTTAAAAAATTCACTTTGTAAACATTATGTTTTTAATCATGCTGTAAGATATTCATACTTTGTTATATGCATTCTTCATCAAATTAATGAGGAATAATAATTATGAAGTATTTTTGAAGAGTGATTACAAAATAATGTTTCCGCCATACGCTTTCCGTCATAAAGTATATGAGGAAGAATTTTTTGAAATATTACATAAATATTAGTTATGAGTTAGTGACTTGTCCGTCATACGCCTTCCGTCATAAAGTATATGAGGAAGAATTGCTAAATATTTTTGCCTTTATATATAAAATATAGAACTTCGTTCTGTGAAGTAAGTTTTTTATAATGTTTGTCATGACAAGTATCTGAGTTTTGTATCATGCCTCGGTGCATTCTAGTAAAACTTTAAACGTTTTCTAGCCGATCCCTTGTGCCTTTTGCTGGCCGGCACAAAAGCTTCCGCCATTGGAGGTATTTTAAAAATAAACTCCTTCTGTGGGCAGGTTATAAATGTAATGTTTTACATTTGTCACGGGCAGCACTTTGTTTAAGAAAAATATAAATTTTATTGTTCGGTACTGTGCAGTACATAAACGATTGATGACGAATTTAGGTGGATCAAGCCTAATTAGTACACCATGAATGTTTAATGTATGCAATTGCTAACATATGCACTGTAAAATAACCACAATGGTTCACAGTAAATTGATAAACGTTGCTCTTCATATAATGCGAAAATATGTTCTTCAAATGCCAAACATGTGTATTTTGGCATGAATACAACGATTGTAAAAGACAATGTCTTCATAAAAATGCTAAAAAACTACTCTGATAATAAACTTTTGTTCTTGATGACATGTTGAGATTTGCTTCTTCACACGCCGAGCGCCCAGCGCTATCCGGCCTACACACTTGATTATGGAATGAAAAACTCCTGAACCTCATCATTACTAAACAACCGATCATGCTTTCTCCGATTTACGTTGCCGTCTGGTAAGTTCACAAATGTGGATCTCTCCCTAGCCGCTGCCACATACTGTGAATGTATGGCGGCTACTCCGTTAGCAGTTGGGAACCTGATCTCTGCATGAGCTGTCGATGTTATTGCTCCGAATTTAGCCAACGCTGCCCTTCCAAAAAGGACATTAAATCGAGAATTGCCATCTATGATTGTGAAATCGATTGTTTCTGTTCTCAACAATGGGAATGTGCCCATAACAACTTCCAAACGAATCTGCCCCATGGCATTTACCGGTGCTCCTGTTAATCCAGAAACTTTCAACCTCGTTTGCCTAGCTCTGCCCTGCACATGCCTTGGAAAAGTCTTCAAGTAATGCCAATAAATGATGTCAGCTTCACTTCCTGTATCTGTGTAGATACAGTTGACAAACTTATTTGCTATCTCTGCTGAAATGATCACTGGTTGGACGGAAAACGCCCAATTCTAAATTGGCTGAAAGATAATTGGAGCATATCTCCAGCTGTCCAAATTGTTGTTTGATGATTCAACTTCTTCATAATGACTGTCGTTGATCCAAACCATCCTGATTACAACTTCTGGAGTTGTCTCACGCTCTGTGACCCGGTCTCACTGAGGTTGGTTCCGATTATCTCTTCCACCATGCTGCTCTCTTCTGTTCTCTCCACGGCGTCCTCTGTTACCATCATTCCTTTGCCACGCAAATTTCCTGCTAGGATCATTCCTCCTGTACTGTTTACCAGGCAACAAATGATTCAGTTCTCCTGCCTTGATTTTCGCTATAATTTCTCTCATCAAAGATTTGCAATTGTCCGTATCATGGCCCCAAGCCTCATGGAAATCACACCACAACTCACTCTTTGGACCCTCCCTTTCCTCCATATGTGCTGGAGCATTGAAAGTGGTCCGAATTGGTTCAGTGAAGAGGATCTCTTTCGGAGTTTTGGTAAGCGCCATTATCAACGGGTGCCTTTCTATTGGCCTTCTGTTGTGGTGAAAATCATTAGGGAGATTATTTCCTCTCCATCCTCCATTTGAATTGTCATTCCTTCTCTGGTTTCTGTCAAAATACCGCCCTCCATTGTGCGGCTTGCTACTGCTGCCAGTATCAAACTTGTTCAACCCACGCTCACCAGCTCGAACATGCCTCTGTGCAACCTCCAACGCCTGATGCAATATTTTTGGCAAGTCATATCGTAATGCATGAACAAGTGCACTAAACCGCCGCTGGTCCAGATAGAAAATGAAACCAGATACAAGCTATGATTCTGGACAATCAGGAATCTTCTGTGCTTCAAGTGTATAACGCTTCATAAAATTGCTCAAAGATTCGTTATGATGCATTATGATCTCGTGTTCATCAAGATGTGTCAGAGTACAGCTTCGGAGATTTTGGTATTGCATCACAAATTTTGCTCTCAAATCAAGAAAACTAGTAATACTCCTTGGTGGCAAACTAGCAAACCATTCGCGTGCCATTTTCTGCAGTACCATAGGAAACATATGGCACGCAGTTTCATCTTCCCAATGCTGCAACCTCATAACACCTTCAAACATAGTCAGAAAATCTTCCGGATCCGTTGTGCCATCATAAACTCCAATTGTTGGTATAGCAAGATTTCTGGGCAATGGATAATTAGCAATTCGATCAATGAAACACAGTGTAGATTCTGCCATGGCTGGTGGCTTGGTGGCTTGCTATCCAGTAATGAGGGCAAAGAAATTTTCCACAGCCACAGAACGGACGGCGGACTGCACTAAGCGTTGCTTATTTTTTGCCGGAGCTGTCTGCTTAAGAATGTCATTTAATAGCAACACTGCCTGCTTCTCTGACATGAACTCATCTTTGTCAATTTCATCATCAGAGTCATTATTATCATAGCTCAGGTCGTTATTATCCCCATAATCATCAATAAGACTGTCCAGCTTGTCGAGTAGCCTGGATAACTTGTATTTTGATATAGATTGCCTTTTCATTATTTTCTTGTCTTTGCCATCCGCCATCCGCCGAAAAGGTATAAATGATGGACATCGCTGTGGTTGCATCAATGGTCGTCGCTCTAGATTAGTAACAAAATTTGGAAGTCTTTCTGCACTTTTGGTTGTCGTTTCTTCGATTACTGGCCTCTTCTCCGAATTAGTTGCCAAATGTTTAAGCCTTTCTGCAGTTTCAGCAACTGTTTCTTCAATCGTACCATCTAGTGGCGGAACGGGTACATCTTCAACAGTTATCATGTCGTCAGTTGATGGATTGTTGACTGCTTCAAGTACAAATGGAGCTTCAGTTGTTTTTGTTCCTTTTCCGTTTCGTGTGTTCTTTGCATTAGTGGATGGCGCCATTGTTAACACCTATTTCCTTATGAGGTAAGGCTTAGTGTGTCAACAAGATACTTGAAGTAATCTAGCTTTAGGAGGGCGGAGTGTTGCCGATTGATTTTTACCCTTGGGAAATAATCCCTGCAGACCTGGTTCACAAGTGTAAAAACTTGTGGGGTGGCTTAATCAATCTGTCGTCCGTAGAGCGTAAAAGTGCTAGCCGGATGACTTCTAGTGAGAGAAAGTAGAGAGAGAAATAGAAGTGAAGTCTCAGCTCTCAAAGTTGTCAGAATGTCTGACCTGTGTAAAATGACGACCCAAGGGGTCTATTTATAGTGTCAGATCCACCAGATTGTTGGGGGACACGTGTCAGATGATGATACGTTCTGTTATTTGTGATCCAAAATTTATGCTGAAGGTAGCGTTCTCCGGCCAGGGCTTACGCGCTAGGCGGCCTTCAGGGCTTACGCATGACGGAGCAGCCTGTACAGCGGAGAACGGTGGACGGATAACTCCACACAACTGTTGTTTCCAGCCTTCCTGATGCTACTTTTATGCAACCATTATGCCTTTTATGTGTGTATACGATAGGATACACCATTAATCGCAATTATCTGGATAATCTAGTCTGCGAACTAACAAAATTGTTGGTACTGCAATCGAGCAAGCTAAGAGATATGCTAATCGTAATTGCGAATCTCGCATACCGCGCACTTACTTATGGCCATTGAATGATTCAGGATCACAAGTTGATCGTCTAGTTCTTGAGCATAATGATAGCGATAGTGATAATGCAGAAGATTGCATTCATTTAAACTCTGCGTACAAATCAAAAATGGCAAAAACACCAAGAGAAGAGAGCGAATTTTCTGATGATTCGGACAGCGTAGAAGAATTTGTTAAAAATCCACATGTTAAGCAAAAGCGGACACCAACACCTTTCCCTCGCTATGGGGAAGAAGGCGACGCATCTGAAGCTGCTCGCAGAGAAAATGCCCAGAATTTTTTGGCGGATGCTTTCAGAAGCATTCCGCCAAAGTCAAAGCAACATAAGTTTGATCAGCTAAATTTTTTGCAAGACATGCTTACCAAGTTTTGCGCGGAGCATGCAGATACTCGTACAAAGAAGGCAACATAAATCACTACTGCTGCGGACAAGTTTGCCCAGCATATTTCTGACTATCCAATTGTTTATCCGCCGATCGTGCCGGCAACTCTGGGAGTCTATTCGGGTTTAACTGATCCTTTGGATTTTCTACAACGCTTCGAAGACGTAGTAAGCACTTATAACTGGGATGAACCAGTCGTGTGTAGAGTGTTCCCCATGGTCGTGCAAGGGTCAACAAGGGAATGGTTTCATAGTTTGCAATCTCGCAGTATCATTGGCTTTGTAGATTTGCACGAAAACTTTTTGCTGCAATTTCAAAATATATTACCGCAGAAAAAGACGCACATAGAATGTTGATCAATCCTTAATTAATAATGTTGCTTAATTACGGATTGAGTGCAATAAGATTATAATGGAGGATGGGATGTTCGATGATTATTTTGGGCCCCGATGATCGTTTTTCACTTTAACTATCAAGTGATCAACCACCCCGACCCGGTCTTCGTTATCGATTAGCATGATTCACCTTAACTCAATGTAAGAAGTCCTTGGGCAAAGTCACAAGTGAAATCTACAAAGGCTTAGGCAAATGGCAGAGAATCAACAACCCATAAATGAGAGGCCAAGCTCCCTATTTATAGTATCCGTGATATCCGCGGTCTGCGAGATGCTCGGCTCTCCGCGGAAAGTCAGTGGATCAAACCGCAGTTTGGCATTTCAGCGAATACATAACCGCAGTCCTTTATTTGTGCGGATATATAGCTGCTATTCTTATTTTCAGCGAATATTGCATATCTTGACTTTAAAGTCCGTGCAATTCTGCTTTTGGCCTGTAGCAAACAAAGTATACATATACAATGCTATGTATATGATCAAGTCCCCCCAGTTTATTATGATACATTTTCGCGAAGCCAATGCATCATGATAAACTCTAAAAATAAAGAAGTCTTTCTTAAAATATTTCGCAAACAATATTTTAATATTTCTTACCGCCCATTTATTACCGTTGTTTTAATTAAGATCAACGCGTAATTACAACGGTAACTTTCGCTATTCTATCAAATCAGCTTATTTTAACGGCTAGATTTTTACCGTTTTACGCGTCACAGTAATTACAGCCGTTAAAATTCAATGATTACCTTTTCAACTTGCTCGCCCTAATCCCAATTATAAATAGCAGACAACGCCGCACAAAAACTTTACGCTTTCCTTTCTCAATTTCGCATTCAAATTTGTTGAATCATAATCGTACCGTGCAATTAATCAATTTCAATCTTTAATTTCTTCAATTTCATCATCCAATTTATTTGCAAATGGCATCGTCTTCTTCAATGCACACTCCCGGAGGATATGTTTCCTACATGACGGAAGCAAAACTGCAAACTTTGCAAGAATGGTACCCACCACTTGCCCAATTCGTTCCTACCGTGCCTGCGGCAGAGCAGCGAGCTGATACTCCCCCTAAAGGGATGATATCCGTGTACGAGGTTGCCATTTCTCAAGGCAACCTTCGATTTCCCCTTACCCGTTTTTTTCGCAGCGTTTGCGAATATTATAACATCGCTATGGCGCATTTGCATCCTAACGCAATTAACAAGATTGTGCTATTTGAGATGTATTGCAATGCCATCAGCCAACCACCGCTGCTAAACGTTTTTCGGATGTGCAATAGCCTGGTGCTATATGACGTTGGGTGGTTTTCTTTCCGCAGTAAACTTGGCGTAATGACTTCACCAAAAGATTCAATTGGGAATTGGCGCAGTTCCTTCTTCTATATTAACGATACTGCATATGTGAATAGCAAAATACCGAAAACGTGGTGTACAGAGCTTAATCCCGACGTCAATGAGAGGCCTGTACTCGATGATCTTGAGAATGACACTCTCAAGATACTTAAAAACGCGGGTATATTTCTGCGACCTTACTCGAATGTACCGCTGTACATTGGCAGAGTGTCGATCCAATGGCCGTGGAGCGACTATGATGCGCTTTTAGTTGACCAATCAAAAAACAGTATGCCGCTTAACTTTATCGCAATGTATCAATCGTACTTTCATTTTTCGCAATATTTTTGCTTTGCATAACTTTACGCGCGTTTATTTTTTCAGCGGTTGCACTTGACCTTGTCACGAGGTCCGCTGATATAAGCAGGATTAGCCCGGCCCGTCGCCTAAAAAATGGCGACGGCAACATTATTCTTATTGATGAACCGATCATCAATACATGCTTTATTATTGGAGGTGAGGACCGCGGTAAGCACAAGGTTGCGGATACGACTCCCACTCCACGCAGGAAATGCCTGCGCACTCACTCTGAACAAGAAGCAAGTAAGCAAATGCTATTTCGCAGTATTTATTCGATTACGCATTGTTTATATTGGCATGAACTTGCTATATTTGCTGATCTGTTTATAGCTATTCTTCCAGGGTCATCCGCTGAAGCTACACCGCTTTATAACATCAGAGGGAGAATCCCTACAGATGTTCTTAATGAACCCGGGAATGAAGATCTATCACTTCCATCTGACGCAGAAGCTTCCAACCAGGAAGAGGAAGGAGAAGCCAATGCGGAAGAAACTGCCGCAGCAGATCGGGCATTTAAGCTGTACCAAAGGCTTTATAAATTTGTTCCTGAAGAAACAAGGGAACAATAACGCAAATTGTCTTATCTCGAGGTGGCCAGGCAACGACTGCAAAATTGCTATAATGCAATTTATCTAACAGTCGATAGCATGGAGCGTTTTACTGAAATGTCAGACGAGTATGAGAAAGCAACTAAGGCTGCCAACGCCCAAGAGATAAGGGCGCGAAAGGCTGAATCGCGACTTGAAAAGGTGATGGAAGAGAACGCCCGACTTAAAAGAAGGGCAGAGGTCACGGAACACGAGTTCGCACAGCTAGTCAAATATCTACCGACATTTGCGGATAAAGTGATGGACTCCGAGCCAGTCACTGAAAAATTTCAAACATATGCCCAAGCATCAAAGCTCGCCACTCGCTGCGAGTGACGCGATTTATTATGCCAACTTGGTGATCTTTCGCAACCTCTTCCCTCTGACATGGCGAAAGAAATTATCGCCACCGATGATGCTCGCGAAATACTTGAGAGGGCAAAGAAAGAGGTTGAGAAAATCAACATACCTGTTCTTGAGGAACTCAGTCAGCGGGAAGGCGTTACATTTGCAGATATCAAAGCATTATAATTTTAGCTTTGCCTTAACTAATTTGCTTATTGAATGTATTTTCGCAATTACAACTTTCGTCTGTTGTAAGATTCCGCGTTGCATACGCGTTTAATATTAATTACTTTTTCGCAGTTCGCAGTTGCAACTTTTTTATTTTTATAGCGCTTTTACTTTAATTATTCATAATTCAGACTTGTCCATTGCAATTTCCGAATTCGTTATTGTGCACATAACAAAGCGTATTTTGTGCGAAACAATCTTTTAACATTATGAATCTTCTAAGTCCGACAAAACGATCCTTAGTTAAAATCTAGCATTGCGAAGCATCTAAGTGTTGGCAAGATCAAACACTTAGGAAAATTTATCCTTTCGCAATTTTTATTAACATAAGTGGACAATTTCATCACTTGGCTTTTCTGCTAAATATTTCGCAATACAGTTATGTATTGATATATTATTTTAAGCAGGTCATGTTTAGTGAAAACAATGCCACCTTACTTAAAGCATCCACAGAGCAAACATTAACTTAGTGTTTCAAAAAGATAAGTATTTATATTCTGCAAAATAAACACTACGCGTGGCCACACGCAGTGTTTTCGCTGTTTAAAGAAACAAGTACTAACACTGAAATTAACTTCGCTTTATTCTTTATTAATTCGTATAACATTATTCAAACCATGAACATAACATGTCTCGAATTAATGGAATTTCAATACAATATTTTGTTAATCATTTTCGCACTAAGCAGGGTTAACTGAATGCCCTTCAACACACATATCCGCACTTGTCATAACCATAGCACATGGAGGCTCCATTTCCGCAGAAATCAGTGTGCCAATACCCTTATTAGCAGAAAACTTTAGCATACCATGTATTGTAGATGGTATAGCGCCAAACATGCGCAAAGCTGTGCGGCCAAGTATCATATTGAACCGCGATTGATTCCGCATAATGTACAAATTCAATAAGGCTTGATGCCTTAGCGACTCATCGCTATTATCAACCAATTCCATTTGTAATTCCAACTGGCCAACAGGCCATGATGATTCTCCCGAAAAACCAGCCAATGAAACCGCAGTAGGTTTCATCAAAGCCTGAATTTGTGCGGGCAGCTTGAGAAAACATTGCTCGTACATGATATCTACACTGCTACCAGTGTCAACATGTACCTTCATGATTATAATGCCGGTATTAGCAACACGACATGAAATAACCACGGGCTTATCAACATCCGCATTCAAACGCGCTGAGGGAAATGTAATAGAGGGACATTTCCAGCTAACAATTTGCGCCGAAATTTGCAGCACTGACATTTCACCGTGCACTTCCACCACATTAATCACTTGTACCCCGCACTGATTTTCTTTCTTATTTACCATCCGTACTCCCAAATTTTTCACCGCAGGAGCTTTCCGCTCAACCGCGTTTGGGGCACTCGAACCATTAGCTTCAGCTGGCATAATGATCGCATTCGTAGTGCTGGATGAGTTCTGCACCAACAAATGGTCCAACTTACCCTGTTCATACACTTCCACAATAAATTCCGCTAAATCTCTGCAGCGGTTGGTGTCATGACCGTAATCGTCATGAAAGATACAAAACTTTGATCTGTCACGCCTGCTGTTTTCTCCCAATGGCTGCGGATCAGGGAAAGACTTAGCAACTCGCTCTTGCAGTAAGATTTCTTTGGGCATTTTTGTTAGCATCTGAATGATATTGAATGACTCATTATTCCACTTGCGTGTAGAATAGCGGTTATTACGGCCATATGAATTGTTATCGTTCTGACCTTGAAACCTGTCATTACGCTGATATCCGCCGCCACCATTTTTTTGTGAAAAGCCTGGACCGCGATAGCTATCGCTGTTACCATCTCTGAAAGAGTCATTGTCATCTCGCCAACTTTTATCTCTACCCTAGCCACATGCAGGGGTAATACTGCTATCTTCTCCTCCGCGGATATAATCATAAGTTTCCTGTTGAACTTTTGTGAATGTCTGCGGGACATCTCTTCTTAATCGCCGTACAAGCGTAGGGTGTCGCTGTGGGTTGATAGCATGCAAGAAACCAGAAATTTTCTGATCTTCATTCAACCGCGGAATTTTCTGGCACTCATAAATATACCGCGTAAGTAGCGCACTTAGAGTCTCCTTGTTGCCTTGTTTAATATCGTGACACTCTATATGTGTCTTTTTCTGCGGTAATAAATTTTGAAACTGCAGCAAAAACTTTTCTCGCAGATCCACAAAGCCAACGATACTGCGAGATGGCAAGCTGTGAAACCATTCCTTTGCTGACCCCTGCAAGGCCATAGGAAACACTCTACATGCGACTGGTTCATCCCAGTTGTAAGTGCTTACAACGCCCTCAAAGCGTTGCAGAAAATCCAAGGGATCAGTGAGGCCTGAGTAAACTCCCAACGTCGCCGGCACAATCGGCGGAGAAATAATTGGATAGTCAGAAATGTGCTGGACAAATTTATCTGCAGCAGTGGTAATTTCTGTTGCCTTTTTTGCACGAATGTCTGTGTTATCCGCACAGAATTTGGTAAGCATATCTTGCAGAAAATTTGGCTGATCGAACTTATGCTGCATTGATTT
Source organism: Rutidosis leptorrhynchoides (assembly GCF_046630445.1). Lineage (NCBI taxonomy): Eukaryota > Viridiplantae > Streptophyta > Magnoliopsida > Asterales > Asteraceae > Rutidosis > Rutidosis leptorrhynchoides. The sequence goes on along the minus strand of NC_092333.1, from coordinate 311,038,328 downwards.
CGGCGCAATGCTTCTGAAAGCATCCGCTAAAAAATTTTGGGCGTTTTCTCTGCGCGCTGCTTCAGATGCTTCACCTTCCTCCCCATAGCGAGGGAAAGGTGTTGGTGGTCGCTTTCGCTTGACGTATGGATTTTTAACAAACTCTTCTGAGCTGTCTGAGTCATCAGAAAATTCATCTTCCTGCCTTGGCGCTTTCGCCAATCTAGACTTGTGTGCGGAGCGCGCGTGGATTTGATCATCCGCTTTATCACTATCGCTGTCATTGTGCTCAAGAACCAACCGATCACTTTGTGATCCTAAACCACTTAATGGCCATAAGTATGTGCGCGGTATGCGAGATTCACAATTATGCTTAGCGTCTCTTTTGGCTTGCTCAATATCAGTATTAACAATTTTCTCAGTGCGTGAACTGGATTTTCCCGATAAGATTTTCGCTCGCTTTCCTTCAGCAATTGATTCTTCGCGATTTTGCAATAACGTTCTGCGTGCGATCATTTTTTCAGCGGTAGCTTCAGGCTGCGAATCGTTAGCATTGTTTGCATTAGATTTTTTAGCATTCGTTTCCTGAACCGATTTTCCCGCAGTAACACTTGCATCTGTTTGCATTGGAAATACGATAACGTTCTGCGAATCGCCAGGCAATGCATCAGCATTCGCAGAGACGCCAGTTTGTTTTGCATTTGACGTCATGATTGTTAAGCAGATTAAAAATTTGCGTATTGGAAAAAACACCTGCAAATCATCACAACAAAAACACGATTTGAAATTAAACCGTTGAATTAATTGTTTAATCGGCGTAAAACAAAAAATTTTCAGTTTAATTTGTAAAACGTATCCCACAGATGGTGCCAATTGATCAATCCTTAATTAATAATGTTGCTTAATTACGGATTGAGTGCAATAAGATTATAATGGAGGATGGGATGTTCGATGATTATTTTGGGCCCCGATGATCGTTTTTCACTTTAACTATCAAGTGATCAACCACCCCGACCCGGTCTTCGTTATCGATTAGCATGATTCACCTTAACTCAATGTAAGAAGTCCTTGGGCAAAGTCACAAGTGAAATCTACAAAGGCTTAGGCAAATGGCAGAGAATCAACAACCCATAAATGAGAGGCCAAGCTCCCTATTTATAGTATCCGTGATATCCGCAGTCTGCGAGATGCTCGGCTCTCCGCGGAAAGTCAGCGGATCAAACCGCAGTTTGGCATTTCAGCGAATACATAACCGCAGTCCTTTATTTGTGCGGATATATAGCTGCTATTCTTATTTTCAGCGAATATTGCATATCTTGACTTTAAAATCCGCGCAATTCTGCTTTTGGCCTGTAGCAAACAAAGTATATATATACAATGCTATGTATATGATCAAATGTCACGATATTAAGCAAGGCAACAAGGAGACTTTGAACGCATTACTTACACGGTACATTTACGAGTGCCAAAAAATTCCACGATTGAATGAAGATCAGAAAATTTCTGGTTTTTTGTATGCTATTAACCCACAGCGACATCCTACTCTTGTGCGGAGATTGCGGAGAGATGTTTCGCTGACTTTTGCAAAATTACAACAGGAAACATATGATTATCTCCGCGGTGGAGAGGATAGCAATATAACCCCTGCGTGTGGATGGGGTAGATACAAAAGTTGGCGAGATGACAATGACTCTTTTCGCGATGGTAACAGTGATAATTACCACGTATCAGGTTTTCCGCGGAGAAATGGCGGCGGTGAATACCCGCGAAATGACAGGTTTCAAGGCCAAAATGATAGCCATGGATATGGCCGCCGTGATCGCTATTCTACACGAAAGTGAAGTAATGAATCATTCAATATCATTCAGTCGCTAACAAAAACTCCAAAGGAAATTTTGTTGCAAGAAAGAGTTGCTAAGTAATGGTGTATCCTATCGTATACACACATAAAAGGCATAATAGTTGCATAAAAGTAGCATCAGGAAGGCTGGTGTAGTGACCCGAACTTTTCTATGTTCTTATATATTAAATGAAATTGATATTTACATGATTAAATGTTTTCAACATGTTAAGCAATCAAACTTGTTAAGACTTGATTAATTGAAATAGGTTTCATATAGACAATTGACCACCCAAGTTGACCGGCGATTCACGAACGTTAAAACTTGTAAAAACTATATGATGACATATATATGGATATATATATAAATAGTTAACATGATATTATGATAAGTAAACATATCATTAAGTATATTGACAATGAACTACATATGTAAAAACAAGACTACTAACTTAATGATTTTGAAACGAGACATATATGTAACGATTATCGTTGTAACGAAATTTAATGTATATATATCATATTAAGATATATTAATACAACATGATATCATGATAATGTAATAATTTAACATCTCATTTGATTTAATAAACAATGGGTTAACAACATTTAACAAGATCGTTAACCTAAAGGTTTCAAAACAACACTTACATGTAATGACTAACGATGACTTAACGAATCAGTTAAAATGTATATACATGTAGTGTTTTAATATGTATTCATACACTTTTGAAAGACTTCAAGACACTTATCAAAATACTTCTACTTAACAAAAATGATTACAATTACATCCTCGTTCAGTTTCATCAACAATTCTACTCGTATGCACCCGTATTCGTACTTGTACAATACACAGCTTTTAGATGTATGTACTATTGGTATATACACTCCAATGATCAGCTCTTAGCAACCCATGTGATTCACCTAACACATGTGGGAACCATCATTTGGCAACTAGCATGAAATATCTCATAAAATTAGAAAAATATGAGTAATCATTCATGACTTATTTACATGTAAACAAAATTACACATCCTTTATATCTAATCCATATACCAACGACCAAAAACACCTACAAACACTCTCATTCTTCAATTTTCTTCATCTAATTAATCTCTCTCAAGTTCTATCTTCAAGTTCTAAGTGTTCTTCATAAATTCTACAAGTTCTAGTTTCATAAAATCAAGAATACTTCCAAGTTTGCTAGCTTACTTCCAATCTTGTAGAGTGGTCATCCAACCTCAAGAAATCTTTATTATTTACAGTAAGATATCTTTCTAATACAAGGTAATACTCATATTCAAACTTTAATTCAATTTCTATAACTATAACAATCTTATTTCGAGTGGAAATCTTACTTGAACTTGTTTTCGTGTCATGATTCTGCTTCAAGAACTTTCAAGCCATCCAAGGATCCTTTGAAGCTAGATCCATTTTTCTCATTTCCAGTAGGTTTATCCAAGGAACTTGAGGTAGTAATGATGTTCATAACATCATTCGATTCATACATAAAAAGTTGTCTTATTCAACGTTATAAACTTGTAATCACTAGAACATAGTTTTATTAATTCTAAACTTGTTCGTAAATAAAGTTAATCCTTCTAACTAGACTTTTAAAATCAACTAAAAACATGTTCTATATCTATATGATATGCTAATTTAATGATTTAAAACCCGGAAACACGATAAACACCATAAAACTGGATATACGCCGTCGTAGTAAAACCGGGGGCTGTTTTGGTTGGGATAATTAAAAGTTAAGAAGAACTTTGATTTAAAAGCTATACTTCTGGAAAAATAATTTTTCTTATGAACATGAAACTATATCCAAAAATCATGGTTAAACTCAAAGTGAAAGTATGTTTTTCAAAATGGTCATCAAGATGTCGTTCTTTCAACGGAAATGACTACCTCTTTTAAAAATCACTTGTAACTTGTATTTCCAACTATAAACTTATACTTTTTCTATTTAGATTCATAAATTTAAATTCAATACGAAACCGTGGCCACTGGAATCACTCAAAACGGATTAGAAACGAAGAAATGGCAAGTAAAACAAAATTGATAAAAACTACTCATTTTACCTACGTGAAAGTTAGTAATAAATCTATTCCAACCATAACCTAATCAACTTATATTGTATATTATGTAATCTTGAGATACCATAGACACGTATACAATGTTTTGACCTATCATGTCGACCCATCTATATATATATTGCTGAACAACCATAGACACTCTATATGTGAATGTTGGAGTTAGCTATACAGGGTTGAGGTTGATTCCAAAATATATATATAGTTTGAGTTGTGATCAATACTGAGATACGTATACACTGGGTCGTGGATTGATTCAAGATAATATTTATCGATTTATTTCTGTACATCTAACTGTTGACAACTAGTTGTAGGTTACTAACGAGGACAGCTGACTTAATAAACTTAAAACATCAAAATGTATTAAAAGTATTGTAAATATATTTTGAACATACTTTGATATATATGTATATATTGTTATAGGTTCGTGAATCAACCAGTGACCAAGTCTTACTTCCCGACGAAGTAAAAATCTGTGAAAGTGAGTTATAGTCCCACTTTTAAAATCTAATATTTTTGGGATGAGAATACATGCAGGTTTTATAAATGATTTACAAAATAGACACAAGTACGTGAAACTACATTCTATGGTTGAATTATCGAAATCGAATATGCCCCTTTTTATTAAGTCTGGTAATCTAAGAATTAGGGAACAGACATCCTAATTGACGCGAATCCTAAAGATAGATCTATTGGGCCTAACAAACCCCATCCAAAGTACCGGATGCTTTAGTACTTCGAAATTTATATCATATCCGAAGGGTGTCCCGGAATGATGGGGATATTCTTATATATGCATCTTGTTAATGTCGGTTACCAGGTGTTCACCATATGAATGATTTTTATCTCTATGTATGGGATGCGTATTGAAATATGAAATCTTGTTCTCTATTGTTACGATTTGATATATATAGGTTAAACCTATAACTCACCAACATTTTTGTTGACGTTTAAAGCATGTTTATTCTCAGGTGAATACTAAGAGCTTCCGTTGTTGCATACTAAAATAAGGACAAGATTTGGAGTCCATGTTTGTATGATATTGTGTAAAAACTGAATTCAAGAAACTGATTTCGACGTAACATATTTGTATTGTAAACCATTATGTAATGGTCGTGTGTAAACAGGATATTTTAGATTATCATTATTTGATAATCTGCGTAAAGCTTTTTAAACCTTTATTTATGAAATAAAGGTTATGGTTTGTTTTAAAAATGAATGCAGTCTTTGAAAACGTCTCATATAGAGGTCAAAACCTCGCAACGAAATCAATTAATATGGAACGTTTTTAATCAATAAGAACGGGACATTTCAGTTGGTATCCGAGCGTTGGTCTTAGAGAACCAGAATTTTGCATTAGTGTGACTTATCGAGTTTGTTAGGATCCATTAGTGAGTCTGGACTTCGACCGTGTTTACTTGAAAAATGATTGCTTAACAAATTTTGTTGGAAACTATATATTTTAACATGTGAATATTATGTGATATATTAATCTCTTAACGCGCTTGATATTATGTGATAGATGTCTACCTCTAGAACAAGTCCCATTGACTCACCTAATAATAATGAAGAGTCAAATGTAAATTGGAATGATTCGTGGACTGATTCACAAGTTCCCGAAGAGGAACCGGAAGAAGAGTCGGAACCGGAAGAAGAATCGGAACCGGAGGAGAAGGAACAGGAAGAAGAAATAGAACCGGTGGGGGAAATAATAAAACGGTTAAGTAAAAGAAAATCCTCAACCAACCGACCAAGGTTAATTATGGTCAACGGTGTTTCAGCCAAGGAAGCAAAATATTGGGAGGATTACCAATTCTCCGATGAATCGGATCCCGACGAGGATTCCGATGATGTTATAGAAATTACCCCAACTGAATTTAAAAAGGCAAAAGAGAACAATAAGGGAAAGGGCATAAAAATATAGAAATCTGATTCCAACCCCGATGAACTTTATATGTATCGTCAACACCCGTATTTCTTAAGTTGTAACAATAACCCGAGAACCTCTAAACCACCAGGTTTTTCTAAACCAATGTGGAAAACGACGGTTCGTATTAGGGGAACATCATATATCCCTAGAAACTTGGCAAAACGAACCAAAACCGAAGAAGAAGAAACGAGCGAGTCGGAATAAGATAGTTGTATTCGTGTGGTGTAATATATGTAATATAGTGTGCTTATGCTTTATGATATATGTAAAAATTGCTTGTATTAATAAGTATTTTTTTTATGAATCTAACTCTTGTCTATTTTACAGTATAAAAACACAAAATGGATAGACAACCCAATATTTTAAGAGACCTGCCCGGAGACATGATTGATGAAATCTTGTCTAGAGTCGGTCAGAATTCCTCGGCACAACTATTTAAGGCGAGATTAGTTTGTAAGACATTCGAAGAACGTTCCAAGAATGCCTTGGTTTATAAAAGGCTTTCGTTCGAAAGATGGGGGATATCACATTGGGAAACCCATAAGTTACGATGTGTTTACTTTGACACATATATTGCGGGGAACCCAAATGCTATTTTACGCAACGGGTTAAGAAATTATTTTGACTCAATGTATCCGAATATAGGACTTCATGATTTAGAAAAAGCGGCTAACATGCAACATAAAGAAGCATGTTATGCTTACGGGTTAGTAATGTTCGCTTCTCACCAAAGTGAGAAAAAGAACATCGGGCTACAACTATTAAACAAAACGTTCCCACAAGTGACGGAGTCGGTAATTGGGGTAAGAAATGAGGTTTTTAGGTTATTACGAGACTGTTGGTCATTACGTAACCTTCGTCCTTTTGACGACGTTACAACACGTTGTCATACTATCGGTCACCACGATTACGTTCCACAAGACCAAGGATGGGAAGTGGTATTAGTAAAACCAGAATGCATGACTTGTTTCTGGACGTATGAATTACGTGTCTTTGTTGCCTTTGCTGAACGCCTTATTTATTAACTAGAATTATCTTCGCAACTACTTTGTATCAAAGTTTTATGTGCTATATTTCATGCTATATGTAAAATAGCGGTATTGTAAGTTTGCAAGTTATTGTATAAAGGTTTGAATATGATATATATTTTTTTGTGATTAGTTTTTCATATAGAATTGTAGTAGTTGAAATGGTATGTTAGCTACTAAGTATGAACTTAACGGGTAGGTACTACCCGAATTAAAGAGTATAAAACGCTAATATGAAGAAAGAGCTTTTATAAATAAGTTCATATTACGCTACAAAATACTGTTGACTACTCTTGATATTCTATATGATTACCTCGTTTCATTTGACTATTTTGAAGGAAATAGCACCGACTACTCGACACACCTTGAATATGAGTGAAGAGGAATTTCGTGCCTTTCTTGCTTCAAACATAGCCGCAGTACAGGCCGCGCTACATACCAACAATAACCTTGGATCTAGCAGTGCAGGAAATCATGTAGGATGCACCTACAAAGAATTCACTGCCTGCAAACCTTTGGAATTTGATGGAACTGAAGGACCGATCGGATTGAAACGGTGGACCGAGAAGGTCGAATCGGTTTTTCCCATAAGTAAGTGTACTGAAGAGGACAAAGTGAAGTACGCTACGCATACCTTCACAGGTTCTGCGTTAACATGGTGGAATACTTATCTAGAGCAAGTGGGACAAGATGATGTTTACGCACTACCGTGGTCAGCATTCAAGCACTTGATGAACGAGAAGTACCGTCTGAAAGGACCCGTTCATATACATTATAAACGATTCACAATAGTTGATTACATCGTGAGGTATTTGACCTCTATATGATACATTTTACAAACATTGCATTCGTTTTTAAAAGACAAACTTTCTTTACAACAAAAGTTGACGGCATGCACACCATTTCATAATACATCCAACTATAATTGGCTTAATAATAATCTTGATGAACTCAATGACTCAAATGCAACGTCTTTCAAAATATGCCATGAATGACTCCAAGTAATATCCTTAAAATGAGCTAATGCACAGCGGAAGATTTCTTTAATACCTGAGAATAAACATGCTTTAAAGTGTCAACCAAAAGGTTGGTGAGTTCACAGGTATCATAACAATCATTTCAATATATTAATAGATTACAAGATTTCCGTTTATAAATATATGTACACTCGCAAGTGTATAAAAGTATTCTATATGTTGTTGGCACACGGTTTTGACAACCCGGAAATTTCCAACCAAATTTAAACTTTAATCTTTATATGTTTCCGACACGATAAGCAATATTTGTTAAGTCAAATTTCAAGAATTTTAAACTATGTTCATACATTCATTCAACCTCGACCAAGTTCCAACGATTCACGAACCATTAAACGAATATGATTATATATGTATATGTGTATATATATTATAACTTAAAACGTAACAAAATATTAGATTAAATACTTTATATGATTATATCTGTTTCAAAATGTTTATCAATTGAATTAGAAGATAAGATCAAATGATTGAATTATCAGATATATTGAATTATGATTACAAGTCTCTGTTGAAAGGCTCACGTTGATTTGATAAATCTTTCCATTTTAACAATATTCGGAAAATGGTAAAGTGATTTATAAATAAGAACAAATTGTCAATCATTGAGAACTAGACAAAGGATAGTGAAAGATTGAATCTCATAAAGACTCGATTGATCTATTTAGTTTCAAACGTACAAAAACGTTTTCAGCTTAAAAAGAACTTTATTATTAAAACGTATATAACTTTTATAAATAACTAGAACCAATTTTGACAACTCATTACTTAACTAGTATGATAAAGATAACGATATTTATATTTTATTTTATTAAATATATATAACGATTCAAATTAATATTATATATATTTATACGCGTATTATACGTACATAGTTTTATACTTTTACTATACTTAAACTTTACCTTTACTTTATTTTTACTTTACTTTAACTTTAATAATTCACTTTAATAATTCATACTTTAATAATTCACTTTAATAATTCATTTTAATAATTCATACTTTAATAATTCACTTTAATAATTCATACTTTAATAATTCAAAAATCTATTATAAATAGAATTCAATAGGTTTCATTATTTCATAGAAACTTGAAAATATTTTTCTCTAAACTCTCTCAATCGATTTACATATATATATTTACTCCGTATTATTTCAAGATATTATTAGTATACATAAAATATTACGACGGAGTGCTGTCCGAGTGATTTCGAAATTATTTTTCGAGTGGGATAGGATTAAGGAAATTATGGGTTATAGCTATGGAGGTGATTGAGTATGGTTCATGGGTATGCTCGTAAGGTCAATATAGTGTTTATCATTTCTGTTGCGTCTGCGTACCTTTCCTGCAATATTGAATCTCAATATTGATACGTGAGTACTCATAATTTAACTTTTACATACTAATAGTATATCCCTGACTAGTGCTCGAGTATTTAGGATTATGCATGCTTGTACTTTTGATATTGCCCTTAGACAGGTTAGGTTGAATCTTGAATTAGTTACACTTGCGGTTGAGATAAGGTATAAGATATGCATGTCCTTGGAAAGCTAGCGAAAAATTAAGAACTTTTCCTTTAGATATCGAATGGTTTCGATGAACGGATTAGAAGTTATAATCAATTGAATTTTCGATATTTTTATTAAAAATGATTATTATTATCGTCGTTTTTATCGTCGTTCTAGTTTTATCTTATTATTATCATTATTATTATCTTTATCAATAAAAGGGATTTATCATTAAAAATTGTTATTTTTTTATTATTACTATCGTTATTATCGTTAAAGTTATAATTAGTATTATTATTATTATCCAATTATTATTATTATTATTATTATTATTATTATTATTATTATTATTGGTATTATTATTATTATTATCATTATTAAGATATATATCATTATTTAAAAATGGTTATTGTTATTGTTATTATTATTACTATATTATCATTAAGATAATTATTAGTATTATCGTTAATAATGTTATAGTAACTATCATTATTAATATTAGTGTAATTAAAACAAATATTTGTAACACCTAATTATTTTGATTACTATTATTATCATTATTATGAACACGATATAAAAGACGATTAAAAGCTATTAAACGAAACGATTAGGAAATAATGGGTAAGAGGATCATGATGAAATTAAAATATTATATCATAAGATATTGATTTAGATAAAATTATCGTTCTTATTATTTTTATCATTACTATTATTATTAAAAGTATAGTTAGTATTAAAACTATCATTTTAACAAAAATTATTATTTTAATAGAAATGTCATTGTTACAATAAAATATCATTATTATTATTATTTTAAATAGAATTATTATTTTAAAGATAATATTAAAAATTATCGTAAATATTAAAGTTATCATAATTAGAATTATCGTTTTATCATAATGTCATCTTAGTAATTATAAATAGTGATATTTTTATAATAATAAATATTATTACAATATAATACAACTTTTACTTACTATCATTATAGATATTATTTTATCAAATAAATATGTGATACAAACATATTTTACTACGTGTAATAACTTACTTTAATAAAACCTATCATATTATCTTTATAATATTAAATGAACCCTATAAATTTTATTACTTAATATATATAAAAGTATATTTTATTATATAAATTTAATATAAAATTTTATTTATTAATAAATAAATTATATTATTTACTCTAATAAATCTTTTAAAAATATTTAAAAATATAAAACGACGATATTTAAACTATATATTAATCATGTATAGATTTTTGGAAATTATTTTGAGTCAAATTTACTTTTGTTGACTTTTGCATATTAGTCTCGAGCATTAGGATTGTGGTACACTATGACTTGACCTAATTTATTAGACAAATATTGACCAACACATAAATATATATAATTAATTTAGGTTCGTGAATCCGAGGCCAGCCTTGCACTTGTTCAATGACGTTATATGTATTTTTACTACAAAATATAGTATGGTGAGTTTCATTTGCCTTTTTACCCTTTATATTTTTGGGACTGAGAATACATGCGCTTTTATAAATGTTTGACGAAATAGACACAAGTAATTGAAATTACATTCTATGGTTAAATTATCGAAATCGAATATGACCCTTTTTATTAAAGTCCGGTAATCTAAGAATTAGGGAACATACACCCTAATTGACACGAATCCTAAAGATAGATCTATTGGGCCTAACAAACCCCATCCAAAGTACCGGATGCTTTAGTACTTCGAAATTTATATCATGTCCGAAGGAGGATCCCGGAATGATAGGGGATATTCTTATATGTATCTAGTTAATGTCGGTTACCAGGTGTTCACCATATGAATGATTATTTTTGTCTCTATGCATGGAACGTATATTTATGAGAACTGAAAATGAAATTCTTGTGGTCTATTAAAATGATGGAAATAAATGATTATGATAAACTAATGAACTCACCAACCTTTTGGTTGACACTTTAAAGCATGTTTATTCTCAGGTGTTAAAGAAATCTTCCGCTGTGCATTTGCTCATTTTAAAGATATTACTTGGAGTCTTTCATAGCATATTTCGAAGAACGTTGCATTCGAGTCATTGAGTTCATCAAAGATTATTATTAAATCAATTTATAGTTGGATAGTGGATATTATGAAATGGTATGCATGCCTGTCAATTTTCGATGTAAAGAAAGTTTGTCTTTTAAAAACGAATGCAATGTTTGTAAAATGTATCATATAGAGGTCAAATACCTCGCAATGTAATCAACTATTGTGAATCGTTTATAATGTATATGAACGGGTCCTTTCAGTTGGTATCAGAGCGGTGGTCTTAGCGAACCAGGTCTGCATTAGTGTGTCTAACTGACAAGTCGATAGGATGCATTAGTGAGTCTGGACTTCGACCGTGTCTGCATGTCAAAAGTTTTGCTTATCATTTTGTGTCGAAAATTAACTACTTATCATCCTCAGGAAATTACCTGCTTATCATTTTTAGTCTAAGACACGTCTTGCTGCATTGATTGCATGAATAGTGTATAGACAAAAATTCATATCTTAGCATATCTGCTAAATCATATCTTATCGTATCTGTTACTTTAAACTTTGCCTGACATATCCCGCAAAGTCCTCCGTAATCTACGAAATCTTTTGATCTATATATATATATATATATATATATATATATATATATATATATATATATATATATATATATATATATATATATATATATATATATATATATATATAATGTAATTAGAATACCATCCGTTAGCCAAAATTATTTCATATCGAAAAAAAAAACTTTTATCCAATCGTACGAAATGGAATTCGTCATCAGTTCAAGTCACTCAGATTCCGAAATGGAATCCCATTCAAGCTCCGAAAGCAGTGTGACCGAAATAGATCAACCAATCAGTCATCACCTATTCTGGATGAATTGGGGATGGGTTCGTAGCCTCCTCAATCATTGGAGACAAGAAGAAGGTGATCCCTTCCATCCACCACATTGCCCTCTTGATGAAGAACCTAAAGCACTTACCGGCGAACCTGTCCGAAATACCATGTTCTCGCTCATTTCCAGAGTATCTCGTCACGATTATATTTTACATCAAATTTTAGATTTTATTTATCCGCTCGTCCGAACCGACAATCACCCTGGTGTAATAGAAGAAGTCAAAGAGCTTCGCGCTCGGGTAGTGGCTTTAGAGAATATGGTGCAGAGATTACAAACACCAGCAGCAGCATCAGTAGCATAACCAGTACCACCATCATCAACGACAACAGTATCATTACCACCTCCAACCACAACCGCGTCGTAAACCTCAACTTCACAATCTGTCCCACGAGCATCAACGTCATACGCACCATAGATACCAAGGAGTACCAACAACAATAACTGATGAAAGTATTAATTCATAACTTCATTGGAGAATATTCTGCGGCGATTATGTAATCTTTAAAGTCTTAGAGATTATCTAATCTAGCCCTAACCATAAATCAGTTAAGCGAACCAAAATGATAGAAGGAAGAGTAGAAACCCTGACAAAAATGGTGTGTGATTAACAAGCTAAACTTGCTTTACCAACAGCATCAACAGTACCGTCAGCGTTACCAGCATCGTCAGTACAGTCAACATCCGAATCAACAACACCGATAACATCACAAACTCCGTCAGTTCAAGAATCACTGTGGACATTATTACGAATCAATAACGTGTATATTGTATCAACGAGTTATGAAGAATTAACTCATTCCCTCTGATGAAATTATATGTATATTATATATATATATATATATATATATATATATATATATATATATATATATATATATATATATATATATATATATATATATATATATATATATATATATATATATATATATATATATATATATATATATATATTTTGAAATAAATCTTTCCGTGCTAAGCTATTGTGTGTGAATCTTAACTACTCGGTTAATTCATATTACAAATATGCAATAATGTACGTCCTTCAGCCGCAACTTAACCAGCGTTAACTACAATCTCTGTCGCAATTCAACAAATTCCAATTCATAATAAATCAAGTATATATTTGATTTTACACTTTCATCATCGATGTACCCGAAACTTTTCAGATAACATCATTCGTACTTTTCGAAATTCACAAGAATTCCACGAACCGAACATCATACATCAACAAATAACAAAGTATTGATTCATAATTTCAATGTCATTAAAGAAATACTGCGTAAAAGTTATGTACTTTTTAAAGCCTTTAGGGATTATTCAATTCTAGTTTCAACCGTAAATCAAATAAGTTTAATTTAACATTAACTCATTAAATCTATGTTACATCTGAAGAAAATATACATATATATATTTTCATAAAGACTGTAATAAAATTTTTTTGTACAAAATATTAATTGTGAAATTTTTTTTTTAACGGGTAGGTAATACCCGAGAGATATATAAATTCACAAATAATATGTTACATTCTTCGAATCTGATTCAGCAAATCATCCATTATACTCCCTACTTTCACAACAGTATACATTCTTTTATAGAAATCAAAACAACCATACTCATTCAAAATTTAATTACATATTCTGATTTTGAAATCTCAAAATTCAACTCGAGATATGACCAAAATCATCACTCTTAGATCCTTACATCTTTCACAAGCTATATTTTGACTTCAAAACTGTGTTAGAACATCAAATGTATGTTAACGATTACAATCTGTGTTCAAACCCTTCAAAAATTTCTGAAGACACTTCGAATGATGAGCAATCGAGATGATGATCCAACCACATGTTACCCACAGTTATGTACCCGAAAAACTCTTGAAACCAAAGTAAAAGTTTAAACAACGTATCCGCGTCAGATTCTTTGGCATTTATTAGCAAAAATAACTTTGCGACTCCTATTCAAAGTAGCCAGTTTTGTCACAGCTCCAGCAAGTCAACTTCGACTTTTCAGTCAGACTAACCTTATTATAACCTTGAGATATACACCATCGTTACCAAGGAACCTTTACATTCCACCACATTATTAGCAGATGTACCAACAACTTCATTACCCTTTGACTTTAGCCTCTCCAAAGAGTCATTATAATTATTTATTGAAACCTCATCATTTACTCATTCGCATCTTGTAATGAGAATTGCCATACGAATCATTGGGAATTAGCAATCAGTATTTTGAAATCTCGCAGCATGTCTACGCCAACAGTTATATGTGTATATATAACGTCTATCTTCTGGACTTAATTTGAATGTGAAGTTTCTGAAAAACAATTCGAACTACGAATTGGTTCTCCGAAAATGGAAAAAATACTGATGAAGCAGCAAAAACTATAAACGACTTTAAACGGTAAAAGCTGGATGATAATGATGAAGTGTGCTGGCAAAGCGCAGAAAAAGAGAAGTTTTGGAACTGGAAAACGGATTGAGCAAAGTAGGAAGGAGGCTGTGGACAAATTACAAAGACTGAACCTGACTTCAAAGGATCCAAATGATTCAGTACCTGCTGAAGTCATTAACGAATACCTTGCTCCTGACTCTAAATCCCTGTGGACAATATTCTTCATCATCCTCTGATATTAGAAATTCTAAAATATCATCATATCTTTCATTATAAATATCCTCCATATTTCTGAAGATATTTTCTTAATTTTTCTTATTTGAAATCATTTACCTCTTCGCGCTATCTGTATTACATCATAAAAGAAACTATTTTAGTTTCTAAATTCTGAAACATTCAAGTTTAAAATAGGAATATTTTGAAGTAGTGTTGGGAACTGAAGCATGAATTAGTATAATATAATGACACTTGATCAACATGATTATATTACAGTAAGTCATGCTGAGTTTCTAAATAGAACGTGATGATTCACAGATCATAACATCATCATGTGCCATGTTATACGACTCTTGTATTCTATTTAACCTTTAAAATATCAAGAAAATATTTCTTGATGATTCGGCCTTTTCCAAGGTATTCTAGTAATTTGACAACTCAAGATCGTGCCATCACAATTTTCTTCCTAGAACATTAACAATGTTCATTCCGAAATTCATATCTGTGAATTCTGGACCATTACAAGCGGTGCTTAATCGCAAGAAGAAGAAACGAAGGACAAAACTCCGAAATAGAAATTGGGGTATAAATTGCAGTAAATAAAAGAGAGCATAACTGTGAATGATAATGATTATAGAAGACAGAAGCAGAGACTTTGAAATATAAGGGAACATATAAAGCTCAACGATAAACCAGAAATTATAAACCATATATATCGATGCATATAGCAATATAAAGACACGGGAGAACTAGAAACACTATAAACCCAAGAGAATAGTAGAAGAGTAAATAGATTCTTCTGGCAGTAGATGAAAAAGAAGAATGACCGATATGAAAGTTAGAAGTATATCGAGAATCAGAACTGGATGGAGCATATTGATGAATACTTTAAAATATGAGTTGAGTGGGAAAGAATAGAAGGTGATGAAACATGACTAGGAACTTAGAAATCAACAGATTTAACTCACACAATGGCGGAATAAGTGAATCAAATCCTCTAGTGAATAGGTTAAGTTTTTTTTTTTTTTTATTAATTTAGTCAAACCACAACTAAATCAAGTGTGATTAGATCAACACCTAGAGCTATTATTCACCACCTGGGTGATTTGGACTAAGAGAGAATCGGAGGAGCTCACTAGATCTGAGTGTGTGTAACAAATGAGAGGCTTAACCTAAAATGAAGAACATAAGACTTTATATACCCCTGCTGTTGACTCACCCATACGATTCATTCATCACACGTACGAGTTGGCTTCATCAGCCGTACGGTTGATCACTCACTCGTGTCTTCTCATTTAGGTTGTAATTGTGACTTAGCGCAGCATCAACCGTGAGTATGAGCCTGTCAGCTATACTAGTGAGGCTTCACTCGTACGTCTGACTAAGTCTAACATAGTCAAACATCTAAATCTCGTTCCTGCAGTTCCTGTAACCACATACAAACACGGACAGGATAATAACGAGCAATCATGGTGGCCTGTAAACTGTTGTACCTGCAATGGACGTGGGTAGATGTCTAGGGACTTGCATAAAATGCATCAACAGAAGGTGTGAGTTGTAAGGAAACGAAGGAGGTGAATTTATAAGAAAATCTCCGACAGAACAATTAAAATGGACGATCGCATTTAAAGCGGATCCTAATTCCCTTGATTACCAGAGAGTCAAGTCTTATTAAGAAGATTTTCTTCAAATCCCTTGAAATCTGGGAATCAATCATATCTACGTCAAATGATAAGATGAATCTACACTTACTCATTTCACTCTTCTATGTTAGCTTCATTCGTACTCTTCATATAAATGGATTGTTTATCCAAATTATTTGCTGATGATAAAACTCTAATTTTCAGCCCGTATGCATCATGAAAACATACTTATTATCATTCACGACCTTTCCATTCAAATTTCGGGACGAAATTTCTTTAACGGGTAGGTACTGTGACAACCCGGAAATTTCCAACTAAATTTAAACTTTAATCTTTATATGTTTCCGACATGATAAGCAATATTTGTTAAGTCAAATTTCAAGAATTTTAAACTATGTTCATACATTCATTCAACCTCGACCAAGTTCCAACGATTCACGAACCATTAAACGAATATGATTATATATGTATATGTGTATATATATTATAACTTAAAACGTAACAAAATATTAGATTAAATACTTTATATGATTGTATCTATTTCAAAATGTTTATCAATGGAATTAGAAGATAAGATCAAATGATTGAATTATCAGATATATTGAATTATGATTACAAGTCTCTGTTGAAAGGCCCACGTTGATTTGAGAAATCTTTCCATTTTAACAATATTCGGAAAATGGTAAAGTGATTTATAAATAAGAACAAATTGTCAATCATTGAGAACTAGACAAAGGATAGTGGAAGATTGAATCTCATAAAGACTCGATTGATCTATTTAGTTTCAAACGTACAAAAACGTTTTCAGCTTAAAAAGAACTTTATTATTAAAACGTATATAACTTTTATAAATAACTAGAACCTATTTTGACAACTCATTACTTAACTAGTATGATAAAGATAACGATATTTATATTTTATTTTATTAAATATATATAACGATTTAAATTAATATTATATATATTTATACGCGTGTTATACGTACATAGTTTTATACTTTTACTATACTTAAACTTTACCTTTACTTTATTTTTACTTTACTTTAACTTTAATAATTCACTTTAATAATTCATACTTTAATAATTCACTTTAATAATTCACTTTAATAATTCATACTTTAATAATTCATACTTTAATAATTCACTTTAATAATTCATACTTTAATAATTCACTTTAATAATTCAAAACTCTATTATAAATAGAATTCAATAGGTTTCATTATTTCATAGAAACTTGAAAATATTTTTCTCTAAACTCTCTCAATCGATTTACATATATATATTTACTCCGTATTATTTCAAGATATTATTAGTATACATAAAATATTACGACGGAGTGCTGTCCGAGTGATTTCGAAATTGTTTTTCGAGTGGGATAGGATTAAGGAAATTATGGGTTATAGCTATGAAGGTGATTGAGTATGGTTCATGGGTATGCTCGTGAGGTCAATATAGTGTTTATCATTTCTGTTGCGTCTGCGTACCTTTCCTGCAATATTGAATCTCAATATTGATACGTGAGTACTCATAATTTAACTTTTACATACTAATAGTGTATCCCTGACTAGTGCTCGAGTATTTAGGATTATGCATGCTTGTACTTTTGATATTGCCCTTAGACAGGTTAGGTTGAATCTTGAATTAGTTACACTTGCGGTGAGATAAGGTATAAGATATGCATGTCCTTGGAAAGCTAGCGAAAAATTAAGAACTTTTCCTTTAGATATCGAATGGTTTCGATGAACGGATTAGAAGTTATAATCAATTGAATTTTCTATATTTTTATTAAAAATGATTATTATTATCGTCGTTTTTATCGTCGTTCTAGTTTTATCTTATTATTATCATTATTATTATCTTTATCAATAAAAGGGATTTATCATTAAAAATTGTTATTTTTTTTTATTATTACTATCGTTATTATCGTTAAAGTTATAATTAGTATTATTATTATTATCCAATTATTATTATTATTATTATTATTATTGGTATTATTATTATTATCATTATTAATATATATATCATTATTTAAAAATGGTTATTGTTATTGTTATTATTATTACTATATTATCATTAAGATAATTATTAGTATTATCGTTAATAATGTTATAGTAACTATCATTATTAATATTAGTGTAATTAAAACAAATATTTGTAACACCTAATTATTTTTATTACTATTATTATCATTATTATGAACACGATATAAAAGACAATTAAAAGCTATTAAACGAAACAATTAGGAAATAATGGGTAAGAGGATCATGATGAAATTAAAATATTATATCATAAGATATTGATTTAAATAAAATTATCGTTCTTATTATTTTTATCATTACTATTATTATTAAAAGTATAGTTAGTATTAAAACTATCATTTTAACAAAAATTATCATTTTAATAGAAATATCATTGTTACTATAAAATATCATTATTATTATTATTTTAAATAGAATTATTATTTTAAAGATAATATTAGAAATTATCGTAAATATTAAATGTATCATAATTAGAATTATCGTTTTATCATAATGTCATCTTAGTAATTATAAATATTGATATTTTTATAATAATAAATATTATTACAATATAATACAACTTTTACTTACTATCATTATAGATATTATTTTATCAAATAAATATGTGATACAAACATATTTTACTACGTGTAATAACTTACTTTAATAATACCTATCATATTATCTTTATAATATTAAATGAACCTTATAAATTTTATTGCTTAATATATATAAAAGTATATTTTATTATATAAATTTAATATAAAATTTTATTTATTAATAAATAAATTATATTATTTACTCTAATAAATCTTTTAAAAATATTTAAAAATATAAAACTACGATATTTAAACTATATATTAATCATGTAAAGATTTTTGGAAATTATTTTGAGTCAAATTTACTTTTGTTGACTTTTGCATATTAGTCTCGAGCATTAGGATTGTGGTACACTATGACTTGACCTAATTTATTAGACAAATATTGACCAACACATAAATATATATAATTAATTTAGGTTCGTGAATCCGAGGCCAACCTTGCACTTGTTCAATGACGTTATATGTATTTTTACTACGAAATACAGTATGGTGAGTTTCATTTGCCTTTTTACCCTTTATATTTTTGGGACTGAGAATACATGCGCTTTTATAAATATTTGACGAAATAGACACAAGTAATTGAAATTACATTCTATGGTTAAATTATCGAAATCGAATATGCCCCTTTTTATTAAAGTCTGGTAATCTAAGAATTAGGGAACAGACACCCTAATTGATGCGAATCCTAAAGATAGATCTATTGGGCCTAACAAACCCCATCCAAAGTACCGGATGCTTTAGTACTTCAAAATTTATATCATGTCCGAAGGAAGATCCCGGAATGATAGGGGATATCCTTATATGTATCTAGTTAATGTCGGTTACCAGGTGTTCACCATATGAATGATTATTTTTGTCTCTATGCATGGAACGTATATTTATGAGAACTGAAAATGAAATTCTTGTGGTCTATTAAAATGATGGAAATAAATGATTATGATAAACTAATGAACTCACCAACCTTTTGGTTGACACTTTAAAGCATGTTTATTCTCAGGTGTTAAAGAAATCTTCCGCTGTGCATTTGCTCATTTTAAAGATATTACTTGGAGTCTTTCATAGCATATTTCGAAGAACGTTGCATTCGAGTCATTGAGTTCATCAAAGATTATTATTAAATCAGTTTATAGTTGGATAGTGGATATTATGAAATGGTATGCATGCCTGTCAATTTTCGATGTAAAGAAAGTTTGTCTTTTAAAAACGAATGCAATGTTTGTAAAATGTATCATATAGAGGTCAAATACCTCGCAATGTAATCAACTATTGTGAATCATTTATAATGTATATGAACGGGTCCTTTCACCGGTAACAAGCCTTAACATTCATGTTTTACCCTCTGAAGTACACCAGATCAGGTGTGTTTAAAATAACCTCGAAGTACTAAAGCATCCCATAGTCAGGATGGGGTTTGTCAGGCCCAATAGATCTATCTTTAGGATTCGCGCCTACCGTACATAGACAAGTAGTTTAATGTTACCAAGCTAAGGGTATATTTCTGGTTTAAACCCACGTAGAATTAGTTTTAGTACTTGTGCCTATTTCGTAAAACATTTATAAAAACAGCGCATGTATTCTCAGTCCCAAAAATATATATAAAAGGGAGCAAATGAAACTCACAATACTGTATTTCGTAGTAAAAATACATATAACGTCATTTAATAAGTGCAAGGTTGGCCTCGGATTCACGAACGTATCAATATTGTGATTCAATGTTGCAGGAAAGTACGTAGACGCAACGGAGATAATAAACACTAGATTGACCTCACGAGCATACCCATGAACCAGACCCATCACCTCCATAGCTATAACCCATAATTTCCTTAGCTTCGACTCATTCAAAAAAACTATTTTGAAATCACTCGGACAGCACTCCGTCGTAATATTTTATGTATACTAATAATATCTTGAAATAATACAGAGCAAATATATATATATATATATATATATATATATATATATATATATATATATATATATATATATATATATATATATATATATATATATATATATATATATATATATATATTGAGAGAGTTTAGAGAAATATATTTTCAAGTTTCTATGAAATAATAAAACCTATAGAATTCTATTTATAATAGATTTTTGAATTATAAAAGTGAATTATTAAAGTATAAATTATTAAAGTGAATTATTAAAGTATGAATTATTAAAGTGAATTATTAAAGTATGAATTATTAAAGTGAATTATTAAAATATGAATTATTAAAGTGAATTATTAAAGTATGAATTATTAAAGTGAATTATTAAAGTATGAATTATTAAAGTGAATTATTAAAGTATGAATTATTAAAGTGAATTATTAAAGTATGAATTATTAAAGTGAATTATTAAAGTATGAATTATTAAAGTGAATTATTAAAGTATGAATTATTAAAGTGAATTATTAAAGCATGAATTATTAAACTGAATTATTAAAGTATGAATTATTAAAGTTAAAGTAGAATAAAAGTAAAGTAAAGGTAAAGTTAAAGTATAGTAAAAGTATAAAAAACTATGTATGTATAATACGCGTATAAATATATATAATATTAATTTAAATCGTTATATATATTTAATGAAATAAAATATAAATATCGTTATATTTATTATACTGGTTAAGTAATGAGTTGTCAAAAGTGATTCT
Organism: Rutidosis leptorrhynchoides; assembly: GCF_046630445.1. NCBI lineage: Eukaryota > Viridiplantae > Streptophyta > Magnoliopsida > Asterales > Asteraceae > Rutidosis > Rutidosis leptorrhynchoides. The sequence continues at coordinate 311,016,446 of NC_092333.1, read as the reverse complement.
AGATATTTATAAAAGTTATATATGTTTTAATAATAAAGTTCTTTTTAAACTGAAAACGTCTTTGTACGTTTGAAAATAGATTAATAGAATATTATGGAAATAATTCTCCACTAACTTTTGTCTAACTTTCGTAAATGACACTTTTTATTTTTATTTATAAATAGCTTTACAAATTATTCTGAATATCGTTAAGAGGAATAGATTTTCTCAAATCATAGTGGACCTCTCAACAGAGACTTGTAATCAAAATTCAATGTTTCTGATAATTCAATCATTTAATATATTTTTTTTCGTCGAAAATCATATTGAAACAAATACGTTCGTGTAAAGTATTATACGTTTAATACTTTATTAATATTCTCAAGTTATAATATATATATACATATACATATCTATTTATATATAACGGTTCGTGAATCGTCGGAATTTGGTCGAGGTTATAATGAATGTATGAACACAGTTTAAAATTCTTGAGATTTAACTTAACAAACTTTGCTTATCGTGTCTGAATAATATAAAGATTAAAGTTTAAATTTGGTCGGAAATTTCCGGGTCGTCACAGTACCTACCCGTTAAAGAAATTTCGTCCCCGAAATTTGATAGAGGTCGTCATGACTAACAATGAGAATGTTATTATAACGATTATAGAGTTTTATCATGTTCAAGAAGAATGGATAAAATAATTCGATTACTCGAAGCGTATGAGTGAAGTTATCGTAAATGAATGAAATAAGATAATAGTGATTCGTCGTATCTTTTGACGTTGTTAACACCTATTTCCTTATGAGGCAAGGCTTAGTATGTCAACAAGAGACTAGAAGTAATCTAGCTTTTAGGAGGGCGGAGTGTTGCTGATTGATTTTTACCCTCGGGAAATAATCCCTGCAGACCCGGTATACAAGTGTAAGAACTTGTGGGGTGGGTTAATCAATATGTCGTCTGCAGAGCGTATAGGTGCTAGCCGGATGACTTCTAGTGAGAGAAAGTAGAGAGAGAAAGAGAGAAGTGAAGTCTCAGCTCTCAAAGTTGTCAGAATGTCTGAACCTGTGTAAAATGACGACCCAAGGGGTCTATTTATAGTGTCAGATCTACCAGATTTGTTTGGGACACGTGTCGAATGATGATACGTTCTGTTACATGTGCTCCGAAATTTATGCTAAATGCGGCGCTCTCCGGCCAGGGCTTATGCGCTAAGCGGCCTTCAGGGCTTACGCATGACGGAGCAGCCTGTACAGCGGAGAACGCTGGACGGACAACTCCACAAAACTGTTGTTTCCAGCCTTCCTGATGCTACTTTTATGCAACCGTTATGCCTTTTATGCGTGTATACGATAGGATACACCATTAAGTCCCCCCAGTTTAAGGACTTAAGCATTTGAAAAATGATGAAGTTGTTAAACATTTGATAATGCATGCCAAACTAGCCTGTTCATTGCCCACTTTGCATCAGGGAAAACATTTTAGGCATTAAATGCAGACGAATTTTACTGACACTGTTATGATTATTTTTTTACGGCTAAGATCATCCACGCGCCTCCAGCTGTAAAAAGTGTTATCTCGTACCCTTCGTTTAAACACGCCCATACACGTGTCTCAATCATGACCATAAAAATTGCACCGATGAACCCTTATAAAAACCGTCATAACCCTGTTACCATCACTTTTTTACATTTGCCAAGATTCAAAAAGCATATTTCTCCCAAATCTTCATCGCCTTCTTCAATCTTCAACTTTTTAAGGTTTACCGTCTTCCAAGGTCAGTACACTTCATCTTACTGCTATTTTCTTCTTGTTGATATCTGTTACTGTATTATTATGGCTTCTTCACGGAGTACTGGCCAAGAACACGCTAAGCCTTCTTCATCAAATACTGCTGACATTCCAGAAGTTAGCACGATGGCTTCATCATTGACTAGTGAATATTTAGATGGATTAAAGATTGCCTTTCGCCATCTCAATCAATACAACCCTGTTCTTCCCACTATCGGACAAACCGCTGACAATCCTCCTGAGGAAAAAATTAGTTTATACGCTTTACAAATTACCCACGACAACCTCCGTGTTCCCCTTACTAACTTTCTTCTTCGCCTTTTTAGATATTACGGGGCCTGTCTTAGTCAGATACATCCCCATGGTCTTCAAAAAATCATCCTTTTTGAAATGTACTGCAATACTATTAATATAAAGCCTCGCATTAATGTTTTTATCTCTTTGTTTAGAATCCGCATGATTAGCGATTGCTGGCTTACTATTGATAGTGAGAAAAATAATCATTTTGTTGGTCTAAATAGAGTTTCAAACTTGAAGGACTGGAAAAGCCCATTTTTCTTTGTTGATGAAACTGTTATTCCAGAAGAATACTCCGTTGTCCGAGAGTGGGGTGCTATTGATGCTGGCATAGGAAAGGGTGTTAAAATTTCTCCCACAGAACAGCGGATAGTAAATAGCTTGAAAGGACTCCGTATTCCACCCAGATCATACGAAAGGTATGAGGGAATCCTTGTGCTGTGCAAAGTGAGCCAAGAATGGCCAAGCAATTCTGTGCCAGTACTTCGTGAGAAAAAACAGGATAGGATGTGATATGATCATCCTATTATATATATATAGATTTTTGTCCACTGTTTGTCATGTGTACTTATATTGCTATTAATGTGTAATCTTTGCAGGCAACTCCGTGATGCAGGTCCGCTCTGCTCTTTTATCCCCTGATCTTGATGATGATGTGGAGGTCACTACTCGTGACAAAACTGTTGAAGAGCTTGAGGCGGAGAGAGTTGCAGCTGAAGCTAAAGCTGCTGCTGATGCTGAAAAGGGGAAAGAAATTGTTGTGAGCAGCTCTGACAGCGAATCCGGGTCTGATCATACAGACACTGAGCGGACAACGGATGACACCACCATCGCCGATCAGCAAACATCAGCATCAATTGACATCACGGATGAAACCAACCCTACTCCTCCTCCAACCCAAAAGACAAGAAAGAAGAGCATAGGCTCTAAAAGGGTGAAGAGTACTGAGGAGGGCAAAAAGCAAAAACGTAGGAGAAGTATGTCCATTATGCTCTCTTTTGAAAATGCACATGTTTTTGCTTATAACTGTTATGTTTGTTCATAATACTAATTTGTTTTTGTTAGTAATTTTAGCAGAGTCGGATGATAGCCAAGGGAAGGCTACGGAGGGGGGTGACCGGAGGCCGGAGAGGAATCTTGAAAGTGAAAGAGAGAAGGGCCTGAAAATACCTGACCCAAACTTTGCCCCCTTCGATGAATCTGAATTTCATGAAGATAGGCCTAAAGGCAACTCTGCTTATGATTCTCCTCTTCCTAATATCACTAATCCTGCTGTCACCTCCTCTAATGATCAAGAGCCAACTCTTCCTGCTCATGTGAGGTCTTTGCAAGCCATCATTGCAAACCCCGCCACTAAAGATAAAGAATTTGCAACTCTTATTCAGGTATGAACGATAAGGCTCTCTGCATATATGCTTGTAATTTATTGATGTGAGCTGTTTGAAATAACTCATAAAATTTTACTGATGTACAGGGTTGTGTTATCCCCGAGCTGAAACCCCAATTCTCTGCTCTCCGTTCTCATCAACTCAGGGAATCAACTATGGCAGCTCATGTACTTCTAACCAACCACCTGGACTCTGTGCTGCAACTGCAGGAACATCAAGAGTCTACTCTTGCCTTTGCTCGTAAAGACATAGCTGAAAGTGCAAATGCTCGTAAAAGAGCTGCTGATGCTGAGCGTGCCTTAAATGATGCGCAGAAAATAATAAAGGCTAAAGAAGTTGAGTTAAAAAGTGCTCAAGATGTTGCTGCTATTCTGCAAGGGGAAAAGGATGCTGAACAGGTGAAAGTGGGTGAGCTGGAGAAACAGCTGAGTGAAGAGAGAGAACTCTGCTGAGCTACTCCGGAGGGCGGAGAAAGGCGAGGGCAATTTTGCTGAGCTTAAGAAAGGTGTGCCAGGTCTGATAGCTAAGGTGCTTGGATCCAGTCTTGTAGGGAATCCCTACAATGATTATGCTGATGCTGCCTGCACCCATGCTATTGCTGATGTGACCGGCAAGCTGTTCAAACGCCTTGCTCCCAACCAAACGCCTTCTGCTGCCATTGCCAAACTTATGCCTCCTGGTACTCAAGAAAAAGTTGATGAGGCCAAGAACAAATTGATAAATCTGAAGATAAATATTTATGATGAAGTATGCAGCAAAGAAGACTCTTCTGCTCAAGATGTACTTGGCGTGCAGTTTAATTGATCTTTGTAAAAATTTCAAACAATGTTTTGTAATAAACTTCTTACTGACTTTAACATTATATATATATATATATATATATATATATATATATATATATACTGACTTTATTGTGATGACTATGTGTGCTTATATGCTTGTTGCAAATATTTTTATGCTTAACGCTTTAAAACCAATCAATTATGCACCTGAGCATAAAATTTCTATACACAATTGTACAGTGTATAATTTGAGCAAATCATTTTGAAAAGTGCATAAGGTAACTCATATGTAAATGCCTTGCAGTATCAAGAATACGATGTCTGATTACGCCTTCCATCATAAAATTAATGAGGAAGAATTATGAAGTGTTTTAGAAGAATGACTATAAATCAATAAACTCTCCATCTTACGCCTTTCGTCATAAAGTATATGAGGAAGAATTGCTAATTATTTTGCCTTCATACATAAAATATATAACTTCGTTCTGTGAAGTAATTTTTTATAATGTTTGTCATGACAAGTATCTGAGTTTTGTATCATGCCTCGGTGCGTTCTAGTAAAACTTAAACGTTTTCTAGCCGATCCATTGTGCCTTTACTGGCCGGTACAAAAGCTTCCGCCATCAGAGGTATTTAAAAATACGATCCTTCTGTGGGCAGGTTATAAATGTAATGTTTTACATTTGTCACGGGCAGCACTTTGTTTAAGAAAAATATAAAATTATTGTTCAGTACTGTGCAATACATAAACGATTGATGACGAGTTTTAGGTGGATCAAGCCTAATTAGTACATCATGAATGTTTAATGTATGCACTGCAAAATAACCACAATGGTTCACAGTAAGTTTGATAAACGCTGCTTCATCTTATAAATCGAAATGTGTTCTTCAAATGCCAAACAGGCATGAGTACAATGATTGTAAAAGACTGTTTCTATTGAAATGCTAAATGAAACTGCTCTTTATTGAAAAGATAAACACTGTTCTTGATAACTTGTTGACAAATTGCTTCTTCATATGCCGAGAACCCAGCACTGTCCGGCCTTCACTCTTGCTTACGGGATGAAAAACTCCTGAACTTCTTCCTCGCTGAATAACCTATCATGCCTTCTCTGATTCGTTCTGCCTTCTGGCCCATTTGCAAATGTTGATCTTTCCCTTGTTGGCTGCACATACTGTGAATGTATGGCTGCGACTCCATTTGGAGTGGGGAATCTTACCTCTGCATGGGCCGTCGATGTTATTGCTCCAAACTTAGCCAAAGCTGTTCTTCCAAAAAGGACATTAAAACGAGAATTGCCATCTATGATTGTGAAATCAATTGTTTCCGTTCTCAACAATGGGAATGTGCCCATAACAACTTCCAAACGAATATGCCCCATGGCATTTATCGGTGCTCCTGTTAGTCCAGAAACTTCCAACCTCGTTTTGCTAGCTCTGCTCTGCACATGCCTTGAAAAAGTTCTCAAACAATGCCAGTAGATGATGTCAGCTTCACTTCCTGTATCTGTATAGATACAATTGACAAACTTATTTGCTATCTCTGCTGAAATGATCACTGGTTGGACGTACAACGCCCAATTCTGAATTGGTTGAAAGATAATTGGGGCATATCTCCAGCTGTCCAAATTGCTGTTTGATGATTCACCTTCTTCATAATGACCATCATTAATCCAAACCATCCTGATTACAACTTCTGGAGTTGTCTCACGCTCTGTGATCCGTTCTCCGTACTGCGATTGGTTCCGATTATCTCTTCCGCCATGCTGCTCTCTTTTGTTCTCTCCACGGCGTCCTCTGCTACCATCATTCCTTTGCCACGCAAATTTCCTGCGAGGATCATTCCTCCTGTACTGTTGACCAGGCAACAAATGATTCAATTCTCCTGCCTTAATTTTCGCTATGATTTCCCTTGATGCGGTAGCGGAGTGGTATAAAATAGTTATTAATTTTAGCAGGAAATAGTATTAAATACGATACATTTTTATACAAGATATTTATTTATTTAGAGAACGGATATACTTAAACCTTGCTACAACACTTATAGGCAGTGTACCTAATCGTACAGTAGTGTAGTTTTTAGTAAGTCCGGTTCGTTCCACAGGGAATCTTTTTTAAACAAAGCTCAACACTATATTAATTTACTTTTATAAAAATACAAACATATATATAAGTAATATTATTATTATAAAGGGGGGTTTTTTTTACCGTTTAATGACCGGTTTATCGATTTTAAAACTTTAGTCGCAGTTAAAACCAAATGTAAAATATTAAAAATGAATACAAGACTTAAATTAAAGCATAAAGTAAATAACGATAATGAAATTGCGAATAATAAAAGTGCGATAAAATAAACTTGCGATAATTAAAAAGTACGATAATTAAAAGTGCGATTAAATAACAATAAATAAAAGTGCGATAATTAGAAGTGCAATTAAATATAAAATAAAGGAAATTAAATATAAAATAAAAGAATTATGCTTATTTAAACTTCCGTAATCATGATGTTTAACGTGTTGATTTTAGTTTTATGCTCATGGGTTAATTGTCCTTTGTCCTGGATTATTTAATATGTCCGTCTGGTTTTTGTCCATAACAGTCCATCAGTCATAAATATAAAGTGCGAGTGTCCTCGTCAAATTATTCTTATACCCGAAGTTAAATATTCCAACTAATTGGGGATTCGAATTGTAACAAGGTTTTAATACTTTGTTTAATGAATACACCAGGTTATCGACTGCATGTAAATCAAGGTTTTACTACTTTGTTAACAATTACACCAATTACCCTTGAATGTAATTTCACCCCTGTTTTAATTATTCTAGTGGCTATTAATCCATTCCCGTGTCCGGTTAAATGAACGATTATTCGTACATATAAATACCCCGCCCATCGTATCCGATCGAGTGTATATGGTAATTTATAAGGACGCCCAATTGTAAATCTTTATATTAACATTAACAAACTATCATTTAGTTAAACAAATATAAAGCCCATTAATAGCCCATAGTCTAATTTCCACAAGTGTCGTTCTTTTGTCCAAACCCCAATTATGGTACAAAGCCCAATTACCCAATTTTAGTAATTAGCCCAACATCATGATTACTTCGTTTTAAATAAGCATAATAATAACTTAGCTACGAGACATTAATGTAAAAAGGTTGAACATAACTTACAATGATTAAAAATAGCGTAGCGTTACACGGACAGAATTTCGACTTACACCCTTACAACATTCGCTAACATACCCTTATTATTAGAATTATAATTAAAATTAAAATTAAAATTAAAATATAAATTATAAATATAAATATATCGTATGAATGAGGAAAAAAAAGATGATGATTTGCGATCAGAATTCGGTTGGCTTTATAGGCAGTTTTTCATTTTGGGGCTCCGCGACTCGCGGCCAATTTTGCCTTCAAACTCCGCGAGTCGCGGAGTTTACTTTTACTGTAATAACCCGTCCTTATCCACCTGAACGAAATCATCAACATCTGGTTCCATTGCGAGGTACTCTCCTAAATATGCCAAGCATGACTCCATGTAATGTCTTTAAATTGAGCAAAATGCACAGCGGAAGACTTAATTCGTACCTGAGAATAAACATGCTTTAAAGTGTCAACCAAAAGGTTGGTGAGTTCATAGGTTTATCATAACAATCATTTCCATTATTTTAATAGACCACAAGATTTCATATTTATAAACATAATACACTCGCAAGTGTATGAAAAAGTCGTTGAGCACTTGGTAACCATACTTAACATTTAAATTACAGCAGCATATTCTTAAATAAACCCTACACCGTACCAAGTATAGTAACGAAACGAAGTACTGTGCAACCGTTTAAAACTGGTCGTTCAGCCCGGTTGGGGTTGTCAGGCCCGATAGATCTATCAACAGGATTCGCGTTTACGCTCCTTACGTAAATATTAGCTACCAAGTATAAAGAAATATGCCATGGTACAACTCAACGTAGAATGTATTTTAAGTACTTGTGTCTATTTCGTAAAACATTTGTAAAAGCAGCGCATGTATTCTCAGTCCCAAAAATATATATTGCAAAAGCAATTAAAAGGAAGCAAATGAAACTCACCTATTGTATTTTGTAGTAAAAATACATACGACGACATTAAACAATGCAGGGTTGGTCTCGGATTCACGAACCTATATCAAATATATATATTAACACATATAATATTAATCGAACGAATTTATATATTATTAGTGATATAATTGTTATTTTAAATTATGTGGTTCATTAATAACCTAATTAATAAAAATATTAATATAGTTATGTTATATATATAGTAAATATGATTTTATATAATTATTTATTAGTTATATTATTTTTATATTAATAATCTATATGCTTCAAATATTAATTTTAAATATTTAAAATAAATAAAATATTAATTTTGTTATGAAAATAATAATAATAATGATAATTATAATAATAATAATTTCAATCATAATGATAATATTAATAATAACCTTAATGATAATACTAATAATATTGAAAATAATAATAATAAAACTACCTTTCAAGTAACAAGCTTTTCTTTAAGAAAATACGTCGATGCCCGGGCTCGAACCTACGACCTTACGCTAAACCCCAACAACTCAAACCATCTAATCGGTTCCTCCTTTTTCAGATATGGTTAGGATTCTAATTTATTTTACTACTATTAATTTCTGTTTTTTTTTTAAACCAATTCATCATCAATCTAAAACATCCTTAATCATCATCATCCAATCTAAACATCATCATCATATCGCTAACGACATCATAACTCTCGATCACCCTCATGTACATCACATTATCTCACGATCATCATGATTATATAAAAAAAAAACATATATCTCGCCATATCCTCCTTTTTATCTTCCATCGTATACATCACAATCCAAGAACACAAACCGATTTCTAATCCTAATCTAATCTTCATCCTGTGATCATCATTATTGTTTGCGTAAAAACAAAAAATTTGAAACCGACAGGTAGTCTTCGTCCATCATATTTATTATATCACTGGGCCCAATTATGAAAACCAAGATACAAGGCCAACACTCAACTGGGTCATCTTGGTTAAATGAAAATATACGGCCCAATTCAAAAGGATATGGTCGTCCACTAATTAACTCAGTTACAAGGTTCACGACCTAAAAAAAAAATATTGTAGGTTTGAATCTGGAAAAATCGAACATTTAGATGTGGAATCAAAATAAACAGCCACCTATCACTTTCATGCTATCACCTTTTTCTCTTCTTTTTCTTTTACAACTCATCAATCACGACCTAATTTCTGAAATTGAATATAGCTTTTGATAAAACTTTATTGTCATAAACCTAACACAATTATATCTCATCTTGTCATTTTATTCGGTGGACAAAAGACATACGCATCATCATCTATTATTATCTCAAAATTCTATCGTTATTATTACCCCGTTCCTTACTGTTTCATGGTCTTCCTCTTTATCAATCGTTAGTAGCAAAAACAATACAAAGGCAGCTAAAGCTGCTGTTTGTCGAACAAAAACAGATATTTAGTAGCAGATGCAGTAGTTCGATTAGACAGGAGAATAATAAGGTTTTTGGTGATTCGTTTGTGTTGTTTAGAGATGGTTTTGGGTAGCGGTTCAAACATAAACACATGAATAACAAAGTATAGCTGCAGTAGCAGCAAAACAGAAAAAAGAATGAGGCAGTTTACAGCAGTAGCAGTAGGAGTAATAATGATCGATTCATGGTGGTGGTGTGCTCACAATAGGAAACAAGAAAGGAAACGTGAGGTACTTGTGTTTGTTTGAGATTGTGAGGTGTCGGTTTCCAAGTTTATGGGTGGTGTTTGTGATGATTTTGAAATCAATTATAAAACAGAATAGTCGAGTAAACTGCAGCCGATTATTTGTGGTCGTTGGTGGTGTTTTTAATGGGGTGTTGGAGTGGGTTCACGAAGAGAAGGGATGAGAGAGAGTAAAAGAGAGAGAGGGTGAGAATCAAATCATAGGAGCTCGATGAAGGTGATCTAAGGTGGTGTTGGTCGAGTAGTCACATGTAGTTGTAGCCATAGTAGACATAAGTTTGTGATGGCTCGAACAAACATACACAGAATAGGATAGTAGCAGCGAGTTTCATGGTTTTGTGGTGATCTTCGATTAGGAGAGAGATATAGAGATGGTTGTTGATGATGGTTGTGGTGTTTGATGGTGACGTTACGGTGGTTATGGTCTAGGTGATGGTGTCCAGCGGTGATGGGTCGCACGATAAAGTGGTGAAGTGGTGGACGGTGTTTGTTTGATGAGAGTTTACAAAGATGAGGTTATAGAGAGAAGTTGGTGAAGATGGTTCATGGTTGGGATACTTCTCGGATGCTAATAGAAAAGGGAGAAATGGAGAGATGGTTGTTATTATCTTGGTGTAATATGATATATGTATATGTTATACATATATATAGAGATATTTGATAGTTAATAATGAAAAAGTAAAACAATAGCTCACTCTATTAATTCACGGGATGCTAAAACATATGGCCAAACAAAGGTAGGCCCAAGTCAAGAAAGATAAACATCTAACTTGATTAAAATTCAGCATCGGCTAAAAGTCTTGAATATAGCATATCATAAATTAAACGTGGATATATATATATAGAGAGATTAGATTTAAGAACATAGAAGATCAGTAATATGGGGCATGAATATCTAATACAGTATAGCCGCCCTTTGATTGTTTTCTTGTACTTTCAGTTTACACGGATAAATATCGTGGTCCGTTTGATAATCAGTGGTGGATAAAAGAACATAAAAAAAAAAAATCTCATTTTATTTTATTTTACATAATTAAATTTTAATAGTAATAATATATAATATTTCAAGTTACCATTTATACATATACACACATACATATCTATTTACAATTAATTGTTCGTGAATCGTCAAAATTGGTAGAAGGTCAATTGAACAATTCAAAATTTTAAGACTCAACCTAACAGACTTTGCTTATCGTGTCAAAAATATTAAATCGTATCGAGAATTTGGTTTAAAATTAGTCGGAATTTTCCGGGTCGTGACAGTACCCACCCGTTAAAAAAAAATTCGTCCTCGAAATTTGAGTGAGGTCGTCATGGCTAACGAATATGAAGTGATAATGAAGTTTTATCATCATTGAGTAATATAGATAAAACAATTCGATCATACGAAGCGTACGAGTGAAGCTACCACAAAAGAGTGAAAAGTTTTGTCTTAACTTCTGACGTAGTCATGGTGGATTCCCGGAATTCAAGGAATTTAAGGAAATTTTCTAATCAGAAAGAAAATATGATAGCACGATTTATTAGCAACTTTTGGAATTACGGAAGAACAAAATTATCAAGGAAATAATTCCGTGATATGCTTAGAGATTAAGTAGAATGAAAGAGTTGTGTAATATGGCACATGATGACGGTATGATCTGTGAACCATCATCACGTTCCATTAGAAATTTAGCATGACTTACTGTAATATAACCACGTTGGCCCGGCGTCATTATATTATACTAACTCATGCTTCAATTCTCTACACTTCTCCAAAAATCATTCATAATTTAAACTCAAATTTTATAGAAGGATAGAAACTGAAACAGTTTCTTTTATGAGGTAACATAGATAGCACGGGATTATAGATAATTTCGGACGAAGATATTTATGATGATATTCTGAAATTTCTAGATCGAAGGATGATGTAGAAAACGTTTCCGCAAGGATTTTAACATGACTTCGGAGCAAGATTTTCTCTAAAGATTTCAGCGGATCCAGAATTTCCTGGATTCTTTGAATATAGGATTTGGTCCTTGTATTTACCCTTGGTCTCCTTCATGGTTAGCTCAATCCGTTTTTCTCTACCAAATTTTCTATCGAGTGTTCCTAACACTTCCTTCTTTATCATCATCTTTTGGCCATTAAGACCATCTACAACATGCTGCTTCGTCAGCCTTTTCAAAGTTAACGGATCTGGGTCATCGGTTATCAAACCGAGGTGATTGCATTTTGAGATGATTAAATGCTGAGGGTAGTGTGGTGGGATATGAAAGGTTCTACGGTAGCAATAAGTGAGCACGCATATATATCAAGGTGATCATAAGGTCGTTTTGAACGAAAAGTCGAAGTTGACTTGCTGGAGCTGTGACAAAATTTGGCTAATTTGAAGAAGAACTGGAAAGTTATTTTGGGTAATAATAATAACGCCAAAGGAGTTAGCACAGATACGTGTTAATCGTTTGCTCAGGTTCCGAGTGTTTTTTTTTTCGGGTGCATAACTATATGCATGAATCTTTTCTTCTGTAGATGAAGTGCGGCTGGTTCATCCTCTTGATAGAGATGTTTTCAAGAATTATGAAAGGTTTGAACATGGATTGGAATTGTCAAGATTCAAATGAGGCTTTAAGATGAAATCAAGTGGCAAACTTGAAGAATTGTTTAGTTTCATATGTTATAATCAATATTTTAATTCATTTTAATTGTCCAAAGTTAGCAGTCCAATAGTCCGATTGTCCAATGGTCCAATAATTTCATATATGAATTAAATATATAATATTCGAATTAATTAATACGTATCGTGACCCGTGTACCGGTCTCAGTGTCGATCACAACTCAAACCATATATATATTTTGAAATCCACCTCAACCCTGTATAGCCAACTATAGAGTGTCTATGATCGTTCCGAATATATATATAGATGGGTCGATATGATAGGTCGAAACCTTGTATACGTGTCCTGTTATTTAAAGTGGGTAAAATAAAAAGTGCAGAAATTAAATAACAATAAATAAAATTGCGAGAATGTAAATTGCGATAAATTAAATGTTAATCAGTTAGCTGGGAACAGTTAGCTAGGAACAGTTAGCGTGGAATCTTAACAGAATTTCAATTAGTTAATTCGTTTGTTTCTAACAAATTTTATTATATCCAATGATTTCTTCATTATGCCACTTGTTGAATTTTGATAGGTCAAAATCCAAATATGAAATTGAATTTGAATGGAAATAGTTATTCTTTGGTGAACGGATACGTATATGTATGAATTTGAGCAGTATTTGTTAATGATCGCTGAATCAGAACTGAAGAGTGTACAGTGTAACTTATTAATGTGAAATCTAAATATTTCTCGGGTATTACCCACCCGTTAAAATATTTTCACCATTAACAGTTTGTACGAAAGAATTTTTAATTACAATCTTTATGAAAATATACATACATATATATTTTCTTCAGATGTAATCATGAATTTTAATGAGTCAATAAGATATTAAACTCATTTGATTTATCGTTAGTTCTAGATTACATAATCTCTAAAACTTTAGAAATTACATAATCACCATGTCGAGCGGAGATAATCGATGTAGAACGATATGTAGAACAGAGATAAAGTAGATAGAACGATACGTAGAACGATGATTATGCTCGAGGTACAGAATGAGATGTTGAGGCATGTGATGTTGAAACTTAGATTGTTGGTGGTACTGGTGTTGATGTTGGTGGTACTGTTGGTGCCGGTGATTTTACTGGAGCTGATAGGTTTTGCACCATATTCTCCAAATTGATTACTCAAGCGCGAGGTTCGTTGCCTTCTTCTATTATACCGGGATGGTTGTCGATCAGAACAAGCGGATGAATAAGGTTTAGAATTATAGATAGAATATAATCGTAACGAGATATTCGGAAACTGAAGGTGAAAATGGTATTTCGAACAGGTTCGCCGGGGAGTGTTTCGGGTTCTTCGCCGAGGGTAAATAAGGTTAATGAAAAGGATCGCATTCTTCGTGTCTCCATTGGTTAAGTCGACTACGATCCCATCTGATGAAATGGGGATGGCTGATTGATTGATTCATTCTGGTGACGCTGCTTCTGGAGCTGGAGTGGGACTCCATATCGAACTCCGAGGGACTTGATCTAATGGTGAGTTCCATTGCGTACGATTGAATAAGGGATTTTTCGATATGAAATGATTTTTGGATATCGGATGATATTCTAATTATATAGAATACCTATACAGAGTACAGAAGATCCCGTAGATTACGGAGGGAATTAAGGAAACGTGTCAGATAAAGTCTACAGTAACTGGTACGCTAAGATATGAATTTGTCTGTACACTGTCTATCAAATAAGTGCAGGAAGTTGTGTCTAGACTTAGAAATGATAAGCAGGTAATTTTCCACTAGGAATGATATAGAATACTTATAATATGCAGCTAAAGTCGAAGTCCAGTCTCGCTAATGCATCCTAACGACTATCAGTTAGACACACTAATGCAAGACCTGGTTCACTAAGACCAATGCTCTGATACCACATGTAATAACCCGTCCTTATCCACCTGAACGAAATCATCAACATCTGGTTCCATTGCGAGGTACTCTCCTAAATATGCCAAGCATGACTCCATGTAATGTCTTTAAATTGAGCAAAATGCACAGCGGAAGACTTAATTCGTACCTGAGAATAAACATGCTTTAAAGTGTCAACCAAAAGGTTGGTGAGTTCATAGGTTTATCATAACAATCATTTCCATTATTTTAATAGACCACAAGATTTCATATTTATAAACATAATACACTCGCAAGTGTATGAAAAAGTCGTTGAGCACTTGGTAACCATACTTAACATTTAAATTACAGCAGCATATTCTTAAATAAACCCTACACCGTACCAAGTGTAGTAACGAAACGAAGTACTGTGCAACCGTTTAAAACTGGTCGTTCAGCCCGGTTGGGGTTGTCAGGCCCGATAGATCTATCAACAGGATTCGCGTTTACGCTCCTTACGTAAATATTAGCTACCAAGTATAAAGAAATATGCCATGGTACAACTCAACGTAGAATGTATTTTAAGTACTTGTGTCTATTTCGTAAAACATTTGTAAAAGCAGCGCATGTATTCTCAGTCCCAAAAATATATATTGCAAAAGCAATTAAAAGGAAGCAAATGAAACTCACCTATTGTATTTTGTAGTAAAAATACATACGACGACATTAAACAATGCAGGGTTGGTCTCGGATTCACGAACCTATATCAAATATATATATTAACACATATAATATTAATCGAACGAATTTATATATTATTAGTGATATAATTGTTATTTTAAATTATGTGGTTCATTAATAACCTAATTAATAAAAATATTAATATAGTTATGTTATATATATAGTAAATATGATTTTATATAATTATTTATTAGTTATATTATTTTTATATTAATAATCTATATGCTTCAAATATTAATTTTAAATATTTAAAATAAATAAAATATTAATTTTGTTATGAAAATAATAATAATAATGATAATTATAATAATAATAATTTCAATCATAATGATAATATTAATAATAACCTTAATGATAATACTAATAATATTGAAAATAATAATAATAAAACTACCTTTCAAGTAACAAGCTTTTCTTTAAGAAAATACGTCGATGCCCGGGCTCGAACCTACGACCTTACGCTAAACCCCAACAACTCAAACCATCTAATCGGTTCCTCCTTTTTCAGATATGGTTAGGATTCTAATTTATTTTACTACTATTAATTTCTGTTTTTTTTTTTAAACCAATTCATCATCAATCTAAAACATCCTTAATCATCATCATCCAATCTAAACATCATCATCATATCGC
The DNA here is from genome assembly GCF_046630445.1 of Rutidosis leptorrhynchoides. NCBI lineage: Eukaryota > Viridiplantae > Streptophyta > Magnoliopsida > Asterales > Asteraceae > Rutidosis > Rutidosis leptorrhynchoides. The sequence continues at coordinate 311,000,555 of NC_092333.1, read as the reverse complement.
TAACGACATCATAACTCTCGATCACCCTCATGTACATCACATTATCTCACGATCATCATGATTATATAAAAAAAAACATATATCTCGCCATATCCTCCTTTTTATCTTCCATCGTATACATCACAATCCAAGAACACAAACCGATTTCTAATCCTAATCTAATCTTCATCCTGTGATCATCATTATTGTTTGCGTAAAAACAAAAAATTTGAAACCGACAGGTAGTCTTCGTCCATCATATTTATTATATCACTGGGCCCAATTATGAAAACCAAGATACAAGGCCAACACTCAACTGGGTCATCTTGGTTAAATGAAAATATACGGCCCAATTCAAAAGGATATGGTCGTCCACTAATTAACTCAGTTACAAGGTTCACGACCTAAAAAAAAAAATATTGTAGGTTTGAATCTGGAAAAATCGAACATTTAGATGTGGAATCAAAATAAACAGCCACCTATCACTTTCATGCTATCACCTTTTTCTCTTCTTTTTCTTTTACAACTCATCAATCACGACCTAATTTCTGAAATTGAATATAGCTTTTGATAAAACTTTATTGTCATAAACCTAACACAATTATATCTCATCTTGTCATTTTATTCGGTGGACAAAAGACATACGCATCATCATCTATTATTATCTCAAAATTCTATCGTTATTATTACCCCGTTCCTTACTGTTTCATGGTCTTCCTCTTTATCAATCGTTAGTAGCAAAAACAATACAAAGGCAGCTAAAGCTGCTGTTTGTCGAACAAAAACAGATATTTAGTAGCAGATGCAGTAGTTCGATTAGACAGGAGAATAATAAGGTTTTTGGTGATTCGTTTGTGTTGTTTAGAGATGGTTTTGGGTAGCGGTTCAAACATAAACACATGAATAACAAAGTATAGCTGCAGTAGCAGCAAAACAGAAAAAAGAATGAGGCAGTTTACAGCAGTAGCAGTAGGAGTAATAATGATCGATTCATGGTGGTGGTGTGCTCACAACAGGAAACAAGAAAGGAAACGTGAGGTACTTGTGTTTGTTTGAGATTGTGAGGTGTCGGTTTCCAAGTTTATGGGTGGTGTTTGTGATGATTTTGAAATCAATTATAAAACAGAATAGTCGAGTAAACTGCAGCCGATTATTTGTGGTCGTTGGTGGTGTTTTTAATGGGGTGTTGGAGTGGGTTCACGAAGAGAAGGGATGAGAGAGAGTAAAAGAGAGAGAGGGTGAGAATCAAATCATAGGAGCTCGATGAAGGTGATCTAAGGTGGTGTTGGTCGAGTAGTCACATGTAGTTGTAGCCATAGTAGACATAGGTTTGTGATGGCTCGAACAAACATACACAGAATAGGATAGTAGCAGCGAGTTTCATGGTTTTGTGGTGATCTTCGATTAGGAGAGAGATATAGAGATGGTTGTTGATGATGGTTGTGGTGTTTGATGGTGACGTTACGGTGGTTATGGTCTAGGTGATGGTGTCCAGCGGTGATGGGTCGCACGATAAAGTGGTGAAGTGGTGGACGGTGTTTGTTTGATGAGAGTTTACAAAGATGAGGTTATAGAGAGAAGTTGGTGAAGATGGTTCATGGTTGGGATACTTCTCGGATGCTAATAGAAAAGGGAGAAATGGAGAGATGGTTGTTATTATCTTGGTGTAATATGATATATGTATATGTTATACATATATATAGAGATATTTGATAGTTAATAATGAAAAAGTAAAACAATAGCTCACTCTATTAATTCACGGGATGCTAAAACATATGGCCAAACAAAGGTAGGCCCAAGTCAAGAAAGATAAACATCTAACTTGATTAAAATTCAGCATCGGCTAAAAGTCTTGAATATAGCATATCATAAATTAAACGTGGATATATATATAGAGAGATTAGATTTAAGAACATAGAAGATCAGTAATATGGGGCATGAATATCTAATACAGTATAGCCGCCCTTTGATTGTTTTCTTGTACTTTCAGTTTACACGGATAAATATCGTGGTCCGTTTGATAATCAGTGGTGGATAAAAGAACATAAAAAAAAATCTCATTTTATTTTATTTTACATAATTAAATTTTAATAGTAATAATATATAATATTTCAAGTTACCATTTATACATATACACACATACATATCTATTTACAATTAATTGTTCGTGAATCGTCAAAATTGGTAGAAGGTCAATTGAACAATTCAAAATTTTAAGACTCAACCTAACAGACTTTGCTTATCGTGTCAAAAATATTAAATCGTATCGAGAATTTGGTTTAAAATTAGTCGGAATTTTTCGGGTCGTGACATTTACAGCTCAGAGGAGTTTGGCTCTTTGTTTACCGACGGTTTAAATATAAATATAATATATTAAATAATTATAAGAATTATTTAAATATTATATTATATTTATGTGCATAGTTGACTTGTAATTTTTAGTCCGTTGCGTCGAGCGTTGAGAGTTGACTCATGTCCCGGTTCCGGATTTTCGAACGTCCTTGCGTACAATTTAATATCTTGTACTTTGCGTTTTGAATCTTGTACTTTTGTAATTTCGAGACGTTTCTTATCAATAATTGGAACCTCTTTGATTGCCTTTTGTACTTTTGAGCTTTTTGGTCGTTTGCGTCTTCAATTCGTCGAATCTGTCTTTTGTCTTCACCTTTTATTATTTAAACGAATATCACTTGTAAATAGAACAATTGCAACTAAAAGCTTGTCTTTCTTGAGGAATAATGCTATGAAATATATGTTCATTTTTAGCATTATCAAATATTCTCACACTTGAGCGTTGCTTGTCCTCAAGCAATATCGTCTTGAAATACTAGAATCACTTCTTTATTCTTCACACTTTGTACATCAGTGATTTTCTATACGACAGTATAAACAATGGTAGTAACGATATGGTTTACAGTCCCACATGACTATAAAAATTTAGATCCATTAAGGAAATTGGATCTTTATGAAAACATTTGATCTTTTGAAAATTAAATCTAGTTTTTACCCTAGGTAAGTTTTCCGGAATAACCCTTTACCGGTGTTTGCAAAATATTTTTGTGGATCTGGTGGGTTTCAGAATTGAAAATTTTAGCTCAAAACTTGCGGTTTTGTGTCACCCACTTGCTAACCTTGTATTTGGAAAGCAACACGTCCAGTTTACTTGTCCCGTATATTACCTTTCGGTAAACTACCGTCCGGTTGTAAAGGAAAGCGTTGAACAAGCAACTGTTAAGGTAATGTCGCCTGACATGCTTTTAATTATGGTCTATAACGTGTCGGACGCAATTACTATCCTTGGTAGGAGCAATAGTAAAGCTCACCCTTATGATTTTTCGGTATGGCACAAGGTCCTGTCTTTGACCATGCTATGCAACCACCATTCTTACGGTTGACACCCGATTTGGTTCAGGTGACCTAATGAATTCCAGGTGAATTCCTAGGATTTTACGTTCAATGGTAATGAACGCATTGAAAATAGGGTTTTCAGAAAATAAATCGGTTTGTAATTTTGATCAAAATATTTTCTCGTTCAAGCTCGAGTTTAGATATCATTGAATTCCATGAGTTTGTAATTCTCAATCTTTAAGGTCAATCTCTAGGATTGAGTAATATCAGGCTTAAAAGCTGATTTTTAATCTTTAAGGAGATTATCCTTTCTTGGGATCTGATTTATTAGTCTTATCCAGCTAATTTGCATGGTGCCCCCCCATTTTACGAGATAAATCCTTCTCATGGTTAGGATAAATCTGACCACTTGGCGACCCTGTTTAATGCCGAGGTCCGTGGATTTCCTGCTGATTTTAGTGATGACTTTTCTAGATTTTTCGTCAACCTACAGCTGGTCTGGACGACAACTTCATGACCTAAATCAAGAAGCGCGTGTCTTTTTCGGAAGACTTTACTTCCTTTTAATGATGGAATTGATTCATCGTGTAGATCCATCTTTTATTTTCTTTCATCGGGTAAAACAGTTTAGTTTAGTCCAAAGCAAAAGTATTTTCAGTTATTTGTTACAGATATATGTGACATATGTTTAAGATAACTTGGTAAATTTTCCCACACTTGGCTTTTATTTTCCTTTTTATCGTCCTCTATTCCATTTTAAATGAATTTTAACATTTTGGTTTGTTTCTCAATTTATGTCCTTTTTGAGGTAACAATAATTTCGGTGTTAAAACCTAGTTTTATCGTTCATAAATATATATAAACATGAATTTGAGTTTATTTAGTTGAAAATTTTTAAAAATTTTACTAGAATTGGGTAGTCAGTATATAAGACTAGGGCTGTTCTTTATTATCAGAGAGCACTAGATTCTAATACAACTACTGCTTTACTAGTATTTTTAATGGTAACCAAGTGTATAAAGTAAAAAATTTTAAAATCCGAAAGAATTTAACCCCTTCCCACACTTAAGATCTTGCAATGCCCTCATTTGCAAGAAATCAGTAACAATTTAAATTATTGATGGTGATTTGTGTGAAAATGATTAAATTTTTACAAAAGTTTCCAAATATATTGGCGTTTGTTTGCTGAATGATAAATGGTGCACATCATTTGTTCATTCCGTCTTGTTGTTATTTCACATATATTTTGCATCTTGTCGTCAAAATTAGTTGCTTTTGCTGAACTTAATGCCAGTCTTTGAAAATGCGTTGTTTTACCCTGTTGTGTACATAAGATAAACTGCAAACATATATACATATTTTTGAAGTTTGGTATATTACCCCACATTCAAAAATTATTAAAATCTAAGAATAAAAGTTAGATAATTATAAAAATGATTACAATATTAACAAAAGCATTAAACGTATCAATAATTACAAATTACAAAAAAAAAAATTAAAACTAAGTATACTAGGGATGATACTGGTACCAATAGGGGTTCCAGGCATAACCATATGTGCTATAGAATGCTTCGGCAGGGTCATACGTAGGATATGGTGGCTGCATCTCTATAGACCAGGGAGGGAAGATGGGTTTCGGTGTAGGAATATAGTTTCTACCTATATGTTGGCAATGAGCTATGATTTGGTTCTGATGAACTTGCCAATCTTCAAATGCTCTCTGTCTAGCATTTTCGTATTCCTGAGAAGCTATAAACCTTTGCATTTCTTGCATCTCATTCCCCCCTCCTACATTACCTTGCTGTTGGTTTCTCTCCACCTGTGGATGTCTACCATGGTATCGTACTGCGGCGTTATTTCGCCTCTTCAAAACTTTCGCACCATGGTATACATTTAAACCTATAGTATCGCGGGGTTCTGGTTCTTCTACTAATAATCCCCCCCGACTTATATCCACACCGAGATATTCACCAATAAAAGTAATAAAAATACCACCTCCTATTATGCTATGCGGTCGCATCCCCCGAACCATAGCTGATAAATAATAACCCACACAATACGGTATACTTACAGCGCTTTGTGGGTCTCGAATACACATATGGTAAAACAAATCCTGTTCATTTATTTCCTTGTTCTTACCCCTTTGTGTAATCGAATTAGCTAAAAACCTATGAATCACTCTTAATTCGGCTCTATCTATATCCAAATAAGAGTAATTTCCCCCTTTGAAATGGTGATGGCTTGTCATTTGACTCCACACACCGTGTGTATCAAAATTTTCATCTATCTTTCTACCGTTTAGTATCAATCCTCTACAATCGGCAGACGCTAACTCCTCAGGCGTATATATACGTAAAGCCTGAGCCATGTCCAGTAAAGACATGTGGCGCATCGAACCGCCTAACAAAAATCTAATAAAAGAACGATCGGTTAAACTAGCTACCCGATCATTCAACTCTATACTACATAACAATTCTTCACACCATACTTTATATACAGGTCTATGCATGGTGAATAAACGTACCCAGTCATTAAAAGAAGAATTACCATACCTCTGTACAAGTAATTCCCTAATTGGCCCGGCCAATTCTACAGCTTCTAAGGGTCCCCATTCTATGACCCTCGGTACCTCAACAACCTTAGAATGAAGAGTATGCAAACCCCTTTGGTATTTTGGATAATCTATCCAAAGTCTGTCAAATCTCAGGTTCGGGTGCAACTCTTCCAAGTGCATATCGGAAAAGGTCATGACTGGATGAGGTATATCCTGCTTGTAGTAGTTATCCACCTCCTGTTGTTTCACATTCTCAGCATGAGCATTGCGGGCTTGGGATGAAGATTCACCCCTTTCAGTCTGCAAAACACATCAAACACAAATTTTATGCATCCAAATATGCATTAGTGTCAGCAAAATCATCAATCAAAATAATTACAATGACATTATCAATTTATATCAAACTTAAGCTCATTTTCACATTTTTATCAAATCTACACTTTTTCAAATAAGCATATACGAAAATGTTCGCCAAGTTCATAAGCATTCAACTCAAACAACATGTCAAAATAATCATTACTAGCAATTAAACAAGTCTCAAATGGCATTATCTTTCAAAAATCAAGTTCATGAATTTTAGACTTGAAAAAGTCCACTTTAATTCTCAAAATCATGTTTAGGCTCAAAGTTTGGATCATTTAACTACCTAGACATGTTACACTACTTAATTTAGCTACAATTCATGACAAAAATCAGCCATAACCTGTTTATATCAAAAAGCCCCAAATTTGCTCAAGAACACAAACCCTAGATTATTCAAAATTTGAAGTTTAAGGCTTCTAATCATGTTAAACAGCATCAATCTAGGTTATACAAGCATAATACATAAACAATTTAAGTCTAATTACACTAAAAAGCATCAAAATCAAATTGGGGAAAAAATTACTCAAGAACACCAAATTTCGGATTAAATGGTGTTTAGGTGTAGAAATTTACCGTTTTTCTTGAGTAATTCCTAGATAGCATCCTTCTCAACATGATTTTAGTAAAAAATTTGGTGATTAACGGTTAAAAATTGTGATTTTGGGGTGTATTTCGCAGGGTTTTTCGGCAGTTTTTCGATGTGTTTTTGAGTTGTGGAGTGCACTGATCTGTTTTTTTACGTTTTATTTTTTTCTGGGTTTTGGTCCCTCCACGACTCGCGGCATTTAACCCTTCAAACTCCGCGAGTCGCGGAGTTTGATATTTTTTTTTTATATATAATCAATAACTTATAAAACAATTAAGTACTTAATTTTAAAATTTTGTTTCCTTTGTTATTTAGGACGAGGTCGTTTTGGATCGATGTCCTAGTCCGTCCCTCGACAAAATTTTAAAATTTGTCTTTTTGTAGCGATTGTTTTAAAAGCTAAGATTTTTGGGTTTTTTAATATTTTTGGCATACTTTAATTCAATGAGATTAAAAATAATGATAATAAAAGTTCTCGTCCCTCTCTCGGGTAAAGCAATTTCGGTTCAAAGACCTAGTCTTCAACTTACGACGAATTTTAAAAATCATATTTTTAACTTAATGAGATAAAGTAAATTTTTGTTTTTAAATTCACACAACTTAAATATAAAATTCAAAATTTATATTAAAAATTCACATCAAACTTAAAATTTGAAATGCATAAAATTAAAAATTCATATTTTAAAAATTAAAAATTCACACCAAACTTAATTTAAAAATTCATATTATAAATTCACACCAAACTTATATTAATTTTTTAAATATTTACAATTTTAAATATATTGTTTTTACAAAGTTTACAATATTAATTTAAGATTTATATATTAATTTTAAAAATATGGTAAAAATAAAATTAAAAATCTTTTTGGCTTTTTATCCCACTTTAATCAATCAAATATTATCAAAAATATGCGCCCCTCTTTTCGATAAAGTAATTTCGGTTCCAAGACCTAATTTAACTCATGACGAATTTTTGAAATATTTTGGGTTGATTGATTAAAGATATTTATACCTTAAGAATAAACGTTAAATTTCGCAGTGATGTAATAAATTTTTGAATGATATCAATAATTGCGGTCGCCAAACCTAATTTTATTCAATACCAATTTAATGCTTTATAGCGAACAAATTAGCGTTTATTATCAAAAGGTTAAAAATAAAAAAAATAAAAACTGTACAGACATACCTGTGAAATAGATTTCTTAGTTATATGATCTATCCCATTCATAAGATAGTCGGTTTAATTGGTTTTCCATGGCTACATAGGCGTAACCTCGAGCATTCAGTGTCTTTTCTTCTAAACATATGAACGGTCCGTCTCTGCATAAAGTAACAAATTTGGTATTTGAATAGGTTTGATTATTTGAACATTTACCTCCATGTGACCATTTTCCGCATTTGTGACATCGTTCTAGGTGTCGTGCTCTTCTTTTCGCTGCGGATTTTGATTTTCCTTTACCAAATTGTAACTTATTATCTTCGCATCTGGATTCTTTTCTAACTCCGTCCATTCTTTCTCTGATTACTGATACTATTTCACTTGGTATTATGTCATTATTTCTTTTAGTGATCAAAGCGTGTAGCATTAGACCATGGTTTAGTTCACAGGAAGTCTTCATTTTGTAAAAACCTAAAAAAAAATAAAAATTCAGAATGGGGGGAGAAGACTAGTTCTTTAGGGTCTGCTAGGGAAAGACCATTCGGGTTCCATTTTCGAGAACTATACGAAAACAGACAATCTAACTCTAACAGAAATGCATATTATCCTTTAAAGACTTGATTCTCCCCACACTTAGTTAGCTGTGGTGTCGAAATTGTGATTAACTTCGTTGTCGACTTCCATTGGACCATGTATGTAATGTTTAACTCTGTGACCATTAACTTTAAATTCAATCCCATTTGAATTTATTAATTCTATCGTTCCGTATGGGAAAACTCTTTTGACTATGAATGGTCCAGACCATCTTGATTTCAATTTTCCAGGAAATATCTTGAATCGTGAATTGAAAAGAAGAACTATGTCTCCTTCTTTAAATTCTTTTGAACTTCTGATTCTTTTATCATGCCATTTCTTCGTTCTTTCTTTATAGATTAACGAATTATCGTATACTTCATGTCTTAATTCTTCTAATTCGTTTAGTTGACTTAATCGTAGACGTCCGGCTTCATGTAAATCAAGATTACATGTCTTCAAAGCCCAAAATGCTTTGTGTTCAATTTCTACTGGAAGATGACATGCTTTTCCATAAACAAGTCTAAAAGGTGTAGTTCCAATTGGAGTTTTGTAGGCTGTTCTAAAAGCCCAGAGTGCATCCTCCAATTTAATGGACCATTCCTTCGGATTTGATCCTACGGTTTTCTCTAGAATACGTTTTAAAGCTCAGTTGGTATTTTCAACTTGTCCACTTGTTTGTGGATGATATGCGGTGGAGATTTTATGAGTTACTCCATATCTTTTAAGAACTTTCTCAAGTTGATTATTACAGAAATGAGTACCCCGATCACTTATTAAAGCTTTCGGTGTTCCAAACCTTACAAAAAGACGTTTTAAAAAGTTGACTACAACTCGTGCATCGTTAGTTGGGAGAGCTTGTGCTTCCGCCCATTTAGATACATAATCAATGGCTACGAGTATATATAGATTATTATGAGATTTTGGAAATGGTCCCATAAAGTCAATACCCCAAATGTCAAATACTTCACATACTTGAATGACATTTTGTGGCATTTCATCACGTTGACTTATTTTTCCGGCCCTTTGACATGCATCACAAGATTTGCAAAGAAGGTGTGCATCTTTGTAAATTGTAGACCAATAGAATCCAGCATCATAAACTTTTCTTGCTATTAGTTGAGGCCCATAATGCTCTCCTGTTGGTCCTGTGTGACAATGGTTTAATATTTTACTAGCTTCATCTCCAAATACACATCGGCGTATTATTCCATCGGGACAACTTTTAAACAGATGTGGATCTTCCCAAAAATAGTGTTTTATATCACTGAAGAATTTCTTTCGTCTTTGGTACGATAATCCTTTTTCAAGGAATCCACAAACTAAGTAGTTTGCATAGTCTGCAAACCATGGGATTTCTTTATAATCTATCTTCAATAGATATTCATCAGGAAAGTTGTCTTGTATGGCCGATTCATTTAGAACTTCTAATTCAGGATTTTCAAGACGAGAAAGATGATCAGCGGCGAGATTTTCTGCTCCTCTTTTATCTCGGATTTCAATATCAAACTCTTGTAAGAGTAAGATCCAACAGATTAATCTTGGTTTAGCATCTTGTTTTGAAAATAGGTATCTAAGAGCAGAATGGTCGGTATAGACCACCGTTTTTGCTAGAACGAGATATGATCGAAATTTGTCAAAAGCAAAGAAAATAGCAAGGAGTTCTTTTTCAGTAGTTGTATAGTTCGTTTGTGCTCCTTGTAACATCTTACTAGCATAATATATAGGTTAAAATTGTTTTTCAATCCTTTGTCCTAAAACAGCTCCCATTGCAAAATCACTTGCATCGTACATTAGTTCAAATGGTAGATTCCAATTTGATGTTATCATGATCGGCGCATTAGTGAGTTTTTCTTTAAGAATATTAAAAGATTTGATACACTCATCTGAAAAGATGAATGGAGCATCCTTTTCTAGGAGTTTATTCATAGGAGTGGCAATTTTAGAAAAATCTTTTATGAAACGTCGGTAAAAATCGGCATGCCCTAGAAAACTCCTAACTCCTCTAACATTGGTGGGATGTGGAAGTTTAGCAATTACATCTACTTTAGCTCTATCCACTTCAATTCCTTCTTTTGAAATTTTATGTCCAAGAACGATGCCTTCTTTAACCATGAAATGGCATTTCTCCCAATTAAGTACTAGATTTGATTGTTCGCATCTAATTAGCATTCGTTCCAGATTAACTAGACATGATTTAAATGTATCACCGAAGACTGAAAAGTCATCCATGAATACTTCCATGCATTCCTCTATCATGTCGTGAAAAATCGCCATCATACACCTTTGAAAGGTTGCAGGGGCGTTGCAAAGTCCAAATGGCATGCGTTTGTAAGCAAAAGTACCATAAGGGCACGTGAATGTGGTTTTCTCTTGGTCCTCGGGTGCTATTGGAATTTGAAAATATCCGAAAAATCCATCTAGAAAACAATAGTAACTATTTTCGGCTAATCTTTCCAACATTTGATCTATGAAAGGTAAGGGAAAGTGATCTTTTCTGGTGGTGTCATTTAATTTTCTATAATCAATACATACACGCCATCCTGTTACATTCCTAGTAGGAATAAGCTCATTTTTCTCATTTGTAATGACAGTCATGCCACCCTTCTTAGGTACGCATTGAACTGGGCTTACCCATGGACTATCAGAGATTGGATAAATTAAACCTGCATCTAGCAGTTTAATAATCTCTTTTTTAACTACATCTTGCATATTAGGATTTAGTCTTCGTTGGCGTTGCACATACGTTTTATGACCTTCTTCCATAAAGATTTTATGTGTGCAATACGAAGGACTTATTCCTTTAATATCATGAATCTTCCATGCAATGGCTGGTTTATGATCTTTCAACATAGAAATGAGTTGTGATTTCTCATTTTCAGTAAGAGAAGACGATATTATTACAGGTAATTCAGATTCACCATGTAAATAAGCATATTCCAAATGGTTTGGAAGTGGTTTTAATTCTAATTTCGGAGGTTCTTCTATCGATGATTTATATCGATATCTGTCTTCTTCTTTTAGCATTTGAATTTCTTCTGTTGTTGGTTCATATCCATTAGCTATTAGTGTAGCTAACATTTCAGCTTCATCAATTGGTTCATTACCTTCTCCTAAAGAACATTCTCCTGTTCCTTGTAATTCTGGAAATTCTTCTAATAATTCTGCATGTGCATCTATAGTTTGAATATAATAACATGTATCATCTGCAGATTGTGGTTGTTGCATTGCTCTATCAACTAAAAAGGTAACACTCTTATCTTCTATACTTAGGGTCAATTTCTTACCGAACACGTCTATCATTGCTTTAGCCGTGTTTAAGAATGGTCTTCCTAATATGAGAGGAACTTGAGAATCTTCTTCCATGTCCAAAACAACAAAATCTACTGGAAATACTAAAGTACCAACTTTAACTAGCATGTTCTCCATTATCCCTCTAGGATATTTTATTGATCTATCGGCTAGTTGTATGCTTATTCTGGTTGGTTTCAATTCTCCAAGGTCTAGTTTAGTGTATAGTGAATACGGCATTAGATTTATACTAGCACCTAAGTCTGCCAATGCTTCTATTGAACTAAGACTACCCAGAAAACATGGAATTGTGAAACTTCCTGGATCAGATAATTTTTCTGGTATCTTATTCAACAGCACTGCTGAACAATTAGCATTCATAGTAACAGCCGAGAGTTCTTCCATTTTCTTTCTATTTGAAATTAGATCTTTCAAGAATTTAGCATATCTAGGCATTCCTGAAATCACATCAATGAAAGGAAGATTTACATTTATCTGTTTAAACATATCCAAGAATTTGGATTGCTCGGCTTCAAGTTTTTCTTTCTTCATTTTACTCGGGTAAGGAAGTGGTGGTTGGTATGGTTTAACATAAGGTTTATCCTTAACTGTGTTATCTTTATTAACCTTTTCAACTACCGGTTCTTTTTCCTTATCTTGATCAGGTTGTGGTTCTTGTGGAGTAGGAATGGCTTCATCAGAAGTTACAGGTATTTCCGGTGGTTTAAGTGTTGTACCACTTCTTGTGGTAATAGCTTTAGCTGTTTCATTCCGGGGGTTAGCATTTGTATTACTAGGTAGACTTCCCGGTTTTCTTTCACCTATTAACCTTGCTAGGTTACTCACTTCTTGTTCCAGATTTTGAATAGAAGCTTGTTGATTTCTAAATGCTTGAGCATTTTGTTCATTAGTTTGTTTCTGAGATGTGAAAAACTGCGTTTGAGTTTCAACTAGCTTTGTCATCATATCTTCTAAATTCGGCTTTTTATCATCGGTTTGTTGTGGTGGTTTGTTTTGAAAATTAGGTCTTTGCTGATTGTAAGTATTATTGGATACTTGTTGATTGCTAGGACCTTGTTGGTTGTTGTATGGAATATTTCGGTTATAACTCTGGTTTTGATTGTAAATCGGTCTTGGCGGTTGATAATTATTCTGATAATTATTTCCAGGCCTTTGGTTTATGTATGAAATATTCTCTCTTTGTTCCATTGTTAATTCAATACTGAGACAATCTTTTGTCAAATGTGGTCCTCCACACTGCTCACAACTAATTCGTATTGAGTGAATATCTTTAGTCATCTTTTCCATTCGTCTCTCCACAGCATCTATCTTTGCGGAAATGGAATCTAAGTCATGGCTAGAATCGGCTCTAGCTGCTTTAGATGATCTAACGATGTCTTTTTCTTGGTGCCACTCATGTGAGTGGGAAGCAGTGTTATCAATAATTTTGTAAGCATCAGTTTCGGTTTTCTTCATAATGGAACCACCAGCTGCTATATCTATGTCTTTTCTTGTAGTGATGTCGCATCCTTGGTAGAATATTTGTACTATTTAACAGGTGTCTAAATCATGTTGCGGACATCCTCTTAACAACTTTCCATATCTAGTCCACGCCTCATATAGAGTTTCATTTGGTTTCTGTGTGAACGTAACAATTTCTGCTTGAAGTCTTACGGCTTTAGATGCAGGAAAGAATTGTTTAAGAAATTTGTCAACTAAAACATCCCATGTATCGATCGCCCCTTCAGGTAACGATTCCAACCAATATTTGGCTTCTCCCTTTAAAGTCCAGGGAAATAACATGAGATATATCTGTTCATCCTCCACTTCTCGGATTTTAAATAGTGTGCAGATCCTATTAAAGGTACGTAGATGTTCATTTGGATCTTCCTTTGGTACACCACTAAATTGGCATTGATTAGTCACCATGTGTAGAATTTGTCCTTTGATTTCATAATCTGGCGCATTAATGTCTGGATGAGTAATTGCGTGACCTTGGCCAGTGCGTTTATCTCTCATTCGGTCTTCTATACTTAAAGGTTCCAGATTCTCCATAATTGAATTTGTTGAATCGGAATCACTAGAGGATTCTGATTTAATGGTTCGTTCCTCAACAATCTCTGTTTGAATGATTGGTGGTTTCGGAGGAAAGTTTAATGGTTCAGGATCTACGAACCGTTCCTGAATATTCTCCAGATTCTCAATTGTGAGGTCGGGTTCAAAAAATGGATTATCGGAAATTTGAACTGAAGTACTTGGTTGACTGGATGACGATTCTAAAGAAAAATCAACGGCGGTTATATTTGCTAAATGTCTTGATCTAGTTACAGGTGGTGAACGTACAAAAGGTGGTGAACGTCTTGCTCGGTGCATTCACTGAATATCCTATTAGTTTTAAAAAGGAAAGAAAAATTATAATAAGTTATCCAATCAATAGACTTTTCTGATTTTGCCCACGTTTCGAATAGCCAAAAGATGCAGCAGAGGGGCAGGATTCATTTGGTCTCAATATAATTGAGGACTGTTTGGCACCAATAACCCGGTCCACGTACAAATCCAACTATTACTACGAACCAGAAAATTTTGATGTCTATCAATTTAACCACTTAAAATAAATTTTCGTAATTTTAAGAAATTTAGATAAGAAGTAGAATAAAAATCTATGTCCTAAACCTAGAATAGCGAGAAATAAGAAAGAAAAAGAGTTCGTCGAAAAAGGTCGAAAAAAAAAATTGGTTGAAAAATAAAAGGTGACGGAAAAATAAAAGAAACTTATAAAAACTTAAAAATACTTGACTAACCTAACCTTATTACTACAACTAACTTAAAATTATAATCGCAAATTGATATTACTAATTGGAATGATAATTGATACATAGGTAAAAGTCGTCTAAAAATATTAAAGCTTACAAGAAAAACTATATCCCAAATGGAAATAACTTAAAAAGAAACTAAAACTTAAAAAGGCGTCGCAAAATTCTAAAGTACCTAAATCTTAATCTAAGAAAAAGCACTTAAGGAATTCTACGGCAAAGCCTAAAAATCTAGGAGTAAAAATGACTATGGCAAAAACTAAGTTTAAAATTAAATATGAGCGAAAAAATACAAATATTACGCTACAACGATGAAAAAGGGACAAAATATAAAAATATACAAAAAGTTGTAAAAAGTACAATTTTTATAAAAATATTATTTTTATATTATTTATTTAATAAAACTATTAATTTTACAATTTAAATAAATTAATTAAACTAAAAATACAAATTAAATAAAAAGTAAAAGTTAAAATAAAACTAATAATAATAATAATAATAATTAGGGTTAAATAATAATAATAATTAATAATTATCCGTAATTAATGCTGAATTAGGGTTTTGTCGCCTGTCAGAAAATCACCGCGAGTCGCGGTATTTATTGCATCAAACCCCGCGAGTCGCGGGGTTCAGAAATTCAACTCTGGAGCAGTTTTAATTTACGCGTTTTTTATTTTTATTTTATATATTAGCGTTGTGCTTCCGGCGTTTAGAAAGTTCCCCGGCAGCGGCGCCAAAAATACTTGATGCGGTAGCGGAGTGGTATAAAATAGTTATTAATTTTAGCAGGAAATACTATTAAATACGATACATTTTTACACAAGATATTTATTTATTTAGAGAACGGATATACTTAAACCTTGCTACAACACTTATAGGCAGTGTACCTAATCGTACAGTAGTGTAGTTTTTAGTAAGTCCGGTTCGTTCCACAGGGAATCTTTTTTAAACAAAGCTCAACACTATATTAATTTACTTTTATAAAAATACAAACATATATATAAGTAATATTATTATTATTATAAAAGGGGGTTTTTTTTACCGTTTAATGACCGGTTTGTCGATTTTAAAACTTTAGTCGCTGTTAAAACCAAATGTAAAATATTAAAAATGAATACAAGACTTAAATTAAAGCATAAAGTAAATAACGATAATGAAATTGCGAATAATAAAAGTGCGATAAAATAAACTTGCGATAATTAAAAAGTACGATAATTAAAAGTGCGATTAAATAACAATAAATAAAAGTGCGATAATTAGAAGTGCAATTAAATATAAAATAAAGGAAATTAAATATGAAATAAAAGAATTATGCTTATTTAAACTTCCGTAATCATGATGTTTGACGTGTTGATTTTAGTTTTATGCCCATGGGTTAATTGTCCTTTGTCCTGGATTATTTAATATGTCCGTCTGGTTTTTGTCCATAACAGTCCATCAGTCATAAATATAAAGTGCGAGTGTTCTCGTCAAATTATTCTTATACCCGAAGTTAAATATTCCAACTAATTGGGGATTCGAGTTGTAACAAGGTTTTAATACTTTGTTTAATGAATACACCAGGTTATCGATTGCGTGTAAACCAAGGTTTTATTACTTTGTTAACAATTACACCAATTACCCTTGAATGTAATTTCACCCCTGTTTTAATTATTCTAGTGGCTATTAATCCATTCCCGTGTCCGGTTAAATGAACGATTATTCGTACATATAAATACCCCGCCCATCGTATCCGATCGAGTGTATATGGTAATTTATAAGGACGCCCAATTGTAAATCTTTATATTAACATTAACAAACTATCATTTAGTTAAACAAATATAAAGCCCATTAATAGCCCATAGTCTAATTTCCACAAGTGTCGTTCTTTTGTCCAAACCCCAATTATGGTACAAAGCCCAATTACCCAATTTTAGTAATTAGCCCAACATCATGATTACTTCGTTTTAAATAAGCATAATAATAACTTAGCTACGAGACATTAATGTAAAAAGATTGAACATAACTTACAATGATTAAAAATAGCGTACCGTTACACGGACAGAATTTCGACTTACACCCTTACAACATTCGCTAACATACCCTTATTATTAGAATTATAATTAAAATTAAAATTAAAATTAAAATATAAATTATAAATATAAATATATCGTATGAATGAGGAAAAAAAAGATGATGATTTGCGATCAGAATTCGGTTGGCTTTATAGGCAGTTTTTCATTTTGGGGCTCCGCGACTCGCGGCCAATTTTGCCTTCAAACTCCGCGAGTCGCGGAGTTTACTTTTACAGCTCAGAGGAGTTTGGCTCTTTGTTTACCGACGGTTTAAATATAAATATAATATATTAAATAATTAAAAGAATTATTTAAATATTATATTATATTTATGTGCATAGTTGACTTGTAATTTTTAGTCCGTTGCGTCGAGCGTTGAGAGTTGACTCATGTCCCGGTTCCGGATTTTCGAACGTCCTTGCGTACAATTTAATATCTTGTACTTTGCGTTTTGAATCTTGTACTTTTGTAATTTCGAGACATTTCTTATCAATAATTGGAACCTCTTTGATTGTCTTTGGTACTTTTGAGCTTTTTGGTCGTTTGCGTCTTCAATTCGTCGAATCTGTCTTTTGTCTTCACCTTTTATTATTTAAACGAATATCACTTGTAAATAGAACAATTGTAACTAAAAGCTTGTCTTTCTTGAGGAATAATGCTATGAAATATATGTTCGTTTTTAGCATTATCATCCCTCATCAAAGATTTGCAATTGTTCGTATCATGGCCCCATGCCTCATGGAAATCGCACCACAACTCACTCTTTGGACCCTCCCTTTCTTCCATAGGTGCTGGAGCATTGAAAGTGGTCCGAATTGGTTCAGTGAAGAGGATCTCTTTCGGAGTTTTGGTAAGCGCCATAATCAACGGGTGCCTTTCTATTGGCTTTCTGTTGTGGTGAAAATCATTAGGGTGATTGTTTCCTCTCCATCCTCCATTTGAATTGTCATTCCTTCTCTGATTTCTTTCAAAATACCGTCCTCCGTTGTGAGACTTGCTACTACTGCCAGTATCAAACTTGTTCAACCCACGCTCACCAGCTCGAACATGCCTCTATGCAACCTCCAAAGCTTGATGCAATGTTTTTGGCAAGTCTTACCGTAATGCATGAACAAGTGCACTAAACCGTCGCTGGTCCTAACAGAAAATGAAACCAGATACAAGCTGTGATTCTGGACAATCAGGAATCTTCTGCGCTTCAAGTGTATAACGCTTCATAAAATTGCTCAAAGATTCGTTATGATGCATTGTGATCTCATGTGCATCAAGATGTGTCAGAGTACAGCTCCGTAGATTTTGGTATTGCATCACAAATTTTGCTCTCAAATTAAGAAAACTGCTAATACTCCTTGGCGGCAAACTAGCAAACCATTCGCGTGCCATTTTTTGCAATACCATAGGAAACATATGGCACGCAGTTTCATCCTCCCAATGCTGCAACCTCATAACACCTTCAAACATAGTCAGAAAATCTTCCAGATCCGTTGTGCCATCATAAACTCCAATTGCTGGTATAGCAAGATTTCTGGGCAATGGATAATTAGCAATTCGATCAATGAAACACTGCGTTGATTCTGCCATCGCTGGTGGCTTGGTGGCTTGTTCTCCAGTAATGAGGGCAAAAAAGTTGTCCACAGCCACAGCACGGACGGCGGGCTGCGCTAAGCGTTGCTTGTATTTTGCTGGAGCTGTCTGCTTAAGAATGTCATTTAAAAGCAACACTGCCTGCTTTCTGACATGAACTCATCTTTGTAAATTTCATCATCAGAGTCATTATTATCACAACTCAGGTCATTATCCTCCCCGGAATCATCAATAAGACTGTCCAGCTTGTCAAGTAGCCTGGATAACTTGTACTTTGATATAGATTGCCTTTTCATTATCTGCTTGTCTTTGCCATCCGCCATCCGTCGAAAAGGTATAAATGACGGACATCGCCGTGGCTACATCAATGGTCGTCGCTCTGGATTAGTAACAAAATTTGGAAGTCTTTCTGCACTTTTAGCTGTCACTTCTTCGATTACTGGCCTTTTCTCCGAATTAGTTGCCAAATGTTTAAGCCTCTCTGTAGTTTCAGCAACTGTTTCTTCAATCGTACCATCTAGTCGTGTAATAGGTACATCTTCAACAGTGACCATGTCTTCAGTTGATGGAGGATTGACTGTTTCAAGTACAAATGGAACTTCAGCTGCTTTCGTTTCTTTTCCGTTTCGTGTGTTCTTTGCATTAGTGGATGGCTCCATTGTTAACACCTATTTCCTTATGAGGCAAGGCTTAGTATGTCAACAAGAGACTAGAAGTAATCTAGCTTTTAGGAGGGTGGAGTGTTGCCGATTGATTTTTACCCTCGGGAAATTATCCCTGCAGACCCGGTACACAAGTGTAAGAACTTGTGGGGTGGCTTAATCAATCTGTCATCCGCAGAGCGTATAGGTGCTAGCCGGATGACTTCTAGTGAGAGAAAGTAGAGAGATAAAGAAAGAAGTGAAGTCTCAGCTCTCAAAGTTGTCAGAATGTCTGAACCTATGTAAAATGACGACCCAAGGGGTCTATTTATAGTGTCAGATCTACCAGATTTGTTTGGGGACACGTGTCGAATGATGATACGTTCTGTTACATGTGCTCCGAAATTTATGCTAAATGCGGCGCTCTCCGGCCAGGGCTTATGCGCTAAGCGGCCTTCAGGGCTTACGCATGACGGAGCAGCCTGTACAGCGGAGAACGCTGGACGGATAACTCCACAAAACTATTGTTTCCAGCCTTCCTGATGCTACTTTTATGCAACCGTTATGCCTTTTATGCGTGTATACGATAGGATACACCATTAGACGTCATCACGATTGATCTCCGAAAAGAAAATCTTTGTAATCTATGTTGGATTTGATTATTCGGCGATTAAGGAAATTATGATCCTCTTCGAATTAATGCAATAATCCATTTTGATTTCTCTGTCGTATATTTCACTATAAATCCACCTCATTTGTTTTCTTACAACTCACACCTTGTCAACTCATATTTTAAAGTATTTGTCAATATGCTTCATCCAGTGCTGATTGTTGATATACTCCTCACTTTCATATCTGTCGCTCTTCTTTTTCATCTGCCTCCGGAAGAATCTATTTACTTCTAATATACTCTTGGTTTTATAGTGTTTTTAGTTCTCCCGTGTCTTTATATTGCTATATGCATTGATATATACGGTTTGTGATTTCTGGGTTGTTATTGGGTTTTATATCTTCCCTTATATTTCAAAGTCCTTGCTTCTTCTATAATCATTGTCATCCACAGTTAATGCTCTCTTCTATTTGCTATGATTTATACTCCCATTTCTAGTTCGGAGCTTTGTCCATTCGTTTCTTCTTCTTGCGATTAAGCACCGCTTTTAATGGTCCAGAATTCGCAGATATAAATTTCGGAATGAACATTGTTAATGTTCTAGGAAGGAAATTGTAATGACACGATCTTGACTTGTCAAATTACCAGAATACCTCGAAAAAGGCCGAATCATCAAGAAATATTTTCTTGATATTTAGAGATCAAAGAGAATACAAGAGTCGTGTAACATAGCACATGATGACGTTATGATCTGTGAATCATCATGTTTCATTTAGAAACTCAGCATGAATTACTGTAATATAATCACGTTGATCAAGTGTCATTATATTATACTAACTCATGCTTCAGCTCCCAACACTTCTTCAAGAATATTCCTATTTTAAACTCGAATGTTTCAGAATTTAGAAACTAAAATAGTTTCTTTTATGATATAATACAGATAGCGCGAAGAGGTAAATGATTTCAGATAAGAATAATTATAAAAATATCTTCAGAAGTATGGATGATATTTATAATGAAAGATACGATGATATCTTAGAATGTCTAATATCAGAGGATGATGAAGGATATTGTCCGCAGGGGTTTAGAGTCAGGAGCAAGGTATTCGTTAATGACTTCAGCAAGTACTGAATCATTTGGATTCTTTGAAGGCAGGTTCAGCCTTTGTGATTTGTCCACAACCTCCTTCATACTTTGCTCAATCCGTTTTCCAGTTCCAAAGCTTCTCTTTTTCTGAGCTTTGCCAATATACTATCCTTTATCATCCAACTTTTTACTGTTAAGGTCATTTACAGGTTTTGCTGCTTCATCAGCATTTTTCAAAATTTCGAGAACTGGTTCGCAGTTTAGGGTGTTTTTCAGAAATTTCTCATTCAAAGAATGTAAGTCTTGGAGGTAGACGTTGTGTGTATATGTAATTGTTGATGTAGACATGCTGCGAGGTTTCAAAATACTGATTGCTGATTCTCAATAATTGGTATGGCAATTCTTGTTATAAGGTACGAATGAGTATATGATAGGGTTTCGATAATTATAATGATTTTTTTTTTGGAAAGTCAAAGATCAATGAAGTTGTTGGTAAGTTTATTGCTAATGTGGTGAATATAAACGATTCCCCGGTAACGTTGGCGAAAGGGCAACGTATCTATCGAGGTTATAATAAGACTGTTTTGATTGAGAAGTCGAAGATGACTTGCTGGAGCTGTGACAAAACTGTCTATTTTGAAATGGAATTGAAAAGTTATTTTAGCTAGTAAATGCCAAAGGGTCTAACACGGATACGTGTCGAACTATGACTTGGGTTTTGAGAGTTTTTCAGGTGTATAACTGTGGGTAACATGTGGTTGGATCATCATCTCGATTGTTCCTTAGTTGAAGTGTCTTCAGGAATTTCGAAGGGTTTGAGCACATATTGTAATCGTTAATACATATGATGTTCTAACACAGTTTTGAAGTCAAAGTATAGCTTTGAAAGATATAGGAATCTAAGAGTGATGATACTGGTTATATTTCAAATTGAATTATGCGATTTCAAAATCAGAATATGTAATTGAATTTGAATGAGTATGATTGTTTTGATTTATATGAAAGAATGGATATTGTTGTGAAAGTAGGGAGTATAGTTGATGATTGCTGAATCAGTTTTGAAAAATGTAATATATTAATTGTGAATTTATATATCTCTCGGGTATTACCTACCCGTTAAAAAAAATTTCACAATTAATATTTTGTACAAAAGAAGTTTATTACAGTCTTTATGAAAATATATGTGTATATTTTCTTTAGATGTAATATAGATTTAATGAGTTAATATTAAATTAAACTCATTTGTTTTATGGTTGGAACTAGAATTGAGTAATCCCTAAAACTTTATAAATTGCATAAGTATTTCTTCAATAATATTGAAATTATGAATCATTACTTTGTTATTTGTTGGTTTTTGTGATATTCTTGTGAACTTCGCAAGGTACGAATGATGTTATTTGAAAAGTTTCGAGTATATCGATGATGAAAGTGTAAAATCAAACATATATTCGAATAATACACTTGATTTATTATAAATTGGATTTTTTATTGAATTGAGACAGAGATTGTAATTAACGATGGTTAAGTTGCGGATGAAGGACGTACATCATTGCATATTTGTAATATGAATTAACTGAGTAGTTAAGATTCACACATAATAGCTTAGTACGGGAAGATTTATTATGGTTTAAAAATTTATACATATAAAATATACATATAAATCTTTCGATTGGAAATGAGTTAATACTTCATAACTCGTTGATACAATATATTTGTTGTTGATTCATAATGATGTCCACAATGATTCTTGAACTGACAGAGTTTGTGATGTTACAGGTGCTGTTGATTCTGACGATACTGACGGCACTGACTGTGTTGATGATGCTACGGTCCTGTTGATGCTATTGGTAAAACAATTCTAGCTTGTAAATCGTACACCATTTTCGATCAAAGTTTCTACTCTACCATCTCCGTTCACTCATTCGATTTACGTTCAGGATTAAATAATCTCTAAGATTTTGGAGATTACATAACTACCGCAGAGATATCTCTTCAATGAAGTTTATGAATTAATACTTCATCGTTTGTTGTTGTTGATATTCCTGGATATTTACAGGGCGTATGACGTTGATGTTTGAGATACATATTGTGATGTTGCGGTGTGGGATGTAGATGTTGTTGTTGGTGGTGGTGATGGTACTGTTGGTGTTGCTGATGGTGGTACTGTTTATGCTGCTGGTGCTGCTGCTGGTGTTTGTAACCTTTGCACCATATTCTCCAAAGCCACTACCCGAGCGCGAAGCTCGTTGACTTCTTCTATTACACCGGGGTGATTGTCGGTTCGGACGAGCGGATAAATAAAATCTAGAATTTGGTGTAGTATGTAATCATGACGAGATACTCTAGAAATAAGAGAGAAAATGGTGTTTCGGATAGGTTCACCGGTAAGTGCTTCAGGTTCTTCGCCAAGAGGGCAATGTGGTGGATGGAAGGGATCACCTTCTTCTTGTCTCCAATGATTAAGGAGGCTACGAACCCATCCCCAATTCATCCAGAATAGATGATGACTAATTGGTTGATCCATTCCGGTCACACTGCTTTCGAAACTTGAGTGGGATTCCATTTCGGAATCCGAGGGACTTGAACTAATGACAAATTCCATTTCGTACGATTGAATAAAGAATTTTTCGATATGAAATGATTTTCCGGCTATCGGGTGGTATTCTAATTATATAGAGCAAAAGGTTTCGTAGATTACGGAGGAATTTACGGAATATGTCAGGCAAAGTTTACAGTGACAGATACGCTAAGATATGAATTAGCAGATACGCTAAGATATGAATTTTGTCTATACACTATTCATGCAATCAATGCAATAAGATGTGTCTAGACTAAGAATGATAAGCAGGTAATTTCCGACAAGAATGATGAGCAAAACTTTTGAAATGCAGACACGGTCGAAGTCTAGACTCACAAATGCATCCTAATGACTATCAGTTAGACACACTAATGCAGACCTGGTTCGTTAAGACCACCGCTCTGATACCAACTGAAAGGACCCGTTCATATACATTATAAACGATTCACAATAGTTGATTACATCGCGAGGTATTTGACCTCTATATGATACATTTTACAAACATTGCATTCGTTTTTAAAAGACAAACTTTCTTTACAACGAAAGTTGACGGCATGCACACCATTTCATAATACATCCAACTATAATTGGCTTAATAATAATCTTGATGAACTCAATGACTCGAATGCAACGTGTTTCAAAATATGCCATGAATGACTCCAAGTAATATCCTTAAAATGAGCTAATGCACAGCGGAAGATTTCTTTAATACCTGAGAATAAACATGCTTTAAAGTGTCAACCAAAAGGTTGGTGAGTTCACAGGTTTATCATAACAATCATTTCAATATATTAATAGACCACAAGATTTCCGTTTATAAATATATGTACACTCGCAAGTGTATAAAAGTATTCTATAAGTTGTAGGCACCCGGTAACTAGCCTTAACATTCATGTTTTACCCTCTGAAGTACAGCAGATCAGGTGTGTTTAAAATAACCTCGAAGTACTAAATAATCCCATAGTCAGGATGAGGTTTGTCAGGCCCAATAGATCTATCTTTAGGATTCACGCCTACCATACATAGACAAGTAGTTTAATGTTACCAAGCTAAGGGTATATTTCTGGTTTAAACCCACGTAGAATTAGATTTAGTACTTGTGCCTATTTCGTAAAACATTTATAAAAACAGCGCATGTATTCTCAGTCCCAAAAATATATATAAAAGGGAGCAAATGAAACTCACAATACTGTATTTCGTAGTAAAAATACATATAACGTCATTTAATAAGTGCAAAGTTGGCCTCGGATTCACGAACGTATCAATATTGAGATTCAATATTGCAGGAAAGTACGTAGACGCAACGGAGATGGTAAACACTAGATTGACCTCACGAGCATACCCATGAACCATACCCATCACCTCCATAGCTATAACCCATAAGTTCCTTAGCTTCGACTCATTCAAAAAAACTATTTTGAAATCACTCTGATAGCACTCCGTCGTAATATTTTATGTATACTAATAATATCTTGAAATAATACAGAGCAAATATATATATATATATATATATATATATATATATATATATATATATATATATATATATATATATATATATATATATATATATATATATATATATATATATATATATATATATATATATATATATATATATATAAGTGAATTATTAAAGTATGAATTATTAAAGTGAATTATTAAAGTATGAATTATTATAGTGAATTATTAAAGTTTGAATTATTAAAGTGAATTATTAAAATATGAATTATTAAAGTGAATTATTAAAGTATGAATTATTAAAGTGAATTATTAAAGTATGAATTATTAAAGTGAATTATTAAAGTATGAATTATTAAAGTGAATTATTAAAGTATGAATTATTAAAGTGAATTATTAAAGCATGAATTATTAAACTGAATTATTAAAGTATGAATTATTAAAGTTAAAGTAGAGTAAAAGTAAAGTAAAGGTAAAGTTAAAGTATAGTAAAAGTATAAAAAACTATGTATGTATAATACGCGTATAAATATATATAATATTAATTTAAATCGTTATATATATTTAATGAAATAAAATATAAATATCGTTATATTTATTATCCTGGTTAAGTAATGAGTTGTCAAAAGTGATTCTAGATATTTATAAAAGTTATATACGTTTTAATAATAAAGTTCTTTTTAAACTGAAAACGTCTTTGTACGTTTGAAAATAGATTAATAGAATATTATGGAAACAATTCTCCACTAACTTTTGTCTAACTTTCGAAAATGACACTTTTTATTTTTATTTATAAATAGCTTTACAAATTATTCTGAATATCGTTAAGAGGAATAGATTTTCTCAAATTATAGTGGACCTCTCAACAGAGACTTGTAATCATAATTCAATGTTTCTGATAATTCAATCATTTAATATATTTTTTTTCGTCAAAAATCATATTGAAACAAATACGTTCGTGTAAAGTATTATACGTTTAATACTTTATTAATATTCTCAAGTTATAATATATATATATATATATATATATATATATATATATATATATATATATATATATATATATATATATATATATATATATATATATATATATATATATATATATATATATATATACATATACATATCTATTTATATATAACGGTTCGTGAATCGTCGGAATTTGGTCGAGGTTATAATGAATGTATGAACACAGTTTAAAATTCTTGAGATTTAACTTAATAAACTTTGCTTATCGTGTCTGAATAATATAAAGATTAAAGTTTAAATTTGGTCAGAAATTTCCGGGTCGTCACACCGTCCCAGAACCGAGGTCAATAAGCTCAAGACATAACTTAGAGGGTTACGAACCCAAGGATTTGATATTACCACGTACGAAAGACGATTCACAGAATTATGCCTATTGTGTCCGGGAGCATTCGAAGATGAGGAAGAGAAGATCGACGCGTTTGTGAAAGGATTACCGGAAAGAATCCAAGAAGATATAAGTTCACACGAGCCCGCCTCCATACAACAGGCATGTAGAATGGCTCACAAACTAGTGAACCAGATTGAAGAAAGAATTAAAGAACAGACTGCTGAAGAGGCCAATGTGAAGCAAGTCAAAAGAAAGTGGGAGGAAAATAGTGATAAGAATCACCAATACAACAACAACAACAATTACAACAATAATCGCAACAACTATCCCACCAATCGCAACATCAATCGCAACTACAACAAATGGCCCAACAACAACAACAACAACAACAACAACAGCAACAGCAACTACAACAATCATCCCAACAACAATAATAATAGCAACAACAACAACAATCAGAAGCAACTATGCCAAAGGTGTGAAAAGTATCACTCGGGGTTCTGCACCAAATTTTGCAACAAGTGTAAAAGAAATGGTCATAGCGCGGTGAAGTGTGAGGTCTACGGACCAGGGGTTAACAGAACGAAAGGAACAAATGGTGTCGGAACGAGTAATGGCGGAGCAAGTAGTGTCGGAGCAAGTTATGCCAATGTAGTTTGTTATAAATGTGGAAAACTGGGCCACATTATTAGAAATTGCCCAAACCAGGAGAACACGAATGGACAAGGCCGCGGAAGAGTTTTCAATATTAATGCGGCAGAGGCACAGGAAGACCCGGAGCTTGTTACGGGTACGTTTCTTATTGATAATAAATCTGCTTACGTTTTATTTGATTCGGGCGCGGATAGAAGCTATATGAGTAGAGATTTTTGTGCTAAATTAAGTTGTCCATTGACGCCTTTGGATAGTAAATTTTTACTCGAATTAGCAAATGGTAAATTAATTTCAGCAGATAATATATGTCGGAATCGAGAAATTAAACTGGTTAGCGAAACATTTAAGATTAACTTGATACCAGTAGAGTTAGGGAATTTTGATGTGATAATCGGTATAGACTGGTTGAAAGAAGTGAAAGCAGAGATCGTTTGTTACAAAAATGCAATTCGCATTATACGAGAAAAAGGAAAACCCTTAATGGTGTACGGAGAAAAGGGCAACACGAAGCTACATCTTATTAGTAATTTGAAGGCACAAAAACTAATAAGAAAAGGTTGCTATGCTGTTCTAGCACACGTCGAGAAAGTACAAACTGAAGAAAATAGCATCAATGATGTTCCCATTGCAAAAGAATTTCCCGATGTATTTCCGAAAGAATTACCGGGATTACCCCCACATCTATCCGTTGAATTTCAAATAGATCTTGTACCAGGAGCTGCACCAATAGCTCGTGCTCCTTACAGACTCGCACCCAGCGAGATGAAAGAACTGCAAAGCCAATTACAAGAACTTTTAGAGCGTGGTTTCATTCGACCAAGCACATCACCGTGGGGAGCTCCTGTTTTGTTTGTCAAGAAGAAAGATGGTACATTCAGGTTGTGTATCGACTACCGAGAGTTGAGCAAACTTACCATCAAGAACCGCTACCCACTACCGAGAATCGATGACTTATTTAATCAACTACAAGGCTCGTCTGTTTATTCAAAGATTGACTTACGTTCCGGGTATCATCAAATGCGGGTGAAAGAAGATGATATTCCAAAGACTGCTTTCAGAACACGTTACGGTCATTACGAGTTTATGGTCATGCCGTTTGGTTTAACTAATGCACCAGCTGTGTTCATGGACCTTATGAACCGAGTGTGTGGACCATACCTTGACAAGTTTGTCATTGTTTTCATTGATGACATACTTATTTACTCAAAGAATGACCAAGAACACGGTGAACATTTGAGAAAGGTGTTAGAAGTATTGAGGAAGGAAG
Source organism: Rutidosis leptorrhynchoides (assembly GCF_046630445.1). Classification (NCBI taxonomy): domain Eukaryota; kingdom Viridiplantae; phylum Streptophyta; class Magnoliopsida; order Asterales; family Asteraceae; genus Rutidosis; species Rutidosis leptorrhynchoides. The sequence goes on along the minus strand of NC_092333.1, from coordinate 310,972,594 downwards.
AATTGTACGCTAAGTTTTCAAAGTGTGCATTTTGGTTGGAAGAAGTTCAATTCCTCGGTCACATAGTGAACAAAGAAGGTATTAAGTTGGATCCGGCAAAGATAGAAACTGTTGAAAAGTGGGAAACCCCGAAAACTCCGAAACACATACGCCAGTTTTTAGGACTAGCTGGTTACTACAGAAGGTTCATCCAAGACTTTTCCAGAATAGCAAAACCCTTGACTGCATTAACGCATAAAGGGAAGAAATTTGAATGGAAGTATGAACAAGAGAAAGCGTTCCAGTTATTGAAGAAAAAGCTGTAGAAACCCGTCCTAATCCATCCAGACGAAGTCCATATCGATTATAAATGATTCACAACAGTTGATTACATCGCGAGGTACTTGACCTCTATATGATACATTTTACAAACATTGCATTCGTTTTTGAAAAGACAATCTTTCATTACAACGAAATTTGACGGCATGCATACCATTTTATATTATATCGAACTATAACTGATTTAATAAATAATCTTGATGATCTCAATGACTCGAATGCAACGTCTTTTGAAATATATCATGAATGACTCCAAGTAATGTCTCTAATATGAGCTAATGCACAGCGGAAGATTTCTTTCAAACCTGAGAATAAACATGCTTTAAAGTGTCAACCAAAAGGTTGGTGAGTTCATTAGTTTAACATAAATAATCGTTTCCATCATTTTAATTGAAATGTCCCGTTCTTATTGATTAAAAACGTTCCATATTAATTGATTTCGTTGCGAGGTTTTGACCTCTATATGAGACGTTTTTCAAAGACTGCGTTCATTTTAAAACAGCCCATAACCTTTATTTCATCAATAAAGGTTTAAAAAGCTTTACGTAGATTATCAAATAATGATAATCTAAAATATCATGTTTACACACGACCATTACATAATGGTTTACAATACAAATATGTTACAACAAAATAAGTTTCTTGAATGCAGTTTTTACACAATATCATACAAGCATGGACTCCAAATCTCGTCCTTATTTAAGTATGCGACAGCAGAAGCTCTTAATAATCACCTGAGAATAAACATGCTTAAAACGTCAACAAAAATATTGGTGAGTTATAGGTTTAACCTATATATATCAAATCATAATAATAGACCACAAGATTTCATATTTCAATACACATCCCATACATAGAGATAAAAATCATTCATATGGTGAACACCTGGTAACCGACATTAACAGGATGCATATATAAGAATATCCCCATCATTCCGGGACACCTTTCGGATATGATATAAATTTCGAAGTACTAAAGCATCCGGTACTTTGGATGGGGTTTGTTAGGCCCAATAGATCTATCTTTAGGATTCGCGTCAATTAGGGTGTATGTTCCCTAATTCTTAGATTACCAGACTTAATAAAAAGGGGCATATTCGATTTCGATAATTCAACCATAGAATGTAGTTTCACGTACTTGTATCTATTTTGTAAATCATTTATAAAACCTGCATGTATTCTCATCCCAAAAATATTAGATTTTAAAAGTGGGACTATAACTCACTTTCACAGATTTTTACTTCGTCGGGAAGTAAGACTTGGCCACTGGTTGATTCACGAACCTATAACAATATATATATATATATCAAAGTATGTTCAAAATATATTTACAACACTTTTAATATATTTTGATGTTTTAAGTTTATTAAGTCAGCTGTCCTCGTTAGTAACCTACAACTAGTTGTCCACAGTTAGATGTACAGAAATAAATCGATAAATATTATCTTGAATCAATCCACGACCCAGTGTATACATATCTCAGTATTGATCACAACTCAAACTATATATATTTTGGAATCAACCTCAACCCTGTATAGCTAACTCCAACATTCACATATAGAGTGTCTATGGTTGTTCCGAAATATATATAGATGTGTCGACATGATAGGTCAAAACATTGTATACGTGTCTATGGTATCTCAAGATTACATAATATACAATACAAGTTGATTAAGTTATGGTTGGAATAGATTTGTTACCAATTTTCACGTAGCTAAAATGAGAAAAATTATCCAATCTTGTTTTACCCATAACTTCTTCATTTTAAATCCGTTTTGAGTGAATCAAATTGCTATGGTTTCATATTGAACTCTATTTTATGAATCTAAACAGAAAAAATATAGGTTTATAGTCGGAAAAATAAGTTACAAGTCGTTTTTGTAAAGGTAGTCATTTCAGTCGAAAGAACGACGTCTAGATGACCATTTTAGAAAACATACTTCCACTTTGAGTTTAACCATAATTTTTGGATATAGTTTCATGTTCATAATAAAAATCATTTTCTCAAAATAAAAACTTTAAATCAAAGTTTATCATAGTTTTTAATTAACTAACCCAAAACAGCCCGCGGTGTTACTACGACGGCGTAAATCCGGTTTTACGGTGTTTTTTGTGTTTCCAGGTTTTAAATCATTAAGTTAGCATATCATATAGATATATAACATGTGTTTAGTTGATTTTAAAAGTCAAGTTAGAAGGATTAACTTTTGTTTGCGAACAAGTTTAGAATTAACTAAACTATGTTCTAGTGATTACAAGTTTAAACCTTCGAATAAGATAGCTTTATATGTATGAATTGAATGATGTTATGAATATCATTACTACCTTAAGTTCCTTGGATAAACCTACTGGAAAAGAGAAAAATGGATCTAGCTTCAACGGATCCTTGGATTGCTCGAAGTTCTTGAAGCAGAATCATGACACGAAAACAAGTTCAAGTAAGATCATCACTTGAAATAAGATTGTTATAGTTATAGAAATTGAACCAAAGTTTGAATATGATTATTACCTTGTATTAGAATGATAACCTACTGTAATAAACAAAGATTTCTTGAGGTTGGATGATCACCTTACAAGATTGGAAGTGAGCTAGCAAACTTGAAAGTATTCTTGATTTTATGTAACTAGAACTTGTGGAATATATGAAGAACACTTAGAACTTGAAGATAGAACTTGAGAGAGATCAATTAGATGAAGAAAATTGAAGAATGAAAGTGTTTGTAGGTGTTTTTGGTCGTTGGTGTATGGATTAGATATAAAGGATATGTAATTTTGTTTTCATGTAAATAAGTCATGAATGATTACTCATATTTTTGTAATTTTATGAGATATTTCATGCTAGTTGCCAAATGATGGTTCCCACTTGTGTTAGGTGACTCAAATGGGCTACTAAGAGCTGATCATTGGAGTGTATATACCAATAGTACATACATCTAAAAGCTGTGTATTGTACGAGTACGAATAGGGGTGCATACGAGTAGATTTGTTGATGAAACTGAACGAGGATGTAATTGTAAGCATTTTTGTTAAGTAGAAGTATTTTTATAAGTGTATTGAAGTCTTTAAAAAGTGTATAAATACATATTAAAACACTACATGTATATACATTTTAACTGAGTCGTTAAGTCATCGTTAGTCGTTACATGTAAGCGTTGTTTTGAAACCTTTAGGTTAACGATCTTGTTAAATGTTGTTAACCCAATGTTTATAATATCAAATGAGATTTTAAATTATTATATTATCATGATATTATCATGTATGAATATCTCTTAATATGATATATATACATTAAATGTCTTTACAACGATAATCGTTACATATATATCTCGTTTAAAAATCATTAAGTTAGTAGTCTTGTTTTTACATATGTAGTTCATTATTAATATACTTAATGATATGTTTACTTATCATAGTATCATGTTAAATATATATATATATCCATATATATGTCATCATATAGTTTTTACAAGTTTTAACGTTCGTGAATCACCGGTCAACTTGGGTGGTCAATTGTCTATATGAAACATATTTCACTTAATCAAGTCTTAACAAGTTTGATTGCTTAACATGTTAGAAACATTCAATCATGTAAATATCAATCTCAATTAATATGTATAAACATGGAAAAGTTCGGGTCACTACAGTACCTACCCGTTAAATAAATTTCGTCCCAAAATTTTAAGCTGTTGAAGGTGTTGACGAATCTTCTGGAAATAGATGCGGGTATTTCTTCTTCATCTGATCTTCATGCTCCCAGGTGAACTCGGTTCCTCTACGAGCATTCCATCGAACCTTAACAATTGGTATCTTGTTTTGCTTAAGTCTTTTAACCTCACGATCCATTATTTCGACGGGTTCTTCGATGAATTGAAGTTTTTCGTTGATTTGTATTTCATCTAACGGAATAGTGAGATCTTCTTTAGCAAAACATTTCTTCAAATTCGAGACGTGGAAAGTGTTATGTACAGCCGTGAGTTATTGAGGTAACTCAAGTCGGTAAGCTACTGGTTCGACACGATCAATAATCTTGAATGGTCCAATATACCTTGGATTTAATATCCCTCGTTTACCAAATCGAACAACGCCTTTCCAAGGTGCAACTTTAAGCATGACCATCTCTCCAATTTCAAATTCTATATCTTTTCTTTTAATGTCAGCGTAGCTCTTTTGTCGACTTTGGGCGGTTTTCAACCGTTGTTGAATTTGGATGATCTTCTCGGTAGTTTCTTGTATAATCTCCGGACCCGTAATCTGTCTATCCCCCACTTCACTCCAACAAATCAGAGACCTGCACTTTCTACCATAAAGTGCTTCAAACGGCGCCATCTCAATGCTTGAATGGTAGCTGTTGTTGTAGGAAAATTCTGCTAACGGTAGATGTCGATCCCAACTGTTTCTGAAATCAATAACACATGCTCGTAGCATGTCTTCAAGCGTTTGTATCGTCCTTTCGCTCTGCCCATCAGTTTGTGGATGATAGGCAGTACTCATGTCTAGACGAGTTCCTAATGCTTGCTGTAATGCCTGCCAGAATCTTGAAATAAATCTGCCATCCCTATCAGAGATAATAGAGATTGGTATTCCATGTCTGGAGACGACTTCCTTCAAATACAGTCGTGCTAACTTCTCCATCTTGTCATCTTCTCTTATTGGCAGGAAGTGTGCTGATTTGGTGAGACGATCAACTATTACCCAAATAGTATCAAAACCACTTGGAGTCCTTGGAAATTTAGTGATGAAATCCATGGTAATATTTTCCCATTTCTATTCCGGGATTTCGGGTTGTTGAAGTAGACCTAATGGTTTCTGATGCTCAGCTTTGACCTTAGAACACGTCAAACATTCTCCTACGTATTTAGCAACATCGGCTTTCATACCCGGCCACCAAAAATGTTTCTTGAGATCCTTGTACATCTTCCCCGTTCCAGGATGTATTGAGTATCTGGTTTTATGAGCTTCTCTAAGTACCATTTCTCTCATATCTCCAAATTTTGGTACCCAAATCCTTTCAGCCCTATACCGGGTTCCGTCTTCCCGAATATTAAGATGCTTCTCTGATCCTTTGGGTATTTCATCCTTTAAATTTCCCTCTTTTAAAACTCCTTGTTGCACCTCCTTTATTTGAGTAGTAAGGTTATTATGAATCATTATATTCATATATTTTACTCGAATGGGTTCTCTGTCCTTCCTGCTCAAGGCATCGGCTACCACATTTGCCTTCCCCGGGTGGTAACGAATCTCAAAGTAGTAATCATTCAATAATTCAATCCACCTACGCTGCCTCATATTCAGTTGTTTCTTATTAAATATGTGTTGAAGACTTTTGTGGTCGGTATATATAATACTTTTGACCCCATATAAGTAGTGCCTCCAAGTCTTTAATGTAAAAACAACCGCGCCTAATTCCAAATCATGCGTCGTATAATTTTGTTCGTGAATCTTCAATTGTCTAGACGCATAAGCAATCACTTTCATTCGTTGCATTAATACACAACCGAGACCTTGCTTTGATGCGTCACAATAAATCACAAAATCATCATTCCCTTTAGGCAATGACAATATAGGTGCCGTAGTTAGCTTTTTCTTCAATAACTGAAACACTTTCTCTTGTTCATCATTCCATTCAAATTTCTTCCCTTTATGCGTTAATGCAGTCAAGGGTTTTGCTATTCTGGAAAAGTCTTGGATGAACCTTCTGTAGTAACCAGCTAGTCCTAAAAACTGGCGTATGTGTTTTGGAGTTTTCGGGGTTTCCCACTTTTCAACAGTTTCTATCTTTGCCGGATCCACCTTAATACCTTCTTTGTTCACTATGTGACCGAGGAATTGAACTTCTTCCAACCAAAATGCACACTTTGAAAACTTAGCGTACAATTCTTCCTTCCTCAATACTTCTAACACCTTTCTCAAATGTTCACCGTGTTCTTGGTCATTCTTTGAGTAAATAAGTATGTCATCAATGAAAACAATGACAAACTTATCAAGGTATGGTCCACACACTCGGTTCATAAGGTCCATGAACACAGCTGGTGCATTAGTTAAACCAAACGGCATGACCATAAACTCGTAATGACCGTAACGTGTTCTGAAAGCAGTCTTTGGAATATCATCTTCTTTCACCCGCATTTGATGATACCCGGAACGTAAGTCAATCTTTGAATAAACAGACGAGCCTTGTAGTTGATCAAATAAGTCGTCGATTCTAGGTAGTGGGTAGCGGTTCTTGATGGTAAGTTTGTTCAACTCTCGGTAGTCGATACACAACCTGAATGTACCATCTTTCTTCTTGACAAACAAAACAGGAGCTCCCCACGGTGATATGCTTGGTCGAATGAAACCACGCTCTAAAAGTTCTTGTAATTGGCTTTGCAATTCTTTCATCTCGCTGGGTGCGAGTCTGTAAGGAGCACGAGCTATTGGTGCAGCTCCTGGTACAAGATCTATTTGAAATTCAACGGATCGATGTGGGGGTAATCCCGGTAATTCTTTCGGAAATACATCGGGAAATTCTGTTGCAATGGGAACATCATTGATGCTCTTTTCTTCAGTTTGTACTTTTTCGACGTGTGCTAGAACAGCATAGCAACCTTTTCTTATTATTTTTTGTGCCTTCAAATTACTAATAAGATGTAGCTTCGTGTTGCCCTTTTCTCCGTACACCATTAAGGGTTTTCCTTTTTCTCGTATAATGCGAATTGCATTTTTGTAACAAACGATCTCTGCTTTCACTTCTTTCAACCCGTCCATACCGATTATCACATCAAAACTCCCTAACTCTACTGGTATCAAATCAATCTTAAATGTTTCGGTAACCAGTTTAATTTCTCGATTCCGACATATATTATCTGCTGAAATTAATTTACCATTCGCTAATTCGAGTAAAAATTTACTATACAAAGGCGTTAATGGACAACTTAATTTAGCACAAAAATCTCTACTCATATAGCTTCTATCCACACCCGAATCAAATAAAACGTAAGCAGATTTATTGTCAATAAGAAACGTACCCGTAACAAGCTCCGGGTCTGAAAGGACCCGTTCATATACATTATAAACGATTCACAATAGTTGATTACATTGCGAGGTATTTGACCTCTATATGATACATTTTACAAACATTGCATTCGTTTTTAAAAGACAATCTTTCTTTACATCGAAAATTGACAGGCATGCATACCATTTCATAATATCCACTCTCCAACTATAAATTGATTTAATAATAATCTTTGATGAACTCAATGACTCGAATGCAACGTTCTTCGAAATATGCTATGAAAGACTCCAAGTAATATCTTTAAAATGAGCAAATGCACAGCGGAAGATTTCTTTAACACCTGAGAATAAACATGCTTTAAAGTGTCAACCAAAAGGTTGGTGAGTTCATTAGTTTATCATAATCATTTATTTTCATCATTTTAATAGACCACAAGAATTTCATTTCCAGTTCTCATAAATATACGTCCCATGCATAGAGACAAAAATAATCATTCATATGGTGAACACCTGGTAACCGACATTAACTAGATACATATAAGAATATCCCCTATCATTCCGGGATCCTCCTTCGGACATGATATAAATTTCGAAGTACTAAAGCATCCGGTACTTTGGATGGGGTTTGTTAGGCCCAATAGATCTATCTTTAGGATTCGCGTCAATTAGGGTGTCAGTTCCCTAATTCTTAGATTACCAGACTTAATAAAAAGGGCATATTCGATTTAATAATCCAGCCATAGAATGTAGTTTTAAGTACTTGTGTCTATTTCGTAAAATAGTTATAAAAGCAGCGCATGTATTCTCAGTCCCAAAATATATATTGCGAAAGCATTTAAAAAGGGATTAATGAAACTGGCGCATATAAATATTGTAAAACAGTTAATAAAGCATTTGCATGTATTCGCAGTTCAAAATATATTTCAAAAACATTTAATAAAACAATTGTAAAAACAGCGCATGTATTCTCAGTCCCAAAAATGTAAAGAGTAAAAGTGTCATAACCCGTCCTTAACCATAAGAACGAGTTAGATAACGTATGATTTCATTACGAGGTATTGACCTCTATATGCGATATTTTTAAAATAACAACTGCATTTATTTTACATTACAAACCATAACTCTTATTTTAATACAAGCTTTAGACAATATAAAGATGATTATCGTTTAGCGATAATCTTAGACTTACAAACTTTACATATGATGATAACAATACGATTTCTAGCATATTTTACATAACAACTCCTCGGATATGCAGTTTTGTTTTTGACACAAATATGCGTACACAAGATCTTGCTTAAATTCAACATGTTGCAGCGGAAACTTTTAGTTATCACCTGAGAATAGACATGTTTAAAACGTCAACATAAAGTTGGTGAGATATAGGTTTAATGCCGGCAGCAATATATATATATATAGACCACAAGATTTCATATATAAACATTTTAATAAAAATATTCTAAGTGGTTGAGCACTTGGTAACCATACTTAACATTTAATCACGTCGCATATTCCCTTTATTATGAAATCTTACTACACCGTACCAAGTGTAATCACGAAACGAAGTACTGTGCAACCGTTGAATACTGGTCGTCCAGTCCGATTGGGGTTGTCAGGCCCGATAGATCTATCAACAAGATTCGCGTTTACAATACCCATGTAAATTGTAGTTACCAAGCTACAGGGAAGTATGCCAGTGGTACAACTCAACGTAGAATATATTTTTCAGTTACTTGTGTCCATAACGTAAAACATAAAATACATGTATTCTCATCCCGAAATACTTAGAGTTTAAAAGTGGGACTATATACTCACTTTTGCCTTGAAGATATATATATTTTGACTTGGTCTCCGGTTGATATCACGAACCTATCCATATATAATATATCAATATATTTTCATTTTAAACAATCGTCACATATATATACTTATAATACTTTTAATATCTTCTTAGTCCGTAGTTAGCAATTCAATTTTAGTGGTTCATATTTAGGTGTTTAATAAATAAATAAAACCCCTATCGAAATAAATAAAACCCCCAATCGTATTCGTATTGGTCGGGATTAATCTTGACCCACGGTACCGGTGTTGTCAAATGACGTGTTGCGTACATAAAGTACCGGTGTTGTCAAATGACGTGTTGCGTACAATCATGGGATCTTATGATTAATCTTCTCGTATTGTTTACGGGTGATCCTGAAATATATAAAATTAAATTATGAGTACATATATATAAAATATCATGTTATTTTAAAAAGATGTGATTTATTTAATTTTTCTCCAATTATTTTCGTGGCTAAACTAGTTTTGGATATCCGATCTTGTTTTGGTCATAGTTTCTTCGTTACAACTCTGTTTTCGTTGGTTCAACTTGCCACTTCCTTGGATCGAGTCCTTCTTTAAGAATATGAACTGTAAATACCTTAGTTTGTATTCGAAATCACAGGTCATAGGTCAAACTTTGGTGAAACTTATGAAGTTAATCATTTTCCATCATGTAAACAACCTTAAATGATTATTTTTCTAAAAATACTTATACTTTGAGTTAAATCATGAAATTTTTATGTGTTAACATATTCATAAGAAATATCATTTTTCCAGAATATAAACCTCCAATTCAAAGTTCAAGATGGTTTTTAATTATCCAACCCAAAACAGCCCCCGGTTGCACTTCGATGTCGTAAATTCAGTTTTTAAGGTGTTCTTTGAAAAACCAAGTTTTACCTTATTAAGTTAGCATATATTTATGATATATTACAGGTCTTGAAGTATTTTAAAAGTTAAGTTAGAAGGATCTATTTAGTTTGCAAACAAGTTTGAAATCATTCAAACTATGTTCTTGTTGTTAAAATTGTATACCATAAAATAAGATAGCTATATATATATGAATCGAATAAGGTTATGAACAAAGTTACTACCTCAAGTTACTTGGACAAGATTTCTGTAAAAGAGGAGTAAAAACCTAGAACCAAAAGAGTGGTGGAGTTGGATCAAAAGGTTGGAAGTAAACTTGTGTTCTTGGAAGGATTCTTGAAGTGTTTTTGTAAGGGTTTTCTTATGGTGTTTAAGTGATGTTCTTGAAGCTATATTTTCATGGTGATAGGCTGAGATGGTTAAGGTGTTTAAGGGTTCTAAGTGTGTGTGTTTTAGCTAGGAGATTGAAGTAGTAATTGAATCAAAAATGGTCATCTTTATAGCCATAAATGGCGTGACCTATGGTAGACAAAAACAAAGTTCTAGCTTGTAATCTTGTGTAATTATTGATGCTAGAGGTTAAAATGAGTTTACCTCTTGGTGAGGGCAACAATAGGAGCTGATTAGGTGGTGATTTGATGTGTATATACCAATAGTAAATACGTATAGAAGCTAGGTATGATACGAGTACATATACTCTAGATATACGTATAGAAATCTTGTGAAAACGGAACGAGGATTCAAATATAGCTATCTTTTGTGAATACACTTATATTGTTTTATGTATTTAAGTCCTTAAAAAGTGATTAAATACATTATATATACGATATATGTATAAACATTATAGGTCATAAGTATTTATATCAAAAAAAACGTTACGTATGGTTATTGTTTTGAAAACTTAAGTTAGTAGTTTCAAAATATACTTATAACTTATTGTTATTAATACAAAATGAGATATTAAAACATCCATAAATCATGTTAAATATGTATATATACATATATATACACAAACGTATAATTATCATATATTATATAGTTCGTGATATCATCGGTCAAACTAGACGGTCAAACGTTGTGTAAAACTCTTTTCGAAAACATAAATCTTAACAATTTGGATTGCTTATCATGTTGGTAAGGTTTAATTTATGTAAATATTAATCTTATAAGTATAGAACGATCGAAAAAGTGCGGGTCATTACAGTACCTACCTGTTAAATAAATTTCGTCCCGAAATTTTAAAATTGTACCTATTTTGCGTCATCGGGAAACAAGTGTGGATATTTTCGTTTCATCTGATCCTCTCGTTCCCAAGTAAACTCAGGACCCCTTCGAGCATTCCAACGAACCTTAACGATCGGTATATTGCTCTGCTTGAGCCGTTTAATTTCACGATCCATGATTTCGATTGGTTCTTCGATAAATTGTAGTTTCTCATCGACATGGATTTCTTCAAGAGGAATGGTGAGGTCTTCCTTTGCAAGACACTTCTTAAGGTTCGAGACGTGAAATGTATTATGTACTCCGGCGAGTTGTTGTGGTAACTCGAGTCGATAAGCTACCGGTCCAATGCGTTCGATGATCTTGAACGGGCCTACATATCTTGGGTTCAGTTTACCTCTTTTTCCGAAGCGTATTACACCTTTCCACGGTGACACCTTTAACATAACCATGTCCCCAATCTGAAACTCTAATGGTTTTCTTCGGACATCGGCGTAGCTCTTTTGGCGACTACGGGCTGTTTTCAATCTCTCCTTGATTTGTACTATCTTCTCAGTCGTTTCGTGTATGATCTCGGGACCAGTTAATTGTCGATCTCCTACTTCATTCCAACAAATAGGAGATCTACACTTCCTTCCGTACAATGCTTCGAATGGCGCAGCTTTAATGCTCGCATGATAACTATTATTATACGAGAATTCTGCTAATGGTAGATATTTATCCCATCCGTTTCCAAAATCGATCACACATGCCCTGAGCATGTCTTCAAGAGTCTGAATTGTTCTTTCACTCTGCCCGTCGGTTTGCGGATGATATGCGGTGCTCATATCCAAACGAGTTCCTAGGGCCTCCTGTAGTGATTGCCAGAACTTTGATGTAAATCTACTATCACGATCGGATATAATGGAAATAGGTATTCCATGCCTTGAAACAATTTCCTTTATGTATAATCGTAGTAGTTTCTTCATTCTATCCATTCCCTTTATAGGCAAGAAATGTGCAGATTTGGTGAGACGATCAACTATTACCCAAATGGTGTCATAACCCCAGGCAGTCTTAGGTAATTTTGTGATGAAATCCATGGTAATACCATCCCATTTCCATTCTGGAATTTCTGGTTGTTGAAGTAACCCTGACGGCTTCTGGTGTTCTGCTTTGACTTTGGAACAAGTTAAACACTCTCCAACATATGTTGCAACGTCTGTCTTTAAATTAGGCCACCAATAATGTGTCTTAAGATCTTGGTACATCTTTCCAACTCCAGGATGTATCGAGTATCTTGTCTTATGTGCCTCATTCAATATCAACTTCCTTAATCCACCCAACTTTGGTACCCAAATACGATTTGCAAAATATCGAATTCCGTCTTTCCGTATAACGAGTTGCTTCTCATACTTCTTCATTGTTTCATTTCCTATGTTTTCTTTAGTAAGTGCTTCTTGTTGAACCTCTTTGATTTGTGAGTTGAGATTCATGCGAATTTTTATGTTCATTGCTCGTACTCGTATTGGTTCTCGTTCCTTTCTGCTTAAAGCATCGGCCACCACGTTCGCCTTCCCGGGATGATAACGAATTTCACAATCATAGTCGTTTATCAGCTCGACCCACCTACGTTGCCTCATGTTCAACTGTTTCTGATCAAAAATATGTTGAAGACTTTTATGATCAGTAAACACAGTGCATCTAACCCCATATAAGTAGTGTCTCCATATCTTCAACGCAAACACGACTGCTCCCAGTTCTAGATCATTCGTCGTATAATTCTGCTCGTGAATCTTCAATTGTCGAGATGCGTATGCAATAACTTTCTTTCGTTGCATAAGAACACAACCAAAACCTTGTCGCGAAGCGTCACAATATATTTCAAAATCATCGTTCCCTTCAGGTAACGATAAAATAGGCGCCGTAGTTAACTTCTTCTTTAGTAATTGAAATGCATTCTCCTGCTCTGAGGTCCATTCGTATTTCTTCCCTTTTTGCGTTAACGCTGTCAACGGCTTAGCTATTCGAGAAAAATCTTGAATAAACCTTCTATAATAACCGGCTAAACCCAAAAATTGGCGTATCTGCATTGGTGTTTTAGGAGTTTCCCATTTTTCAATGGCCTCAATTTTAGCTGGATCAACCTGAATTCCTTTGCTACTAACAACGTGACCAAGAAATTGCACTTCTTTCAACCAGAAAGCACACTTAGAAAATTTAGCGTATAGCTGTTCTTTTCTCAACAACTCTAATATTAACCTTAAATATTGCTCATGCTCTTGCTCACTCTTGGAATAGATAAGAATGTCATCAATGAAAACAATAACAAACTTATCTAAATATGGACTACAAACTCGATTCATGAGGTCCATGAATACAGCTGGCGCATTCGTCAATCCAAACGGCATGACCAAAAATTCGTAATGACCGTAACGTGTCCGAAAAGCAGTTTTCGGTATATCTTCTTCTTTGACGCGTAATTGATGATAGCCCGATCTTAGGTCAATTTTCGAGTACACACATGATCCTTGCAGTTGATCAAATAAGTCGTCAATTCTCGGTAATGGATACCGATTTTTGATAGTTAACTTATTTAATTCACGATAATCTATACACATCCTAAAAGATCCATCTTTCTTTTTAACAAATAGAATCGGAGCTCCCCATGGTGAAGTACTTGGTCGTATGAATCCACGATCCAGTAATTCTTTTAACTGACTCTGAAGTTCTTTTAACTCGGACGGTGCAAGTCTATATGGAGCACGGGCAACTGGTGCAGCTCCTGATACTAAATCTATTTGAAATTCTACAGATCTAAATGGAGGTAATCCCGGCAACTCTTCTGGAAAAACTTCAGGAAAATCTCTTGCCACAGGCACGTCGTTGATGCACTTCTCTTTTTCTTTCTTTTTAACTTTATTAACATGTGCTAGAATAGCATAACATCCCTTTTCTAAACACTTCTTGGCTTTCAAACAGCTAATGAGTTTTAGCTTTGAGTTACTCTTCTCTCCATAAATCATCACCGGCATTTTATCCTTACAAGGAATGCGAATTGCCTTATTGGCACACACAACTTCAGCTCCTACTTTGGATATCCAGTCCATGCCGACTATTACATCAAAACTTCCTAATTCTACTGGTATCAAGTCAATTTTAAACGTTTCTCCGGCTAAATTTATTTTACAATCACGACAAATTTTATCGGCTTTAATTAGTTTACCATTAGCTAACTCAATCATGTACTTAGCATCTAGAGGTAATGATGAACAATTCAATTTAGCGTAAAAGCCTCTACTCACGTAACTTCTATCGGCACCAGTATCAAATATAATAGATGCGGATAAGTTATTAATGGTAAACGTACCCGTAACAAGCTCCGGGTCTTCACACGCCTCTCTAGCATTAATAACAAATGCTCTTCCACGTGCAGATCCATTATTCTTCTCTGGATTCGGACACTGGCTCTTATAGTGACCTTGTTTTCCACACCCATAACAAGTAATGGTAGCCAAAGCAGTTCTATTTTCATTGGTGGCAGGAGTCTTGGTACCATTTGTATTTGTAACGAGAGCCCTACAATCTTCAGCAAGATGACCCTTTCGATTACATTTGTTGCATACCACATTACAGTAGCCAGAGTGATGTTTGTGGCATCAGTTACATAAAGGATTTTGTCCTTTGTAACCAAAGCTTAAACCACTACCCGCACCTTGCGTGATTTCTTGCTTCTTAAAAGATTGTTGTTGGTTACCTCGATCATAATTTCCATTCCACTTTCTTTTGTTACCTGATACCTTCACATCAGTATTGGATACTTTCTTATCCATAATGACCTGATCCATTAGCTCATTTGCCATGGTTATAGCTTCATGAATTGTCTTAGGTTTCGATGCTGTAACATTTGCCTTGACCTTTTTGGGCAAACCATCTTTGTACATTTGAATCTTCCGTTCTTCGGTTGGAACCAATTCAGGACATAGCAAAACTAATTCCATGAATCGCTGATTGTAGTTGGTGATTTCAGTACCAACAACCTTCAGGCTTCGTAATTCATCTTCCAACTTCCTAACCTCGTTCCTTGGACAATACTCGTTGATTAACATTATTTTGAATTCTTCCCATGGGGTATCATAAGCTACATCTCCTCCTACAGCCTTCACATAATTTTTCCACCACGTGAGTGCACTATCTTGTAAAGTGCACGATGCATACTTGGTCATGTCCTTTTCAACACAACCACTGATTTTAAACACAGTCTCCATCTTTTCTATCTACCGGGTTAAACCGATCGGTCCTTCTGTTCCACTGAATGATGAGGGCTTGCAAGCTTGAAAAGTTTTGTAGGTACATCCTACACGAGGATTTGGGTTAACTGCAGCAGCTCTTGTAGCTTAGACCCATAACATTCTGTCGTTCACTCGCTGGTTGATGAATTCCTCAACTTCTTGTTCCGTCATTCGATTCAATCGCGCCATATTCTTCTATAAGAATGAAAAGAAAATAATTATTCACATGGAATATTATAGATGTAGTGTATATTTACAGTACATTATAGCTTATTAATAATATGAACCAGGTATTATTATAAAAGCCTTTTCTTCTTATTAGCGTTTTATAATTATATCTAGGGTAGTACCTACCCGTTAATTTCCATACTTAATAGCTTAGTACAGAACCAATTACTACCATCTAAATAATACTTAACCATGGAAAATTATTGCATTTCATACTTCACTATTTTACATATGCTTATCTTACATCGAACATTAAGCAAACCACACTAATAATATTATACAAAACATTATATGATCCCATGGTTTAATACGGCAGCGCATCGTTTGGTCTATTTTCTAGGACGTTTAGGTTCAAAGAATCGCTTAACGCTTATCCTGGCTGTCTGCCTATATTTTGGCGGTGAGGCTGAAGAACTGGATGCCGGGATAGAACGAATAAGAATAGCAGGAATAGGGGTGGTAGTGTCTAGTGGAGTTGGTGCCACATCATCCTCACTAAACTCGGGATTTGAATTTTCTAATTCATTAGCCTTTCATTTCTTTCCTAGTTCGAACTTGTATTTCGTAATTTCCTGTATTTCTTCCTCGGGTTCACTTTCCTCCTCGGGTTCACTTTCCTCCTCGGGTTCACTTTCCTCCTCGGGTTCACTTTCCGGGTTCTCTATAGTTGGTTCATCCGGAATTTGTGAGTCTTCCTCAAAGATATTATTTTCGTCATCGGATAGGTTAATGACTGGAACACCATCTGAAGATTCTGGTTCGGAGTCGCTGAATGTGATAACAAGTTTTGAGCCCGACATCTATCACACAACAACTAACCCATTAGTACTACATAATATTTACATATAAATTTTAACCAACAATGATAAGCAATGGTTTTTAAATCAGACCCGGTCAAAGTCCAGACTTACTAATGTATCCTAACGACTTATCAGTTAGACACACTAATGCAAACCTGGTTCGCTAAGACCACCGCTCTGATACCACATGTCATAACCCGTCCTTAACCATAAGAACGAGTTAGATAACGTATGATTTCATTGCGAGGTATTGACCTCTATATGCGACATTTTTAAAAGAACAACTGCATTTATTTTACATTACAAACCATAACTCTTATTTTAATACAAGCTTTAGACAATATAAAGATGATTATCGTTTAGCGAAAATCTTAGACTTACAAACTTTACATATGATGATAACAATACGATTTCTAGCATATTTTACATAACAACTCCTCGGATATGCAGTTTTGTTTTTGACACAAATATGCGTACACAAAATCTTGCTTAAATTCAACATGTTGCAGCGGAAGCTTTTAGTTATCACCTGAGAATAGACATGTTTAAAACGTCAACATAAAGTTGGTGAGATATAGGTTTAATGCCGGCAGCAATATATATATATAGACCACAAGATTTCATATATAAACATTTTAATAAAAATATTCTAAGTGGTTGAGCACTTGGTAACCATACTTAACATTTAATCACGTCGCATATTCCCTTTATTATGAAATCTTACTACACCGTACCAAGTGTAATCACGAAACGAAGTACTGTGCAACCGTTGAATACTGGTCGTCCAGTCCGATTGGGGTTGTCAGGCCCGATAGATCTATCAACAGGATTCGCGTTTACAATACCCATGTAAATTGTAGTTACCAAGCTACAGGGAAGTATGCCAGTGGTACAACTCAACGTAGAATATATTTTTCAGTTACTTGTGTCCATAACGTAAAACATAAAATACATGTATTCTCATCCCGAAATACTTAGAGTTTAAAAGTGGGACTATATACTCACTTTTGCCTTGAAGATATATATATTTTGACTTGGTCTCCGGTTGATATCACGAACCTATCCATATATAATATATCAATATATTTTCATTTTAAACAATCGTCACATATATATACTTATAATACTTTTAATATCTTCTTAGTCCGTAGTTAGCAATTCAATTTTAGTGGTTCATATTTAGGTGTTTAATAAATAAATAAAACCCCTATCGAAATAAATAAAACCCCCAATCGTATTCGTATTGGTCGGGATTAATCTTGACCCACGGTACCGGTGTTGTCAAATGACGTGTTGCGTACATAAAGTACCGGTGTTGTCAAATGACGTGTTGCGTACAATCATGGGATCTTATGATTAATCTTCTCGTATTGTTTACGGGTGATCCTGAAATATATAAAATTAAATTATGAGTACATATATATAAAATATCATGTTATTTTAAAAAGATGTGATTTATTTAATTTTTCTCCAATTATTTTCGTGGCTAAACTAGTTTTGGATATCCGATCTTGTTTTGGTCATAGTTTCTTCGTTACAACTCTGTTTTCGTTGGTTCAACTTGCCACTTCCTTGGATTGAGTCCTTCTTTAAGAATATGAACTGTAAATACCTTAGTTTGTATTCGAAATCACAGGTCATAGGTCAAACTTTGGTGAAACTTATGAAGTTAATCATTTTCCATCATGTAAACAACCTTAAATGATTATTTTTCTAAAAATACTTATACTTTGAGTTAAATCATGAAATTTTTATGTGTTAACATATTCATAAGAAATATCATTTTTCCAGAATATAAACCTCCAATTCAAAGTTCAAGATGGTTTTTAATTATCCAACCCAAAACAGCCCCCGGTTGCACTTCGACGTCGTAAATTCAGTTTTTAAGGTGTTCTTTGAAAAACCAAGTTTTACCTTATTAAGTTAGCATATATTTATGATATATTACAGGTCTTGAAGTATTTTAAAAGTTAAGTTAGAAGGATCTATTTAGTTTGCAAACAAGTTTGAAATCATTCAAACTATGTTCTTGTTGTTAAAATTGTATACCATAAAATAAGATAGCTATATATATATGAATCGAATAAGGTTATGAACAAAGTTACTACCTCAAGTTACTTGGACAAGATTTCTGTAAAAGAGGAGTAAAAACCTAGAACCAAAAGAGTGGTGGAGTTGGATCAAAAGGTTGGAAGTAAACTTGTGTTCTTGGAAGGATTCTTGAAGTGTTTTTGTAAGGGTTTTCTTATGGTGTTTAAGTGATGTTCTTGAAGCTAGATTTTCATGGTGATAGGCTGAGATGGTTAAGGTGTTTAAGGGTTCTAAGTGTGTGTGTTTTAGCTAGGAGATTGAAGTAGTAATTGAATCAAAAATGGTCATCTTTATAGCCATAAATGGCGTGACCTATGGTAGACAAAAACAAAGTTCTAGCTTGTAATCTTGTGTAATTATTGATGCTAGAGGTTAAAATGAGTTTACCTCTTGGTGAGGGCAACAATAGGAGCTGATTAGGTGGTGATTTGATGTGTATATACCAATAGTAAATACGTATAGAAGCTAGGTATGATACGAGTACATATACTCTAGATATACGTATAGAAATCTTGTGAAAACGGAACGAGGATTCAAATATAGCTATCTTTTGTGAATACACTTATATTGTTTTATGTATTTAAGTCCTTAAAAAGTGATTAAATACATTATATATACGATATATGTATAAACATTATAGGTCATAAGTATTTATATCAAAAAAAACGTTACGTATGGTTATTGTTTTGAAAACTTAAGTTAGTAGTTTCAAAATATACTTATAACTTATTGTTATTAATACAAAATGAGATATTAAAACATCCATAAATCATGTTAAATATGTATATATACATATATATATACACAAACGTATAATTATCATATATTATATAGTTCGTGATATCATCGGTCAAACTAGACGGTCAAACGTTGTGTAAAACTCTTTTCGAAAACATAAATCTCAACAATTTGGATTGCTTATCATGTTGGTAAGGTTTAATTTATGTAAATATTAATCTTATAAGTATAGAACGATCGAAAAAGTGCGGGTCATTACAAAAAGGGAGCAAATGAAACTCACCATACTGTATTTCATAGTAAAAATACATATAACGTCATGGAACAAGTGCAAGGTTGGCCTCGGATTCACGAACCTAAATTAATTATACATAATTATATGTTGGTCAATATTTGTCTAACAAATTAGGTCAAGTCATAATGTACCACAATCCTAATGCTCGAGACTAATATGCAAAAGTCAACAAAAGTAAATTTGACTCAAAATAATTTCCAAAAATCTATACATGATTAATATGTAGTTTAAATATCATCGTTTTATATTTTTAAATATTTTTAAAAGATTTATTAGAGTAAATAATATAATTTATTTATTAATAAATAAAATTTTATAATAAATTTATATAATAAAATATACTTTTATATATATTAAGTAATAAAATTTATAGGGTTCATTTAATATCATAAAGATAATATGATAGGTATTATTAAAGTAAGTTATTACACATAGTAAAATATGTTTGTATCACATATTTATTTGATAAAATAATATCTATAATGATAGTGAGTAAAAGTTGTATTATTTTGTAATAATAATTATTATTATAAAAATATCATTATTTATAATTACTAAGATGACAATATGATAAAACGATAATTCTAATTACGATATCTTTAATATTTACGATAATTTTTAATATTATCTTTAAAATAATAATTCTATTTAAAATAATAATAATAATAATGATATTTTATAGTAACAATGACATTTCTATTAAAATGATAATTTTTGTTAAAATGATAGTTTTAATACTAACGATACTTTTAATAATAATAGTAATGATAAAAATAATAAGAACGATAATTTTATCTAAATCAATATCTTATAATATTTTAATTTCATCATGATACTCTTACCCATTATTTCCTAATCGTTTTGTTTAATAGCTTTTAATCGTCTTTTATATCGTGTTCATAATAATGATAATAATAATAATCAAAATAATTAGGTGTTACAAATATTTGTTTTAATTACACTAATATTAATAATGATAGTTACTATAATATTATTACCGATAATAATAATAATTATCTTAATGATAATATAGTAGTAATAATAATAACAATAACAATAACCATTTTTAAATAATGATATATATATTAATAATGATAATAATAATAATAATAATACCAACAATAATAATAATAATAATAATAATAATAATAATAATAATAATAATAATAATAATAATAATTGGATAATAATAATAATACTAATTATAACTTTAATGATAATAACGATAGTAATAATAAAAAAAAATAACAATTTTTAATGATAAATCCCTTTTATTGATAAAGATAATAATAAGATAAAACTAGAACGACAATAAAAACGACGATAATAATAATAATTTTTAATAAAAATATCGAAAATTCAATTGATTATAACTTCTAATCCGTTCATCGAAACCATTCGATATCTAAAGGAAAAGTTCTTAATTTTTCGCTAGCTTTCCAAGGACATGCATATCTTATACCTTATCTCAACTGTAAGTGTAACTAATTCAAGATTCAACCTAACCTGTCTAAGGGCAATATCAAAAATACAAGCATACATAATCCTAAATACTCGAGCACTAGTCAGGGATACACTATTAGTATGTAAAAGTTAAATTATGAGTACTCACGTATCAATATTGAGATTCAATATTGCAGGAAAGGTACGTAGACGCAACGGAAATGATAAACACTATATTGACCTCACGAGCATACCCATGAACCATACTCAATCACCTCCATAGCTATAACCCATAATTTCCTTAATCCTATCCCACTCGAAAAACAATTTCGAAATCACTCGGACAGCACTCCGTCGTAATATTTTATGTATACTAATAATATCTTGAAATAATACGGAGTAAATATATATATGTAAATGGATTGAGAGAGTTTAGAGAAAAATATTTTCAAGTTTCTATGAAATAATGAAACCTATTGAATTCTATTTATAATAGATTTTTGAATTATTAAAGTGAATTATTAAAGTATGAATTATTAAAGTGAATTAATAAAGTTAAAGTAAAGTAAAAATAAAGTAAAGGTAAAGTTTAAGTATAGTAAAAGTATAAAACTATGTACGTATAATACGCGTATAAATATATATAATATTAATTTAAATCGTTATATATATTTAATAAAATAAAATATAAATATCATTATCTTTATCATACTAGTTAAGTAATGAGTTGTCAAAAATGGTTCTAAATATTTATAAAAGTTATATACGTTTTAATAATAAAGTTTTTTTTTAAACTGAAAACGTTTTTGTACGTTTGAAACTAAATAGATCAATCGAGTCTTTATGAGATTCAATCTTCCACTATCCTTTGTCTAGTTCTCAATGATTGACAATTTGTTCTTATTTAAAAATCACTTTACCATTTTCCGAATATTGTTAAAATGGAAAGATTTCTCAAATCAACGTGGGTCTTTCAACAGAGACTTGTAATAATAATTCAATATATCTGATAATTCAATCATTTGATCTTATCTTCTAATTCCATTGATAAACATTTTGAAACAGATGCAATCATATAAAGTATTTAATCTAATATTTTGTTTACGTTTCAAGTTATAATATATATACACATATACATATATAATCATATTCGTTTAATGGTTCGTGAATCATTGGAACTTGGTCGAGGTTGAATGAATGTATGAACATAGTTTAAAATTCTTGAAATTTAACTTAACAAATATTGCTTATCGTGTCGGAAACATATAAAGATTAAAGTTTAAATTTGGTTGGAAATTTCCGGGTTGTCACAGTACCTACCCGTTAAAGAAATTTCGTCCCGAAATTTGAGTGGAAAGGTCGTGAATGATAATAAGTATGTTTTCATGATGCATACGGGCTAAAAATTAGAGTTTTATCATCATTTAATAATTTGGATAAACAATCCATTTATATGAAGAGTACGAATGAAGCTAACATAGAAGAGTGAAATGAGTAAGTGTAGATTCATCTTATCATTTGACGTAGATATGATTGATTCCCAGATTTCAAGGGATTTGAAGAAAATCTTCTTAATAAGATTTGACTCTCCGGTAATCAAGGGAATTAGGATCCGCTTTAAATGCGATCGTCCATTTTAATTGTTCTGTCATAGATTTTCTTATAAATTCACCTCCTTCATTTCCTTACAACTCACACCTTCTGTTGATGCATTTTATGCAAGTCCCTAGACATCTACCCACGTCCATTGCAGGTACAACAGTTTACTGACCACCATTATTGCTTGTTATTATCTTATCCGTGTTTGTATGTGGTTACAGGAACTGCAAGAACGAGATTTAGATGTTTGACTATGTTAGACTTAGTCAAACGTACGAGTAAAGCCTCACTAGTACGGCTGACAGGCTCATACGCACGGTTGATGCTGAGCTAAGTCACAATTACAACCTAAATGGGAAGACACGAGTGAGTGATCACCTGTACGGCTGATGAAGCCAAATCGTACGTGTGATGAATGAATCGTATGGGTGAGTCAACAGCAGGGGTATATAAAGTCTTATGTTCTTCATTTTAGGTTAAGCCTCTCATTTTTTACACACACTCAGATCTAGTGAGCTCCTCCGATTCTCTCTCAGTCCAAATCACTCAGGTGATGAATAATAGCTCTAGGTGTTGATCTAATCACACTTGATTTAGTTGTGGTTTGACTAAATTAATCAAAAAAAACTTAACCTATTCACTAGAGGGTTTGATTCACTTATTCTGCCATTGTGTGAGTTAAATCTGTTGATTTCTAAGTTCCTAGTCATGTTTCATCACCTTCTATTCTTTCCCCCTCAACTCATATTTTAAAGTATTCATCAATATGCTCCATCCAGTTCTGATTCTCGATATACTTCTAACTTTCATATCGGTCATTCTTCTTTTTCATCTACCGCCGAAAGAATCTATTTACTTCTACTATACTCTTGGGTTTATAGTGATTCTAGTTCTCCCGAGTCTTTATATTGCAATATGCATCGATATATATGGCTTATAATTTCTGGTTTATCGTTGGGCTTTATATGTTCCCTTATATTTCAAAGTCTATGCTTCTGTCTTCTATAATCATTATCATTCACAGTTAATGCTCTCTTTTATTTGCTGCAATTTATACCCCAATTTCTATTTCGGAGTTTTGTCCTTTCGTTTCTTCTTCTTGCGATTAAGCACCGCTTGTAATGGTCCAGAATTCACATATATGAATTTTGGAATGAACATTGTTAATGTTCTAGGAAGAAAATTGTGATGGCACGATCTTGACTTATTAAATTACTAGAATACCTTGGAAAAGGCCGACTTATCAAGAAATATTTTCTTGATATTTTAGAGGTTAAATAGAATACAAGAGTCGTATAACATGGCACATGATGATGTTATGATATGTGAATCATCACGTTTCATTTAAAAACTCAGCATGACTTACTGTAATATAATCACGTTGATCAAGTGTCATTATATTATACTAATTCATGCTTCAGTTCCCAACACTACTTCAAAATATTCCTATTTTAAACTTGAATGTTTCAGAATTTAGAAACTAAAATAGTTTCTTTTATGATGTAATACAGATAGCGCGAAAAGGTAAATGATTTCAAATAAGAAAAATTAAGAAAATATCTTCAGAAATATGGAGGATATTTATAATGAAAGATATGATGATATTTTAGAATTTCTAATATCAGAGGATGATGAAGAATATTGTCTGCAGGGGTTTAGAGTCAGGAGTAAGGTATTCGTTAATGACTTCAGCAGGTACTGAATCATTTGGATCCTTTGAAGTCAGGTTCAGTCTTTGTAATTTGTCCACAGCCTCCTTCCTACTTTGCTCAATCCGTTTTTCAGTTCCAAAACTTCTCTTTTTCTGCACTTTTCCAGCACACTTCATCATTATCATCCAGCTTTTACCGTTTAAAGTCGTTTATAGTTTTTGCTGCTTCATCAGCATTTTTTCTATTTTCGGAGAACCAATTCGTAGTTCGGAGTGTTTTTCAGAAACTTCACATTCAAATTAAGTCCAGAAGATAGACGTTATATATACACATAAAACTGTTGGCGTAGACATGCTGCGAGATTTCAAAATACTGATTGCTAATTCCCAATAATTCGTATGGCAATTCTCATTACAAGATGCGAATGAGTAAATGATGGGGTTTCAATAAATAATTATAATGACTTTTTGGAGAGGCTAAAGTCAAAGGGTAATGAAGTTGTTGGTACATCTGCTAATAATGTGGTGGAATGTAAAAGGTTCCCTGGTAACGATGGTGTATATCTCAAGGTTATAATAAGGTTAGTCTGACTGAAAAGTCAAAGTTGACTTGCTAGAGCTATGACAAAACTGGCTACTTTGAATAGGAGTCGCAAAGTTATTTTTGCTAATAAATGCCAAAGAATCTGATGCGGATACGTTGTTTAAACTTTTACTTTGGTTTCAAGAGTTTTTCGGGTACATAACTGTGGGTAACATGTGGTTGGATCATCATCTCGATTGCTCATCATTCGAAGTGTCTTCAGAATTTTTCGAAGGGTTTGAACACAGATTGTAATCGTTAACATACATTTGATGTTCTAACACAGTTTTGAAGTCAAAATATAGCTTGTGAAAGATGTAAGGATGTAAGAGTGATGATTTTGGTCATATCTCGAGTTGAATGTTGAGATTTCAAAATCAGAATATGTAATTAAATTTTGAATGAGTATGGTTGTTTTGATTTCTATAAAAGAATGTATATTGTTGTGAAAGTAGGGAGTATAATGGATGATTTGCTGAATCAGATTCGAAGAATGTAACATATTATTTGTGAATTTATATATCTCTCGGGTATTACCTACCCGTTAAAAAATATTTCACAATTAATATTTTGCACAAAAGAATTTTATTACAGTCTTTATGAAAATATATATATATATATATATATATATATATATATATATATATATATATATGTATATTTTCTTCAGATGTAACATAGATTTAATGAGTTAATGTTAAATTAAACTCATTTGATTTACGGTTGAAACTAGAATTGAATAATCTCTAAAGGCTTTAAAAAGTACATAACTTTTACGCAGTATTTCTTTAATGACATTGAAATTATGAATCAATACTTCGTTATTTGTTGATGTATGATGTTCGGTTCGTGGAATTCTTGTGAATTTCGCAAAGTACGAATGATGTTATCTGAAAAGTTTCGGGTACATCGATGATGAAAGTGTAAAATCAAATATATACTTGATTTATTATGAATTGGAATTTGTTGAATTGCGACAGAGATTGTAGTTAACGCTGGTTAAGTTACGGCCGAAGGACGTACATTATTGCATATTTGTAATATGAATTAACCGAGTAGTTAAGATTCACACACAATAGCTTAGCACGGAAAAATTTATTTCAAATATATATATATATATATATATATATATATATATATATATATATATATATATATATATATATATATATATATATATATATATATATATATATATAATATACATATAATTTCTTCAGAGGGAATGAGTTAATTCTTCATAACTCGTTGATACAATATACACGTTATTGATTCGTAATGATGTCTACAATGATTCTTGAACTGACAGAGTTTGTGATGTTATCAGTGTTGTTGATTCGGATGTTGACTGTACTGACGATGCTGGTAACGCTGACGGTACTGTTGATGTTGTTGGTAAAGCAAGTTTAGCTTGTTAATCACACACCATTTTTATCAGGGTTTCTACTCTTCCTTCTATCATTTTGGTTTGCTTAACTGATTTATGATTAGGGCTAGATTAGATAATCTCTAAGACTTTAGAGAATACATAATCGTCGCGGAATGTTTCTCCAATGAAGTTATGAATTAATACTTCGTCAGTTATAGTTGTTGGTACTCCTTGGTATTTATGGTGCGTATGACGTTGATGCTCAAGTTGAGGTTTATGACGCGGTTGTGGTTGGAGGTGGTAATGGTACTGTTGGCGTTGATGATGGTGGTACTGGTTATGCTGCTGATGCTGCTGCTGGTGTTTGTAATCTCTGCACCATATTCTCCAAAGCCACTACCCGAGCGCGAAGCTCGTTGACTTCTTCTATTACACCGGGGTGATTGTCGGTTCGGACAAGCGGATAAATAAAATCTAAAATTTGATGTAATATATAATCGTGACGAGATACTCTGGAAATGAGCGAGAACATGGTGTTTCGGACAGGTTCGCCGGTAAGTGCTTCAGGTTCTTCGTCAAGAGGGCAATGTGGTGGATGGAAGGGATCATCTTCTTCTTGTCTCCAATGATTAAGGAGGCTACGAACCCATCCCCAATTCATCCAGAATAGGTGATGACTGATTGGTTGATCTATTCCGGTCACACTGCTTTCGGAGCTTGAATGGGATTCCATTTCGGAATCTGAGTGACTTGAACTGATGACGAATTCCATTTTATACGATTGGATAAAGGATTTTTTTTTTCGATATGAAATGATTTTGGCTAACGGATGGTATTCTAATTACATAGAATATATATATATAGATCAAAAGATTTCGTAGATTACTAAGGACTTTGCGGGATATGTCAGGCAAAGTTTAAAGTAACAGATACGATAAGATATGATTTAGCAGATATGCTAACATATGAATTTTTGTCTATACACTATTCATGCAATCAATGCAGCAAGGCGTGTCTAAGACTAAAAATGATAAGCAGGTAATTTTCTGAGGATGATAAGTAGTTAATTTTTGACACAAAATGATAAGCAAAACTTTTGACATGCAGACACGGTCGAAGTCCAGACTCACTAATGCATCCTATCGACTTATCAGTTAGACACACTAATGCAGACCTGGTTCGCTAAGACCACCGCTCTGATACCAACTGAAAGGACCCGTTCATATACATTATAAACGATTCACAATAGTTGATTACATTGTGAGGTATTTGACCTCTATATGATACATTTTACAAACATTGCATTCGTTTTTAAAAGACAATCTTTATTTACATCGAAAATTGACATGCATGCATACCATTTCATAATATCCACTCTCCAACTATAAATTGATTTAATAATAATCTTTGATGAACTCAATGACTCGAATGCAACGTTCTTCGAAATATGCTATGAATGACTCCAAGTAATATCTTTAAATGAGCAAATGCACAGCGGAAGATTTCTTTAACACCTGAGAATAAACATGCTTTAAAGTGTCAACCAAAAGGTTGGTGAGTTCATTAGTTTATCATAATCATTTATTTTCATCATTTTAATAGACCACAAGCATTTCATTTCCAGTTCTCATAAATATACGTCCCATGCATAGAGGCAAAAATAATCATTCATATGGTGAACACCTGGTAACCGACATTAACTAGATACATATAAGAATATCCCCTATCATTCCGGGATCCTCCTTCGGACATGATATAAATTTCGAAGTACTAAAGCATCCGGTACTTTGGATGGGGTTTGTTAGGCCCAATAGATCTATCTTTAGGATTCGCGTCAATTAGGGTGTCTGTTCCCTAATTCTTAGATTACCAGACTTAATAAAAAGGGCATATTCGATTTAATAATCCAGCCATAGAATGTAGTTTTAAGTACTTGTGTCTATTTCGTAAAACAGTTATAAAAGCAGCGCATGTATTCTCAGTTCCAAAATATATATTGCGAAAGCATTTAAAAAGGGATTAATGAAACTGACGCATATAAATATTGTAAAACAGTTAATAAAGCATTTGCATGTATTCGCAGTTCAAAATATATTTCAAAAACATTTATTAAAACAATTGTAAAAACAGCGCATGTATTCTCAGTCCCAAAAATGTAAAGAGTAAAAGGGAGCAAATGAAACTCACCATACTGTATTTCATAGTAAAAATACATATAACGTCATGGAACAAGTGCAAGTTTGGCCTCGGATTCATGAACCTAAATTAATTATATATAATTATATGTTGGTCAATATTTGTCTAACAAATTAGGTCAAGTCATAGTGTACCACAATCCTAATGCTCGAGACTAATATGCAAAAGTCAACAAAAGTAAATTTGACTCAAAATAATTTCCAAAAATCTATACATGATTAATATGTAGTTTAAATATCGTCGTTTTATATTTTTAAATATTTTTAAAAGATTTATTAGAGTAAATAATATAATTTATTTATTAATAAATAAAATTTTATAATAAAATATACTTTTATATATATTAAGTAATAAAATTTATAGGGTTCATTTAATATCATAAAGATAATATGATAGGTATTATTAAAGTAAGTTATTACACATAGTAAAATATGTTTGTATCACATATTTATTTGATAAAATAATATCTATAATGATAGTAAGTAAAAGTTGTATTATTTTGTAATAATAATTATTATTATAAAAATATCATTATTTATAATTACTAAGATGACATTATGATAAAACGATAATTCTAATTACGATATCTTTAATATTTACGATAATTTTTAATATTATCTTTAAAATAATAATTCTATTTAAAATAATAATAATAATAATAATGATATTTTATAGTAACAATGACATTTCTATTAAAATGATAATTGTTGTTAAAATGATAGTTTTAATACTAACGATACTTTTAATAATAATAGTAATGATAAAAATAATAAGAACTATAATTTTATCTAAATCAATATCTTATAATATTTTAATTTCATCATGATACTCTTACCCATTATTTCCTAATCGTTTTGTTTAATAGCTTTTAATCGTCTTTTATATCGTGTCCATAATAATGATAATAATAGTAATCAAAATAATTAGGTGTTACAAATATTTGTTTTAATTACACTAATATTAATAATGATAGTTACTATAATATTATTAACGATAATACTAATAATTATCTTAATGATAATATAGTAGTAATAATAATAACAATAACAATAACCATTTTTAAATAATGATATATATATTAATAATGATAATAATAATAATAATAATACCAATAATAATAATAATAATAATAATAATAATAATAATAATAATAATAATAATAATAATAATAATAATACTAATAATAATAATAATTGGATGATAATAATAATACTTATTATAACTTTAACGATAATAACGATAGTAATAATAAAAAAAATAACAATTTTTAATGATAAATCCCTTTTATTGACAAAGATAATAATAAAATAAAACTAGAACGACAATAAAAACGACGTTAATAATAATCATTTTTAATAAAAATATCGAAAATTCAATTGATTATAACTTCTAATCCGTTCATCGAAACCATTCGATATCTAAAGGAAAAGTTCTTAATTTTTCGCTAGCTTTCCAAGGACATGCATATCTTATACCTTATCTCAACTGTAAGTGTAACTAATTCAAGATTCAACCTAACCTGTCTAAGGGCAATATCAAAAGTACAAGTATACATAATCCTAAATACTCGAGCACTAGTCAGGGATACACTATTAGTATGTAAAAGTTAAATTATGAGTACTCACGTATCAATATTGAGATTCAATATTGCAGGAAAGGTACGTAGATGCAACGGAAATGATAAACACTATATTGACCTCACGAGCATACCCATGAACCATACTCAATCACCTTCATAGCTATAACCCATAATTTCCTTAATCCTATCCCACTCGAAAAACAATTTCGAAATCACTCGGACAGCACTCCGTCGTAATATTTTATGTATACTAATAATATCTTGAAATAATACGGAGTAAATATATATATGTAAATCGATTGAGAGAGTTTAGAGAAAAATATTTTCAAGTTTCTATGAAATAATGAAACCTATTGAATTCTATTTATAATAGATTTTTGAATTATTAAAGTGAATTATTAAAGTATGAATTATTAAAGTGAATTATTAAAGTTAAAGTAAAGTAAAAATAAAGTAAAGGTAAAGTTTAAGTATAGTAAAAGTATAAAACTATGTACGTATAATACGCGTATAAATATATATAATATTAATTTAAATCGTTATATATATTTAATAAAATAAAATATAAATATCATTATCTTTATCATACTAGTTAAGCAATGAGTTGTCAAAAATGGTTCTAAATATTTATAAAAGTTATATACGTTTTAATAATAAAGTTTTTTTTTTAAACTGAAAACGTTTTTGTACGTTTGAAACTAAATAGATCAATCGAGTCTTTATGAGATTCAATCTTCCACTATCCTTTGTCTAGTTCTCAATGATTGACAATTTGTTCTTATTTAAAAATCACTTTACCATTTTCCGAATATTGTTAAAATGGAAAGATTTCTCAAATCAACGTGGGTCTTTCAACAGAGACTTGTAATAATAATTCAATATATCTGATAATTCAATCATTTGATCTTATCTTCTAATTCCATTGATAAACATTTTGAAACAGATACAATCATATAAAGTATTTAATCTAATATTGAAAACTCTTCCGCGGCCTTGTCCATTCGTGTTCTCCTGGTTCGGGCAATTTCTAATAATGTGGCCCAGTTTTCCACATTTATAACAAACTACATTGGCATAACTTGCTCCGACACTACTTGCTCCGCCATTACTCGTTCCGACACCATTTGTTCCTTTCGTTCTATTAACCCTCGGTCCGTAGACCTCACACTTCACCGCGCTATGACCATTTCTTTTACACTTGTTGCAAAATTTGGTGCAGAACCCCGAGTGATACTTTTCACACCTTTGGCATAGCTGCTTCTGATTGTTGTTGTTGCGGTTCTTATTGTTGTTGGGATGATTGTTGTAGTTGCTGTTGTTGTTGTTGTTATTGTTGTTGTTGTTGGGCCGTTTGTTGTAGTTGCGATTGATGTTGCGATTGTTGGGTAATTGTTGCGATTATTGTTGTAATTGCTGTTGTTGTTGTATTGGTGATTCTTATCACCGTTTTCCTCCCACTTTCTTTTGACTTGCTTCACATTGGCCTCTTCAGCAGTCTGTTCTTTAATTCTTTCTTCAATCTGGTTCATTAGTTTGTGAGCCATTCTACATGCCTGTTGTATGGAGGCGGGCTCGTGTGATATCTTCTTGGATTCTTTCCGGTAATCCTTTCACAAACGCGTCGATCTTCTCTTCCTCATCTTCGAATGCTCCTGGACACAATAGGCACAATTCTGTGAATCGTCTTTCGTACGTGGTAATATCAAATCCTTGGGTTCGTAACCCTCTAAGTTCCGTCTTGAGCTTATTGACCTCGGTTCTGGGACGGTACTTCTCGTTCATCAAGTGCTTGAATGCTGACCACGGTAGTGCGTACGCATCGTCTTGTCCCACTTGCTCTAGATAGGTATTCCACCATGTTAACGCAGAACCTGTGAAGGTATGCGTACCGTACTTCACTTTGTCCTCTTCAGTACACTTACTTATGGCAAACACCGATTCGACCTTCTCGGTCAACCGTTTCAATCCGATCGGTCCTTCGGTTCCATCAAATTCCAAAGGTTTGCAGGCAGTGAATTCTTTGTAGGTGCATCCTACACGATTTCCTGTACTGCTAGATCCAAGGTTATTGTTGGTATGTAGCGCAGCCTGTACTGCGGCTATGTTTGAAGCTAGAAAAGTACGGAATTCCTCTTCATTCATATTCACGGTGTGTCGAGTAGTCGGTGCCATTTCCTTCAAAATAGTCAAATGGAACAAGTTAATCATATAGAATATTAAGAGTAGTTAATAGTATTTCATAGCATAATATGAACTCATTTATAAAAGCTTTTTCTTCATATTAGCGTTTTATAAGTTTAAATTCGGGTAGTACCTACCCGTTAAGTTCATACTTAGTAGCTAATATACAATTCAACTACTACAATTCTATATGAAAAACTGATTATAATAATATTTCACGTTCAAACTTTTACACATATTTTACAAATTTACAATATCGCTTATTTTACATATAGCATGAAATATAGCACACAATAAATTTGATACAAGATGGTTGTGAAGATAATTCTAGCTAGTACACAAGTCGTTCAGCAAAGGCAATAAAGACACATAATTCATACGTCCAGAAACAAGTCATGCATTCTGGTTTTACTAGGATTACTTCCCATCCTTGGTCTTGTGGAACATAACCGTTATGGCCGTTGATAAGATAGCGTGTTGTAACGTCGTCAAAGGGACGAGGGTTACGTAATGTCCAACAGTCCCGTAACAATCTAAAAACCTCATTTCTTACCCCAATTACCGACTCCGCCACTTGTGGGAACGTTTTATTTAATAGTTGTAGCCCGATGTTCTTGTTCTCACTTTGGTGAGAAGCGAACATTACTAATCCGTAAGCATAACATGCTTCTTTAAGTTGCATATTAGCCGCTTTTTCTAAATCACGAAGTCCAATATTCGGATATATTGAGTCAAAATAATTTCTTAACCCATTGCGTAAAATAGCATTTGGGTTCCCCGCAATATATGCATCAAAGTAAACACATCATAACTTATGGATTTCCCAATGTGATATCCCCCATCTTTCGAACAAAAGCCTTTTATAAACCAAGGCATTCTTGGAACATTCTTCGAATGTCTTACAAACTGATCTCGCCTTAAATAGTTGTGCCGAAGAATTCTGACCGACTCTAGACAAGATTTCATCAATCATGTCTCCGGGTAGGTCTCTTAAAATATTGGGTTATCTATCCATTTTGTGTTTTTATACTATAAAATAGACAAGAGTTAGATTCATAAAAAAATACTTATTAATACAAGCAATTTTTACATATATCATAAAGCATAAGCACACTATATTACATATATTACACCACACGAATACAACTATCTTATTCCGACTCGCTTGTTTCTTCTTCTTCGGTTTTGGTTCGTTTTGCCAAGTTTCTAGGGATATATGATGTTCCCCTAATACGTGCCGTCGTTTTCCACATTGGTTTAGAAAAACCTGGTGGTTTAGAGGTTCTCGGGTCATTGTTACAACTTAAGGACTTCGGGGATTGACGATACATATAAAGTTCATCGGGGTTGGAATTAGATTTCTCTATTTTTATGCCCTTTCCCTTATTATTTTCTTTTGCCTTTTTAAATTCAGTTGTGGTAATTTCTATAACATCATCGGAATTCTCGTCGGAATCCGATTCATCGGAGAATTGGTAATCCTCCCAATATTTTTCTTCCTTGGCGGAAACACCATTGACCATAATTAACCTTGGTCGGTTGGTTGTGGATTTTCTTTTACTTAACCGTTTTATTATTTCCCCCACCGGTTCTATTTCTTCATCCGGTTCCGATTCTTCTTCCGGTTCCGATTCTTCTTCCGGTTCCGACTCTTCTTCCGGTTCCTCTTCGGGAACTTGTGAATCAGTCCACAAATCATTACAATTTACATTTGACTCTTCATTATTATTAGGTGAGTCAATGGGACTTGTTCTAGAGGTAGACATCTATCACATAATATCAAACGTGTTAAGAGATTAATATATCACATAATATTCACATGTTAAAAAATATATAGTTTCCAACAAAATTTGTTAAGCAATCATTTTTCAAGTAAACACGGTCGAAGTCCAGACTCACTAATGCATCCTAACAAACTCGATAAGACACACTAATGCAAAATTCTGGTTCTCTAAGACCAACGCTCGGATACCAACTGAAATGTCCCGTTCTTATTGATTAAAAACGTTCCATATTAATTGATTTCGTTGCGAGGTTTTGACCTCTATATGAGACGTTTTTCAAAGACTGCATTCATTTTAAAACAACCCATAACCTTTATTTCATCAATAAAGGTTTAAAAAGCTTTACGTAGATTGTCAAATAATGATAATCTAAAATATCCTGTTTACACACGACCATTACATAATGGTTTACAATACAAATATGTTACAACAAAATAAGTTTCTTGATTGCAGTTTTTACACAATATCATACAAGCATGGACTCCAAATCTCGTCCTTATTTAAGTATGCGACAGCGGAAGCTCTTAATAATCACCTTAGAATAAACATGCTTAAAACGTCAACAAAAATGTTGGTGAGTTATAGGTTTAACCTATATATATCAAATCATAATAATAGACCACAAGATTTCATATTTCAATACACATCCCATACATAGAGATAAAAATCATTCATATGGTGAACACCTGGTAACCGACATTAACAAGATGCATATATAAGAATATCCCCATCATTCCGGGACACCCTTCGGATATGATATAAATTTCGAAGTACTAAAGCATCCGGTACTTTGGATGGGGTTTGTTAGGCCCAATAGATCTATCTTTAGGATTCGCGTCAATTAGGGTGTCTGTTCCCTAATTCTTAGATTACCAGACTTAATAAAAAGGGGCATATTCGATTTCGATAATTCAACCATAGAATGTAGTTTCACGTACTTGTGGCTATTTTGTAAATCATTTATAAAACCTGCATGTATTCTCATCCCAAAAATATTAGATTTTAAAAGTGGGACTATAACTCACTTTCACAGATTTTTACTTCGTCGGGAAGTAAGACTTGGCCACTGGTTGATTCACGAACCTATAACAATATATACATATATATCAAAGTATGTTCTAAATATATTTACAACACTTTTAATATATTTTGATGTTTTAAGTTTATTAAGTCAGCTGTCCTCGTTAGTAACCTACAACTAGTTGTCCACAGTTAGATGTACAGAAATAAATCGATAAATATTATCTTAAATCAATCCATGACCCAGTGTATACGTATCTCAGTATTGATCACAACTCAAACTATATATATTTTGGAATCAACCTCAACCCTGTATAGCTAACTCCAACATTCACATATAGAGTGTCTATGGTTGTTCCGAAATATATATAGATGTGTCGACATGATAGGTCGAAACATTATATACGTGTCTATGGTATCTCAAGATTACATAATATACAATACAAGTTGATTAAGTTATGGTTGGAATAGATTTGTTACCAATTTTCACGTAGCTAAAATGAGAAAAATTATCCAATCTTGTTTTACCCATAACTTCTTCATTTTAAATCCGTTTTGAGTGAATCAAATTGCTATGGTTTCATATTGAACTCTATTTTATGAATCTAAATAGAAAAAGTATAGGTTTATAGTCGGAAAAATAAGTTACAAGTCGTTTTTGTAAAGGTAGTCATTTCCGTCGAAAGAACGACGTCTAGATGACCATTTTAGAAAACATACTTTCACTTTGAGTTTAACCATAATTTTTGGATATAGTTTCATGTTCATAATAAAAATCATTTTCTCAGAATAACAACTTTTAAATCAAAGTTTATCATAGTTTTTAATCAAAGTTTATCATAGTTTTTAAATCAAAGTTTATCATAGTTTTTAAATCTAGAACTTGTAGAATATATGAAGAACACTTAGAACTTGAAGATAGAACTTGAGAGAGATCAATTAGATGAAGAAAATTAAAGAATGAAAGTGTTTGTAGGTGTTTTTGATCGTTGGTGTATGGATTAGATATAAAGGATATGTAATTTTGTTTTCATGTAAATAAGTCATGAATGATTACTCATATTTTTGTAATTTTATGAGATATTTCATGCTAGTTGCCAAATGATGGTTCCCACATGTGTTAGGTGACTCACATGGGCTGCTAAGAGCTGATCATTGGAGTGTATATACCAATAGTACATACATCTAAAAGCTGTGTATTGTACGAGTACGAATACGGGCGCATACGAGTAGAATTGTTGATGAAACTGAACGAGGATGTAATTGTAAGCATTTTGTTAAGTAGAAGTATTTTGATAAGTGTATTGAAGTCTTTAAAAAGTGTATAAATATATATTAAAACACTACATGTATATACATTTTAACTGAGTCGTTAAGTCATCGTTAGTCGTTACATGTAAGTGTTGTTTTGAAACCTTTAGGTTAACGATCTTGTTAAATGTTGTTAACCCAATGTTTATAATATCAAATGAGATTTTAAATTATTATATTATCATGATATTATCATGTATGAATATCTCTTAATATGATATATATACATTAAATGTCTTTACAACGATAATCGTTACATATATGTCTCGTTTAAAAATCATTAAGTTAGTAGTCTTATTTTTACATATGTAGTTCATTGTTAATATACTTAATGATATGTTTACTTATAATAGTATCATGTTAACTATATATATATATCCATATATATGTCATCATATAGTTTTTACAAGTTTTAACGTTCGTGAATCACCGGTCAACTTGGGTGGTCAATTGTCTATATGAAACATATTTCAATTAATCAAGTCTTAACAAGTTTGATTACTTAACATGTTGGAAACATTTAATCATGTAAATATCAATCTCAATTAATATATATAAACATGGAAAAGTTCGGGTCACTACATTAATAGACCACAAGATTTCATATTTCAATACACATCCCATACATAGAGATAAAAATCATTCATATGGATTGAACACCTGGTAATCGACATTAACAATATGCATATAAGAATATCCCCATCATTTCGGGATCCTCCTTCGGACATGATATAAATTTCGAAGTACTAAAGCATCCGGTACTTTGGATGGGGCTTGTTGGGCCCGATAGATCTATCTTTAGAGTTCGCGTCAATTAGGGTGTCTGTTCCCTAATTCTCAGATTACCAAACTTAATAAAAAGGGGTATATTCGTTTTCGATCATTCAACCATATAATGTAGTTTCAATTACTTGTGTCTATTTCGTAAAACATTTATAAAAGCAGCGCATGTATTCTCAGTCCCAAAAATATATATTGCAAAAGCATTTAAAAAGGGATTAATGAAACTCACCTAATGTATTTTGTAGTAAAAATACATATAACGACATTTAACAACTGAACAAAGCAGGGTTGACCTCGGATTCACGAACCTATAACAGTATTATATATCAGATACTATTATAAACGTATAATACGTATAATATAATAATTAAAATATTATATAATATTTATAAAAGTTTTATGTTAAATTCCAGTATATACTTTATTTATCTATTATATCCTTATTTTATATATTATGATATTAAGTTATTATAATATTCCTTTATTAATATTAATATAGTAATTCCTTATTAAAGTATGTTGATAATTTATTACAATATCTTTATGTTTTAATATATTATCAATACCATATCTATTTTATGTTTATATACCTTATATATTGCTTTAAATTAATGTCTACACATATAAAATTTTATAATAAGGTCTAATTAATCCCGTATCAACGCTCTATAACATATATTACAATTTATTTTATACAATATATTTATGTAGTATATAAATAATTATATACATATTATTTATATTGTTATATGTAAAACATATTAAAATATAATAGTATGTAATGTATTTTGAAATCTTTATATGTAAATCCTAATAAAAAATAATCATTATAATAATACAAATTTTAGTGATAATACTTTTAGTAATAATAATATTAATAATAATAATAATAATAATAATAATATAATAATAATAATAATAATACTAATAATAATTAGAGTAATACGGAGTAATACTTAAATAAATGAAAATTACGCGTTTTATTATTGTTGACCTCCCCAAAACAGATCGAGGATACCCACAGCCAAAGCAAAACGTAGAGAGAATCATACAACATCATCTTAATCCATCAACAATCATCATCATTAACAGAGCAATCAAGGAAAAATCCTTAATGAACATCAGTTCTTCGATTCGTCATCATCCTTGCTCAAGGTCATCCATTTTCTTCTTCCTCGTTAATCATCATTCTTCATTAATCGATTAGGAGATGGTTTCATTAATTGGTGAAATAGGTAATTGATTCACTGATTTCATTCTAAATATATAATCTGTATTTTATCTATTTATTTATTTAATTATTTATTTATTTATTTCTTTAAATATTTATTTATGAATCGAACATGAACATTCCTGAATGGTTTTCTTGAAAGGTTTAATAGTAGTCGGCTATAGTCAAAGATTTGATTGTGGTTTTAGTTATTATTCGTAGCAGTAGTGATTAACAGAGAACAGTAGTAATGTTTATTTGATTGAATCGTATCAAAGGTAATAGATGAATTGATAGTAATGGTCGTTTGCAGGATTCGGATGGAAGCTTGATGAGTTTATAGAGTCTCCGTCGATTTGCAACATGTATATTCCCTTTTTGATTCATCAGGAAGAATTGCCAAGTTATAAATCAGTCAAACAGGTATATATATTTATATGATAACTTTTGATTTCTCTAACAGACACAATTTGGTTTGGATTGTATTTAACAATTGAAATCTTTATGTTTTCTAATTTAGTAATTGTTTTATCATACAAAAAGTTTATGAGATTAGTTTGTATACTACTTCATCTTGATTTGTTTGAGGTCTTACCAGAGTTGCAACAGCTGTAGCAGTAACCATTAGTGGTTATGGTAAGGATTTGATTGTAAGCAGAAACAACATATGGGCTGCATAGTAGCAGCAGCTGATGTAGCAGTTTTGGTGAGACAGGAGACACAGGAACAACAGCAGGAACAAGAGAGGAGAAAATAATTAAAAAGTGATGGTGTTTAATTACAACAGAAGACAGAAGTCAATAAAGAAACTGCAGTAGTATTTTGGTTTGTGTGTGGGTGGTAGTTGCTTATAACAGAATCATAAGGTAGTAGCAGCAGGGTTTTCGAAGGGTTTTTGGAGTAGAGAGCTTGCATACAGCAGCATAGGTTTAAGGATGATCAATGGTGGGGGTTTGCAGGTTGAAGGATGGTAGTTTGCAGGGTGCTCGTATAGCAATAAGAAAGGGTGTTTTGGGTGGTTTTCATGGTTAACGGATAGGATGATAGAGGTGATCTTTTGTATTGTGAATTATATGTAAGTTTATATATATATATATATATATATATATATATATATATATATATATATATATATATATATATATATATATATATATTATAAGTGAATTGTGATGATACATGAAATCTAATGCATAGAATCTTAAATCAATTGAATGATTAAAGACACTAAGTCATCGACAATATTTAGTGGAGTAGGAATCTTGTTAAATGGAAGAGATCAAATGTAGAATATGATATACATCATACTTGTACGAAATTTTGACTTATGAAATTATATTTGATTAATATTAATAATTAATAACAAATATATTAAAAATAATATTGATAATACTATTAATAATGATAAATTCTAATAATAATAATAATAGAAATATTAATACTATTATTAATATTCATAAAATCAAATTGGTACTAATTATATTAATAGTAGGTATAATAATAACATTGATAAGATAATGATAATAATTTGTATCTTAATGATAATAATGGAAGTAAAATATAATTTTTGTATAACATTTATATTTTACTTGTAATTAAATTTAATATAATGATATTACATATTATTAATTATGTATTATTTAGTACCTATATAATAACACATATTTAATATTTATACATTCTATCAATATACATATAATAATAATTATGTTTATACATCATATATATGTATATATATATGTATATATATTCCAATTTCTATGTATATAATTATATTTTACATATCCAGGTTTATTACTTAGATGAATGCATTAATTATATACATTAAAATATTTAAACTCAAAGTATAACATTATACATTTAATACTTTGTTAATCGTTGACAAATTATGTAATTTCAATCTACTCTATATATTTAAATAAACAGTTGTAGATAAGAAGTTAAAGTAATTTTTTTCTAAATCACATAATGGTTTATTAGTATATTTTTAATATATAAATTATCTACAGATATAGTTATTTATATATACATTTCTCTTTACGATTAAATGGTTCGTGAATCGTTGGGATTTGTCAAAGGTCAAATGTATACATGAACACAGTTCAAAGGTTTTGAGACTTCAACATTACAGACTTTGCTTGCCGTGTCGAAACCCTATAAGATTCAAGTTTAAATTTGGTCGGAAATTCCCGGGTCATCACAGTACCTACCCGTTAAAGAAATTTCGTCCCGAAATTTGAGTGAGGTGGTCATGGTTAACAATAAAAATGTTTTCCTTGACGAATATGAGTTGATAAATAGAGTTTTATCATCATTGAGTATTATAGATAAAATAATTTGATTATACGAATAGTATAAGTGGAGCTATCGCAAGAGAGTGATATAAGACATTAGATATTCGTCTTTACTTTTGACGTAGTCATGGTTGAATTTAGAAAGTAAGGTGCGTCTTAACTTTTGACAGAGTCGGAGTTGAATTCCGGAATTCAAGGGATTTAAAGAAAATCTTCGAAATCTAAAGATTTGATTTTTCGGCGAGTAAGAAAATTAAGATCTCTATAATTAAATACGGTGATCTGCCTTGATTTCTCCATCTCATATTTCCCTTATAAATTTACCTTTTCCGTTCCATTAGTTTCCACCACTTCTATGCCTTCTTTCTCAGTTCATATATCCAAAAGATTATAATAATGCTTAATCCGGTTCTGATCCCTGTTTTCATCCTTATTATCGCAACAATTATTCTTCTTTTCCAACTTCCACCAGAGGAATCTGCTTACTTCTACTTTGCCCTTGGGGTTATAGTACTTATAATTCTCCCGTGTCTTTATGTTGCGATAAACATTGATATACACGGTTTGTAATTTAGGTGTTGTTATCGTGCTTTATATCTTTCGTTATATTTCAATGTCCCTATATCTGTTTTCTATAATCATTTTCATCCATAGTTAATACTCCTTCCTCTTTGCTGCGATTTATACTCCAATTTCTATTTCTTTTGGAGCTTTGTCCCTTCGTTTCTTCTTTTTACGTTTGGACACTTCTTGTAATGGTCCAGAATTCGTAAGTATGGAGTTTCGAATGAATATAATGTTCTAAACAAGAAAGAACGTAATAACACGATTTGATTTGTTAAATTACCAGAGTCACTGAGAATAGAACTATCAAGAATATATTTTCTTGATATGTTCAGAAGTTAATCAGAATGAAAGAGTTATGTAACATGTCACATGATGACGTTATAATCTGTGAATCATCATGTTCCATTTAGAAACTCAGCATGACTTACTGTAATATAATCACGTTGATCAAGTGTCGTTATATTATACTAACTCATGCATCAGTTCCCAACATTACTTCAATAACATTCATATTTTTAAGCTTGAAAGTTTATAGAATATAGAAACTAACAGTTTCAATATGATGTAATACTGATAGCACGAAGAGATTAATGATTTCAGATAAGAATAGTTATAAAAATATCTCCAGAAATATAGAGGATATTTATAATGAAAAATACGATATTATCTCGGGATATCTAAGATCAGAGGATGATAGAAACTATTGTCTGCAAGAGTTTAGAGTAAGGAGCAAGATTTTCACTAAAGACTTTAGCAGACATTGAATGATTTGGATTCTTTGAAGTCAAACTTATTCTTTGTGATTTGTCCACGGCTTTCTTCTTAATTTCGCATAATCTGCTTTTTGGTACTAAATTTTCTATCGAATGTTTCCAATATAATGATACACAGAAAGCACGAAGAGGTATATAATTTTGGACGAGAATATTTATGATAATATCCCCATAAATATCGAAGATATTGATGATGATATTTTTGAATTTCTAAGTTCGATGGTTGATGGAGAAAGATTTTCCGCAAGATTTTAATATGACTTCAGAGCAAGATATTCGTTGAAGGTTTCATCGGATCCAGAATTACCTGGATTCTTTGAATATATGGTATGGTCCTTGTATTTGTCCTTTGTCTCCTTCGTGGTTAGCTCAATCCGTTTTTCAGTTCCAACTTTTCTGAGCTTTTCCAACATACTATTCTTTATCATCAAACTTCCGATGATTAAGGTCGTTTACGGTTGTCTATGGTTTCTGCTGCTTCATTCAACTTTTTCAACATTCATAATATTGATTTGTGACAGAGTGCTTTTCATAATTTCAGAATGAAAGATCATAATTCTAAGGGATAAATGTAATACATATAACTCTTGATGTAAATATGCTGTGAGTTTTCAAAGTACTGATTGCTGATTCCCGGTAATTGGTATGACAGTTCTCGTTACAAGATGCGGATGAGTATATGATAGGGTTTCTATGAATAAATATAATGATTTATCAGAGAGATTTAAGCCAAGAAGCAACAAGGTTGCTGGTACGTCTGTTGGTAATATGGTGGAATATAAAAGGTTCCCCGGTAACAATAAAAGAGCCCAAATATATATATCAAGGTTATAATAAGGTTGTTTCGAACGAAAAGTCAAAGTTGACTTGCTGGAGCTGTGACAAAATTTGCTAATTTGTAAAGGAAATGCAAAGTTAATTTGGGTAATAATAACACTAAAGGAATTAGCACAACTACGTGTTAAACGTTTATTCAGTTTCTGAGAGTTTTCAGGTGCATAATTATACGCATCAATCTTTCTTTCTGTAGATGAAGTGTGGTTGGTTCATCCTCTCGATTGAGGTATTTTCAAGAATCATGAAAAGTTTGAACGCAGATTGTAATTGTCAAGATACAAATGAGGTATAAGATGAAATCAAGTGGCAAACTTGAAGAATGTTTAGTTTCATATGTTATAATCAATATTTTAATTCCTTTTAATTATCCAATGTTATTAGTCCACAGTCGATAGTCCACAGTAACAGCCCAATAATTCATATATAATTTAATATACAATATTCGAATTACTTAATACGTGTCGTGACCCGTATACGTCTCAGACTCGATCACAACTCAAAGTATATATATTATTTGAGGATCAACCTCAACCCTGTATAGAGAACTCGATCATTACTGCATATAGAGTGTCTATGGTGATTCCAAATAATATATATAGATGCGTCGATATGATATGTCAAAACCTTGTATACGTGTCCTGATATTTAAAGTGCGTAAAATAAAAAAAAATAAAAAATAAATGACGAATATTAAAGTGCGTAAAGTAAATAACAGAAATTAAATGACATTTAAATAAAATTGCGAGAATTAAAATTACGATAAAATAAATTGCGATAATTAAATTGCGATAAATAAAATGTAATATGGAATTAACAGTTAGCTAGGATTTTGTTAGCGTGGTTTCTTAACAAAATTTCATATTGTCAATTAGTCTGTTTCTAATCAATTTTTATTGTGTCCATTATTTCTTCATTATGCCACTTGTTGGATTCTGATAGGTCAAAATCCAAATATAAAATTGAATGAAAATGGTTGTTTTGTGGTTAACGGATTCGTATATCTGTGATTGTAAATAGGATAGTAAATGATTGTTGAATCAGATTCGAAGAATGTACAATGTAACTTATTAATGTGAAATTTAAATATTCCTCGGGTATTACCTACCCGTTAAAATATTTTCACCATTAACAGTTTGTACAAGAGAATTTTTAATTACAATCTTTTTGAAAACATATATACATATATATTTTCTTCAGATGTAATCATAGATTTTTGGGTCAATATGATATTAAATTCATTTGATTTATCGTTAGAACAAGAATATATAATCTCTAACATATTAGAGATTACATAATCACCATGTCGAACGAAGATAAATGATATAGAACGATTCATAGAATAATAATTATATTCGAGGTACAGAATGAGATGTCGAGGCATGGATTGTTGATGGTACTGGTGTTGTTACTGATGGTTCTGTTGATGCCGGTGATGTTGCTGAA
Source organism: Rutidosis leptorrhynchoides (assembly GCF_046630445.1). Lineage (NCBI taxonomy): Eukaryota > Viridiplantae > Streptophyta > Magnoliopsida > Asterales > Asteraceae > Rutidosis > Rutidosis leptorrhynchoides. Next base: position 310,928,323 of record NC_092333.1, on the reverse strand, counting down.
GCTAGTAAGTTTTGCACCATGTTCTCCAAGTTGATTACTCGAGCGCGAAGCTCGTTGACTTCTTCGATTACCCCGGGATGATTGTCGGTCGGAAAGAACAGATGAATAAGTTTTAGAATCTGAGTTATGATATAGTCGTGGCGAGATATTTGGGAAATGAGGGTGGAATGGTGTTACGAACAGGTTCGCCGGTAAGTGCTTCAGGTTCTTCGCCAAAAGGTGAATTCGGTTAGTGGATGAGATCGCCTTCTGCGTGTCTCCATTGATTAAGTCGACTATGAATCCATCAGATGAATTTAGGGATGGATGATTGGTTAATTCATTCTGGTGTCGTTGCGTCCGGAGCTTAGATGACTATCCATTCTGAATAGCTGTCGGGATAACTATCGGAATAGCTGTCGGAATCCGAGGGACTCGATCTAGTTGAGGGATTCATCTCGTGCGATCAGATGAAGGACTTTCGATAAGAAATAGATTATAGGATGTAGATTAGTATCTTGCAATACATAATTTTCATATACATATATAATACTAAAATCTCATAATTTACGGAGGAATCTACGGAAGCTGTCAGGCAAAGATAACAATAACAGATACGTTAAGATATGAATTAGCAGATACGCTAAGATACGAATTTTGTCTATACACTTTTCATGCAATCATTGCAGTAAGATGTGTCTAGACTAGGAATGATAAGCAGGTAATATCCTAAGGATGATAAGCAGATGATTTTCGACAAAAATGGTAAGCAAAACTTTTGACATGCAGACACGGTCGAAGTCCAGGCTCACTAATGCATCTTAACGACTGTCAGTTAGACATACTACTGCAAGACCTGGTTCACTAAGACCACCGCTCTGATACCAACTGTAGAAACCCGTCCTAATCCATCCAGACGAAGTCCATATCGATTATAAATGATTCACAACAGTTGATTACATCGCGAGGTACTTGACCTCTATATGATACATTTTACAAACATTGCATTCGTTTTTGAAAAGACAATCTTTCATTACAACGAAATTTGACGGCATGCATACCATTTTATATTATATCTAACTATAACTGATTTAATAAATAATCTTGATGATCTCAACGACTCGAATGCAACATCTTTTGAAATATGTCATGAATGACTCCAAGTAATGTCTCTAATATGAGCAAATGCACAGCGGAAGATTTCTTTCATACCTGAGAATAAACATGCTTTAAAGTGTCAACCAAAAGGTTAGTGAGTTCATTAGTTTAACATAAATAATCGTTTCCATCATTTTAATAGACCACAAGATTTCATATTTCAATATACATCCCATACATAGAGATAAAAATCATTCATATGGATTGAACACCTGGTAATCGACATTAACAATATGCATATAAGAATATCCCCATCATTCCGGGATCCTCCTTCGGACATGATATAAATTTCAAAGTACTAAAGCATCCGGTACTTTGGATGGGGCTTGTTGAGCCCGATAGATCTATCTTTAGAGTTCGCATCAATTAGGGTGTCTGTTCCCTAATTCTTAGATTACCAGACTTAATAAAAAGGGGCATATTCGTTTTCGATCATTCAACCATATAATGTAGTTTCAATTACTTGTGTCTATTTCGTAAAACATTTATAAAAGCAGCGCATGTATTCTAAGTCCCAAAAATATATATTGCAAAAGCATTTAAAAAGGGATTAATGAAACTCACATAATGTATTTTGTAGTAAAAATACATATAACGACATTTAACAACTGAACAAAGCAGGGTTGACCTCGGATTCACGAACCTATAACAGTATTATATATCAGATACTATTATAAACGTATAATACGTATAATGGTAATAATTCAAATATTATATAATATTTATAAAAGTTTTATGTTAAATTCCAGTATATACTTTATTTATCTATTATATCCTTATTTTATATATTATGATATTAAGTTATTATAATATTCCTTTATTAATATTAATATAGTAATTCCTTATTAAAGTATGTTGATAATTTATTACAATATCTTTATGTTTTAATATATTATCAATACCATATCTATTTTATGTTTATATACCTTATATATTGTTTTAAATTAATGTTTACATATATAAAATTTTATAATAAGGTCTAATTAATTCCGTATCAACGCTCTATAACATATATTACAATTTATTTTATACAATATATTTATGTAGTATATAAATAATTGTATACATATTATTTATATTGTTATATGTAAAACATATTAAAATATAATAGTATGTAATGTATTTTGAAATCTTTATATGTAAATCCTAATAAAAAAATAATCATTATAATAATACAAATTTTAGTGATAATACTTTTAGTAATAATAATAATAATAATAATAATAATAATAATAATAATAATATAATAATAATAATAATAATAATAATAATAATAATAATAATAATAATAATAATAATAATAATAATAATAATACTAATAATTAGAGTAATATGGAGTAATACTTAAATAAATGAAAATTACGCGTTTTACTATTGTTGACCTCCCCAAAACAGATCGAGGATACCCACAGCCAAAGCAAAACGCAGAGAGAATCATACAACATCATCTTGATCCATCAACAATCATCATCATTAACAGAGCAATCAAGGAACAATCCTTGATGAACAGCAGTTCTTCGATTCGTCATCATCCTTGCTCGAGGTCATCCATTTTCTTCTTCCTCGTTAATCATCATTCTTCATTAATCGATCAGGAGACGGTTTCATTAATTGGTGAAATAGGTAATTGATTCACTGATTTCATTCTAAATATATAATCTGTATTTTATCTATTTATTTATTTAATTATTTATTTATTTATTTCTTTAATTATTTATTTATGAATCGAACATGAACATTCCTGAATGGTGTTCTTGAAAGGTTTAATAGTAGTCGGCTATAGTCAAAGATTTGATTGTGGTTTTGGTTATTATTCGTAGTAGTAGTGATTAACAGAGAACAGTAGTAATGTTTATTTGATCGAATCGTATCAAAGGTAATAGATGAATTGATAGTAATGCTCGTTTGCAGGATTCGGATGGAAGCTTGATGAGTTTATAGAGTCTCCGTCGATTTGCAACATGTATATTCCCTTTTTGATTCATCAGGAAGAATTGCCAAGTTATAAATCAGTCAAACGGGTATATATATTTATATGATAACTTTTGATTTCTCTAACAGACACAATTTGGTTTGGATTGTATTTAACAATTGAAATCTTTATGTTTTCTAATTTAGTAATTGTTTTATCATACAAAAAGTTTATGAGATTAGTTTGTATACTACTTCATCTTAATTTGTTTGAGGTCTTACCAGAGTTGCAACAGCTGTAGTAGTAACCATTAGTGGTTATGGTAAGGATTTGATTGTAAGCAGAAACAACATATGGGCTGCATAATAGCAGCAGCTGATGTAGCAGTTTTGGTGAGACAGGAGACACAGGAACAACAGCAGGAACAAGAGAGGAGAAAATAATTAAAAAGTGATGGAGTTTAATTACAACAGAAGACAGAAGTCAATAAAGAAACTGCAGTAGTATTTTGGTTTGTGTGTGGGTGGTAGTTGCTTATAACAGAATCATAAGGTAGTAGCAGCAGGGTTTTCGAAGGGTTTTTGGAGTAGAGAGCTTGCATACAGCAGCATAGGTTTAAGGATGATCAATGGTGGGGGTTTGCAGGTTGAAGGATGGTAGTTTGCAGGGTGCTCGTATAGCAATAAGAAATGGTGTTTTGGGTGGTTTTCATGGTTAACGGATAGGATGATAGAGGTGATCTTTTGTATTGTGAATTATATATATATATATATATATATATATATATATATATATATATATATATATATATATATATATATATATATATATATATATTATAAGTGAATTGTGATGATACATGAAGTCTAATGCATAGAATCTTAAATCAATTGAATGATTAAAGACACTAAGTCATCGACAATATTTAGTGGAGTAGGAATCTTGTTAAATGGAAGAGATCAAAAGTAGAATATGATATACATCATACTTGTACGAAATTTTGACTTATGAAATTATATTTGATTAATATTAATAATTAATAACAAATATATTAAAAATAATATTGATAATACTATTAATAATGATAAATTCTAATAATAATAATAATAGAAATATTAATACTATTATTAATATTCATAAAATCAAATTGGTACTAATTATATTAATAGTAGGTATAATAATAATATTGATAAGATAATGATAATAATTTGTATCTTAATGATAATAATGGAAGTAAAATATAATTTTTGTATAACATTTATATTTTACTTGTAATTAAATTTAATATAATGATATTACATATTATTAATTATGTATTATTTAGTACCTATATAATAACACATATTTAATATTTATACATTCTATCAATATACATATAATAATAATTATGTTTATACATCATATATATGTATATATATTCCAATTTCTATGTATATAATTATGTTTTACATATCCAGGTTTATTACTTAGATGAATGCATTAATTATATACATTAAAATATTTAAACTCAAAGTATAACATTATACATTTAATACTTTGTTAATCGTTGACAAATTATGTAATTTCAATCTACTCTATATATTTAAATAAACAGTTGTAGATAAGAAGTTAAAGTAATTTTTTTCTAAATCACATAATGGTTTATTAGTATATTTTTAATATATAAATTATCTACAGATATAGTTATTTATATATACATTTCTCTTTACGATTAAATGGTTCGTGAATCGTTGGGATTTGTCAAAGGTCAAATGTATACATGAACACAGTTCAAAGGTTTTGAGACTTCAACATTACAGACTTTGCTTGTCGTGTCGAAACCCTATAAGATTCAAGTTTAAATTTGGTCGAAAATTCCCGGGTCATCACAAAAGCTAACTACGGCACCTATATTGTCATTGCCTGAAGGGAATGATGATTTTGTGATTTATTGTGACGCATCAAAGCAAGGTCTCGGTTGTGTATTAATGCAACGAATGAAGGTGATTGCTTATGCGTCTAGACAATTAAAGATTCACGAACAAAATTATACGATGCATGATTTGGAATTAGGCGCGGTTGTTTTTGCATTAAAGACTTGGAGGCACTACTTATATGGGGTCAAAAGTATTATATATACCGACCACAAAAGTCTTCAACACATATTTAATCAGAAACTACTGAATATGAGGCAGCGTAGGTGGATTGAATTATTGAATGATTATGACTTTAAGATTCGTTACCACCCGGGGAAGGCAAATGTGGTAGCCGAAGCCTTGAGTAGAAAGGACAGAGAACCCATTCGAGTAAAATCTATGAATATAATGATTCACAATAACCTTACTACTCAAATAAAGGAGGCGCAACAAGGAGTTTTAAAAGAGGGAAATTTAAAGAATGAAATACCCAAAGGATCGGAGAAGCATCTTAATATTCGGGAAGATGGAACCCGGTATAGGGCTGAAAGGATTTGGGTACCAAAATTTGGAGATATGAGAGAAATGGTACTTAGAGAAGCTCATAAAACCATATACTCAATACATCCTGGAACGGGGAAGATGTACAAGGATCTCAAGAAACATTTTTGGTGGCCAGGTATGAAAGCCGATGTTGCTAAATACGTAGGGGAATGTTTGACGTGTTCTAACGTCAAAGCGGAGCATCAGAAACCATCAGGTCTACTTCAACAACTCGAAATCCCGGAATGGAAATGGGAAAACATTACCATGGATTTCATCACTAAATTGCCAAGGACTACAAGTGGTTTTGATACTATTTGGGTAATAGTTGATCGTCTCACCAAATCAGTACACTTCCTGCCAATAAGAGAAGATGACAAGATGGAGAAGTTAGCACGATTGTATTTGAAGGAAGTCGTCTCCAGACATGGAATATCAATCTCTATTATCTCTGATAGGGATGGCAGATTTATTTCAAGATTCTGGCAGACATTACAGCAAGCATTAGGAACTCGTCTAGACATGAGTACTTCCTATCATCCACAAACTGATGGGCAAAGTGAAAGGACGATACAAACGCTTAAAGACATGCTACGAGCATGTGTTATTGATTTCGGAAACAGTTGGGATCGACATCTACCGTTAGCAGAATTTTCCTACAACAACAGCTACCATTCAAGCATTGAGATGGCACCATTTGAAGCACTTTAGGGTAGAAAGTGCAGGTCTCCGATTTGTTGGAGTGAAGTGGGGGATAGACAGATTACGGGTCCGGAGATAATACAAGAAACTACCGAGAAGATCATCCAAATTCAACAACGGTTGAAAACAGCCCAAAGTCGACAAAAGAGCTACGCCGACATTAAAAGAAAAGACATAGAATTTGAAATTGGAGAAATGGTCATGCTTAAGGTTGCACCTTGGAAAGGTGTTGTTCAATTTGGTAAACGGGGGAAATTAAATCCAAGGTATATTGGACCATTCAAGATTACTGATCGTGTCGGACCAGTAGCTTACCGACTTGAGTTACCTCAACAACTTGCGAATGTACATAACACTTTCCACGTCTCGAATTTGAAGAAATGTTTTGCTAAAGAAGATCTCACTATTCCGTTGGACGAAATCCAAATCAATGAAAAACTTCAATTCGTTGAAGAACCCGTCGAAATAATGGATCGTGAGGTTAAGAGACTTAAACAAAACAAGATACCGATTGTTAAGGTTCGATGGAATGCTCGTAGAGGACCCGAGTTCACCTGGGAGCGTGAAAATCAGATGAAGAAGAAATACTCGCATCTATTTCCAGAAGATTCGTCAACACTTTCAACAGCTTAAAATTTCGGGACTAAATTTATTTAATGGCTAGGTACTGTAGTGACCCGAACTTTTCCATGTTCTTATATATTAAATGAAATTGATATTTACATAATTAAATGTTTCCAACATGTTAAGCAATCAAACTTGTTAAGACTTGATTAATTGAAATAGGTTTCATATAGACAATTGACCACCCAAGTTGACCGGTGATTCACGAACGTTAAAACTTGTAAAAACTATATGATGACATATATATGGATATATATATATATATATATATATATATATATATATATATATATATATATATATATATATATATATATATATATATATATATATAGTTAACATGATATTATGATAAGTAAACACATATCATTAAGTATATTGACAATGAACTACATATGTAAAAACAAGACTACTAACTTAATGATTTTGAAACGAGACATATATGTAACGATTATCGTTATAACGACATTTAATGTATATATATCATATTGAGATATATTAATACAACATGATATCATGATAATGTAATAATTTAACATCTCATTTGATTTAATAAACAATAGGTTAACAACATTTAACAAGATCGTTAACCTAAAGGTTTCAAAACAACACTTGCATGTAATGACTAACGATGACTTAACGACTCAGTTAAAATGTATATACATGTAGTGTTTTAATATGTATTCATACACTTTTGAAAGACTTCAAGACACTTATCAAAATACTTCTACTTAACAAAAATGCTTACAATTACATCCTCGTTCAGTTTCATCAACAATTCTACTCGTATGCACCCGTATTCGTACTCGTACAATACACAGCTTTTAGATGTATGTACTATTAGTATATACACTCCAATGATCAACTCTTAGCAGCTCATGTGAGTCACCTAACACATGTGGGAACCATCATTTGGCAACTAGCATGAAATATCTCATAAAATTACAAAAATATGAGTAATCATTCATGACTTATTTACATGTAAACAAAATTACACATCCTTTATATCTAATCCATATACCAACGACCAAAAACACCTACAAACACTTTCATTCTTCAATTTTATTCATCTAATTAATCTCTCTCAAGTTCTATCTTCAAGTTCTAAGTGTTCTTCATAAATTCTACAAGTTCTAGTTTCATAAAATCAAGAATACTTCCAAGTTTGCTAGCTTACTTCCAATCATGTAGAGTTATCATCCAACCTCAAGAAATCTTTATTATTTACAGTAAGATATCTTTCTAATACAAGGTAATACTCATATTTAAACTTTGATTCAATTTCTATAACTATAACAATCTTATTTCGAGTGGAAATCTTACTTGAACTTGTTTTCGTGTCATGATTCTGCTTCAAGAACTTTCAAGCCATCCAAGGATCGTTTGAAGCTAGATCCATTTTTCTCATTTCTAGTAGGTTTATCCAAGGAACTTGAGGTAGTAATGATGTTCATAACATCATTCGATTCATACATAAAAAGTTGTCTTATTCAACGTTATAAACTTGTAATCACTAGAACATAGTGTAGTTAATTCTAAACTTGTTCGCAAATAAAGTTAATCCTTCTAACTAGAATTTTAAAATCAACTAAACACATGTTCTATATCTATATGATATGCTAACTTAATGATTTAAAACCCGAAAACACGATAAACACCATAAAACTGGATATACGCCGTCGTAGTAAAACCGGGGCTGTTTTGGTTTGGATAATTAAAAGCTAAGAAGAACTTTGATTTAAAAGCTATACTTCTGGAAAAAATGATTTTTCTTATGAACATGAAACTATATCCAAAAGTCATGATTAAACTCAAAGTGAAAGTATGTTTTTCAAAATGGTCATCAAGATGTTGTTCTTTCGACAGAAATGGCTACCTCTTTCAAAAATGACATGTAACTTGTATTTCCGACTATAAACTTACACTTTTTCTATTTAGATTCATAAAGTTAAGTTCAATACGAAACCGTGGCCACCGGAATCACTCAAAACGGATTAGAAACGAAGAAATGGAACACGGGGTCAGGGTTTCCCCGCCAGATTAAACCTTTTGCCAAAGATTGATAAAAACTACTCATTTTACCTACGTGAAAGTTAGTAATAAATCTATTCCAACCATAACCTAATCAACTTATATTGTATATTATGTAATCTTGAGATACCATAGACACGTATACAATGTTTCGACCTATCATGTCGACCCATCTATATATATATATTGCGGAACAACCATAGACACTCTATATGTGAATGTTGGAGTTAGCTATACAGTGTTGAGGTTGATTCCAAAATATATATATAGTTTGAGTTGTGATCAATACTGAGATATGTATACACTGGGTCGTAGATTGATTCAAGATAATATTTATCGATTTATTTCTGTACATCTAACTGTGGACAACTAGTTGTAGGTTACTAACGAGCACAGCTGACTTAATAAACTTAAAACATCAAAATGTATTAAAAGTATTGTAAATATATTTTGAACATACTTTGATATATATGTATATATTATTATAGGTTCGTGAATCAACCAGTGGCCAAGTCTTACTTCCCGACGAAGTAAAAATCTGTGAAAGTGAGTTATAGTCCCACTTTTAAAATCTAATATTTTTGGGATGAGAATACATGCAGGTTTTATAAATGATTTACAAAATAGACACAAGTACGTGAAACTACATTCTATGGTTAAATTATCGAAATCGAATATGCCCCTTTTTATTAAGTCTGGTAATCTAAGAATTAGGGAACAGACACCCTAATTGACGCGAATCCTAAAGATAGATCTATTGGGCCTAAAAAACCCCATCCAAAGTACCGGATGCTTTAGTACTTCGAGATTTATATCATATCCGAATGGTGTACCGGAATGATGGGGATATTCTTATATATATGCATCTTGTTAATGTCGGTTACCAGGTGTTCACCATATGAATGATTTTTATCTCTATGTATAGGATGCGTATTGAAATATGAAATCTTGTGGACGATTGTTACGATTTGATATATATATATAGGTTAAACCTATAACTCACCAACATTTTTGTTGACGTTTAAAGCATGTTTATTCTCAGGTGAATACTAAGAGCTTCCGCTGTTGCATACTAAAATAAGGACGAGATTTGGAGTCCATGTTTGTATGATATTGTGTAAAAACTGCATTCAAGAAACTGATTTCGATGTAACATATTTGTATTGTAAACCATTATGTAATGGTCGTGTGTAAACAGGATATTTTAGATTATCATTATTTGATAATCTACGTAAAGCTTTTTAAACCTTTATTTATGAAATAAAGGTTATGGTTCGTTTTAAAAATGAATGCAGTCTTTGAAAAAATGTCTCATATAGAGGTCAAAACCTCGCAACGAAATCAATTAATATGGAACGTTTTTAATCAATAAGAACGGGACATTTCAGCTGGAAACAACAGTTTTATGGAGTTGTCCGTCTAGCGTTCTTCGCTGTACTGGCTGCTCCGTCATGCGTAAGCCCTGAAGGCCGCCTAGCGCGTAAGCCATGGCCGGAGAACGCCACTTTCAGCGTAAATTTCGGATCACAAGTAACAGAACGTATCATCATCTGACACGTGTCCTCAAGCAATCTGGTGGATCTGACACTATAAATAGACCCCTTGTGATCATATACATAGCATTGTATATGTATATTTTATTTTCTAAAAGCTAAGGACAGAACTACGCGGATTATAAGGCACAGTTATGCAATATTCACTGAAAATAAATACTGCGGTTATGTATTCGCTGAAATACCAAACTTCGGTTTGATCCGCTGACTTTCCGCGGATATCACGGATACTATAAATATGGAGCTTGGCCTCTCATTTATGGGTTGTTGATTCTCTGCCATTTGCCTAAGCCTTTGTAGATTTCACTTGTGACTTTGTCCAAGGACTTCTTACATTGAGTTAAGGTGAATCATGTTAATCAATAACGAAGACCGGGTCGGGGTGGTTGATCACTTGATAGTTAAAGTGAAAAACGATCATCGGGGCCCAAAATAATCATCAAACATCCCATCCTCCATTATAATCTTATTGCACTCAATCCGTAATTAAGCAACATCATTAATTAAGGATTGATCAATTGGCGCCATTCGTAGGACACGTTTTACGAATTAAACTGAAAATTTTTGTTTTACGCTGTTAAACAATTAATTAGGCGGTTTAATTTCAATCGTGTTTTTGTTGCGATGATTTGCAGGTGCGTGTTTTCAAATTGGCAGTAAATAATGAATAACATTGGCGATAATAGTGATAACATGGCCACTATGCGAATGAATGTCCAAAAAAGAGGAAAGAAGCGAAAATCTGCCAAAATGTATCATAATTGGCAATCAGCGCCAATTAGCTTTCCAAAAATGCAGAGCGACGATTTTTCTGAAATGCCGATAATAGTATCGTGTAAAATTGCGGACGCTAATATCACAGTGATGAAAGTTCATGTTGATAATGGTAGTAGTGTTGATATTATTTATGAACAATGTTTCGCTCAGTTGCCAGAGGATATTAAAGCAAATTTGCAAACGACTGCGGTTTCGCTAACCGGTTTTGCAGGAGAATTTTCGCTACCAATCGGTGTCTTGTCGCTGAACATCGAGCTAGCCGATGTAAATGATAATGCTTTAGCGCGACAAGCACGGCTAGATTTCTATGTTATGCGAGCTTCTTCTCGCTATAACATGTTGCTAGGAAGGACCGCTATAAGCAAATTTGGAATTGTACCGTCCACAATTCATGGCATGATTAAATTTCCATCATATAAAGGAATCGCCGCAATATGTTCAGCGAGCATAGTGCCTATTTGCGCGGCTGTCAATGTAAAAACCGCAGGTCAGAAACCTGAGGATATTGCGGATAAGGAGGATAGCATGGAAATAGTTAATCCTGCATATCCAGAACAGAAAATCAAAGTAGGTCGCAATCTTAGTGCGGATACTCGAAAGCAAATTGTGCAATTACTTGATGAATATATGGATGTTTTTGCCTGGTGCGAAAACGATATGACCGGTGTTCCGCATCACATTGCGGAACACAAGCTAAATGTAAATCCAGCTCTAAAACCAGTAGTGCAAAAGCGAAGGGGTATGGCCCCAGATCGCGTCAAATGGTTGTGCGAAGAAGTCACAAAATTAGTCCGAGCTGGAATTTTGCGCGAAGTACAATATCAGTCATGGATCGCGAATCCAGTATTGGTGAAAAAACCAGATAATTCCTGGCGAATGTGTATTGACTACAAAGATCTGAATAAAGCGTGCACCAAAGATAATTATCCGCTGCCAGAAATTGATTTAAAGGTGGAATCTTTGCATGCATTTCCATATAAATGTTTTCTGGATGCAGCAAGAGGTTATCATCAAATCCCTATGGCGCAAGAGGACACAGATAAAACCGCGTTTCACACAGGCAAAGGCATATATTGTTATATAATGATGCCTTTTAGACTAATCAATGCGGATGCGACATATCAGCGCTTGATTGACACCGCGTTTGATAAGCAAATAGGGCGTAATCTTGAGGCCTATGTCGATGATTTAGTCATCAAAAGTACAACGCAAGAGCGAATCGTTGAAGATATACGCAAAACATTTGATAAACTGCGTGAGATAAACATGAAGCTCAATCCGCTGAAATGCAGTTTCGGCGAAACTGAAGGAAAGTTTTTAGGATATCTTTTTACGGAACAAGGTATTCAAGCTAATCCAAAAAAGATCGCGGCTATCGAAAATATGACCGCGCCAAAGACGGTTAAGGAAGTGCAAAGTTTAACAGGAAAATTGGCCGCTCTAACGCGTTTTTTGTCTAAAGCTGCTGAGCGACAATTGCCATTTTTCAAAACTTTAAAAGGTTGCTTGAAGCAGAAGAATTTTGTTTGGACCGCTGAAGCAGATTCTGCGTTTCAAGAGATGAAAAACCTGTTGAAAACTTTGCCTACACTAACAGCGCCAATTCATGGCGAAATTCTCTATCTATATATTTCAGTAGCAAATGAAGCGTTTGGCTCAGTCTTGATAGAGGAAAGGAACAAAATACAAAAGCCAGTGTATTTTGTTAGCAAAGCTCTTACGGGAAGCAAAATAAACTATGCGCTGATCGAAAAGTTTGTATATGCGCTCATTTTAACAACGCGAAGGCTACGTAGATATTTTCAGGGGCATCCAGTTCATGTGCTAACCAATCTGCCAATCAGGCAAGTCTTAACAAAACCGGAGATTTCCGGTAGACTCGCATTATGGGCAGTGGAGTTGGGTGCCTATCAAATATACTACTTTCCGCAAAGTGCAGAAAAAGGTCAAGTTATGGCAGATTATCTCGCAGAGCTGTCTGGAGAGTTGGAAGTAATTAAAGAGCGAACCGCGCTAAAACCAGCAGTTAATGAAACTTGGGAGTTATATACTGATGGTGCTTCTTGTGCGGAAGGTGCAGGTGCGGGTTTAGTTTTGGTAAGTTCTAACGGCGAAGAGAACACTTACGCACTGCGGTTTAATTTTGATGTGACAAACAATGAGGCAGAATATGAAGCATTGCTTGCAGGCTTAAATATCGCGCAAAAAATGAATATTGTTAAGTTGCGTGCATTTAGAATTCGCAACTAGTAGCGAATCAGTTTAGCGGATATTTTGAAGCGCATGATCCTTCTATGCAGAAGTACTTGCAACTGCTAAAAGAAACTACTGCGCGGTTCGAATACTTTGAACTCGCGCAAGTGCCTAGAAGTCAAAACAAAAAGGCAGATGCTTTGAGCAAATTAGCCGCTCTAACATTTTCGCATTTTCAAAAACAAGTATGGGTTGAGGAATTGCCAAGTAAGTCAATTGATAGTGATTTAATGGTAGTATCTGTTACAGAGGCGCAGCCAAATTGGATGGAACCAATCCTGCAATATATTCGCAATGATATTTTGCCAGAGGATAGTCGCGAAGCTCATTTAGTGCGAGAGCGAATGCCGATGTATCTCATACAAGATGATGTCTTATATCGCAAATCGTACTGCGGACCGATGATGCGGTGTGTTGGACCAATTGAGGCGGAAATGCTTGTTGAAGAAGTGCATAATGGTACTTGTGCGCTACATTCAGGATACAAGACTATTGCTGCGAAAATTATGCGGATGGGATACTTTTGGCCGTCCCTATACCGCGATGTGGCAAAAATTGTTAAACGCTGTAAAAGTTGCCAAAGGCATGCTCCGCAGAATCGAATGCCGCGGCATGATATGATCCCTGTTAATTCGCCATGGTCGTTTAGTAAAGGGGCCATTGACATTGTGGGGCCATTTCCTGCAGGACCTGGCAATGTTAAATTCCTAATCGTTGCAATTGATTATTTTACTAAATGGGTTGAAGCGAAAGCGGTTCGCACAGTCACTGTGCAGGTGCAAAATTTTGTGTGGGAATACATTGTGTGCAGATTTGGTATTCCGCGAGAATTGGTTAGCGATAATGGCGCACAAATAGTGAAAGATCCATTTAAGACGTGGTGCACTAACTTAAACATAATACAAAAGTTCACGTCAGTAGCGCACCCGCAAGCTAATGGTTTATGCGAGGTAACAAATCGCGATATTGTAAGCGGAATAAAAAAGAGGTTGTGCGAAAGGCGAACTGGTTGGGTAGATGAATTACCCAATGTCTTATGGGCACATCGTACAACTTTCAAAAAGAGTACAGGTGAAACACCATTTAGCCTGGTTTATGGCTCTGAGGCAGTAATCCCCGCTGAAATTTTAGTACCAACGCATCGAATCGCTAACTTTGATGAAGAAGCAAATGATGCTGCGTTGTGCGAAAATCTCAATTTTATAGAAGAGCGGAGATTAATAGCTGCTATCAGAGAAGCGAATAATAAACAGCAAATTGCTAAGTATTATAATAAAAGAGTGCGAGCTTTATCATTCGCTATAGGTGAATGGGTGTTGCGTAATAATGAGGCAAGCAGAGCAGAAAAGCTAGGCAAATTGGGTCCTAATTGGGAAGGCCCTTATCAAATTGTGGCAATTAATGCGGCAGGCTCATATAAGCTCGCGGACGTGGAAGGGCGAACTTTGCCTAATGCATGGCATGCTGTCCTTTTAAAGCGATATTATGCATAGTTTTGCAGAAATTAACAATCGTATATGTAAAAAATCGTGAAAATTATATTCAATACACATGGCTGAAATACTTATTAAGTGTCCTTGTTTTTAATTTTTTGCAAGTCTTGATCACGCTTGTTAAAATTTTAAGAATACTCACTTGTAAAAGTATGCGAAAGTTCTAATGCGAATAAATATGATATGTTTTGCAGTTAATTTCATATTTTTATATTCCGCATTGTTTATATAGCAAAGTGATGAAATTGCCCACTTTTGCACGCGAATTATTGCGAAAGGAATATTATCTCCTAAATATTTGATCTTGCCAATATTTAGATGCTTCGCAATGCTGATTACATACCTAAGGATCGTTACGACGGACTTAGAAGATTCATAACGTATAAGTATATACGCATACAAATTGTTTCGCGAAAGTACGCGCTTATTATGTGCACAATAATAAAGTGTTGGAAATTGCAAAGGATAAGTTTGTGTTATGAATATTGCTAAAATAAAAAGCGCTATATAAATATTGAGTACTCGCAAATAAAGATAAAACGCTGAAATTTTATTAACAAAACCGCAGAGATAGCTGCGTGCTATATTACATATCCCTAATCTAATTTTGACAAGTCAAGTGCTATGATGTCTTGAGCAGTAGCATCTTCTGCATAACTAATAGCAACGACTTTGTTAATAGGGATATCCGCTAACTTAGCTTCTGCCACAGCAGCTGCGTTCCGTGCGTCTTCAAGAGCATAAATGCGGTCACTAATTGCAGAGGGAAGAGGGTCTGGTATGGTGCAAAGCGGTGCAATTTCATGCAGAAACTTTACCCTTTAGCGCAATTGCAAGGCAGATGCATACGTTGTGAACTGCGCGTTCACGGGTGCTGAATTAAGCACCTTTTTTGAACACTCCGGTAAGTGTTAGCGGAGTAGAGAAAATTCATGCTTTGCAGCAGCCGCTTTAGCCAGAGCATTATCCCGCTCTGCGATGAGCTGAAACTTGAGTGAGGAAATAGAAGATTCCAGTTTCTTCTCATTTTCAGCAGCGGCTGAAACTTGAGATTGCAAATCCTCTATGGTAGTCTTCGCCGCAGTAAGTTGATAAGCTAAGTCAACAGCGCGCTTCTCGCTATTTTCAGCTCTGATCCGCTCAGAGTTATATTTTTGCTGCTCAGTGTCGAGGATGTCGAAGAATTTTTCTTCGCGCAAAATCATATCATATTCTGAGTTAAAGCACATGTAAAAGTTTTGTACAAAACTATTATGTGCATCAACGGCAGAGCGTTTGGCGAATTCACGACGAAGTTCGCTCGGAATTGTAAGCTTCATTTGTTCGCGCTGATCTGCAGCAGCGCCGGGAGAAGCGTAAGTATATCCCGATAACCCATCAATTCGCACTCCATATGAATCAGGAGGAGTGCGAAGAAGCTCTGTGATCTGCGCCACAGTGTTAGGGCTGGGAAACAAAGGATTGAAGGATGCGCCTTCTGCAAACAAAAAAAGAAACGCGGATTATAATCATAACAATAAATATTTCAGATAAAGGTATGAGATCATGGTTATTAGATTTATACCTGTTTGTTGTTCTCCTTCGTAATCCGCTGATATCGGATTATCGAAAAGGGGAGAACTTTGTTTGGCCCTCTTGCTTTGCGTAGAAGGCGGGCTTTCGAGCGGTCGTTTACCAGTACTTGACTGGGACGGTGGTGACTTTGCCGTCAAATCCACAAGAGGAATGTCAGGCTTCTCTTGTTTAATTTGACGGCCGGATAATACTGACTTCGCCTCCGGCTTACGAGTAGCTTGTTAATTAGCGTTTTTGGGTCCACCTTTCGATCAACTTCATCCATCTTCATGATTAATGATTGAAGGTTGTGATTGCTGACTTGATAATGTTTCAAAGAGAACAAATGAATTGAGAATAAGCGAAAGAAAGTGAGAATAGCGAGGGTAAGTGTGACGTTGGTGATTGTGAACCACAATATATATAGGCGAATGCAAGGTGTAGCGACCCCGACAAATCATCAAGTGACGGCGTCGGCTACGTGGGTCCCATTACCTGATTATAAGTCCTTAAGATAACGTTTGACCAAAAATATGTCGCCTTCATTTCAAAATAAAGATTGTTTCAAAGTTTACAAGAATTGTTCAACCAAAAGTTAAGTTATAACGTTATAAGTACGATTGAAATCTAGGCGACACGGTTTAAAGTAAAGTCAAAAGACGCTCCATGAAATGCATGTATACTCGACATCGGATGCAAGTATCAAATAGTGAGCGGAAGCATGTTTCACATATCGTGCAAGACCTGAGAAAAACATAGAAATCTGTCAACGAAAACGTTGGTGAAATCATAGGTTTAAGTAAGTAAGTACAAGTGAACCACAAGATTTGTATCAATGAAATAATAGTAATACATTCCAAAAGTTTGTTTCACGAGCACCCAATTATCAAAGCTTAACATTCCTTCCATTGTATACCCCATCACTTAGTGCTAGAACAAACACTGATTCTCGAAAATATATTTCATCCGTAGACGGTAGCGAACCGTCAAAGATGAGGGTTGTCAACCCATATGGCCATATAACATAAGTTCTCGCTTACACCCGGCAAGTGTAACTAATGATAATCGAATTGAGGATTTTTGTTCTAAACTCGTATGTAGAATGTTTGTTTTCCCGTTCTTGTGTTCACTTAGTTCAAAAGAATCGTTTATGTTTTCTCATCCCAATATAAGTTCAAAAAGAGTAAAAGTGGGACTATGATCTCACCTTGAGTGCACGAGTAGTAAAGTACTTCACAAAATAACGTGTGCGAAGGATAGTGCTAGTCTTGACCTAAACAAATAGGTCGTATCAATAACGGTAAACACGATAGGTCAAAGATGTTCAATTAGTCCTATGGCTCGTTAAGACTCGATCCTAATAGCTTGTGAATCAAATTGTCATGTTTCATGCAAGGTACAAGTATAAAAACATGTTAGAACGATTGCACAATTATTTGGTTAAGTTTGATTAAAAGTCAACTTGGTCGGGTCAAAGTCAACAGAAAAGTCAACGGGGTCGGGTTGGATATCCGACAATTTTTCTAAGTTATATAATCATATATGAGCATGTTGGCCAAGTTTCATGTTAATCGGAGGTCCGTAGCATAGCAAACATTTTCATGTCAAATGACCAAAGCAAACAGCCAGTTTTAGCCAAATGGGACGGCGTCCCAAATGGCTAGACGGCGTCCCGGTTTTAAGGTTGGGACGGCGTCCTGAGAAGCTAGACGGCGTCCCGGTTCAAAAGCTGGGACGGCGTCCCAAGTATCTGGACGGCGTCCTGATCTTTTCCCAGGCCCTGTTTGCTGTATTCCTCAAATGGACGAACCAAAACACAAACAATCACATTTTATGATCCGCAAACAATTAGAACATGTATTTTATATCATCGGAAAGCTCTTTCGACAAGGAACGCAACTAAGCACTTTTCATCAAGCAAAAACATCATATACCATAACCGAAATCCCGTCAAGTGATCAATAGAGGTTTATTTTCAAGTTTCAAGTTTATCAATTGAAATTTAAGTTTCGGGAATCCAATTTATACATATGATATGCCGTTTTGAAGGTAATGAAACATGTAACACAACTAAACACTTATCAATAATATTAACAAGCATTCAACGCATCAAAAGTTCGTTTTAAGAGTTGTCAACCCTAACCAAAAGTTCACAAAATCAATAATCGCGTTTATGAAGTTTCTTAAATCAATCTATACATCAAAATGAAGCTAATGATACTAGGAACACAATTAGAACATGAACTTTTAACATCTAACAACATATGATCATCCAAAATTCAAGAACAACACACCAAAATTCAAGTTCATGCTAGTTACACTAAAAACAACAAATCGAGCAAACCAAACATATATTCATGTTAGACTCGAGCCATAGACACTAACTAACACCATTTCAAATCAAAAACACGAATTTAGAGAAATCTAGAGTTTTAGAAATGTTACCCAAACGAGATGAAGTTGGTATCAAATTATAGAGGATGAAGAGAGGATTCCAAATATGTAATCGGATTTGTTGTGAGCTTCCAAGATTGAATTTAGATGATGAATGAATGGAATGGGTTTGTGTGTGTGTTCTTGAGATGGAGAGAAAAGGGATGAGGGAGATGATGGAATGGATGAAATGGGTTGACTAGTTGACCTAGTCAACTAGTTTGCCCATTTGGCAACTCCGGTCCCTCGAGTTTCAAAGCGGGTGCGGGATTTAACCGATCGAATATTTTTAAAACGCAAGTTAACGAGAGATGTTATAATTAAATGACGGAATTATTATGAACGTTAGTCAACGGAAACTACGAATTTAAATAACGAAAGGTATTATTTAAAAGAAAAAGACGGTGTTAAAAATAAATTTAACGGAAAAACGCGGGATGTTACATTATCCACAACTCAAAAGAAATTTCGTCCCGAAATTTAGTTGGAAGTAGTAGTCGATATCTCTTACTCGAGACTTTACGTTGTCAATGCTATGAATAAGTGAAAGTACGTTCTTGAGGGTTCTCATGAATTTGGATAGTCAGGGTTTTACGTTGCATTAAGGTTCGGTTTTTACGATCCCCAGTTTCAACTGGTTTTCCTATGAAGAGAAGTTTGTCATCGATAGTTGATGTATCCAGCAGGATTGCACGTTCCTGTTCCGCAGGACACGTTTCTAAGTTTGTTACACGAAATGTAGGGTAAACGGAAACTTAATTGAGTCGGAAGTTCTAAACGGTAGAGAGCGGTTCCAATACGCCCCAAGGTTTCAAAAGGGTTAACATGTCGCGGGTTTAACTTTCCCTGATTCCCGAAACGGATTACACCCTTCCAAGGTGCGGGTTCTCAATATTACGCGGTTACACACTGGGATTTGTGAGGTTCTCCTCTAAGTTTGGTATAACTCTTCTGGCGACAATGGGTTGTCTCGAGCCCTTCTCGGACTTGAACGATCTCAATTGTTGTTTCTTGATGGAGTTCAGATTTCGGTGGTTGATGCTTTGGTTAAATGAACAGGGGTATGACATTAGCGGTCATATAAGGTTTCGAAAAGTGCGCGTGAACACACGAGTGGTAACTACTGTTGTAAGAGTGATCTACTAAAGGTGACAATACGAGTTTGTGAGATGTCTTTCCAAGACGTAAATCGTTCGTTTGCTCGGTTCGTCAGTTTGTGGGTGGTACGCGGTACTCATGTCTAAGCAGGTTCCCAAGGTTTCTTGTAAAACTAGAAGTGAAACGAGTATTTTGATACAGAATAATTGACAAAGATACACCGTGTTGGAAAAGAATCTCTTAAGATACGTTTGAACAAGTTAGTTAGGGTTCGAAAAATGTTCGTTAGGACTATTCACCCTCGTGGCGAATACTTATGTAATATGAGGAGTTTCTCTATCCATGGAGAAATGTTACAAGGAGTTTCTTTAAACGGAAATGCGAACGGTAAAGATAGTAGTGAAATGAGGACTTAGAATAGGATGAGTTTACATCTCGAGGTTGCTATAACGTGCCTCTAGTTGTCAAAAGTTGAAGTCTGAAAGAGAAACGAGGTAGTACACGTAGTTGTATAGTTCGGGGTTGAATAATAGTTGACCGATTATCAGAAACACAAGGGCGTTAAGTCAAAGAAGAGTGAAGTATCGTTGGATTGTGTGTTATCTTAATTTCCAGTAATATCAGACGGTAACGGTGAAATAACAGAGGTATGTAGTGTGGTACGTGATGACAAGAATATTGATCGGATCCACAATTTAGTATTCGAATTCTTCGTGCAAAATAACGAATTTCCGTCCCGTTGATTTCGAGTCGAGGGAGTATGCCTTTCGGCGTCCAAGTAGAAATATTTCCATATTTGAGTCCCATCTGGTGTTGTACGAATTTAGCTAGAAATGTTGGTGTGAAGAATCACGCTCAAGGTTCGATCGCGGAGAGATTAAAGTCGTGTAATACGAGAAAAGTCAGAAATGAATCTTCGGTAACAACCGGTGAGATCTAAGATTTTTACGAATACAAGTCTGAGTTGGGAGAGTTTCCTGATTACATGTGGCTTGATTTCGAGATTGATTGTAATTCCTTGACCATTAACTTCATGGTCTAGAAAATTGGACTTCGTTCAACAGAAATTCTCACTCGGAGAATTTGGTATAAAGTTGCTCTTTTCTCAAAAGTTCGAGCGTAAGATGGTGATGTTGTTCGTTTTCCTTCTTTACTTAAATAAGTTAAGATGTCATCTATAAATACGATAACAGATTAGTCTATATGAATTTGCATACGCGGTTCAAGAGGTTTATGGATACGGGCGAGCCCTAAATAAATCAAGCGGTACTAAGAGAGATTTACAACTAACGTTGCGAGTTCGGAAAGTGGCTTAGGAGACATCGTCTCACTTAACCCCCAATTGATGATAACCGGAACGGAGGTCGATTTGGAACATACGGGATTCGTGCAAATAATCATGAGGTCATGGATGCGAGGGAGAGGGTATCGGTTTCCAACCGAAAATTACTCAGTTCACAATAATCTATACAAGATGACGGGGAAACATTTTTTTTTTTTTTTTTTTTTTTTTTTTTTACGAATAGGTTCCGAGCTCCCTAGTTCTATAGGTGTCAAGTCAAAAGTCTTAACGTATTTCCTCCAATGAAATTTATAGGCACACAATATTTTTCCGTCGGTCACTTAAATCGTCTAAGTAGTATCTGGGGGAAAGAGGTGGAATATAAAGAGCATGAGTCAAATCCTTGGTTATAAAACGTCTAGCGGTAATCGAATCGAACAAGTATGAAATATACGGTTTGTTGTGAAGAAACGTACCCGTTACTAGTCCATCGTCGTTCCGGGCATCCTTGGTGTCGATGTCGAAGGTTCAACGGCGTGCGTTGGGGTTGATTTTCTTATTTGGGCACACATTCCTAAAATGACCCAGTTGGCCACATTCGAAGCAAACACCCGTTCTGTGTGCGT
This sequence comes from Rutidosis leptorrhynchoides, assembly GCF_046630445.1. Lineage (NCBI taxonomy): Eukaryota > Viridiplantae > Streptophyta > Magnoliopsida > Asterales > Asteraceae > Rutidosis > Rutidosis leptorrhynchoides. Next base: position 310,906,410 of record NC_092333.1, on the reverse strand, counting down.
TGGGCATCTTTCGAGCGACGGGTCCTTGGCGCCGGTGGCGAAACCTGCCACATCCTTCAAAGTGATGCTTGTGGCATTCGTCACAAAAAGGCAGTTTTCCGGCATAGCCTTTCTTGTCGTTGGAGGTAAAAGGCTTCTTGGCGGGGTTGTTGTTATTGTTGTGGTTGCTTGATTGAGAGGCTTCCCATGTTCTTTTGTTGTTACTCGGGTGGTTCTCGACCATTGGTGCCGGTGCTTCCATTTCATTCACCGTTTCTAAGGCTTGGCGGGCCATTGTTAAAGCCTCTTGTAGGTTAGTGGGTTGAGATGTCATTACCTTGTGTTGAATGCTCTTAGGGAGGCCATCCATGTAAAGTTCGACTCTTAGGGATTCGGGAGTCATGAGAATTGGACACATCGAGACTAGTTCGATAAACCGTTGATTATAAGCCTTGAGGTCATTTCCGGCCGTTTTTAAATTCCTTAGACCCTGTTCGAGCCTTCGAGTCTCGTCGCGCGGGAAGTATTCGGTGATCATTCTTTCTCTTAATTCGGTCCAAGAGAGTGTGTGGGCTTCATCGCTTCCCACTAATTGTACATACGTGTTCCACCATGAGAGAGCAATACCGGTGAAAGTGAGGGTGGAAAACTTGACCTTATCTTGGTCTCGACAACCGCTTGTGTTAAAAACGGTCTCCATTTGTTCAAACCATCGGGTGAGAGTAACCGGTCCCCCGGTTCCATCGAAAGTGGGAGGATTGTACTTCATGAAGTTCTTGTAGGAGCAACCTTCGATTGAATTACCGGCTCCATGATTGTTGTTGTTAGAAAAGTGATCGGCCACGGCCGTACCCACGGCGGTGGTTATCATTCGTTGAAGAGCTTGTTCTAGAGTTTCGAGAGGAGTATTGTGTTGACCTTGGTGAGCCATTGTTCCTTCATGAGACAAGAATATCGTTGGTTAGTATTTTCAACAATACTAACCGTGGCATGGAATAAGGATAGAGAGAAAATTTTTCCTTGACTCGCCTTAAATTCTCTATGTCATAATGTCGGAACGTCCATGTGAATCACCGTAATATAATCCCGGAAATTATATTACCCTGATCCTCATGTGCATTTAACATTACTTCATAAAGTCAAGGTGGCGCACCAACAAAATTTATCAACGTAAGATCAAGATCGAATACGAGTTAGATATGATAGAAGAGTTCGAGTATAAATGCACAATTAGTCAAATAATTCCTACTTCAGTCTATATGCCGGTTGTAGTCTAGATTCACCTATGTACCCTATGACTCGGGGTGAACACAAATGAACTCTAAATCCCTACAACCAAGGCTCTGATACCACTTGTAGCGACCCCGACAAATCGTCAAGTGACGGCGTCGGCTACGTGGGTCCCATTACCTGATTATAAGTCCTTAAGATAACGTTTGACCAAAAATATGTCGCCTTCATTTCAAAATAAAGATTGTTTCAAAGTTTACAAGAATTGTTCAACCAAAAGTTAAGTTATAACGTTATAAGTACGATTGAAATCTAGGCGACACGGTTTAAAGTAAAGTCAAAAGACGCTCCATGAAATGCATGTATACTCGACATCGGATGCAAGTATCAAATAGTGAGCGGAAGCATGTTTCACATATCGTGCAAGACCTGAGAAAAACATAGAAATCTGTCAACGAAAACGTTGGTGAAATCATAGGTTTAAGTAAGTAAGTACAAGTGAACCACAAGATTTGTATCAATGAAATAATAGTAATACATTCCAAAAGTTTGTTTCACGAGCACCCAATTATCAAAGCTTAACATTCCTTCCATTGTATACCCCATCACTTAGTGCTAGAACAAACACTGATTCTCGAAAATATATTTCATCCGTAGACGGTAGCGAACCGTCAAAGATGAGGGTTGTCAACCCATATGGCCATATAACATAAGTTCTCGCTTACACCCGGCAAGTGTAACTAATGATAATCGAATTGAGGATTTTTGTTCTAAACTCGTATGTAGAATGTTTGTTTTCCCGTTCTTGTGTTCACTTAGTTCAAAAGAATCGTTTATGTTTTCTCATCCCAATATAAGTTCAAAAAGAGTAAAAGTGGGACTATGATCTCACCTTGAGTGCACGAGTAGTAAAGTACTTCACAAAATAACGTGTGCGAAGGATAGTGCTAGTCTTGACCTAAACAAATAGGTCGTATCAATAACGGTAAACACGATAGGTCAAAGATGTTCAATTAGTCCTATGGCTCGTTAAGACTCGATCCTAATAGCTTGTGAATCAAATTGTCATGTTTCATGCAAGGTACAAGTATAAAAACATGTTAGAACGATTGCACAATTATTTGGTTAAGTTTGATTAAAAGTCAACTTGGTCGGGTCAAAGTCAACAGAAAAGTCAACGGGGTCGGGTTGGATATCCGACAATTTTTCTAAGTTATATAATCATATATGAGCATGTTGGCCAAGTTTCATGTTAATCGGAGGTCCGTAGCATAGCAAACATTTTCATGTCAAATGACCAAAGCAAACAGCCAGTTTTAGCCAAATGGGACGGCGTCCCAAATGGCTAGACGGCGTCCCGGTTTTAAGGTTGGGACGGCGTCCTGAGAAGCTAGACGGCGTCCCAGTTCAAAAGCTGGGACGGCGTCCCAAGTATCTGGACGGCGTCCTGATCTTTTCCCAGGCCCTGTTTGCTGTATTCCTCAAATGGACGAACCAAAACACAAACAATCACATTTTATGATCCGCAAACAATTAGAACATGTATTTTATATCATCGGAAAGCTCTTTCGACAAGGAACGCAACTAAGCACTTTTCATCAAGCAAAAACATCATATACCATAACCGAAATCCCGTCAAGTGATCAATAGAGGTTTATTTTCAAGTTTCAAGTTTATCAATTGAAATTTAAGTTTCGGGAATCCAATTTATACATATGATATGCCGTTTTGAAGGTAATGAAACATGTAACACAACTAAACACTTATCAATAATATTAACAAGCATTCAACGCATCAAAAGTTCGTTTTAAGAGTTGTCAACCCTAACCAAAAGTTCACAAAATCAATAATCGCGTTTATGAAGTTTCTTAAATCAATCTATACATCAAAATGAAGCTAATGATACTAGGAACACAATTAGAACATGAACTTTTAACATCTAACAACATATGATCATCCAAAATTCAAGAACAACACACCAAAATTCAAGTTCATGCTAGTTACACTAAAAACAACAAATCGAGCAAACCAAACATATATTCATGTTAGACTCGAGCCATAGACACTAACTAACACCATTTCAAATCAAAAACACGAATTTAGAGAAATCTAGAGTTTTAGAAATGTTACCCAAACGAGATGAAGTTGGTATCAAATTGTAGAGGATGAAGAGAGGATTCCAAATATGTAATCGGATTTGTTGTGAGCTTCCAAGATTGAATTTAGATGATGAATGAATGGAATGGGTTTGTGTGTGTGTTCTTGAGATGGAGAGAAAAGGGATGAGGGAGATGATGGAATGGATGAAATGGGTTGACTAGTTGACCTAGTCAACTAGTTTGCCCATTTGGCAACTCCGGTCCCTCGAGTTTCAAAGCGGGTGCGGGATTTAACCGATCGAATATTTTTAAAACGCAAGTTAACGAGAGATGTTATAATTAAATGACGGAATTATTATGAACGTTAGTCAACGGAAACTACGAATTTAAATAACGAAAGGTATTATTTAAAAGAAAAAGACGGTGTTAAAAATAAATTTAACGGAAAAACGCGGGATGTTACACAAGGGGTAATCAAGTGTTTTAATTATCCGTTGTAAAAAACTCAAACGGTAATATTTGAGTTAGCAGGAAACAACGGTAACTTTTACAACGGTAACTATGCTAACGCGACATTAATTAAACCAGAAAATAACTGCGAACATTGCGAATTTTAGAGTTTATCATGATGCATTTGCTTCGCGAAAATACATCATAATAAACTGGGGGGACTTGATCATATACATAGCATTGTATATGTATATTTTATTTTCTAAAAGCTAAGGACAGAACTACGCGGATTATAAGGCACAGTTATGCAATATTCGCTGAAAATAAATACTGCGGTTATGTATTCGCTGAAATACCAAACTGCGGTTTGATCCGCTGACTTTCCGCGGAGAGCCGAGCATCTCGCATACCGCGGATATCACGGATACTATAAATAGGGAGCTTGGCCTCTCATTTATGAGTTGTTGATTCTCTGCCATTTGCCTAAGCCTTTGTAGATTTCACTTGTGACTTTGCCCAAGGACTTCTTACATTGAGTTAAGGTGAATCATGCTAATCGATAACGAAGACCGGGTCGGGGTGGTTGATCACTTGATAGTTAAAGTGAAAAACGATCATCGGGGCCCAAAATAATCATCGAACATCCCATCCTCCATTATAATCTTATTGCACTCAATCCGTAATTAAGCAACATCATTAATTAAGGATTGATCACCTTGGGTCATCATTTTACACAGTTCAGATATTCTGATAACTTCGAGAGCTGAGACTTCACTTCTCTCTTTCTCTCTCTACTTTCTCTTACTAGAAGTCATCCAGCTAGCACTTCTACGCTCTACGGACGACAGATTGATTAAGCCACCCCACAAGTTTCTACACTTGTGAACCGGGTCTGCAGGGATTATTTCCCAAGGGTAAAAATCAATCGGCAACACTCCGCCCTCCTAAAGATAGATTACTTCTAGTGTCTTGTTGACACACTAAGCCTTACCTCATAAGGAAATAGGTGTTAACAATGGCGCCATCCACTAATGCAAAGAACAGACGAAACGGAAAAGGAACAAACACAACTGAAGCTCCATTTGTACTTGAAGCAGTCAATAATCCATCAACTGACGACATAATAACTGTTGAAGATGTACCTGTTCCACCACTAGATGGTACGATTGAATAAACAGTTGCTGAAACTACAGAAAGGCTTAAATATTTGGCAACTAATTCGGAGAAAAGGCCAGTAATCGAAGAAACGACAGCCAAAAGTGCAGAAAGACTTCTAAATTTTGTTGCTAATCCAGAGCGACGACCATTGATGCAACCACGGCGATGTCCATCATTTATACCTTTTCGGCGCATGGCGGATGGCAAAGACAAGCAAATAATGAAAAGGCAATCTATATCAAAATACAAGTTATCCAGGCTACTTGGCAAGCTGGGCAATCTTATTGATGATTCTGGGGATGATAACGACTTGAGCTATGATAATAACGACTCTAATGATGAAATTGACAAAGATGAGTTCATGTCAGAGAAGCAGGCAGTGTTGCTTTTAAATGACATTCTTAAGCAGACAGCCCCGGCAAAATATAAGCAACGCTTAGCGCAACCCGTCGTCCGTGCTGTGGCCGTGGACAATTTCTTTGCCCTCATTACTGGAGAGCAAGCCACCAAGCCACCAGCCATGGCAGAATCTACACAGTGTTTCATTGATCGAATTGCTAATTATCCATTGCCCAGAAATCTTGCTATACCAACAATTGGAGTTTATGATGGCACAACGGACCCGGAAGATTTTCTGACTATGTTTGAAGGTGTTATGAGGTTGCAGCATTGGGAGGATGAAACTGCGTGTCATATGTTTCCTATGGTACTGCAGAAAATGGCACGCGAATGGTTTGCTAGTTTGCCACCAAGGAGTATTACCAGTTTTCTTGATTTGAGAGCAAAATTTGTGATGCAATACCAAAATCTACGGAGCTGTACTCTGACACATCTTGATGCACACGAGATCACAATGCATCATAACGAATCTTTGAGCAATTTTATGAAGCGTTATACACTTGAAGCACAGAAGATCCCTGATTGTCCAGAATCACAGCTTGTATCTGGTTTAATTTTCTGTCTGGACCTGCGACGGTTTAGTGCACTTGTTCATGCATTACGGTATGACTTGCCAAAAACATTGCATCAGGCGTTGGAGGTTGCACAGAGGCATGTTCGAGCTGGTGAGCGTGGGTTGAACAAGTTTGATATTGGCAGCAGTAGCAAGCCACACAACGAAGGACGGTATTTTGACATAAATCAGAGAAGGAATGACAATTCAAATGGAGGATGGAGATGAAACAATCACCCTAATGATTTCCACCATAACAGAAGGCCAATAGAAAGGCACCCGTTAATAATGGTGCTTACCAAAACTCCGAAAGAGATCCTCTTCACTGAACCAATTCGGACCACTTTCAATGCTCCAGCACCTATGGAAGAAAGGGAGGGTCCAAAGAGTGAGTTGTGGTGCGATTTCCATGAGGCTTGAGGCCATGATAAGGACAATTGCAAATCTTTGATGAGAGAAATCATAGCGAAAATCAAGGTAGGAGAACTGAATCATTTGTTGCCTGGCAAACAGTACAAGAGGAATGATCCTCGCAGGAAATTTGCGTGGCAAAGGAATGATGGTAACAGAGGACGCCGTGCAGAGAACAGAAGAGAGCAGCATGGTGGAAGAGATAATCGGAACCAACTGCAGTACGGAGACCGGATCACAGAGCGTGAGACAACTCCAGAAGTTGTAATCAGGATGGTTTGGATCAACGACAGTCATTATGAAGAAGGTGAATCATCAAACAGCAATTTGGACAGCTGGAGATATGCTCCAATTATCTTTCAGCCAATTCAGAATTGGGCTTTGTCCGTCCAACCAGTGATCATTTCAGCAGAGATAGCAAATAAGTTTGTCAACTGTATCTACACAGATACGGGAAGTGAAGCTGACATCATTTACTGGCATTGCTTGAAGACTTTTGCAAGGCATGTGCAGGGCAGAGCTAGGCAAACGAGGTTGAAAGTTTCTGGATTAACGGGAGCACCGGTAAATGCCATGGGGCAGATTCGTTTGGAAGTTGTTATGGGCACATTCCCATTGTTGAGAACGGAAACAATCGATTTCACAATCATAGATGGAAATTCTCGATTTAATGTCCTTTTTGGAAGGGCAGCGTTGGCTAAATTCAGAGCGATAACATCGACAGCTCATGCAGAGATCAGGTTCCCAACTCCTAACAGAGTAGCCGCCATACATTCATAGTATGTGGCACCGGCTAGGGAGAGATCCACATTTGTGAACTTACCAGAAGGTAACGTAAACTGGAGAAAGCATGATCGGTTGTTTAGTGATGATGAAGTTCAGGAGTTTTTCATTCCATAATCAAGTGTGTAGGCCGGATAGCGCTGGGCGCTCGGCTTATGAAGAAGCAAATCTCAGTATGTTATCAAGAACAAAAGTTTATTATCAGAGCAGTTTTTTAGCATTTTTATGAAGACATTGCCTTTTACAATCATTGTATTCATGCCAAAATACACATGTTTGGCATTTGAAGAACATATTTTCGCATTATATGAAGAGCAACGTTTATCAATTTACTGTGAACCATTGTGGTTATTTTACAGTGCATATGTTAGCAATTGCATACATTAAACATTTTCATGGCGTACTAATTAGGCTTGATACACCTAAATTCGTCATCAATCGTTTATGTATTGCACATTATCGAACAATAAATTTTATATTTTTCTTAAACAAAGTGCTGCCCGTGACAAATGTAAAACATTACATTTATAACCTGCCCACAGAAGGAGTGTATTTTTAAAATACCTCCGATGGCGGAAGCTTTTGTGCCGGCCAGTAAAGGCACAAGGGATCGGCTAGAAAACGTATAAGTTTTACTAGAACGCATCGAGGCATGATACAAAACTCAGATATTTGTCATGACAAACATTATAAAAAGTTATTTCACAGAACGAAAAGAAGTTTATATATTCTATGAAGGCAAAATAATTAGCAATTCTTCCTCATATACTTTATGACAGAAGGCGTAAGACGGAGAGTCTATTGATTTGTAATCATTCTTCTAAAACACTTCATAATTCTTCCTCATTAATTTTACGACGGAAAGCGTGTAACAGAATTCAGACATCATAATAATTTAACAAAACTTAATACTTCAAGGCGTCTACATATGAATTACCTTATACACTTTTCAAAATGATTTGCTCAATTATACACTGCACAATTGTGTATAGAAATTTTATGCTCGGGTGCATAATCGATTGGTTTTAAAGCATTAACATCAAAATATTTGCAACAAGCATGTAAACACACATAGTCATCACAATAAAGTCAGTATGTATATAATGTCAAGGTCAGAAGGAAATTTATTACAAAACATTGTTTGACATTTTTACAAAAATCAATCAAATTTCACGCTAAGCAGATCTTGAGCAGATGAATCTTCTTTGCTGCATGCTTCATCATAAAAGTTTATCTTCAAATTTATCAATTTGTCTTTAGTCTCATCAACCTTTTCCTGAGTACCAGGGGGCATAAGTTTGGTAGTAGAAGCAGAAGGGGTTTGGTTGGGAGCAAGGCGTTTAAACAGCTTGTCGGTCACATCAGCAATAGCATGGGTGCGGACAGCATCAACATAATCGTTGTAGGGATTTGCCACAAGACTGGATATCAGACCTGGTATACCCTTCTTAAGCTCAGCAAAATTACCTTCGCCTTTCTCCGCCCTCCGGAGAAGCTCAGCAGACTTTTCCCTCTCTGCATTCAGCTGCTTCTCCAGCTCACCCACTTTCACTTGCTCCTCTTCAAGTCTTTTTTTCTCAGCATCCCTTTCCCCTTGCAGAACAACATCGACATCTTGAGCACTTTTTAGCTCAACTTCTTTAGCCTTTATTATTTTCTGCGCATCACTTAAGGCACGCTCAGCATCAGCAGCTCTTTTACGAGCATTTGCACCTTCAGTTATGTCTTTACGGGCTATAGCAAGAATAGACTCCTGATGCTTCTGCAGTTGCAGCATAGAGTCCAGATGATTGGTTAGCAGTACATGAGCTACCATGGTTGATTCCCTGAGTTGATCAGAGCGGAGTGCAGTGAATTGGGGTTTCAGCTCAGGGATAACACAACCCTGTACAAGAAAAAATTTTATGAGTAATTTCAGGCAACTCACATCAATAAATTACAAACATATACATGCAGAAGGTCTTATCATTCATACCTGAAGAAGAGTTGAAAATTCTTTATCCTTAGTGGCAGGGCTTGCAATGATGGCCTGCAATGCCCTCACATGAGCAGGAAGAGTTGGCTCTTAAATATTGGAGGATGTGATAGCTGGGTTAGTGATATTAGGAGGAGGAGAATGATAAGCAGAGTTGCCTTTCGGCCTATCTTCATGAAATTCAGATTCATCGAATGGAGTAAAGTTTGGGTCAGGCGTTTTCAGGCCCTTCTCTCCTTCACTTTCAAGATTTTCCTCCGGCACCCGTTTACCGCCCTCAGTAGCCTTCCCTTGGCTATCATCAGATTCTGCTAAAATCACTAACAAAAACAAATTAGCATTATGAATAAATATAACAGTTAAAAAAAATGTGTAAGCAGAATGGGCATACTTCTTCTGCGTTTATATATATATATATATATATATATATATATATATATATATATATATATATATATATATATATATATATATATATATATATATATATATATATATATATATATACTTTTTGCCCTCCTCTGTACTCTTTGCCCTTTTAGAGCCTATGCTCTTCTTTCTTGTCTTTTGGGTTGGAGGAGGAGTGGGGTTAGTTTCACCCGTGATGTTTGTTCACTCAGTATCTGTATGTTCAGACCCGGATTCACTGTCTGAGCTGCTCACAGCAATTTCTTCTCCCTTTTCAACAGCAGCAGCATCAGCAGCGGCTTTAGCTTCAGCCGCAACTCTCTTCGCCTCTAGCTCTTCAGCAGTTTTGTCACGAGCAGTGATCTCTACATCATCATCAAGATCAACGGATGAAAGAGCAGAACGAACCTGCATCACGGTGTTGGCTGCAAAAATAACACATGAACAGCATTATAAGTAAACATGACAAACAATAGACACAAATCTATATATATAATAGGATGATCATATCACATCCTATCCTGGTTTTTCTCACGAAGTACTGGCACAGAATTACTTGGCCATTCTTGACTCACTTTGCACAGCACAAGAATTCCCTCATACCTTTCATATGATCTGGACGGAAGGCGGAGCTCTTTCAAGCTATTTATTATCCGCTGCTTTGCGGGAGAAATCTTAACACCCTTTCCTATGCCAGCATCAATAGAACCCCATTCCCGAACAACGGAGTATTCCTCCGGAATAACATGAAGATTGACGAAGTCGATCGCAAGGTAGACCCTAAGGCCTTGATTAACAAATTGCTAACTAGTCCGGAAGCTAAATCGGCGATATCTTCCGGTCATCAAATCAAACAGGAGAAACAGGCCATTCCCCTTGTTGATTTGATGACGAAGTCACCGTCATCACAACCAGACTCTGTAAAATGACCATTTCAAACACCGCCATCAACGCCGAGCAAGAAGCTTAAGCAAAGCACTCCTTTATACAATAATCCGGTCATATCGGATTATGAAGGAGGCCAGCAGACTGGTATGAATCAATAATGTTTAGCGCATATCATGTTATGAGACATGTACATTTATGTATATAATATTTGCATTTTTTGCAGGAGACTCGCCCTTCAACCCGGTGTTTCCTAGCCCAAATTCTGCGGCACAAACCCGTTTGTTCACTTGCAGAAGCACGTGAAGCAGCTGCTACTGCACAAGCAAGCTTAGCAGATATTCCAATCGACAAAGTTACTGCAATAAGTCAACAATATGATGCTACTTTAAAAGACATCTTTGATCTTGATTTGTCTAAGCTAGAATAAAATATTGTAGAAATTAGCGCGCAGCTATCTCTGCGCCGTTATCAATGAAATTTTGTTTTTTCATATTTATTCGCGAGTACTCTTTATTTATATAGCGCTTTTATTAACAATATTCATAACACAAACTTGTCCTTTGCAATTTCCAGCTCTTATTATTGTGCACATAATAAGCGCGTACTTTTGCGAAACAATTTGTATGCGTATATGCGTATACGTTATGAATCTTCTAAGTCCGCCGAAACGATCCTTAGGCTATTAATTAGCATTGCGAAGCATCTAAATATTGGCAAAATCAAATATTTAGGATATAACATTCCTTTCGCAATATTTTGTATCCTAAAGCGGGCAATTTTATCACTTCGCTTTTTAAACTCTGCAAGATACTATAGAAATATGAAATAAATTGTAAGACATTTCATAACTATTCGCATTTCGCAAGTAAACGATTCGCATACTTTTATAAGTGACTATTTTTAAAATTTCGACAAGCGTGATCAAGACTTGCAAAAAGTTAAAAACAAGAACACTTAATAAGTACATTAGCCATATGCCTTGTATCCAATTTCGCACTTTTTACATATATATCTGATAGTTTCCTCAAAACTATGCATAACATCACTTTAACAAAATAGCATGCCATGCATTAGGTAAAGTTCCCCCTTCCATATCTGCGAGCTTATATGATCCTGCCGCATTAATTGCCACAATCTGACCAGGGCCTTCCCAATTAGGACCCAATTTGCCAAGCTTTTCTACTCTGCTTGCTTCATTATTTCGCAGCACCCATTCACCTATAGCGAAGGATAAAGCACGCACTCATTTATTATAATATTTAGCGATTTTCTGTTTATTATTCGCTTCTCTGATAGCCGCCATTAATCTCCGCTCTTCTATGAAATTGAGATTTTAGCTCAACACAGCATCATTTGCTTCTTCATCAAAGTTAGCCATTCGATGTGTTGGTACCAGAATTTCTGCGGGGATTACTGCCTCAGAACCATACACCAAACTAAAAGGTGTTTCGTCTGTACTCTTTTTGAAAGTAGTGCGATGTGCCCATAATACATTGGGTAATTCATCTACCCAACCAGTTCGCCTTTCACATAACCTCTTTTTAATACCGCTGACAATATCGAGATTGGTTACTTCGCACAATCCATTGGCTTGCGGGTGCGCCACTAACGTAAACTTTTGTATTATATTAAAATCAAAGCACCATATCTTAAAAGGATCTTTCGCTATTTGTGCACCGTTATCGCTAACCAATTCTCGCGGAATGCCAAACCTGCAAACAATGTACTCCCAAACAAAATTTCGCACTTGCATAACAGTAATAGTGCAGACCGCCTTAGTTTCAACCCATTTAGTAAAATAATCGATTGCGATAATCTGGAATTTGACATTGCCAGGCCCTGCAGGGAATGACCCTACAATATCGATAGCCCATTTATTAAACGGCCACGGCGAATTAACAGGAATCATGTCATGCCGTGGCATTCGGTTCTGTGGAGCATGCCTTTGGCAACTTTTACAACGTTTAACAATTTTCGCCACATCGAGGTATAAGGATGGCCAAAAGTATCCCATCCGCATAATTTTTGCTGCGATAGTTTTGTAACCTGAATGCAGTGCACAAGTACCGTTATGCACTTCTTCTACAATCATTTCTGCCTTGATTGGGCCAACAAATCGCATTATTGGTTCGCAGTAAGATTTGCGATATAAGATATCATCTTGAATGATATACATTGGCGCTTGCTCTCGCACTGAACGAGCTTCGCGACTATCCTCTGGCAAGATATTACTGCGGATATATTTTAGGATTGGCTCCATCCAGTTTGGCTGTTTTTCTGTAACAGATGCGACTATCAAGTCACTTTCTATCGACTTACTTGGTAATTCTTCGACCCATACTTCCTATTGAAAATGCGAAAAAGTTAAAGCGGCTAATTTGCTCAAAGCATCCACTTTCTTGTTTTGACTTCTTGGCACCTGCGCAAGTTCAAAATGCTCAAACCACGCTGCAGTTTCCTTTAATAGCTGCAAGTACTTTTGCATAGAAGGATCATGTGTTTCAAAAGATCCGCTAAACTGATTCGCTACTAGCTGCGAATCCGTAAATGCACGCAACTTAACAATATTCATTTTTTGCGCAATATTTAAGCCTGCGAGCAATGCCTCATACTCTGCCTCATTGTTTGTCACGTCAAAATTAAACTGCAGAGCATAAGTATGCTCCTCACCGCTTGAACTTGCCAAAACTAAACCCGCACCTTCACCTTCTGCACATGAAGCACCATCAGTAAATAAATCCCAAGTTTTGCCGTGTTCAGGTTTTAGTGCGGTTCACTCGTTAATCACCTCCAACTCTCCAGAAAGTTCAGCGAGATAATCCGCCATAACTTGTCCTTTTTTAGCGCTATGCGGAAGGTAAGATATTTGATAAGCACCTAATTCTACCGCCCATAATGCGAGTCTACCAGATATCTCTGGTTTTGTTAAGACTTGCCTGATTGGCAGATTAGTTAATACATGCAACGGATGCCCTTGAAAATATCTTCGTAGCCTTCGTGTTGTTAAAATGAGCTCATACACAAATTTTTCAATCGGCGCATAGTTTATTTCACTCCCCGTAAGAGCTTTGCTAACAAAATACACCGTCTTTTGTATTTTGTTCCTTTCCGCGATCAAAACTGATCCGAAAGCCTCGTTTGCCACAGAGATATAAAGATAAAGAACTTCGCCATGAATTGGCGCCGTTAATGTAGGCAAAGTTTTTAACAACTTTTTCATTTTTTGAAACGCAGAATCTGCTTCACTGGACCAAACGAAATTCTTTTGTTTCAAATAACCTTTTAGGGTTTTGAAAAATGGCAACTGCCTTTCAGCGGCCTTAGACAAGAAACGCGTTAATGCGGCTAGTTTTCCCCTCAAACTTTGCACCTCTTTAACCGTTTTTGGCGCAGTCATATTTTCTATGGTCGCGATCTTTTTTGGATTAGCTTGAATAACCTGTTCTATAACAAGATACCCCAAAAATTTCCTTTCAGTTTCGCCAAAACTACATTTTAGCGGGTTAAGCTTCATGTTTATTTCTCGCAACTTGTCAAATGTTTCGCGCATATCTTCAGCGATCTGCTCTTGCGTCATGCTTTTAATGACTAAATCATCTACATAAGCTTCAAGATTACGCCCTATTTGCTTGTCAAACACAGTATCAATCAACCGTTGATATGTCGCACCCGCATTGATTAAACCAAAAGGCATCATTATATAGCAATATATTCCCTTGCCCGTATGAAATGCGGTTTTATCTGCGTCTTCTTGCGCCATAGGAATCTGGTCATAACCTCTTGCCGCATCTAGAAAACATTTATATAGGAAAGCATGCAAAGATTCCACTTTTAAATCAATTTCTGGAAGTGGATAGTTATCTTTGGGGCACGCTTTATTCAAATCTTTGTAATCAATACACATTCTCCAAGAACAATCAGGTTTTTTCACCAATACTGGATTCGCAATCCATGATTGGTATTGGACTTCGCGCAAAATTCCGGCTCTCACCAATTTTGTTACTTCTTCACATAGCCATTTTACGCGATCTGGGGCCATACCCCTTCGCTTTTGCACTACGGGTTTTAGAGCTGGATTCACATTAAGCCTGTGTTCCGCAATATAATGCGGAACACCAGTCATATCGTTTTCGCACCAGGCAAAAACATCCATATACTGGACTAGTAATTGCACAATTTGTTTTCTAGTATCCGCACTAACATTATGTCCTACTTTGATTTTCTGCTCTGGATATGCGGGATTAATTATTTCCATAGTATCCGCATCATCTACAGGTTCCTGCCCTGCAGTTTTTATATTAACAGCCGCACAAATAGGCATAATGCTCATTGAACATATTGTGGCGACTCCTTTATATGTTGGAAACTTAATCATGCCATGAATTGTGGATGGGACAATTCCAAATTTACTTATAGCGGTTCTTCCCAGCAGCATGTTATAGCGAGAAGAGGATCGCATAACATAAAAATCTAACCGCGCTTGTCGAACCAAAACGTCACCATTTACATCGGCTAACTCGATGTTTAGTGGCAAAACACCTATAGGTAATGAAGATTCTCCTGCAAAACCGGTTAGCGAAACCGTGGTTGTTTGCAGGTACATTTTAATACTTTCTGCAGTTGAGCGAAACATTGTTCGTAAATAATATCGACGCTACTGCCGTTATCGACATGGACTTTCATGACTGTGATGTCAGCTTCCTCGATTTTGCACGATACCACTATCGGCATTTCAGAGAAATCATCGCTCTGCATTTTCGAGAAACTAATTGGCGCAAATTGCCAATTATGATACATTTTAGCGGACTTTCGCTTTTTTCCTCTTTTTTGGGTATTCGCTCGCACAGCGACCACTACATCACTATTATTTCCAATATTACTCATTATTCAAAGCAATCAAGCAATTCACCTCCGATTTTAGATGTATGCATCTGCAAATCATCACAACAAAAACACGATTGAAATTAAACCGATGATTTAATTGTTTGATGGCACGAAACAAAAAATTTTCAGTTTAATTTGTAAAACATGTCCCACGGATGGCGCCAATTGATCAATCCTTAATTAGCGATGTTACTTAATTACGGATTGAGTGCAATAAGATTATAATGGAGGATGGAATGTTTGATGATTATTTTAGGCCCAGATGATCGTCTTTCACTTTAACTATCAAGTGATCAACCACCCTGACCCGGTCTTGATTGTTAATTAGCATAATTCACCTTTGCGCGGTGTAAAAATCCCTTGGGCAAGATCACAAGTGGAAATTACAAAGGCTTAGGCAAAATGGCAGAGAATCAACAACCTATAAATGAGAGGCCAAGCTCCCTATTTATAGTATTTGGAATATCCACGGTCTGCGAGTTAGTTAACTATCCGCGGAAACTCAGCGGATTAAACCGCGGTCTTGCATTAATGCGAAAACATAACCGCTGTACTTGTTTTCAGCGAATATTGCATAGCTTTGCCTTATAATTCGCGTAGTTCTGCTTTTGGCCTTTAGCAAATAAAATATACATGTACAATGCCATGTACATGATCACGCGTCACGTCAGTTGAAGATTCACGAATAGAATTATACAACCCATGATTTAGAATTGGGAGCTGTTATGTTTGCGCTCAAGATTTGGAGACATTATCTTTATGGGATCAAAAGTACGGTGTACACTGATCACAAAAGTCTTCAACCTATCCTTGACCAAAAACAGTTGAATATAAGGCAACGAAGATAGGTTGAGACGTTGCATGATTATGATTACGAACTTCTGTATCATCCGGGGAAGGCCAATGTTATGGCCGATACGTTAAGTCTTAAAGAGAGGACTGAACCTCGTAGGTTTAGGGCCTTGAATATGACCATTTGAACAAACCTCGCAAGGCAGATTCTTGCAGCTCAACAAGAAGCCTTGAAGGAGGAGAATTTTGTAACGGGAAGGTCCGAGGCTTGAGTAAACAGTTATATGTACGAACCGATGGTACACGGTATTTTGCGGGACATCTTTGGGTTCCAGAGTTTGGTGATCTACGACAACTTGTTTTAGATGAGGCTCATAAGTCTAGGTACTCTATTCATCCTGGTTCAGGAAAGATGTATCATGATTTTAAGGAGCTGTATTGGTGGCCTAATTTAAAAGCTGATGTGGCTACGTATGTGGCTAAGTGTTTGACCTGCGCTAAGGTTAAAGCTGAACATCAGGAACCGTCTGGATTTTTGGTGCAACCTGAGATTCCCGAGTGGAAATGGGAAGGGATTACAATGAATTTTATTACAAAGATACCGAGATTTGCGGGTGGCTAGGATACCATTTGAGTGATTGTAGATTGACTCACTAAGTTGGCTCACTTTTTGCCGATTAGGGAAACAGATTCAATGGAGAAGCTTACTCGTTTGTACTTGAAAGAGATTGTTTCAAGGCATGGTGTTCCTGTATCCATTTTTTCATACCGAGACAGTCGATTTGTATCGAGGTTTTGGCGATCCTTACAGGAAGCCTTGGGAACTAAGTTAGACATGAGCACCGCTTGTCATCCTCAAACGTATGTTCAGAGTGAAAGGACCATTCAGACATTGGAAGATATGTTACGAGCGTGTGTTATCGATTTTGGTAATGGGTGGGATAAATATTGCCGCTAGCTGAGTTTTCGTATAACAATAGTTATCACGCAATTATTCAAGCCGCACCGTTTGAAGCTCTATACGGTAGGAAGTGTAGGTCTCTTGTTTGTTGGAATGAGGTTGGGGATACTCAACTCACAGGTCCAGAAATTATTCACGAGACTACCGAGAAGATCGTACGGATTAAGGAAAGTTTGAGAACCACCAGAAATAGGCAAAGGAGCTATGCCAATAAGAGAAGGAACGATATTGAATTTTAGGTCGGTGATCGTGTTATGTTGAAGGTACCACCTTGGAAGGGCGTGATACATTTTGGTAAAAGGGGAAAGTTGAATCCTCGTTTTGTTGGACCGTTTGAGATTATTGAGAGAGTTGGACCTGTGGCTTATCGTTTGAAATTGCCACAAGAACTCAGTGCTGTCCACGACGTTTTTCACGTGTCGAATTTAAAGAAGTGTTTGGCCGAGGCCGATAAGACAATTCCTTTAGAGGAACTTTATGTTGATAAGCAACTTCATTTTATTGAGGAACCTGTTGAAATTATGGACCGAGAGGTTAAGACTCTGAAGCAGAGTAGAATTCCTATTATCCGGGTTATATGGAACGCCAGGCGCGGTCCCGAGTTCACTTGGGAGCGTGAAGATCAGATGAAGCAGAAGTACCCGCATTTGTTCCCAGATGCCGAGTCAACCCCTGCACCTGCTTAAATTTCGGGACGAAATTTCCGTAACGGGAAGGTACTGTAACGACCCTACTTTTTCCGTTATCTTTTACCGTTAATTATTTAACGACCGTTAACTGTTATTCGTGCCACGTCATTTCTATGACCTATATTATTATTTTTGTAATAATATATTAATTATTATATGTTATATGAATATTTGTATTCATATCTTAAATTGTACGTTTCTACGTGTCGCGGATTTCTATCCGGCGAATCTTTTCGGTTTTCAAACCAACGGTCGAGTTTTTGGGATATTTAAACCCTAATTATTTTAAATATGATAATTTAAGATTATATTATTATATAGAGTATTTATATTTATTTTTCGTCGCGCGTTTGTTATCTCTCCGAAATTTTAATCGCGTAATCATTTATTCGCGTTTCGGGATTCGTTCGGGCTTTCGGGCCACAAGTATATTAACATTTAACAAATTGGGCTTGTGGGGCCCACCCTACACCCCACCAATCGGCCGAACCAAAAGGGGGAGGGGATACCCTTTGTTTTTCACTTCTAAATTTCCTTTTTCATTTACATCACAATTTATTCCCTAAACCTAAATTTATTTTTGCTCTCCCTTTTTATCCCTCCCTAGCCGTCACCCATAATCACCATCATCATCATCTTGCTTCAACAAAAGGCTTGGATCATCCATTGTTATACATAAACGTGTTCCTCTCAATCTCCTTTACGCGATCATACTTCTTGTTTCTCGATTAGGGTATAAACCCTAACAATGGAACTTTTGATTTTTCTTTATTTTTCTGTATTTTGATTATATTTTAATAGTATGATGATTACTTGTTGTTGTAATGGTGTTTGTATGCATAGAATTACTCATAAACACATGTTTTTGGTTTGATAAAATTGGGACAGCAGCTATTTCTGATATTGTGACTGTTATAAAAGTTAAAATAAAGTATCTAGATGAGTTCCTCTCATCAAGACATTAATTTTAGACTCCGGATTCATGTCGTTTCGATTCCCGGAGCCCTAGATATGATCAAAGTGGTATTTTGTTAAGATTGAAATGTGATTTTGGTATGAACCAGGTTTGGTCCGACTTTGTGACCATATTTGGTGACTTTAGGGTGTGTTAGTTGTGACAACCCAGAAATTTTCGACCAAATTTAAACTTTATCTTCATATGATTTAATATTTTCGACACGATAAGCAAAGGCTGTAATGTTGAAATCTCAAAAACTTTGAACTATGTTCATGTATTCATTTACCTTTCGACTGCTCTCGACGATTCACGAACAATTATGTGTAAATAGATATGTATGAATATATACATATGTGTGATTATTAAATTGAGAAATATTAATGAAACATTAAACGGTTTGATTAATATGAAAATAAGTTACGAAATCTATTATATGAATTGAGAACGTTAACAAGGTATTAGATGAATAATACTTTACATGAACGTAATTATTTCAAGATATTTTTCAACGTAATTAAAAGATAATATCAAATGATTTATTTATCTGATACATTGTATGATTATGAGTCTCTGTTAAAAGGTCCACTTTGATTTAGAAAACCTTTCCTTTTTAATGGTATTCGAAATGATTGGTAAAGTGATTTACAAGTAAGAACAAAAGTGTCAATTAACGGTAACTGGACAAAAGTTAGTAGAGATTCCTGTTTAATTTTCAATGCATGCTTTACAATAACTTTCTCGTGACTCTTGATAAGTTAATTATTTAACTTTCATAAAATTAATAGTAAGAACATGAAATGTAAATGGATGTCGACAAGGTAAGCAAATGGATATGTTGATTTAAAATGATTTCATACGTTTAATTGTCCATTGGATTTAACCCTGCGATTTACGAATAAACTGTAAGTAAAAACTAGAAATCCGTTATGACTTATATATTATATAATTTTACTTTATGAAGTGAAAATGTTTTATGATATAACAATTTCTATTATTTAAACCTTTTAATAAAATGATATTGAATATAAGTAGTTTTGGAAAAACTAAACCTTATAGTATTATTTGATTTAGTTTCAAACGTACAAAAACATTTTTATTCTTTCGATATAATAGAATTTGATTATAAAATCTTTTTATGTATTTTCAATGATATGAAAATAAAAATAAAGATAAAATAAAGATTTCTAATGGGCACCAAAAGACTATAACATTTCATCTCAAGATCGCAAGTTAAAATGATGGAAATCACTAAGCATGCGCACTTTCACGAGAAAAATCATAACTAAATCATACTGACTCGAAAAAGGGTGATTCTGGTGTCCAGACGTCCGTAACTCAAAAATATACAACTTTCATGAAGACACCATACGCGGATCGCGTACCTATCTACGCGAAACGCGTAATGTTGTGTCGACATATTTTTGTGGCGGCTCACTATTTAACATGTTTTTTATTTATTTTAATATTATATTATATTATTATATTATTTATATACCTATATATATATATATGATCGATCATAATTGTTTTCTAACTACCTATCTCTCACACTCTCTCTATAATTATATTTATTATTATTATTAGTATTATTATTATTATTAGTATTATTATATATAAAATACTACGACGATGTCATGAGCGAGTTATTTCAAAACGGGTTTTTCGAGCGGGATAGAGCTAAGGAAATTATGGGTTATAGCTATGGAGGTTATGGGTATTGCTTGGGGGTTATGATCATGAGTCAAAGGTCAACCTAGTGTTTATCATCTCCGTCGCGTTTACGTACCTTTCCTGCAATATTGAATCTCAATATTGATACGTGAGTACTCATAAATTAACTTTTATATATTAATAGTGTATCCCTGACTAGTGCTCGAGTATATAGGATTATGCATGCTTGTACTTTTGATATTGCCATTAGATAGGTTATGTTAAATCCTGAATTAGTTACATATGCGGTTGAGATAAGGTATAAGATATGCATGTCGTTGGAAAGCTACCGAAAAATTAAGAACTTTCATTTAGATATCGAACGGTTTCGATGAACGGATTAGAAGTTATAGTGAATTGAAGTTTGTATTATTATTAAAAAAATGATTATTATTATCGTCTTTATTATCGTCGTTCTAGTTTTTATCTAATTATTATTATTATTATTATTATTATTATTATTATCATTATCAATAAAAAGTATTATCATTAAAAATTATTATTTTATTATTATTACTATCGTTATTATCGTTAAAGTTATAATTAGTATTATTATTATTATCCTCATTAAAATAGTTATTAGTATTATCATCATAATATTTATTATCACTAATATTATTATAATTAAAACTAATATTAGTAACACCTAATTATTATGATTACTATTATTATCATTATTATGAATGCGATATAAAAGAGAACTAAAAGCTATTGAACAAATCGATCAGGAAATAATGAGTATGGGTATCATGATGTAATTAAAATATTGTAAGATATTGATTTAAGAGAAAAAATATCGATTTCATTATTTTTATCATTATTATTATTTCTAAAAATATCATTTATATTAAAACTATCATTTTTTACTAAAATATCATGAAATATCATTACTATTATCATTTTAGTATAATTATGATAAAGTAGAGTTATTATCTTATTATTAATATAGTTAATATTAAAAAGTATTGTTATTACTAATATTATCATGATTAGAATTATCAATTTTATTATAATAATTAGTAAATATAAACATTGTTATTATTATAATAATACTTATTATTATTACAAAATAATACTACTTTTACTTATTATTATTATTATCAATATTATTTTATCAAATAGATATGTGATACAAAGATATTTTGACCACACGTAATATAATTACATTAATAATACATACCACTATAATTTTATGATATTAAGTGAATTTTATAAATTTTATTACTTAAGACATAAAAGTATATTTTTATAATATATAAACTTTAATATAATTTTTATTTATTAACAAATGATTTATATTATTTACTTTAATAAAATTTAATAAATATTTAAATATATAAAATGACTATATTTAAGTTATATAATAATCATGTATAGATTTTGGAAATCATTTTGGATCAAGTTGACTTTTGCATGTTAGTCTCGAGCATTAGGATTGTGATATACTACAGTTTGACCTAAATTGCTAGACAGATATTGACCATCATATAAATATATATACTTAATATAGGTTCGTGAATCCGAGGCCAACCTTGCACTTGTTCAATGACGTCATATGTATTTTCACTACGAAATACAGTATTGTGAGTTTTCATTTGCCTTTTTTACCCTTTATATTTTTGGGCTGAGAATACATGCGCAATTTTTATAAATGTTTTACGAAATAGACACAAGTAATCGAAACTACATTATATGGTTGAATTATCGAAATCGAATATGCCCCTTTTTATTAAGTCTGGTAATCTAAGAATTAGGGAACAGACACCCTAATTGACGCGAATCCTAAATATAGATCTATCGGGCACAACAAGCCCCATCCAAAGTACCGGATGCTTTAGTACTTCGAAATTTATATCATGTCCGATGGAGGATCCCGGAATGATGGGGATATTCTTATATGCATTTTGTGAATGTCGGTTACCAGGTGTTCAATCCATATGAATGATTTTTATCTCTATGTATGGGATGTTTATTTATGAGAAATGGAAATGAAAATCTTGTGGTCTATAAAAATGATGAAAATGAATATTGATGATAAACTAATGAACTCACCAACCTTTTAGTTGACACTTTAAAGCATGTTTATTCCCAGGTATTAAAGAAATCTTCTGCTGTGCATTAGCTCATTTTAGAGATCTTACTGGAGCCATTCATGGCATATTTTGAAAGATGTTGCATTCGAGTCATTGAGTTCATCAAGATTATCATTAAGTCAATTATAGTTGGATATTGGATAATATGAAATGGTATGCATGCCTGTCAATTTTCGATGTAAAGAAAGTTTGTCTTTTAAAAACGAATGCAATGTTTGTAAAGTGTATCATATAGAGGTCAAATACCTCGCGATGTAATCAACTATTGTGAATTGTTTATAATGTATATGAACGGGTCCTTTCATTAGTGTGTTAGGATTAATGGTGGGACGAACTTTCATGTTCGGGTCATCTAAATCCGAGCCACGAATCACCCGTTTACGTTTAAAACACGATTTTGATTGAATTAAAGTATCAAGTGATGTCTTTGCTGATCACCACGACTTGTGGGCTGTTCTTGGTGTGTTCTTGAGTGTACCAAAGTGTCGGGTGGTTTGATTAGGCGGAGATATATGTAAGGCTCACCGAAAACCGACACCCGGGGCTCAAGATACGACCCGATGAACTTTTGATTTAAAACTTGTGATTAATTATTAAACTTATGATATAAACAATGGATTTCATTATCATTTAATTACTTATGATAAAAAAGTAATTATTATTATTTAAGACTTATGATATATATTTATTAAATCATTTAATTATTACTTATGATTTAATTAACATATTAATTAAACTTATGATTAATAATACTTTTATTATTAATGAGGAATACTTATGATAAGTATTAAACTATTATTATGAGATTACTTTAATAAGACTTATAATAAGGATTAAATAATTATTTAATTATTATAAGGCTTAGTTATTATTTAATTATAATTTAATTATTAAATACTTATGATTTAATAATTATAATTAGAAACTTATGATATGATTAATAATTCATTATTAATTAATAATACTTATGATATGATTTAAAATTTATTATTAATTAATAATACTTATATTATGACTAATATTTAATTAATTAATTAATTAAATACTTATGTTATATTAATTATATCATTTAAACTTATATTAACTTTAATAATTTATTTTAATTTAATTAAACTTATGTTATGACATAATTAGACATATTTAACTTTAATAAACATTATAACTTAGATTATTAATATAACTTACACTTTTAAAATTAACGTTGACTATGTTTGACCAAGGTTGACTTTTGAGTTGACTTTCAGTTGACTTTGACTTTTAGTTGACTTTTGTTGACTTTCTAATTAAGGAAACTTTCCTAACTTATAAACTTTCCTAAAATAGCAACTTTCTAAATTTGGAAACTTTCCAAAAATAGAAACTTTCCAAAAATAGAAACTTTTCAAAAAATAGAAACTTTCCAAAAAATAGAAACTTTCCAAAAATAGAAACTTTCCAAAAATGGAAACCTGCTAAAAATAGAAACTTTTTAAAAATAGTAAGTGTGTGTCCGTAAGCTGTTCCGATCAAACCGATGCATATTGGGTATTGTTCTATGACTACTTGCAACATGTACAATAGCTATCATACTAAGACGTGACCTAAGTTAGTTATTTATATCGACCTACTTTATTTATAGGTCGACGTTGTGATCATTCCTGATCACTGTACTCATTTGCTGTTCGCTTAATTGTGTTGGTTACTTCGTTACTATTAAGGTGAATTATAGTCCCATTTTCCTATTTAAATCTTTTGGGATGAGAATACATGCAATTTATTTTATATTTTTGGACATGTGGAAGTTGGTTTAAATTATTCATTGTGAGTTGAACAAAAATATTCCCTAGTCTGGTAACTGTAATCACTGGTTTCTACTGGTGAACGCGAATCCTACAGATAGATCTATCGGGTTTGACAACCCCATTTCGAGCTAGTCGCACTAGCAATTTATAATCGGAATGTTTAGTACTTCGTATTTTGTTGTAGATACACTTGTTCGGTGTATATTATTTATTGTGTTTGGCAAGGGTAAATAAATGGTTAAGTGGTTACCAGGTGGCTTACGGAAAATGGAATAATGTTTTTATATGTTTTCTAACATATAATTTAGTGGTCCAAAAAGGAGTTTTTATGTTTTCAAACATAAATTTTTATGGTTGAAATTAGATATTGTTTACAATAATAAACCTATAATTCACTCAATATTTTTGTTGACAGTTACTCGCATGTTTTATTCTCAGGTTCATGATTGATTGCTTCCGCTGTGCTTAGAGAGTCTGCATATCTATGATGGCAGCTTTTGTTAAACATTAACTTGCATTCTATTTTGATACATTTAATAGTGGATGTTGTTGACTTTGTTTTGGTCAACTTTTGGTTAAGTAATAATGTATGGTTTTTCTAAACTTACACATTTTGGTAGGTTTCCTTTATAGAAAATCATTTTTAAATAAAGAATGCAAGGTTATTTATTAAATTCATGTAGAGTTATGATCAAGCTGTGGGACCAAGTGACAGAGCCGTTAAGTGTTTTGACGGGGACATCACAATAATAATATTAATATTTCTAATAATAATAATATGTTAATAATAATAATAACACTAATATTCACGAAAAATGATCATTTTAATTAATAATAATGAGGATGATAATAATAATAATAATATTAATCATCAAAATAACACTAATAAAAAGAATGATAACAATTTTAATGGTATTGCTAGTAATAATATAAATCCCAAGAATAATGATATTTATAATAATGTTAATAGTATTATTAATAATAATAATAACATTCATGATAATAACAAGTCGTATATAAAAATAACATCACTTATAATAATTTTAATAACCTTAGTGATAATGGTAATGACGTTAATACTATTGATAGTTATAATGATATTAATATAACAAATTCGGCGTATCAATTTCATGTCTATATATACTTAATAATATCGTCTAATATTATTGTTAATATTAATATTAATAATAATACAGAAAATAAATATAACAACCATATTTTACTTGTCATTAATTTTAATATATTAATATTAAAATTTTATAATATAATGTATATTTAACATTTATAAATTTTATATATATTACAATATATGTAATATTACTTATGTATAGAGTTCATATATATATATATATATATATATATATATATATATATATATATATATATATATATATATATATATATATATATATATATATATATATATATATATATATATATATATATATATATATATATATATATATATTATTTACACACAATGTTCGTGAATCGTCGGGCATAGTCTGAGGTTAAATGCATCAATGTAAATAGTTCAAAAGTTTTAGGACTCAATTTTACAGACTTTGCTTATCGTATCTGAAACATATAAAGATTAAGTTTAAATTTGGTCGGAAATTTTCGGGTCGTCACAAAAGCTCATGTATAATTTTATAGTTTCGTTTGGTTGCACTAGCTTTTAGCTTAGAGAGAAATTTAAAAAGCTCTAATAAGCTCCAATTTTGAGGGTATGTTTGTAATGCGAATGTGACCACGAGCTTCAAATTTTTGATTAATAAACTTGGGTTAATATTGAACATAAGTCAGTTCATGTTTAATTCCCATGCATATTCTGTCTTAAAGGGTCATTTCATGAGCACATCAACTGGTAATGCTTTTGAATTCCCTATGATGTGTAGAAGAACCAGCTTTGAAGTCAGTTCCTTACTCAACAAATATCCTAAGACTAGCTTACAACAATTGAGGCAACGTCAAGAGGTTAATATCCTATGTGGGCAGCTTTGGCGTCCACCATAATAGTGATCAACGTAATTTAGGATCCTTTATGTTTGAGTTTTGATTAGAATATAATCTACTCATATTGGACGGATATTTTAGAGTATTTTGCAAGAGTAAAGTTTTGATGTGTTTGAGGCTAACCAGCTCGGAAGACAAACCGGTACGGGTTGTTATAAATTAATGTCAAGGCAGGTTTAAACGAAGATCTGGTTAAAATGGGTTGAAGACTATGTTCAAGATCATGTCCGTATATAATCTCCATATATAATCACGCAAGACCATGTCCGTACACTTGCTCGCGCGCCACCTCATTATGCCTTAATAATATACCCGCAACGTTGGTCGCATAGTTTAAACATGGCGCCACCTAAATGGCATGAACAATGCTAGAAATATACTATGGCAATACTAAAGCAGAAAGGACACCTGTGGCAGGATAGTACGATTCTGACATGGCATAACGGTCAGAAAGGGACATCATGGCATAAAGGAGAAAGCACTAAAATAGTGACAGCACTTTTACAACCTTTCGAAATAAAAGGACAAGGATAAAATAACGTGGCACTAACATGTCTTTTTGTCCCCTTACGTGGCACTAACGGACAAAAGCTCACATGTACAAATAGATGTAACTTGAGCTAGAAATGTAACATCCCGCGTTTTTCCGTTAAATTTATTTTTAACACCGTCTTTTTTTTTTAGATAATATCTTTCGTTATCAAAATTCGTAACTTTCGTTAACTAACGTTCTTAATATTTCCGTTATTTGATTATAACATCTCTCGTTTACTCTAGCGTATTTAAAATATTCGTTCGGTTAATTCACGCACCCGCTTTCAAACTTGAGGGACCAAAGTTGCCAAGTGGGGAAACTAGTTGACTAGGTCAACTAGTCAACCCACTTTCCACCACTCATTCATTTCATCTTCAACCTCCTCATCTCTAACACTTCCACTTTTACTCTCAAACACCCAAATCATTCATTCATCATCAAAATTCGATCTAGGGAGCTAGCAACAAAACAAACTACATATTCGTGATCCTCTCTTCATCCTCTTCGATTTGGTACCAATTTTACTACTTGGGGTAAGGTTTCTAAAAACTCTAGATTTCTCAAATTCGTTTTATAGACTTGAAATGGTGTTAGTTAGTGTCTATGGCTCGAGTGTAGTGACCCGAACTTTTCCATGTTTATATATATTAAATGAAATTGTTATTTACATGATTAAGTGTTTCAAACATGTTAAGCAATCAAACTTGTTAAGACTTGATTAATTGAAATAGGTTTCATATAGACAATTGACCACCCAAGTTGACTGGTGATTCACGAACGTTAAAACTTGTAAAAACTATATAATGACATATATATGGATATATATATAGTTAACATGATATTATGATAAGTAAACATATCATTAAGTATATTAACAATGAACTACATATGTAAAATCAAGACTACTAACTTAATGATTTTGAAACGAGACATATATGTAACGATTATCGTTGTAACGACATTTAATGTATATATATCATATTAAGAGATATTCATACATCATATTATCATGATAATATAATAATTTAAAATCTCATTTGATATTATAAATATTGGGCTAACAACATTTAAAAAGATCGTTAACCTAAAGGTTTCAAAACAACACATACATGTAACGACTAACGATGACTTAATGACTCAGTTAAAATGTATATACATATAGTGTTTTAATATGTATTCATACACTTTTGAAAGACTTCAAGACACTTATCAAAATACTTCTACTTAACAAAAATGCTTAAAATTACATCCTTGTTCAGTTTCATCAACAATTCTACTCGTATGCACCCGTATTCGTACTCGTACAATACACAGCTTTTAGATGTATGTACTATTGGTATATACACTCCAATTATCAGATCTTAGCAGAACATGTGAGTCACCTAACACATGTAGGAACTATCATTTAGCAACTAGCATGAAATATCTCATAAAATTACAAAAATATGAGTAATCATTCATGACTTATTTACATGAAAACAAAATTACATATCCTTTATATCTAATCCATACACCAACGACCAAAAATACCTACAAACACTTTCATTCTTCAATTTTATTCATCTAATGATCTCTCTCAAGTTCTATCTTCAAGTTCTAAGTGTTCTTCATAAATTCTACAAGTTCTAGTTTCATAAAATCAAGAATACTTCCAAGTTTGCTAGCTTACTTCCAATCTTGTAGAGTGATCATCCAACCTCAAGAAATCTTTCTTATTTATAGTAAGATATCTTTCTAATACAAGGTAATACTCATATTCAAACTTTGATTCAATTTCTATAACTATAACAATCTTATTTCGAGTGGAAATCTTACTTGAACTTGTTTTTCGTGTCATGATTCTGCTTCAAGAACTTTCAAGCCATCCAAGGATCCTTTGAAGCTAGATCCATTTTTCTTATTTCCAGTAGCTTTATTCAGAAAACTTGAGGTAATAATGATGTTCATAACATCATTCGATTCATACATATAAAGTTATCTTATTTGAAGGTTTAAACTTGTAATCACTAGAACATAGTTTAGTTAATTCTAAACTTGTTCGCAAACAAAAGTTAATCCTTCTAACTTGACTTTTAAAATCAACTAAACACATGTTCTATATCTATATGATATGCTAACTTAATGATTTAAAACCTGGAAACACGAAGAACACTGTAAAACCGGACATACGCCGTCGTAGTAATACTGCGGGCTGTTTTGGGTTAGTTAATTAAAAACTATGATAAACTTTGATTTAAAAGTTGTTCTTCTAGGAAAATGATTTTTCTTATGAACATGAAACTATATCCAAAAATCATGATTAAACTCAAAGTGAAAGTATGTTTTCTAAAATG
Source organism: Rutidosis leptorrhynchoides (assembly GCF_046630445.1). NCBI lineage: Eukaryota > Viridiplantae > Streptophyta > Magnoliopsida > Asterales > Asteraceae > Rutidosis > Rutidosis leptorrhynchoides. Next base: position 310,877,325 of record NC_092333.1, on the reverse strand, counting down.
GTCATCTAGACGTCGTTCTTTCGACTGAAATGACTACCTTTACAAAAACGACTTGTAACTTATATTCCTGACTATAAACCTATACTTTTTCTGTTTAGATTCATAAAATAGAGTTCAATATGAAACCATAGCAATTTGATTCACTCAAAACGGATTTAAAATGAAGAAGTTATGAGTAAAACAAGATTGGATAATTTTTCTTGTTGTAGCAACGTGAAAATTGGTAACAAATCTATATTAATCATATCCTAGCTAACTTATATTGTATTATACATGTATTCTAATATATTATGTAATCTTGGGATATCATAGACACGTATGCAAATGTTTTGACATATCATATCGACCCATGTGTATATATTATTTGGAACAACCATAGACACTCTATATGCAGTAATGTGCGAGTTAGCTATATAGGGTTGAGGTTGATTCCAAAAATATATATACTTTGAGTTGTGATCTAGCCTGAGACATGTATACACTGGGTCGTGGATTGATTCAAGATAATATATATCAATTTTTTTCTGTACATCTAACTTTGGACAACTAGTTGTAGGTTACTAACGAGGACAGCTGACTTAATGAACTTAAAACATCAAAATGTATTAAAAGTGTTGTAAATATATTTTGAACATACTTTGATATATATATACATATTTGTTATAGGTTCGTGAATCGACCAGTGGCCAAGTCTTACTTCCCGACGAAGTAAAAATCTGTGAAAGTGAGTTATAGTCCCACTTTTAAAATCTAATATTTTTGAGATGAGAATACATGCAGGTTTTATAAATGATTTACAAAATAGACACAAGTACGTGAAACTACATTCTATGGTTGAATTATCGAAATCGAATATGCCCCTTTTTATTAAGTCTGGTAATCTAAGAATTAGGGAACAGACACCCTAATTGACGCGAATCCTAAAGATAGATCTATTGGGCCTAACAAACCCCATCCAAAGTACCGGATGCTTTAGTACTTCGAAATTTATATCATATCCGAAGGGTGTCCCAGAATGATGGGGATATTCTTATATATGCATCTTGTTAATGTCGGTTACCAGGTGTTCACCATATGAATGATTTTTATCTCTATGTATGGGATGTATATTGAAATATGAAATCTTGTGGTCTGTTAACACCTATTTCCTTATGAGGTAAGGCTTAGTATGTCAACAAGAGACTAGAAGTGATCTAGCTTTTAGGAGGGCGGAGTGTTGCCGATTGATTTTTACCCTCGGGAAATAATCCCTGCAGACCCGGTTCACAAGTGTAGAAACTTGTGGGGTGGCTTAATCAATCTGTCGTCCGTAGAGCGTAAGAGTGCTAGCCGGATGACTTCTAGTGAGAGAAAGTAGAGAGAGAAAGAGAAGTGAAGTCTCAGCTCTCAAAGTTTTCAGAATATCTGAACTATGTAAAATGACGACCCAAGGGGTCTATTTATAGTGTTAGATCCACCAGATTACTCAGGGACACGTGTCAGATGATGATACATTCTGTTACTCACGGTCCGAAATTTATGCTGAAAGTGCCGTTCTCCGGCGAGGGCTTACACGCTAGGCGGCCTTCAGGGCTTACGCATGACGGAGCAGCCTGTACAGCGGAGAACGCTGGAAGGACAACTCCACAAAACTGTTGTTTCCAGCCTTCCTGATGCTACTTTTATGCAACCATTATGCCTTTTATGTGTGTATACGATAGGATACACCATTAAGTCCCCCCCAGTTTAAGGACGCATGCCAACCAAAATCTTCACATTTCACCTTTTCCTTTCGCATTGGTAATCACACCACAGGCATTAAATGATAGGCGAATTTTACTGACAACATGATGATTTCTAAAATATCGCACGCGCCTCTTAGCTGTAAAAGGACTCTTCGATGTACTCACCTTTTTATCTTGTCCTTACACGTGTGTGGCTGAAAACAAAACCTTCAATTCACCATTAACTACAGCTGTTATATCTTCTTACTTTTAACCATCATTAACCCTAGCCGATAATTCGCGTTTACAACTTCCTTCTACAGTATTCATCTTCTTCCATTAATACCTTCTTTATTTTCTGTTTCATCAGAACATTAATGGCGGCCATAAAGGATGTTGCAGCTATTCCTAGCAGAGTAAATGAGAGATATTTAAGCGAGCCACTGCAACATTTCCCTAGATTAGCTGGTGTTGAACCAGTGATTCCTGTAATTAATGCCAGAGCCTGTTCACCACCCCCTGGCAAAGTTGCCATTTATGGCCATTCAATCTTCAAATTTTGCTTACGTTTACCATTTACACCCTTCTTCTTAGAAGTTTGCAGATTTTTCGGTGTTGCTGTTGGTCAATTCGAACCAGCATCAATTCGAAAGATCTTGATTTTTGAAATGTATTGTCACGCAAGGAAAATTGATCCATCAATTCGAATATTTTGTCATCTGGTACGCATAGCACGCCATGAAAATGGTTGGTTTACATTCAATAAAGTTCATGGGTTTCTGAAACCTGCAGTTGATCATCCTGGCGATAACTGGTATGCTTCATTTATTTTCATAAATGAAGATGTAATTGATAAACAATACTCAGCTACTCGAGTATGGCGCAAATATTCGCATAACATTTCTGTTACCTTTCCAAAACTCGTCACCAAAGAAAATCTTTTGTTTAAGAAGATTAAAGCTGAACAAATTAATGATATTAAATATGGGGAACACATGCTTTCGCTAACATCCATGAGCCAAGATTGGTATATCTCTCAAGGTTATGCTTGTATTCTTGCTGGGAAAAAGAGTAAGCATTTACTTTTGCTATATATGCTTAAATAAAATGTTCTTCTGTATCTATCCATTTAATCACTGTGACACATTAACTTTTTGCAGAAATTACTCCGCTTACCGCTATGCGATCATCATGTTATTAACAGCTTACTTTTAGCACTGAGAAAATTATTGATGATACCCCCAAAACAGATGAAGTGAGGGAGGAGGAAGATGAGAAGAAGAAGAAGAAGACATAGGTATGAATCGGATTGCCTCTAGAGAACGTCGTACCTCGGGTAATGAAAATGACAACACTGAATTATGCAAAATTCCATACCAAAACCTGTACTTGTTTTCTTACATACCCAGTACTGGTGGATTTTATAATCCAAACCCTTCCTTATATTTTATGCCACCTTTGAAATGTTGTGAAGCATATTGGAACTCTTTTATAAGTAACAATTTTCCTTTATCTCCAATAGCTAGTGCATCACATCAAGACACTATCTTAGTAACTCTTCCGCCTTCCGCCAAGAGGAGAAGAACTGGTCAAATTCCTTCGTCATCTGCTCAACAGGGTGCTGGCCCTAGTTCTTCTCAACAACAAATTACGCTTCCCAATCTTGACACAAACATGCTCTCTTCTCTTTTAAAAGGACCACCACATTTGTATGAAGATTTCATGACTTTTCTGAATGCCATGGTGTGTCCTTCACTAGCGCAATTTTTTAGCAACTTATCTGATGCAGATGACAAGAAAGTTAAGGCACAAAGCATTATTCTGAACATTGCTTCTGGTTTGAATGACCTTCAATGCCTATCTGATTTGCAGAACAGTGAAGTCACTACAAATAAGGAGCTATCTGCTGAAAAAGAGAAAGTGACCAAGGCTGAACGAATAGCCACAGAGATGAAGAGGGAATATGAGACAATGAAGAGTCATTATGAAAATTGCAACAGTCAGAGGGTGGAATATAAGGAGCAAGTTAAAGTACTATCCTTCAGAGAAACACGGCATCTGAGAAAAATTGATGAACTAGTGAAGGAGAAAGAAAAATTAGTTGAGGAAAATAACATATTGAAGGAACAGCTTAAAGCCAAAGAGGAGAACGAAAAACGAATGATAACTGGCATTCCTGCACTTTTAGAGCGTGTCTTTAACTGTCAGGCACTATCTCACAGAATCCGTGAGTTTGTCCGCCTTGCAAAATCTACTGAACGGTTAAATTTCTTCAACTTTATGAAGAAAAAACTACCAGAACTTCCAAATCCTCTTCCTGAGGTAATCACATCAAAAATTAATGAAAATGCTATTTTAGAAGCTGATGAAGCCGGTGCCTCAATAGAAAATATAAAGTTTTCTGATCTTGAAAATCTGTGTAAAAGGCCGGATGTAACAATAGATGATGTATTGAATTACACTCCACAGAATGAATAAAACATTATGTTTTTATACATCTGCTTTTACATAACGCTTAATATTGCATTTAGTTATGTATATTAGAAAGATATGATGTAACTTAGTAAGATTATTGTACTGAACAATGTTCAAGATACTGAGATTGTACGTTGCAATCATTATAGTTACGAATATTAAAAACATATTCTCCGCCATACGCCTTCCGTCATGAAATTCATGAGGAAAAGTTATGAATTTTTTTCGCCTTCAGATATTTTGCTGGACACTATGATCCGTTTTCTGTTTTGTTTTGTATTTTGTGTATATGTGTCATGACATTTTTTGTAGATTCGTTTCATCGCTTCGATGTTTTAGTGAGTTCTACATGTCTCACTATCGATACAACCATTTTGAGTATGATTATACTTCTACCACCGAAAGGCTCTCTTTCTTTCTGCGGGTAGGGATGACACACAGCTATGTGACACCTGGGCTAAAAAAAAAAAATTTCCTTGGCCGGATAAAATTTGAAAAATATTGCCATAAGAATAATTGCTATTATTCATATTTTTTAAAGAAATTTTTACATTTATGACTATATCTCATGCATTTGACAGATGATCAAGCTGTCCATGCATATAGTGCTACGCATAAAATTTCTTTAAATTCATTGCATTCCAAACTCTTTCATATTGCTCGCCGGAAGGCGCAGAAAGCATGTAGGATCCGTTCTGATTTACTTTCGTGACCTTATAAGGTCCTTCCCATTTTGGGGCTAGCTTTCCAAATTTGATTTGCCTGCTTGCTTCATTATCACGTAGTACTAAATCACCTACTTCAAATTGCACACGCTGCACTTTCTTGTTATAATATTTTGCCATTTTATGTTTGTGATCCGCTTGCCGGATGGCGGCCATCAACCTTCTTTCCTCCAATAAATTGAGATTCTCTCTTAACGCCTCAGAATTAACCTCAATATCAAGCGCCATTGTTAACACCTATTTCCTTATGAGGTAAGGCTTAGTATGTCAACAAGAGACTAGAAGTGATCTAGCTTTTAGGAGGGCGGAGTGTTGTCGATTGATTTTTACACTCGGGAAATAATCCCTGCAGACCCGGTTCACAAGTGTAGAAACTTGTGGGGTGGCTTAATCAATCTGTCATCCGTAGAGCGTAAGAGTGCTAGCCGGATGACTTCTAGTGAGAGAAAGTAGAGAGAGAAAGAGAAGTGAAGTCTCAGCTCTCAAAGTTTTCAGAATATCTGAACTGTGTAAAATGACGACCCAAGGGGTCTATTTATAGTGTTAGATCCACCAGATTACTCAGGGACACGTGTCAGATGATGATACGTTCTGTTACTCGCGGTCCGAAATTTATGCTGAAAGTGCCGTTCTCCAGCGAGGGCTTACACGCTAGGCGGCCTTCAGGGCTTACGCATGACGGAGCAGCCTGTACAGCGGAGAACGCTGGACGGACAACTCCACAAAACTGTTGTTTCCAGCCTTCCTGATGCTACTTTTATGCAACCATTATGCCTTTTATGTGTGTATACGATAGGATACACCATTATGGTCTATTGTTACGATTTGACATATATAGGTTAAACCTATAACTCACCAACATTTTTTTGTTGACGTTTTAAGCATGTTTATTCTCAGGTGATTATTAAGCATTTCCGCTGTCGCATACTTAAATAAGGACAAGATTTGGAGTCCATGCTTGTATGATATTGTTTAAAAACTGCATTCAAGAAACTTATTTCGTTGTAACATATTTGTATTGTAAACCATTATGTAATAGTCGTGTGTAAACAGGATATTTTAGATTATCATTATTTGATAATCTACGTAAAGCTTTTTAAACCTTTATTGATGAAATAAAGGTTATGGTTTGTTTTAAAATGAATGCAGTCTTTGAAAAACGTCTCATATAGAGGTCAAAACCTCGCAACGAAATCAATTAATATGGAACATTTTTAATCAATAAGAATGGGACATTTCAGTTGGTATCCGAGAGTCGGTCTTAGAGAACCAGAATTTTGCATTAGTGTGTCTTATCGAGTTTGTTAGGATGCATTAGTGAGTCTGGACTTCGACCGTGTTTACTTGAAAAATGATTGCTTAACAAATTTTGTTGGAAACTATATATTTTTAACATGTGAATATTATGTGATATATTAATCTCTTAACGTGTTTGATATTATGTGATAGATGTCTACATCTAGAACAAGTCCCATTAACTCACCTAATAATAATGAAGAGTCAAATGTAAATTGGAATGATTCGTGGACTAATTCACAAGTTCCCGAAGAGGAACTGGAAGAAGAGTCGGAACCGGAAGAAGAATCGGAACCGGAAGAAGAATCAGAACCGGAAGAAGAAATAGAACGAGTAGGGGAAATAATAAAACGGTTAAGTAGAAGAAAATCCTCAACCAACCGACCAAAGTTAATTATGGTCAATGGTGTTTCCGCCAAGGAAGCAAAGTATTGGGAGGATTACCAATTCTCCGATGAATCAGATCCCGACAAGGATTCCGATGATGTTATAGAAATTACCCCAACACAATTTAATAAGGCAAAAGAGAACAATAAGGGAAAGGGCATAAAAATAGAGAAATTCGATTCCAAACCCGATGAACTTTATATGTATCGTCAACACCCGTATTTCTTAAGTTGTGACAATAACCCGGGAACCTCTAAACCACCAGGTTTTTCTAAACCAATGTGGAAAACGACGGCTCGTATTAGGGGAACATCATATATCCCTAGAAACTTGGCAAAACGAACCAAAACCGAAGAAGAAGAAACGAGCGAGTCGGAATAAGATAGTTGTATGCGTGTGGTGTAATATATGTAATATAGTGTGCTTATGCTTTATGATATATGTAAAAATTGCTTGTATTAATAAGTATTTTTTTTATGAATCTAACTCTTGTCTATTTTACAGTTTAAAAGCACAAAATGGATAGACAACCCAATATTTTAAGAGACCTACCCGGAGATATGATTGATGAAATCTTGTCTAGAGTCGGTCAGAATTCCTCGGCACAACTATTTAAGGCGAGATCAGTTTGTAAGACATTCAAAGAACGTTCCAAGAATGCCTTGGTTTATAAAAGGCTTTCGTTTGAAAGATGGGGGATATCACATTGGGAAATCCATAAGTTACGATGTGTTTACTTTGACGCATATATTGCGGGGAACCCAAATGCTATTTTACGCAACCGGTTAAGAAATTATTTTGACTCAATATATCCGAATATAGGACTTCGTGATTTAGAAAAAACAGCTAACATGCAACATAAAGAAGCATGTTATGCTTACGGGTTAGTAATGTTCGCTTCTCACCAAAGTGAGAACAAGAACATCGGGCTACAACTATTAAACAAAACGTTCCCACAAGTGACGGAGTCGGTAATTGGGGTAAGAAATGAGGTTTTTAGATTGTTACGGGACTGTTGGACATTACGTAACCTTCATCCTTTTGACGACGTTACAACACATTGTCTTACTATCGGTCACAACGGTTATGTTCCACAAAACCAAGGATGGGAAGTGGTATTAGTAAAACCATAATGCATGACTTGTTTCTGGACGTATGAATTACGTGTCTTTATTGCCTTTACTGAACGCCTTATATATTAACTAGAATTATCTTCGCAACTACTTTGTATCAAAGTTTTATGTGCTATATTTCATGCTATATGTAAAATAGCAGTATTGTAAGTTTGCAAGTTATTGTATAAAGGCTTGAATATGATATATATATTTTTTTGTTTATTTTTGTGATTAGTTTTTCATATAGAATTGTAGTAGTTGAAATGGTATGTTAGCTACTAAGTATGAACTTAACGGGTAGGTACTACCCGAATTAAAGAGTATAAAACGCTAATATGAAGAAAGAGCTTTTATAAATAAGTTCATATTATGCTACGAAATACTATTGACTACTCTTGATATTCTATATGATTAACTCGTTTCATTTGACTATTTTGAAGGAAATGGCACCGACTACTCGACACACCTTGAATATGAGCGAAGAGGAATTTCGTGCTTTTCTTGCTTCAAACATAGCCGCAGTACAGGCTGCGCTACAAACTAACAATAACCATGGATCTAGCAGTACAGGAAATCGTGTAGGATGCACCTACAAAGAATTCACTGCCTGCAAACCTTTGGAATTTGATGGAACAGAAGGACCGATCGGATTGAAACGGTGGACCGAGAAGGTCGAATCGGTGTTTGCCATAAGTAAGTGTACTGAAGAGGACAAAGTGAATTATGCTACGCATACCTTCACAGGTTCTGCGTTAACATGGTGGAATACCTATCTAGAGCAAGTAGGACAAGATGATGCTTACGCACTACCGTGGTCAGCATTCAAGCACTTGATGAACGGGAAGTACCGTCCCAGAACCGAGGTCAATAAGCTCAAGATAGAACTTAGAGGGTTACGAACCCAAGGATTTGATATTACCATGTACGAAAGACGATTCACAGAATTGTGCCTATTGTGTCCGGGAGCGTTCGAAGATGAGGAAGAGAAGATCGACGCATTTGTGAAAGGATTACCGGAAAGAATCCAAGAAGATATAAGTTCACACGAGCCCGCCTCCATACAACAGGCATGTAGAATGGCTCACAAACTAGTGAACCAGATTGAAGAAAGAATTAAAGAACAGACTGCTGAAGAGGCCAATGTGAAGCAAGTCAAAAGAAAGTGGGAGGAAAACGGTGATAAGAATCACCAATACAACAACAACAACAACAATTACAACAATAATCGCAACAACTATCCCAACAATCGCAACATTAATCGCAACTACAACAAACGGCCCAACAACAACAACAACAACAACAACAACAACAACAGCAACTACAACAGTCATCCCAACAACAATAATAACCGCAACAACAACAACAATCAGAAGCAGCTATGCCAAAGGTGTGAAAAGTATCACTCGGGGGTTCTTCACCAAATTTTGCAACAAGTGTAAAAGAAATGGTCATAGCGCAGCGAAGTGTGAGGTCTACGGACCAAGGATTAACAGAACGAAAGGAACAAATGGTGTCGGAATGAGTAATGGCGGAGCAAGTAGTGTCGGAGCAAGTTATGCCAATGTAATTTGTTATAAATGTGGAAAATCGGGCCACATTATTAGAAATTGCCCGAACCAGGAGAACACAAATGGACAAGGCCGTGGAAGAGTTTTCAATATTAATGCAGGAGAGGCACAAGAAGACTCGGAGCTTGTTATGGGTACGTTTCTTATTGACAATAAATCTGCTAGCGTTTTATTTGATTCGGGTGAGGATAGAAGCTATATGAGTAGAGATTTTTGTGCTAAATTAAGTTGTCCATTGACGCCTTTGGATAGTAAATTTTTACTCGAATTAGCAAATGGTAAATTAATTTCAGCAGATAATATATGTCGGAATCGAGAAATTAAACTGGTTAGCGAAACATTTAAGATTGACTTGATGCCAGTAGAGTTAGGGAGTTTTGATGTGATAATCGGTATGGACTGGTTGAAAGAAGTGAAAGCAGAGATCGTTTGTTACAAAAATGGAATTCGCATTATACGAGAAAAAGAAAAACCCTTAATGGTGTACGGAGAAAAGGGCAACACGAAGCTACATCTTATTAGTAATTTGAAGGCACAAAAACTAATAAGAAAAGGTTGATATGCTGTTCTAGCACACGTCAAGAAAGTACAAACTGAAGAAAAGAGCATCAATGATGTTCCCGTCGCAAAAGAATTTCCCGATGTATTTCCGAAAGAATTACCGGGATTACCCCCACATCGATCCGTTGAATTTCAAATAGATCTTATACCAGGAGCTACACCAATAGCTCGTGCTCCTTACAGACTCGCACCCAGCGAGATGAAAGAACTGTAAAGCCAATTACAAGAACTTTTAGAGCGTGGTTTTATTCGACCAAGCACATCACCGTGGGGAGCTCCTGTTTTGTTTGTCAAGAAGAAAGATGGTACATTCAGGTTGTGTATCGACTACCGAGAGTTGAACAAACTTACCATTAAGAACTGCTACCTACTACCGAGAATCGACGACTTATTTGATCAACTACAAGGATCATCTGTTTATTCAAAGATTGACTTACATTCCGGGTATCATCAAATGCGGGTGAAAGAAGATGATATTCTAAAGACTGCTTTCAGAACACGTTACGATCATTATGAGTTTATAGTCATGCCGTTTGGTTTAAATAATGCACCAGCTGTGTTCATGGACCTTATGAACCGAGTGTGTGGTCCATACCTTGACAAGTTTCTCATTGTTTTCATTGATGACATACTTATTTACTCAAAGAATGACCAAGAACACGGTGAACATTTAAGAAAGGTGTTAGAAGTATTGAGGAAGGAAGAATTGTATGCTAAGTTTTCAAAGTGTGCATTTTGGTTAGAAGAACTTCAATACCTCGGTCACATAGTGAACAAAGAAGGTATTAAGGTGGATCCGGCAAAGATAGAAACTGTTGAAAAGTTGGAAACCCCGAAAACTCCGAAACACATACGCCAGTTTTTAGGACTAGCTGGTTACTACAGAAGGTTCATCCAAGACTTTTCCAGAATAGCAAAACCCTTGACTGCATTAACGCATAAAGGGAAGAAATTTGAATGGAAGGATGAACAAGAGAAAGCGTTCCAGTTATTAAAGAAAAAGCTAACTACGGCACCTATATTGTCATTGCCTGAAGGGAATGATGATTTTGTGATTTATTGTGACGCATCAAAGCAAGGTCTCGGTTGTGTATTAATGCAATGAATGAAGGTGATTGCTTATGCGTCTAGACAATTGAAGATTCACGAACAAAATTATACGACGCATGATTTGGAATTAGGCGCGGTTGTTTTTGTATTAAAGACTTGGAGGCACTACTTATATGGGGTCAAAAGTATTATATATACAGACCACAAAAGTCTTTAACACATATTTAATCAGAAACAACTGAATATGAGGCAGCGTAGGTGGATTGAATTGTTGAATGATTACGACTTTGAGATTCGTTAGCACCCGGGGAAGGCAAATGTGGCAGCCGACGCCTTAAGCAGGAAGGACAGAGAACCCATTCGAGTAAAATCTATGAATATAATGATTCACAATAACCTTACTACTCAAATAAAGGAGGCGTAACATGAAGTTTTAAAAGAGGGAAATTTAAAGGATGAAATACCCAAAGGATCAGAGAAGCATCTTAATATTCGGGAAGACGGAACCCGGTATAGGGCTGAAAGGATTTGGGTACCAAAATTTGGAGATATGAGAGAAATGGTACTTAGAGAAGCTCATAAAACCAGATACTCAATACATCCTGGAACGGGGAAGATGTACAAGGATCTCAAGAAACGTTTTTGGTGGCCGGGTATGAAAGCCGATGTTGCTAAATACGTAGGAGAATGTTTGACGTGTTCTAAGGTCAAAGCTGAGCATCAGAAACCATCAGGTCTACTTCAACAACCCGAAATCCCGGAATGGAAATGGGAAAACATTACCATGGATTTCATCACTAAATTGCCAAGGACTGCAAGTGGTTTTAATACTATTTGGGTAATAGTTGATCGTCTCACCAAATCAGCACACTTCCTGCCAATAAGAGAAGATGACAAGATGGAGAAGTTAGCACGACTGTATTTGAAGGAGGTCGTCTCCAGACATGGAATACCAATCTCTATTATCTCTAATAGGGATGGCAGATTTATTTCAAGATTCTGGCAGACATTACAGCAAGCATTAGGAACTCGTCTAGACATGAGTACTGCCTATCATCCACAAACTGATGGGCAGAGCAAAAGGACGATACAAACGCTTGAAGACATGCTACGAGCATGTGTTATTGATTTCGGAAATAGTTGGGATCGACATCTACCGTTAGCAGAATTTTCCTACAACAACAGCTACCATTCAAGCATTGAGATGGCGCCATTTGAAGCACTTTATGGTAGAAAGTGCAGGTCTCCAATTTGTTGGAGTGAAGTGGGGGATAGACAGATTACGGGTCCGGAGATAATACAAGAAACTACCGAGAAGATCATCCAAATTCAACAACGGTTGAAAACCGCCCAAAGTCGACAAAAGAGCTACGCCAACATTAAAAGAAAAGATATAGAATTTGAAATTGGAGAGATGTTCATGCTTAAGTTGCACCTTGGAAAGGCGTTGTTCGATTTGGTAAACGAGGTAAATTAAATCCAAGGTATATTGGACCATTCAAGATTATTGATCGTGTCGGACCAGTAGCTTACCGACTTGAGTTACCTCAACAACTCGCGGCTGTACATAACACTTTTCACGTCTCGAATTTGAAGAAATGTTTTGCTAAAGAAGATCTCACTATTCCGTTAGACGAAATCGAAATCAATAAAAAACTTCAATTCATCGAAGAACCCGTCGAAATAATGGATCGTGAGGTTAAAAGACTTAAACAAAACAAGATACCAATTGTTAAGGTTCGATGGAATGCTCGTAGAGGACCCGAGTTCACCTGGGAACGAGAATATAAGATGAAGAAGAAATACCCGCACTTATTTCCAGAAGATACGTCAACACCTCCAACTGCTTAAAATTTCGGGACGAAATTTATTTAACGGGTAGGTACTGTAGTGACCCGAACTTTTCCATGTTTAAATATATTAAATGAAATTGTTATTTAAATGATTAAGTGTTTCCAACATGTTAAGCAATCAAACTTGTTAAGACTTGATTAATTGAAATAGGTTTCATATAGACAATTGACCACCCAAGTTGATCGGTGATTCACGAACGTTAAAACTTGTAAAAACTATATGATGACATATATATGGATATATATATAGTTAACATGATATTATGATAAGTAAACATATCATTAAGTATATTAACAATGAACTACATATGTAAAAGCAAGACTACTAACTTAATAATTTTGAAACGAGACATATATGTAACGATTATCGTTGTAACGACATTTAATGTATATATATCATATTAAGAGATATTCATACATCATATTATCATGATAATATAATAATTTAAAATCTCATTTGATATTATAAATATTGGGCTAACAACATTTAACAAGATCGTTAACCTAAAGGTTTCAAAACAACACTTACATGTAACGACTAACGATGACTTAACGACTCAGTTAAAATGTATATACATGTAGTGTTTTAATATGTATTCATACAGTTTTTAAAGACTTCAAGACACTTATCAAAATACTTCTACTTAATAAAAATGCTTACAATTACATCCTCGTTCAGTTTCATCAACAATTCTACTCGTATGCACCCGTATTTGTACTCGTACAATACACAGCTTTTAGATGTATGTACTATTGGTATATGATCAATCCCTAATTAATGATGTTACTTAATTATGGATTGAGTGCAATGAGATTATGATGAATGATGGGATGTTTGATAATTATTTTGGGCCCCGATGATCGTCTTTCACTTTAACTATCAAGTGATCAACCACCCCGACCCGGTCTTGATTGTCAATTAGCTTATTTCACCTTTTCGCAATGTAAAAATCCCTTGGGGAAGATCACAAGTGGAAATTACAAAGGCTTGGGAAAAATGGCAGAGAATCAACAACCCCTAAATGAGAGGCCAAGCTCTCTATTTATAGGTTTCGAGATATCCGCGGTCTGCGAGTACATTCAATATCCGCGGAAACTCAGCAGATTTAACCGCAGTGTTTGTATCAATGCGAAAACACAACCGCTGTGCTTATTTTCAGCGAATATTGCATAGCTTTGCCTTATAATTCGCGCAATTCAGCCTTTGGCCTTTAGCCAATAAAATATACATATACAATGCCATGTATATGATCAAGTCCCCCTAGTTTATTATGATACATTTTCGCGAAGCCAATGCATCATGATAAACTCTAAAAATAAAGAAGTGTCTCTTAAAATATTTCGCAAACAATATTTTAAGATTTTTACCGTCCACTTATTACCGTTGCTTTTATGAAGCCCAACGCGTAATTTCAACGGTAACTTTTCGCCAATCTGTCAAATCAATACGCTGTGACGGCTACAAAATTACCGTTTACACGTCGCAGTAATTTTAGCCGTTTAAATGCAATGATTACCCTTTCAACTTGCTCGCCCTAATCCCAATTATAAATAACACAATAATCCGCATAAAAACTTTACCCTTTCTCCTTCAATTTCATCTGCAATCAAATTCGTTGAATCATAATCGTACCGTGCAATTAATCAATTTCAATCTTTAATTTCTTCAATTTTATCATCCAATTTATTTGCAAATGGCATCGTCTTCTTCAATGCACACTCCCGGAGGATATGTTTCCTACCTGACGGAAGCAAAACTGCAAACTTTGCAAGAATGGTACCCACCACTTGCCCAATTCATTCCTACCGTGCCTGCGGCAGAGCAGCGAGCTGATACTCCCCCTAAAGGGATGATATCCGTGTACGAGGTTGCCATTTCTCAAGGCAACCTTCGATTTCCCCTTACCCATTTTTTTCGCAGCGTTTGCGAATATTATAACATCGCTATGGCGCAGTTGCATCCTAACGCAATTAACAAGATTGTGCTATTTGAGATGTATTGCAACGCCATCAGCCAACCACCGCTGCTAAACGTTTTTCGGATGTGCAATAGCCTGGTGCTATATGACGTCGGGTGGTTTTCTTTCCGCAGTAAACTTGGCGTAATGACTTCACCAAAAGATTCAATTGGGAATTGGCGCATTTCCTTCTTCTATATTAACGATACCGCGTATGTGAACAGTAAAATACCGAAAACTTGGTGTACAGATCTTAATCCCGGCGTCAATGAGAGGTGTGATGACCCGGGAATTTCCGACTAAATTTAAACTTAATCTTTATATAAGCTCGACATGATAAGCGAAGTCTGTATTGTTAAAGTCTCAAAATCCTTTGAGCTGCGTTCATGTATACATTTGACCTTTGACCATTTTCGACGATTCACGAACAATTATTTGTAAATAAATACATATATAATTAAATGAATATATAAATAATAATTTGAAATATTATTTGAAATATTATATGATTTAATGGCAGGAAATAAATATGTAAAATAATATGCGATGTAATAAAAACTATTATGTTATTAAATATATATATATATATGTATATATATACATATATATATATATATATATATATACTTATATTATATATAAATAATACTTGTAAATATATAATGTTATATTTATTTGTTAAAAAGTTATAATTAATATATTTATTTACTTAAACTTGTTAATTAAGATTGGTTATATATATAGGAAGTGTATATTGGAAATGAATGGTTTCGAGTAGATTTAGTCAACAGCTGTAATACTCGGTTGACATTTCGTTAGTGTTCATATAGATCTAATACGAGTTTATGAATATCTAAAATAAAAGTTGGACCGTAAATTGATTACGAAGATTTTAGATTTGTTAAAAAGATTTTTACACTTTTAAGTTTAAGTATTAGTACTCCGTACATAAAAATTGGAACAGAAAATAAATAATTATCGAACCTTTTTGATCAGGTTTCAAACAAGTAATGATTGAAATAATTAAATATGTTTAATCTAAAAATTTGGGATTTTTAGGGATACTTTTATACATTAACTGTTTAGCAATGGACACAATATATCATTCCGCTTAAATGTGTCGGTAGAAGAAAACCATATTACTGGCTGCTTACTATTTGCAAGTCATGAAACACGTTTGATAACTTATAATAATAATATTATATTTATTCTTCTATCTAACCTATACATATCTATATCTACTACCTATTTATGTATATGAAAGTTTGGGATCAAACACTTCACAGACCATAACCTTAATCACCACAATCAAACCTATTTAGGTTCAGTTTAAACTCGCCCAAGAAAACCCAAAACCACTACCACCTTTGTCGCCATGAAATCACCACTATCATCATCTTTATATTTTCTCGTTTTTGATTTGTTTCAATCAGACAACCACGAAATCATTGATCTCCGGTTGCAGCTAATACAACGATTGTGTTCCTATTTCTGATCAACCTTGGAT
This sequence comes from Rutidosis leptorrhynchoides, assembly GCF_046630445.1. Lineage (NCBI taxonomy): Eukaryota > Viridiplantae > Streptophyta > Magnoliopsida > Asterales > Asteraceae > Rutidosis > Rutidosis leptorrhynchoides. The sequence goes on along the minus strand of NC_092333.1, from coordinate 310,861,127 downwards.
CACCACCCCAAAAAGTAACCACCACCATAAACCCCGTTGCCCTGTTTTATCTTCTATTCTATTGTTTCCATTCGAAAACACCCCTTAATCTATTGTTGTTCACTAACAAGTCGTCACCACACCCATTTAGAAAACTACCTACAAAACCATCGACAACACCCATCTCCATATATCTCTTCCATATTTTGGTCGTGATCGGACCAACACCACCTGTTTTAATCTGTTTCGAATTCCTACTACAGCTACTGCAGTACTTATGCTTTTGTTTTCTATTCTATTCAAACCCAAAACCGCCACCTTTTCATCACGATCTATATATACATTTTTTTTCCTTTCCTTCTCCTTCCGTTTTAACCATAGACAAACCAATCAACACCCTATCTATTTATCTATTTATTTATTTCCTGCTACTCGATATACATCCTGGTATGCTGTTCGGTTATTGCTCGATGAAAGATGATGAATGCTTCACAAAAATATTCTGTCTGTTTTTCTTTTGTGCGAACCCCACAAATAATTTCCCACTAACTTCCACTAGCTTCATAAAAAAATAAATAATAAATACAAATAAAAGAGGAGGGGCTGCTATTACCGAAGTGAGTTCCAGCTCACTATATCTATTTGTTTTTGTTAGTTTTGGACGTTCATTATTGTCATCATATCAAACTGTATCGAATTATTTAGTTACTTCTATTTGGGCCGTAATTTGGTTAGGATATTGGGCCAGGTTCTTGTCATCGGGCCGTGATCCAGATTGGGCCGTGAACTTGATTACTTTTTGGGCTGTAATTAAATGTATTTCTCTGCTGAGCTGCTCGACTGTACCTGCTACTCGTTGGTTTTCTTTTTTTGTTTTAATGATAATTAAATGGTTAAAGGATGATGATAATAGCAATTGATAATGATAAAATGATGATAGCATAGGATTTCGATTGATGATGTTTAAGAGGAGATAGAAATGATAATGATATACGATGAAATGATGATAATTTGATATGATTATGATAAAGGATTATGATGATAATAGTATTGGTGATGTTATACGATAATAAATCACAAAGTGTTGATAAGTGAAGAAGTTGGTATTTGATAAATGGTACATAAAATGATAGATATTATAAGTATGTAAATAATTGATGAGGTTTATATTGATGATCACGAGTGATGTTGTGATCATATGAATTGATGATGATATTAATATTGGTAATGAATATGATGATGCCGATGTTGATGATAGTATGATTATGATGGTGATGAAGATGATGATTAGCAAAAGATAATAATGATAAAATTAAGATTATGATAATAAATATGAATATGATCATGATTTTAGGATGATGATGATGATAGTTTTGATTATGATTCGTTAATGATATGGGAATAACGATAATAATAGGTATGGTTAAGGATGTTATCGGGTTAGCGGGACGTCGCGGGTTCAAACCCGGACTTGGGCATTTTTTTTAAGAGCTACTCCTTTGAGGTAGTTATTACTAATACTCTTATTATTATTAATTCATTATTATTATTATTATTGTTATTATTATTATTATTATTTATTATTGATTGTTATTAAGTAATTATTATTAATACTACTATTAGAACTATTAGAAATAAGATTTTTAGTATAACTAATAATAATATTATCATCATTATTATTATTACTATTAAAATATATAGTATTATTATGATTAAAATGACCATTAAAAATTTCTATTAAAATCATCAGTTTCATTAAAAGTACCATTATTATTTAAAATATTATTTCTATGAAAACTAACTTTTTTTTACTAACCTTATTTTTTAATAGCAGTATCATTACTAAATCTAATTACTTTTAGTATTATTATTATTATCATAAAAAATACAATTTTTTTATTATTATTATTAATATTATTTTACCAAATAAATAATTATATAAGAATATATATATAAAACATATCGCATAATAATCTTAATATTTTCATGATAAATACTAATTATTTATCTAAGGTATATAAAATAAATATAGTTAATATAGTTACCAATAAAACATACATGTTACTGAAATAACAATTTCTAATAATATCTAAACTTGTTCGATTACAAGTATAAGCTTTAACAAATATATGAATAATATAGGTTCATGAATCCGAGACCAGCCCTACACCTGTTCAATGACGTCATATGTATTTTTACTACAAAATACAGTATAGTGAGTTCATTTGCTCCCTTTTACTCTTTATATTTTTGGGAATGAGAATACATGCGCTGTTTTTTACAACTGCTTTATTAAATGCTTTTGAAATATATTTTGAACTCCGAATACATGAAATGCTTTTATAAATGTTTGACGAGATAGACACAAGCAAAACATTCATCGAATGAATTATTATGCAGACAGAAGTTCTGCGGATTATTATTGAATTATGTGAACATGATAATTGCCACCCTTGAATTATGTGGACATGATAATTGCCACCATTGAATTATGTGGACATGATAATTGCCACCATTTGTAGCGACCCGACAAATCATGTTTGACGGCGCCGACTACTTCGGTCCCGTTGCGTGGTCATAAGTCTTTATTATGACTTTTGACTAAAATATGTCGCATTTATTTTATAAGAAAAAGGATGTTTCAAGTTAACAAATGTAGTTCGAAAGACTAGTTACATTACAATGTTTAACGTACGAATGAAACCTATGCGACACAATTTAAAGTAGTCAAAAGACGCTCCATCTATGCATGTATACTCGACATCCAAGCAAGTATCAAAAAGAGTGCGGAAGCATGTATCAAGTAGCTTTCAAGGACCTGAGAAAACATATAGAAAACTGTCAACGAAAACGTTGGTGAAATCATAGGTGTTTTAGTAAACGTTGCATTTGAACCACAAGATTTAATATAATATGATTATCTAAATCATTTGCATTCCAAAGTTGTTATTTGTTTCGCGGGCACCCAATTATCAAACTTAACTGTTTTGCACCCTTCGCGTAGTGTTAGAACATACACTAGACCCGAAAATATATTTCATCCGCTAACGGTAGCGAACCGTCTGAATGAGGCTCGTCAAGCCCATGTGATCACATAATATAAGTTCACGTTTACACCCTGCAAGTGTAACTAATGATAATTGAATTGAGGCTTTTTGTTCAAACCCGTACGTGGAATGTTCGTTTTCGTACTTGTGTTCAAAGTGTAAAAGTATGATACGTATATGTTTCTCATCCCATAGTTTAAAGCATAAAAGTTATTTGAAGGATGGGACTATGATCTCACCTTGAGTGCACGTATGAAAAGTACTTCACAAAGTAACGTGTGCGAAGGATAGTGCTAGTCTTGACCTAAACCAATAGGTCGTATCAATAACGGTAAACACGATAGGTCAAAGATGTTTAATTAGTCCTATGGCTCGTTACGACTCGATTATGTAGCATGTGAATCAAACTGTCAAGTTTCATGCAAGATACAAGTACAGAAACAAGTTAGGAAGGTTGCATAATCATTTGGTTAAGTTTGACAAAAAGTCAAACTTTAGTCGGTCAAAGTCAACGAAAGTCAACACGTTCGGGTCGGGTCCCGAACTATTTTTCTGAGGTTTTTATTCATATATAAGCATGTTAGAACAAGTCTCATGTGAATTGGAGGTCCATAGTGTGCCAAACATTTTTCGTATTTTGACCAAAGAGGTCAGAAACTGGACACGGCTTAGGCCGCGCCGCGGCCCCAAATTGTCGCGCCGCGACAATACACGGGAACTGGTACCTGGTCAGTCTCAAATGTCCAAGTCTCAATTCCAAACACTTTCAAGCATAACTTGCAAACCGCTAATACTTAGAACTCGTATCTTATATCGTTAGAAAGGTAATTTGACAAAGAACACATCTAAATACATTTCACCAACCAAAAATGTTATTTGTAACAATTGGCTTTCCAAAGTAAATGATCAATTAATGCACACATTTAATACACAAATTTGATAAGTGCACATTTATGATTCGGGCATTGAATGCATACATATAACATGCCGTTTTGTAGGTAATCGAGCATACAATACAACTAACTACTTACTAACTACAATTCATGTCATTCAATGCATCAAATATTCATTTCAAGCTTATCAAACCCTAACCCGAATTCACCAAAATTACTAATCAAGTTTATGGAGTTTTCTCAAGCAACCTACACATCAATTTGAAGCTAGTGATACTAGGAACACATTTAATACATGCATTTATAACATTTAACAACATTCAAACAACCAAATCACCAAATCAAACACACCAAAGTTCATACTCAAGCTAGTTACTTCAAATAACGAAATCGAGCATATAAATCATATATTCATGTTAGACTTGAGCCATAGACACTAATTAACAACTTTATAAGTTCAAAAATATCAAGAACACAAAATCTAGTGATTTTAGAAAGTTACCCAAACTTATTGAAGTCGGTATGGAATCGAAGAGGAAGTTGCAAGGATTTCAAATATGTAATTTGTTTTGCAAGACACCCGCTAGCTTGGATTTAGATGATGATTCCTTGTTTGAGAAATTGAGAGAAAATATGGAAATAGAAGAAGAAAAGGGAAAATGAAAAAGAAAAGATGAGGGTGGGGGTTGACTAGTCAAAGGCTAGTCACCTCTTTGGCATTTTGGCGAAACTAGTCCCTCAAGTTCGGTTGCGGGTGCGTGAATTACCTAGACGAGATATTTTTAAAACATGTATAAACGGGAGATGTTATAAACATATAACGGGATTTAAATAGTTAAACGGAAAAGTAAACGAAAAAAGGCGGGATGTTACATTACCTACTCCTTAAAAGAAATTTCTTCCTCGGAATCCTGCGTTTCCGGAATTGGGAATAAATGAGGGTATTTCTTTTGCATTTGATCTTGCCTTTCCCAAGTAAACTCGGGTCCTCTTTTGGTGTTCCAACGGACTTTAACAATCGAGATTCGGCTTTGTTTCAATGTCTTGACGGAGGTGTCCACAATTTCAACCGGTTCCTCCACAAAATGAAGCTTGTCATCAATAGTAAGTTCCTCGAGAGGGATGACGATATCGGGTTCGGCAAGACACTTTTTCAAGTTAGATACATGGAAGGTAGGATGAACGGAGTTCAATTGAGGCGGAAGATCTAAACGATAAGCAACGTTTCCAATACGCTCCAAGATTTCGAAAGGACCAATATACCGCGGATTTAGCTTCCCGCGTTTCCCAAAACGGATTACACCTTTCCAAGGTGCAACTTTTAACATTACTCAGTCACCGACTTGAAATTCGAGGTCGTTGCGTCTTTTGTCGGTGTAGCACTTTTGACGACTCCGGGCCGTCCGGAGCCTATCTCGGATTTGTACGATCTTCTCGGTGGTTTTGTGAATGAGTTCGGGTCCGGTGATTTGCACGTCACCTACCTCGGCCCAACAAAGAGGTGAACGACATTTTCGGCCGTATAGCGCTTCAAAAGGTGCGGCTTTAATACTCGCGTGATAACTATTGTTGTAAGAGAACTCGGCGAGAGGTAAGTGCTTGTCCCAAGCTTTTCCAAAATCAACCACGCAAGCTCGTAACATGTCCTCCAAGGTTTGAATTGTACGTTCGCTTTGTCCATCGGTTTGAGGATGATATGCGGTGCTCATGTCTAAACGCGTTCCCAACGCTTCTTGCAAGGTACGCCAAAATCTAGAAACAAAACGGCCATCTCGGTCGGAGATAATCGATAAAGGTACACCGTGTCGGGCTACGATTTCTTTAATGTAAAGTTGCGCAAGTTTCTCCATTTTGTCGGTCTCCTTCATGGCAAGAAAGTGTGCGGATTTGGAGAGACGGTCAACAATAACCCAAATGGTATCATAACCGCCCGTCGTTTTTGGTAGTTTGGTGATAAAATCCATCGTTATCCTTTCCCACTTCCATTGCGGGATCTCGGGTTATTGAAGTAGTCCGGACGGTCTTTGGTGTTCGGCTTTGACTTTGGAACATGTCAAACACTTGGAAACATAAGTAGCTACGTCCCTTTTGATGTTCGGCCACCAATATTGTTGTTTAAGGTCGTGGTACATCTTATTGGCACCGTGGTGGATCGAGTATCGTGACTTATGGGCTTCATCTAAAATGAGACTTCGTAGGTTCCCATAACTAGGCAACCAAATCCTTCCGGAGAAATATCGGAGTCCGGTTTCCTTAGTTTCGAATCGAGAGACGAGAATGTTCAAGAGCTCGTGTGAAACGTTTTCATCCTTGAGAGCCTCATCTTGGACTACCTGAATTTGGCTATTAAGGTTGGTGTGGATGGTGATGTTTAAGGCTCGGACACGAAGAGGCACCGCTCTTTCTTTTCGACTTAAGGCATCGGCTACTACGTTTGCCTTCCCGGGATGGTAACGAAGTTCACAATCGTAATCGTTTAAGGTTTCAATCCACCTTCGTTGTCTCATGTTTAGTTGCTTTTGATCGAAGATGTGTTGGAGACTTTTGTGATCGGTAAAGATAGTACTCTTGGTTCCATAAAGATAGTGTCTCCACATTTTAAGTGCAAAGACAACGGCTCCGAGTTCGAGATCATGTGTCGTGTAGTTTCGTTCATGAATTTTGAGTTGTCGAGAAGCATAAGAAATGACTTTCGTTCGTTGCATCAACACACACCCAAAACCATGTTTCGAGGCGTCGCAATACACAACAAAATCATCGTTGCCTTCGGGAAGTGACAAGATAGGAGCGGTGGTAAGCTTTGTCTTCAAGATTTGGAACGCGGATTCTTGCTCGGTCGCCCAAATGAATTTCTTTCCCTTGTGAGTTAATGCGGTTAGAGGACGTGCAACTAAAGAGAAGTTTTCGATGAATCTACGATAGTACCCGGCGAGACCCAAGAATTGACGAATGTGAGTCGGAGTAGTAGGAGTTTCCCATTTACTAATGGCTTCGATTTTTGATGGATCGACTTTAATACCTTGGTCACTTACAACATGACCAAGAAATTGAACTTCCTTCAACCAAAATTCACACTTGGAGAATTTGGCATAGAGTCTTTCTTGTCTTAAAAGTTCAAGCACAAGTCGGAGGTGTTCCTCGTGTTCTTCTTCGCTTTTTGAATAGACCAAAATATCATCGATGAACACGATAACGAATTTGTCAAGATACAGTTTGCACACGCGGTTCATAAGATCCATGAACACCGCCGGTGCGTTAGTGAGACCAAATGGCATTACAAGAAATTCATAACTACCATAACGAGTTCGGAAAGCGGTTTTGGAGACATCTTCCCCCTTAACCCTTAATTGATGATAACCCGAGCGGAGATCGATTTTTGATATACATAAGACCCTTGTAATTGATCAAAGAGGTCATCGATGCGAGGAAGAGGATATCGGTTCTTAACCGTCAATTTGTTTAGTTCACGATAATCAATGCACATTCGTAGGGATCCGTCTTTCTTTTTAACAAACAAAATCGGAGCGCCCCAAGGTGAATGGCTAGGTTGGATAAAACCACGATCAAAGAGTTCTTGGATTTAACTTTGCAATTCTTGCATTTCGGATGGAGCGAGTCTATATGGTGCACGTGCTACGGGTGCGGCTCCCTGAATAAGATCGATTTGGAATTCAACCGGTCGATGGGGTGGAAGACCCGGCAATTCGTCGAGAAATACATCAAAAAAGTCACTAACAATAGGCACATCATCGATATGCTTCTCATCGGACTCGACTTTCTTAACGTGGGCAAGGATCGCAAAACAACCCTTACGGAGTAGTTTTCTAACTTTAAGGCACGAAACGAGGTTGAGTCTGGTGCAACTCTTATCGCCATAAACAATCAAAGGTTCACCATTCTCGATAGGAATTCGGATTGCGTTAAGATCACAAAGGATGTGAGATTTTGTTTTGACTAACCAATTCATACCGATTATTACATCAAAGCTTCCTAGTTCAATGGGTATCAAGTCAATTTCAAATTCCTTACCCAAAATGTTTAACGTACACCCCCGGTAATATGTGTCGGCACTTAATAGTTTCCCGTTAGCCACTTCAATGGTATAAGTGGTATCTTGTGGAAGTGGTGGAGTGCTAAAAGAATGAGTCAAAGTCTTGGATACAAAACTCTTATCGGCACCCGAATCGAATAAACAAGTAACATAAGTGTTGTTGAGGAGAAACGTACCCGTGACTAATTCATTGTCATCTCGGGCTTCCTCGGTGTTGATGTTGAAAGCTCGGCCGCGTGTGTTGGGGTTGGCTTTCTTCTTCGGACAGGAATTTCTAAAATGACCCGTTTGGCCACATTCATAACAATTACCCGATTTTGGTGCATTGGGCACCTTTTGAGCGACGGGGGCGGCACTTCTACAATCGTTGGCCATATGACCACCCCTTTGGCACCGGTGGCAAAATAGATTGCTACATTCACCATAGTGGTGTTTGTGGCATTTGTTGCAAAAGGGTTTATTTCCGCCATAACTTTTCTTGGCGTCAGAGGTGAAAGGCTTTTTGGTGAAGTTGTTGTTGTAGTTGTTGCTTGATTGAGGGGCTTCCCATTTTCTTTTGTTGTTACCCGACTTGTCCTCGGCTTTAGACGCCAGTACTACGATTTCGTCAACCATTTCGATCAATTGGCGGGCCATGTTCAAAGCTTGTTGTAGGTTAGCGGGTTTGGATGACATCACCCCTTGTTTGATGCTCTTTGGAAGACCATACATATAAAGTTCGACCCTTTGAGATTCGGGGTTCACGAGGTTTGGGCACATCAAGGATAGTTCGGCGAATCATTGATTATAGGCATTGAGATCGTTTCCGACCGCCTCCAAGGTTCTTAGCTCTTGTTCGACCTTTCGGGTTTCTTCGCGAGGGAAATATTCGATGACCATCTTTTCCCTTAAATCGGCCCAAGAGAGGGCGTGAGCTTCATCGGTACCCACCGATTGTACATAAGTATTCCACCATGTAAGAGCGACACCGGCGAAAGTGTGAGTGGAGTATTTGACCTTGTCTTGGTCCCGACAACCACTTATGCTAAAGACGGCTTCCGTTTGCTCAAACCATCGGGTGAGCACAACCGGTCCCCCGGTTCCATCAAAAGTGTGAGGTTTGCACCCCATGAAGGCTTTATAGGAGCATCCCTCGTTTGAGTTACCGGCTCCATTTTTGTTGTTGTTGTTGTTGTTGTTTTGGTTGTTGTTATTATTATTGTTATTGTTGTTGGATGAGTGACCGGCCATGGCCGCATCTACGACGGTGGCTATCATGCGTTGTAGAGCTTGTTCGGGTGTTTCACGGCGTGGTGCACGACGAGGAGGCATTGTTCCTTCAAAGCAAAAGAATACCGTTGGTTAGTATTCTAAGTAATACTAACCGTGATATGGAATAAAGATAGAGAGAAAATTTTTCCTTGACTCGCCTTAAATTCTTTATGTCATAATGTCGGAACGTTCATATGAGTCACCGTAATATAATCCCGGAAATTATATTACCCTGATTCATATGTTCATTCGACATTATTTCATATAGTCAAGGTGGCGTGTCAATCAAATTAAACAACGTGAGATTTAGATGAAATAAGAGTAGATATGAGTAGAAGCGTTCGAGTATAAATGCACAAATAGTCAAGTAATTTCTACTTCAAGTCTATATGCCGGTTGTAGTCTAGACTCACCAATGTACCCTATGACTCGGGGTTGACACCAATGAACTCTAAATCCCTACAACCAACGCTCTGATACCATCTGTAGCGACCCGACCAAATCATGTTTGACGACGCCGACTACTTCGGTCCCGTTGCGTGGTCATAAGTCTTTATTATGACTTTTGACCAAAATATGTCGCATTTATTTTATAAGAAAAAGGATGTTTCAAGTTAACAAATGTAGTTCGAAAGACTAGTTACATTACAATGTTTAACGTACGAATGAAACCTATGCGACACAATTTAAAGTAGTCAAAAGACGCTCCATCTATGCATGTATACTCGACATCCAAGCAAGTATCAAAAAGAGTGCGGAAGCATGTATCAAGTAGCTTTCAAGGACCTGAGAAAACATATAGAAAACTGTCAACGAAAACGTTGGTGAAATCATAGGTGTTTTAGTAAACGTTGCATTTGAACCACAAGATTTAATATAATATGATTATCTAAATCATTTGCATTCCAAAGTTGTTATTTGTTTCGCGGGCACCCAATTATCAAACTTAACTGTTTTGCACCCTTCGCGTAGTGTTAGAACATACACTAGACCCGAAAATATATTTCATCCGCTAACGGTAGCGAACCGTCCGAATGAGGCTCGTCAAGCCCATGTGATCACATAATATAAGTTCACGTTTACACCCTGCAAGTGTAACTAATGATAATTGAATTGAGGCTTTTTGTTCAAACCCGTACGTGGAATGTTCGTTTTCGTACTTGTGTTCAAAGTGTAAAAGTATGATACGTATATGTTTCTCATCCCATAGTTTAAAGCATAAAAGTTGTTTGAAGGATGGGACTATGATCTCACCTTGAGTGCACGTATGAAAAGTACTTCACAAAGTAACGTGTGCGAAGGATAGTGCTAGTCTTGACGTAAACCAATAGGTCGTATCAATAACGGTAAACACGATAGGTCAAAGATGTTTAATTAGTCCTATGGCTCGTTACGACTCGATTATGTAGCATGTGAATCAAACTGTCAAGTTTCATGCAAGATACAAGTACAGAAACAAGTTAGGAAGGTTGCATAATCATTTGGTTAAGTTTGACAAAAAGTCAAACTTTGGTCGGTCAAAGTCAACGAAAGTCAACACGTTCGGGTCGGGTCCCGAACTATTTTTCTGAGGTTTTTATTCATATATAAGCATGTTAGAACAAGTCTCATGTGAATCGGAGGTCCATAGTGTGCCAAACATTTTTCGTATTTTGACCAAAGAGTTCAGAAACTGGACACGGCTTAGGCCGCGCCGCGACCCCAAATTGTCGCGCCGCGACAATACACGGGAACTGGTACCTGGTCAGTCTCAAATGTCCAAGTCTCAATTCCAAACACTTTCAAGCATAACTCGCAAACCGCTAATACTTAGAACTCGTATCTTATATCGTTAGAAAGGTAATTTGACAAAGAACACATCTAAATACATTTCACCAACCAAAAATGTTATTTGTAACAATTGGCTTTCCAAAGTAAATGATCAATTAATGCACACATTTAATACACAAATTTGATAAGTGCACATTTATGATTCGGGCATTGAATGCATACATATAACATGCCGTTTTTTAGGTAATCGAGCATACAATACAACTAACTACTTACTAACTACAATTCATGTCATTCAATGCATCAAATATTCTTTTCAAGCTTATCAAACCCTAACCCGAATTCACCAAAATCACTAATCAAGTTTATGGAGTTTTCTCAAGCAACCTACACATCAATTTGAAGCTAGTGATACTAGGAACACATTTAATACATGCATTTATAACATTTAACAACATTCAAACAACCAAATCACCAAATCAAACACACCAAAGTTCATACTCAAGCTAGTTACTTCAAATAACGAAATCGAGCATATAAATCATATATTCATGTTAGACTTGAGCCATAGACACTAATTAACAACTTTATAAGTTCAAAAATATCAAGAACACAAAATCTAGTGATTTTAGAAAGTTACCCAAACTTGTTGAAGTCGGTATGGAATCGAAGAGGAAGTTGCAAGGATTTCAAATATGTAATTTGTTTTGCAAGACACCCGCTAGCTTGGATTTAGATGATGATTCCTTGTTTGAGAAATTGAGAGAAAATATGGAAGTAGAAGAAGAAAAGGGAAAATGAAAAAGAAAAGATGAGGGTGGGGGTTGACTAGTCAAAGGCTAGTCACCTCTTTGGCATTTTGGCGAAACAAGTCCCTCAAGTTCGGTTGCGGGTGCGTGAATTACCTAGACGAGATATTTTTAAAACACGTATTAACGGGAGATGTTATAAACATATAACGGGATTTAAATAGTTAAACGGAAAAGTAAACAGAAAAAGGCGGGATGTTACATTACCTACTCCTTAAAAGAAATTTCTTCCTCGGAATCATGCGTTTCCGGAATTGGGAATAAATGAGGGTATTTCTTTTGCATTTGATCTTGCCTTTCCCAAGTAAACTCGGGTCCTCTTTTGGCGTTCCAACGGACTTTAACAATCGGGATTCGGCTTTGTTTCAATGTCTTGACGGAGGTGTCCACAATTTCAACCGGTTCCTCCACAAAATGAAGCTTGTCATCAATAGTAAGTTCCTCGAGAGGGATGACGATATCGGGTTCGGCAAGACACTTTTTCAAGTTAGATACATGGAAGGTAGGATGAACGGAGTTCAATTGAGGCGGAAGATCTAAACGATAAGCAACGTTTCCAATACGCTCCAAGATTTCGAAAGGACCAATATACCGCGGATTTAGCTTCCCGCGTTTCCCAAAACGGATTACACCTTTCCAAGGTGCAACTTTTAACATTACTCGGTCACCGACTTGAAATTCGAGGTCGTTGCGTCTTTTGTCGGTGTAGCACTTTTGACGACTCCGGGCCGTCCGGAGCCTATCTCGGATTTGTACGATCTTCTCGGTGGTTTTATGAATGAGTTCGGGTCCGGTGATTTGCACGTCACCTACCTCGGCCCAACAAAGAGGTGAACGACATTTTCGGCCGTATAGCGCTTCAAAAGGTGCGGCTTTAATACTCGCGTGATAACTATTGTTGTAAGAGAACTCGGCGAGAGGTAAGTGCTTGTCCCAAGCTTTTCCAAAATCAACCACGCAAGCTCGTAACATGTCCTCCAAGGTTTGAATTGTACGTTCGCTTTGTCCATCGGTTTGAGGATGATATGCGGTGCTCATGTCTAAACGCGTTCCCAACGCTTCTTGCAAGGTACGCCAAAATCTAGAAACAAAACGGCCATCTCGGTCGGAGATAATCGATAAAGGTACACCGTGTCGGGCTACGATTTCTTTAATGTAAAGTTGCGCAAGTTTCTCCATTTTGTCGGTCTCCTTCATGGCAAGAAAGTGTGCGGATTTGGTGAGACGGTCAACAATAACCCAAAATGGTATCATAACCGCCCGTCGGTTTTGGTAGTTTGGTGATAAAATCCATCGTTATCCTTTCCCACTTCCATTGCGGGATCTCGGGTTGTTGAAGTAGTCCGGACGGTCTTTGGTGTTCGGCTTTGACTTTGGAACATGTCAAACACTTGGAAACATAAGTAGCTACGTCCCTTTTGATGTTCGGCCACCAATATTGTTGTTTAAGGTCGTGGTACATCTTATTGGCACCGGGGTGGATCGAGTATCGTGACTTATGGGCTTCATCTAAAATGAGACTTCGTAGGTTCCCATAACTAGGCACCCAAATCCTTCCGGCGAAATATCGGAGTCCGGTTTCCTTAGTTTCGAATCGAGAGACGAGAATGTTCAAGAGCTCGTGTGAAACGTTTTCATCCTTGAGAGCCTCATCTTGGGCTACCCTAATTTGGCTATTAAGGTTGGTGTGGATGGTGATGTTTAAGGCTCGGTCACGAAGAGGCACCGCTCTTTCTTTTCGACTTAAGGCATCGGCTACTACGTTTGCCTTCCCGGGATGGTAACGAAGTTCGCAATCGTAATCGTTTAAGGTTTCAATCCACCTTCGTTGTCTCATGTTTAGTTGCTTTTGATCGAAGATGTGTTGGAGACTTTTGTAATAGGTAAAGATAGTACTCTTGGTTCCATAAAGATAGTGTCTCCACATTTTAAGTGCAAAGACAACGGCTCCGAGTTCGAGATCATGTGTCGTGTAGTTTCGTTCATGAATTTTGAGTTGTCGAGAAGCATAAGAAATGACTTTCGTTCGTTGCATCAACACACACCCAAAACCATGTTTCGAGGCGTCACAATACACAACCAAATCATCGTTGCCTTCGGGAAGTGACAAGATAGGAGCGGTGGTAAGCTTTGTCTTCAAGATTTGGAACGCGGATTCTTGCTCAGTCGCCCAAATGAATTTCTTTCCCTTGTGAGTTAATGCGGTTAGAGGACGTGCAACCAAAGAGAAGTTTTCGATGAATCTACGATAGTACCCGGCGAGACCCAAGAATTGACGAATGTGAGTCGGAGTAGTAGGAGTTTCCCATTTACTAATGGCTTCGATTTTTGATGGATCGACTTTAATACCTTGGTCACTTACAACATGACCAAGAAATTGAACTTCCTTCAACCAAAATTCACACTTGGAGAATTTGGCATAGAGTCTTTCTTGTCTTAAAAGTTCAAGCACAAGTCGGAGGTGTTCCTCGTGTTCTTCTTCGCTTTTTGAATAGACCAAAATATCATCGATGAACACGATAACGAATTTGTCAAGATACAGTTTGCACACGCGGTTCATAAGATCCATGAACACCGCCGGTGCGTTAGTGAGACCAAATGGCATTACAAGAAATTCATAACTACCATAACGAGTTCGAAAAGCGGTTTTGGAGACATCTTCCCCCTTAACCCTTAATTGATGATAACCCGAGCGGAGATCGATTTTTGAATATACATAAGACCCTTGTAATTGATCAAAGAGGTCATCGATGCGAGGAAGAGGATATCGGTTCTTAACCGTCAATTTGTTTAGTTCACGATAATCAATGCACATTCGTAGGGATCCGTCTTTCTTTTTAACAAACAAAATCGGAGCGCCCCAAGGTGAATGGCAAGGTTGGATAAAACCACGATCAAAGAGTTCTTGGATTTGACTTTGCAATTCTTGCATTTCGGATGGAGCGAGTCTATATGGTGCACGTGCTACGGGTGCGGCTCCCTGAATAAGATCGATTTGGAATTCAACCGGTCGATGGGGTGGAAGACCCGGCAATTCTTCGGGAAATACATCAAAAAAGTCACTAACAATAGGCACATCATCGATATGCTTCTCATCGGACTCGACTTTCTGAACATGGGCAAGGATCGCAAAACAACCCTTACGGAGTAGTTTTCTAACTTTAAGGCACGAAACGAGGTTGAGTCTGGTGCAACTCTTATCGCCATAAACAATCAAAGGTTCACCATTCTCGATAGGAATTCGGATTGCGTTAAGATCACAAAGGATGTGAGATTTCGTTTTGACTAACCAATTCATACCGATTATTACATCAAAGCTTCCTAGTTCCATGGGTATCAAGTCAATTTCAAATTCCTTACCCAAAATGTTTAACGTACACCCCCGGTAATATGTGTCGGCACTTAATAGTTTCCCGTTAGCCACTTCAATGGTATAAGTGGTATCTAGTGGAAGTGGTGGAGTGCTAAAAGAATGAGTCAAAGTCTTGGATACAAAACTCTTATCGGCACCCGAATCGAATAAACAAGTAACATAAGTGTTGTTGAGGAGAAACGTACCCGTGACTAATTCATTGTCATCTCGGGCTTCCTCGGTGTTGATGTTGAAAGCTCGGCCGCGTGTGTTGGGGTTGGCTTTCTTCTTCGGACAGGCATTTCTAAAATGACCCGTTTGGCCACATTCATAACAAGTACCCGATTTTGGTGCATTGGGCACCTTTTGAGCGACGGGGGCGGCACTTCTACAATCGTTGGCCATATGACCACCCCTTTGGCACCGGTGGCAAAATAGATTGCTACATTCACCATAGTGGTGTTTGTGGCATTTGTTGCAAAAGGGTTTATTTCCGCCATAACTTTTCTTGGCGTCAGAGGTGAAAGGCTTTTTGGTGAAGTTGTTGTTGTAGTTGTTGCTTGATTGAGGGGCTTCCCATTTTCTTTTGTTGTTACCCGACTTGTCCTCGGCTTTAGACGCCAGTACTACGATTTCGTCAACCGTTTCGATCAATTGGCGGGCCATGTTCAAAGCTTGTTGTAGGTTAGCGGGTTTGGATGACATCACCCCTTGTTTGATGCTCTTTGGAAGACCATACATATAAAGTTCGACCCTTTGAGATTCGGGGTTCATGAGGTTTGGGCACATCAAGGATAGTTCGGTGAATCGTTGATTATAGGCATTGAGATTGTTTCCGACCGCCTCCAAGGTTCTTAGCTCTTGTTCGAGCTTTCGGGTTTCTTCGTGAGGGAAATATTCGATGACCATGTTTTCCCTTAAATCGGCCCAAGAGAGGGCGTGAGCTTCATCGGTACCCACCGATTGTACATAAGTATTCCACCATGTAAGAGCGACACCGGCGAAAGTGTGAGTGGAGTATTTGACCTTGTCTTGGTCATGACAACCACTTATGCTAAAGACGGCTTCCGTTTGCTCAAACCATCGGGTGAGCACAACCGGTCCCCCGGTTCCATCAAAAGTGTGAGGTTTGCACTCCATGAAGGCTTTATAGGAGCATCCCTCGTTTGAGTTACCGGCTCCATTGTTGTTGTTGTTGTTGTTGTTTTGGTTGTTGTTATTATTATTGTTATTTTTGTTGGATGTGTGACCGGCCATGGCATCATCTACGGCGGTGGTTATCATGCGTTGTAGAGCTTGTTCGGGTGTTTCACGGCGTGGTGCACGACGAGGAGGCATTGTTCCTTCAAAACAAAAGAATACCGTTGGTTAGTATTCTAAGTAATACTAACCGTGATATGGAATAAAGATAGAGAGAAAATTTTTCCTTGACTCGCCTTAAATTCTTTATGTCATAATGTCGGAACGTTCATATGAGTCACCGTAATATAATCCCGGAAATTATATTACCCTGATTCATATGTGCATTCGACATTATTTCGTATAGTCAAGGTGGCGTGTCAATCAAATTAAACAACGTGAGATTTAGATGAAATAAGAGTAGATATGAGTAGAAGCGTTCGAGTATAAATGCACAAATAGTCAAGTAATTCCTACTTCAAGTCTATATGCCGGTTGTAGTCTAGACTCACCAATGTACCCTATGACTCGGGGTTGACACCAATGAACTCTAAATCCCTACAACCAACGCTCTGATACCATCTGTAGCGACCCGACCAAATCATGTTTGACGACGCCGACTACTTCGGTCCCGTTGCGTGGTCATAAGTCTTTATTATGACTTTTGACCAAAATATGTCGCATTTATTTTATAAGAAAAAGGATGTTTCAAGTTAACAAATGTAGTTCGAAAGACTAGTTACATTACAATGTTTAACGTACGAATGAAACCTATGCGACACAATTTAAAGTAGTCAAAAGACGCTCCATCTATGCATGTATACTCGACATCCAAGCAAGTATCAAAAAGAGTGCGGAAGCATGTATCAAGTAGCTTTCAAGGACCTGAGAAAACATATAGAAAACTGTCAACGAAAACGTTGGTGAAATCATAGGTGTTTTAGTAAACGTTGCATTTGAACCACAAGATTTAATATAATATGATTATCTAAATCATTTGCATTCCAAAGTTATTATTTGTTTTGCGGGCACCCAATTATCAAACTTAACTGTTTTGCACCCTTCGCGTAGTGTTAGAACATACACTAGACCCGAAAATATATTTCATCCGCTAACGGTAGCGAACCGTCCGAATGAGGCTCGTCAAGCCCATGTGATCACATAATATAAGTTCACGTTTACACCCTGCAAGTGTAACTAATGATAATTGAATTGAGGCTTTTTGTTCAAACCCGTACGTGGAATGTTCGTTTTCGTACTTGTGTTCAAAGTGTAAAAGTATGATACGTATATGTTTCTCATCCCATAGTTTAAAGCATAAAAGTTGTTTGAAGGATGGGACTATGATCTCACCTTGAGTGCACGTATGAAAAGTACTTCACAAAGTAACGTGTGCGAAGGATAGTGCTAGTCTTGACCTAAACCAATAGGTCGTATCAATAACGGTAAACACGATAGGTCAAAGATGTTTAATTAGTCCTATGGCTCGTTACGACTCGATTATGTAGCATGTGAATCAAATTGTCAAGTTTCATGCAAGATACAAGTACAGAAACAAGTTAGGAAGGTTGCATAATCATTTGGTTAAGTTTGACAAAAAGTCAAACTTTGGTCGGTCAAAGTCAACGAAAGTCAACACGTTCGGGTCGGGTCCCGAACTAATTTTCTGAGGTTTTTATTAATATATAAGCATGTTAGAACAAGTCTCATGTGAATCGGAGGTCCATAGTGTGCCAAACATTTTTCGTATTTTGACCAAAGAGGTCAGAAACTGGACACGGCTTAGGCCGCGCCGCGACAATACACGGGAACTGGTACCTGGTCAGTCTCAAATGTCCAAGTCTCAATTCCAAACACTTTCAAACATAACTCGCAAACCGCTAATACTTAGAACTCGTATCTTATATCGTTAGAAAGGTAATTTGACAAAGAACACATCTAAATACATTTCACCAACCAAAAATGTTATTTGTAACAATCGGCTTTCCAAAGTAAATGATCAATTAATGCACACATTTAATACACAAATTTGATAAGTGCACATTTATGATTCGGGCATTGAATGCATACATATAACATGCCGTTTTGTAGGTAATCGAGCATACAATACAACTAACTACTTACTAACTACAATTCATGTCATTCAATGCATCAAATATTCATTTCAAGCTTATCAAACCCTAACCCGAATTCACCAAAATCACTAATCAAGTTTATGGAGTTTTCTCAAGCAACCTACACATCAATTTGAAGCTAGTGATACTAGGAACACATTTAATACATGCATTTATAACATTTAACATTATTCAAACAACCAAATCACCAAATCTAACACACCAAAGTTCATACTCAAGCTAGTTACTTCAAATAACGAAATCGAGCATATAAATCATATATTCATGTTAGACTTGAGCCATAGATACTAATTAACAACTTTATAAGTTCAAAAATATCAAGAACACAAAATCTAGTGATTTTAGAAAGTTACCCAAACTTGATGAAGTAGGTATGGAATCGAAGAGGAAGTTGCAAGGATTTCAAATATGTAATTTGTTTTGCAAGACACCCGCTAGCTTGGATTTAGATGATGATTCCTTGTTTGAGAAATTGAGAGAAAATATGGAAGTAGAAGAAGAAAAGGGAAAATGAAAAAGAAAAGATGGGGGTGGGGGTTGACTAGTCAAAGGCTAGTCACCTCTTTGGCATTTTGGCGAAACTAGTCCCTCAAGTTCGGTTGCGGGTGCGTGAATTACCTAGACGAGATATTTTTAAAACACGTATTAACGGGAGATGTTATAAACATATAACGGGATTTAAATAGTTAAACGGAAAAGTAAACTGAAAAAGGCGGGATGTTACACCATTGAATTATGTGGACATGATAATTGCCACCAATTGATATGAATGTTATGTATCGAGAGAATGATTTTTATGCATAGGCTATGTGTATTAGTTTTTGTACACGAGAGATGTGTACGGTTACTAAGATTTATAAAAAAAGGATTTCCGTACACGAGAAAGGTGTACTGTATTTAAAAGATATCGCATGTACATTACAGGTGGGTATAGGATTCGGGCCCATTTGTACCATGCAGCATTTAAATCATGTGGTCTATCAAAATGATGAATTTTATTGTTTTATGATAAACTTATGAACTCACCAACCTTTTGGTTTACACTTGAAAGCATGTTTATTCTCAGGTATGAAAGAAACCTTCCGCTGTGCATTTGCTCATTTTAAAGACATTATTTGGAGTCGATCATCGCAATGGGACCAAATGTTGGTGACTTCGTCCAGATGGATTAGGACGGGTCCTTTCAGTTGGTATCAGAGCGGTGGTCTTAGCGAACCAGGTCTTGCATTAGTGTGTCTAAATGATAGTTGTTAAGATGCATTAGTGAGTCTGGACTTCGACTGTGTTTGCATGTCAAAAGTTTTGCTTATCATTTTTGTCGAAAAATTACCTACTTATCATTTTTAGTCTAGACACATCATACTGCAATGATTGCATGAATAGTGTATAGACAAAATTCATATCTTAGCGTATCTGCTAATTCATATCTTAGCGTATCTGTTATTGTTACCTTTGCCTGATAGATTCCGTAGATTCCTCCGTAACTTATGGGATTTTAGTATTATATATGCATATGTAAATTATGTATTGCAGGGTACTAATCTACATCCTATAATCTATTTCTTATCAAAAATCCTTCATCTGATCGTACGAGATGAATCCCTCAACTAGTTCGAATCCCTCAGATTCCGACAACTATTCTGATAGTTATCCCGACAGTTATTCCGATATGGAGTTTCACCTAAGCTCCGAAAGCAGTGTCACCAGAATGAACCAACCAATCATCCATCCCCAATTCATCTGATGAGTTCGTAGTTGACTTAATCAATGGAGACTAGAAGAAGGCGATCCTTTTCACCAACCGAATTAACCTCTTGGCAATGAACCTGAAGCACTTATCAGTGAACCAGTCCGAAACACCATATTTACCCTCATTTCTAGGATATCTCGCAATGATTATATGATATCCAAAATCCCCAATCTTATTCATACGCTCGTTTCGATCGACAATCATCCCGAAATAATAGAAGAAGTCAATGAACTTCGCGCTCGAGTAATCAATTTCGAGAATATGGTGCAAAATTTACCAGCTTCAGCAACATCACCGGCACCAATAGTACCATTAGTAACAGCACCAGTACCATCAACAATCCATGCCTCAACATATCATTTTGTACCTCGAGTATAATCATCGTTCTACGTATCGTTCTACATCGATTATCTTCGTTCTGCATGGCGATTAAGTATTTTCTAAATGCTTTAGAGATTATGTATTCTAGTTCTAACGGTAAACCAAATGAGTTTAATATCATATTAACTCAATGAATCCATAATTACATCTGAAGAAAATATATATGTAAATATGTTTTCATAAAGATTGTAATTAAAAATTCTTTTGTACAAACTGTTCATGGTGAAAATATTTTAACGGGTAGGTAATACCCGAGGAATATTCAGATTTCACATTAATAAGTTACACTGTACATTCTTCGAAGCTGATTCAACAGTCATTTACTATCCTACTTACATCCACCTATATACAAATCCGTTCACCACAGAATAACCATATTCATCCAATTTCATATTTGGATTTTGATTTATCAGAATCCAACAAGTGGTATAATGAAGAAAACATTTGACAAAATAAAATTTGTTAGAAACCAACAAATTAACTATGTAAAATTTTGTTAAGAATCCACGCTAACTATTCCTAACTAATTGTTCCTAGCTAACTGATTACATTTTATTTATTGCAATTTAATTATCACAATTTACATTCTCGCAATTTTATTTATCGTTATTTAATTTCTGTTAGTTACTTTACACATTTTATTTATCGTCATTTAATTTCTGTTATTTATTTTATGTACTTTAAATATCGGGACACGTATACAAAGATTTGACATATCATATCGACGCATCTATATATATTATTTAGAATAACCATTGACACTCTATATCCAGTAATGATCGAGTTCTCTATACAGGGTTGAGGTTGATTCTACAATAATATATATAGTTTGAGTTGTGATCGAGTCTAAGACTTGTACACGGGTCACGATACATATTAATTAATTCGAATATTATATATTAAATTATATATGAATTATTGAACTATTAACTGTGGACTATCGACTATGGACTAATGACTTTGGACAATTAAAATGAATTAAAATATTATTTATAACATATGAAACTAAACATTTCTTCAAGTTTGCCACTTGATTTCATCCTAAACCTCATTGGATCTTGACGATTAAAATCTGCATTCAAACCTTTCATGATTTTTGAAAACACCTCAATCGAGAGGATGAACCAACTGCATCCCATCTACGGAAGAAAAGATTTATGCATATAGTTATGCACCTGAAAAACTCTCAGAAACTGAGTAAACGTTTAACACGTAGCTGTGCTAATTCCCTTAGCATTATTACCGAAAATAACTTTGCAACTCCTGTTCGAGATAGCTAATTTTGTCACAGCTCCAGCAAATCAACTTCGACTTTTCGTTCGAAAACAACCTTATTATAATCTTGATATACATGCGTGCTCTTTTGTTGTTACCGGGGAACCTTTTATATTTCACCATATTACCAACAGATGTATCAGCAACCTCGTTGCTCCTTGGCTTAAATCTCTCTGACAAATCACTATATTTATCTATTGAAGTCTCATCATGTACTCATCCGCATCTTGTAACAAGAATTGCCATACCAATTACCGGGAATCAGCAAATCTGCATTGTGAGTCTCGCAACGTTTCCATATAAACAGTTATATGTATCCATATAACATTTATCTCTTAGAACTATGATCTTTCATTCTGAAATTCTGAAAAGCACCTAGTCTGCGAATTAATACTCTGAATATTGAAAAAGCCGAATGAAGCAACAAAAACTGTGGATGATTTTAACAGTCAAAAGTTTGAAAAAAAAAAAGATACGTTGGAAAAGCTCAAAAGAAAGTTTGGTACTAAAAAACGGATTGAGCAAACCATGAAGGAGACTCTGAGCAAATCACAAGGACTAAATTTGTACATAAAGAATCCTGATGATTCTGTTTCTGATAAAATCTTCAGCGAACAACTTGCTCCGTATTTATTCTAAATCCTTGCGAAAGGATTTTCTTCATCAACCTTCGATCTTAGAAATTCTGGAAATATCATCATAAATATCTTAGATATTTCTGCGGATATTTTTATAACTATTCTTATCTGAAATCATTAATCTCTTCGTGCTATCAGTGTTACATCATATAGAAACTGTTAGTTTCTATATTATGTAAACTTTCGAGCTTAAAATATGAATGTTATTGAAGTAATGTTGGGAACTGATGCATGAGTTAGTATAATATAATGACACTTGATCAACGTGATTATATTACAGTAAGTCATGCTGAGTTTCTAAATGGGACATGATGATTCACAGATTATAACATCATCATGTGCCATGTTACACGACTTTTACATTTTATCTGATATATAAACATATCAAGAACATATTTTCTTGATATTTCTATCTTTCTCGGATATTCTGGTAATTTGACGAATCAAGATCGTGCTATTACCATTTCTTTCTTAGAACATTAACTATGTTCATTTCGAAATTCATATCTATAAATTCTGGATCATTATTCGCTTGACTTAAAGTCGGGAAGAGAAAACAAAAGCATGGAGCTCTGAAATATAAAGGAGGATATAAAGCCCGATAACAACACGTAAATTACAAACCGTGTATGTCAATGTTTATCGCAACATAAAGATACGGGAGAATTAAAAAATACTATAACCCCAAGAGCGAAATAGAAGAAAATAGATCCCTCTGGTGGAAGTTAGAAAAGGAGAATGATTGTTGTGATAGTCAGGATGAGAACAAGGATTAGAACCGGATTAAGCATTATTATAATCTTTTAGGATATATGAGTTGAGAAAGAAGGTATAGAAGTGGTGAAAGCTAATGGAAAGGAAAAGGTAAATTTATAATGGAAATATCTGACGTAGTAATCGGAACAGATCATTTTATTTACTTAAAGAGATCCTAATTTTCTTAAATCTCGAAGAATCAGATCTTATAGATTTCCAAGATTTTCTTTAATCTTTTGAATTCCGGAATTCAACCCTGTTTACGTCAAAAGCTAAGAAAAATCTTATTCTCTTCAATTCACTCTTTTGCGATAGCTTCACTCGTATTCTTAGAATAATTGAATTATTTTATCATTATTATTCAATAATGATAAACCTCTAATTATCAACTCATATTGGTCATGAAAACATTTTTATTGTAAGCCATGACCACCTCACTCAAATTTCGGGACGAAATTTCTTTAACGGGTAGGTACTGTGATGACCCGGGAATTTCCGACTAAATTTAAACTTAATCTTTATATAAGCTCGACATGATAAGCGAAGTCTGTAATGTTAAAGTCTGAAAATCCTTTGAGCTGCGTTCATGTATACATTTGACCTTCGACCATTTCTGACGATTCACGAACAATTATTTGTAAATAAATACATATATAATTAAATGAATATATAAATAATAATTTGAAATATTATTTGAAATATTATATGATTTAATGGCAGGAAATAAATATGTAAAATAATATGCGATGTAATAAAAACTATTATGTTATTAAATATATATATATATGTATATATATACATATATATATATATATATATATATATATATATATATATATATATATATATATATATATATATATATATATATATATATATATATATATACTTATATTATATATAAATAATACTTGTAAATATATAATGTTATATTTATTTGTTAAAAAGTTATAATTAATATATTTATTTACTTAAACTTGTTAATTAAGATTGGTTATATATATAGGGAGTGTATATTGGAAATGAATGGTTTCGAGTAGATTTAGTCAACAGCTGTAATACTCGGTTGATATTTCGTTAGTGTTCATATAGATCTAATACGAGTTTATGAATATCTAAAATAAAAGTTGGACCGTAAATTGATTACGAAGATTTTAGATTTGTTAAAAATATTTTTACACTTTTAAGTTTAAGTATTAGTACTCCGTACATAAAAATTGGAACAGAAAATAAATAATTATCGAACCTTTTTGATCAGGTTTCAAACAAGTAATGATTGAAATAATTAAATATGTTTAATCTAAAAATTTGGGATTTTTAGGGATACTTTTATGCATTAACTGTTTAGCAATGGACACAATATATCATTCCGCTTAAATGTGTCGGTAGAAGAAAACCATATTACTGGCTGCTTACTATTTGCAAGTCATGAAACACGTTTGATAACTTATAATAATAATATTATATTTATTCTTCTATCTAACCTATACATATCTATATCTACTACCTATTTATGTATATGAAAGTTTGGGATCAAACACTTCACAGATCATAACCTTAATCACCACAATCAAACCTATTTAGGTTCAGTTTAAACTCGCCCAAGAAAACCTAAAACCACTACCACCTTTGTCGCCATGAAATCACCACTATCATCATCTTTATATTTTCTCGTTTTCGATTTGTTTCAATCAGACAACCACGAAATCATTGATCTCCGGTTGCAGCTAATACAATGATTGTGTTCCTATTTCTGATCAACCTTGGATCACCACCCCAAAAAGCAACCACCACCATAAACCCCGTCGCCCTGTTGTATCTTCTATTCTATTGTTTCCATTCGAAAACACCCCTTAATCTATTGTTGTTCACTAACAAGTCGTCACCACACCCATTTACAAAACTACCTACAAAACCATCGACAACACCCATCTCCATATATCTCTTCCATATTTTGGTCGTGATCGGACCAACACCACCTGTTTTAATCTGTTTCGAATTCCTACTACAGCTACTGCAGTACTTACGCTTTTGTTTTCAATTCTATTCAAACCCAAAACCGCCACCTTTTCATCACGATCTATATATACATTTTTTTTCCTTTCCTTCTCCTTCCGTTTTAACCATAGATAAACCAATCAACACCCTATCTATTTATCTATTTATTTATTTCCTGCTACTCGATATACATCCTGGTATGCTGTTCGGTTATTGCTCGATGAAAGATGATGAATGCTTCACAAAAAAATTCTGTCTGTTTTTCTTTTGTGCGAACCCCACAAATAATTTCCCACTAACTTCCACTAGCTTCATAAAAAAATAAATAAATAATAAATACAAATAAAAGAGGAGGGGCTGCTATTATCGAAGTGAGTTCCAGCTCACTATATCTATTTGTTTTTGTTAGTTTTGGACATTCATTTTTGTCATCATATCAAACTGAATCGAATTATTTAGTTACTTCTACTTGGGCCATAATTTGGTTAGGATATTGGGCCAGGTTCTTATCATCGGGCCGTGATCCAGATTGGCCCGTGAACTTGATTACTTTTTGGGCTGTAATTAAATGTATTTCTCTGCTGAGCTGCTCGACTGTACCTGCTACTCGTTGGTTTTCTTTTTTTGTTTTAATGATGATTAAATGGTTAAAGGATGATGATAATAGCAATTGATAATGATAAAATGATGATAGCATAGGATTTCGATTGATGATGTTTAAGAGGAGATAGAAATGATAATGATATACGATGAAATGATGATAATTTGATATGATTATGATAAAGGATTATGATGATAATAGTATTGGTGATGTTATACGATAATAAATCACAAAGTGTTGATAAGTGAAGAAGTTGGTATTTGATAAATGGTACATAAAATGATAGATATTATAAGTATGTAAATAATTGATGAGGGTTATATTGATGATCACGAGTGATGTTGTGATCATATGATATGATGATGATATTAATATTGGTAATAAAGATGATGATGCCGATGTTGATGATAGTATGATTATGATGGTGATGAAGATGATGATTAGCAAAAGATAATAATGAAAAAATTAAGATTATGATAATAAATATGAATCTGATCATGATTTTAGGATGATGATGATGATAGTTTTGATTATGATTCGTTAATGATATGGGAATAACGATAATAATAGGTATGGTTAAGGATGTTATCGGGTTAGCGGGACGTCGCGGGTGCAAACCCGGACTTGGGCATTTTTTTTAAGAGCTACTCCTTTGAGGTCGTTATTACTAATACTCTTATTATTATTAATTCATTATTATTATTATTATTGTTATTATTATTATTATTATTATTTATTATTGATTGTTATTAAGTAATTATTATTAATACTACTATTAGAACTATTAGAAATAAGATTTTTAGTATAACTAATAATAATATTATCATCATTATTATTATTACTATTAAAATATATAGTATTATTATGATTAAAATGACCATTAAAAATTTCTATTAAAATCATCAGTTTCATTAAAAGTACCATTATTATTTAAAATATTATTTCTATGAAAACTAACTTTTTTTTACTTACCTTATTTTTTAATAGCAGTATCATTACTAAATCTAATTACTTTTAGTATTATTATTATTATCATAAAAAAATACAATTTTTTTATTATTATTATTAATATTATTTTACCAAATAAATAATTATATAAGAATATATATATAAAACATATCGCATAATAATCTTAATATTTTCATGATAAATACTAATTATTTATCTAAGGTATATAAAATAAATATAGTTAATATAGTTACCAATAAAACATACATGTTACTGAAATAACAATTTCTAATAATATCTAAACTTGTTCGATTACAAGTATAAGCTTTAACAAATATATGAATAATATAGGTTCGTGAATCCGAGATCAGCCCTACACTTGTTCAATGACGTCATATGTATTTTTACTACAAAATACAGTATAGTGAGTTCATTTGCTCCCTTTTACTCTTTATATTTTTGGGACTGAGAATACATGTGCTGTTTTTTACAACTGCTTTATTAAATGCTTTTGAAATATATTTTGAACTGCGAATACATGAAATGCTTTTATAAATGTTTGACGAGATAGACACAAGCAAAACATTTCTCGAATGAATTATTATGCAGACAGAAGTTCTGCGGATTATTATTGAATTATGTGGACATGATAATTGCCACCCTTGAATTATGTGGACATGATAATTGCCACCATTGAATTATGTGGACATGATAATTGCCACCATTGAATTATGTGGACATGATAATTGTCACCAATTGATATGAATGTTATGTATCGAGAGAATGATTTTTATGCACAGGTTATGTGTATTAGTTTTTGTACACGAGAGATGTGTACGGTTACTAAGATTTATAAAAAAAAGGATTTCCGTACACGAGAAAGGTGTACTGTATTTAAAAGATATCGCATGTACATTACATGTGGGTATAGGATTCGGGCTCATTTGTACCATGCAGCATTTAAATCATGTGGTCTATTAAAATGATGAATTTTATTGTTTTATGATAAACTTATGAACTCGCCAACCTTTTGGTTGACACTTGAAAGCATGTTTATTCTCAGGTATGAAAGAAACCTTCCGCTGTGCATTTGCTCATTTTAAAGACATTATTTGGAGTCGATCATCACAATGGGACCAGATGTTGGTGACTTCGTCCAGATGGATTAGGACGGGTCCTTTCAAGAGGCCTGTACTCGATGATCTTGAGAATGACACTCTCAAGATACTTAAAAACACGGGTATATTTCTGCGACCTTACTCGAATGTACTGCTGTACATTGGCAGAGTGTCGATTCAATGGTCGTGGAGCGACTATGATGCGCTTTTAGTTGACCAACCAAAAAACAGTATGCCGCTTAACTTTATCGCAATGTATCAATCTTACTTTTATTTTTCGCAATATTTTTGCTTTGCATAACTCTGTGCGCTTTTATTTTTTCAGCGGTTGCCCTTGACCTTGTCATGAGGTCCGCTGATATAAGCAGGATTAGCCCTGCCCTTCGCCTAAAGAATGGCAACGGCGACATTATTCTTATTGATGAACCGATCATCAATACATGCTTTATTATTGGAGGTGAGGACCGCGGTAAGCGTAAGGTTGTGGATACTACCCCCACTTCACGCAGGAAACGCCTGCGCACTCACTCTGAACAAGAAGCAAGTAAGCAAATGCTATTTCGCAGTATTTATTTGATTACGCATTGTTTATATTGGCATAAACTTGCTATATTTGCTGATTTGTTTATAGCTATTCTTCCAGGGTCATCTGCTGAAGCTACACCGCTTTATAACATCAGAGGGAGAATCCCTACAGATGTTCTTAATGAAGCCGAGAATGAAGATTTATCTCTTCCATCTGACGCAGAAGCGTCCAACGAGGAAGAAGAAGGAGAAGCCAATGCAGAAGAAACTGCAGAATCAAATCGGGCGTTTAAGCTGTACCAAAAGCTTTATAAATTTGTTCCTACAGAAACAAGGGAGCAATACCGTAAACTGTCTTATCCCGCAACGGCCAGGCAACGACTGCATAATTGCTATAATGCAATTTATCTAACAGTCGATAGCATGGAGCATTTTACTGAGATGTCAGACGAGTATGAGAAAGTAACTAAGGCTGCCAATGCCCAAGAGAGAAGGGCGCGAAAGGCTGAATCGCGTCTTGAAAAAGTGATGGAAGAGAACGCTAGACTTAAAAGAAGGGCAGAAGTCGCGGAACATGAGTTCGCCCAACTAGTTAAGTATCTTCCAACATTCGCAGATAAAGTGATGGACTCCGAGCCAGTCACTGAAAAATTTCAAACATATGCTCAAGCATCAAAGCTCGCTGCTCGCTGCGAGTGGCACGATTTATTATGCCAACTTGGCGATCTTTCGCAACCTCTTCCTTCTGACATGGTGAAAGAAATTATCGCCACCGATGATGCTCGCGAAATTCTTGAGAGGGCGAAGAAAAAGATTGAGAAGATTAACATACCTGCTCTTGAAGAGCTCAGTCAGCGGGAAGGCATTACATTTGCGGATATCAAAGCATTAGAACTTTACCTTTGCCTTAACTAAATTGCTTTTGAATGTATTTTCACAATTACAACTTTCGTCTGTTGTATGATTCCGCGTTGCGTACACGTTTAATATTAATTACTTTTTCACAGTTCGCAGTTGCAACTTCTTTTATTTATATAGCGCTTTATTATCAATATTCATAACACGGACTTGTCCTTTGCAATTTCCAACTTTTATTATTGTGCACATAATAAATGTGTACTTTTGCGAAACAATCTGTATGCGTATATACTTATACGTTATGAATCTTCTAAGTCCGCTGTGACGATCCTTAGGCAAATTTAGCATTGCGAAGCATCTAAGCATTGGCAAGATCAAATACTTAGGAAGTGTTAACCTTTCGCAATTATTTTCATAAGTGGGCAATTTCATCACTTTATTTTTAGCAAATATTTCGCAATGCATTCTTGCATTATTATAATATTTAAGTAGGC
The DNA here is from genome assembly GCF_046630445.1 of Rutidosis leptorrhynchoides. Classification (NCBI taxonomy): domain Eukaryota; kingdom Viridiplantae; phylum Streptophyta; class Magnoliopsida; order Asterales; family Asteraceae; genus Rutidosis; species Rutidosis leptorrhynchoides. Next base: position 310,831,319 of record NC_092333.1, on the reverse strand, counting down.
TATATTTTGCAAAAATCATGCCACGTTACTTAAATTATCCGCAGAACAAACATTAACTTAGCGTTTGAAATAAACAAGTAATTACATTCTGCGAAATAAGCACTACGCGTGGCCACACGCAGTGTTTTCGCTTTGTAAAGAAACAATGACTAACACTGAAATTAATTTTGCTTTATTCATTATTATTTCGCATTCGAAACATAAACATAACATATCACACATTAATGAAATTTGCCACAATATCTCATTACAACTTTTTGAATTTTTGCACTATTCAGGATTAACTGAACGTCCTTCAATTCCCAAATTCACATCTGCCATAATCATAGCGCAGAATGGTTCTACTTCCACAGAAATCAGCGTACCAATGCCCTTAATGGCAGAAAATTTTAACATACCATGTATAGTAGATGGTATATGTGATGACCCGGGAATTTTCGACCAAATTTAAACTTAATCTTTATATGTTTATGATACGATAAGCAAAGTCTGTAATGTTGAGTCTCAAAAACTTTGAACTGTTTACATATATCCATTTGACCTTCGACTGTTTCCGACGATTCACGAATAATTGTTTGTAAATAAATATATGTTATTATATATAAATATTACTTGTAAATAGATATGTATATATATATAGATATAATAATTTGAAATATTTTATAATATAATTGTTAGAATTAATAATAATAAAATAACATTCACGGATCCTAATTTTTGTGTGTCGGCCAAATTTGTCAAAAAGTTAAGCAACTATTGTTGTTGCACGTTTTAGATTTAAGATTTTAATAATCTAACAAACTAGAAGGGACAGAAATTGAGTATATACATATATTATATAAAGTAGGTAAAGAAATGATATGAGCTAGTTTTTCAATCATCGACATTTAGAGTTATTATATTTAACACGAGTAAAATTTTGCTTTCCACAAACCCACTACCTTGTAATTTAACAGTTTCTAATTTTGATTTCTACTCACCATCATCACTTATCACATTGACAAAACACCTTTTCCTCCTCATATTACTGTTTTTTTATTTTTTATTTATTTATTTTTTTACTTTATAATCATCATCACATGTAGAATCATGGTCCTTGGCATACTACTGACTTTACACATATATATGCATGCATGTACTATATTAGTTGCTTTAATTTATATATATATATATATATATATATATATATATATATATATATATATATATATATATATATATATATATATATATATATATATATATATATATATATATATATATATATATATATCAATCAACCCTTAACCACTTCTCTATTTTCTTGTCTTGCATTGTTTAACTTTTAACAATGCATAGATTCATGCATCGACATATATACATATTATATTATATATGTGTAAGTTAACGGATAGATAAAATAGTTAATCATAGGTAAGTGATTAAATTAGTTATATTAACTTTTATCCAATACTAATATTAATATTGCTATCATCCAATTATGTTCAAAATTAAATATACGTAAAGGATTTCAAATGATATCTCAAGGACATTTTGAATTGAGATAAGTATCACATATTAAAGATGACAGTTGCTTAGTCAAGTAAACGTTGTAAACTTAATAATATATTGTACACGTTGTAAACGTAATAATTTGAATACAACTACCAAATTTGATCAACATTATAAATTTAGAATTATTATACTAACAGAAAGAGGTGGCTTTTAACATGCACTTTACTACAAATAAAGGTAACAATATAATATACAATTATATCTATAGAGGGAAGTCTAGCACTAGGTCGATTGAGTGGGAATCATATGGCTAAAGCAAATAAAAGTAATAATATATAATTAGTGTAGTAGCTGGCCTAATTCATCCTTATTTTTCCTTGGCCCAAGATATAATATATTAATAATAGTTAACTTACTAACTGAATAATACTTTTAATTAGGCTTAAAATATATTTGTATAGATACTAATTCTATCAATATAAATAAAAGTACATTAAATACTATAGTTTAATGGATAGTTAATATTAATATGGTTGTAATGCTCTTTAAAATTTGGTCATGAACACTTAATCCAACTTAAACGAATTGTAACGGGTATAATTTTTTATTTTTTTTTATGTGACTATCCAAATCTTGAAAGTAGATAGTAAGTCTCGGCAAAATTAATAATTATATAACCACTTTACATATATGAGATCAATTGGAAAATACTTATACAACCGTTACACTTAAATATATAAAGATTAAATTTAGTAGTTGTTGGAAGGGGTGAAACCCACATTTGAAATTATATATATATGGTGTCATATTATTCTATCCTTCATACTAATCATAAAACATCGAAATCAAAATTCTTCATTCTCTTACAAATTCCAAATTCTAAAGATAACAATAATATTGAGATTTGGAGTGGTTAACACGGAGGAGTCTCAGACTTTGTTCGTGATTTCATAATCAACTAATTTTGGGAGGTAACTCTTAATCTAACTAATAATTCTATCTCGACCCAATATTGTTAGTTTTCTAAAATTCATATATCTAATTTTAATCTACACCATGTATAAACCTATTAACAAATTATTTTGATAGCTATATATATCGAATGATCGGAATTTAGAATATCGGTGTTATATTGAGTCGAAATCTAATAATTTATAACAATACTCTAGAATATGTGAGGTTGTATTTGTTAATATCCTAGACTCAAAATTTAACAATATTAAAAAAGTTGGAATTTACAAAATCTTTCTGTTTTTAAATAATTAAAAAGATGATGATAATTTGAATTTGAGCCTGTAAATTATAATGCTTTAATTGTCGATCACTTGGATCATGGATTCATGATAGTTTAAAATGACTTTATATAGGTAACCACAAGTTTTATTATTAAAGAAATCAACTTGTGAATCATCGTTTTCGATTAAAATCAGATTGTTTGCGTCTTGAATTATAAATGATTATTAACAAGTTGGAATATGATCCATTCTTATACATATTAAAATGATTAAAATAATAGATGATAGATGTAGTCATTTAATTTTACTCTTGAAATGAATTTAGCTAAGTTGCAAGAATTTTAAAATGATGCACTTGAACTATACGTGCAAGCTTAACGAAAACAAGACATCATAAATATTATGAATTTTTTGTTAGTCTCTTAAGTATTTATGAAGTTACCAAATTAAATTATAACCTGTACATACGATATTTGGAATTCAACTTAAGAATTATGAAGTACAACAGTAAACTATAACCGAACTCTCAACTTTATTACTAGTGTTGTATGACCTCTGACCAACTGCATCACTCTAGGTTAAACGCTTTTGGACGCCCTTAAACATTTTCGTGCTTGTGTATTTTGCTGAGTTAAGGTGAGTTTCATTTGCCTTTTTACCCTTTATATTTTTGGGCTGAGAATACATGCGATATTTTTATAACTGTTTTACGAAATAGACACAAGTAATTGAAACTACATTATATGGGTGAATGATCGAAGCCGAATATGCCCCTTTTTGCTTGGTAACCTAAGAATTAGTAAACCGATCTACTAATTGACGCGAATCCTAAAGATAGATCTATTGGGCCTAACGAACCCCATCCAAAGTACCGGATGCTTTAGTACTTCGATGTTGTTTTTATCATGTCCGAAGGATTTCCCGGAATGATAGGGGATATTCTTATATGCATCTTGTTAATGTCAGTTACCAGGTGTTCACCATATGAATGATTATTTTTGTCTCTATGCATGGGACGTATATTTATGAGAAATGAAAATGAAAATCTTGTGGTCTATTAAAATGATGGAAATGATTATTTATGTTAAACTAATGAACTCACCAACCTTTTGGTTGACACTTTAAAGCATGTTTATTCTCAGGTATGAAAGAAATCTTCCGCTGTGCATTTGCTCATTTTAGAGACCTTACTTGGAGTCATTCATGACATATTTCAAAAGATGTTGCATTCGAGTCATTGAGTTCATCAAGATTATTATTAAGTCAAATATAGTTGGATGTATTATGAAATGGTATGCATAATGTCAACTTTCGATGAAAAGAAAGTTTGCCTTTTAAAAACGAATTCAATGTTTGTAAAATGTATCATATAGAGGTCAAATACCTCGCGATGTAATCAACTATTGTGAATCGTTTATAATCGATATGGATTTCGTCTCGATGGATTAGGACGGGTCTTCACAGTTGGTATCAGAACGGTGGTCTTAGCGAACCAGGTCCTGCATTAGTGTGTCTAACTGATAGTCGTTAGGATGCATTAGTGAGTCTGGACTTCGACCGTGTCTGCATGTCAAAAATTTTGCTTATCATTTTTATCGGAAATTATCTGCTTATCATCCTTAGGAAATTACCTGCTCATTATTCCTAGTCTAGACACATTTTACTGCATTGACTGCATGAATAGTGTATAGACAAAAATTCATATCCTAGCGTATCTGACAATTCATATCTTAGTGTATCTGTTACTGTAGACCTTGCCTGTTATCTCTCGTAAAATTCTCCTTAATTTAAGGGATCCTGGTACTATATATATCTATGAAAATTATGCATTGAGAATACCATCTAACTATCAATTGCTGTCACTAAACTCTTCATACCAAAAATCTTTCCTGAGATCGCGTAAGATGGCCTCTACGAATCGACCAAGTTCCTCTGACTCCGAAGACAGTGTAACCGGAGCACACCAACCAATCAACTACCGTGATTACTGGAGAAAATGGGGGTGGGTTCGCGACATACTCACCCGATGGAGAAAGGAAGAAGGTACTCCATATCATGAATCAAATCTACCACCTAACCTTGGAGTACTTGACCCGCTCACCGGCGAACCCGTTCGCAACACCGTTTATACCCTATTTGCAAGAATTTTTCGTCTTGAAGCTACCATTAACGGAACTAGAGAAGATATCCGACCTCTACCTCACACTGATAAACAACCAAGGTTAGTAGAAGAAGTTAGAGAACTCCGCGCTCGAGTACTAACTTTAGAGAGCACGGTATATAATTTGCAATCACCAACAGTATCACCAACACCAGTAATATCACCAGCCTCAGCACCAATGGCACCAGTACCACCAACAACCCAAGTTTCAACAATCCATGCCTCAACATCTCATTCTGTATCTCGAGTATAATTATCATTCCACGAATCATTCTACATCATTTATCTTCGTTCGACATGACGATTATGTAAACTCTAATGTTTTAGAGATTATGTATCATAATTCTAATCGTAAAACTGATGAGTTTAATATCACATTGACTCATTAAAGCCATGATTACGTCTAAAAAAATATATATATGTATATATATGTTTTCATAAAGATTGTAATTAAAATTCTTTTGTACCAACTGTTAATGGTGAAAATATTTTAACGGGTAGGTAATACCCGAGAAATATTTAGATTTCACATTAATAAGTTACACTGTACATTCTTCGAATCGGATTCAACGGTCAATTACCATCCTACCTACATCTATCGATATACGAATCCGTTCACCACAGAATAACCATTTCCATTCAAATTCAATTTCATATTTGGATTTTAACTTACCAGAATCCAACAAGTGGCATAATGAAGAAATAATGGACACAATAAAAATTGATTAGAAATAGACTAATTAACAATATGAAATTTTGTTAAGAAACCACGCTAACTGTTCCAGCTAACTGTTCCTAGTTAACTGATTACATTCTATTTATTGCATTTTATTTATCGCAATTTAATTATCACAATTTACATTCTCGCCATTTTATTTATCGTCATTTAATTTCTGTTATTTACTTTACGCATTTAATTTATCGTCATTTAATTTCTGTTATTTATTTTACGCACTTTAAATATCGGGACACGTATACAAGGTTTTGACATATCATATCGACGCATCTATATATATTATTTGGAATCACCATAGACACTCTATATGCAGTAATGATCGAGTTCTCTATACAGGGTTGAGGTTGATTCTATAATAATATATATACTTTGAGTTGTGATCGAGTCTGAGACATGTACACGGGTCACGATACGTATTAATCAATTCGAATATTATATATTAAACTATATATGATTTATTGGACTGTTAACTGTGGAATATCGACTGTGGACTAATAATATTGGACAATTAAAATGAATTAAAATACTGATTATAACATATGAAACTAAACAATACTTCAAGTTGCCACTTGATTTCATCTTAAACCTCATTTGTATCTTGACGATTACAACATACGTTCAAACCTTTCATGATTCTTGAAAACACTTCAATTTTAGAGGATGAACCAACCGCACTTCATCTACGAAAGAAAAGATTTATACATATAGTTATGCACCTGAGAAACTCTCAGCAACTGAGTAAAAGTTTAACACATAGCCACGTCAGATCCTTTGGCATTTATTAGCAAAAATAACTTTGAGATCCCTTTTCAAAGTAGCAAATTTTGTCACAGCTCCAGCAAGTCAACTTCGATTTTTCATTCGAAGTAGTCTTACTATAATCCTGATATATACGATTACCATTTTAATACCGGAGAATTCTTTTATATTTCACCATATTACCACCAGACGTACCAGCAACCTCGTTGCTTCTTGGCTTATACCTCTCTGATAAATAATGATATTTATTCATTGAAACCCTATCATATACTCATCCGCATCTTGTAACGAGAACTGTCATACCAATTACCAGGAATCAGCAATCAGTACTTTGAAAATGCACAGCATATTTACATCAACAGTTATATGTATAACATTTATCTTTTAGAATTATGGTCTTTTATTCCAAAAATTCTGAACAGCACTCAGTCTACAAATCAAATCTCTGAATATTGAAAAAGCTGAATGAAGCAGCAGAAATCGTAGACAACCGTAAACGATCTTAATCGTCGGAAGTTGATGATAAAGTATTGTAGGTTGGCAAAGCTCAGAAAAAGTTTGAAACTGAAAAACTGATTGAGCAAACTATGAAGGAAGCCGTGGACAAATCACAAAAAATAAGTTTGACTTCAAAGAATCTAAATGATTCAGTATCTGCTGAAGTCATTAACGAATACCTTGCTTCTGACTCCAAACTCTTGCGGACAAATTTTCTTCACCATCCTTCGATATTAGAAATTTCAAGATATCATCGAATCGTTCATTATAAATATCCTCCATATTTCTGAAGATAATTTTCATAACTGTTCTTATCCGAAATCATTAATCTCATCGTGCTATCAGTGTTACATAATATAGAAACTATTAGTTTCTATATTCTATAACTTTCGAGCTTAAAATATGAATGTTATTGAAGTAATGTTGGGAACTGATGCATGAGTTAGTATAATATAAAGACACTTGATCAACATCATTATATTACAGTAAGTCATGCTGAGTTTCTAAATGGAACATGATGATTCACAGATTATAATGTCATCATGTGCTATGTTACACGACTCTTACATTTTATCTGATATATAAACATATCAAGAACATATTTTCTTGATAGTTCTATCTTTCCCGAATATTCTGGTAATTTGACGAATCAAGATCGTGCTATTACCATTTCTTTCTTAGAAGATTAACTATGTTCATTTCGAAATTCATATCTATGAATTCTGGACCGTTGCTCGCTTTACTAGGAATCGAGAGGAGAATAAAAAGGCAAAGAGCTCCGAAATATAAAAGAAAATATAAAGCCCAATAACAACACGGAAGTTACAAACTGTAGATATTAATAGGAATAGCAATATAAAGACACGGCATAATTAAGAATAGTATCACCCCAAGGTTATATTAAAAGTAAACAGATTTTTCTGGTAGAAGATTGAAAAGAAGGATGACAGAAATAATAATTAGGAAAATATTAGGGATTAGAACTGGACTAAGCATTTTCACAATCTTTTGGATGTATGAACTAAGAAAGAAAGTATATGAATGGTGAGAATGATGGAACGGAGAAGTTTAATTTATAATGGAAATATCAGACATAGTAATCGAGGCAGATCACCGTATTTAATTATAAAGATCTTAATCTCCTTATTCGCCGAAGAATCAAATCTCTTAGATTTCGAAGATTTTCTTTAAATCCCTTGAATTTCGGAATTCAATCGCGACTACGTCAAAAGTTATGGAAAATCTCCATTTCATCTCGATCTTTTGTGATAACTTCATTCATACGCTTCGATTAATCGAATCATTTTATCCATTCCATATTACTCAATGATAATGAAACTCTATTTATCAACTCATATTCGTCATGAAAACATTTTTATTGTTAACCATGACCACCTCACTCAAATTTCAGGACGAAATTTCTTTAACGGGTAGGTACTGTGATGACCCGGGAATTTTTGACCAAATTTAAACTTAATCTTTATATGTTTATGATACGATAAGCAAAGTCTGTAATGTTGAGTCTCAAAAACTTTGAACTGTTTACATATATCCATTTGACCTTCGACTGTTTCCGACGATTCACGAATAATTGTTTGTAAATAAATATATTTTATTATATATAAATATTACTTGTAAATAGATATGTATATATATATAGATATAATAATTTGAATTATTTTATAATATAATTGTTAGAATTAATAATAATAAAATAACATTCACGGATCCTAATTTTTGTGTGTCGGCCAAATTTGTCAAAAAGTTAAGCAACTATTGTTGTTGCACGTTTTAGATTTAAGATTTTAATAATCTAACAAACTAGATGGGACAAAAATTGAGTATATATATATTATATAAAGTAGGAAAAGAAATGATATGAGCTAGTTTTTCAATCATCGACATTTAGAGTTATTATATTTAACACGAGTAAATTTTGCTTTCCACAACCCACTACCTTGTAATTTAACAGTTTCTAATTTTGATTTCTACTCACCATCATCACTTATCACATTGAAAAAACACCTTTTCCTCCTCATATTACTGTTTTTTTATTTTTTATTTATTTATTTTTTTACTTGATAATCATCATCACATGTAGAATCATGGTCCTTGGCATACTACTGACTTTACACATATATATGCATGCATGTACTGTTTTAGTTGCTTTAATTTATATATATATATATATATATATATATATATATATATATATATATATATATATATATATATATATATATATATATATATATATATTGCATACAAGTAGCAATCAACCCTTAACCACTTCTCTATTTTCTTGTCTTGCATTGTTTAACTTTTAACAATGCATAGATTCATGCATCGACATATATACATATTATATTATATATGTGTAAGTTAACGGATAGATAAAATAGTTAATCATAGGTAAATGATTAAATTAGTTATATTAACTTTTATCCAATAGTAATATTAATATTGATATCATCCAATTATGTTCAAAATTAAATATACGTAAAGGATTTCAAATGATATCTCAAGGACATTTTGAATTGAGATAAGTATCACATATTAAAGATGACAGTTGCTTAGTCAAGTAAACGTTGTAAACTTAATAATATATTGTACACGTTGTAAACGTAATAATTTGAATACAACTACCAAATTTGATCAACATTATAAATTTAGAATTATTATACTAACAGAAAGAGGTGGCTTTTAACATGAACTTTACTACAAATAAAGGTAACAATATAATATACAATTATATCTATAGAGGGAAGTCTAGCACTCGGTCGATTGAGTGGGAATCATATGGCTAAAGCAAATAAAAGTAATAATATATAATTAGTGTAGTAGCTGGCCTAATTCATCCTTATTTTTCCTTGGTCCAAGATATAATATGATTAATAATAGTTAACTTACTAACTGAATAATACTTTTAATTAGGCTTAAAATATATTTGTATAGATACTAATTCTATCAATATAAATAAAATTACATTAAATACTATAGTTTAATGGATAGTTAATATTAATATGGTTGTAATGCTCTTTAAAATTTGGTCATGAACACTTAATCCAACTTAAACGAATTGTAACGTGTATAATTTTTTTATTTTTTTTATGTGACTATCCAAATCTTGAAAGTAGATAGCAAGTCTCGGCAAAATTAATAATTATATAACCACTTTACATATATGAGATCAATTGGAAAATACTTATACAACCGTTACACTTAAATATATAAAGATTAAATTTAGTAGTTGTTGGAAGGGGTGAAACCCACATTTGAAATTATATATATATATGGTGTCATATTATTCTATCCTTCATACTAATCATAAAACATCGAAATCAAAATTCTTCATTCTCTTACAAATTCCAAATTCTAAAGATAACAATAATATTGAGATTTGGAGTGGTTAACACGGAGGAGTCTCAGAATTTGTTCGTGATTTCATAATCAACTAATTTTGGGAGGTAACTCTTAATCTAACTAATAATTCTATCTCGACCCAATATTGTTAGTTTTCTAAAATTCATATATCTAATTTTAATCTACACCATGTATAAACCTATTAACAAATTATTTTGATAGCTATATATATCGAATGATCGGAATTTAGAATATCGGTGTTATATTGAGTCGAAATCTAATAATTTATAACAATACTCTAGAATATGTGAGGTTGTATTTGTTAATATCCTAGACTCAAAATTTAACAATATTAAAAAAGTTGGAATTTACAAAATCTTTCTGTTTTTAAATAATTAAAAAGATGATGATAATTTGAATTTGAGCCTGTAAATTATAATGCTTTAATTGTCGATCACTTGGATCATGGATTCATGATAGTTTAAAATGACTTTATATAGGTATCCACAAGTTTTATTATTAAAGAAATCAACTTGTGAATCATCGTTTTCGATTAAAATCAGATTGTTTGCGTCTTGAATTATAAATGATTATTAACAAGTTGGAATATGATTCATTCTTATACATATTAAAATGATTAAAATAATAGATGATAGATGTAGTCATTTAATTTTACTCTTGAAATGAATTTAGCTAAGTTGCAAGAATTTTAAAATGATGCACTTGAACTATACGTGCAAGCTTAACGAAAACAAGACATCATAAATATTATGAATTTTTGGTTAGTCTCTCAAGTATTTATGAAGTTACCAAATTAAATTATAACCTGTACATACGATATTTGGAATTCAACTTAAGAATTATGAAGTACAAAAGTAAACTATAACCGAACTCTCAACTTTATTACTAGTGTTGTATGACCTCTGACCAACTGCATCACTCTAGGTTAAACGCTTTTGGACGCCCTTAAACATTTTCGTGCTTGTGTATTTTGCTAAGTTAAGGTGAGTTTCATTTGCCTTTTTACCCTTTATATTTTTGGGCTGAGAATACATGCGAAATTTTTATAACTGTTTTACGAAATAGACACAAGTAATTGAAACTACATTATATGGGTGAATGATCGAAGCCGAATATGCCCCTTTTTGCTTGGTAACCTAAGAATTAGTAAACCGATCTACTAATTAACGCGAATCCTAAAGATAGATCTATTGGGCCTAACGAACCCCATCCAAAGTACCGGATGCTTTAGTACTTCGATGTTGTTTTTATCATGTCCGAAGGATTTCCCGGAATGATAGGGGATATTCTTATATGCATCTTGTTAATGTCAGTTACCAGGTGTTCACCATATGAATGATTATTTTTGTCTCTATGCATGGGACGTATATTTATGAGAAATGAAAATGAAAATCTTGTGGTCTATTAAAATGATGGAAATGATTATTTATGTTAAACTAATGAACTCACCAACCTTTTGGTTGACACTTTAAAGCATGTTTATTCTCAGGTATGAAAGAAATCTTCCGCTGTGCATTTGCTCATTTTAGAGACCTTACTTGGCGTCATTCATGACATATTTCAAAAGATGTTGCATTCGAGTCATTGAGTTCATCAAGATTATGATTAAGTCAAATATAGTTGGATGTATTATGAAATGGTATGCATAATGTCAACTTTCGATGAAAAGAAAGTTTGCCTTTTAAAAATGAATGCAATGTTTGTAAAATGTATCATATAGAGGTCAAATACCTCGCGATGTAATCAACTATTGTGAATCATTTATAATCGATATGGACTTCGTCCGGATGGATTAGGACGGGTCTTCACAGTATAGCACCAAACATGCACAAAGCTGTGCGCCCAAGTATCATATTGAACCGCGATTGACTTCGCATTATGTACAGATTCAATAAAGCTTGGCCCCTTAGCGACTCATCGCTGTCATCAACTAACTCCATCTGTAACTCCAATTGACCAACGGGCCAGGATGACTCTCCTGAGAACCCGGCAAGTGAAACCGCAGTAGGTTTCATCAAAGCTTGAATGTTCGCGGGCAACTTGCTAAAGCATTGTTCATACATGACGTCGACACTACTACCAGTGTCCACATGTACCTTCATTATCATTATTCCAGTATTTGCAACGCGACATGAAACCACTACAGGTTTATCATCATCCGCGGTCAAACTTGCAGGAGGAAACGCAATAGAAGGACATTTCCAACTAAAAATCTGCTCTGAAATTTGCATTACCGACGCTTCGCCCTGCACTTCTACCACGTTGATCACCTAAATTCCGTGCTGATTTTCTTTTTTGCTCACCATTTTTACTCCCAGATTCTTTACTGCGGGAGCCTTTCGCTCAACCGCACCTGACACATTCGAGGTGTTGGCTTCTGTAGGCATTATAACCACATTCATGGTGTGTTGTGCGATTAAATGGTCCAGCTTGCCTTGCTCGTACGCTTCTGCAATAAATTCCGCCAAATCTCTGCAACGATTGGTGTCATGACCGTAATCATCATGGAAAACACAAAATTTTGATCTATCGCGCCTGCTATTTTCTCCCAAAGGCTGCGGATCAGGAAAAGACTTAGCAACTCATTCTTGCAACAAAATTTCCTTAGGCGTTTTTGTTAGCATCTAAATGATGTTGAATGATTCATTGTTCCACTTTCGCGTAGAATAGCGATCACGGAGGCCATATCCATGGTTATCATTTTGGCCTTGAAACTTGTCATTTCGCGGGTATCCACCGCCGCCATTTCTTCGCGGAAAACCTAATCCGTGGTAATTATCATTGTTACCATCGCGAAAAGAGTCATTGTCATCTCGCCAACTTTTATCTCTACCCCACCCACACGCGGGGGTTATAGTGCTATCCTCTCCACCACGGAGATAATCATATGTTTCTTGTTGAACTTTAGCAAAAGTGTGCGGAACATCTCTTCGCAGCCTTCGCACCAGAGTTGGATGTCTTTGCGGGTTAATAGCGTGCAAAAATCCAGAGATTGTTTGATCTTCATGTAGGTTTGGAATCTTTTGGCATTCATAGATGTACCGCGTAAGTAATGCGTTAAAAGTCTCTTTGTTGCCTTGCTTAATATCGTGACATTCTATGTGCATCTTTTTCTGCGGTAACAGATTTTGAAATTGTAGCAAAAAAATTTCGCGCAAGTCTACAAAACCAACGATACTGCGAGATTGCAAACTATGAAACCATTCCCTTGCTGACCCCTGCAAGGCCATGGGGAATACTCTATAGGCGACTGGTTCATCCCAGTTATAAGTGCTTACTACACCTTCAAAGCGTTGCAGAAAATCCAAAGGATCAGTTAGACCCGAATAAACTCCCAGAGTTGCCGGCACAATTGGCGGAGAAACGATTGGATAGTCAGAAATATGCTGAGCAAACTTATCTGCATCAGTAGTTATTTCTGTTGCCTTCTTTGTGCAAGTATCTGTGTTCTCCGCACAAAACTTGGTAAGCATATCTTGCAAAGAGTTTGGCTGATCAAACTTATGTTGCATTGACTTTGGCGCAATGCTTCTAAAAGCATCCGCCAAAAAATTCTGTGCATTTTCTCTGCGAGCAGCGTCATATGCATCACCCTCTTCCCCATAGCGAGGGAAGGGTGTTGGTGGTCGCTAATGGTGTATCCTATCATATACAAGCATAAAAGGCATAACGGTTGCATAAAAGTAGCATCAGGAAGGCTGGAAACAACAATTTTGTGGAGTTGTCCGTCCAGCGTTCTCCGCTGTATAGGCTGCTCCGTCATGCGTAAGCCCTGAAGGCCACTTAGCGCATAAGCCCTGGTCGGAGAGCGCCGCATTTAGCATAAATTTCGGAGCACATGTAACAGAACGTATCATCATTCGACACGTGTCCCCAAACAAATCTGGTAGATCTGACACTATAAATAGACCCATTGGGTCGTCATTTTACACAGGTTCAGACATTCTGACAACTTTGAGAGCTGAGACTTCACTTCTCTCTTTCTCTCTCTACTTTCTCTCACTAGAAGTCATCCGGCTAGCATCTATACGCTCTGCGGATGACAGATTGATTAAGCCACCCCACAAGTTCTTACACTTGTGTACCGGGTCTGCAGGGATTATTTCCCGAGGGTAAAAATCAATCGGCAACACTCCGCCCTCCTAAAAGCTAGATTACTTCTAGTCTCTTGTTGACATACTAAGCCTTGCCTCATAAGGAAATAGGTGTTAACAATGGCGCCATCCACTAATGCAAAGAACACACGAAACGGAAAAGGAACGAAAGCAGCTGAAGTTCCATTTGTACTTGAAACAGTCAATCCTCCATCAACTGACGACATGGTTACTGTTGAAGATGTACCTATTTCACCACTAGATGGTACGATTGAAGAAACAGTTCCTGAAACTATAGAGAGGCTTAAACATTTGGCAACTAATTCGGAGAAAAGGCCAGTAATCGAAGAAGTGACAGCTAAAAGCGCAGAAAGACTTCCAAATTTTGTTACTAATCCAGAGCGACGACCATTGATGCAGCCACGGCGATGTCCGTCATTTATACCTTTTCGGCGGATGGCGGATGGCAAAGACAGTAGATGATGAAAAGGCAATCTATATCAAAGTACAAGTTATCCAGGCTACTTGACAAGCTGGGCAGTCTTATTGATGATTCTGGGGATGATAATGACCTGATTTGTGATAATAATGACTCTGATGATGAAATTGACAAAGATGAGTTCATGTCAGAAAAGCAGGCAGTGTTGCTTTTAAATGACATTCTTAAGCAGACAGCTCCAGCAAAATACAAGCAACGATTAGCGCAGCCCGCCGTCCGTGCTGTGGCTGTGGACAACTTTTTTGCCCTCATTACTGGAGAACGAGCCACCAAGCCACCAGCGATGGCAGAATCAACGCAATGTTTCATTGATCGAATTGCTAATTATCCATTGCCCAGAAATCTTGCTATACCAGCAATTGGAGTTTATGATGGCACAACGGATCCGGAAGATTTTCTGACTATGTTTGAAGGTGTTATGAGGTTGCAGCATTGGGAGGATGAAACTGCGTGCCATATGTTTCCTATGGTATTGCAGAAAATGGCACGCGAATGGTTTGCTAGTTTGCCGCCAAGGAGTATTACCAGTTTTCTTGATTTGAGAGCAAAATTTGTGATGCAATACCAAAATCTACGGGACACATCTTGATGAACACGAGATCACAATGCATCATAACGAATCTTTGAGCAATTTTATGAAGCGTTATACACTTGAAGCACAGAAGATTCCTGATTGTCCAGAATCACAGCTTGTATCTGGTTTCATTTTCTGTTTGGACCAGCGACGGTTTAGTGCACTTGTTCATGCATTACGGTATGACTTGCCAAAAACATTGCATCAAGCTTTGGAGGTTGCACAGAGGCATGTTCGAGCTGGTGAGTGTGGGTTGAACAAGTTTGATACTGGCAGTAGTAGCAAGTCTCACAACGGAGGACGGTATTTTGACAGAAATCAGAGAAGGAATGACAATTCAAATGGAGGATGGAGAGGAAACAATCACCCTAATGATTTTCACCACAACAGAAAGCCAATAGAAAGGCACCCATTGATTATGGCGCTTACCAAAACTCCGAAAGAGATCCTCTTCACTGAACCAATTCGGACCACTTTCAATGCTCCAGCACCTATGGAAGAAAGGAAGGGTCCAAAGAGTGAGTTGTGGTGCGATTTTCATGAGGCATGGGGCCATGATACGGATAATTGCAAATCTTTGATGAGGGAAATCATAGCGAAAATCAAGGCAGGAGAATTGAATCATTTGTTGCCTGGTAAACAGTACAGGAGGAATGATCCTCGCAGGAAATTTGCGTGGCAAAGGAATGATGGTAGCAGAGGACGCCATGGAGAGAACAGAAGAGAGCAGCATGGCGGAAGAGATAATCGGAACCAACTGCAGTACGGAGAACGGATCACAGAGCGTGAGACAACTCCAGAAGTTGTAATCAGGATGGTTTGGATTAATGATGGTCATTATAAAGAAGGTGAATCATCAAATAGCAATTTGGACAGCTGGAGATATGCCCCAATTATCTTTCAACCAATTCAGAATTGGGCGTTGTCCGTCCAACCAGTGATCATTTCAGCAGAGATAGCAAATAAGTTTGTCAATTGTATCTACATAGATACAGGAAGTGAAGCTGACATCATCTACTGGCATTGTTTGAGAACTTTTCCAAGGCATGTGCAGAGCAGAGCTAGGCAAACGAGGTTGAAAGTTTCTGGACTAACAGGAGCACCGATAAATGCCATGGGGCAGATTCGTTTGGAAGTTGTTATGGGCACATTCCCATTGTTGAGAACGGAAACAATTGATTTCACAATCATAGATGGCAATTCTCATTTTAATGTCCTTTTTGGAAGAACAGCTTTTGCTAAGTTTGGAGCAATAACATCGACGGCCCATACAGAGGTGAGATTCCCCACTCCAAATGGAGTCGCAGCCATACATTCACAGTATGTGCAGCCAACAAGGGAAAGATCAACATTTGCAAATGAGCCAGAAGGCAGAATGAATCAGAGAAGGCGTGATAGGTTATTCAGCGAGGAAGAAGTTCAGGAGTTTTTCATCCTGTAAGCAAGAGTGAAGGCCGGACAGCGCTGGGCGCTCGGCATATGAAGAAGCAATTTGTCAACAAGTTATCAAGAACAGTGTTTATCTTTTCAATAAAGAGCAGTTTCATTTAGCATTTCAATAGAAACAGTCTTTTACAATCGTTGTACTCATGCCTGTTTGGCATTTGAAGAACACATTTCGAATTATAAGATGAAGCAGCGTTTATCAAACTTACTATGAACCATTGTAGTTATTTTGCAGTGCATACATTAGCAATTGCATACATTAAACATTCATGACGTACTAATTAGGCTTGATCCACCTAAAAGTCGTCATCAATCGTTTATGTATTGCACAGTACTGAACAATAATTTTATATTTTTCTTAAACAAAGTGCTGCCCGTGACAAATGTAAAACATTACATTTATAACCTGCCCACAGAAGGATCGTATTTTTAAATACCTCCGATGGCGGAAGCTTTTGTGCCGGCCAATAAAGGCACAAGGGATCGGCTAGAAAACGTTTAAGTTTTACTAGAACGCACCGAGGCATGATACAAAACTCAGATACTTGTCATGACAAACATTATAAAAAATTACTTCACAGAACGAAGTTATATATTTTATGTATGAAGGAAAAATAATTAGCAATTCTTCCTCATATACTTTATGACGGAAGGCGTAAGACGGAGAGTTTATTGATTTATAGTCATTCTTCTAAAACACTTCATAATTCTTCCTCATTAATTTTATGATGGAAGGTGTAATCAGACATCGTATTCTTGATACTGCAAGGCATTTACATATGAGTTACCTTATGCACTTTTCAAAATAATTTGCTCAAATTATACAGTGTACAATTGTGTATAGAAATTTTATGCTCAGGTGCATAATTGATTGGTTTTAAAGCGTTAAGCATAAAAATATTTGCAACAAGCATATAAGCACACATAGTCATCACAATAAAGTCAGTATATATATATATATATATATATATATATATATATATATATATATATATATATATATATATATATATATATATATATATATATATATATATATAATGTTAACGTCAGTAAGAAGTTTATTACAAAACATTGTTTGAAATTTTTACAAAGATCAATTAAACTGCACGCCAAGTACATCTTGAGCAGAAGAGTCTTCTTTGCTGCATACTTCATCATAAACATTTATCTTCAGATTTATCAATTTGTTCTTGGCCTCATCAACTTTTTCTTGAGTACCAGGAGGCATAAGTTTGGCAATGGCAGCAGAAGGCGTTTGGTTGGGAGCAAGGCGTTTGAACAGCTTGCCGGTCACATCAGCAATAGCGTGGGTGCAGGCAGCATCAAAATAATCATTATAGGGATTCCCTATAAGACTGGATCTAAGAACCTTTGCTATCAGACCTGGCACACCTTTCTTAAGCTCAGCAAAATTGCCCTCGCCTTTCTCCGCCCTCCGGAGTAGCTCAGCAGACTTCTCTCTCTCTCTTCACTCAGCTGTTTCTCCAGCTCACCCACTTTCACCTGCTCAGCATCCTTTTCCCCTTGCAGAACAGCAGCAACATCTTGAGCACTTTTTAAGTCAACTTCTTTAGCCTTTATTATTTTCTGCGCATCATTTAAGGCACGCTCAGCATCAGCAGCTCTTTTACGAGCATTTGCACTTTCAGCTATGTCTTTACGAGCAAAGGCAAGAGTAGACTCTTGATGTTCCTGCAGTTGTAGCACAGAGTCCAGGTGGTTGGTTAGCAGTACATGAGCTGCCATGTTGATTCCCTGAGTTGATGAGAACGGAGAGCAGAGAATTGGGGTTTCAGCTCGGGGATAACACAACCCTGTACATCATTAAAATTTTATGAGTGATTTCAAATAGCTCACATCAATAAATTACAAGAATATATATGCAGAGAGCCTTATCGTTCATACCTGAATAAGAGTTGCAAATTCTTTATCTTTAGTGGCAGGGTTTGCAATGATGGCTTGCAAAGCCCTCACATGAGCAGGAAGAGTTGGCTCTTGAACATTGGAGGAGGTGACAGCAGGATTAGTGATATTAGGAAGAGGAGAATCATAAGCAGAGTTGCCTTCAGGCCTATCTTCATGAAATTCAGATTCATCGAAGGGGGAAAAGTTTGGGTCAGGCATTTTCAGGCCCTTCTCTCTTTCACTTTCAAGATTCCTCTCCGACCTCCGGTCACCGCCCTCCGTAGCCTTCCCTTGGCTATCATCCGAATCTGCTAAAATTACTAACAAAAACAAATTAGTATTATGAACAAACATAACAGTTATAAGCAAAAACATGTGCATTTTTAAAAGAGAGCAGAATGGACATACTTCTCCTACGTTTTTGCTTTTTGTCCTCCTCAGTACTCTTCACCCTTTTAGAGCCTATGCTCTTCTTTCTTGTCTTTTGGGTTGGAGGAGGAGTAGGGTTGGTTTCACCCGTGATGTCAATTGATGCCGATGTTTGCTGATCGGCGGTGGTGGTGTCATCCGTTGTCTGCTCAGTGTCTGTATGATCAGACCCGGATTCGCTGTCAGAGCTGCTCACAGCAATTTCTTTCCCCTTTTCAGCATCAGCAGCAGCTTTAGCTTCAGCTGCAACTCTCTCTGCCTCAAGCTCTTCAACAGTTTTGTCACGAGCAGTGACCTCCACATCATCATCAAGATCAGGGGATAAAAGAGCAGAGCGGACCTGCATCACGGAGTTGCCTGCAAAGATTACACATTAATAGCAATATAAGTACACATGACAAACAGTGGACAAAAATCTATATATGTAATAGGATGATCATATCACATCCTACCCTGTTTTTTCTCACGAAGTACTGGCACAGAATTGCTTGGCCATTCTTGGCTCACTTTGCACAGCACAAGGATTCCCTCATACCTTTCGTATGATCTGGGTGGAATACGGAGTCCTTTCAAGCTATTTACTGTAGTGACCCGAACTTTTCCATGTTTATATATATTAATTGAGATTGATATTTATATGATTAAATGTTTCCAACATGTTAAGCAATCAAACTTGTTAAGACTTGATTAATTGAAATATGTTTCATATAGACAATTGACCACCCAAGTTGACCGGTGATTCACGAACGTTAAAACTTGTAAAAACTATATGATGACATATATATGGATATATATATAGTTAACATGATACTATGATAAGTAAACATATCATTAAGTATATTAACAATGAACTACATACGTAAAAACAAGACTACTAACTTAATGATTTTTAATTTAGACATATATGTAACGATTATCGTTGTAAAGACATTTAATGTATATATATATCATATTAAGAGATATTAATACATGATAATATCATGATAATATAATAATTTAAAATCTCATTTGATATTATATACATTGGGTTAACAACATTTAACAAGATCGTTAACCTAAAGGTTTCAAAACAACACTTACATGTAACGACTAACGATGACTTAACGACTCAGTTAAAATGTATATACATGTAGTGTTTTAATATGTATTTATACACTTTTGAAAGACTTCAATACAATTATCAAAATACTTCTACTTAACAAAAATGCTTACAATTACATCCTCGTTCAGTTTCATCAACAATTCTACTCGTATGCACCCGTATTCGTACTCGTACAATACACAGCTTTTAGATGTATGTACTATTGGTATATACACTCCAATGATCAGCTCTTAGCAGTCCATGTGAGTCACCTAACACATGTGGGAACCATCATTTGGAAACTAGCATGAAATATCACATAAAATTACAAAAATATGAGTAATCATTCATGACTTATTTACATGAAAACAAAATTACATATCCTTTATATCTAATCCATACACCAACGATCAAAAACACCTACAAACACTTTCATTCTTCAATTTTCTTCATCTAATTGATCTCTCTCAAGTTCTATCTTCAAGTTCTAAGTGTTCTTCATAAATTCTACAAGTTCTAGTTACATAAAATCAAGAATACTTTCAAGTTTGCTAGCTCACTTCCAATCTTGTAAGGTGATCATCCAACCTCAAGAAATCTTTATTTCTTACAGTAGGTTATCATTCTAACACAAGGTAATAATCATATTCAAAATTTGGTTCAATTTCTATAACTATAACAATCTTATTTCAAGTGATGATCTTACTTGAACTTGTTTTCGTGTCATGATTCTGCTTCATGAACTTCGAGCCATCCAAGGATCCGTTGAAGCTAGATCCATTTTTCTATTTTCCAGTAGGTTTATCCAAGGAACTTAAGGTAGTAATGATGTTCATAACATCATTCGATTCATACATATAAAGCTATCTTATTCGAAGGTTTAAACTTGTAATCACTAGAACATAGTTTAGTTAATTCTAAACTTGTTCGCAAACAAAAGTTAATCCTTCTAACTTGACTTTTAAAATCAACTAAACACATGTTCTATATCTATATGATATGCTAACTTAATGATATAAAACCTGGAAACACGAAAAACACCGTAAAACCGGATTTACGCCGTCGTAGTAACACCGCGGGCTGTTTTGGGTTAGTTAATTAAAAACTATGATAAACTTTGATTTAAAAGTTGTTATTCTGAGAAAATGATTTTTATTATGAACATGAAACTATATCCAAAAATTATGGTTAAACTCAAAGTGGAATTATGTTTTCTAAAATGGTCATCTAGACGTCGTTCTTTCGACTGAAATGACTACCTTTACAAAAATGACTTGTAACTTATTTTTCCGACTATAAACCTATACTTTTTCTGTTTAGATTCATAAAATAGAGTTCAATATGAAACCATAGCAATTTGATTCACTCAAAACGGATTTAAAATGAAGAAGTTATGGGTAAAACAAGATTGGATAATTTTTCTCATTTTAGCTACGTGAAAATTGGTAACAAATCTATTCCAAACATAACTTAATCAACTTGTATTGTATATTATGTAATCTTGAGATACCATAGACACGTATACAATGTTTCGACCTATCATGTCGACACATCTATATATATTTCGGAACAACCATAGACACTCTATATGTGAATGTTGGAGTTAGCTATACAGGGTTGAGGTTGATTCCAAAATATATATAGGTTGAGTTGTGATCAATACTGAGATACGTATACACTGGGTCGTGGATTGATTCAAGATAATATTTATCGATTTATTTCTGTACATCTAACTGTGGACAACTAGTTGCAGGTTACTAACGAGGACAGCTGACTTAATAAACTTAAAACATCAAAATATATTAAAAGTGTTGTAAATATATTTTGAACATACTTTGATATATATGTATATATTGTTATAGGTTCGTGAATCAACCAGTGGCCAAGTCTTACTTCCCGACGAAGTAAAAATCTGTGAAAGTGAGTTATAGTCCCACTTTTAAAATCTAATATTTTTGGGATGAGAATACATGCAGGTTTTATAAATGATTTACAAAATAGACACAAGTACGTGAAACTACATTCTATGGTTGAATTATCGAAATCGAATATGCCCCTTTTTATTAAGTCTGGTAATCTAAGAATTAGGGAACAGACACCCTAATTGATGCGAATCCTAAAGATAGATCTATTGGGCCTAACAAACCCCATCCAAAGTACCGGATGCTTTAGTACTTCGAAATTTATATCATATCCGAAGGGTGTCCCGGAATGATGGGGATATTCTTATATATGCATCTTGTTAATGTCGGTTACCAGGTGTTCACCATATGAATGATTTTTATCTCTATGTATGGGATGTGTATTGAAATATGAAATCTTGTGGTCTATTATTATGATTTGATATATATAGGTTATACCTATAACTCACCAACATTTTTGTTGACGTTTTAAGCATGTTTATTCTTAGGTGATTATTAAGAGCTTCCGCTGTCGCATACTTAAATAAGGACGAGATTTGGAGTCCATGCTTGTATGATATTGTGTAAAAACTGCATTCAAGAAACTTATTTTGTTGTAACATATTTGTATTGTAAACCATTATGTAATGGTCGTGTGTAAATAGGATATTTTAGATTATCATTATTTGATAATCTACGTAAAGCTTTTTAAACCTTTATTGATGAAATAAAGGTTATGGTTTGTTTTAAAATGAATGCAGTCTTTGAAAAACGTCTCATATAGAGGTCAAAACCTCGCAACGGAATCAATTAATATGGAACGTTTTTAATCAATAAGAACGGGACATTTCATTTACTATCCACTGTTCTGCGGGAGAAATTTTAACACCCTTTCCTATGCCAGCATCAATAGCACCCCACTCCCGGACAATGGAGTATTCTTCCGGAATAACAGTTTCATCAACAAAGAAAAATGGACTTTTCCAGTCCTTCAAGTTTGAAACTCTATTTAGACCAACAAAATGATTATTTTTCTTACTATCAATAGTAAGCCAGCAATCGCTAATCGTGCGGATTCTAAACAAAGAGATAAAAACATTAATGCGAGGCTTTATATTAATAGCATTGCAGTACATTTCAAAAAGGATGATTTTTTGAAGACCATGGGGATGTATCTGACTAAGACAGGCCCCGTAATATCTAAGAAGGCGAAGAAGAAAGTTAGTAAGGGGAACACGGAGGTTGCCGTGGGTAATTTGTAAAGCGTATAAAGTAATTTTTCCCTCAGGAGGATTGTCAGCGGTTTGTACGATAGTGGGAAGAACAGGGTTGTATTGATTGAGATGGCGAAAGGCAATCTTTAATCCATCTAAATATTCACTAGTCAATGATGAAGCCGTCGTGCTAACTTCTGGAATGTCAGCAGTATTTGATGAAGAAGGCTTGGCGTGTTCTTGGCCAGTACTCCGTGAAGAAGCCATAATAATACAGTAACAAATATCAACAAGAAGAAAACAGCAGTAAGATGAAGTGTACTGACCTTGGAAGACGGTAAACCTTAAAAAGTTGAAGATTGAAGAAGGCGATGAAGATTTGGGAGAAATATGCTTTTTGGATCTTGGCAAAGGTAAAAAAGTGATTAAAAAAGTGATGGTAACAGGGTTATGATGGTTTTTATAAGGGTTCATTGGTGCAATTTTTATGGTCATGATTGAGACACGTGTATAGGCGAGTTTAAACGAAGGGTACGAGATAACACTTTTTACAGCTGGAGGCACGTGGATGATCTTAGCCGTAAAAAAAATAATCATAACAGTGTCAGTAAAATTCGTCTGCATTTAATGCCTAAAATGTTTTCCCCGATGCAAAGTAGGCAATGAACAGACTGGTTTGGCATGCGTTATCAAAAGTTTAACAACTTCATTATTTTTCAAATGCTTAAGTCCTTAAACTGGGGGGACTTAATGGTGTATCCTATCATATACACGCATAAATGGCATAACGGTTGCATAAAAGTAGCATCAGGAAGGCTGGAAACAACAGTTTTGTGGAGTTATCCGTCCAGCATTCTCCGCTGTACAGGCTGCTCCGTCATGCATAAGCCCTGAAGGCCGCTTAGCGCATAAGCCCTGGCCGGAGAGCGCCGCATTTAGCATAAATTTCGGAGCACATGTAACAGAACGTATCATCATTCGACATGTGTCCCCAAACAAATCTGGTAGATCTGACACTATAAATAGACCCCTTGGGTCGTCATTTTACACAGGTTCAGACATTTTGACAACTTTGAGAGCTGAGACTTCACTTCTCTCTTTCTCTCTCTACTTTCTCTCACTAGAAGTCATCCGGCTAGCACCTATACGCTCTGCGGACGACAGATTGATTAAGCCACCCCACAAGTTCTTACACTTGTGTACCGAGTCTGCAGGGATTATTTCCCGAGGGTAAAAATCAATCGGCAACACTCCGCCCTCCTAAAAGCTAGATTACTTCTAGTCTCTTGTTGACATACTAAGCCTTGCCTCATAAGGAAATAGGTGTTAACAGTCGCTTTCGCTTAATTTGTGGATTTTTAACAAACTCTTCTACGTCGTCCGAATCATCAGAAAATTCGCACTCTTCTCTTGGCATTTTTGCCATTTTTGATTTATACACAGAGTTCAAATGAATGCGATCTTCTGCGTTATCGCTATCGCTATCATTATGCTCGATAACTAGACGATCAACTTGTGATCCTGAATCGTTCAATGGTCATAAGTAAGTGCGCGGTATGCGAGAATTGCAATTACGCTTAGCATCTCACTTAGCTTGCTCGATTGCAGTGCTGACAGTCTTGTCAGTTCGCAAACTAGATTTGCCAGCCAAAGCTTTTGGTCGCTTCCCATCAGCGGTTATTTCACTGTGATTCTGCAGCAAATTTCTTCTCGCAATCATTTTTTCAACAGCAACTTCTGGCTGTGAGTCACTAGCATTGTTTTCAGCAGATGTTTTAACGATCTGCTCTTGAACCGATTTTCCCGCAGTTATATTAGCATTTGTTTGCAACGGAAATATTATAACGTTCTGCGAATCACCAGGCAGTGCATCAGCATTCGCAGAAATGTCAGTTTGCTTTGCATATGTCATCGTGATTGACTAACAAATTGACTAATTGCTTATTCCAAAAACACCTGCAAATCATCACAACAAAAACACGATTGAAATTAAACCGTCGAATTAATTGTTTAACGGCGTAAAACAAAAAATTTTCAGTTTAATTTGTAAAACGTGTCCCACGGATGGCGCCAATTGATCAATCCCTAATTAATGATGTTACTTAATTACGGATTTAGTGCAATGAGATTATGATGAAGGATGGGGTGTTTGATTATTATTTTGGGCCCCGATGATCGTCTTTCACTTTAACTATCAAGTGATCAACCACCCCGACCCGGTCTTGATTGTCAATTAGCTTATTTCACCTTTTCGCAATGTAAAAATCCCTTGGGCAAGATCACAAGTGGAAATTATAAAGGCTTGGGCAAAATGGCAGAGAATCAACAACCCCTAAATGAGAGGCCAAGCTCTCTATTTATAGGTTTCGAGATATCCGCGGTCTGCGAGTACATTCAATATCTGAGAAAACTCAGCGGATTTAACCGCAGTCTTTGTATCAATGCGAAAACATAACCGCTGTGCTTATTTTCAGCGAATATTGCATAGCTTTGCCTTATAATTCGCGCAATTCAGCCTTTGGCCTTTAGCCAATAAAATATACATATATAATGCCATGTATATGATCAGTATATACACTCCAATGATCAGCTCTTAGCAGCCCATGTGAGTCACCTAACACATGTGGGAACCATCATTTGGCAACTAGCATGAAATATCTCATAAAATTACAAAAATATGAGTAATCATTCATGACTTATTTACGTGAAAACAAAATTACATATCCTTTATATCTAATCCATACACCAACGACCAAAAACACCTACAAACACTTTCATTCTTCAATTTTCTTCATCTAATTGATCTCTCTCAAGTTCTATCTTCAAGTTCTAAGTGTTCTTCATAAATTCTACAAGTTCTAGTTTCAAAAAATCAAGAATACTTCCAAGTTTGCTAGCTTACTTCCAATCTTGTAGAGTGATCATCCAACCTCAAGAAATCTTTCTTATTTATAGTAAGATATCTTTCTAATACAAGGTAATACTCATATTCAAACTTTGATTCAATTTCTATAACTATAACAATCTTATTTCGAGTGGAAATCTTACTTGAACTTGTTTTTCGTGTCATGATTCTGCTTCAAGAACTTTCAAGCCATCCTAGGATCCTTTGAAGCTAGATCCATTTTTCTCATTTCCAGTAGCTATATCCAGAAAACTTGAGGTAGTAATGATGTTCATAACATCATTCGATTCATACATATAAAGCTATCTTATTCGAAGGTTTAAACTTGTAATCACTAGAACATAGTTTAGTTAATTCTAAACTTGTTCGCAAACAAAAGTTAATCCTTCTAACTTGACTTTTAAAATCAACTAAACACATGTTCTATATCTATATGATATGCTAACTTAATGATTTAAAACCTGGAAACACGAAGAACACTGTAAAACCGTACATACGCCGTCGTAGTAATACAGCGGGCTGTTTTGGGTTAGTTAATTAAAAACTATGATAAACTTTGATTTAAAAGTTGTTCTTCTGGGAAAATGATTTTTCTTATGAACATGAAACTATATCCAAAAATTATGATTAAACTCAAAGTGAAAGTATGTTTTCTAAAATGGTCATCTAGACGTCGTTCTTTCGACTGAAATGACTACCTTTACAAAAACAACTTGTAACTTATATTTCAGACTATAAACCTATACTTTTCCTGTTTAGATTCATAAAATAGAGTTCAATATGAAACCATAGCAATTTAATTCACTCAAAACGGATTTAAAATGAAGAAGTTATGAGTAAAACAAGATTGGATAATTTTTCTTGTTGTAGCAACGTGAAAATTGGTAACAAATCTATATTAATCATATCTTAGCTAACTTATATTGTATTATACATGTATTCTAATATATTATGTAATCTTGGGATACCATAGACACGTATGCAAATGTTTTGACATATCATATCGACCCATGTGTATATATTATTTGGAACAACCATAGACACTCTATATGCAGTAATGTGGGAGTTAGCTATACAGGGTTGAGGTTGATTCCAAAAATATATATACTTTGAGTTGTGATCTAGCCTGAGACGTGTATACACTGGGTCGTGGATTGATTCAAGATAATATATATCAATTTTTTTTTCTGTACATCTAACTTTGGACAACTAGTTGTACGTTACTAACGAGGACAGCTGACTTAATGAACTTAAAACATCAAAATGTATTAAAAGTGTTGTAAATATATTTTGAACATACTTTGATATATATGTACATATTTGTTATAGGTTCGTGAATCGACCAGTGGCCAAGTCTTACTTCCCGACGAAGTAAAAATCTGTGAAAGTGAGTTATAGTCCCACTTTTAAAATCTAATATTTTTGGGATGAGAATACATGCAGGTTTTATAAATGATTTACAAAATAGACACAAGTACGTGAAACTACATTCTATAGTTGAATTATCGAAATCGAATATGCCCCTTTTTATTAAGTCTGGTAATCTAAGAATTAGGGAACAGACACCCTAATTGACGCGAATCCTAAAGATAGATCTATTGGGCCTAACAAACCCCATCCAAAGTACCGGATGCTTTAGTACTTCGAAATTTATATCATATCCGAAGGGTGTCCCGGAATGATGGGGATATTCTTATATACGCATCTTGTTAATGTCGATTACCAGGTGTTCACCATATGAATGATTTTTATCTCTATGTATGGGATGTATATTGAAATTTGAA
This sequence comes from Rutidosis leptorrhynchoides, assembly GCF_046630445.1. Lineage (NCBI taxonomy): Eukaryota > Viridiplantae > Streptophyta > Magnoliopsida > Asterales > Asteraceae > Rutidosis > Rutidosis leptorrhynchoides. The sequence goes on along the minus strand of NC_092333.1, from coordinate 310,803,217 downwards.
ATCTTGTGGCCTATTGTTACGATTTGATATATATAGGTTAAACCTATAACTCACCAACATTTTTTTGTTGACGTTTTAAGCATTTTTATTCTCAGGTGATTATTAAGAGCTTCCGCTGTCGCATACTTAAATAAGGACAAGATTTGGAGTCCATGCTTGTATGATATTGTGTAAAAACTGCATTCAAGAAACTTATTTTGTTGTAACATATTTGTATTGTAAACCATTATGTAATAGTCGTGTGTAAACATGATATTTTAGATTATCATTATTTGATAATCTACGCAAAGCTTTTTAAACCTTTATTGATGAAATAAAGGTTATGGGTTGTTTTAAAATGAATGCAGTCTTTGAAAAACTTCTCATATAGAGGTCAAAACCTTGCAACGAAATCAATTAATATGGAACGTTTTTAATCAATAAGAACGGGACATTTCATCGAGTCTAGCATGAATATGTGATTAGTTTGCTCGATTTGTTTGTTTTGAGTAACTAGCATGAACACATGAAATGAGTTTGTTAAATCTTTGATTTTGGATGATGATATGTGTTTAGATGTTAATGTTTATGTGTTTAAAGAGTTAGTTACTTCATATGCTTCGATTTGGTATGTTGGATGACATGAAAATCTCACATTCACATGATTATTGATTTTGTGATTTTTGGTTAGGGTTTGATGAACTTTAAAATGGATTTTTGATGCATTGAATGCTATGAAATGTTGTTAGTAAGTGTTTAGTTTCAATGTATGTTTAATTACCTTCGAAACGGCATATCGTTTGTGTAAATTGGATTCCCAAATCACCATTTGCATTTTTGAGCATGAAACGTTATAAAATGATCATTCGAAGAGGTTTTGGTTATTGAAAATGATGAATTTGATTGATGAAATGTGTTTAGTTGTATTCCTCGTTAAATTACCTTTCCAACGATATCAGATACGTGTTTTGAATGTTTACGGTTCATAAGTTACGTTCGTTTGAAGTTTGGTTCGAGACTTGTCTTTTTTTCAGCAAATTCTACTAAATCAGGTAGTGATGCGGCGCATCACCTGTTGGCTGTCCAAAATTTTCGTTTTTCGTTTAATTCTAACTATGCTACGCACCTCCGATTGACATGAAACTTGGCCAACATGCTCATATATGATTATATAACTTAGAAAAATTGTCAGATACCCGACCCGACCCCGTTGACTTTGACTTTGACTTTGACCAAGTTTGACTTTTAGTCAAACTTAACCAAATACTTATGCAATCATTCTAACATGCTTTTATACTTGATTCTTGCATGAAACTTGACAACGTGACTCACATGCTATATATTCGATTCGTAACGAGCCATAGGACTAATTGAACACATTTCGCCTGACCTTGTGTCGTAACCTGTTAGTACGATTTTCCGTATAGCGGCTGTAAGGTACTAGTACAGAAAGTTAGCTGCTCAGCGTGTGGCGTATACTGTTGATTGTTGTTTGCCCTTGAGAAATAATCTCTGCAGACCCGGAACATAGATGTGAGATCTGTGGGGTGGCATCAATCAATCTGTGGATCAATCTGTAATGATCCGTTTAGCGCATTGCTGCTAAGCGGCAATGTTATTTTAGAGTGAGAAAGAACTGTGTGAGAGAGAAAGTATACTTCTCTTTGACTGAAGTTCAGATCAGAATCCTGTGAAATGTGGTGACCCAGGGGGTCTATTTATAGGCGTAGAATGTCCAAAATTCACGGGATACACGTGTCAATCACTGAATGGTTCTGTTACGTGAAGTATCCTGAATGTCTGTGGCGTGTGCTGACGTGGCTGCATGCCGTTCATGCGCTGAGTTAAAGGGCTTATGCATAGAAGCTGCCTGCAGGGCTTACGCTTGACGTTGGGCGGCCTGCTGGATGCTGGGCAGTAAGTGCTAAAAACTGCTAAATTTCATCATGTTTTGTGTTCTTTGATCTAGTTTCCTGTATAAAAATGATGTTTTTATGCGTATATCTCCTAGGATACACCATTAAGTCTCCCCAGTTTAATGTCTTTATTTTTGTAAAAAATAAAGTCATTAAACTAAAAATAAAAGATGCCTTTTTCCTCGAAGACACAAAACTGCTGTAGCCGTCTGATTTTCTGCTCTGACGTCATTTTATCAATCATGAATTTGCCCCCAAAATCTTTCTGATTTATTTTCGAAATTCAAATTATTTTTTTCACTTAATATGATCCATACACGTGTCTCAATCTCATCCCTTTGTCATCCATCAGTTGAATTATAAATAAGCCGTTCCTCTTTTCTGTTTCCGCTTCCGAAAACCGTTCGTCTGCTTTGAAGATAACTACAATTAATCATTTTAGCAAAGCTATTAAGTGCAAGGTTAGTACAATTATTCATTACTCGTCTTCTGCTCCTTTTTATTTTTTCACTACCATAGCCGAATCCAGCAGCACCTCATCTCAAAGAGATAACCGAGATGTGAGCACTATTTCGTCGAGTATCACTGAAGCTGAAATAGATAGACTGTGTATAGATCATAGGAACCTTAGTTTGTTGAACCCCATAGTTTCTTCTCCCGATGATAGGGCACACAAACCTCCAAAAAAGATGATTACACTGTATAAGCTTCAACTTACGATAGGTAACCTTCGTATTCCTCCCACCACTTTCTTGTAAGAACTTCTATCTCATTATGGTATTGGCCTTAGTCAAATTCACCCATTTGGTTTGCAAAAAAATGTGCTTTTTGAATTGTACTGTAATGCTGTTGGGAAAATTCCAAGTATAAACGTTTTTCACGAGTTGTTTAGAACTCTATTGGTGAGTAAATGCTGATACACTTTTGATTGTAAAGCTAATAAGGCCTTTACCGGAACGAAAGAAACCTCCTTGAAAAGATGGAAAGAACCATTCTTTTTTGTTAACGAAAGAGTTATACAGGATAATTGGGCAAACATTCGAAAGTGGAGGAAAACTAAAATAGGAATAAGTAAATCAATTATTTTGTCTGATGATGAGAGAACAACTGTTGAAGAGCGGAAATCGTTGGAACTACCACAACATTCTTATGCTGATAACGAAGCCATTTTAGAATGCTGTGGGATGAGTGACAATTGGTGTGTTGGATTTGTACCAGTGCTGCACTGGAAAGGCTGTGGTAGGCAATTTATAAATATGCCTTATTTGCACTATGTCATTGTAGAATGCATTCTTATTGCTATGCATTTAATGTGTCTGGTTTTTTGCAGAAGAAGAAATGCAGGTCTTTAAAGTATTTAAGAAGGCCAATCTGGATTCTCTTACTGTTACTGAATGGCCAAAGACTGCTGTTGAACTTGAGGCTAATAAGGTGAAAGATGCTATTTTTGAAGAGCAACTGAATAGCCCTGAACGGCCTACGGAAGGTGGTAATGATGATACTGCACAGCCCTCTTTATCTGATGTGGAAATTACTGAGACTAATCCAAAACCGCCTACCACCAAGAAAACTGGGAAACGCACAAAGTGTCTATGGAAGCGTGCAACTGGCAATGCTTCTCAACAAGCAAAGAAAAGGAGTATGTTTTCAATATTGTCTTCTACCTTGACATAATATGTATAATATGTGTTGATGCTTATTCTGGAAAGTTGGTTATCTTGAATGCAGAACCAACTTTATCAACAGGTGGTGATGAAACCACTGCTAGTAGTGATAAGAGTGGTAAAGCTATTAATACTGAAGATGATAATGATGAAGAAGGAGAGGATGAAGGAACCGATGAGGATAACATTGTCAAAACTCCTCCCTTCACTAATCCAATAACTTCCACAAAAATAGGTACAACACAGTCTTCATCATCTTCTCAACTGGCTTCCGTTGTCCCTCTAGCCGGCTTAAGAAGCTTTGTGGAAAATCCTGTTAACAAATCTGACAGCTTTGTTAATTTTCTGAAGGTACATTTCGCCAGTTGACTCATGAAAATCCATTTGCATTGACTATTTTGTTTGTGATTTCTGAATATGTAGTTTATTTTTATAGGGAAATATGATTGCTGATCTTTCGACATCCTTATCTGCAATGACCCTTAAACAAAGTTGCTAATCAACTGCTGCATCACTGGTGCTTCTGAATCAGCATGTTCTTCATAGCCTGAAAATGCAAGAGGCTCAATCAAGTCTTGTTGATAATGCTCTCCAGAATGCCAGCAAATTGAAAAGGATGGAAGTTGAGCTAAAAGATGTTAATCTGAAGTGGAAAACAGCAGTGGATTTAGCGCAAAAGAAGGAGGAGGCACTGCAGCTAGTTGAGAAAAAATGCGTTACTGAGAGGACTGAGAAAGAGAAGGTTATAGAAGAGAAAGATAAACTGTTGAAAGAAGTGGAAGAGTTTAAAAGGATGGTTGAACGAGAAAAATGTCATGCTGATGAAAAAACCATTACTGCTGCTGTTTCAAAGAAAATATTTGTGGATTTGAAGAATGGGATTCCTGCGCTAGTGTAGAGGGTATTGAGTTCTCCCCTTTTTGGCCAAACTTTTCATAAATATCTGGTGGCATCTACAAAAAGTGATCTTTCAGATGCCACTTTGGAAATTTTGGATGCCCTTCCTGCGAAGCCGGACCCCCTACCCGCTGCTATTGCAAAGTTTATCAAACCAGGTGCTGATGCCAGACTGAAAGTGGCCATGGATGAAGTATCGTCTTTAAAGATTAACTCTGTGGAGGAGGTTTTTGCTAGGGAAGATGTGTCAGTTAAGGACATTTTGGATGTGCCCATTTAAGAACATATTTTCTCTGTAATAACAATATGTAATAACTTGATCTTGATAATTTGTTTGTATATACTGTTGTTATGCTTAATGTTAGCATGCTCTGTTGCTTTTATTATATTGCTGCTATACGTATGTGAATTTCATATATCATGTCATATGAAATGATGTTTGTCTTAAACTGATTTTTAATTATGTATTGAACTGTTATCCGTCGTTCATTGTCCGTAATGCACCATCATAGAATTCCCCTTTATGGATCTAAAGTATACTGCTACCTAAATGTCATTGTATATTCAGGTTAAAAATTGTATATCTGGTTTGTATTGAGCAAATCATGTATAATTCTATGATTGCTGTGTAAACAATGTATCCGTTCTCCGTTCTGCTTTAGCTGAATTATTTTATGAAGAAATATCGAGAATTCTTTCAATAACTTCTGAAATAGGATATGAATGAATCATAATGTTGGTATTCTGTCTATATGTTGTAATATTTGGTAAATGTGTTGGAGAAAATTCTGTTTATGGAACTAGCAATGTTCCGTCTAGCGTGTTGGCTTAGGTTTTGTGCGGCTAACAAAATACACTTGTATTTAATGTTTTCTGTTTACAAGTTATAAATGGATTTATGCCGTTGTGATAAACCATTCTGTATGTCATGACATTATGAGATCTTTAGTTTTGCCTCGGTGCCCTCTAGCGAAGTAAATACTTTACGCTAGCCGATCCCTTGTGTCTATAATGTTGACACAAGAGCTTCTACCATCGGGGGCATAAAAATGCCTTGCCTTATGTGGGTAGGAATGAATGCCATGCTTTACATTCGAACGCGTAATGATTTGCGTAAGACAAATTTAAAATTTTATTGATAATACTGTCACACATACAACATTTTTGTGTAATATCTTCGCATGGGGTGATCAAGTCCCAATTAGAAAATTACAAAAAGTGTATTGTGTTGTTGCCTGAACTGATGAAAATTAAAAATGTGATAAAAACTGTTCTTCGAGATGCATGCTGTTATACTATCTTCCGTGTACCGTGTTGCTTCCTGCTTTCAATGTTGCCACATTTTAGGTGGTTTGAAGTACCCGTTCACATCATTTCTACTGAACAACTGCCTTGATGATTCCCCCCTGACAAAATTCCCTGGAGCTTCATGAACAACTGATCTCTCCCTTGGTGGTCCAACATACTCAGAGTGTATTACTGTTACACCGTTTGGTGTTGGGAACCGCAATTCTGCATGCGGTGTAGAAGTAATTGCTCCGAATTTGCGAAGGGTCCGTCTACCGCACAACGCACTGAACCTCGATCTGCCATCAAGAACTGTAAAGTCTACAATTTCTGTACGAACTAAAGGGTGTGTTCCCAGTGTGACGTCCAGTTTCACTTTACCAACTGCTCTTATTGATTCACCCATGATACCGGCAATCTTTAAGTTCGTGTAGCGTAGCCGATCCTTCACGCTGAACGGATATTCCTTAAAACAATGCAAATAAAAAATATCTGCTTCACTACCTGTATCAGTATAAATGCGAGTGATGTTTCTGTTTGCTATTACAGCTGAAATGACCACAGGCTCTTCTAACAGGTGCCAATTTGGAATGGTATGAAATATGATTGGGGCATACATCCAGCTCTCCGTTCTGCGTTATCCGTCTGCTTCATTTTCCTGCTCCTCATTCCATAGGACCTTGATGTGCATTTCTGGAGTTGGATCCCTTTCATCATTCCGTTCTTCCCTTCTGTTCCAATCACGTCATCCACCGTGACGCACTTTTCCCTGCCAAGCAAAACGTTTGTTTGGATCATTTCGCCGATACTTTTTTCCTGGCAACAGATGATTCAGCTCGCCAGCTTTGATCTTTGCAACGATCTCTGTCATTAATGACTTGCAATTATCTGTTTCATGTCCATATGCCTCATGGAAGTCACACCACTTGTCACTCTGTAGTCCCTGACGCTCTTCCATCGGCGGTGGAGGATGAAATGATTCCTTAATTGGCTCTTTGAACAAGATTTCCTTTGGAGTTTTTGTTAATCCCATAATAAGTGGATGATGCGGGTGAGCTGGGCAATGTAACTAGCAACACAGCCAGCACGAGCTCAAAAGATGTTACACGTGAATCAGGCCAAGCAATGGCCGTGTTGCCATCTATTTCGTATCATCTAAGTGTTTTTGGAGCTGGTTCAAGAAGCTCAGGGGTGACCCTACTTCAGTCCTTAAACTGAAGTAGTTATGTTTTAATGAATAAAGTTTTTGATAGTTGAAGGCAAGCCAGCAATTAAGAAGAACCAGCTAGCCGGACCAGCAAATGAGCTTAGTTCAGCCAGTAAAGCTTTAATTCACTCTGTCGGGTAACCAGCAAATCGAACCAGCAAAGTTAATACTTAGGCGAACCAGCTAGTTCAAACAGCTGAAGAATTTTAGTTTAACCAGCATACGAAACTTAGTTCAACCAGCAGGCGACGTTGTTTTCTTTTGAGGGGCCAACTTACTGATACGATTCAAAGTTTACTTATGCTTTTCAATAAACTGGTCAGGTCATGTGCTTAACACGTGCGTGGCTGTTCTAGAAGAATGTTAGCTGTCCAAGGAAGCTTCCCATCTATCATTGGATGCTTTTATAATGGGAAGGAGCACTACCAAATGGCAGACCTTTTGCAGATTATGTCCTTTATTCTTATTGGCTAGTTTGTAATTGTTTGTCCTTTTTGTCTCCTTTTCCTTTTTTATGTTTTGTCTTATCTAGAAAGTAGCTGTTAAGCATCTCCTATAAATAGAGAGCTCTTGTAATTGTAAAACTTGGTTGATGATTGAATGAAAAGTTTGATAGAGCTTATCTATTTACAAAATCTCTGTGTCTTTACGAATCTTTGATTCCGGTGGCTAAGAGTGGTTTCTTTATCAGTGTTTGTGGTGTTAATTTATCAAACATTGTGGTGAAATCCAAATCTTCATATCTGATATTATAGTTGTGGTGGAATCTTTATCAGCTGTAGTTGAAGATTTGGAGTGTTTCTAGATCTCTAATTGTGGTGGTATCTTTATCAATTAAGGGTATTTCAGAGTTTTATACTCTGTTTTGGGGTTGTTGCTGTTACAATTTGGGGGTTTGTGTTCAGATCTGTTTAAGTAAAAAAAGCTTGTTCTAAATTGCGTTTTTAAAGTCATAATTAAGCATCAAAGTGGTATTAGAGCCTAGGTTGTTCAAATCGAAGCTTTCTTATCATTTTTATTGTTGTTTCAGTTCATACTCTGTTTTAGAGCTGTTAAGCTTTATTTCAGATCTGGGTTTCTATTTGTTGCTGAAGGTCTATTTCAGATCTGATATTTGAAATGGCTGATATTCCAAGGAATATGACTCTTGAAGAAGCTCATAATCTTAGAAGAGATAGAGCTATTGAAGCTCTACAACATCAGATGGAAAGAATGGTTAACTTGTTGGAAGATGGTGTTCCAAGAAGAAATAGAATTAGATCTGATTTTACAAGTGCTTATTTTTAAAATTCCTACAAGCGTGATCAAGACTTGCAAGAAAAATAAAAAACAAAAACACCTAATAAGCATATCAGCCATATGCCTTGAATCCAATGTCGCACTTTGCACATATATCTTTGATATTTTTCGCAAAACTACGCATAATATCGCTTTAACAAAACAGCATGCCACGCATTAGGTAAAACTCGCCCTTCCATATCCGCGAGCTTATATGAGCCTGCGGCATTAATTGCCACAATTTGATAAGGGCCTTCCCAATTAGGACCCAACTTGCCAAGCTTTTCTGGTCTGCTTGCTTCATTGTTTCGCAGCACCCATTCACCTATAGCGAAAGACAAAGCACGCACTCTTTTGTTATAATACTTAGCAATTTGCTGCTTATTATTCGCTTCTCTAATAGCAGCCATTAATCGCCGCTCCTCAATGAAATTCAGGTTTTCGCTCAACGCAGCATCATTTGCTTCTTCTTCAAAGTTAACTATTCTATGCGTTGGTACCAGAATTTCTGCAGGAATGACTGCCTCAGAACCATACACCAAGCTAAAAGGAGTTTCACCTATGCTTTTATTAAATGTTGTGCGATGTGCCCATAACACATTGGGTAATTCATCTACCCAACCTGTTCTCTTTTCACATAATCTCTTTTTAATACCGCTTACTATGTCACGATTGGTTACTTCGCATAAACCGTTAGCCTGTGGGTGCGCCACTGATGTAAATTTTTGTATAATATTTAAATCAGTGCACCATGTCTTAAAAGGATCTTTCGCTATTTGAGCACCATTATCGCTAACCAATTCTCGCGGAATGCCAAATCGGCAAACAATGTATTCCCATACAAAATTTCGCACTTGCACACCAGTAATAGTGCGAACCGCCTTAGCTTCAACCCATTTGGTAAAGTAATCAATCGCGACAATCAGGAATTTAACATTTCCAGGACCTGCAGGAAATGGCCCTACAATGTCAATAGCCCATTTATTAAACGGCCATGGTGAATTAACAGGAATCATATCATGCCGCGGCATTCGATTCTGCGGAGCATGCCTTTGGCAACTTTTACAGCGTTTAACGATTTTTGCTACATCGCGGTATAGGGATGGCCAAAAGTATCCCATTCGCATAATTTTTGCTGCGATAGTTTTGTAGCTTGAATGCAGTGCACAAGTACCATTATGCACTTTTCTATAATCATTTCTGCCTCGATTGGACCGACACAACGCATCATTGGCCCGCAATATGATTTGCGATATAAGATATCATCTTGGATGATATACATCGGTGCTCGCTCTCTTACTAAACGGGCTTCACGACCATCATCTAGCAGAATATCACTGCGGATATATTGTAAAATTTGATCCATCCAATTTTGCCGTTCTTCTGTAACAGATGCAACCATTAAGTCACTATCTATTGATTTACTTGGTAATTCCTCAACCCATACTTGTTTTTGAAAGTGCGAGAACGTTAACGCAGCCAATTTGATCAACGCATCTGCCTTTTTGTTTTGGCTTCTTGGCACTTGCGCGAGTTCGAAATGCTCAAATCGCATTGCCATTTCTTTCAACAATTGCAAGTATTTTTGCATAGAGGGATCATGCGCGTCAAAAGATCCATTAAACTGATTCGCTACTAACTGCGAATCCGTAAATGCACGCAACTTAACAACATTCATTTTTCGCGCAATATTTAAACCTGCAAGCAATGCCTCATACTCTGCTTCGTTGTTTGTTACGTCAAAATTAAACCGCAGAGCATAAGTATGCTCTTCACCGCTTGAACTTGCCAAAACTAAGCCCGCACCTGCACCTTCTGCACACGAAGCACTATCAGTAAATAAATCCCAAGGTTCACCGTGTTCAGGTTTTAGTGCGGTTCGCTCATTAATCACCTCCAACTCTCCAGACAGTTCAGCGAGATAATCCGCCATAATTTGTCCTTTTTCCGCGTTACGCGAAAGGTAAGATATTTGATAAGCACCTAATTCTACCGCCCATAATGTGAGTCTACCAGATATCTCTGGCTTTGTTAAGACTTTCCTGATTGGTTGATTAGTTAATACATGCACGGGATGCCCTTGAAAATATCTTCGTAGCCTTCGCGTTGTTAAAATGAGCGCATACACAAACTTTTCAATCGGCGCATAGTTTATTTCACTCTCCGTAAGAGCTTTACTAACAAAATATACTGGCTTTTGTATTTTGTCCCTTTCCGCCATCAAAACTGAGCCAAAAGCTTCGTTTGCTACTGAAATATAAAGATAAAGAGTTTCGCCCTGTAAAGACCCGTCCTTATCCACCTGGACGAAATCTTCACCATTTGGTCCCATTGCGATGATCGACTCCAAGTAATGTCCTTAACATGAGCAAATGCACAGCGGAAGACTTAATTCGTACCTGAGAATAACATGCTTTAAAACGTCAACATAAAGTTGGTGAGATATAGGTTTGATGCTAGCAGCGTTATAACTATGGACCACAAGATTTCATATATTTAAACATAATACACTCGCAAGTGTATGTAAGAGTAGTTGAGCACTTGGTAACCATACGTAACATTTAAATCATCGCAGCATATTCTTAAATAATCGCTACACCGTACCAAGTGTAGTATACAGAAACGAAGTACTGTGTAACCGTTGAAAACTGGTCGTCCAGCCCGGTTGGGGTTGTCAGGCCCGATAGATCTATCAACAGGATTCGCGTTTATATTCCTCATGTAAATATTAGCTACCAAGTATAAAGAAATATGCCATGGTACAACTCAACATAGAATTTATTTTTGATCACTTGTGTCCATAACGTAAATCATAAAATGCATGTATTCTCATCCCAAAATATTTAGAGTTTAAAAGGGACTATATACTCACCATACTGTATTTCGTAGTAGAAATACATATTACATCATTGAACAAGTGTAAGGTTGGCCTTGGATTCACGAACCTGTATCATTTTTTATATATGTTAAATCATATGGTAGTAATCGAACAAATTTATATATATATTATATCTTAATTTATATGTTATATGTATTTAATTTGTATTTATTTAAAATGATTAATATTTATACATGTAGATATCTTAATATGTATATTAATATTTTATCAATAATATGTTATTTGTAATATTTAAAAAAATAATATTAATATGTTTAGTATGTAATTATATGTAATATATTTATAATATTTATTTGTTATAAAAAAAATAGTAATAAAATGATAATTAAAATAATAAGGATAATTAAAATAGTAATGATAATAATAATAGTTTTTAATATGAAAACTACCTCAAATAAGTCTTAAAAAAGAGAACTGTCGCGAACGGGACTCGAACCCAAGACCTCTAACTTAACACTCAACATTCTAAACCATTGAACCGCTCGATACATACTTGAAATGATTCGCACGATTATTTCTTTGACATAAAAAGGTTTGTCAACTTCTCAAAATTTTAACATCATTTTCATTTTCATTAATCCGTATCTTTTTCTTCTTATGATCATAATCATCACCAAGCATCGATCATCATTATCTTCATTGATCATATGGTTGTTTTGTTTTCAAACCCGTAAGGAACACGAATTAATATGGGTTTTCGGTTGTTAAGAAATTTTAATCCAAATATTGAGAATCCATAAGGCCATCAAAGTCCAACAAGGAAATCAAAAGCCCAATGTTCAGCTCATTGTACTTGGCCTTTACAACAAATAATCCATTTATCATTTAAGAGAAACCCAAGATACAAAGGTCAAATTCACGGCCCAAGTTGCAGTATTTTTATGGATTTCGATTCCACTGGTACACTTAAATAATTGAGGCGGCCAAAAGAGAAACATAATACTGTGAACTGGGTTCCACGATTTTTTTTAGCATGTGAAAAGCTTTAATCAATTTGTCTCCTTATCATGTCAAGTGGGTCATGATTTGGTTCAAACGAAATCAACAGCCCCTTTATATATTTGTTTACAGCAAGGCAGGCTAAATAATAAAAAAAACACGAAGGTTTCTAAGGTTTTCTGACTTTACTTTCGGTTACACAGCGGTAAGAAAAGAATCGATCAGGTGAGGTTGGGGTGATTCTTGGGTCATTTATAGGGCAATTAGCAGCTACAATAGCTGGGTCTGCAGCGAGCTGGTGAAGTGATGATAGAAAGTGGTTGTTAGTAATGGTTGTTAATGGTGGTTCATGAAGGAATTAAGGATAGAGTAAGAGAGAGAAAATGGAAAACGAGGTGACTAATGGTTGTGTTCTTGGGGGGTTCGATGGTGGTTAAAGGGTTGCAATAGTGTTGAACAAGCAGCATATTATCAACAACTTATAAATAGTGATTTATGTCGTGATTGGTAATCGAAACAGGAGAATGAGAGAGAAAGATTTAGGGTGACGGTTCAAATGGAGAAAGAACAATAATAAACGAGGAGATGGTGTTCATGATGGTGGGAGGGTAACGGGTTTATGAAGATGAAGTGTTAAGGTGGATTATGGTGGCGTAAAGGTGGTGGATTTGTAGAGTGGTCGAGCTAGTAATAGTTTTGGTTGTCACAAAGAGGAACCGTAGAAAGAGATGGTATGAGTCTAAGATGACAGTTTCAGGTGGTGTAGGGTGATTCAAGGTGATTCTAGTGTGGTCATGAGTGTAGCCGTGAGTAGCGGTGATGATATTTTAAATGGGTTTATGGTGGTGGAATTCGGGGTTGTTATAGGTTTTGTAAAACATAAACATGATCAAATGGTTTAACGGTGGTGGTTTTGTGACTTCAACGAAGAGAGAGAGTGGTGAAGATAGTTTCATCTAATGGTTGTTATAGGGTGTCGACTAACAGAAGGAAGGAGAGAAAAGTTTGTGGTTTTGATATGCTTGTAACATATGTAATCATTTATATATATAAGATGTTAGATAGTTGAAAGAAACAAGAAAGGGGATACAGGAAAATTAAGGGATAGATTAGATATTCTAGTAGAAGAAGAAGTCAGGAGAATAAAAATAAAAATAGATAGTGATCTCAAAGTGGATTTGTTTGTTAATGTGAATTAATATCTTGTTCTATACAGAAATATAGCTAGACACAAGTTCACAAGCAAAATAGAGAAACCGAATAATAATAATAATTGATTGTGATTTGTATGTATATATATACGTGTATATTTGTATTTATAACTTATACTTAATATAAGTATTTATTAAATATTAAATAACTTAATAATAATACTCACAATAATAATGATTTTAGTATGTTTAATAATAATAATAATAATAATAATAACAATAATAAAGATAATAATAATATTATTATTAATGATACTAATAATAATATTAATCTTAATAATATTAGTATTATTAATGATAGTAATAATACTAAAAGTAATAATGATATAACAACTTGCACGTACCCATTTTCACATCTAACTATTTACAATTAGCGATTCGTGAATCGTCGGGAATGGTTATGGTCAATTGAACATATGAACATAGTTTCAAAGTTTTCGAGACTCAACATTACAAATTTTGCTTATCGTGTCGGAAACATATAGAGATTAAGGTTTAAATTTGATCGAAAATTTCCGGGCCATTACACGCCATGAACCGGCGCTGTTAGTGTAGGCAAAGTTTTTAACAACGTTTTCATCTCCTGAAACGCAGATTCTGCTTCGCTGGACCAAATAAAATTCTTTTGCTTCAAGCACCCTTTCAGAGTTTTGAAAAATGGCAACTGCCTTTCGGCAGCTTTAGACAAGATGCGCGTTAATGCGGCTAGTTTTCCCGTCAAACTTTTCACTTCTTTGACCGTTTTCGGTGCGGTCATATTTTCTATAGCTACGATCTTTTTCGGATTAGTTTGAATACCTTGCTCTGTAACAAGATATCCCAAAAAATTTCCTTCAGTTTCGCCAAAACTACATTTTAGCGGATTAAGCTTCATGTTTATTTTTCGCAGTCTGTCAAATGTTTCGTGCATATCTTCAATGATTCGCTCTTGTGTCGCACTTTTGATGACTAAATCTATAAAGACCCGTCCTAATCCATCCGGACGAAGTCCATATCGATTATAAACGATTCACAACAGTTGATTACATTGCGAGGTACTTGACCCCTATATGATACATTTTACAAACATTGCATTCGTTTTTGAAAAGACAAACTTTCATTACATCGAAAGTTGACAGCAGGCATACCATTTCATAATATATCCAACTATAATTAACTTAATAATAATATTGATGAAACTCAATGACTTAAATGCAACGTATTTTGAAATATGCCATGAATGACTCCAAGTAATGTCCTTAAAATGAGCAAATACACAGCGGAAGATTTCTTTCATACCTCAGAATAAACATGCTTTCAAGTGTCAACCAAAAGGTTGGTGAGTTCATTAGTTTAACATAAATAATCATTTCATAATTTTAATAGATCACAAGATTTCATATTTCCATTTCTCATAAACCTACGTCCCATGCATAGAGACAAAAATATCATTCATATGGATTGAACACCTGGTAACCGACATTCACAATATACATATAAGAATATCCCCATCATTCCGGGATCCTCCTTCGGACATGATATAAATTTGGAAGTACTAAAGCATCCGGTACTTTGGATGGGGCTTGTTGGGCCCGATAGATCTATCTTTAGGATTCGCGTCAATTAGGGTGTTTGTTCCCTAATTCTTAGATTACCAGACTAAAAAGGGGCATATTCGGTTTAATAATCTAACCATAGAATGTAGTTACATTTACTCGTGTCTATTTCGTAAAACAGTTATAAAAGTTGCGCATGTATTCTCAGTCCCAAAAATATATATAAAAAGGGAATAATGAAACTCACCTAATGTATTTTGTAGTAAAAATACATATAACGACATTAAACAACCGAACAATGCAGGGTTGGCCTCGGATTCACGAACCTATATCATTTGTATATATATATTAATACACATAATCGTAATCGAATAAGTTTATATATATAACCTATTAATGATGTTATTTTTATATTAATACTATATTTATTTTTTATATATTCCTTTTATATAATAAAATATTTTGTTATGTTATATGTGTTAAATATATATTTATGTATTTCATTTGTTTATCAAAACAGTAGTTCTAATTATACTAAGTTAATATTAGTAAAATAATGATAATACATTAATAATATACTTATGTTAATAATAACTTTATTAGTGATAGTAACATTGATATTAATAATAATACTTGTAAAAATATTAATTTTACAGTCAATAATAGTTATGATAGTAATTTTAATGATAATAGTATTAATAATAATAATAATTATAATATCTATAATAATAATCCTTTCACTATTAGTAGTAATAATAATATTAACAATAATAACAATACTTATGTTGATCATAATCCTAGTCTTCATATTAAATCTCTAAATTAATAACTAAAGCTGTTAAAATCTCAATTTGTGATTCTAGTCATAAAAATACTTAAATTGATAAAATTAATAATAGTAATACTTTTGTCAATAATAATAATTTTTTAAAATGAGCATTTTAGGGATAATATTAATAATTATAATGATAATACTAGTATTACTAATAATATTTTTGATAGTAATAATACAAGTAACAACTATCATAGTAAAAATAATTTTAATGATAATAATAATAATAATAATAATAATAATAATAATAATAATAATAATAATAATAATAATAATAATAAAGATAAATATAATAAAATTAATAATAGTATCTACCTCCACAAGAAAAGGCTTTAAAAAAAATGCTCTCGTCGGGACTTAAACCCGCAACCTCTCGCTAACCCAGCAACACCCGTTACCATGCCTCTGTCCATTACTTCTTATTTTATTTTCCGAATTAATTGTATATAATCCCATGTATCTGATTCTCCATTATGTATCATTGGATTTTGATGGGTTATACACAAAATAGAAAACACAACAGTGGCCCAACTATAGATTTTCAGCCCAGTCAATAGATTTTCAGCCCAGTCAAAAAATATATGTATATATACTTGCCCAAGCTGAGAATCAAACCCTAGACCTCTCGTTTACTAACTCAACACCCTAACCATTCGAACCAAGCTGCTTATCTGAATAATATCAAAATTATATCTATTTAACCTGTCCCTTTCTGATTCCCTTTCTTCTTCCATCCCTCCATTCAGACGAACCAGGAAACAAAACAACTCTATAATGATTTTGTTTCAAGATATAATACAATACAATTTCTAAACACTCGAAATTTTTATTTCAGATTAATATTACTGTAAAAACAAATAATAAATAAATAAAAAATAAGAAAAATAAAAATAAATGCTGAAGGCCTACAGCTCGTCGCTGGGTCTAACAAAAAAAATTGATTTTTAATTTGATGAGGTTTTTGTCAAAGATTATAACACAACATAAGTTTCAAATCCCTCCTCAAATCTTTATACATACTTAATTAAAACAGAAACTCAAGAACAATTTCGAATTTCATGAAAAAAGAAAAGTTTGACTTTTAAATTTGTAACTTTGACTACCAAATTCGTGATGATTATGTTGAACTGGAGTCTGAGATTTTGCATAAAGTTTGAGTAATATAATCCTAACGAAACTGCAATACTACTTTTTGAAACTGATTTCGAATTTGAATTTTCACCAAAAAGTTTATTTACAGTGTTCATCGAGCTTTATAAATAAATAAATAAATAAATAAAAAACTTGTTTAACCTCGAAGATGTTTGGAGCAAAAGATGCAGTGTATGTTTGATAATTGTACAATATAAATCTTTCATAATTCGGTTGATATAAAATGGAGCTGGCTCGACAGGTTATCACGGGCAAGAAACAGATAAAAAAAATAATATAAATAAATAAGTGGATATATGCCAGTTGTAAATGGGTGTCGATATATCTATATATCTGTATCCAGTTTTATTTTATTTTTATTTTTTTAATTCATATTATTAATTAATAAATAATAATAACAATAATAAAATAAAAATACTAATAATAATAAATATAATAGAAATACATTATTATTATTTTTTTCCATGATAAAAATAATTAATAATATTTATAAAAATACTAATAGTTCTTAATACATAATAAATATACTATTTTAATAGTACACTTAATATTACAAATAACAATAATAAAACTCAAAATACTATACTATGAATATTAATAATATCATTATTAATGAATATGAACTTAGCTATAGTAATAATATTATTATTAATAACACTTTAATAATTATAATACTACTAGATAACTAAAAATAATATTAACTATAAAAGTGATAATAATAAGATCCATGATATTTATAACTAACATAATAATAAAATTATTAATAATAATGATTATTGATTGTATTGTTAATGATGATTTTAATTATAATGATAATGAGGATACTATAATAATAATTTTTAATGATACTTATAAGAACAATTAATGTATAAACTATATTTTAACTTATAATTTAGTATGTTATAATTATTAATTATATCATATTTATAATATATATTATATAGTAATATCTATATAGATATCTTGAATATTTAATATTTATAAATTTTACAAGTGTTACAATATAATAGTTATTAACAGAAATCTTTTATATATGTATATATCTATATAGATTTGTAATACTATTATATATTTATTTATATATATTCATTTTAATAATAACTTACTTATTTTACATATTTAATTCAAATGTTTAAATGGTATCATGTTAATCCAAATTAATATATATACACTTATATTTATATATATATACACATTTTTACTTACACACAATTGTTCGTGAATCGTCGGGAATGGTTAATATTAAATGAATATATGAACATCATTCCAAAATTTTCTAGACTCAACATTACATACTTTGCTTATCGTGTCGGAAATATATAAAGATTAAGTTTAAATTTGGTCGGAAATTCCCGGGTCATCACAGTACCTACCCGTTAAAGAAATTTCGTCCCGAAATTTGAGTGAGGTGGTCATGGCTAATAATAAAATTGTTTTCATGATGAATATGAGTTGATAACTAGAGTTTTATCATCATTGAGTTTTGTGGATAAAATAATTCGATTATTCGAAGAGTACGAATGAAGTTATCACAAAAATGAAATGAGAAAATAAAGATTCGCCTTAGCTTTTGACGTAGTCACGTTTGAATTTAGAAAATAAGGTGCGTCTTAACTTTTGACAGAGTCAGGGTTGAATTCCGGAATTCAAGGGATTTTAAGAAAATTTTCGAAATTTAAAAGATTTGATTCTTCGGCGAATACAGGAATTAAGATCTCTATAACTAAATACGGTGATCTGCCTCGATTACTCTGTCTGATATTTCCATTATAAATTTACCTTTTCCGTTCCATTAGTTTTCACCACTTCTATACCTTCTTTCTTAGTTCATATATCCAAAAGATTATAATAATGCTTAATCCGGTTCTAATCCTTGTTCTTATTATGATTATCGCAATGATCGTTCTTCTTTTCCTACTTCCACTGGAAGAATCTGTTTATCTCTACTATGCTCTAGGGATTATTGTATTTATAATCCTCCCGTGTCTTTATATTGCCATACGTACTGATATCCACGGTTTGTAATTTTGGTGTTATCATTGGGCTTTAAATTTCCTCTTATATTTTGGATCTCTTTACCTTGCTATTATCCTCTTGACCTCTAGTAAAGCGAGCAACGGTCCAGAATTCATAGATATGAATTTCGGAATGATCATAGTTAATGTTTTAAGAAGGAAATTGTAATGGTACGATCTTGATTTGTCATGTTACCAGAATATCACGGAAAAGATAGATCTATCAAGAAAAATATTTTCTTGATATGTTTATATATCAGATAAGATGTAAGAGTCGTGTAATATGGCACATGATGACGTTATAATCTGTGAATCATCATGTCCCATTTAGAAACTCAGCATGACTTACTGTAATATAATCACGTTGATCAAGTGTCATTATATTATACGAACTCATGCATCAGTTTCCAACATTACTTCAATAACATTCATATTTTAAGCTTGAAAGTTTACAGAATATAGAAACTAACAGTTTCTATATGATGTAACACTGATAGCATGAAGAGATTAATGATTTCAGATAAGAATAGTTATGAAAAATATCTTCAGAAATATGGAGGATATTTATAATGAAAGATAAGATAATATCTTTGGATATCTAATATCAGAGGATGATAGAAACTATTGTCTGCAAGGGTTTAGAGTAAGGAGCAAGATATTCACCAAAGACTTTAGCAGATATTGAATCATTTGGATTCTTTGAAGTCAAACTTATTCTTTGTGATTTGTCCACGGCTCTCTTCATAGTTTCGCATAATCTGCTTTTCGGTGCTAAATTTTCTATTGAATATTTCCAATATAATGATACACAGGAAGCACGAAGAGGTATATTATCTCGGACGAGAATATTTATGAAAATATCCTCAGAAATATCGAAGATATTGATGATGATATTTTTGGAATTTCTAAGTTCGATGGTTGATGGAGAAAGATTTTTCGCAAGATTTTAACATGACTTTGGAGCAAGATATTCTCTAAAGATTTCAACGGATCCAGAATTACCTGAATTCTTTGAATATAGGGTTTGGTCCTTGTATTTGTCCTTGATCTCCTTCATGGGTAGCTCAATCTGTTTTTCAATACCCAATTTTCTATCGAGCGTTCCTAACACTCCTTTCTTTATCATCAAACTTTTGGCCGTTTAGACCACCTATCATTTTTATGTTTCCTCTGCATTTAATGCTATGATATCTGAATCTTCGGTTATTAATCCGAGGTGGTTTCAGGAGAATTGTGTTTTTAGATGATTAAACGCTGATGGTAACATGGTGGAAATGAAAGGTTCTCTATTGACAATAAAAGAGCACGCGTATATATCAACGTTATAATAAGGTTGTTTCGTACGAAAAGTCAAAGTTGTCTTGTTGGAGCTGGGACAAAATTGGCTATTTTGAAGAAGAACTGCAAAGTTATTTTGGGTGATAATAACACTAAAGAAATTAGCACAGGTATGTGTTAAACGTTTACTCAGTTTTCGAGAGTTTTTCAAGTGCGTAACTATATGCATTAATCTTTTCTTCCGTAGATGAAGTGCGGTTGGTTCATCCTATCGATTGAAGTGTTTTCAAGAATCACGAAAGGTTTGAAAGCAGATTGTAATCGTCAAGATACAAATGAGGTTTAAGGTGAAATCAAGTGGCAAACTTGAAGAATTGTTTAGTTTCATATGTTATAGTCAATATTTTAATTCATTTTAATTGTCCAATGTTATTAGTCTACAGTCGATAGTCCACAGTTGACAGTCCAATAATTCATTTTCATATATAATATTCGAATTAGTTAATACGTATCGTGACCCGTGTACATGTCTCAAAATCGATCACAACTCAAAGTATATATATTATTATAGAATCAACCTCAACCCTGTATAGAGAACTCGATCATTACTGTATATAGAGTGTCTATGGTGATTCCAAATAATATATATGTATGCGTCGATATGATATGTCAAAACCTTGTATACGTGTCCCGATATTTAAAGTGCGTAAAATAAATACAGAAATTAAATGACAATAATTAAAGTGCGTAAAGTAAATAACAGAAATTAAATAACGATAAATAAAATTGCGATAATTAAATTGCGATAAATAAACTGCGATAACTAAAATGTAATCAGTTAGCTAGGAACAGTTAGCTAGGAACAGTTAGCGTGGATTCTTAAAAAAAATTCAATTAGTTAATTTGTTTGTTTCTAACAAATTTTATTTTGTCCAATGTTTTCTTCATTATGCCACTTGTTGGATTATGATAAATCAAAATCCAAATATGAATTTGAATAAAAGTGGTTATTCTGCGGTGAACGGATACACATATCGGTGGATGTAAGTAGGATAGTAAACGACTGTTGAATCAGCTTCGAAGAATGTACAGTGTAATTTTATTAATGTGAAATCTGAATATTCCTCGGGTATTACCTACCCGTTAAAATATTTTCACGATTAACACTTTGTACGAAAGAATTTTTAATTACAATCTTTATGAAAACATATATACATATATATTTTCTTCAGATGAAATCTTGAATTTGATGAATTTATATGATATTAATATCATCTGATTTATCATTAGAACTAGAATACATAATCTCTAAAATATTAGAGATTACATAATCGCCAGGTAGAACGAAGATAAATGATGTAGAACGATATGTAGAACGTTGATTATACTCGAGGTACATAATGAGATTTTGAGGCGTGTGATGTTGAAACTTGGGTTGTTGGTGATACTGGTATTGATGTTGGTGGTACTGTTGGTGTCGGTGATGTTGCTGAAGCTGGTACATTTTGCACCATATTCTCTAAATGGATTACTCAAGCGCGAAGTTCGTTGACTTCTTCTATTATTCCGGGATGATTGTCGATCTAAACGAGCGAATGAATAAGGTTTAGAATCTAAGATAGTATATGATCGTGACAAGATACTCTGAAAATGAGAGAGAAAAAGGTGTCTCGAATAGGTTCGCCGGTAAGCACTTCAGGTTCATTGTCAAGAGGTGAATTCGGTTGGTGGAAGGGATCTCTTTTTTTCTTGTCTCCATTGATTAAATCGACTACGAAATCATCAGATGAATTGGGGATGGATGATTGGTTGATTCATTCTGGTGACACTGCTTTCGGAGCTTAGGTGAAACTCCATATCGGAATAGCTGTGGGAATAACTATCGGAATAGCTATCGGAATCTGAGGGACTCGAGCTGGTTGAGGGATTCATCTCGTACGATCAGATGAAGAATTTTTTTGATAAGAAATAGATTATAGGATGTAGATTAGTACCCTGCAATACATAATTTACATATGCATATATAATACTAAAATCCAATAAGTTACGGAGGAATCTACGAAAGCTGTCAGGCAAAGTCTACAGTAACAGATATGCTAGGATATGAATTAGCAGATACGCTAAGATACGAATTTTGTCTATACACAATTCATGCAATCATTGCAGTAAGATGTGTCTAGACTAGGAATGATATGCAGGTAATATCCTAAGGATGATAAGCAGATGATTTCCGACAAAAATGGTAAGCAAAACTTTTGACATGCAGACACGGTCGAAGTCCAGACTCACTAATGCATCCTAACGACTATCAGTTAGACATACTAATGCAAGACCTGGTTCACTAAGACCACCGCTCTGATACCAACTGTAAAGACCCGTCCTAATCCATCCGGACGAAGTCCATATCGATTATAAACAATTCACAACAGTTGATTACATCGCGAGGTACTTGACCCCTATATGATACATTTTACAAACATTCCATTCGTTTTTGAAAAGACAAGCTTTCATTACATCGAAAGTTGACAGCAGGCATACCATTTCATAATATATCCAACTATAATTAACTTAATAATAATATTGATGAAACACAACGACTTAAATGCAACGTCTTTTGAAATATGCCATGAATGACTCCAAGTAATGTCCTTAAAATGAGCAAATGCACAGCAGAATATTTCTTTCATTCCTGAGAATAAACATGCTTTCAAGTGTCAACCAAAAGGTTGGTGAGTTTATTAGTTTAACATAAATAATCATTTCATAATTTTAATAGACCACAAGATTTCATATTTCCATTTCTCATAAACCTACGTCCCATGCATAGAGACAAAAATATCATTCATATGGATTGAACACCTGGTAACCGACATTCACAATATACATATAAGAATATCCCCATCATTCCGGGATCCTCCTTCGGACATGATATAAATTTCGAAGTACTAAAGCATCCGGTACTTTGGATGGGGCTTGTTGGGCCCGATAGATCTATCTTTAGGATTCGCGTCAATTAGGGTGTCTGTTCCCTAATTCTTAGATTACCAGACTAAAAAGGGGCATATTCGGTTTAATAATCCAACCATAGAATGTAGTTTCATTTACTCGTGTCTATTTCGTAAAACAGTTATAAAAGTTGCGCATGTATTCTCAGTCCCAAAAATATATATAAAAAGGGAATAATGAAACTCACCTAATGTATTTTGTAGTAAAAATACATATAACGACATTAAACAACCGAACAATGCAGGGTTGGCTTCGGATTCACGAACCTATATCATTTGTATTTATATATATATATATTAATACACATAATCGTAATCGAATAAGTTTATATATATAACCTATTAATGATGTTATTTTTATATTAATACTATATTTATTTTTTATATATTCCTTTTATATAATAAAATATTTTGTTATGTTATATGTGTTAAATATATATTTATGTATTTCATTTGTTTATCAAAACAGTAGTTCTAATTATACTAAGTTAATATTAGTAAAATAATGATAATACATTAATAATATACTTATGTTAATAATAACTTTATTAGTGATAGTAACATTGATATTAATTATAATACTTGTAAAAATATTAATTTTACACTCGATAATAGTTATGATAGTAATTTTAATGATAATAGTATTAATAATAATAATTATTATAATATCTATAATAATAATCCTTTCACTATTAGTAGTAATAATAATATTAACAATAATAACAATACTTATGTTGATCATAATCCTAGTCTTCATATTAAATCTCTAAATTAATAACTAAAGCTGTTAAAATCTCAATTTGTGATTCTGGTCATAATAATACTTAAATTGATAAAATTAATAATAGTAATACTTTTGTCAATAATAATAATTTTTTAAAATGAGCATTTTAGGGATAATATTAATAATTATAGTGATAATACTAGTATTACTAATAATATTTTTGATAGTAATAATACAAGTAACAACTATCATAGTAAAAATAATTTTAATGATAATAATAATAATAATAATAATAATAATAATAATAATAAAGATAAATATAATAAAATTAATAATAGTATCTACCTCCACAAGAAAAGGCTTTAAAAAAAATGCTCTCGTTGGGACTTGAACCCGCAACCTCTCGCTAACCCAGCAACACCCGTTACCATGCCTCTGTCCATTACTTCTTATTTTATTTTCCGAATTAATTGTATATAATCCCATGTATCTGATTCTCCATTATGTATCATTGGATTTCGATGGGTTATACACAAAATAGAAAACACAACAGTGGCCCAACTATAGATTTTCAGCCCAGTCAAAAAATATATGTATATATACTTGCCCAAGCTGAGAATCGAACCCTAGACCTCTCGTTTACTAACTCAACACCCTAACCATTCGAACCAAGCTGCTTATCTGAATAATATCAAAATTATATCTATTTAACCCATCCCTTTCTGATTCCCTTTCTTCTTCCATCCCTCCATTCAGACGAACCAGGAAACATAACAACTCTATAATGATTTTGTTTCAAGATATAATACAATACAATTTCTAAACACTCAAAATTTTTATTTCAGATTAATATTACTGTAAAAACAAATAAAAAATAAAAAAAAATAAAAAAAAATGCTGAAGGCCTACAGCTCGTCGCTGGGTCTAACAAAAAAAATTGATTTTTAATTTGATGAGGTTTTTGTCAAAGATTATAACACAACATAAGTTTCAAATCCCTCCTCAAATCTTTATACATACTTAATTGAAACAGAAACTCAAGAACAATTTCGAATTTCGTGAAAAAAGAAAAGTTTGACTTTTAAATTTTTAACTTTGACTACCAAATTCGTGATGATTATGTTGAACTGGAGTCTAAGATTTTGCATAAAGTTTGAGTAATATAATCCTAACGAAACTGCAATACTACTTTTTGAAATTGATTTCGAATTCGAATTTTCACCGAAAAGTATATTTACAGTGTTCATCGAGCTTTATAAATAAATAAATAAAAAAAAAACTTGTTTAACCTTGAAGATGTTTGGAGCAAAAGATGCAGTGTATGTTTGATAATTGTACAATATAAATCTTTCATAATTCGGTTGATATAAAATGGAGCTGGCTCGACAGGTTATCACGGGCAAGAAACAGATAAAAAAAACAATATAAATAAATAAGTGGATATATGCCAGTTGTAAATGGGTGTCGATATATCTATATATCTGTATCCAGTTTTATTTTATTTTTATTTTTTTAATTCATATTATTAATTAATAAATAATAATAACAATAATAAAATAAAAATACTAATAATAATAAAAATAATAGAAATACTGTATTATTATTTTTTTTCCATGATAAAAATAATTAATAATATTTATAAAAATACTAATAGTTCTTAATACATAATAAATATACTATTTTAATAGTACACTTAATATTACAAATAACAATAATAAAACTCAAAATACTATACTATGAATAATAATAATATCATTATTAATGAATATGAACTTAGCTATAGTAATAATATTATTATTAATAACACTATAATAATTATAATACTACTAGATAACTAAAAATAATATTAACTATAAAAGTGATAATAATAAGATTCATGATATTTATAACTAACATAATAATAAAATTATTAATAATAATGATTATTGATTGTATTGTTAATGATGATTTTAATTATAATGATAATGAGGATACTATAATAATAATTTTTAATGATACTTATAAGAACAATTAATGTATAAACTATATTTTAACTTATAATTTAGTATGTTATAATTATTAATTATATCATATTTATAATATATATTATATAGTAATATCTATATAGATATCTTGAATATTTAATATTTATAAATTTTACAAGTGTTACAATATAATAGTTATTAACAGAAATCTTTTATATATGTATATATCTATATAGATTTGTAATACTATTATATATTTATTTATATATATTCATTTTAATAATAACTTACTTATTTTACATATTTAATTCAAATGTTTAAATGGTATCATGTTAATCCAAATTAATATATATACACTTATATTTATATATATATACACATTTTTACTTACACACAATTGTTCGTGAATCGTCGGGAATGGTTAATATTAACTGAATATATGAACATCATTCCAAAATTTTCTAGACTCAACATTACATACTTTGCTTATTGTGTCAGAAATATATAAAGATTAAGTTTAAATTTGGTCGGAAATTCCCGGGTCATCACAGTACCTACCCGTTAAAGAAATTTCGTCCCGAAATTTGAGTGAGGTGGTCATGGCTAATAATAAAATTGTTTTCATGACGAATATGAGTTGATAACTAGAGTTTTATCATCATTGAGTTTTGTGGATAAAATAATTCGATTATTCGAAGAGTACGAATGAAGTTATCACAAAAATGAAATGAGAAAATAAAGATTCGCCTTAGCTTTTGACGTAGTCACATTTGAATTTAGAAAATAAGGTGCGTCTTAACTTTTGACAGAGTCAGGGTTGAATTCCGGAATTCAAGGGATTTTAAGAAAATTTTTGAAATTTAAAAGATTTGATTCTTCGGCGAATACTGGAATTAAGATCTCTATAATTAAATCTGGTGATCTGCCTCGATTACTCTGTCTGATATTTCCATTATAAATTTACCTTTTCCGTTCCATTAGTTTTCACCACTTCTATACCTTCTTTCTTAGTTCATATATCCAAAAGATTATAATAATGCTTAATCCGGTTCTAATCCTTGTTCTTATTATGACTATCGCAATGATCGTTCTTCTTTTCCTACTTCCACCGGAAGAATCTGTTTATTTCTACTATGCTCTAGGGATTATTGTATTTATAATCCTCCCGTGTCTTTATATTGCCATACGTACTGATATCCACGGTTTGTAATTTTGGTGTTATCATTGGGCTTTAAATTTCCTCTTATATTTTGGATCTCTTTACCTTGCTATTATCCTCTCGACCTCTAGTAAAGCGAGCAACGGTCCAGAATTCATATATATGAATTTCGGAATGATCATAGTTAATGTTTTAAGAAGGAAATTGTAATAGTACGATCTTGATTTGTCATGTTACCAGAATATCACGGAAAAGATAGATCTATCAAGAAAAATATTTTCTTGATATGTTTATATATCAGATAAGATGTAAGAGTCGTGTAATATGGCACACGATGACGTTATAATCTGTGAATCATCATGTCGCATTTAGAAACTCAGCATGACTTACTGTAATATACTCACGTTGATCAAGTGTCATTATATTATACTAACTCATGCATCAGTTCCCAACATTACTTCAATAACATTCATATTTTAAGCTCGAAAGTTTACAGAATATAGAAACTAACAGTTTCTATATGATGTAACACTGATAGCATGAAGAGATTAATGATTTCAGATAAGAATAGTTATGAAAAATATCTTCAGAAATATGGAGGATATTTATAATGAAAGATAAGATAATATCTTTGGATATCTAATATCAGAGGATGATAGAAACTATTGTCTGCAAGGGTTTAGAGTAAGGAGCAAGATATTCACCAAAGACTTTAGCAGATATTGAATCATTTGGATTCTTTGAAGTCAAACTTATTCTTTGTGATTTGTCCACGGCTCTCTTCATAGTTTCTCATAATCTGCTTTTCGGTGCTAAATTTTCTATTGAATATTTCCAATACAATGATACACAGGAAGCACGAAGAGGTATATTATCTCGGACTAGAATATTTATGAAAATATCCTCAGAAATATCGAAGATATTGATGATGATATTTTTGGAATTTCTAAGTTCGATGGTTGATGGAGAAAGATTTTTCCCAAGATTTTAACATGACTTCGGAGCAAGATATTCTCTAAAGATTTCAACGGATCCAGAATTACCTGAATTCTTTGAATATAGGGTTTGGTCCTTGTATTCGTCCTTGATCTCCTTCATGGGTAGCTCAATCTATTTTTCAATACCCAATTTTCTATCGAGCGTTCCTAACACTCCTTTCTTTATCATCAAACTTTTGGCCGTTTAGACCACCTATCATTTTTATGTTTCCTCTGCATTTAATGCTATGATATCTGAATCTTCGGTTATTAATCCGAGGTGGTTTCAAGAGAATTGTGTTTTTAGATGATTAAACGCTGATGGTAACATGGTGGAAATGAAAGGTTCTCTGTTGACAATAAAAGAGCACGCGTATATATCAACGTTATAATAAGGTTGTTTCGTACGAAAAGTCAAAGTTGTCTTGTTGGAGCTGGGACAAAATTGGCTATTTTGAAGAAGAACTGCAAAGTTATTTTGGGTGATAATAACACTAAAGAAATTAGCACAGGTATGTGTTAAACGTTTACTCAGTTTCCGAGAGTTTTTCAAGTGCGTAACTATATGCATTAATCTTTTCTTCCGTAGATGAAGTGCGGTTGGTTCATCCTATCGATTGAAGTGTTTTCAAGAATCATGAAAGGTTTGAACGCAGATTGTAATCGTCAAGATACAAATGAGGTTTAAGGTGAAATCAAGTGGCAAACTTGAAGAATTGTTTAGTTTCATATGTTATAGTCAATATTTTAATTCATTTTAATTGTCCAATGTTATTAGTCTACAGTCGATAGTCCACAGTTGACAGTCCAATAATTCATTTTCATATATAATATTCAAATTAGTTAATACGTATCGTGACCCGTGTACATGTCTCATACTCGATCACAACTCAAAGTATATATATTATTATAGAATCAACCTCAACCCTGTATAGAGAACTCGATCATTACTGTATATAGAGTGTCTATGGTGATTCCAAATAATATATATATATGCGTCGATATGATATGTCAAAACCTTGTATACGTGTCCCGATATTTAAAGTGCGTAAAATAAATACAGAAATTAAACGACAATAATTAAAGTACGTAAAGTAAATAACAGAAATTAAATAACGATAAATAAAATTGCGATAATTAAATTGCTATAAATAAACTGCGATAACTAAAATGTAATCAGTTAGCTAGGAACAGTTAGCTAGGAACAGTTAGCGTGGATTCTTAAAAAAATTTCAATTAGTTAATTTGTTTGTTTCTAACAAATTTTATTTTGTCCAATGTTTTCTTCATTATGCCACTTGTTGGATTATGATAAATCAAAATCCAAATATGAATTTGAATAAATGTGGTTATTCTGCGGTGAACGGATACACATATCGGTGGATGTAAGTAGGATAGTAAACGACTGTTGAATCAGCTTCGAAGAATGTACAGTGTAATTTTATTAATGTGAAATCTGAATATTCCTCGGGTATTACCTACCCGTTAAAATATTTTCACGATTAACACTTTGTACGAAAGAATTTTTAATTACAATCTTTATGAAAACATATATACATATATATTTTCTTCAGATGAAATCTTGAATTTGATGAATTTATATGATATTAATATCATCTGATTTATCATTAGAACTACAATACATAATCTCTAAAATATTAGAGATTACATAATCGCCAGGTAGAACGAAGATAAATGATGTAGAACGATATGTAGAACGTTGATTATACTCGAGGTACATAATGAGATTTTGAGGCGTGTGATGTTGAAACTTGGGTTGTTGGTGATACTGGTATTGATGTTGGTGGTACTGTTGGTGTCGGTGATGTTGCTGAAGCTGGTACATTTTGCACCATATTCTCTAAATGGATTACTCGAGCGCGAAGTTCGTTGACTTCTTCTATTATTCCGGGATGATTGTCGATCTAAACGAGCGAATGAATAAGGTTTAGAATCTAAGATAGTATATGATCGTGACAAAATACTCTGAAAATGAGAGAGAAAAAGGTGTCTCGAATAGGTTCGCCGGTAAGCGCTTCAGGTTCATTGTCAAGAGGTGAATTCGGTTGGTGGAAGGGATCTCTTTTTTTCGCGTCTCCATTGATTAAATCGACTACGAACTCATCAGATGAATTGGGGATGGATGATTGGTTGATTCATTCTGGTGACACTGCTTTCGGAGCTTAGGTGAAACTCCATATCGGAATAGCTGTCGGAATAACTATCGGAATAGCTATCAGAATCTGAGGGAGTCGAGCTGGTTGAGGGATTCATCTCGTACGATCAGATGAAGGATTTTTTTGATAAGAAATACATTATAGGATGTAGATTAGTACCCTGCAATACATAATTTACATTTGCATATATAATACTAAAATCCTATAAGTTACGGAGGAATCTACGAAAGCTGTCAGGCAAAGTCTACAGTAACAGATATGCTAGGATATGAATTAGCAGATACGCTAAGATACGAATTTTGTCTATACACAATTCATGCAATCATTG
The DNA here is from genome assembly GCF_046630445.1 of Rutidosis leptorrhynchoides. Lineage (NCBI taxonomy): Eukaryota > Viridiplantae > Streptophyta > Magnoliopsida > Asterales > Asteraceae > Rutidosis > Rutidosis leptorrhynchoides. The sequence goes on along the minus strand of NC_092333.1, from coordinate 310,772,794 downwards.
CAGTAAGATGTGTCTAGACTAGGAATGATAAGCAGGTAATATCCTAAGGATGATAAGCAGATGATTTCCGACAAAAATGGTAAGAAAAACTTTTGACATGCAGACACGGTCGAAGTCCAGACTCACTAATGCATCCTAACGACTATCAGTTAGACATACTAATGCAAGACCTAGTTCACTAAGACCACCGCTCTGATAACAACTGTAAAGACGCGTCCTAATCCATCCGGACGAAGTCCATATCGATTATAAACGATTCACAACAGTTGATTACATCGCGAGGTACTTGACCCCTATATGATACATTTTACAAACATTCCATTCATTTTTGAAAAGACAAACTTTCATTACATCGAAAGTTGACAGCAGGCATACCATTTCATAATATATCCAACTATAATTAACTTAATAATAATATTGATGAAACTCAACGACTTAAATGCAACGTCTTTTGAAATATGCCATGAATGACTCCAAGTAATGTCCTTAAAATGAGCAAATGCACAGCAGAAGATTTCTTTCATACCTGAGAATAAACATGCTTTCAAGTGTCAACCAAAAGGTTGGTGAGTTCATTAGTTTAACATAAATAATCATTTCATAATTTTAATAGACCACAAGATTTCATATTTTCATTTCTCATAAACCTACGTCCCATGCATAGAGACAAAAATATCATTCATATGGATTGAACACCTGGTAACTGACATTCACAATATACATATAAGAATATCCCCATCATTCCGGGATCCTCCTTCGGACATGATATAAATTTTGAAGTACAAAAGAATCCGGTACTTTGGATGGGGCTTGTTGGGCCCGATAGATCTATCTTTAGGATTCGCGTCAATTAGGGTGTTTGTTCCCTAATTCTTAGATTACCAGACTAAAAAGGGGCATATTCGATTTAATAATCCAACCATAGAATGTAGTTTCATTTACTCGTGTCTATTTCGTAAAACAGTTATAAAAGTTGCGCATGTATTCTCAGTCCCAAAAATATATATAAAAAGGGAATAATGAAACTCACCTAATGTATTTTGTTGTAAAAATACATATAATGACATTAAACAACCGAACAATGCAGGGTTGGCCTCGGATTCACGAACCTATATCATTTGTATATATATATATTAATACACATAATCGTAATCGAATAAGTTTATATATATAACCTATTAATGATGTTATTTTTATATTAATACTATATTTATTTTTTATATATTCCTTTTATATAATAAAATATTTTGTTATGTTATATGTGTTAAATATATATTTATGTATTTCATTTGTTTATCAAAACAGTAGTTCTAATTATACTAAGTTAATATTAGTAAAATAATGATAATACATTAAAAATATACTTATGTTAATAATAACTTTATTAGTGATAGTAACATTGATATTAATAATAATACTTGTAAAAATATTAATTTTACACTCGATAATAGTTATGATAGTAATTTTAATGATAATAGTATTAATAATAATTATTATTATAATATCTATAATAATAATCCTTTCACTATTAGTAGTAATAATAATATTAACAATAATAACAATACTTATGTTGATCATAATCCTTGTCTTCATATTAAATCTCTAAATTAATAACTAAAGCTGTTAAAATCTCAATTTGTGATTCTGGTCATAATAATACTTAAATTGATAAAATTAATAATAGTAATACTTTTGTCAATAATAATAATTTTTTAAAATGAGCATTTTAGGGATAATATTAATAATTATAGTGATAATACTAGTATTACTAATAATATTTTTGATAGTAATAATACAAGTAACAACTATCATAGTAAAAATAATTTTAATGATGATAATAATAATAATAATAATAATAATAATAATAATAATAATAATAATAATAATAATAATAATAATAATAATAATAAAGATAAATATAATAAAATTAATAATAGTATCTACCTCCACAAGAAAAGGCTTTAAAAAAAATGCTCTCGTCGGGACTTGAACCCGCAACCTCTCGCTAACCCAGCAACACCCGTTACCATGCCTCTGTCCATTACTTCTTATTTTATTTTCCGAATTAATTGTATATAATCCCATGTATCTGATTCTCCATTATGTATCATTGGATTTCGATGGGTTATACACAAAATAGAAAACACAACAGTGGCCCAACTATAGATTTTCAGCCCAGTCAAAAAATATATGTATATATACTTGCCCAAGCTGAGAATCGAACCCTAGACCTCTCGTTTACTAACTCAACACCCTAACCATTCGAACCAAGCTGCTTATCTGAATAATATCAAAATTATATCTATTTAACCCATCCCTTTCTGATTCCCTTTCTTCTTCCATCCCACCATTCAGACGAACCAGGAAACAAAACAACTCTATAATGATTTTGTTTCAAGATATAATACAATACAATTTCTAAACACTCGAAATTTTTATTTCAGATTAATATTACTGTAAAAACAAATAAAAAATAAATAAAAAATAAGAAAAATAAAAAAAATGCTGAAGGCCTACAGCTCGTCGCTGGGTCTAACAAAAAAAATTGATTTTTAATTTGATGAGGTTTTTGTCAAAGATTATAACACAACATAAGTTTCAAATCCCTCCTCAAATCTTTATACATACTTAATTGAAACAGAAACTCAAGAACAATTTCGAATTTCATGAAAAAAGAAAAGTTTGACTTTTAAATTTTTAACTTTGACTACCAAATTCGTGATGATTATGTTGAACTGGAGTCTGAGATTTTGCATAAAGTTTGAGTAATATAATCCTAATGAAACTGCAATACTACTTTTTGAAATTGATTTCGAATTCGAATTTTCACCGAAAAGTATATTTACAGTGTTCATCGAGCTTTATAAATAAATAAATAAATAAATAAAAAACTTGTTTAACCTCGAAGATGTTTGGAGCAAAAGATGCAATGTATGTTTGATAATTGTACAATATAAATCTTTCATAATTCGGTTGATATAAAATGGAGCTGGCTCGACAGGTTATCACGGGCAAGAAACAGATAAAAAAAACAATATAAATAAATAAGTGGATATATGCCAGTTGTAAATGGGTGTCGATATATCTATATATCTGTATCCAGTTTTATTTTATTTTTATTTTTTTAATTCATATTATTAATTAATAAATAATAATAACAATAATAAAATAAAAATACTAATAATAATAAAAATAATAGAAATACTGTATTATTATTTTTTTTTTCCTTGATAAAAATAATTAATAATATTTATAAAAATACTAATAGTTCTTAATACATAATAAATATACTATTTTAATAGTACACTTAATATTACAAATAACAATAATAAAACTCAAAATACTATACTATGAATAATAATAATATCATTATTAATGAATATGAACTTAGCTATAGTAATAATATTATTATTAATAACACTATAATAATTATAATACTACTTGATAACTAAAAATAATATTAACTATAAAAGTGATAATAATAAGAATCATGATATTTATAACTAACATAATAATAAAATTATTAATAATAATGATTATTGATTGTATTGTTAATGATGATTTTAATTATAATGATAATGAGGATACTATAATAATAATTTTTAATGATACTTATAAGAACAATTAATGTATAAACTATATTTTAACTTATAATTTAGTATGTTATAATTATTAATTATATCATATTTATAATATATATTATATAGTAATATCTATATAGATATCTTGAATATTTAATATTTATAAATTTTACAAGTGTTACAATATAATAGTTATTAACAGAAATCTTTTATATATGTATATATCTATATAGATTTGTAATACTATTATATATTTATTTATATATATTCATTTTAATAATAACTTACTTATTTTACATATTTAATTCAAATGTTTAAATGGTATCATGTTAATCCAAATTAATATATATACACTTATATTTATATATATATATATATATATACACATTTTTACTTACACACAATTGTTCGTGAATCGTCGGGAATGGTCGATATTAAATGAATATAAGAACATCATTCCAAAATTTTCTAGACTCAACATTACATACTTTGCTTTTCGTGTCAGAAATATATAAAGATTAAGTTTAAATTTGGTCGGAAATTCTCGGGTCATCACAAAATCATCTACATAAGCTTCAAGATTACGCCCTATTTGTTTATCAAATGCGGTATCAATCAACCGTTGATATGTCGCACCCGCATTGATTAAACCGAAAGGCATCATTATATAGCAATATATGCCTTTGCCCGTATGAAATGCGGTTTTATCTGCGTCTTCTTGAGCCATAGGAATCTGATGATATCCTCTTACCGCGTCCAGAAAACATTTATATGGAAAAGCAAGCAAAGATTCCACTTTTAAATGAATTTCTGGAAGCGGATAATTATCCTTGGGACATGCTTTATTCAAATCTTTGTAATCAATACACATTCTCCAAGAACCATCAGGTTTTTTCACCAATACTGGATTCGCAATCCATGATTGGTATTGGGCTTCGCGCAAAATTTCGGCTCTTACCAATTTTGTTACTTCTTCACACAACCATTTTACGCGATCTGGGGCCATGCCCCATCGCTTTTGCACTATGCGTTTTAGAGCTGGATTCACATTAAGCCTGTGTTCCGCAATATGACGCGAAACACCAGTCATATCGTTTTCGCACCAGGCAAAAACATCCATATACTGGACAAGTAATTCCACAATTTGCTTTCTAGTATCTGCACTAACATTGCGTCCTACTTTGATTTTCTGTTCTGGATATGCGGGATTAATTATTTCCATAGCATCCGCACCATCAACAGGTTCTTGCCCTGTGGTTTTTACGTTAACAGCCGCACAAATAGGCATAATGCTCATTGAACATATTGTGGCTACTCCCTTATATGTTAGAAACTTAATCATGCCATGAATTGTAGACGGGACAATTCTAAATTTACTTATAGCGGTTCTCCCCAGCAGCATGTTATAGCAAGAAGAGGCTCGCATAACATAAAAATCTAATCGCACTTGTCGCACCAAAACGTCATCATTAACATCAGCTAACTCGATGTTTAATGGCAGAACACCTATAGGTAATGAAGATTCTCCTGCAAAACCGGTTAGCGAAACTGTGGTTGTTTGCAGGTTTGTTTTAATACTTTCAGGCAATTGAACAAAGCATTGTTCGTAAATAATATCAACGCTACTGCCGTTATCGACATGGACTTTCATGACTGTGATGTCAGCTTCTGCAATTTTACACGATACCATTATCGGCATTTCAGAGAAATCATCGCTCTGCATTTTCGGGAAACTAATTGGCACAAATTGACAATTATGATACATTTTAGCGGACTTTCGCTTTTTTCCACTTTTTTGGGCATTCGCTCGTACAACGACCATACATCACTATTATTTCCAATATTACTCATAATTCTAAGCAATCAAGCAATTTGCCGCCGATTTTAGATGTATGCACCTGCAAATCATCACAACAAAAACACGATTGAAATTAAACCGTCGAATTAATTGTTTTAACGCATAAAACAAAAAATTTCAGGTTAATTTGTAAAACGTGTCCCACGGATGGCGCCAATTGATCAATCCTTAGTTAATGATGTTACTTAATTACGGATTGAGTGCAATAAGATTATAATGGAGGATGGAATGTTTGATGATTATTTTGGGCCCCGATGATCATCTTTTACTTTAACTATCAAGTGATCAACCACCCCGACCCGGTCTTGATTATTAATTAGCTTAATTCACCTTTACGCGGTGTAAAAATCCCTTGGGCAAGATCACAAGTGGAAATTACAAAGGCTTAGGCAAAATGGCAGAGAATCAACAACCTGTAAATGAGAGGCCAAGCTCTCCATTTATAGGAATCGAAATATCCGCGGTCTACGAATTACTTAACTATCCGCGGAAACTCAGCGGATTAAACCGCGGTTTTGCATTAATGCGAAAACATAACCACTGAACTTACTTTCAGCAAATATTCCACAACTTTGCATGATAATTCGCGTAGTTTTTCCTTTGGCCGTTAGCCAATAAAATATACATATACAATGCTATGTATATGATCAATAACCAATACGCAGCTACTCGAGTGTGGCGCAAACACTTGCATACCGTATCAGTTACCTTCCCAAAACTCGTTACCAAGGAAAACATTTTGTTTAAGAAGATTAAAGCTGAACAAATCAATGACATTAAATATGGGGAACACATGCTTTCACTGACATCCGTAAGCCAAGATTGGGATATCACACAAGGTTATGCATGTGTTCTTGCTGGGAGGAAGAGTAAGCATTTACTTTTACTACATATGCTTAATAAGATGCCCTCCTTTATCTATCCAATTAACCACTGTGACTTTTAAACTTTTTGCAGAAATTACACCGCTTACCGCCATGCGGTCATCGGTTTATTCACAGCTTACCTTTACTACTCAGAAAATTATTGATGATACCCCCAAGATAGATGAAGTGAGGGAGGAGGAAGATGAAGAAGAAGAAGAAGACATAGGTATGAATCAAGTTGCCTCTAGGGAACGTCGTGCCTCGGGTAATGATAACACTGAATTATGTAAAATACCATACCAAAACCTGTACTTGTTTTCTTGTATGCCCAGTACTGGTGGATTTTATAATCCAAAACCTTCCTTACATTTTATGCCACCCTTGAAATGTTGTGAAGCATATTGGAACTCTTTTATAAGTAACAATTTCCCTTTATCTCCAACAGCTAGTGCATCACATCAAGACACTACATTAGAAACTCTTCCGCCTTCCACCAAGAGGAGAAGAACTGGTCAAATTCCTCCATCATCCGCTCAACAAGGAGCTGGCCCTAGTTCTTCTCAACAACAAATTACGCTTCCCAATCTTGACACAAACATGCTTTCCTCCCTTTTAAAAGGACCACTACACTTATACGAAGATTTCATGACTTTTTTAAATGCCATGGTGTGTCCTTCACTGGCCCAATTCTTTAGCAACCTTTCTGATGCAGATGCCAAGAAGGTTAAGGCACAAAGTATCATTCCGAACATTGTTTCTGGTTTAAATGACCTTCAACGCCTATCTGACTTGCAAAACAATGAAGTCACTACAAATAAGGAGCTATCTGCTGAAAAGGAGAAAGTAGCCAGGACAGAATGAATAGCCACAGAGATAAAGAGGGAATACGAGTCAATGAAGAGGCTTTATGATAATAACAACAATCAGAGGGCGGAGTATAAGGAGCAAGTCAAAGAATTATCTTCCAGAGAAAAGCGGCATTTGAGCAAAATTGATGAACTAGTAATGGAAAACGAAAAAAATGCTTGAGCAAAATAACATATTGAAAGAACAGCTTAAAGCCAAAGAGGAGAACGAAAGATGAATGATATCTGGCATCCCTGGGCTTGTTGAGCGTATCTTTAATTGCCAAGCTCTGTCTCACAGGATTCGTGAGTTTGTCCGTCTTGCGAAGTCTGCTGAACGACTAAATTTTTTCAACTTTATGAAAAGAAAACTGCCAGAATTGCCAAGTCCGATGCCTGTTGTTATTACATCGAAGATTAATGAAAACGCCATAAAAGAAGCTGATGCAGCCGGTGCACTAATAGAAAATATGAAGTTTTCTGATCTTGAAAATTTTTGTAAAAGGCCGGATGTAACAATAGATGATGTATTGAATTATACTCCGCAGGATGAATGAAAATCTATGTTTTTATAAATCTGCTTTTACATAACGTTTAATATTGTACTTGGTTATGTATATTAGAAATATATGCTGTAACTTAGTAAGATTGTTGTAGTGAACAATGCACAAGATATTGAGATTGTACTTTGCAATCATTATAGTTATAAACATTAAATTCATATTCTCCGTCATACGCCTTCCGTCATGAAACTCATGAGGAAAAGTTATGAATTACTTTCGCCTTTAAATATTTTACTGGACACTATGATCCGTTTTCCGTTTTGCTCTGCATTTTGTGTATATAAGTTGTGTCATGACATTTTTTGTAGATTCGTTTCATCGCTTCGATGCTTTAGTGAGTTCTACATGTCTCACTATCGATACAACCATTTTGAGTATGATTGTACTTCTACCACCGAAAGGCTTTCTTTCTTTCTACGGGTAGGGATGACACACAACTATGTGACACCTGGGCTAAAAATCCTTGGCCGGATAAAATTTGTGAAAAATATTGCCATAAGAATAATTGCTATTATTCATATTTTTAAAGAAACTTTTACATTTATGACTATATCTCATGCATTTGACAGTTGATCAAGCTGTCCATGCATATAGTGCTACGCATAAAATTTCTTTAAATTCATTGCTTTCCAAGCTCTTTCATATTGCTCGCCGGAAGGCGCAGCAAGCATGTATGATCCATTCTGATTTACTTTCGTGACCTTATAAGGTCCTTCCCATTTTGGGGCTAGCTTTCCAAATTTGATTTGCCTGCTTGCCTCATTATCACGTAGTACTAAATCACCTACTTCAAACTGCACATGCTGCACTTTCTTGTTATAATATTTTTCCATTTTATGCTTGTGATTTGCTTGCCGGATGGCGGCCATCAATCTTCTTTCCTCCAACAAGTTGAGATTTTCCCTTAATGCCTCAGAATTAGCCTCAACATCAAATTCCATAATGTGTTGCGTTGGCACACATATTTCAGCCGGTATCACTGCCTCTGTTCCATACACCAGACTAAAAGGTGTTTCCCCCGTGCTCCGCTTTGGCGTCGTCCGGTGTGCCCATAATACATTTGGCAGCTCATCCACCCATCCAGTTTGACTCAAACCCAACCGTGCCTTAATGCCAGCAACGATTTCCTTGTTGGTAACCTCCACTTGACCGTTCGCTTGAGGATGATCAACAGATGTAAAATTTTGTTTTATACCCAGCTCTTCACACCAACTCCGAAATGGATTTTCTGCAAATTGCTTGCCGTTATCACTGACTATTTCATTTGGCACCCCATAACGGCATACAATATCATGCCAAACAAACTTCTTGACATTTTCTCCTGTGATTTTTGCTAAAGCCTTTGCTTCAACCCATTTCGTGAAAAAATCGATCGCTACCACCAAGAACTTAGCATTACCAGTGCTCCTATTGAATGGCCCCACAATATCAATAGCCCATTATCAAGTCATACTTTGGAAGACGCTGAATTGTACCATGCCAAGCGGATGACACCGGTATCAATTGCGAGAATGTAAATTGCGAGAATGTAAATTGCGATAATTAAATTGCAATAAATAAAATGTAACCAGTTAGCTAGGAACAGTTAGCGTGGATTCTTAACAAAATTCTTCTCATAGTTAAATTGTTTGTTTCTAACAAGTTTTATTTTGTCCAATGTTTTCTTCATTATGCCACTTGTTGAATTCTGATAAATCAAAATCCCAATATGAATTTGGATGAATATGGTTATTCTGTGGTGAACGGATACGTATATCGGTGGTTGTAAGTAGGATAGTAAATGACTGTTGAATCAGTTTTGAAGAATGTACAATGTAATTTATTAATGTGAAATCTAAATATTCCTCGGGTATTACCTACCCGTTAAAATATTTTCGCCATTAACAGTTTGCACAAAAGAATTTTTAATTACAATCTTTATGAATACATATATACATATATATTTTCTTCAGATGTAATCATGGATTTAATGAGTTAATATGATATTAAACTCATTTGATTTACCGTTAGAACAAGAATATATAATCTCCAAAACATTAAAGATTACTTGATCGCCATGAAGAACGAAGATAATTGATGTAGAACGATACGTAGAACGATGATTATACTTGAGGTACAGAGTGAGATGTTGAGGCATGGATTGTTAATGGTACTGGTACTGTTATTGATGGTACTGTTGATGCCGGTGATGTTGCTGAAGCTGGTAAATTTTGTACTATCTTTTTCAAGGCTACAACTAGGGCGTGAAGCTCGTTGACTTCTTCTATTATACTAAGATGATTGTTGGTTCGAACGAGAGGATGAATGAGGTTTAGAATCTGAGATAGTATATGATCGTGACGAGACACTCTGGAAATGAGAGAGAAAATGGTGTCTCGAACAGGTTCGCCGGTAAACGCTTCGGGTTCATTGTCAAGAGGTGAATTCTTTTGATGGAAGGGATCGCCTTCTTCGCGTCTCCATTGATTAAGTCGACTACGAACCCATCAGATGAATTGGGGATGACTGATTGATTGATTCATTCCGGTGACGCTGATAGGTGAAACTCCATATCGGAATAGCTGTCGGAATCTGAGGAATTCGAACTGCTTGAGGGATTCATCTCGTACGATCAGATGAAGGATTTTCAATAATAAATAGATTATAGGATGTAGATTAGTACCCTGCAATACATAATTTACATATGCGTATATAATACTAAAATCCCATAAATTACGGAGGAATCTACGAAAGCTGTCAGGCAAAGGTAACAATAACAGATACGCTAAGATATGAACTTATCTATACACTGTCTATGCAATAGAGGCAGTAAGACGTGTCTAGACTTTAAGGATGATAAGTAAATAATTTTTGACACTAAATGATAAGCAAAACTTTTGACATGCAGACACGGTCGAACTCCAGACTCACTAATGCATCCTAATGACTTATAAGTTAGACACACTAATGCAGACCTGGTTCGCTAAGACCACCGCTCTGATACCAACTGTAGAGACCCGTCCAAATCCATTCGGACGAAGTCCATATTGATTATAAACGATTCACAACAGTTAATTATATCGCGAGGTACTTGACCTCTATATGATACATTTTACAAACATTGCATTCGTTTTTGAAAAGACAATCTTTCATTACATCAAAAGTTGACAACATGCATACCATTTCGTAATATATCTTACTATAATTGACTTAATAATAATCTTGATGAACTCGACGACTCGAATGCAACGTCTTTTGAAATATGTCATGAATGACTCCAAGTAATATCTCTAAGATGAGAAAATGCACAGCGGAAGATTTCTTTCGTACCTGAGAATAAACATGCTTTAAAGTGTCAACCAAAAGGTTGGTGAGTTCATTAGTTTAACATAAATCATCATTTCATAATTTTAATAGACCACAAGATTTCATATTTCCATTTCTCATAAACATACGTCCCATGCATAGAGACAAAAATATCATTCATATGGATTGAACACCTGGTAACCGACATTAACAATATGCATATAAGAATATCCCCATCATTCCGGGATCCTCCTTCGGACATGATATAAATTTCGAAGTACTAAAGCATTCGGTACTTTGGATGGGGTTTGTTAGGCCCAATAGATCAATCTTTAGGATTCGCGTCAATTAGGGTGTCTGTTCCCTAATTCTTAGATTACTAGATTTAATAAAAAGGGGCATATTCGATTTCGATAATTCAATCATAGAATGTAGTTTCACGTACTTGTGTCTATTTTGTAAATCAATTATAAAACCTGCATGTATTCTCAGCCCAAAAATATAAAGGGTAAAAAGGCAAATGAAACTCACCTAATGTATTTTGTAGTAAAAATACATATAACAACATTATTTCAAGTGAAGATCTTACTTGAACTTGTTTTCGTGTCATGATTCTGCTTCAAGAACTTCGAGCCATCCAAGGATCCGTTGAAGCTAGATCCATTTTTCTCTTTTCCAGTAGGTTTATCCAAGGAACTTAAGGTAGTAATGATGTTCATAACATCATTCGTGAAAAGACCCGTTCATATACATTATAAACGATTCACAATAGTTGATTACATTACGAGGTATTTGACCTCTATATGATACATTTTACAAACATTGCATTCGTTTTTGAAAGACAAACTTTCTTTACATCGAAAATTGACAGGCATGCATACCATTTCATAATATCCACTATCCAACTATAAATTAATTTAATAATAATCTTTGATGAACTCAATGACTCGAATGCAACGTTCTTCGAAATATGCTATGAAAGGCTCCAAGTAATATCTTTAAAATGAGCAAATGCACAGCGGAAGATTTCTTTAACACCTGAGAATAAACATGCTTTAAAGTGTCAACCAAAAGGTTGGTGAGTTCATTAGTTTATCATAATCATTTATTTCCATCCTTTTAATAGACCACAAGAATTTCATTTCCAGTTCTCATAAATATACGTCCCATGCATAGAGACAAAAATAATCATTCATATGATGAACACCTGGTAACCGACATTAACTAGATACATATAAGAATATCCCCTATCATTCCGGGATCCTCCTTCGGACATGATATAAATTTCGAAGTACTAAAGCATCCGGTACTTTGGATGGGGTTTGTTAGGCCCAATAGATCTATCTTTAGGATTCGCGTCAATTAGGGTATCTGTTCCCTAATTCTTAGATTACCAGACTTTAATAAAAAGGGGCATATTCGATTTCGATAATTCAACCATAGAATGTAGTTTCAATTACTTGTGTCTATTTCGTCAAACATTTATAAAAGCGCATGTATTCTCAGTCCCAAAAATATAAAGGGTAAAAAAGCAAATGAAACTCACCATACTGTATTTCGTAGTAAAAATACATATAACATCATTGAACAAGTGCATGGTTGGCCTCGAATTCACGAACCTAAATTAATTATTTATATTTATGTGTTGGTCAATATTTGTTTAACAAATTAGGTCAAGTCATTGTGTACCACAATCCTAATGCTCGAGACTAATATGCAAAAGTCAACAAAAGTAAATTTGACTCAAAATAATTTCCAAAAATTTATACATGATTAATATATAGTTTAAATATCGTCGTTTTATATTTTTAAATATTTTTTTAAAAGATTTATTAGAGTAAATAATATAATTTATTTATTAATAAATAAAATTTTATATTAAATTTATATAATAAAATATACTTTTATATATATTAAGTAATAAAATTTATAGGGTTCATTTAATATCATAAAGATAATATGATAGGTATTATTAAAGTAAGTTATTACACGTAGTAAAATATGTTTGTATCACATATTTATTTGATAAAATAATATCTATAATGATAGTAAGTAAAAGTTGTATTATTTTGTAATAATAATTATTATTATAAAAATATCAATATTTATAATCACTAAGATGACATTATAATAAAACGATAATTCTAATTATGATAACTTTAATATTTACGATAATTTTTAATATTATCTTTAAAATAATAATTCTATTTAAAATAATAATAATAATAATGATATTTTATAGTAACAATGACATTTCTATTAAAATGATAATTTTTGTTAAAATGATAGTTTTAATACTAACGATACTTTTAATAATAATAGTAATGATAAAAATAATAAGAACGATAATTTTATCTAAATCAATATTTTATAATATTTTAATTTCATCATGATACTCTTACTCATTATTTCCTAATCGTTTCGTTTAATAGCTTTTAATCGTCTTTTATATCGTGTTCATAATAATGATAATAATAGTAATCAAAATAATTAGGTGTTACAAATATTTGTTTTAATTACACTAATATTAATAATGATAGTTACTATAACATTATTAACGATAATACTAATAATTATCTTAATGATAATATAGTAATAATAATAATAACAATAACAATAACCATTTTTAAATAATGATATATATATTAATAATGATAATAATAATAATAATAATACTAATAATAATAATAATACTAATAATAATAATTGGATAATAATAATAATACTAATTATAACTTTAACGATAATAACGATAGTAATAATAAAAAAAATTACAATTTTTAATGATAAATCCCTTTTATTGATAAAGATAATAATAATTATAATAATAAGATAAAACTAGAACGACGATAAAAACGACGATAATAATAATCATTTTTAATAAAAATATCGAAAATTCAATTGATTATAACTTCTAATCCGTTCATCGAAACCATTCGATATCTAAAGGAAAAGTTCTTAATTTTTCGCTAGCTTTCCAAGGACATGCATATCTTATACCTTCTCTCAACCGCAAGTGTAACTAATTCAAGATTCAACCTAACCTGTCTAAGGGCAATATCAAAAGTACAAGCATGCATAATCCTAAATACTCGAGCACTAGTCAGGGATACACTATTAGTATGTAAAAGTTAAATTATGAGTACTCACGTATCAATATTGAGATTCAATATTGCAGGAAAGGTACGTAGACGCAACGGAAATGATAAATACTATATTGACCTCACGAGCATACCCGTGAACCATACTCAATCACCTCCATAGCTATAACCCATAATTTCCTTAATCCTATCCTACTCAAAACATAATTTCGAAACCACTCGAACAGCACTCCGTCGTAATATTTTATGTATACTAATAATATCTTGAAATAATACGGAGTAAATATATATATGTAAATCGATTGAGAGAGTTTAGAGAAAAATATTTTCAAGTTTCTATGAAATAATGAAACATATTAAATTCTATTTATAATAGATTTTTGAATTATTAAAGTGAATTATTAAAGTATGAATTATTAAAGTGAATTATTAAAGTATGAATTATTAAAGTAAATTATTAAAGTATGAATTATTAAAGTGAATTATTAAAGTATGAATTATTAAAGTAAAGTAAAGTAAAAATAAAGTAAAGGTAAAGTTTAAGTATAGTAAAAGTATAAAACTATGTACGTATAATACGCGTATAAATATATATAATATTAATTTAAATCGTTATATATATTTAATAAAATAAAATATAAATATCTTTATCTTTATCTTTATCATACTAATTAATTAGTGAGTTGTCAAAAGTGGTTCTAGATATTTATAAAAGTTATATACGTTTTAATAATAAAGTTCTTTTTAAACTGAAAACGTTTTTGTACGTTTGAAACTAAATAGATCAATCGAGTCTTTATGAGATTCAATCTTCCACTATCCTTTGTCTAGTTCTCAATGATTGACAATTTGTTCTTATTTATAAATCACTTTACCATTTTCTGAATATTGTTAAAATGGAAAGATTTCTCAAATCAACGTGGGCCTTTCAACAGAGACTTGTAATCATAATTCAATATATCTGATAATTCAATCATTTGATCTTATCTTCTAATTCCATTGATAAACATTTTGAAACAGATACAATCATATAAAGTATTTAATCTAATATTTTGTTTACGTTTCAAGTTATAATATATATACACATATACATATATAATCATATTCGTTTAATGGTTCGTGAATCGTTGGAACTTGGTCGAGGTTGAATGAATGTATGAACTGAAATGTCCCGTTCTTATTGATTAAAAACGTTCCATATTAATTGATTTCGTTGCGAGGTTTTGACCTCTATATGAGACGTTTTTCAAAGACTGCATTCATTTTTAAAACAAACCATAACCTTTATTTCATAGATAAAGGTTTTAAAAAACTTTACGTAGATTATCAAATAATGATAATCTAAAATATCCTGCTTACACACGACCATTACATAATGGTTTACAATACAAATATGTTACAACAAAATAAGTTTCTTGAATGCAGTTTTTACACAATATCATACAAGCATGGACTCCAAATCTCGTCCTTATTTAAGTATGCGACAGCGGAAGCTCTTAATAATCACCTGAGAATAAACATGCTTAAAACGTCAACAAAAATGTTGGTGAGTTATAGGTTTAACCTATATATATCAAATCGTAACAATAGACCACAAGATTTCATATTTCAATACACATCCCATACATAGAGATAAAAATTATTCATATGGTGAACACCTGGTAACCGACATTAACAAGATGCATATATAAGAATATACCCATCATTCCGGGACACCCTTCGGATATGATATAAATTTCGAAGTACTAAAGCATCCGGTACTTTGGATGGGGTTTGTTAGGCCCAATAGATCTATCTTTAGGATTCGCGTCAATTAGGTTGTCTGTTCCCTAATTCTTAGATTACCAGACTTAATAAAAAGGGGCATATTCGATTTCGATAATTCAACCATAGAATGTAGTTTCACGTACCTGTGTCTATTTTGTAAATCATTTATAAAACCTGCATGTATTCTCATCCCAAAATATTAGATTTTAAAAGTGGGACTATAACTCACTTTCACAGATTTTTACTTCGTCGAGAAGTAAGACTTGGCCACTGCTGATTCACGAACCTATAACAATATATACATATATATTAAAGTATGTTCAAAATATATTTACAACACTTTTAATATATTTTGATGTTTTAAGTTTATTAAGTCAGCTGTCCTCGTTAGTATCCTACAACTAGTTGTCCACAGTTAGATGTACAGAAATAAATCGATAAATATTATCTTGAATCAATCCACAACCCAGTGTATACGTATCTCAGTATTGATCACAACTCAAACTATATATATTTTGGAATCAACCTCAACCCTGTATAGCTAACTCCAACATTCACATATATAGTGTCTATGGTTGTTCCGAAATATATATAGATGTGTCGACATGATAGGTCGAAACATTGTATACGTGTCTATGGTATCTCAAGATTACATAATATACAATACAAGTTGATTAAGTTATGGTTGGAATAGATTTGTTACCAATTTTCACGTAGCTAAAATGAGAAAAATTATCCAATCTTGTTTTACCCATAACTTCTTCATTTTAAATCCGTTTTGAGTGAATCAAATTGCTATGGTTTCATATTGAACTCTATTTTATGAATCTAAACAGAAAAAGTATAGGTTTATAGTCGGAAAAATAAGTTACAAGTCGTTTTTGTAAAGGTAGTCATTTCAGTCGAAAGAACGACGTCTAGATGACCATTTTAGAAAACATACTTCCACTTTGAGTTTAACCATAATTTTTGGATATAGTTTCATGTTCATAATAAAAATCATTTTCTCAGAATAACAACTTTTAAATCAAAGTTTATCATAGTTTTTAATTAACTAACCCAAAACAGCCCGCGGTGTTACTACGACGGCGTAAATCCGGTTTTACGGTGTTTTTCGTGTTTCCAGGTTTTAAATCATTAAGTTAGCATATCATATAGATATAGAACATGTGTTTAGTTAATTTTAAAAGTCAAGTTAGAAGGATTAACTTTTGTTTCCGAACAAGTTTAGAATTAACTAAACTATGTTCTAGTGATTACGAGTTTAAACCTTCGAATAAGATAGTTTTATATATATGAATCGAATGATGTTACGAACATCATTACTACCTCAAGTTTAGTAGGTAAACCTACTGGAAGTGACAAGAAATGATCTAGCTTCAAAGGATCTTGGATGGCTTGAAAGTTCTTGAAGTAGGATCATGACACAAAAACAAGTTCAAGTAAGATTTTTACTCGAATTAAGATAGTTTATAGTTATAGAAATTGAATCAAAGTTTGAATATGAATATTACCTTGAATAAGAAAGATAACCTACTGTATATAACAAAGGTTTCTTGATCTTAGATGATTACTTGGAATGGATTAGAAAGCTTGGAAGTAAATTAGTAAACTTGAAGGGATTTTTGAAGTGTTCTTGAAGTGTTCTTCCTATGATGATTATAGCTTGATTCTTGAAGTGATTTTTGATGAAGATGATGATTAAATACTAGAAAAATACGTTCATAATAGTGTGTGTGTGTTGAGAGAGAATTAGAAAGAGAATTGGAAGTGAAATGGAGTGAATGATGAGTGGTAATTGGTGAGTGGTGAGTGGGGTTAAAAGGAGTTCTAGTTAGTTGACTAGCTCATGGTAGAAGTTAAAATTGATTAGTCATACATGACATAATCAAGAGTGGAATCCCATGCTAGTTCCTATTGGTATATACCCATAGTAAGTACGTTTTGAAGCTGTGTATAATACGGGTAAAAATACGACTAGAATTCTTGATGAAAGAAAAGAATGGGAAAGTAACTGTAACCATTTTCGTTAAGTATGAGTGTTTTGATATATGTCTTGAAGTCTTCCAAAAGTATTTTAATACATCTAAATACACTACATGTATATACATTTTAACTGAGTCGTTAAGTCATCGTTAGTCGTTACATGTAAGTGTTGTTTTGAAACCTTTAAGTTAACGATCTCAATTAATGTTGTTAACCCATTGTTTATTATATCTAATGAGATGTTAAATTATTATATTATCATGATATTATGATATATTAATATATCTTAATATGATATATATACATTTAAATGTCGTTACAACTATAATCGTTACATATATGTCTCGTTTCGAAATCCTTAAGTTAGTAGTCTTGTTTATATGTATATAACTCATTGTTAATATACTTATGGAGATACTTACTTATCATAATCTCATGTTAACCATATGTATATCCATATATATATCATCATGTTATTTTTACAAGTTTTAACGTTCGTGAATCGCCGGTCAACTTGGGTGGTCAATTGTCTATATGAAACATATTTCAATTAATCAAGTCTTAACAAGTTTGATTGCTTAACATGTTGGAAACATTTAATCATGTAAATATCAATCTCAATTAATATATATAAACATGGAAAAGTTCGAGTCACTACAGTACCTACCCGTTAAATAAATTTTGTCCCGAAATTTTAAGCTGTTGAAGGTGTTGACGAATCTTCTGGAAATAGATGCGGGTATTTCTTCTTCATATGATCTTCACGCTCCCAGGTGAACTCGGGTCCTCTACGAGCATTCCATCGAACCTTAATAATTGGTATCTTGTTTTGCTTAAGTCTTTTAACCTCACGATCCATTATTTCGACGGGTTCTTCGATGAATTGGAGTTTTTCGTTGATTTGGATTTCATCTAATGGAATAGTGAGATCTTCTTTAGCAAAAAATTTCTTCAAATTCGAGACGTGGAAAGTGTTATGTAGAGCCGCGAGTTGTTGAGGTAACTCAAGTCGGTAAGCTACTGGTCCGACACGATCAATAATCTTGAATGGTCCAATATACCTTGGATTTAATTTCCCTCGTTTACCAAATCGAACAACGCCTTTCCAAGGTGCAACATTAAGCATGACCATCTCTCCAATTTCAAATTCTATATCTTTTCTTTTAATGTCAGCGTAGCTCTTTTGTCGACTTTGAGCGGTTTTCAACCGTTGTTAAATTTGGATGATCTTCTCGGTAGTTTCTTGTATAATCTCTGGACCCGTAATCTGTCTATCCCCCACTTCACTCCAACAAATCGGAGACCTGCACTTTCTACCATAAAGTGCTTCAAACGGCGCCATCTCAATGCTTGAATGGTAGCTATTGTTGTAGGAAAATTCTGCTAACGGTAGATGTCGATCCCAACTGTTTCCGAAATCAATAACACATGCTCGTAGCATGTCTTCAAGCGTTTGTATCGTCCTTTCGCTCTGCCCATCAGTTTGTGGATGATAGGCAGTACTCATGTCTAGATGAATTCCTAATGCTTGCTGTAATGTCTGCCAGAATCTTGAAATAAATCTGCCATCCCTATTAGAGATAATAGAGATTGGTATTCCATGTCTGGAGACGACTTTCTTCAAATACAGTCGTGCTAACTTCTCCATCTTGTCATCTTCTCTTATTGGCAGGAAGTGTGTTGATTTGGTGAGACGATCAACTATTACCCAAATAGTATTAAAACCACTTGCAGTCCTTGGCAATTTAGAGATGAAATCCATGGTAATGTTTTCCCATTTCCATTCTGGGATTTCGGGTTGTTGAAGTAGACCTGATGGTTTCTGATGCTCAGCTTTTGTGACGACCCGGAAATTTCCGACTAAATTTAAACTTTATCTTTATATTATTCTGACACGATAAGCAATGTTTGTTAAGTTAAATCTCAAGGATTTTAAACTATGTTTATACATTCATTTAAACCTCGACCAAATTCCAATGATTCACGAACCATTAAATGAACATATATGAATATGTATGTATATGTGTATATGTTATAAATTGAAAATGTCAACAAAGTATTTAAACGTATAATGCCTTATATGAACGTATTTGTTTCAATATGATTATCGATGAAAAAAATATATATTAAATGATTGAATTATCAGAAACATTGAATTATGATTACAAGTCTCTGTTGAGAGGTCCACTATGATTTGAGAAAATCTATTCCTCTTAACGATATTCGGAATAATTTGTAAAGCTATTTATAAATAAAAATAAAAAGTGTCATTTACGAAAGTTAGACAAAAGCTAGTGGAGAATTGGTTTCCATAATATTCTATTAATCTATTTTCAAACGTACAAAAACGTTTTCAGTTTAAAAAGAACTTTATTATTAAAACGTACATAACTTTTATAAATATCTAGAATCACTTTTGACAACTCATTACTTAACCAGTATAATAAATATAACGATATTTATATTTTATTTCATTAAATATATATAACGATTTAAATTAATATTATATATATTTATACGCGTATTATACATAAATAGTTTTTATACTTTTACTATACTTTAACTTTACCTTTACTTTACTTTTACTTTACTTTAACTTTAATAATTCACTTTAATAATTCATACTTTAATAATTCACTTTAATAATTCATACTTTAATAATTCACTTTAATAATTCATACTTTAATAATTCACTTTAATAATTCATACTTTAATAATTCACTTTAATAATTCATACTTTAATAATTCACTTTAATAATTCATACTTTAATAATTCATATTTTAATAATTTAAAAATCTATTATAAATAGAATTCAATAGGTTTCATTATTTCATAGAAACTTGAAAATATATTTCTCTAAACTCTCTCAATCGATTTACATATATATATATATATATATATATATATATATATATATATATATATATATATATATATATATATATATATATATATATATATATATATATATATATATATATATATATATATATATATTTGCTCTGTATTATTTCAAGATATTATTAGTATACATAAAATATTACGACGGAGTGATGTCCGAGTGATTTCAAAATAGTTTTTTGAATGAGTCGAAGCTAAGGAAATTATGGGTTATAGCTATGGAGGTGATGTGTATGGTTCATGGGTATGCTCGTGAGGTCAATCTAGTGTTTATCATCTCCGTTGTGTCTACATACTTTCCTGCAATATTGAATCTCAATATTGATACGTGAGCACTCATAACTTAACTTTTATATATCAATAGTGTATCCCTGACTAGTGCTCGAGTATATAGGATTATGCATGCTTGTACATTCGATATTGTCCTTAGATAGGTTTGTTGAATCCTGAATTAGATACATATGCTACTGAGATAGGGTATATGATATGCATGTAATTGGAAAGCTAGCGAAAAATTAAGAACTTTTCATTTAGATATCGAATGGTTTCGATGAACGGATTAGAAGTTATAGTCAACTGAATTTTAGTATTATTGTTAAAATGATTATTATTACTATCGTCGTTATTATTTTAATAGAAATATCATTGTTATTATAAAATATCATTATTACTATTATGTTAGTATTATCATTTTATCATAATACCATTTTTAGTAAATATAAATATTGTTATTTTTTAGAGAATAATAATAATTATTATTACAAAATAATACAACTTTTACTTATTATTATTATGATCAATATTATTTTATCAAATAAATAGGGGATACAAAGATATTTTTCACCACGCGTAATATAATTACATTAATAATACTTACCACTATAGTTTTACGATATTAAGTGAACTTTATAAATTTTACTACTTAAGATATATAAAAGTATATTTTATCATATATAAACGTTAATATAAATTTTTATTAATAAATGACTTTTATTATTATAAAATCTAATAAATATATTTAAATATATAAAACGACTATAGTTAAGTTATATAATAAACACGTATAAATTTTAGAAGTCATTTTGGGTCAAGTTGACTTTTGTTGACTTTTGCATATTAGTCTCGAGCATTAGGAATGTGGTACACTATGACTTGACCAAAAATTGTTAGACAAATATTGACCAACATATAAATATATATAATTAATATAGGTTCATGAATCCGAGGCCAACCTTGCACTTGTTAAATGACGTTATATGTATTTTTACTACGAAATACAGTATGGTGAGTTTCATTACTCCCTTTTTATATATATTTTTGGGCTGAGAATACATGCGCTGTTTTATAAATGTTTTACGAAATAGGCACAAGTACTAAAACTAATTCTATGTGGGTTTAAACCAGAAATATACCGTTAGCTTGGTAACATTAAATTACTTGTCTATGTACGGTAGGCGCGAATCCTAAAGATAGATCTATTGGGCCTGACAAACCCCATCCTGACTATGGGATGCTTTAGTACTTCGAGGTTATTTTAAACACACCTGATCTGGTGTACTTCAGAGGGTAAAACATGAACGTTAAGGCTTGTTACCGGGTGCCTACAACTTATAGAATACTTTTATACACTTGCGAGTGTACATATATTTATAAACAGAAATCTTGTGGTCTATTAATATATTGAAATAATTGTTATGATAAACCTATGAACTCACCAACCTTTTGGTTGACACTTTAAAGCATGTTTATTCTCAGGTATTAAAGAAATCTTCTGCTGTGCATTAGCTCATTTTAAGGATATTACTTGGAGTCATTCATGGCATATTTTGAAAGACGTTGCATTCGAGTCATTGAGTTCATCAAGATTATTATTATGTCAATTATAGTTGGATGTATTATGAAATGGTGTGCATGCCGTCAACTTTTGTTGTAAAGAAAGTTTGTCTTTTAAAAACGAATGCAATGTTTGTAAAATGTATCATATAGAGGTCAAATACCTCGCGATGTAATCAACTATTGTGAATCGTTTATAATGTATATGAACGGGTCCTTTCAGCTTTGACCTTAGAACACGTCAAACATTCTCCTACGTATTTAGCAACATCGGCTTTCATACCCGGCCACCAAAAATGTTTCTTGAGATCCTTGTACATCTTCCCCGTTCCAGGATGTATTGAGTATCTGGTTTTATGAGATTCTCTAAGTACCATTTCTCTCATATCTCCAAATTTTGGTACCCAAATCCTTTCAGCCCTATACCGGGTTCCGTCTTCCTGAATATTAAGATGCTGCTCCGATCCTTTGGGTATTTCATCCTTTAAATTTCCTTCTTTTAAAACTCCTTGTTGCGCCTCCTTTATTTGAGTAGTAAGGTTATTATGAATCATTATATTCATAGATTTTACTCGAATGGGTTCTCTGTCCTTCCTGCTCAAGGCATCGGCTATCACATTTGCCTTCCCCGGGTGGTAACGAATCTCAAAGTCGTAATCATTCAACAATTCAATCCACCTACGCTGCCTCATATTCAGTTGTTTCTGATTAAATATGTGTTGAAGACTTTTGTGGTCGGTATATATAATACTTTTGACCCCATATAAGTAGTGCCTCCAAGTCTTTAATGCAAAAACAATCGCGCCTAATTCCAAATCATGCGTCGTATAATTTTGCTCGTGAATCTTCAATTGTCTAGACGCATAAGTAATCACCTTCGTTCGTTGCATTAATACACAACCGAGACCTTGCTTTGATGCGTCACAATAAATCACAAAATCATCATTCCCTTCAGGCAATGACAATATAGGTGCCGTAGTTAGCTTTTTCTTCAATAACTGAAACGCTTTCTCTTGTTCATCCTTCCATTCAAATTTCTTCCCTTTATGCGTTAATGCAGTCAAGGGTTTTGCTATTCTGGAAAAGTCTTGGATGAACCTTCTGTAGTAACCAGCTAGTCCTAAAAACTGGCGTATGTGTTTCGGAGTTTTCGGGGTTTCCCACTTTTCAACAGTTTCTATCTTTGCCGGATCCACCTTAATACATTTTTTGTTCACTATGTGACCGAGGAATTGAACTTCTTCCAACCAAAATGCACACTTTGAAAATTTAGCGTACAATTCTTCCTTCCTCAATACTTCTAACACCTTTCTCAAATGTTCACCGTGTTCTTGGTCATTCTTTGAGTAAATAAGTATGTCATCAATGAAAACAATGACAAACTTGTCAAGGTATGGTCCACACACTCGGTTCATAAGGTCCATGAACACAGCTGGTGTATTAGTTAAACCAAATGGCATGACCATAAACTCGTAATGACCGTAACGTGTTTTGAAAGCAGTCTTTGGAATATCATCTTCTTTCACCCGCATTTGATGATACCCGGAACGTAAGTTAATCTTTGAATAAACAGACGAGCCTTGTAGTTGATCAAATAAGTCGTTGATTCTCGGTAGTGGGTAGCGGTTCTTGATGGTAAGTTTGTTCAACTCTCGGTAGTCGATACACAACCTGAATGTACCATCTTTCTTCTTGACAAACAAAACAGGAGCTCCCCACGGTGATGTTCTTGGTCGAATGAAACCATGCTCTAAAAGTTCTTGTAATTGGCTTTGCAGTTCTTTCATCTCGCTGGGTGCGAGTCTGTAAGGAGCACGAGCTATTGGTGCAGCTCCTGGTATAAGATCTATTTGAAATTCAACGGATCGATGTGGGGGTAATCCCGGTAATTCTTTCGGAAATACATCGGGAAATTCTTTTGCGACGGGAACATCATTAATGCTCTTTTCTTCAGTTGGTACTTTCTCGACGTGTGCTAGAACAGCATAGCAACCTTTTCTTATTAGTTTTTGTGCCTTCAAATTACTAATAAGATGTAGCTTCGTGTTGCCCTTTTCTCCGTACACCATTAAGGGTTTTCCTTTTTCTCGTATAATACGAATTGCATTTTTGTAACAAACGATCTCTGCTTTCACTTCTTTCAACCAGTCCATACCGATTATCACATCAAAACTCCCTAACTCTACTGGTATCAAATCAATCTTAAATATTTCACTAACCAGTTTAATTTCTCGATTCCGACATATATTATCTGCTGAAATTAATTTACCATTTGCTAATTCGAGTAAAAATTTACTATCCAAAGGCGTCAATGGATAACTTAATTTAGCACAAAAATCTCTACTCATATAGCTTCTATCCGCACCCGAATCAAATAAAACGTAAGCAGATTTATTGTCAATAAGAAACGTACCCGTAACAAGCTCCGGGTCTTCCTGTGCCTCTGCCGCATTAATATTGAAAACCCTTCCGCGGCCTTGTCCATTCGTGTTCTCCTGGTTCGGGCAATTTCTAATAATGTGGCCCGGTTTTCCACATTTATAACAAACTACATTGGCATAACTTGCTCCGACACTACTTGCTCCGCCATTACTCGTTCCGACACCATTTGTTCCTTTCGCTCTATTAACCCCTGGTCCGTAGACCTCACACTTCGCCGCGCTATGACCATTTCTTTTACACTTGTTGCAAAATTTGGAGCAGAACCCCGAGTGATACTTTTCACACCTTTGGCATAGCTGCTTCTGATTGTTGTTGTTGTTGCGGTTATTATTGTTGTTGGGATGATTGTTGTAGTTGCTGTTGTTGTTGTTGTTGTTGTTGTTGGGCCGTGTGTTGTAGTTGCGATTGATGTTCCGATTATTGTTGTAATTGCTGTTGTTATTGTATTGGTGATTCTTATCACCGTTTTCTTCCCACTTTCTTTTGACTTGCTTCACATTGGCCTCTTCAGCAGTCTGTTCTTTAATTCTTTCTTCAATCTGGTTCACTAGTTTGTGAGCCATTCTACATGCCTGTTGTATGGAGGCGGGCTCGTGTGAACTTATATCTTCTTGGATTCTTTCCGGTAATCCTTTCACAAACGCGTCGATCTTCTCTTCCTCATCTTCGAATGCTCCCGAACACAATAGGCACAATTCTGTGAATCGTCTTTCGTATGTGGTAATATCAAATCTTTGGGTTCGTAACCCTCTAAGTTCTGTCTTGAGCTTATTGACCTCGGTTCTGGGACGGTACTTCTCGTTCATCAAGTGCTTGAATGCTGACCACGGTAGTGCGTACGCATCGTCTCGTCCCACTTGCTCTAGATAGGTATTCCACCATGTTAACACAGAACCTGTGAAGGTATGCGTAGCGTACTTTACTTTGTCCTCTTCAGTACACTTACTTATGGCAAACACCGATTCAACCTTCTCGGTCCACCGTTTCAATCCGATCGGTCCTTCGGTTCCATCAAATTCCAAAGGTTTGCAGGCAGTGAATTCTTTTTAGGTGCATCCTACACGATTTCCTGTACTGCTAGATCCAAGGTTATTGTTGGTATGTAGCGCAGCCTGTACTGCGGCTATGTTTGAAGATAGAAAAGTACGGAATTCCTCTTCATTCATATTCACGGTGTGTCGAGTAGTCGGTGCCATTTCCTTCAAAATAGTCAAATGGAACAAGTTAATCATACAGAATATTAAGAGTAGTTAATAGTATTTCGTAGCATAATATGAACTCATTTATAAAAGCTTTTTCTTCATATTAGCATTTTATAAGTTTAAATTCGGGTAGTACCTACCCGTTAAATTCATACTTAGTATCTAATATACAATTCAACTACTACAATTCTATATTAAAAACTAATTATAATAATATTTCGCGTTCAAACTTTTATACAATATTTTACAAACTTACAATACCGCTTATTTTACATAAAGCATGAAATATATGTAGTGACCCGAACTTTTCCATGTTTATATATATTAATTGAGATTGATATTTACATGATTAAATGTTTCCAACATGTTAAGCAATCAAACTTGTTAAGACTTGATTAATTGAAATATGTTTCATATAGACAATTGACCACCCAAGTTGACCGGCGATTCACGAACGTTAAAACTTGTAAAAACGACATGATGATATATATATGGATATACATATGGTTAACATGAGATTATGATAAGTAAGTATCTCCATAATTATATTAAGAATGAGTTATATACATATAAACAAGACTACTAACTTAAGGATTTCGAAATGAGACATATATGTAACGATTATCGTTGTAACGACATTTAAATGTATATATATCATATTAAGATATATTAATATATCATAATATCATGATAATATAATAATTTAACATCTCATTAGATATAATAAACAATGGGTTAACCACATTAATTGAGATCGTTAACTTAAAGGTTTCAAAACAACACTTACATGTAACGACTAACGATGACTTAACGACTCAGTTAAAATGTATATACATGTAGTGTATTTAGATGTATTAAAATACTTTTGGAAGACTTCAAGACATATATCAAAA
Organism: Rutidosis leptorrhynchoides; assembly: GCF_046630445.1. Taxonomy (NCBI): domain Eukaryota; kingdom Viridiplantae; phylum Streptophyta; class Magnoliopsida; order Asterales; family Asteraceae; genus Rutidosis; species Rutidosis leptorrhynchoides. The sequence continues at coordinate 310,745,670 of NC_092333.1, read as the reverse complement.
CACTCATACTTAACGAAAATGGTTACAGTTACTTTTCCATTCTTTTCTTTCATCAAGAATTCTAGTCGTATTCTTACCCGTATTATACACAGCTTCAAAACGTACTTACTATGAGTATATACCAATAGGAACTAGCATGGGATTCCACTTTTGATTATGTCATGTATGACTAATCAATTTTAACTTCTACCATGAGCTAGTCAACTAACTAGAACTCCTTTTAACCCCACTCACCACTCACCAATTACCACTCATCATTCACTCCATTTCACTTCTAATTCTCTTTCTAATTCTCTCTCAACACACACACACTATTATGAACGTATTTTTCAAGTATTTAATCATCATCTTCATCAAAAATCACTTCAAGAATCAAGATATAATCATCATAGGAAGAACACTTCAAGAACACTTCAAAAATCCCTTCAAGTTTACTAATTTACTTCCAATTTTTCTAATCCATTCCAAGTAATCATCTAAGATCAAGAAACCTTTGTTATATACAGTAGGTTATCTTTCTTATTCAAGGTAATATTCATATTCAAACTTTGATTCAATTTCTATAACTATAAACTATCTTAATTCGAGTAAAAATCTTACTTGAACTTGTTTTTGTGTCATGATCCTACTTCAAGAACTTTCAAGCCATCCAAGATCCTTTGAAGCTAGATCATTTCTTGTCACTTCCAGTAGGTTTACCTACTAAACTTGAGGTAGAAATTATGTTCATAACATTATTCAATTCATATATATAAAACTATCTTATTCGAAGGTTTAAACTCGTAATCACTAGAACATAGTTTAGTTAATTCTAAACTTGTTCGCAAACAAAAGTTAATCCTTCTAACTTGACTTTTAAAATTAACTACACACATGTTCTATATCTATATGATATGCTAACTTAATGATTTAAAACCTGGAAACACGAAAAACACCGTAAAACCGGATTTACGCCGTCGTAGTAACACCGCGGGCTGTTTTGGGTTAGTTAATTAAAAACTATGATAAACTTTGATTTAAAAGTTTTTATTCTGAGAAAATGATTTTTATTATGAACATGAAACTATATCCAAAAAGTATGGTTAAACTCAAAGTGGAAGTATGTTTTCTAAAATGGTCATCTAGACGTCGTTCTTTCGACTGAAATGACTACCTTTACAAAAACAACTTGTAACTTATTTTTCCGACTATAAACATATACTTTTTCTGTTTAGATTCATAAAATAGAGTTCAATATGAAACCATAGCAATTTGATTCACTCAAAACGGATTTAAAATGAAGAAGTTATGGGTAAAACAAGATTGGATACTTTTTCTCATTTTAGCTATGTGAAAATTGGTAACAAATCTATTCCAACCATAACTTAATCAACTTGTATTGTATATTATGTAATCTTGAGATACCATAGACACGTATACAATGTTTTGACCTATCATGTCGACACATCTATATATATTTCGGAACAACCATAGACACTCTATATGTGAATGTTGGAGTTAGCTATACAGGGTTGAGGTTGATTCCAAAATATATATAGTTTGAGTTGTGATCAATAATGAGATACGTATACACTGGGTCGTGGATTGATTCAAGATAATATTTATCGATTTATTTCTCTACATCTAACTGTGGACAACTAGTTGTAGGTTACTAACGAGGACAGCTGACTTAATAAACTTAAAACATCAAAATATATTAAAAGTGTTGTAAATATATTTTGAACATACTTTGATATATATGTATATATTGTTATAGGTTCGTGAATCAACCAGTGGCCAAGTCTTACTTTCCGACGAAGTAAAAATCTGCGAAAGTGAGTTATAGTCCCACTTTTAAAATCTAATATTTTTGGGATGAGAATGCATGCAGGTTTTATAAATGATTTACAAAATAGACACAAGTACGTGAAACTACATTCTATGGTTGAATTATCGAAATCGAATACGCCCCTTTTTATTAAGTCTGGTAATCTAAGAATTAGGGAACAGAGACCCTAATTGACGTGAATCCTAAAGATAGATCTATTGGGCCTAACAAACCCCATCCAAAGTACCGGATGCTTTAGTACTTCGAAATTTATATCATATCCGAAGGGTGTCCCGGAATGATGGGGATATTCTTATATATATGCATCTTGTTAATGTCGGTTACCAGGTGTTCACCATATGAATGATTTTTATCTCTATGTATGGGATGTGTATTGAAATATGAAATCTTGTGGTCTATTGTTACGATTTGATATATATAGGTTAAACCTATAACTCACCAACATTTTTGTTGACGTTTAAAGCATGTTTATTCTCAGGTGAATACTAAGAGCTTCCGCTGTTGCATACTAAAATAAGGACAAGATTTGGAGTCCATGTTTGTATGATATTGTGTAAAAACTGCATTCAAGAAACTGATTTCGATGTAACATATTTGTATTGTAAACCATTATGTAATGGTCGTGTGTAAACAGGATATTTTAGATTATCATTATTTGATAATCTACGTAAAGCTTTTTAAACCTTTATTTATGAAATAAAGGTTATGGTTTGTTTTAAAAATGAATGCAGTCTTTGAAAAACGTCTCATATAGAGGTCAAAACCTCGCAACGAAATCAATTAATATGGAACGTTTTTAATCAATAAGAACGGGACATTTCAGTTGGTATCAAAGCGTTGGTCTTAGAGAACCAGAAAATTTGCATTAGTGTGTCTTATCGAGTTTGTTAGGATGCATTAGTGAGTCTGGACTTCGACCGTGTTTTCTTTAAAAATGATTGCTTAACATTTTTGTTGGAAACTATATATTTTTAACATATGAATATTATGTGATATATTAATCTCTTAACGTGTTTGATATTATGTGATAGATGTCTACCTCTAGAACAAGTCCCATTAACTCACCTAATAATAATGAAGAGTCAAATGTAAATTGGAATGATTCGTGGACTGATTCACAAGTTCCCGAAGAGGAACCGGAAGAAGAGTCGGAACCGGAAGAAGAATCGGAACCGAAAGAAGAATCGGAACCAGATGAAGAAATAGAACCGGTGGGGGAAATAATAAAACGGTTAAGTAAAAGAAAATCCTCAACCAACCGACCAAGGTTAATTATGGTCAATGGTGTTTCCGCAAAGGAAGCAAAATATTGGGAGGATTACCAATTCTCCGATGAATCGGATTCCGACGAGAATTCCGATGATGTTATAGAAATTACCCCAACTGAATTTAAAAAGGCAAAAGAAAATAATAAGGGAAAGGGCATAAAAATAGAGAAATCTAATTACAACCCCGATAAACTTTATATGTATCGTCAACCCCCGAAGTCCTTAAGTTGTAACAATGACCCGGGAACCTCTAAACCACCAGGTTTTTCTAAACCAATGTGGACAACGACGGCTCGTATTAGGGGAACATCATATATCCCTAGAAACTTGGCAAAATGAACCAAAACCGAACAAGAAGAAATGAGCGAGTCAGAATAAGATAGTTGTATTCGTGTGGTGTAATATATGTAATATAGTGTGCTTATGCTTTATGATATATGTAAAAATTGCTTGTATTAATAAGTATTTTTTTTATGAATCTAACTCTTGTCTATTTACAGTATAAAAACACAAAATGGATAGACAACCCAATATTTTAAGAGACCTACCCGGAGACATGATTGATGAAATCTTTTCTAGAGTCGGTCAGAATTCCTCGGCACAACTATTTAAGGCGAGATCAGTTTGTAAGACATTCGAAGAACGTTCCAAGAATGCCTTGTTTATAAAAGGCTTTCGTTCGAAAGATGGGGGATATCACATTGGGAAATCCATAAGTTACGATGTGTTTACTTTGACGCATATATTGCGGGGAACCCAAATGCTATTTTACGCAATGGGTTAAGAAATTATTTTGACTCAGTATATCCGAATATAGGACTTCGTGATTTAGAAAAAGCGGCTAACATGCAACATAAAGAAGCATGTTATGCTTACGGGTTAGTAATGTTCGCTTCTCACCAAAGTGAGAATAAGAACATCGGGCTACAACTATTAAACAAAACGTTCCCACAAGTGACGGAGTCAGTAATTGGGGTAAGAAATGAGGTTTTTAGGTTATTACGAGACTGTTGGTCATTACGTAACCCTCGTTCCTTTGACGACGTTACAACACGCTGTCTTATCAACGGCCATAACGGTTATGTTCCACAAGACCAAGGATGGGAAGTAATCCTAGTAAAACCAGAATGCATGACTTGTTTCTGGACGTATGAATTACGTGTCTTTATTGCCTTTGCTGAACGACTTGTGTACTAGCTAGAATTATCTTCACAACCATCTTGTATCAAATTTATTGTGTGCTATATTTCATGCTATATGTAAAATAAGCGGTATTGTAAGTTTGTAAAATATTGTGTAAAAGTTTAAACGCGAAATATTATTATAATCAGTTTTTCATATAGAATTGTAGTAGTTGAATTGTATATTAGCTACTAAGTATGAACTTAACGGGTAGGTACTACCCGAATTTAAACTTATAAAATGCTAATATGAAGAAAAAGCTTTTATAAATGAGTTCATATTATGCTACGAAATACTATTAACTACTCTTAATATTCTGTATGATTAACTTGTTCCATTTGACTATTTTGAAGGAAATGGCACCGACTACTCGACACACCGTGAATATGAATGAAGAGGAATTCCGTACTTTTCTAGCTTCAAACATAGCCGCAGTACAGGCTGCGCTACATACCAACAATAACCTTGGATCTGGCAGTACAGGAAATCGTGTAGGATGCACCTACAAAGAATTCACTGCCTGCAAACCTTTGGAATTTGATGGAACCGAAGGACCGATCGGATTGAAACGGTGGACCGAGAAGGTCGAATCGGTGTTTACCATAAGTAAGTGTACTGAAGAGGACAAAGTGAAGTACGCTACGCATACCTTTACAGGTTCTGCGTTAACATGGTGGAATACCTATCTAGAGCAAGTGGGACAAGATGATGCGTACGCACTACCGCGGTCAGCATTCAAGCACTTGATGAACGAGAAGTACCGTCCCAGAACCGAGGTCAATAAGCTCAAGACAGAACTTAGAGGGTTACGAACTAAAGGATTTGATATTACCACGTACGAAAGACGATTCACATAATTGTGCCTATTGTGTCCGGGAGCATTCGAAGATGAGGAAAAGAAGATCGACGCGTTTGTGAAAGGATTACCGGAAAGAATCCAAGAAGATATAAGTTCACACGAGCCCGCATCCATACAACAGGCATGTAGAATGGCTCACAAACTAGTGAACCAGATTGAAGAAAGAATTAAAGAACAGACTGCTGAAGAGGCCAATGTGAAGCAAGTCAAAAGAAAGTGGGAGGAAAACGGTGATAAGAATCACCAATACAACAACAACAGCAATTACAACAATAATCGCAATAATTATCCCAACAATCGCAACATCAATCGCAACTACAACAAATGGCCCAACAACAACAACAACAACAACAACAACAACAACTACAACAATCATCCCAACAACAATAATAACCGCAACAACAACAACAATCAGAAGCAGCTATGCCAAAGGTGTGAAAAGTATCACTCGGGGTTCTGCACCAAATTTTGCAACAAGTGTAAAAGAAATGGTCATAGCGCGGCGAAGTGTGAGGTCTACGGACCAGGGGTTAATAGAACGAAAGGAACAAATGGTGTCGGAATGAGTAATGGCGGAGCAAGTAGTGTCGGAGCAAGTTATGCCAATGTAGTTTGTTATAAATGTGGAAAACCGGGCCACATTATTAGAAATTGCCCGAACCAGGAGAACACGAATGGACAAGGCCGCGGAAGAGTTTTCAATATTAATGCGGCAGAGGCACAGGAAGACCCAGAGCTTGTTACGGGTACGTTTCTTATTGACAATAAATATGCTTACGTTTTATTTGATTCGGGTGCGGATAGAAGCTATATGAGTAGAGATTTTTGTGCTAAATTAAGTTGTCCATTGATGCCTTTGGATAGTAAATTTTTACTCGAATTAGCAAATGGTAAATTAATTTCAGCAGATAATATATGTCGGAATCGAGAAATTAAACTGGTTAGCGAAACATTTAAGATTGATTTGATACCAGTAGAGTTAGGGAGTTTTGATGTGATAATCGGTATGGACTGGTTGAAAGAAGTGAAAGCAGAGATCGTTTGTTACAAAAATGCAATTCGCATTATACGAGAAAAAGGAAAACCCTTAATGGTGTACGGAGAAAAGGGCAACACGAAGCTACATATTATTAGTAATTTGAAGGCACAAAAACTAATAAGAAAAGGTTGCTATGCTGTTCTAGCACACGTCGAGAAAGTACAAACTGAAGAAAAGAGCATCAATGATGTTCCCATTGCAAAAGAATTTCCCGATGTATTTCCGAAAGAATTACCGGGATTACCCCCACAGCGATCTGTTGAATTTCAAATAGATCTTGTACCAGGAGCTGCACCAATAGCTCGTGCTCCTTACAGACTCGCACCCAGCGAGATGAAATAACTGCAAAGCCAATTACAAGAACTTTTAGAGCGTGGTTTCATTCGACCAAGCACATCACCGTGGGGAGCTCCTGTTTTGTTTGTCAAGAAGAAAGATGGTACATTCAGGTTGTGTATCGACTACCGAGAGTTGAACAAACTTACCATCAAGAACCGCTACCCACTACCAAGAATCGACGACTTATTTGATCAACTACAAGGCTCGTCTGTTTATTCAAAGATTGACTTACGTTCCGGGTATCATCAAATGCGGGTGAAAGAAGATGATATTCCAAAGACTGCTTTCAGAACACGTTACGGTAATTACGAGTTTATGGTCATGCCGTTTGGTTTAACTAATGCACCAGCTGTGTTCATGGACCTTATGAACCGAGTGTGTGGACCATACCTTGACAAGTTTGTCATTGTTTTCATTGATAACATACTTATTTACACAAAGAATGACCAAGAACACGGTGAACATTTGAGAAAGGTGTTAGAAGTATTGAGGAAGGAAGAATTGTACGCTAAGTTTTCAAAGTGTGCATTTTGGTTGGAAGAAGTTCAATTCCTCGGTCACATAGTGAACAAAGAAGGTATTAAGGTGGATCCGGCAAAGATAGAAACTGTTGAAAAGTGGGAAACCCCGAAAACTCCGAAACACATACGCCAGTTTTTAGGACTAGTTGGTTACTACAGAAGGTTCATCCAAGACTTTTCCAGAATAGCAAAACCCTTGACTGCATTAACGCATAAAGGGAAGAAATTTGAATGGAATGATGAACAAGAGAAAGCGTTTCAGTTATTGAAGAAAAAGCTAACTACGGCACCTATATTGTCATTGCCTGAAGGGAATGATGATTTTGTGATTTATTGTGACGCATCAAAGCAAGGTCTCGGTTGTGTATTAATGCAACGAACGAAGGTGATTGCTTATGCGTCTAGACAATTGAAGATTCACGAACAAAATTATACGACGCATGATTTGGAATTAGGCGCGGTTGTTTTTGCATTAAAGACTTGGAGGCACTACTTATATGGGGTCAAAAGTATTATATATACCGACCACAAAAGTCTTCAACACATATTTAATCAGAAACAACTGAATATGAGGCAGCGTAGGTGGATTGAATTATTGAATGATTACGACTTTGAGATTTGTTACCACCCGGGGAAGGCAAATGTGGTAGCCGATGCCTTGAGCACGAAGGACAGAGAACCCATTCGAGTAAAATCTATGAATATAATGATTCATAATAACCTTACTACTCAAATAAAGGAGGCGCAACAAGGAGTTTTAAAAGAGGGAAATTTAAAGGATGAAATACCCAAAGGATCGGAGAAGCATCTTAATATTCGGGAAGACGGAACCCGGTATAGGGCTGAAAGGATTTGGGTACCAAAATTTGGAGATATGAGAGAAATGGTACTTAGAGAAGCTCATAAAACCAGATACTCAATACATCCTGGAACGGGGAAGATGTACAAGGATCTCAAGAAACATTTTTGGTGGCCGGGTATGAAAGCCGATGTTGCTAAATACGTAGGAGAATGTTTGACGTGTTCTAAGGTCAAAGCTGAGCATCAGAAACCATCAGGTCTACTTCAACAACCCGAAATCCCAGAATGGAAATGGGAAAACATTACCATGGATTTCATCACTAAATTGCCAAGGACTGCAAGTGGTTTTGATACTATTTGGGTAATAGTTGATCGTCTCACCAAATCAGCACACTTCCTACCAATAAGAGAAGATGATAAGATGGAGAAGTTAGCACGACTGTATTTGAAGGAAGTCGTCTCCAGACATGGAATACCAATCTCTATTATCTCTGATAGGGATGGCAGATTTATTTCAAGATTCTGGCAGACATTACAGCAAGCATTAGGAACTCGTCTAGACATGAGTACTGCCTATCATCCACAAACTGATGGGCAGAGCGAAAGGACGATACAAATGCTTGAAGACATGCTACGAGCATGTGTTATTGATTTCGGAAATAGTTGGGATCGACATCTACCGTTAGCAGAATTTTCCTACAACAACAGCTACCATTCAAGCATTGAGATGGCGCCGTTTGAAGCACTTTATGGTAGAAAGTGCAGGTCTCCGATTTGTTGGAGTGAAGTGGGGGATAGACAGATTATGGGTCCGGAGATTATACAAGAAACTACCAAGAAGATCATCCAAATTCAACAACGGTTGAAAACCGCCCAAAGTCGACAAAAGAGCTACGCTGACATTAAAAGAAAACATATAGAATTTGAAATTGGAGAAATGGTCATGCTTAAAGTTGCACCTTGGAAAGGCGTTGTTCGATTTGGTAAACGAGGGAAATTAAATCCAAGGTATATTAGACCATTCAAGATTATTGATCGTGTCGGACCAGTAGCTTACCGACTAGAGTTACCTCAACAACTCGCGGCTGTACATAACACTTTCCACGTCTCGAATTTGAAGAAATGTTTTGCTAAAGAAGATCTCACTATTCCGTTAGATGAAATCCAAATCAACGAAAAACTTCAATTCATCGAAGAACCCGTCGAAATAATGGATCGTGAGGTTAAAAGACTTAAGCAAAACAAGATACCAATTGTTAAGGTTCGATGGAATGCTCGTAGAGGACCCAAGTTCACCTGGGAGCATGAAGATCAGATGAAGAAGAAATACCCGCATCTATTTCCAGAAGATTCGTCAACACCTTCAACAGCTTAAAATTTCGGGACGAAATTTATTTAACGGGTAGGTACTGTAGTGACCCGAACTTTTCCATGTTTATATATATTAATTGAGATTGATATTTACATGATTAAATGTTTCCAACATGTTAAGCAATCAAATTTGTTAAGACTTGATTAATTGAAATATGTTTCATATAGACAATTGACCACCCAAGTTGACCGGCGATTCACGAACGTTAAAACTTGTAAAAACGACATGATGATATATATATGGATATACATATGGTTAACATGAGATTATGATAAGTAAGTATCTCCATAAGTATATTAACAATGAGTTATATACATATAAACAAGACTACTAACTTAAGGATTTCGAAACGAGACATATATGTAACGATTATCGTTGTAACGACATTTAAATGTATATATATCATATTAAGATATATTAATATATCATAATATCATGATAATATAATAATTTAACATCTCATTAGATATAATAAACAATGGGTTAACCACATTAATTGAGATCGTTAACTTAAAGGTTTCAAAACAACACTTACATGTAACGACTAACGATGACTTAACGACTCAGTTAAAATGTATATACATGTAGTGTATTTAGATGTATTAAAATACTTTTGGAAGACTTCAAGACATATATCAAAACACTCATACTTAACGAAAATGGTTACAGTTACTTTTCCATTCTTTTCTTTCATCAAGAATTCTAGTCGTATTCTTACCCGTATTATACACAGCTTCAAAACGTACTTACTATGAGTATATACCAATAGGAACTAGCATGGGATTCTACTTTTGATTATGTCATGTATGACTAATCAATTTTAACTTCTACCATGAGCTAGTCAACTAACTAGAACTCCTTTTAACCCCACTCACCACTCACCAATTACCACTCATCATTCACTCCATTTCACTTCCAATTCTCTTTCTAATTCTCTCTCAACACACACACACTATTATGAATGTATTTTTCCAGTAGTTAATCATCATCTTCATCAAAAATCACTTCAAGAATCAAGCTATAATCATCATAGGAAGAACACTTCAAGAACACTTCAAAAATCCCTTCAAGTTTACTAATTTACTTCCAATTTTTCTAATCCATTCCAAGTAATCATCTAAGATCAAGAAACCTTTGTTATATACAGTAGGTTATCTTTCTTATTCAAGGTAATATTCATATTCAAACTTTGATTCAATTTCTATAACTATAAACTATCTTAATTCGAGTAAAAATCTTACTTGAACTTGTTTTTGTGTCATGATCCTACTTCAAGAACTTTCAAGCCATCCAAGATTCTTTGAAGCTAGATCATTTCTTGTCACTTCCAGTAGGTTTACCTACTAAACTTGAGGTAGAAATGATGTTCATAACATCATTCAATTCATATATATAAAACTATCTTATTCGAAGGTTTAAACTCGTAATCACTAGAACATAGTTTAGTTAATTCTAAACTTGTTCGCAAACAAAAGTTAATCCTTCTAACTTGACTTTTAAAATTAACTACACACATGTTCTATATCTATATGATATGCTAACTTAATGATTTAAAACCTGGAAACACGAAAAACACCGTAAAACCGGATTTACGCCGTCGTAGTAACACCGCGGGCTGTTTTGGGTTAGTTAATTAAAAACTATGATAAACTTTGATTTAAAAGTTGTTATTCTGAGAAAATGATTTTTATTATGAACATGAAACTATATCCAAAAAGTATGGTTAAACTCAAAGTGGAAGTATGTTTTCTAAAATGGTCATCTAGACGTCGTTCTTTCGACTGAAATGACTACCTTTAAAAAAACAACTTGTAACTTATTTTTCTGACTATAAACCTATACTTTTTCTGTTTAGATTCATAAAATAGAGTTCAATATGAAACCATAGCAATTTGATTCACTCAAAACGGATTTAAAATGAAGAAGTTATGGGTAAAACAAGATTGGATAATTTTTCTCATTTTAGCTACTTGAAAATTGGTAACAAATCTATTCCAACCATAACTTAATCAACTTGTATTGTATATTATGTAATCTTGAGATACCATAGACACGTATACAATGTTTCGACCTATCATGTTGACACATCTATATATATTTCGGAACAACCATAGACACTCTATATGTGAATGTTGGAGTTAGCTATACAGGGTTGAGGTTGATTCCAAAATATATATAGTTTGAGTTGTGATCAATACTGAGATACGTATACACTGGGTCGTGGATTGATTCAAGATAATATTTATCGATTTATTTCTGTACATACACTGGGTCGTGGTTTGACTAAATATTTATCGACTTAACAATATATATACATATATATTAAAGTATGTTCAAAATATATTTACAACACTTTTAATATATTTTGATGTTTTAAGTTTATTAAGTCAGCTGTCCTCGTTAGTAACCTACAACTACTTGTCCACAGTTAGATGTACAGAAATAAATCGATAAATATTATCTTGAATCAATCCACGACCCAGTGTATACGTATCTCAGTATTGATCACAACTCAAACTATATATATTTTGGAATCAACCTCAACCCTGTATAGCTAACTCCAACATTCACATATAGAGTGTCTATGGTTGTTCCGAAATATATATAGATGTGTCGACATGATAGGTCGAAACATTGTATACGTGTCTATGGTATCTCAAGATTACATAATATACAATACAAGTTGATTAAGTTATGGTTGGAATAGATATGTTACCAATTTTCACGTAGATAAAATGAGAAAAATTATCCAATCTTGTTTTACCCATAACTTCTTCCTTTTAAATCCGTTTTGAGTGAATCAAATTGCTATGGTTTCATATTGAACTCTATTTTATGAATCTAAACAGAAAAAGTATAGGTTGATAGTCGGAAAAATAAGTTACAAGTCATTTTTGTAAAGGTAGTCATTTCAGTCGAAAGAACGACGTCTAGATGACCATTTTAGAAAACATACTTCCACTTTGAGTTTAACCATAATTTTTGGATATAGTTTCATGTTCATAATAAAAATCATTTTCTCAGAATAACAACTTTTAAATCAAAGTTTATCATAGTTTTTAATTAACTAACCCAAAACAGCCCGCGGTGTTACTACGACGGCGTAAATCCGGTTTTACGGTGTTTTTCGTGTTTCCAGGTTTTAAATCATTAAGTTAGCATATCATATAGATATAGAACATGTGTTTAGTTAATTTTAAAAGTCAAGTTAGAAGGATTAACTTTTGTTTGCGAACAAGTTTAGAATTAACTAAACTATGTTCTAGTGATTACGAGTTTAAACCTTCGAATAAGATAGTTTTATATATATGAATCGAATAATGTTATGAACATCATTACTACCTCAAGTTTAGTAGGTAAACCTACTGGAAGTGACAAGAAATGATCTAGCTTCAAAGGATCTTGGATGGCTTGAAAGTTCTTGAAGTAGGATCATGACACAAAAACAAGTTCAAGTAAGATTTTTACTCGAATTAAGATAGTTTATAGTTATAGAAATTGAATCAAAGTTTGAATATGAATATTACCTTGAATAAGAAAGATAACCTACTGTATATAACAAAGGTTTCTTGATATTAGATGATTACTTGGAATGGATTAGAAAGCTTGGAAGTAAATTAGTAAACTTGAAGGGATTTTTGAAGTGTTCTTGAAGTGTTCTTCCTATGATGATTATAGCTTGATTCTTGAAGTGATTTTTGATGAAGATGATGATTAACTACTGGAAAAATACATTCATAATAGTGTGTGTGTGTGTTGAGAGAGAATTAGAAAGAGAATTGGAAGTGAAATGGAGTGAATGATGAGTGGTAATTGGTGAGTGGTGAGTGGGGTTAAAAGGAGTTCTAGTTAGTTGACTAGCTCATGGTAGAAGTTAAAATTGATTAGTCATATATGACATAATCAAGAGTGAAATCCCATGCTAGTTCCTATTGGTATATACCCATAGTAAGTACGTTTTGAAGCTGTGTATAATACGGGTAAGAATACGACTAGAATTCTTGATGAAAGAAAAGAATGGGAAAGTAACTGTAACCATTTTCGTTAAGTATGAGTGTTTTGATATATGTCTTGAAGTCTTCCAAAAGTATTTTAATACATCTAAATACACTACATGTATATACATTTTAACTGAGTCGTTAAGTCATCGTTAGTCGTTACATGTAAGTGTTGTTTTGAAACCTTTAAGTTAACGATCTCAATTAATGTAGTTAACCCATTGTTTATTATATCTAATGAGATGTTAAATTATTATATTATCATGATATTATGATATATTAATATATCTTAATATGATATATATACATTTAAATGTCGTTACAACTATAATCGTTACATATATGTCTCGTTTCGAAATCCTTAAGTTAGTAGTCTTGTTTATATGTATATAACTCATTGTTAATATACTTATGGAGATACTTACTTATCATAATCTCATGTTAACCATATGTATATCCATATATATATCGTCATGTCGTTTTTACAAGTTTTAACGTTCGTGAATCGCCGGTCAACTTGGGTGGTCAATTGTCTATATGAAACATATTTCAATTAATCAAGTCTTAACAAGTTTGATTGCTTAACGTGTTGGAAACATTTAATCATGTAAATATCAATCTCAATTAATATATATAAACATGGAAAAGTTCGGGTCACTACATGAACATAGTTTAAAATTCTTGAAATTTAACTTAACAAATATTTCTTATCGTGTCGGAAACATATAAAGATTAAAGTTTAAATTTGGTTGAAAATTTTCGGGTTGTCACAGTACCTACCCGTTAAAGAAATTTCGTCCCGAAATTTGAGTGGAAATGTCGTGAATGATAATAAGTATGTTTTCATGATGCATACGGGCTGAAAATTAGAGTTTTATCATCAACGAATAATTTGGATAAACAATCCATTTATATGAAGAGTACGAATGAAGCTAACATAGAAGAGTGAAATGAGTAAGTGTAGATTTATCTTATCATTTGACGTAGATATGATTGATTCCCAGATTTCAAGGGATTTGAAGAAAATCTTCTTAATAAGATTTGACTCTCCGGTAATCAAGGGAATTAGGATCCGCTTTAAATGCGATCGTCCATTTTAATTGTTTTGTCGGAGATTTTCTTATAAATTCACCTCCTTCATTTCCTTTCAACTCACACCTTCTGTTGATGCATTTTATGCAAGTCCCTAGACATCTACCCACGTCCATTGCAGGTACAACAGTTTACAGGCCACCATGATTGCTCGTTATTATCCTATCCGTGTTTTTATGTGATTACAGGAACTGCAGGAACGAGATTTGGATGTTTGACTATGTTAGACTTAGTCAGACGTACGAGTGAAGCCTCACTAGTATGACTGATAGGCTCATACGCACGGTTGATGCTGAGCTAAGTCACAATTACAACCTAAATGAGAAGACACGAGTGAGTGATCACCCTTACGGCTGATGAAGCCAACTCATACATGTGATGGATGAATCGTACAGGTGAGTCAACAGCAGGGGTATATAAAGTCTTATATTCTTCATTTTTAGGTTACGCCTCTCATTTGTTACACACACTCAGATCTGGTGAGCTCCTCCGATTTTCTTTCAGCCCAAATCACCCAGGTGGTGAATAATAGCTCTAGGTGTTTATCTAATCACACTTGATTTAGTTGTGGTTTGACTAAATTAATCAAAAAAAAAAAATAACCTATTCACTAGAGGGTTTGATTCACTTATTCCGCCATTGTGTGAGTTAAATCTGTTGATTTCTAAGTTCCTAGTCATGTTTCATCACCTTCTATTCTTTCCCCCTCAACTCATATTTTAAAGTATTCATCAATATGCTCCATCCAGTTCCGATTCTCGATATACTTCTAACTTTCATGTCGGTCATTCTTCTTTTTCATCTACCACCGGAAGAATCTATTTACTTCTACTATACTCTTGGGTTTATAGTGTTTCTAGTTCTCCCGTGTCTTTATATTGCTATATGCATCGATATATATGGTTTATAATTTCTGGTTTGTCGTTGGGCTTTATATGTTCCCTTATATTTCAAAGTCTCTGCTTCTGTCTTCTATAACCATTATCATTCACAGTTAATGCTCTCTTTTATTTGCTGCAAGTTATACCCCAATTTCTATTTCGGAGTTTTGTCCTTTTGTTTCTTCTTCTTGCGATTAAGTACCGCTTGTAATGGTCCAGAATTCACAGATATGAATTTCGGAATGAACATTGTTAATGTTTTAGGAAGGAAATTGTGATGGCACGATCTTGACTTGTCAAATTACTAGAATACCTTGGAAAAGGCCGAATCATCAAGAAATATTTTCTTGATATTTTAGAGGTTAAATAGAATACAAGAGTCGTATAACATGGCACATGATGATGTTATGATCTGTGAATCATCACGTTCCATTTAGAAACTCAGCATGACTTACTGTAATATAATCACATTGATCAAGTGTCATTATATTATACTAATTCATGCTTCAGTTCCCAACACTACCTCAAAATATTCCTATTTTAAACTTGAATGTTTCAGAATTTAGAAACTAAAATAGTTTCTTTTATGATGTAATACAGATAGAGCGAAGAGGTAAATGATTTCAAATAAGAAAAATTAAGAAAATATCTTCAGAAATATGGAGGATATTTATAATGAAAGGTATGATGATATTTTAGAATTTCTAATATCAGAGGATGATGAAGAATATTGTCCGCAGGGGTTTAGAGTTAGGAGCAAGGTATTCGTTAATGACTTCAGCAGGTACTGAATCATTTGAATCCTTTGAAGTCAGGTTCAGTCTTTGTAATTTGTCCACAGCCTCCTTCCTACTTTGCTCAATCCGTTTTCCAGTTCCAAAACTTCTCTTTTTCTGTGCTTTGCCAGCACACTTCATCATTATCATCCAACTTTTACCGTTTAAAGTCGTTTATAGTTTTTGCTGCTTCATCAACATTTTTTTTTCGGAGAACCAATTCGTAGTTCGGAGTGTTTTTCATAAACTTCACATTCAAATTAAGTCCAGAAGATAGACGTTATATATACACATATAACTGTTGGCGTAGACATGCTGCGAGATTTCAAAATACTGATTGCTAATTCTCAATGATTCGTATGGCAATTCTCATTATAAGATGCGAATGAGTAAATGATGTGGTTTCAATGAATAATTATAATGACTTTTTTTTGGAGAGGCTAAAGTCAAAGGGTAATGAAGTTGTTGGTACATCTGGTAATAATGTGGTGGAATGTAAAAGGTTCTCTGGTAACGATGGTGTATATCTCAAGGTTATAATAAGGTTAGTCTGACTGAAAAGTCGAAGTTGACTTGCTGGAGCTGTGACAAAACTGGCTACTTTGAATTGGAGTCGCAAAGTTATTTTTGCTAACAAATGCCAAAGAATCTGACGCGGATACGTTGTTTAAACTTTTACTTTGGTTTCAAGAGTTTTTCGGGTACATAACTGTGGGTAACATGTGGTTGGATCATCATCTCGATTGCTCATCATTCGAAGTGTCTTCAGAAATTTTCGAAGGGTTTGAACACAGATTGTAATCGTTAACATACATTTGATGTTCTAACACAGTTTTGAAGTCAAAATATAGCTTGTGAAAGATGTAAGGATCTAAGAGTGATGATTTTGGTCATATCTCAAGTTGAATTTTGAGATTTCAAAATCAGAATATGTAATTAAATTTTGAATGAGTATGGTTGTTTTGATTTCTATAAAAGAATGTATATTGTTGTGAAAGTAGAGAGTATAATGGATGATTTGCTGAATCAGATTCGAAGAATGTAACATATTAATTGTGAATTTATATATCTCTTGGGTATTACCTACCCGTTAAAAAAAATTTCACAATTAATATTTTGTACAAAAGAATTTTATTACAGTCTTTATGAAAATATATATATGTATATTTTCTTCAGATGTAACATAGATTTAATGAGTTAATGTTAAATTAAACTCATTTGATTTACGGTTGAAACTAGAATTGAATAATCCCTAAAGGCTTTAAAAAGTACATAACTTTTACGCAGTATTTCTTTAATGACATTGAAATTATGAATCAATACTTCGTTATTTGTTGATGTATGATGTTCGTTTCGTGGAATTCTTGTGAATTTCGCAAAGTACGAAAGATGTTATCTGAAAAGTTTCGGGTACATCGATGATGAAAGTGTAAAATCAAATATATACTTGATTTATTATGAATTGGAATTTGTTGAATTGCGACAGAGATTGTAGTTAACGCTGGTTAAGTTGCTGCCGAAGGACGTACATTATTGCATATTGTAATATGAATTAACCGAGTAGTTAAGATTCACACACAATAGCTTAGCATGGAAAGATTTATTTCAATATATATATATATATATATATATATATATATATATATATATATATATATATATATATATATATAATATACATATAATTTCTTCAGAGGGAATGAGTTAATTCTTCATAACTCGTTGATACAATATACACGTTATTGATTCGTAATGATGTCCACAGTGATTCTTGAACTGACGGAGTTTGTGATGTTATCTGTGTTGTTGATTCGGATGTTGACTGTACTGACGATGCTGGTAACGCTGACGGTACTGTTGATGCTGTTGGTAAAGCAAGTTTAGCTTGTTAATCACACACCATTTTTGTCAGGGTTTCTACTCTTCCTTCTATCATTTTAGTTCGCTTAACTGATGTATGGTGCCTAGATTAGATAATCTCTAAGACTTTAGAGATTACATAATCACCGCGGAATGTTTCTCCAATGAAGTTATGAATTAATACTTTGTCAGTTATTGTTGTTGGTACTCCTTGGTATCTATGGTGCGTATGACGTTGATGCTTGTGGGACAGATTGTGAAGTTGAGGTTTACGACGTGGTTGTGGTTGGAGGTGGTAATGGTACTGTTGGCGTTGATGATGGTGGTACTTGTAACATCCCGCGTTTTTCCGTTAAATTTATTTTAACACCGTCTTTTTTTTAAAAAAAATAATATCCCTCGTTATTTAATTTTAACGTCACCCATTTACACGAGCGTTTTTAAAATATTCATTTGGTTAATTCCCGCACCCGCTTTGAAACTTGAGGGACTAAACTCGCCAAAGAGCCAAACTAGTTGACTAGGTCAACTAGTTAACTCCATCCTCCTCCATTCATTTTCATCTCCACCATCTTCATTACTTCCATCTTTTCTCTCAACCTTCAAACAAAAGATTCATCATCTAATTTCGATTTAGCAAGCAAACATCAAAACAAACTACATATTCTTGATCCTCTCATCATCCTCTACGATTGGATACTAACTTCATTGATTTTGGGTAACATTTCTAAAACTCTAGATTTCTTTAAATTCGTGTTTTTGACTTGAAATTGTGTTAGTTAGTGTCTATGGCTCGTGTCTAGCATGAATATATGTTTTGTTTGCTCGATTTGTTGATTTGAGTAACTAGTTTGAACTTTTGAAGTGGGTTAGCTTAATCTTTGATTTTGGATGATTAAAAGTTGTTTAATTGTTAAAGTTCATGTTTTAATTGTGTTACTAGTATCATTAGCTACATTTTGATGTGTAGGTTGATTAAGAAAACTTCAAAAACCCGATTAAGGATTTTGTGATGTTTGACTAGGGTTTGATAGTTCTTGACATGAACTTTTGATGCTTGAATGCCATGAAATGTTAATTGTTAGTGTTTAGTAGTAATGTATGCTTCATTACCTTCAAAACGGCATATCATATGTGTAAATTGGTTGCCCGAATCATGAAATGCGTTTTACAAACTTGAAACTTTGATTATGAACGTTCATTGAACATTTGACGAGAATTTGATTATTTTAAATGCATGTTTTGATTGATAATATGTACTTAGTTGCATTCCTCGTCAAAATACCTTTCCAACGATGTATGATAGGCGTTATAAGTGTTTGCGGGTCAAGTGTTGTGTTAGAAAAGGTTTTGGTTCGTGCACACTTGGAAAAACTGACCAGAATTCTCTGCCCAGGTAGTGGCGCGGCGCGCCACATCCCCGCGCGGCGCGCAGAATCACCTGGCCAGATTCTGACCTCTTGGACCCATTTCACGTGAAATGTTTGACTAGCTACCGACCTCCGATTCACATGAAACTTGTTCTAATATACTTGTATATGAATAACTAGCATAGAAAAATAGTCCGGGACCCGACCCGAACGTGTTGACTTTTTCGTTGACTTTGACCAAGTTTGACTTTTAGTCAAACTTAACCAAACTTTTATGCAATCGTTCTAACATGCTTTTATACGTGATTCTTGTATGAAACTTGACAAATTGATTCACATGCTATATTTAATCGAGTCGTAACGAGCCATAGGACTAATTGAACACATTTCACCCGACCTTGTATCGTAACCGGTTAATTGATACAACTTACTTGTTTAGGTCAAGGCTAAGCAACTTTCATGCATACGTTACTTTGTGAAGTACTTTTATACTCGTGCACTCGAGGTGAGATCATAGTCCCACCCTTTCAAATACTTTTATACTTTTAAATCGTGGGCTGAGAAACATATACTTTATATACATTTATACGGTTTATACTTTCATACTTTGAATACAAATGCGAATACAAGAGCAAAGATACATACGAGTTAGAACGAAAATCCTCAAGTTCAATTACCATTAGTTACACTTGTAGGGTGTGAGCGAGAAATTATGTTGTGTGGCCATGCGGGTTTGACGAACCCTCATCTGACGGATGAAACGTATTTTCGGTATATAGTGTAGGTTCTAACACTATTATGCAGAGGTAAGATTCAGTTAAGTTTTGGTAATTGGGTGCTCGTGATACAGACAACATCTTTTGGGATGTATACGCTTGATATTCACTTTATACAAAATCTTATGGTTTACAAATAACATCTTTTGAGATGTATACTTTTTGATACAAACACATCTTTAGAGATGTATACGCTTGATACTAAACCTTGTGATTCAAAAACATACTTTTACAAATACATTTATGATCTCACCAACGTTTTTCGTTGACAGTTTTCTACATGTTTTCTCAGGTTCATACTTGGCTACTTGATACATGCTTCCGCACTCTTTGATTACTTGATTGGAGTCAACC
Organism: Rutidosis leptorrhynchoides; assembly: GCF_046630445.1. Lineage (NCBI taxonomy): Eukaryota > Viridiplantae > Streptophyta > Magnoliopsida > Asterales > Asteraceae > Rutidosis > Rutidosis leptorrhynchoides. Next base: position 310,725,354 of record NC_092333.1, on the reverse strand, counting down.
ATGCATGCATACGCTAGGGATAGCACTTTTGTATTCAAACTTTTGTTTACATACTTACGCTATTTATAGCAACTGTGTTTTTAAACTAATTATGTCGCAAGTTATTTCATTTATACTTTATGACTTTTGTAAACTTAGACTTGTTGTCGAACGGTTTTGTAAACTAAACTTGCAAGTCTTGTACCTTTCAAATGAATGCGACATAATTTTGGTCAAACGAGTCTCATATAGGGACTACGACCACGCAACGGGACCTAAGTTTGCGGCGCCGTCAAACATGTTTTGGTCGGGTCGTTACAAGTGGTATCAGAGCATTGGTTGTAGGGAACTAGGACGTGCATTAGTGTGTCTAACAGAGTCGTTAGGACGCATTAGTGAGTCTAGACTACAACCGGATAGTTAGCATTTGCATTCTGACATACATTTGCTATAGATAGCACTTACTTGACTACTTGTGCATTATACTTGAATCATTCTTAGGCAAACTTTTTAATGGTACCCAACCTTCATCATACGAACTCGTATTCCGCCACTTTTTCGTAACACACGTAAATTCATGATTCATACACGTATGGATGACGACGACTTCATTAGTCACACTTGTTCGGGAACTCTGTCTCCCGGATTGTTATTTGCCACCGTTTCAACTTACTATCGGTTTCCCACTGGTGTTTCTTACTATCTACTTTTTGGTGTTACTACCATCACTACTCTAGGTGAGTATCGTCATCAACATTTATCACTACGGTTGCGTGCTACTCGTTATCATGACTCGTTACTCTTTTCATACCTGAATACCTTATTGTCTGACTCGAACCACATTGACGTGAACAATCATTTATACACTTCCCTCGGGGAACGCTTCTTTATAGTTGCACTAATTCTTTCGATTCAATACGAGTCACGTTAGAGACGTCGTTACACTTTGTTTATTTTAAACTTCACGATTACACGAACTTGAATCTATAGGGTGATGTGGGAATGGAGGTATGAGTTAGCGTAATATAACGACACTCGATCAACGTGGTTATATTACGGTAAGACATACCAAAGTTCTAGTAACACGTGATGGTGGTTAGACTCGATCAACCTAAACACCACCATGAGCCATGTACATGACTTCATCTATTCATGTTGGACATCTGAAAACTCCGAGAATATTGATAACAACCATACCGGGGACACACCTTCGATTTTTGTCGAACTATACTTATGCTTCCGAATGAATTACCGATTCCTTTCGACTTCAACCGTATGTTACACATGCATACTATCTCGTCCTCGCACAGTCTTATTGACTAACTACAATTTACTCATTATGCTCGCATCGAGGCGGAAACTTCTCTCGCCTTACACTCGTAATTCTGGTTCAGGAAATCTTTTATTTTAAATTCTCAATGGAGAGAGACTCTTCACGTTATACTAGTATTCGCCTCGAGGGTGAATAGTCTCGACGAACGTATTTGGAAACCGATAAATCTTCCGCGACGCGAATTTTCTTGAGAAACTTGTCCTAACAAACTTGTTCAAATATACCTTACGGAATGTACTTTGTTTCGGATCGAGATCCTCGTTTCACTTCTAGATTTCGGAGTGCCTTACAAAAAGCCTCGGGACCACGTTTAGACATGAGTACCGCGTACCATCCGCAACCCGACGGACCGAACAAACATACGATTTAAACCTTAGAATCCATAATACGAGTTGTATTACTAACTTCAAATTTACTTGAGAAAAGTATTTTCCTTTAGCTTAATCCTCGTACTACAATGATTTTCATTCGAGTTTTAACGTCACATCTTTTGAAACCACATGTGACCGGAAACGTCATCCTCCTTTTTGTCGAAACCAAGTAAATGATGATCAATTCACCGGGGCCGAGCTTATTCATGAGCAATCGAGAGGATTTATTCATATTCAAGCAAGACCCAACGCGACTCGTAATCACCAGGAGCTATGCCGATGTTACACGTAAACCTTTCGAATTCCATGGGAAACCGCGTCACGTTAGAAGTCGCACCTTGAGGAGGTGTAAACCGTTTCGGGAAACATAGGAATGCTAAATCCGCGATATACTAATCCTTTTTGAAACCATGGAGCGTATTGTACCCGTTGTTTGTCATCTGGATTTTCCGACTCATTTGAGTCTCCGTTCATCCTACATATAACCTGAAGACGTAACTTGCTATTCCCTTCGATGAGTTTGCTATCGATGGTACACTCCACTTCCTAGGAGAACCGGTTGAAATTATGAATCGTGAAACCAAACTTCAATCCAACGTAAAAATCCCAACCGTCGAAGTTCGTTGAAATGCCCAAGGACGTACCTTCACTTATCCGTAGAATTTACAACGCAAGATCTCGAGGAAGATTCAACAACTACTACTTCCAACTAAATTTCGGGACGAAATTTCTTTTGAGGTGTGGATAATGTAACATCCCGCGTTTTTCCGTTAAATTTATTTTAACACCGTCTTTTTTTAAAAAAAAAATAATATCCCTCGTTATTTAATTTTAACGTCACCCGTTTACACGAGCGTTTTTAAAATATTCGTTTGGTTAATTCCCGCACCCGCTTTGAAACTTGAGGGACTAAACTCGCCAAAGAGCCAAACTAGTTGACTAGGTCAACTAGTCAACTCCATCCTCCTCCATTCATTTTCATCTCCACCATCTTCATTACTTCCATCTTTTCTCTCAACCTTCAAACAAAAGATTCATCATCTAATTTCGATTTAGCAAGCAAACATCAAAACAAACTACATATTCTTGATCCTCTCATCATCCTCTACGATTGGATACTAACTTCATTGATTTTGGGTAACATTTCTAAAACTCTAGATTTCTTTAAATTCGTGTTTTTGACTTGAAATTGTGTTAGTTAGTGTCTATGGCTCGTGTCTAGCATGAATATATGTTTTGTTTGCTCGATTTGTTGATTTGAGTAACTAGTTTGAACTTTTGAAGTGGGTTAGCTTAATCTTTGATTTTGGATGATTAAAAGTTGTTTAATTGTTAAAGTTCATGTTTTAATTGTGTTACTAGTATCATTAGCTACATTTTGATGTGTAGGTTGATTAAGAAAACTTCAAAAACCCGATTAAGGATTTTGTGATGTTTGACTAGGGTTTGATAGTTCTTGACATGAACTTTTGATGCTTGAATGCCATGAAATGTTAATTGTTAGTGTTTAGTAGTAATGTATGCTTCATTACCTTCAAAACGGCATATCATATGTGTAAATTGGTTGCCCGAATCATGAAATGCGTTTTACAAACTTGAAACTTTGATTATGAACGTTCATTGAACATTTGACGAGAATTTGATTATTTTAAATGCATGTTTTGAATGATAATATGTACTTAGTTGCATTCCTCGTCAAAATACCTTTCCAACGATGTATGATAGGCGTTATAAGTGTTTGCGGGTCAAGTGTTGTGTTAGAAAAGGTTTTGGTTCGTGCACACTTGGAAAAACTGACCAGAATTCTCTGCCCAGGTAGTGGCGCGGCGCGCCACATCCCCGCGCGGCGCGCAGAATCACCTGGCCAGATTCTGACCTCTTGGACCCATTTCACGTGAAATGTTTGACTAGCTACCGACCTCCGATTCACATGAAACTTGTTCTAATATACTTGTATATGAATAACTAGCATAGAAAAATAGTCCGGGACCCGACCCGAACGTGTTGACTTTTTCGTTGACTTTGACCAAGTTTGACTTTTAGTCAAACTTAACCAAACTTTTATGCAATCGTTCTAACATGCTTTTATACGTGATTCTTGTATGAAACTTGACAAATTGATTCACATGCTATATTTAATCGAGTCGTAACAAGCCATAGGACTAATTGAACACATTTCAACCGACCTTGTATCGTAACCGGTTAATTGATACAACTTACTTGTTTAGGTCAAGGCTAAGCAACTTTCATGCATACGTTACTTTGTGAAGTACTTTTATACTCGTGCACTCGAGGTGAGATCATAGTCCCACCCTTTCAAATACTTTTATACTTTTAAATCGTGGGCTGAGAAACATATACTTTATATACATTTATACGGTTTATACTTTCATACTTTGAATACAAATGCGAATACAAGAGCAAAGATACATACGAGTTAGAACGAAAATCCTCAAGTTCAATTACCATTAGTTACACTTGTAGGGTGTGAGCGAGAAATTATGTTGTGTGGCCATGCGGGTTTGACGAACCCTCATCTGACGGATGAAACGTATTTTCGGTATATAGTGTAGGTTCTAACACTATTATGCAGAGGTAAGATTCAGTTAAGTTTTGGTAATTGGGTGCTCGTGATACAGACAACATCTTTTGGGATGTATACGCTTGATATTCACTTTATACAAAATCTTATGGTTTACAAATAACATCTTTTGAGATGTATACTTTTTGATACAAACACATCTTTAGAGATGTATACGCTTGATACAAAACCTTGTGATTCAAAAACATACTTTTACAAATACATTTATGATCTCACCAACGTTTTTCGTTGACAGTTTTCTACATGTTTTCTCAGGTTCATACTTGGCTACTTGATACATGCTTCCGCACTCTTTGATTACTTGATTGGAGTCAACCATGCATGCATACGCTAGGGATAGCACTTTTGGATTCAAACTTTTGTTTACATACTTACGCTATTTATAGCAACTGTGTTTTTAAACTAATTATGTCGCAAGTTATTTCATTTATACTTTATGACTTTTGTAAACTTAGACTTGTTGTCGAACGGTTTTGTAAACTAAACTTGCAAGTCTTGTACCTTTCAAATGAATGCGACATAATTTTGGTCAAACGAGTCTCATATAGGGACTACGACCACGCAACGGGACCTAAGTTAGCGGCGCCGTCAAACATGTTTTGGTCGGGTCGTTACAGTACTGGTTATGCTGCTGATGCTGCTGCTGGTGTTTGTAATCTCTGCACCATATTCTCCAAAGCCACTACCCAAGCGCGAAGCTCGTTGACTTCTTCTATTACACCTGGGTGATTGTCGGTTCGGACGAGTGGATAAATAAAATCTAAAATTTGATGTAATATATAATCGTGACGAGATACTCTGGAAATGAGCGAGAAAATGGTGTTTCAGACAGGTTCGTCGGTAAGTGCTTCAGGTTCTTCGTCAAGAGGGCAATGTGGTGGATGGAAGGGATCACCTTCTTCTTGTCTCCAATGATTGAGGAGGCTACGAACCCATCCCCAATTCATCCAGAATAGGTGATGACTGATTGGTTGATCCATTCCAGTCACACTGCTTTCGGAGCTTGAGTGAGATTCCATTTCGGAATTCGAGTGACTTGAACTAACGACGAATTCCATTTCGTACGATTTGATAAAGGATTTTTCGATATAAAATGATTTTTCCGGCTATCTGGTGATATTCTATTTACATAGGATATCTATATATATAGATCAAAAGATTTCGTAGATTACGGAGGATTTTACGGGATATGTCAGGCAAAGTTTAAAGTAATAGATACGATAAGATATGATTTAGTAGATACGCTAAGATATGAATTTTCTCTATACACTACTCATGAAATTAATGTAGCAAGACGTGTCAAGACTAATAATGATAAGTAGGTAATTTCATAAGGATGATAAGTAGATGATTTCTGACTAGAATGATAAGCAAAACTTTTGACATGCAGACACGGTCGAAGTCCGGACTCACTAATGCATCCTAACGACTTATAAGTTAGACCCATTAATGCAGACCTGGTTCACTAAGACCACCGCTCTGATGCCAACTGAAAGGACCCGTTCATATACATTATAAACGATTCACAATAGTTGATTTCATTGCGAGGTATTTGACCTCTATATGATACATTTTACAAACATTGCATTCGTTTTTAAAAGACAAACTTTCTTTACATCGAAAATTGACAGGCATGCATACCATTTCATAATATCCACTATCCAACTATAAATTAATTTAATAATAATCTTTGATAAACTCAATGACTCGAATGCAACGTTCTTCGAAATATGCTATGAAAGACTCCAAGTAATATCTTTAAAATGAGCAAATGCACAGCGGAAGATTTCTTTAACACCTGAGAATAAACATGCTTTAAAGTGTCAACCAAAAGGTTGGTGAGTTCATTAGTTTATCATAATCATTTATTTCCATCCTTTTAATAGACCACAAGAATTTCATTTCCAGTTCTCATAAATATACGTCCCATGCATAGAGACAAAAATAATCATTCATATGGTGAACACCTGGTAACCGACATTAACTAGATACATATAAGAATATCCCCTATCATTCCGGGATCCTCCTTCGGACATGATATAAATTTCGAAGTACTAAAGCATCCGGTACTTTGGATGGGGTTTGTTAGGCCCAATAGATCTATCTTTAGGATTCGCGTCAATTAGGGTGTCTGTTCCCTAATTCTTAGATTACCAGACTTTAATAAAAATGGGCATATTCGATTTCGATAATTCAACCATAGAATGTAGTTTCAATTACTTGTGTCTATTTCGTCAAACATTTATAAAAGCACATGTATTCTCAGTCCCAAAAATATAAAGGGTAAAAGGGCAAATGAAACTCACCATACTGTATTTCATAGTAAAAATACATATAACATCATTGAACAAGTGCATGGTTGGCCTCGGATTCACGAACCTAAATTAATTATATATATTTATGTGTTGGTCAATATTTGTCTAACAAATTAGGTCAAGTCATAGTGTACCACAATCCTAATGCTCGAGACTAATATGCAAAAGTCAACAAAAGTAAATTTGACTCAAAATAATTTCCAAAAATCTATACATGATTAATATATAGTTTAAATATCGTCGTTTTATATTTTTAAATATTTTTTTAAAAGATTTATTAGAGTAAATAATATAATTAATTTATTAATAAATAAAATTTTATATTAAATTTATATAATAAAATATACTTTTATATATATTAAGTAATAAAATTTATAGAGTTCATTTAATATCATAAAGATAATATGATAGGTATTATTAAAGTAAGTTATTACACGTAGGAAAATATGTTTGTATCACATATTTATTTGATAAAATAATATCTATAATGATAGTAAGTAAAAGTTGTATTATTTTGTAATAATTATTATTATTATAAAAATATCAATATTTATAATCACTAAGATGACATTATGATAAAACGATAATTCTAATTATGATAACTTTAATATTTACGATAATTTTTAATATTATCTTTATAATAATAATTCTATTTAAAATAATAATAATAATGATATTTTATAGTAACAATGACATTTCTATTAAAATGATAATTTTTGTTAAAATGATAGTTTTAATACTAACGATACTTTTAATAATAATAGTAATGATAAAAATAATAAGAACGATAATTTTATCTAAATCAATATTTTATAATATTTTAATTTCATCATGATACTCTTACTCATTATTTCTTAATCGTTTCGTTTAATAGCTTTTAATCGTCTTTTATATCGTGTTCATAATAATGATAATAATAGTAATCAAAATAATTAGGTGTTACAAATATTTGTTTTAATTACACTAATATTAATAATGATAGTTACTATAACATTATTAACAATAATACTAATAATTATCTTAATGATAATATAGTAATAATAATAATAACAATAACAATAACCATTTTTAAATAATGATATATATATTAATAATGATAATAATAATAATAATAATAATAATAATACTAATAATAATAATAATAATAATAATAATTGGATAATAATAATAATACTAATTATAACTTTAACGATAATAACGATAGTAATAATAAAAAAAAAATTACAATTTTTAATGATAAATCCCTTTTATTGATAAAGATAATAATAATCATAATAATAAGATAAAACTAGAACGACGATAAAAACGACGATAATAATAATCATTTTTAATAAAAATATTGAAAATTCAATTGATTATAACTTCTAATCCGTTCATCGAAACCATTCGATATCTAAAGGAAAAGTTCTTAATTTTTCGCTAGCTTTCCAAGGACATGCATATCTTATACCTTCTCTCAACCGCAAGTGTAACTAATTCAAGATTCAACCTAACCTGTCTAAGGGCAATATCAAAAGTACAAGCATGCATAATCCTAAATACTCGAACACTAGTCAGGGATACACTATTAGTATGTAAAAGTTAAATTATGAGTACTCACGTATCAATATTGAGATTCAATATTGCAGGAAAGGTACGTAGACGCAACAGAAATGATAAACACTATATTGACCTCACGAGCATACCCATGGACCATACTCAATCACCTCCATAGCTATAACCCATAATTTCCTTAATCCTATCCTACTCGAAAAACAATTTCGAAACCACTCGAACAGCACTCCGTCGTAATATTTTATGTATACTAATAATATCTTGAAATAATACGGAGTAAATATATATATGTAAATCGATTGAGAGAGTTTAGAGAAAAATATTTTCAAGTTTCTATGAAATAATGAAACCTATTGAATTCTATTTATAATAGATTTTTGAATTATTAAAGTGAATTATTAAAGTATGAATTATTAAAGTGAATTATTAAAGTATGAATTATTAAAGTGAATTATTAAAGTATGAATTATTAAAGTGAATTATTTAAGTATGAATTATTAAAGTAAAGTAAAGTAAAAATAAAGTAAAGGTAAAGTTTAAGTATAGTAAAAGTATAAAACTATGTACGTATAATACGTGTATAAATATATATAATATTAATTTAAATCGTTATATATATTTAATAAAATAAAATATAAATATCTTTATCTTTATCTTTATCATACCAATTAAGTAGTGAGTTGTCAAAAGTGGTTCTAGATATTTATAAAAGTTATATACGTTTTAATAATAAAGTTCTTTTTAAACTGAAAACATTTCTGTACGTTTGAAACTAAATAGATCAATCGAGTCTTTATGAGATTCAATCTTCCACTATCCGTTGTCTAGTTCTCAGTGATTGACAATTTGTTCTTATTTATAAATCACTTTACCATTTTCTGAATATTGTTAAAATGGAAAGATTTCTGAAATCAACGTGGGCCTTTCAACAGAGACTTGTAATCATAATTCAATATATCTGATAATTCAATCATTTGATCTTATCTTCTAATTCCATTGATAAACATTTTGAAACAGATACAATCATATAAAGTATTTAATCTAATATTTTGTTTACGTTTCAAGTTATAATATATATATACACATATACATATATAATCATATTCGTTTAATGGTTCGTGAATCGTTGGAACTTGGTCGAGGTTGAATGAATGTATGAACATAGTTTAAAATTCTTGAAATTTAACTTAGCAAATATTGCTTATCGTGTCGGAAAAATATAAAGATTAAAGTTTAAATTTGGTTGAAAATTTCCGGGTTGTCACAATTCGATTCATACATATAAAGCTATCTTATTCGAAGGTTTAAACTTGTAATCACTAGAACATAGTTTAGTTAATTCTAAACTTGTTCGCAAACAAAAGTTAATCCTTCTAACTTGACTTTTAAAATCAACTAAACACATGTTCTATATCTATATGATATGCTAACTTAATGATTTAAAACCTGGAAACACGAAAAACACCGTAAAACCGGATTTACGCGGTCGTAGTAACACCGCGGGCTGTTTTGGGTTAGTTAATTAAAAACTATGATAAACTTTGATTTAAAAGTTGTTATTCTGAGAAAATGATTTTTATTATGAACATGAAACTATATCCAAAAATAATGGTTAAACTCAAAGTGGAAGTATGTTTTCTAAAATGATCATCTAGACGTCGTTCTTTCGACTGAAATGACTACCTTTACAAAAACGACTTGTAACTTATTTTTTTGACTATAAACCTATACTTTTTCTGTTTAGATTCATAAAATAGAGTTCAATATGAAACCATATCAATTTGATTCACTCAAAACGGATTTAAAATGAAGAAGTTATGGGTAAAACAAGATTGGATAATTTTTCTCATTTTAGCTACGTGAAAATTGGTAACAAATCTATTCCAACCATAACTTAATCAACTTGTATTGTATATTATGTAATCTTGAGATACCATAGACACGTATACAATGTTTCGACCTATCATGTCGACACATCTATATATATTTCGGAACAACCATAGACACTCTATATGTGAATGTTGGAGTTAGCTATACAGGGTTGAGGTTGATTCCAAAATATATATAGTTTGAGTTGTGATCAATACTGAGATACGTATACACTGGGTCGTGGATTGATTCAAGATAATATTTATCGATTTATTTCTGTACATCTAACTGTGAACAACTAGTTGTAGGTTACTAACGAGGACAGCTGACTTAATAAACTTAAAACATCAAAATATATTAAAAGTGTTGTAAATATATTTTGAACATACTTTGATATATATGTATATATTGTTATAGGTTCGTGAATCAACCAGTGGCCAAGTCTTACTTCCCGACGAAGTAAAAATCTGTGAAAGTGAGTTATAGTCCCACTTTTAAAATCTAATATTTTTTGGATGAGAATATATGCAGGTTTTATAAATGATTTACAAAATAGACACAAGTACGTGAAACTACATTCTATGGTTGAATTATCGAAATCGAATATGCCCCTTTTTATTAAGTCTGGTAATCTAAGAATTAGGGAACAGACACCCTAATTGACGCGAATCCTAAAGATAGATCTATTGGGCCTAACAAACCCCATCCAAAGTACCGGATGCTTTAGTACTTCGAAATTTATATCATATCCGAAGGGTGTCCCGGAATGATGGGGATATTCTTATATATGCATCTTGTTAATGTCGGTTACCAGGTGTTCACCATATGAATGATTTTTAACTCTATGTATGGGATGTGTATTGAAATATGAAATCTTGTGGTCTATTATTATGATTTGATATATATAGGTTAAACCTATAACTCACCAACATTTTTGTTGACGTTTTAAGCATGTTTATTGTTAGGTGATTATTAAGAGCTTCCGCTGTCGCATACTTAAATAAGGACGAGATTTGGAGTCCATGCTTGTATGATATTGTGTAAAAACTGCATTCAAGAAACTTATTTTGTTGTAACATATTTGTATTGTAAACCATTATGTAATGGTCGTGTGTAAACAAGATATTTTAGATTATCATTATTTGATAATCTACGTAAAGCTTTTTAAAACCTTTATCTATGAAATAAAGGTTATGGTTTGTTTTAAAAATGAATGCAGTCTTTGAAAAACGTCTCATATAGAGGTCAAAACCTCGCAACGAAATCAATTAATATGGAACATTTTTAATCAATAAGAACGGGACATTTCAGTTGGTATCAGAGCGTTGGTCTTAGAGAACCAGAATTTTGCATTAGTGTGTCTTATCGAGATTGTTAGGATGCATTAGTGAGTCTGGACTTCGACCGTGTTTACTTAAAAAATGATTGCTTAACAAATTTTGTTGGAAACTATATTTTTTTAACATGTGAATATTATGTGATATATTAATCTCTTAACGCGTTTGATATTATGTGATAGATGTCTACCTCTAGAACAAGTCCCATTGACTCACCTAATAATATTGAAGAGTCAAATGTAAATTGGAATGATTCGTAGACTGATTCACAAGTTCCCGAAGAGGAACCGGAAGAAGTCAGAACCGGAAGAAGAATCGGAACTGGGAGAAGAATCGGAACTGGATGAAGAAATAGAACCGGTGGGGGAAATAATAAAACGGTTAAGTAAAAGTGAAACATCCGCGACTAATCCTCCCGAACAAAGTCTTCAACATTTGGTTCCATTGCGATGATCGACTCCAAGTAATGTCTTTAGTATGAGCTAATGCACAGCGGAAGACTTAATTCGTACCTGAGAATAACATGCTCTAAAACGTCAACATAAAGTTGGTGAGATATATAGGTTTGATGCTAGCAACGTAATAACTATGGACCACAAGATTTCATATAATTAAACATAATACACTCGCAAGTGTATGTAAAAGTAGTTGAGCACTTGGTAACCATACTTAACATTTAAATCATCGCAGCATATTCTTAAATAATCGCTACACCGTACCAAGTGTAGTATACAGAAACGAAGTACTGTGCAACCGTTGAAAACTGGTCGTCCAGCCCGGTTGGGGTTGTCAGGCCCGATAGATCTATCAACAGGATTCGCGTTTACATTTCTCATGTAAATAATAGCCACCAAGTATAAAGAAATATGCCATGGTACAACTCAACATAGAATTTATTTTGATCACTTGTGTCCATAACGTAAATCATAAAATGCATGTATTCTCATCCCAAAATATTTAGAGTTTAAAAGGGACTATATACTCACCTAATGTATTTTGTAGTAAAAATACATATAACATCATTGATCAAGTATAAGGTTGGCCTTGGATTCAAAAACCTATATCAAGTATATATATTAACACCTCTAATTGTAATCAAACAGATTCATATATTATAAGTGTTATCTTAGTAAATTAGGTGTTTCATTAGTAACTTAATTAAATGTATTTTTGTATACTTTAAAGAAGTTAAGATATTAATATAGTTTTATTAAGCATATTTTTATATAACTAATTTAATTTAATTTTTTTTTTATAATCATATTGATAATAATATTAATAGTAGTATTGAATATAGTAATATAATTATAATGATATTAATAATAATACTAATAGTAAAAATGATAATAATAATAATAATGATAAAAATGTAATTTTTAATAAAAGTGTTAACTTTGATAATTTTAGTTATAATGATACTTTTAATAAAATAACAATAATATTAATAATTATTATAATTATAATAAAATATTATAATAACTATAATAAAATATTAACTTTTGTAAAAGTGATGATAATAATTATAAGTATGTTTATTAATACTAATATTAATGATAATAATAATAACAATAATAATAATAATAATAATAATAATAATAATAATAATAATAATAATAATAATAATAATAATAATAATAAAAATGTTACCTTCTTGAAACAAGTTTAAAAAAAATATATTGTCACGACCAAGATTCGAACACCCGACCTTTTATACACCCATTAACATACTTAACCAATGCACCAAACTCATTTTTCTGAAATTAAAACCCCCGATTTAAATATAACTCGTATCCTTCCTATTTTCTATCGGCCCAAGTGCCATTTACGGCCCAACAGCATTTACCCAAGCCCAACACCTAAACTAAAATTAATTTAACCCAGGATCATAAACATAACAGCCCATACTATCATTAAAATAAGTCCACGTTCCTTTTGCTTACACTTGGAATTCGATACAGTGTTTTTAAGCCGTCATTATCATTATCTAATCATATATCCGTAATTGAAGGGAAAAGATGGGGATCGGTTCTCTCTCTCTCTTTTTTTAATCGATGGCTATATCTTAAAATAATGGCAGCCCTTCGTCTTCATCAACATACCATACCATCATCTATCATCCTCTCATCATCAACATCATCTTCACATCGATTTACCATAATTATCATCATAATCTCTCATTAATCACCATCATCATACTTCATCGTTACTATTGGAAACAGAAACGTAAAGACTGCAACAGTAATATAGCAGTAGCACTAGAGGGGTTCAATGGTTGATTTTTGGGGTTTGAATTCGTACAGAAATAGGTGTGATAGCAGTAGCAGTTGCGTTGTAGTTTTATAATGATAACGAGTTGCAGACGGAACAGGCAACATATAATAATCACGGTTTGGTTCGTGTTAGTTGTAGAAGGAAACAGAAATAATAAGCAGGTCTTGGTGGTTGAATAAATGAAGGTGGTAACGATGGGTTATGGTGGTGAAAAGTTGTGATGGAGGCCGGTGTTTGTGGCGTTCGATAGTGGTGTTTTTATTTCTTGGCCGGATCGATCACAACAAAAAGGACAAAAGTTATCAAACAAATGGGTTTATGAGCTTTTAGTTGATACCTTGAATTGAAGATCAAATAATAAATCAAGATAACAGGTATTTGGCTTCGGTTACATGAGCAACTTGGGTCCGAAAACGGATAAGAAACACAGGAAGATCGGGTAAGGTGATGTTTGATCAAAGAAAGAAATTGGTGAAACGTGATTGTTGCGTCAGTGATGGTGGCGGTTCTCGAGCTCGGTTTTGTAATCGAACGAAAGAAGTACACATTAGTGAACAAGATGGTTGATAGTGTAATCAAATGATATTATGGTGGGTTTGTATATGTTTTGGAAAGAGAACCGAAGAAAGAGAGGGGAAGAGAAAGATTAGATGATGATGAACTTAAAAATAATTCATCAATAAACCTGTATGCTCGATGGATATATAGACAGAAGATGTAGACAGCTCTTCACAAGCGTAACAGATAAAAAAAATGAATAAATAATAGATAGATATAACACGCGTAATTATCTGCTTCTAAATATCTGAATTTTAATTATCTATCTTATATATATTAAATCTTAATATTTAGAAAATCTATTACTAATTAATATATTAATTACAATAATATAATTAACCTTTATAAAAACACCATTATTATTATTATTATTATTATTATTATTAATATGTGATATAAATAAAATAATAATAATATCATTACTAAATATAATAGATTATATATATATCAAATAAAAATACCATTAATAATTTTAATAATAATAATACTAATGATATTAAATATATTCGTAATAACAATACTATAACAATAAAGTTTATATCTAAAAATTATAACTCCATCTTTTAAATTAGTATTAATTCTAGTAATACTATAATAGTTTGCACATAAGAATTTTTTTTATTTGTATCATATTTATATAGATCCATTTAATACATTTATGTAAAATATTATATATATAATACACGTAATTGTTCGTGAATCGTCAGGCAGGGTCAAAGGTTAACTGATTATCCGAGTATAGATTTCAAACTTTCTAGACCTAACATTACAGATTTTTGCTTATCGTGTCGGAAACATATAAAGATTAGGGTTTAAATTTTGTCGGAAATTTCCGGGTCGTTACAGTACCCACCCGTTAAAGAAATTTCGTCCCCGAAATTTGGTAGAGGTTGTCATAAATAACAATAGGAATGTTTTTATGACGAATATGAGGTAATAATAGAGTTTTATCATTATTGGAAGATATGGATAAAACGATTCGATCATGTGAAGCGCACGAGTGAAGCTATCACAAAAGAATGAAATGAGTGAATATGGAATTGTTTTAACCGATGACGTGATTAGGATTGATTTCCAGAATTTAAGGGATTTAAAGAAAATCTTATGTAATAAAATTTGGTTCTTCAACGATTTAGGAAACAGGATCTCCTTTGATTTAATGCGGTAATCTGTTTTAATTTCTTTGTAGGATATTTCACTATAAATCCACCTCCTTCCCTTCCTTGCTTCCATACCTCACATCTCCTACTCTTCCTCCTCTATTTCATACCTTAAGGTATTCTTTAAAATGCTTCATCCTGTTCTGATTTTTGTTATACTTCTAACCTTCATATTTTTCATTCTTCTTTTTCATCTACCGCCAGAAGAATTTATTCACTTTTATGATTTCCTTGGAATTATAATGTTTCTAATTCTCCCGTGTCTTTACGTTGCGATACGTATTGATATACACGGTTTGAAATTTCTGGGTGGTTGTTGGGTTTTATATCTTCCCTTATACTTCAATGTTCGTACTTCTGTCTTCTATAATCATTGTCATCCACGGTTAATGCTTTCTCCTATTTGCTGCGATCTATACCCCAAATTTTCTATTTCGAAGCTTCATTCTTTCGTTTCCTCCTTTTCAACTAAGCATCTTTTGTAATGGTCCGGAATTCGTAGGTATGAAATTCAGAATGAACATAGCTAATGTTCTTAGAAGGAAATGGTAATGACACGATTTTGATCTGTCAAATTACCAGAATACCTTGGAAAAGACCGAATAATCAAGAAATATTTTCTTGATATGTTTAGAGATTGGATAGATTGTAAGAGCCGTGTAACATGGCACATGATGACGGTACTGTGAATCATCACATTCCATTAGAAACTTAACATGATTACTGTAATATAATGAAGTTGATCAAGTTTCATTATATTATACTAATTCAAGCATCAGTTCCCAACACTGCTTTAGAACATTCCTATTTCAAACTCGAAGGTTTCAGAATTTAGAAACTAACACAGTTTCTTTTATATTGTAACGCAGATATTACGGAATGATAAATGATTTCAGATAAGGATAGTTGTGAAAATGTCTCCAACAATATGGAGAATATGTATAACGGAAGATATGAAGATATCTTATAATATCTAAGATAAGATGTTGATGAAGAATATCATCTGAAAAGGTTTAGAATAAGGAGTAGGGTTCTTACTAACGATTTCAGCAGGCACTGAATCATTTGGATTCTTTGAAGTCATACTTATTCTTTATGATTTGTCCACGGCTTTCTTCATAGTTTCGCATAATCCGCTTTTCGGTACTAAATTTTCTGTCGAGCGTTCCTAACCCTCCTTTCTTCATCATCAACTTTTAGCCATTAAGACCATCTATTACATGCTGCTTCGTCAGCATTTTCAAAGTTAACGGATCTGGGTCATCGGTTATCAAACCGAGGTGGTTTCCGGAGAATTGTGTTTTTAGATGATTAAACGCTGATGGTAATTTGGTGGAATATAAAAGGTTCCCCAGTAACAATAAAGAGTACGCATATATATCAAGGTTGTTTCGGATGAAAAGTCGGAGTTGACTTGTTGAAGCTGTGACAAAATTTGGCTACTTTGATAAAATTTCGTAAGGTTGTTTTTGCTAATAAATGCTAAAGAATTCGACGCGGGTACGTGTTAAGCTGTAACTTTGAGTTCGAGAGTTCTTCAGGTGCATAAATATTTTCTTCCGTAAATGAAGTGCGGTTAGTTCAACTTCTCGATTGAGGGATTTTCAAGAATCATGAAAGATTTAAACACAGATTGTAACTGTCGAGATACAAATGAGATTTAAGATGAAATCAAGTGGCAAACTTGAAGAATTATTTAGTTTCATATGTTATAGTCAATATTTTAATTCATTTCAGTTGTCCAAAGTTAGCAGTCCAATAGTCCGATTGTCCAATGGTCCAAATAATTCATATATAAATTAATATATAATATTCGAATTAAATAATACGTATCGTGACCCGTGCACCGGTCTCAGTATTGATCACAACTCAAACCATATATATATTTTGGAATCCACCTCAACCCTGTATAGTCAACTATAGAGTGTTTATGGTCGTTCCGAAGTATGTATATAGATGGGTCGATATGATAAGTCGAAACCTTGCATACGTGTCCCGTTATTTATAATACGTAAAATAAATAAATATATATCATGACCCAGTATACAACGTGTTGTCTCAGAATTAATCCGACGTATTGTTGTACATGTGTCCCGACGGTATGTAATGTACAGAAATTAAATGACAATAAATAAAATTGCGAGAATGTAAATTGCGATAAATTAAATGTTAATCAGTTAGCTGGGAACAGTTAGCTAGGAACAGTTAGCGTGGAATCTTAACAATATTTCAATTAATTTATTCGTTTGTTTCTAACAAATTTTATCATGTCCAATGTTTTCTTCATTATGCCACTTGTTAGATTTTGATAA
This sequence comes from Rutidosis leptorrhynchoides, assembly GCF_046630445.1. Taxonomy (NCBI): domain Eukaryota; kingdom Viridiplantae; phylum Streptophyta; class Magnoliopsida; order Asterales; family Asteraceae; genus Rutidosis; species Rutidosis leptorrhynchoides. Next base: position 310,707,693 of record NC_092333.1, on the reverse strand, counting down.
GTCAAAATCCAAAGATGAAATTGAATGAAAATGGTTATTCTGTGGTGAACGGATACGTATATTGGTGGTTGTAAGTAGAATAGTAAATGACCGTTGAATCAGATTCGAAGGATGTACAGTGTAACTTATTAATGTGAAATCTAAATATTCCTCGGGTACTACCTACCCGTTAAAATATTTTCATCATTAACAGTCTGTACGAAAGAATTTTTAATTACAATCTTTATGAAAATATACTTGCATATATATTTTCGTCGGATGTAATTATGGATTTAATGAGTCAATAAAATATTAAACTCATTTGATTTATCGTTAATACTGGATTACATGATCTCTAAAACATTATAGATTTCATAATCACCATGTCGAACGAAGATATATGGGGTAGAACGTTACATAAAGCGAAAGTAATCGATGTAAAACGATATATATAACGAGGATTATACGATGATATTGAGGCGTGTGATGTTGATATCCGAGGTACAGATAGTGATGTTGAGATTTACGACGTGATTGTGGTTGGGGTGTTAAGAGTATTGTCGGTGTTGATGATGGTGATACAGATTATGCTGCTGGTGCTGTTGCTGGTGTTTGTAACCTCCGCACCAGATTCTCAAAAGCCATTACTCGAGCACATAGTTCGTTAACTTCTTATATTATGTCGGAATGATTGACGATTGGAACGAGCGGATGAATAAGATTCGAAATATGGGATAATATGTAACTGTGACAAGATACTCTGGAGATGAGAGAGAAAATGGTTTCTCGAACAGGTTCGCCGATAAGTGCTTCAGGTTCATTGCCAAGTGAGCAATTTGGTGGGTGGAAAGGATTCTTGATGTGAAATGATTTTCAGATATAGGATGATATTCTAACTTCATAGGATATCTATATATAATACTAAAGATTTCGTAGCCTACAGAGGAACCTACGGCATACGACAAGCAAGTCTACAAATGCGCTAAGATATGAATTTTTGTCTATACACTATCGATGCACCAAATGCAGTAAGACGTGTCTAGACTAAAGAATGATAAGCAGACAATTCCCTAAGGATGATAAGCAGATGGTTTCCGACTAGAGATGATAAGCAAAACTTTTTGACAGGCAGACACGGTCAAAGTCCAGACTCACTAATGTATCCTAACAACTACCAGTTAGACACACTAATGCAAGGCCTGGTTCACTAAGACCAACGCTCTGATACCAACTGAAACATCCGCGACTAATCCTCCCGAACAAAGTCTTCAACATTTGGTTCCATTGCGATGATCGACTCCAAGTAATGTCTTTAGTATGAGCTAATGCACAGCGGAAGACTTAATTCGTACCTGAGAATAACATGCTCTAAAACGTCAACATAAAGTTGGTGAGATATATAGGTTTGATGCTAGCAGCGTAATAACTATGGACCACAAGATTTCATATAATTAAACATAATACACTCGCAAGTGTATGTAAAAGTAGTTGAGCACTTGGTAACCATACTTAACATTTAAATCATCGCAGCATATTCTTAAATAATCGCTACACCGTACCAAGTGTAGTATACAGAAACGAAGTACTGTGCAACCGTTGAAAACTGGTCGTCCAGCCCGGTTGGGGTTGTCAGGCCCGATAGATCTATCAACAGGATTCGCGTTTACATTTCTCATGTAAATAATAGCCACCAAGTATAAAGAAATATGCCATGGTACAACTCAACATAGAATTTATTTTGATCACTTGTGTCCATAACGTAAATCATAAAATGCATGTATTCTCATCCCAAAATATTTAGAGTTTAAAAGGGACTATATACTCACCTAATGTATTTTGTAGTAAAAATACATATAACATCATTGATCAAGTATAAGGTTGGCATTGGATTCAAAAACCTATATCAAGTATATATATTAACACCTCTAATTGTAATCAAACAGATTCATATATTATAAGTGTTATCTTAGTAAATTAGGTGTTTCATTAGTAACTTAATTAAATGTATTTTTGTATACTTTAAAGAAGTTAAGATATTAATATAGTTTTATTAAGCATATTTTTATATAACTAATTTAATTTTTTTTTTTTATAATCATATTGATAATAATATTAATAGTAGTATTGAATATAGTAATATAATTATAATGATATTAATAATAATACTAATAGTAAAAATGATAATAATAATAATGATAAAAATGTAATTTTTAATAAAAGTGTTAACTTTGATAATTTTAGTTATAATGATACTTTTAATAAAATAACAATAATATTAATAATTATTATAATTTTAATAAAATATTATAATAACTATAATAAAATATTAACTTTTGTAAAAGTGATGATAATAATTATAAGTATGTTTATTAATACTAATATTAATGATAATAATAATAATAATAATAATAATAATAATAATAATAATAATAATAATAATAATAATAATAATAATAATAATAATAATAATAATAATAATAATAATAATAATAATAAAAATGTTACCTTCTTGAAACAAGTTTAAAAAAAATATATTGTCACGACCAAGATTCGAACACCCGACCTTTTATACACCCATTAACACACTTAACCAATGCACCAAACTCATTTTTCTGAAATTAAAACCCCCGATTTAAATATAACTCGTATCCTTCCTATTTTCTATCGGCCCAAGTGCCATTTACGGCCCAACAGCATTTACCCAAGCCCAACACCTAAACTAAAATTAATTTAACCCAGGATCATAAACATAACAGCCCATACTATCATTAAAATAAGTCCACGTTCCTTTTACTTAAACTTGGAATTCGATACAGTGTTTTTAAGCCGTCATTATCATTATCTAATCATATATCCGTAATTGAAGGGAAAAGATGGGGATCGGTTCTCTCTCTCTCTTTTTTTTTAATCGATGGCTATATCTTAAAATAATGGCAGCCCTTCGTCTTCATCAACATACCATACCATCATCTATCATCCTCTCATCATCAACATCATCTTCACATCAATTTACCATAATTATCATCATAATCTCTCATTAATCACCATCATCATACTTCATCGTTACTATTGGAAACAGAAATGTAAAGACTGCAACAGTAATATAGCAGTAGCACTAGAGGGGTTCAATGGTTGATTTTTGGGGTTTGAATTCGTACAGAAATAGGTGTGATAGCAGTAGCAGTTACGTTGTAGTTTTATAATGATAACGAGTTGCAGACGGAACAGGCAACATATAATAATCACGGTTTGGTTCGTGTTAGTTGTAGAAGGAAACAGAAATAATAAGCAGGTCTTGGTGGTTGAATAAATGAAGGTGGTAACGATGGGTTATGGTGGTGAAAAGTTGTGATGGAGGCCGGTGTTTGTGGTGTTCGATAGTGGTGTTTTTATTTCTTGGCTGGATCGATCACAACAAAAAGGACAAAAGTTATCAAACAAATGGGTTTATGAGCTTTTAGTTGATACCTTGAATTGAAGATCAAATAATAAATCAAGATAACAGGTATTTGGCTTCGGTTACATGAGCAACTTGGGTCCGAAAACGGATAAGAAACACAGGAAGATCGGGTAAGGTGATGTTTGATCAAAGAAAGAAATTGGTGAAACGTGATTGTTGCGTCAGTGATGGTGGCGGTTCTCGAGCTCGGTTTTGTAATCAAACGAAAGAAGTACACATTAGTGAACAAGATGGTTGATAGTGTAATCAAATGATATTATGGTGGGTTTGTATATGTTTTGGAAAGAGAACCGAAGAAAGAGAGGGGAAGAGAAAGATTAGATGATGATGAACTTAAAAATAATTCATCAATAAACCTGTATGCTCGATGGATATATAGACAGAAGAGGTAGACAGCTCTTCACAAGCGTAACAGATAAAAAAAATGAATAAATAATAGATAGATATAACACGCGTAATTATCTGCTTCTAAATATCTGAATTTTAATTATCTATCTTATATATATATTAAATCTTAATATTTAGAAAATCTATTACTAATTAATATATTAATTACAATAATATAATTAACCTTTATAAAAACACCATTATTATTATTATTATTAATATGTGATATAAATAAAATAATAATAATATCATTACTAAATATAATAGATTATATATATATATATCAAATAAAAATACCATTAATAATTTTAATAATAATAATACTAATGATATTAAATATATTCGTAATAACAATACTATAACAATAAAGTTTATATCTAAAAATTATAACTCCATCTTTTAAATTAGTATTAATTCTAGTAATACTATAATAGTTTGCACATAAGAATTTTTTTTATTTGTATCATATTTATATAGATCCATTTAATACATTTATGTAAAATATTATATATATAATACACGTAATTGTTCGTGAATCTTCAGGCAGGGTCAAAGGTTAACTGATTATCCGAGTATAGATTTCAAACTTTCTAGACCTAACATTACAGATTTTTGCTTATCGTGTCGGAAACATATAAAGATTAGGGTTTAAATTTGGTCGGAAATTTCCGGGTCGTTACAAAAAGAAAATCCTCAACCAACCGACCAAGGTTAATTATGGTCAATGGTGTTTCCGCCAAGGAAGAAAAATATTGGGAGGATTACCAATTCTCCGATGAATCGGATTCCGACGAGAATTCCGATGATGTTATAGAAATTACCCCAACTGAATTTAAAAAGGCAAAAGAAAATAATAAGGGAAAGGGCATAAAATAGAGAAATCTAATTCCAACCCCGATGAACTTTATATGTATCGTTAACCCCTGAAGTCTTTAAGTTGTAACAATGACCCGGGAACCTCTAAACCACCAGTTTTTTCTAAACCAATGTGGAAAACGACGGCTCGTATTAGGGGAACATCATATATCCCTAGAAACTTGGCAAAACGAACCAAAACTGAAGAAGAAGAAACAAGCGAGTCGGAATAAGATAGTTGTATTCGTGTGGTGTAATATATGTAATATAGTGTGCTTATGCTTTATGATATATGTAAAAATTGCTTGTATTAATAAGTATTTTTTTTATGAATCTTACTCTTGTCTATTTTACAGTATAAAAACACAGAATAGATAGACAACCCAATATTTTAAGAGACCTACCCGGAGACATGATTGATGAAATCTTGTCTAGAGTCGGTCAAAATTCTTTGGCACAACTATTTAAGGCGAGATCAGTTTGTAAGACATTCGAAGAACGTTCCAAGAATGTCTTGGTTTATAAAAGGCTTTCGTTCGAAAGATGGGGGATATCACATTGGGAAATCCATAAGTTACGATGTGTTTACTTTGACGCATATATTGCGGGGAACCCAAATGCTATTTTACGCAATGGGTTAAGAAATTATTTTGACTCAATATATCCGAATATTGGACTTCGTGATTTAGAAAAAGCGGCTAACATGCAACATAAAGAAGCATGTTATGCTTACGGATTAGTAATGTTCACTTCTCACCAAAGTGAGAACAAGAACATCGGGCTACAACTATTAAACAAAACGTTTCCACAAGTGACGGAGTCGGTAATTGGGGTAAGAAATGAGGTTTTTAGATTGTTACGGGACTGTTGGACATTAGGAACCCTCGTCCCTTTGACGACGTTACAACACGCTGTCTTATCAATGGCCATAACGGTTATGTTCCACAAGACCAAGGATGGGAAGTAATCCTAGTAAAACCAGAATGCATGACTTGTTTCTGGACGTATGAATTACGTGTCTTTATTGCCTTTGCTGAACGACTTGTGAAATGTCCCGTTCTTATTGATTAAAAACGTTCCATATTAATTGATTTCGTTGCGAGGTTTTGACCTCTATATGAGACGTTTTTCAAAGACTGCATTCATTTTTAAAACAAACCATAACCTTTATTTCATAAATAAAGATTTAAAAAGCTTTACGTAGATTATCAAATAATGATAATCTAAAATATCCTGTTTACACACGACCATTACATAATGGTTTACAATACAAATATGTTACATCGAAATCAGTTTCTTGAATGCAGTTTTTACACAGTATCATACAAACATGGACTCCAAATCTTGTCCTTATTTTAGTATGCAACAGCGGAAGCTCTTAGTATTCACCTGAGAATAAACATGCTTTAAACGTCAACAAAAATGTTGGTGAGTTATAGGTTTAACCTATATATATCAAATTGTAACAATAGACCACAAGATTTCATATTTCAATATACATCCCATACATAGAGATAAAAATCATTCATATGGTGAACACCTGGTAACCGACATTAACAAGATGCATATATAAGAATATCCCCATCATTCCGGGACACCCTTCGGATATGATATAAATTTCGAAGTACTAAAGCATCCAATACTTTGGATGGGGTTTGTTAGGCCCAATAGATCTATCTTTAGGATTCGCGTCAATTAGGGTGTCTGTTCCCTAATTCTTAGATTACCAGACTTAATAAAAAGGGGGCATATTCGATTTCGATAATTCAACCATAGAATGTAGTTTCACGTACTTGTGTCTATTTTGTAAATCATTTATAAAACCTGCATGTATTCTCATCCCAAAAATATTAGATTTTAAAAGTGGGACTATAACTCACTTTCATAGATTTTTACTTCGTCGAGAAGTAAGACTTGGCCACTGTTGATTCACGAACCTATAACAATATATACATGTATATTAAAGTATGTTCAAAATATATTTACAACACTTTTAATATATTTTGATGTTTTAAGTTTATTAAGTCAGCTGTCCTCGTTAGTAACCTACAACTAGTTGTCCACAGTTAGATGTACAGAAATAAATCGATAAATATTATCTTGAATCAATCCACGACCCAGTGTATACGTATCTCAGTATTGATCACAACTCAAACTATATATATTTTGGAATCAACCTCAACCCTGTATAGCTAACTCCAACATTCACATATAGAGTGTCTATGGTTGTTCCGAAATATATATAGATGTGTCGACATGATAGGTCGAAACATTGTATACGTGTCTATGGTATCTCAAGATTACATAATATACAATACAAGTTGATTAAGTTATGGTTGGAATAGATTTGTTACCAATTTTCACGTAGCTAAAATGAGAAAAATTATCCAATCTTGTTTTAGCCATAACTTCTTCATTTTAAATCCGTTTTGAGTGAATTAAATTGCTATGGTTTCATATTGAACTCTATTTTATGAATCTAAACAGAAAAATTATAGGTTTATAGTCGTAAAAATAAGTTACAAGTCGTTTTTGTAAAGGTAGTCATTTCAGTCGAAAGAACGACGTCTAGATGACCATTTTAGAAAACATACTTCCACTTTGAGTTTAATCATAATTTTTGGATATAGTTTCATGTTCATAATAAAAATCATTTTCTCAGAATAACAACTTTTAAATCAAAGTTTATCATAGTTTTTAATTAACTAACCCAAAACAGCCCGCGGTGTTACTACGACGGCGTAAATCCGGTTTTACGGTGTTTTTCGTGTTTCCAGGTTTTAAATCATTAAGTTAGCATATCATATAGATATAGAACATGTGTTTAGTTAATTTTAAAACTCAAGTTAGAAGGATTAACTTTTTCTTTGCGAACAAGTTTAGAATTAACTAAACTATGTTCTAGTGATTACGAGTTTAAACCTTCGAATAAGATAGTTTTATATATATGAATCGAATGATGTTATGAACATCATTACTACCTCAAGTTTAGTAGGTAAACCTACTGGAAGTGACAAGAAATGATCTAGCTTCAAAGGATCTTGGATGGCTTGAAAGTTCTTGAAGTAGGATCAAGACACAAAAACAAGTTCAAGTAAGATTTTTACTCGAATTAAGATAGTTTATAGTTATAGAAATTGAATCAAAGTTTGAATATGAATATTACCTTGAATAAGAAAGATAACCTACTGTATATAACAAAGGTTTCTTGATCTTAGATGATTACTTGGAATGGATTAGAAAGCTTGGAAGTAAATTAGTAAACTTGAAGGGATTTTTGAAGTGTTCTTGAAGTGTTCTTCCTTGATGATTATAGCTTGATTCTTGAAGTGATTTTTGATGAAGATGATGATTATCTACTGGAAAAATACGTTCATAATAGTGTATGTGTGTTGAGAGAGAATTAGAAAGAGAATTGGAAGTGAAATGGAGTGAATGATGAGTGGTAATTGGTGAGTGGTGAGTGGGGTTAAAAGGAGTTCTAGTTAGTTGACTAGCTCATGGTAGAAGTTAAAATTGATTAGTCATACATGACATAATCAAGAGTGGAATCCCATGCTAGTTCCTATTGGTATATACTCATAGTAAGTACGTTTTGAAGCTGTGTATAATACGGGTAAGAAACGACTAGAATTCTTGATGAAAGAAAAGAATGGGAAAGTAACTGTAACCATTTTCGTTAAGTATGAGTGTTTTGATATATGTCTTGAAGTCTTCCAAAAGTATTTTAATACATCTAAATACACTACATGTATATACATTTTAACTGAGTCGTTAAGTCATCGTTAGTCGTTACATGTAAGTGTTGTTTTGAAACCTTTAAGTTAACGATCTCAATTAATGTTGTTAACCCATTGTTTATTATATCTAATGAGATGTTAAATTATTATATTATCATGATATTATGATATATTAATATATCTTAATATGATATATATACATTTAAATGTCGTTACAACGATAATCGTTACATATATGTCTCGTTTCGAAATCCTTAAGTTAGTAGTCTTGTTTATATGTATATAACTCATTGTTAATATACTTATGGAGATACTTACTTATCATAATCTCATGTTAACCATATGTATATCCATATATATATCGTCATGTCATTTTTACAAGTTTTAACGTTCGTGAATCGCCGGTCAACTTGGGTGGTCAATTGTCTATATGAAACATATTTCAATTAATCAAGTCTTAACAAGTTTGATTGCTTAACATGTTGGAAACATTTAATCAGGTAAATATCAATCTCAATTAATATATATAAACATGGAAAAGTTCGGGTCACTATAACTTGTGTACTAGCTAGAATTATCTTCACAACCATCTTGTATCAAATTTATTGTGTGCTATAATTCATGCTATATGTAAAATAAGCGGTATTGTAAGTTTGTAAAATATTGTGTAAAAGTTTGAACGCGAAATATTATTATAATCAGTTTTTCATATAGAATTGTAGTAGTTGAATTGTATATTAGCTACTAAGTATGAACTTAACGGGTAGGTCAACCCGAATTTAAACTTATAAAACGCTAATATGAAGAAAAAGCTTTTATAAATGAGTTCATATTATGCTACGAAATACTATTAACTACTATTAATATTATGTATGATTAACTTGTTCCATTTGACTATTTTGAAGGAAATGGCACCGACTACTCGACACACCGTGAATATGAATGAAGAGGAATTCCGTACTTTTCTAGCTTCAAACATAGCCGCAGTACAGGCTGCGCTACATACCAACAATAACCTTGGATCTGGCAGTACAGGAAATCGTGTAGGATGCACCTACAAAGAATTCACTGCCTGCAAACCTTTGGAATTTGATGGAACCGAAGGACCGATCGGATTGAAACGGTGGACCGAGAAGGTCGAATCGGAGTTTGCCATAAGTAAGTGTACTGAAGAGGACAAAGTGAAGTACGCTACGCATACCTTCACAGGTTCTGCGTTAACATGGTGGAATACCTATCTAGAGCAAGTGGGACAAGACGATGCGTACGCACTACCGTGGTCAGCATTCAAGCACTTGATGAACGAGAAGTACCGTCCCAGAACCGAGGTCAATAAGCTCAAGACAGAACTTAGAGGGTTACGAACCCAAGGATTTGATATTACCACGTACGAAAGACGATTCACAGAATTGTGCCTATTGTGTCCGGGAGCATTCGAAGATGAGGAAGAGAAGATTGACGCGTTTGTGAAAGGATTACCGGAAAGAATCCAAGAAGATATAAGTTCACACGAGCCCGCCTCCATACAACAGGCATGTAGAATGCCTCACAAACTAGTAAACCAGATTAAAGAAAGAATTAAAGAACAGACTGCTGAAGAGGCCAATGTGAAGCAAGTCAAAAGAAAGTGGGAGGAAAACGGTGATAAGAATCACCAATACAACAACAACAGCAATTACAACAATAATCGCAACAACTATCCCAACAATCGCAACATCAATCGCAACTACAACAAACGGCCCAACAACAACAACAACAACAACAACAACAGCAACTACAACAATCATCCTAACAATAATAATAACCGCAACAACAACAACAATCAGAAGCAGCTATGCCAAAGGTGTGAAAAGTATCACTCGGGGTTCTGCACCAAATTTTGCAACAAGTGTAAAAGAAATGGTCATAGCGCGGCGAAGTGTGAGGTCTACGGACCAGGGGTTAACAGAACGAAAGGAACAAATGGTGTCGGAACGAGTAATGGCGGAGCAAGTAGTGTCGGAGCAAGTTATGCCAATGTAGTTTGTTATAAATGTGGAAAACCGGGCCACATTATTAGAAATTGCCTGAACCAGGAGAACACGAATGGACAAGGTCGCGGAAGAGTTTTCAATATTAATGCGGCAGAGGCACAGGAAGACTCGGAGCTTGTTACGGGTACGCTTCTTATTGACAATAAATCTGCTTACATTTTATTTGATTCGGGTGCGGATAGAAGCTATATGAGTAGAGATTTTTGTGCAAAATTAAGTTGTCCATTGACGCCGTTGGATAGTAAATTTTTACTCGAATTAGCAAATGGTAAATTAATTTCAGCAGATAATATATGTCGGAATCGAGAAATTAAACTGGTTAGCGAAACATTTAAGATTGATTTGATACCAGTAGAGTTAGGGAGTTTTGATGTGATAATCGGTATGGACTGGTTGAAAGAAGTGAAAGCAGAGATCGTTTGTTACAAAAATGCAATTCGCATTATACGAGAAAAAGGAAAACCCTTAATGGTGTACGGAGAAAAGGGCAACACGAAGCTACATCTTATTAGTAATTTGAAGGCACAAAAACTAATAAGAAAAGGTTGCTATGCTGTTCTAGCACACGTCGAGAAAGTACAAACTGAAGAAAAGAGCATCAATGATGTTCCCATTGCAAAAGAATTTCCCGATGTATTTCCGAAAGAATTACTGGGATTACCCCCACATCGATCCGTTGAATTTCAAATAGATCTTGTACCAGGAGCTGCACCAATAGCTCGTGCTCTTTACAGACTCGCACCCAGCGAGATGAAAGAACTGCAAAGCCAATTACAAGAACCTTTAGAGCGTGGTTTCATTCGACCAAGCACATCACCGTGGGGAGCTCCTATTTTGTTTGTCAAGAAGAAAGATGGTACATTTAGGTTGTGTATCGACTACCGAGAGTTGAACAAAATTACCATCAAGAATCGCTACACACTACCGAGAATCGACGACTTATTTGATCAACTACAAGGCTCGTCTGTTTATTCAAAGATTGACTTACGTTCCGGGTATCATCAAATGCGGGTGAAAGAAGATGATATTCCAAAGACTGCTTTCATAACACGTTACGGTCATTACGAGTTTATGGTCATGCCGTTTGGTTTAACTAATGCACCAGCTGTGTTCATGGACCTTATGAACCGAGTGTGTGGACCATACCTTGACAAGTTTGTCATTGTTTTCATTGATGATATACTTATTTACTCAAAGAATGACCAAGAACACGGTGAACATTTGAGAAAGGTGTTAGAAGTATTGAGGAAGGAAGAATTATACGCTAAGTTTTCAAAGTGTGCATTTTGGTTGGAAGAAGTTCAATTCCTCGGTCACATAGTGAACAAAGAAGGTATTAAGGTGGATCCGGCAAAGATAGAAACTGTTGAAAAGTGGGAAACCCCGAAAACTCCGAAACACATACGCCAGTTTTTAGGACTAGCTGGTTACTACAGAATGTTCATCCAAGACTTTTCCAGAATAGCAAAACCCTTGACTGCATTAACGCATAAAGGGAAGAAATTTGAATGGAATGATGAACAAGAGAAAGCGTTTCAGTTATTGAAGAAAAAGCTAACTACGGCACCTATATTGTCATTGCCTAAAGGGAATGATGATTTTGTGATTTATTGTGACGCATCAAAGTAAGGTCTCGGTTGTGTATTAATGCACCGAACGAAGGTGATTTCTTATGCGTCTAGACAATTGAAGATTCACGAACAAAATTATACGACGCATGATTTGGAATTAGGCGCGGTTGTTTTTGCATTAAAGACTTGGAGGCACTACTTATATGGGGTCAAAAGTATTATATATACCGACCACAAAAATCTTCAACACATATTTAATCAGAAACAACTGAATATGAGGCAGCATAGGTGGATTGAATTGTGGACCACAAAAGTATTATATATACCGACCACAAAAGTCTTTAAAAGTATTATATATATCCAACTTTGAGATTCGTTACCACCCGGGGAAGGCAAATGTGGTGGCCGATGCCTTGAGCAGGAAGGACAGAGAACCCATTCGAGTAAAATCTATGAATATAATGATTCATAATAACCTTACTACTCAAATAAAGGAGGCGCAACAAGGAGTTTTAAAAAAGGGAAATTTAAAGGATGAAATACCCAAAGGATCGGAGAAGCATCTTAATATTCGGGAAGACGGAACCCGGTATAGGGCTGAAAGGATTTGGGTACCAAAATTTGGAGATATGAGAGAAATGGTACTTAGAGAAGCTCATAAAACCAGATACTCAATACATCCTGGAACGGGGAAGATGTACAAGGATCTCAAGAAACATTTTTGGTGGCCAGGTATGAAAGCCGATGTTGCTAAATACGTAGGAGAATGTTTGACGTGTTCTAAGGTCAAAGCTGAGCATCAGAAACCATCAGGTCTACTTCAACAACCCGAAATCCCGGAATGGAAATGGGAAAACATTACCATGGATTTCATCACTAAATTGCCAAGGACTGCAAGTGGTTTTGATACTATTTGGGTAATAGTTGATCGTCTCACTAAATCAGCACACTTCCTGCCAATAAGAGAAGATGACAAGATGGAGAAGTTAGCACGACTGTATTTGAAGGAAGTCGTCTCCAGACATGGAATACCAATCTCTATTATATCTGATAGGGATGGCAAATTTATTTCAAGGTTCTGGCAGACATTACAGCAAGCATTAGGAACTCGTCTAGACATGAGTACTCCCTATCATCCACAAACTGATGGGCAGAGCGAAAGGATGATACAAACGCTTGAGGACATGTTACGAGCATGTGTTATTGATTTTGAAAACAGTTGGGATCGACATCTACCGTTAGCAGAATTTTCCTACAACAACAGCTACCATTCAAGCATTGAGATGGCGCCGTTTGAAGCACTTTATGGTAGAAAGTGCAGGTCTCCGATTTGTTGGAGTGAAGTGGGGGATAGACAGATTACGGGTCCGGAGATTATACAAGAAACTACCGAGAAGATCATCCAAATTCAACAACGGTTGAAAACCGCCCAAAGTTGACAAAAGAGCTACGCTGACATTAAAAGAAAAGATATAGAATTTGAAATTGGAGAGATGGTCATGCTTAAAGTTGCACCTTGGAAAGGCGTTGTACGATTTGGTAAACGAGGGAAATTAAATCCAAGGTATATTGGACCATTCAAGATTATTGATCGTGTCGGACCAGTAGCTTACCGACTTGAGTTACCTCAACAACTCGCAGCTGTACATAACACTTTCCACGTCTCGAATTTGAAGAAATGTTTTGCTAAAGAAGATCTCACTATTCCGTTAGATGAAATCCAAATCAACGAAAAACTTCAATTCATCGAAGAACCCGTCGAAATAATGGATCGTGAGGTTAAAAGACATAAGCAAAACAAGATACCAATTGTTAAGGTTCGATGGAATGCTCGTAGAGGACCCGAGTTCACCTGGAAGCGTGAAGATCAGATGAAGAAGAAATACCCGCATCGATTTCCAGAAGATTCGTCAACACCTTCAACAGCTTAAAATTTCGGGACGAAATTTATTTAACGGGTAGGTACTGTAGTGACCCGAACTTTTCCATGTTTATATATATTAATTGAGATTGATATTTACATGATTAAATGTTTCCAACATGTTAAGCAATCAAACTTGTTAAGACTTGATTAATTGAAATATGTTTCATATAGACAATTGACCACCCAAGTTGACCGGTGATTCACGAACGTTAAAACTTGTAAAAACTATATGATGACATATATATGGATATATATATAGTTAACATGATACTATGATAAGTAAACATATTATTAAGTATATTAACAATGAACTACATATGTAAAAACAAGACTACTAACTTAATGATTTTTAAACGAGACATATATGTAACGATTATCGTTGTAAAGACATTTAATGTATATATATCATATTAAGAGATATTCATACATGATAATATCATGATAATATAATAATTTAAAATCTCCTTTGATATTATAAACATTGGGTTAACAACATTTAACAAGATCGTTAACCTAAAGGTTTCAAAACAACACTTACATGTAACGACTAACGATGACTTAACGACTCAGTTAAAATGTATATACATGTAGTGTTTTAATATGTATTTATACACTTTTGAAAGACTTCAATACACTTATCAAAATACTTCTACTTAACAAAAATGCTTACAATTACATCCTCATTCAGTTTCATTAACAATTCTACTCGTATGCACCCGTACTCGTACTAGTACAATACACAGCTTTTAGATGTATGTACTATTGGTATATACACTCCAATGATCAGCTCTTAGCAGCTCATGTGAGTCACCTAACACATGTGAGAACCATCATTTGGCAATTAGCATGAAATATCTCATAAAATTACAAAAATATGAGTAATCATTCATGACTTATTTACATGAAAACAAAATTACATATCCTTTATATCTAATCCATACACCAACGACCAAAAACACCTACAAACACTTTCATTCTTCAATTTTCTTCATCTAATTGATCTCTCTCAAGTTCTATCTTCAAGTTCTAAGTGTTCTTCATATATTCTACAAGTTCTAGTTACATAAAATCAAGAATACTTTCAAGTTTGCTAGCTCACTTCCAATCTTGTAAGGTGATCATCCAACCTCAAGAAATCTTTGTTTCTTACAGTAGGTTATCATTCTAATACAAGGTAATAATTATATTCAAACTTTGGTTCAATTTCTATAACTATAACAATCTTATTTCAAGTGATGATCTTACTTGAACTTGTTTTCGTGTCATGATTCTGCTTCAAGAACTACGAGCCATCCAAGGATCCGTTGAAGCTAGATCCATTTTTCTCTTTTCCAGTAGGTTTATCCAAGGAACTTAAGGTAGTAATGATGTTCATAACATCATTCGATTCATACATATAAAGCTATCTTATTCGAAGGTTTAAACTTGTAATCACTAGAACATAGTTTAGTTAATTCTAAACTTGTTCGCAAACAAAAGTTAATCCTTCTAACTTGAAATATGAAATCTTGTGGTCTATTATTATGATTTGATATATATAGGTTAAACCTATAACTCACCAACATTTTTGTTGACGTTTTAAGCATGTTTATTCTCAGGTGATTATTAAGAGCTTCCGCTGTCGCATGCTTAAATAATGACGAGATTTGGAGTCCATGCTTGTATGATATTGTGTAAAAACTGCATTCAAGAAACTTATTTTGTTGTAACATATTTGTATTGTAAACCATTATGTAATGGTCGTGTGTAAACAGGATATTTTAGATTATCATTATTTGATAATCTACGTAAAGCTTTTTCAAACCTTTATCTATGAAATAAAGGTTATGGTTTGTTTTAAAAATGAATGCAGTCTTTGAAAAACGTCTCATATAGAGGTCAAAACCTCGCAACGAAATCAATTAATATGGAACATTTTTAATCAATAAGAACGGGACATTTCAAACTTAAAACATCAAAACAAGCTCTAATTTCTCCAAGAACAAAACAGTTGACTTTTGACAATTTAACTTTGACTCGCAAATTCGAATTCGTTATTAAGAATTGGAACTTGAGATTTTGCAGGAAGTGTAAGTAAATGATTCCTAACAACTCTGCATTTTTAGTTTTTGAAAGTTGTTTCGAATTTACGTTAGTGTATATTACTGTGAAGAACTCAAGAACTCAAAAATTGATTTTTAGATTAAGAGTATTATAGGTTATGATTACAACATGAATTGTGTTGCAAATCATTCCTATAATCTTTATGGATCATCAAATTAACTGGAGATATCAAAACAAACTCGAATTTGATTCAAGAACACTTAGTTGACTTTTAAAACCCAAAACTTTGACTGTCAAATTAGAGATTAATAGAAAGAATTGAGGATTGAAAACTTACAGATAGTTTGATTAGATCATTCCTAACGACACTGCATTATTAGATTTTGAGAATTCACTTGAAATCGAGCTTTTGTTAAATTGAACCAAGAACAGAGCACGACTTGTTTTTCTAAATTTATTTGTTTTAGTTCTCTCTCAATTATGGATGTATAGATATACTGAATGATTATTGTGATTGAAATAGACTTGTAACAACATCCGACAGGAAACAAAATCAGATACATTCTCGATGGCTATGTGTAACAAACTGGTATCCTTTTTCTATTTTTTTTTAAATTATATAATAATTACAAGATATATTAGTAATAATAAATAATAATACTGATTAATAATAATAGAAGTACTAGAAATACCAATATAGTTAATAATATTACTAATAATAATAATATTATTGTTAATAGACAAGTATAATAAATGATAAATAATAATATAAAAATTTTAATGATAAAAATAATTAATAATTCTAATAATAATAATAATAGTTCTTAATGATAATATTAATAATAAAATCTAATAACAATACTAATAAATATAATAATGATAATAAAAATAATAATAATGATAATAATATCAATAATAATAATAATTGTATTGATAATAATTATTAGTAGTATTATTAAGAATCATAAAATTTATAACTTTAATAAGTTTACTAATAATAATCAAAATAAAACGATAATAATAATAGGTTTATTTATACTAATAATAATACTACTTATCATAATATTGTTGATAATAATAATATTAATAATTTTGATAATATAATAACTTATGTCAAATTTCATATTATGGATACCAATATTGATACTAATAGTGAAATTAATGGTAATGATATTAATATTACAAATATAGTACTATCAATTATATAACTTATTGAATCTTTAATATTTATAAATTACAATATATATCATATTAATTATGTATATATCTGTCAAAACCCGTCCTTAACCATAAGAACGAGTTAGATAACGTATGATTTCATTGCGAGGTATTGACCTCTATATGCGACATTTTTAAAAGAACAACTGCATTTATTTTACATTACAAACCATAACTCTTATGTTAATACAAGCTTTAGACAATATAAAGATGATTATCGTTTAGCGATAATCTTAGACTTACAAACTTTACATGTGATGATAACAATACGATTTCTAGCATATTTTACATTACAATTCCTCGGATATGCAGTTTTATTTTTGACACAAATATGCATACTCAAGATCTTGCTTAAATTCAACATGTTGCAGCGGAAGCTTTTAGTTATCACCTGAGAATAGACATGTTTAAAACGTCAACATAAAGTTGGTGAGATATAGGTTTAATGCCGGCAGCGATATAAATATAGACCACAAGATTTCATATGTAAACATTTTAATAAAAATATTCTAAGTGGTTGAGCACTTGGTAACCATACTTAACATTTAATCACGTCGCATATTCCCTTTATTATGAAATCTTACTACACCGTACCAAGTGTAGTCATGAAACGAAGTACTGTGCAACCGTTGAATACTGGTCGTCCAGTCCGGTTGGGGTTGTCAGGCCCGATAGATCTATCAACAGGATTCGCGTTTACAATACCGCTGTAAATAGTATTTACCAAGCTACATGGAAGTATGCCAGTGGTACAACTCAACGTAGAATATATTTTTCAGTTACTTGTGTCCATATCGTAAAACATAAAATACATGTATTCTCATCCCGAAATATTTAGAGTTTAAAAGTGGGACTATATACTCACTTTCGTCTTGAAGATATGTAATTTTGACTTGGTCTCCGATTGATATCACGAACCTATCCATATATAATATATCAATACCTTTTCTTTTTAAACAAACGTTACATATATATACTTATAATACTTTTAATACTTTTAATAATTCCTTAGTCCGTAGTTAGCAGTCCGATGTTAGTAATTCAATTTTAATGGTTCATTTTTAGGTGTTTAATAAACCCCCAATGAAATAAATAAAAACCCCCATCGTATATTTATTGGTCGAGATTAATCTTGACCCACGGTACCGGTGTTGTCAAATGACGTGTTGCGTACATAAAGTACCGGTGTTGTCAAATGACGTGTTGCGTACAATCATGGGATCTTATGATTAATCTTCTCGTATTGTTTACGGGTGATCCTGAACCATATAAAATTAAATTATGAGTACATATATATAAAATATCATGTTATTTTAAAAAGATGTGATTTATTTAATTTTCTCCAATTATTTTCGTAGCTAAACTAGTCTTAGATATCCGATCTCGTTTTGGTCATAGTTTCTTCGTTACAACTCCGTTTTCGTTGATTCAACTTGCCACTTCCTTGGATCGAGTCCCTCTTTAAGACTATGAACTGTAAATACCTTAGTTTGTATTCGAAATCACAGGTCATAGGTCAAACTTTAGTGAAACTTATGAAGTTAATCATTTTCCATCATGTAAACAACCTTAAATATTTATTTTTCTAAAAATACATATACTTTGAGTTAAATCATGAAATTTTTATGTGTTATCATATTCATAGTAAAAATCATTTTTCCAGAAAATAAACCTCCAATTCAAAGTTTAAGATGGTTTTTAATTATCCAACCCAAAACAGCCCCCGGTTGCACTCCGACGTTGTAAATTCAGTTTTTAAGGTGTTCTTTGAAAAACCAAGTTATACCTTGTTAAATTAGCATATATTTATGATATATTACAGGTCTTGAAGTATTTTAAAAGTTAAGTGAGAAGGATCTATTTAGTTTGCAAACAAGTTTGAAAACATTCAAACTATGTTCTTGTTGTTAAAATTTTATACCACAAAATAAGATAGCTATATATATATGAATCGAATAAGGTTATGAACAAAGTTACTACCTCAAGTTACTTGGACAAGATTGCTGTAAAAGAGAAGTAAAAATCTAGAACCAAAAGAGTGATGGAGTTGGATGAAAGATTGGAAGTAAACTTGTGTTCTTGAAAGGATTCTTGAAGTGTTTTTGTAAGGTTTTTCTTATGGTGTTTAATGTTTAAGTGATGTTTTTATGGCTAGATCTTCATGGATACTAGCTGAATGGTTATGGAGTTTCTTAAGAGTGTGTTTTTGGTTAAAGAAATGAGGTAATAAAATTTGAAAATGGAAGATGTATTTAAGGCCATAAAAACATGATTAATGGAAAAACATGGACAAAATTTCATGTTATATTTTTATGTAATTAGTCATACTAAACATCAAAAGTAGTTACCTTATACATAAGGCATGAACAAGAGAGTTACCTTATACATAAGGCATGAACAAGGGCTGGTTGGTGGTGATTTGATGTGTATATACCAATAGTAAATACGTATAGAAGCTAGGTATGATACGAGTACATATACTCTAGATATACGTATAGAAAATCTTGTGAAAAATGGAATGAGAATTCAAATATAGCTATCTTTTGTGAATATACTTATATTGTTTTATGTATTTAAGTCCTTAAAAAGTGATTAAATACATTATATATACGATATATGTATAAACATTATAGGTCATAAGTATTTATATCAAAAAACGTTACGTATGGTTATTGTTTTGAAAACTTAAGTTAGTAGTTTCAAAATATACTTATAACTTATTGTTATTAATACAAAATGAGGTATTAAAACATTCTTAGATCATGTTAAATATGTATATATACATATATATACACAAACGTATAATTATCATATGTTATATTGTTCGTGATATCATCGGTCAAACTAGACGGTCAAACGTTGTGTAAAACTCTTTTCAAAAACATAAATCTCAACAATTTGGATTGTTTATCATGTTGGTAAGGTTTAATTTATGTAAATATTAATCTTATAAGTATAGAACGATCGAAAAAAAGTGCGGGTCATTACAGTACCTACCCGTTAAATAAATTTCGTCCCGAAATTTTAAAATTGTACCTATTTTGCGTCATCGAGAAACAAGTGTGGATACTTTTGTTTCATCTGATCCTCTCGTTCCCAAGTAAACTCAGGACCTCTTCGAGCATTCCAACGAACCTTAACGATCGGTATGTTGCTCTGCTTGAGCTGTTTAACTTCACGGTCCATGATCTCGATTGGTTCTTCTATGAATTGTAGTTTCTCGTCAACTTGAATTTCTTCAAGAGGAATGGTGAGGTCTTCCTTTGCAAGACACTTTTTAAGGTTTGAGACGTGAAAGGTATTATGTACTCCGGCGAGTTGTTGCGGTAACTCGAGTCGATAAGCTACCGGTCCAATGCGTTCGATAATCTTGAACGGGCCTACGTATCTTGGGTTCAGTTTACCCCTTTTTCCGAAACGTATTACACCTTTCCAAGGTGACACCTTTAGCATAACCATGTCACCGATCTGAAACTCTAATGGTTTCCTTCGAACATCGGCGTAGCTCTTTTGGCGACTACGAGCTGTTTTCAATCTCTCCTTAATTTGTACTATCTTTTCAGTAGTTTCATGTATGATCTCGGGACCAGTTAATTGTCGATCTCCTACTTCATTCCAACAAATAGGAGATCTACACTTCCTTCCGTACAATGCTTCGAATGGCGCAGCTTTAATGCTCGCATGATAACTATTATTATACGAGAATTCTGCTAATGGTAGATATTTATCCCATCCATTTCCAAAATCGATCACACATGCCCTGAGCATGTCTTCAAGAGTCTGAATTGTTCTTTCACTCTGCCCGTCGGTTTGCGGATGATATGCGGTACTCATATCCAAACGAGTTCCTAGTGCCTCCTGTAGTGATTGCCAGAACTTTGAGGTAAATCTACTATCACGATCAGATATAATGGAAATAGGTATTCCATGCCTTGAAACTATTTCCTTTATATATAATCGTAATAATTTCTCCATTCTATCCGTTTCCTTTATAGGCAAGAAATGTGCAGATTTGGTAAGACGATCAACAATTACCCAAATGGTGTCGTATCCCTAGGCAGTCTTTGGTAACTTCGTGATGAAATCCATGGTAATACCGTCTCATTTCCATTCTGGGATTTCTGGTTGTTGAAGTAATCCTGACGGCTTCTGGTGTTCTACTTTGACTTTGGAACAAGTTAAACATTCCCCAACATATGTTGCAACGTCTGTCTTCAAATTAGGCCACCAATAATGCGTCTTAAGATCTTGATACATCTTTCCAACTCCAGGATGTATCGAGTATCTTGTCTTATGTGCCTCATTCAAAATTAACTTCCTTAATCCACCCAACTTTGGTACCCAAATACGGTTTGCAAAATATCGAATTCCATCTTCCCGCATAATGAGTTGTTTCCCATACTTCTTCATTATTTCATTTCCTATGTTTTCTTTAGTAAGAGCTTCTCGTTGAGCCTCTTTGATTTGTGAGTTGAGATTCATGCGAATTTTTATGTTCATTGCTCGTACTCGAATTGGTTCTCGTTCCTTTCTGCTTAAAGCGTCAGCCACCACATTCGCTTTCCCGGGATGATAACGAATTTCACAATCATAGTCGTTTATTAACTCAACCTACCTACGTTGCCTCATGTTCAGCTGTTTCTGATCAAAAATATGTTGAAGGCTTTTATGATCAGTAAACACAGTGCATTTAACCCCATACAAGTAGTGTCTCCATATCTTCAATGCAAACACGACTGCTCCCAGTTCTAAATCATGCGTCGTATAATTCCGCTCGTGAATCTTCAATTGTCGGGATGCGTATGCAATAACTTTCTTCCGTTGCATAAGAACGCAACCAAAACCTTGTCGCGAAGTGTCACAATATATTTCAAAATCATCGTTCCCTTCTGGTAACGATAAAATAGGCGCCGTAGTTAACTTCTTCTTCAGTAATTGAAATGCACTCTCCTGCTCAGAGGTCCATTCATATTTCTTCCCTTTTTGCGTTAACGCTGTCAACGGCTTAGCTATTCGGGAAAAATCTTGAATAAACCTTCTATAATAACCGGCTAAACCCAAAAATTGGCGTATCTGCGTTGGTGTCTTAGGAGTCTCCCATTTTTCAATGGCTTCAATTTTTGCTGGATCAACCTGAATTCCTTTGCTACTAACAACGTGGCCAAGAAATTGCACTTCTTTCAACCAGAAAGCACATTTAGAAAATTTAGCATATAGCTGTTCTTTTCTTAACAACTCTAATATCAACCTTAAATGCTGTTCATGCTCTTGCTCACTCTTGGAATAGATAAGAATATCATCAATGAAAACGATAACAAACTTATCTAAATATGGACTACAAACTCGATTCATGAGGTCCATGAATACAGCTGGCGCATTCGTCAATCCAAACGGCATGACCAAAAATTCGTAATGACCATAACGTGTCCGAAAAGCAGTTTTCGGTATATCTTCTTCTTTGACGCGTAGTTGATGATAGCCCGATCTTAGGTCGATTTTCGAATAAACACATGATCCTTGCAGTTGATCAAATAAGTCATCAATTCTCGGTAGTGGATACCGATTCTTGATAGTTAACTTATTTAATTTACGATAATCTATACACATCCTAAAAGATCCATCTTTCTTCTTAACAAACAAAATTGGAGCTCCCCACGGTGAAGTGCTTGGTCGTATGAATCCACGGTCTAGTAATTCTTTTAACTGACTTTGAAGTTCTTTTAATTCGGACGGTGCAAGTCTATATGGAGCACGAGCCACTGGTGCAGCTCCTGGTACTAAATCTATTTGAAATTCTACAGATCTAAATGGAGGTAATCCCGGCAACTCTTCCGGAAAAACTTCAGGAAAATCTCTTGCCACAGGCACATCGTTGATGCACTTCTCTTTTTCTTTCTTTTCGACTTTATTAACATGTGCTAGAATAGCATAACATCCCTTTTCTAAACACTTCTTGGCTTTCAAACAGCTAATGAGTTTTAGCTTTGAATTACCCTTCTCTCCATAAATCATCACCGGCATTTTATCCTTACTAGGAATGCGAATTGCCTTCTTGGCACACACAACTTCAACTCCTACTTTGGACATCCAGTCCATGCCAACTATTACATCAAAACTTCCTAATTCTACGGGTATCAAGTCAATTTTAAACGTTTCTCCGGCTAAATTTATTTCACAATTACGACAAATTTTATCGGCTTTAATTAGTTTACCATTAGCTAACTCAATCATGTACTTAGCATCTAGAGGTAATGATGAACAATTCAATTTAGTGTAAAAATTTCTACACACGTAACTTCTATCGGCACCAGTATCAAATATAATAGATGCTGATAAGTTATTAATGGTAAACGTACCCGTAACAAGCTCCGGGTCTTCACATGCCTCTCTAGCATTAATAATAAATGCTCTCCCACGTGCAGGTCCGATATTCTTCTCTGGATTCGGGCACTGGCTCTTATAGTGACCTTGTTTTCCACACCCATAACAAGTAATGGTAGCCAAAGCAGTTCTATTTGCATTGGTGGCAGGAGTCTTGGTACCATTTATATTTGTAACGAGAGCCCTACAATCTTCAGCAAGATGACCCTTCCGATTACATTTGTTGTATACCACATTACAGTAACCAGAGTGATGTTTGTGGCATCGGTTGCATAAAGGATTTTGTCCTTTGTAACCAAAGCTTAAACCTCTACCCGCACCTTGCGTGATTTCTTGTTTCTTAAAAGATTGTTGTTGGTTACCTCGATCATAATTTCCATTCCACTTTCTTTTGTTACCTGATACCTTCACATCAGTATTGGATACTTTCTTATCCATGATGACATGATCCATTAGCTCGTTTGCCATGGTTATAGCTTCATGAATTGTCTTAGGTTTCGATGCTGTAACATTTGCCTTGACCTTTTTGGGCAAACCATCTTTGTACATTTCAATCTTCCGTTCTTCGGTTGGAACCAATTCAGGACATAGCAAAACTAATTCCATGAATCGCTGATTGTAGTTGGTGATTTCAGTACCAACAACCTTCAGACTTCGTAATTCATCTTCCAACTTCCTAACCTCGTTCCTTGGACAATATTCGTTGATTAACATTGTTTTGAATTCTTCCCATGGAGTATCATAAGCTACATCTCCTCCTACAGCCTTCACATAATTTTTCCACCACATGAGTGCACTATCTTGTAAAGTGCACGATGCATACTTGGTCATGTCCTTTTCAACACAACCACTGATTTTAAACACAGTCTCCATCTTTTCTATCCATCGGGTTAAACCGATCGGTCCTTCTGTTCCACTGAATGATGAGGGCTTGCAAGCTTGAAAAGTCTTGTAGGTGCATCCTACACGAGGATTTGGGTTAACTGCAGCAGCTCTTGCAGCCTCGACCCATAACATTCTGTCGTTTACTCGCTGGTTGATGAATTCCTCGACTTCTTGTTCCGTCATTCGATTCAATCGCGCCATATTCTTCTATAAGAATGAAAAGAAAATAATTATTCACATGGAATATTATAGATGTAGTGTATATTTACAGTACATTATAGCTTATTAATAATATGAACCAGGTATTATTATAAAAGCCTTTTCTTCTTATTAGCGTTTTATAATTATATCTAGGGTAGTACCTACCCGTTAATGTCCATACTTAATAGCTTAGTACAGAACCAAATACTACCATCTAAATAATACTTAACCATGGAAAATTATTGCATTTCATACTTCACTATTTTACATATGCTTATCTTACATCGAACATTAAGCAAACCACACTAATAATATTATACAAAACATTATATGATCCCATGGTTTAATACGGCAGCATCGTTTGGTCTATTTTCTAGGACGTTTAGGTTCAAGGAATGGCCTAACGCTTATCCTAGCTGTCTGCCTATATTTTGGCGGTGGGGCTGAAGAATTGGATGTCGGGATAGAACGAATAGGTATAGCGGGAATAGGGGTGGTAGTGTTTAGTGGAGTTGGTGCCACATCATCCTCACTAAACTCGGGATTTGAATTTTCTAATTCATTAGCCTTTCGTTTCTTTCCTAATTCGAACTTGTCTTTCGTAATTTCCTGTATTTCTTCCTCGGGTTCACTTTCCTCCTCGGGTTCACTTTCCGGGTTCCCTATAGTTGGTTCATCCAGAATTTGTGAGTCTTCCCCAAAGATATTATTTTCGTCATCGGATAGGTTAATGACTGAAACGCCATCTGAAGATTCTGATTCGGAGTCGCTGAATGTGATAATAAGTTTCGAGCCCGACATCTATCACATAACAACTAACCCATTAGTACTACATAATATTTACATATAAATTTTAACCAACAATGATAAGCAATGGTTTTTAAATCAGACCCGGTCAAAGTCCAGACTTACTAATGTATCCTAACGACTTATCAATTAGACACACTAATGCAAACCTGGTTCGCTAAGACCACCGCTCTGATACCACATGTCAAAACCCGTCGTTAACCATAAGAACGAGTTAGATAACGTATGATTTCATTGCGAGGTATTGACCTCTATATGCGACATTTTTAAAAGAACAACTGCATTTATTTTACATTACAAACCATAACTCTTATGTTAATACAAGCTTTAGACAATATAAAGATGATTATCGTTTAGCGATAATCTTAGACTTACAAACTTTACATGTGATGATAACAATATGATTTCTAGCATATTTTACATTACAATTCCTCGGATATGCAGTTTTATTTTTGACACAAATATGCATACTCAAGATCTTGCTTAAATTCAACATGTTGCAGCGGAAGCTTTTAGTTATCACCTGAGAATAGACATGTTTAAAACGTCAACATAAAGTTGGTGAGATATAGGTTTAATGCCGGCAGCGATATAAATATAGACCACAAGATTTCATATGTAAACATTTTAATAAAAATATTCTAAGTGGTTGAGCACTTGGTAACCATACTTAACATTTAATCACGTCGCATATTCCCTTTATTATGAAATCTTACTACACCGTACCAAGTGTAGTCATGAAACGAAGTACTGTGCAACCGTTGAATACTGGTCGTCCAGTCCGGTTGGGGTTGTCAGGCCCGATAGATCTATCAACAGGATTCGCGTTTACAATACCGCTGTAAATAGTAGTTACCAAGCTACATGGAAGT
The DNA here is from genome assembly GCF_046630445.1 of Rutidosis leptorrhynchoides. Taxonomy (NCBI): domain Eukaryota; kingdom Viridiplantae; phylum Streptophyta; class Magnoliopsida; order Asterales; family Asteraceae; genus Rutidosis; species Rutidosis leptorrhynchoides. The sequence goes on along the minus strand of NC_092333.1, from coordinate 310,681,337 downwards.
ATGCCAGTGGTACAACTCAACGTAGAATATATTTTTCAGTTACTTGTGTCCATATCGTAAAACATAAAATACATGTATTCTCATCCCGAAATATTTAGAGTTTAAAAGTGGGACTATATACTCACTTTCGTCTTGAAGATATGTAATTTTGACTTGGTCTCCGATTGATATCACGAACCTATCCATATATAATATATCAATACCTTTTCTTTTTAAACAAACGTCACACATATATATACTTATAATACTTTTAATACTTTTAATAATTCCTTAGTCCGTAGTTAGCAGTCCGATGTTAGTAATTCAATTTTAATGGTTCATTTTTAGGTGTTTAATAAACCCCCAATGAAATAAATAAAAACCCCCATCGCATATGTATTGGTCGAGATTAATCTTGACCCACGGTACCGGTGTTGTCAAATGACGTGTTGCGTACATAAAGTACCGGTGTTGTCAAATGACGTGTTGCGTACAATCATGGGATCTTATGATTAATCTTCTCGTATTGTTTACGGGTAATCCTGAACCATATAAAATTAAATTATGAGTACATATATATAAAATATCATGTTATTTTAAAAAGATGTGATTTATTTAATTTTCTCCAATTATTTTCGTAGCTAAACTAGTCTTAGATATCCGATCTCGTTTTGGTCATAGTTTCTTCGTTACAACTCCGTTTTCGTTGATTCAACTTGCCACTTCCTTGGATCGAGTCCCTCTTTAAGACTATGAACTGTAAATACCTTAGTTTGTATTCGAAATCACAGGTCATAGGTCAAACTTTAGTGAAACTTATGAAGTTAATCATTTTCCATCATGTAAACAACCTTAAATGATTATTTTTCTAAAAATACTTATACTTTGAGTTAAATCATGAAATTTTTATGTGTTATCATATTCATAGTAAAAATCATTTTTCCAGAAAATAAACCTCCAATTCAAAGTTTAAGATGGTTTTTAATTATCCAACCCAAAACAGCCCCCGGTTGCACTCCGACGTTGTAAATTCAGTTTTTAAGGTGTTCTTTGAAAAACCAAGTTATACCTTGTTAAATTAGCATATATTTATGATATATTACAGGTCTTGAAGTATTTTAAAAGTTAAGTGAGAAGGATCTATTTAGTTTGCAAACAAGTTTGAAAACATTCAAACTATGTTCTTGTTGTTAAAATTTTATACCACAAAATAAGATAGCTATATATATATGAATCGAATAAGGTTATGAACAAAGTTACTACCTCAAGTTACTTGGACAAGATTGCTGTAAAAGAGAAGTAAAAATCTAGAACCAAAAGAGTGATGGAGTTGGATGAAAGATTGGAAGTAAACTTGTGTTCTTGAAAGGATTCTTGAAGTGTTTTTGTAAGGTTTTTCTTATGGTGTTTAAGTGATGTTTTTATGGCTAGATCTTCATGGATACTAGCTGAATGGTTATGGAGTTTCTTAAGAGTGTGTTTTTGGTTAAAGAAATGAGGTAATAAAATTTGAAAATGGAAGATGTATTTAAGGCCATAAAAACATGATTAATGGAAAAACATGGACAAAATTTCATGTTGTATTTTTATGTAATTAGTCATACTAAACATCAAAAGTAGTTACCTTATACATAAGGCATGAACAAGAGAGTTACCTTATACATAAGGCATGAACAAGGGCTGGTTGGTGGTGATTTGATGTGTATATACCAATAGTAAATACGTATAGAAGCTAGGTATGATACGAGTACATATACTCTAGATATACGTATAGAAAATCTTGTGAAAAATGGAATGAGAATTCAAATATAGCTATCTTTTGTGAATATACTTATATTGTTTTATGTATTTAAGTCCTTAAAAAGTGATTAAATACATTATATATACGATATATGTATAAACATTATAGGTCATAAGTATTTATATCAAAAAACGTTACGTATGGTTATTGTTTTGAAAACTTAAGTTAGTAGTTTCAAAATATACTTATAACTTATTGTTATTAATACAAAATGAGGTATTAAAATATTCTTAGATCATGTTAAATATGTATATATACATATATATACACAAACGTATAATTATCATATGTTATATAGTTCGTGATATCATCGGTCAAACTAGACGGTCAAACGTTGTGTAAAACTCTTTTCAAAAACATAAATCTCAACAATTTGGATTGCTTATCATGTTGGTAAGGTTTAATTTATGTAAATATTAATCTTATAAGTATAGAACGATCGAAAAAAAGTGCGGGTCATTACAATATCTAACCACCAATATCCCAACTTACATTATATAAACAAAGACATTTTAATAAACAAGTTTTATTATATCGAAAAACGTTTTCGCACGTTTGAAAATAGATCAATCAAGTATTATGAAATTCAATTCTCCATTAACTTCTGTCTGACACTAGATAAGTGATTCTTTGTTCTCATTTGAAAATCACTTTACCATTTATTCCGAATACCGTTAAAAAGAAACAATTTCTCAAATTAACGTGGGCCTCGTAACAGAGACTCGTAATCATAATTCAATGTATCTGATAATTCAATCATATGATATTATCTTTTAATTCCGTCAATAACTATATTGAACAAATATTGAAACAAACACGTTTATGTAAAGTATTATACATCTAATATCTTAACGTTTTCAATTAATAAGTATATATTATATATACATATCTATATACACATAAATGTTCGTGAATCGTCAAGCATGGTCAAAGGGTAATTGATTACATGAATATAGATTTCAAAACTTTTGAGACTCAACATTACAGATTTTGCTTATCGTGTCGGAAACATATAAAGATTAAAGTTTAAATTTGATCGGAAATTTCCGGGTCATCACAATACCTACCCGTTAAAGAAATTTCGTCCCAAAATTTGATCGAGGTCGTCATGGCTAACTATAAAAATGTTTTCATGACTAATATGAGTCGATGGATCGAGTTTTATCATCATTGAGTAATATAGATAAAAAATTTGATTACGCGAAGAGTATAATCGAAGCTATCGCAAGAGAGGGAAATGAGTAAATGTAGAATCGTTTTAACTAATGACGTAGTTATGATTGATTTTCGGAATTCATGGGATTTAAAGAAAATCTTTGTAATAAGATTTGGTTCTTCGGCGATATAGGAAATCAGATCTTCTTTGATTAAATACAATAATCTGTTTTGATTGCTCTGTCGGATATTTTACTATAAATCCACTCCCTTCGTTTCCTTGTTTTCACAGCTCACACTTTCCATTCTTTCTCCCATGATTCATATTTTTAAAGCATTCATCAATATGCTCCATCCAGTTCTGATCCTTGATATACTCTTAACTTTCATATCTGTCATTCTTCTCTTTCATCTACCACCAGAGGATTATATTTACTTCTACTATTATCTTGGGGTTATAGTGTTTTTAATTTTCCCGTGCCTTTACGTGGCAATACGTATTGATATGCACGGTTTGTAATTTATGTGTTGTTTTCGAGCTTTATATTTTCTTTATATTCAAGAGTTCCATACTTTTGTCTCCTCTTCCCGACTTCAAGTCAAGCGAATAATGGTCCGGAATCCGTAGATATGGATTTTGAAATGAACATAGTTAATGTTCTAAAAGGAAATCGTAATGGCACGATCTTGATTTTTCAAATTACTAGAATATCTGAAAATATAGAACTATTAAGAATATATGTTCTTGATATACTTGGAGATTGAGTAGAATGTAAGAGTCGTGTAACCTGACACATGATGATGGTACTGAGAATCATCACGTTCCATTAGAAACTCAGCATGAATTACTGTAATATAATCATGTTGATCAAGTGTCATTATATTATACTAACTCAAGCTTCAGTTCCCAACACTACTTCAAAAACATTCATAATTTAAATTCAAAGATTTATAGAATATAGAAACTAAAACAGTTTCCTTTTATGAGATAACACAGATAGCGTGGAGAGATAATTAATATCGGACGAGAATATTTATGAAGATTTCTTTAGAAATATTGAGGATATTTATAATGAAAGATACGATAATATCTTTGAATATCTAAGATCAGAGGATGATGGAGACTATTGTCCGCAAGGGTTTAGAGTAAGGAGCAAGATATTCGCTAAAGACTTCAGCAGACATTGAATCATTTAGATTCTTTGAAGTTAAACTTATTCTTTGTGATTTTAGATTCTTTGAAGTTAAACTTATTCTTTGTGATTTGTCCACGGCTTCTTTCATAGTTTCGCATAATCCGCTTTTCGGTACTAAATTTTCTATTGAGTGTTTCCAATACTCCATTCTTTATCATCAAACTTTCGACGATTAAGGTCTTTTACGGTTGCCTACAGTTTCTGCTGCTTCATTCAGCTTTTTCAAAGTTCAATATATTGATTTGTAGGCTGGGTGCTTTTCAAAATTTTAGAATTGAAGATCGTAATTCTAGGAGATAATTGTTATATACAACAACAATACCCAATCCCGCACATGCGAGATTGTTATATGTATACATATAACTGTTGATGTAGACATGCTGCGAGATTTCAAAATACTGATTGCTAAACCCTGGTAATTGGTATGGCAATTTTCGTTACAAGATACGGATGAGTATATGATAGGGTTTCAATGAACATAATGATTCTTCGAAAGGTCAGAGATCAATGAAATTGCTGGTAAATTTACTGCTAAGGTGATGAAATATAAACGATTCTCCGGTAACGATGACGAAAGGTAACTTATATAATCAAGATTACAATAAGGCTAATCCGAATGAAAGTCGAAGTTGATTTGCTGAAGCTGTGACAAAATTGGCTACTTTGAAGAGGGATTGTAAAGTTATTTTCTGTAATAACAATGCCAAAGGAGCTAGCACAGATACTTGTTAAACGTTTACTCAGGTTCCGAGAGTTTTCAAGTGCATAACTATATGCATTAATCTCTTGTTACGTAGATGAAGTACTGTTGGTTCATCCTCTCGATTGAGGTGTTTTCAAGAATCATGCAAGGTTTGAACACAGATTGTAATCGTTAAGATACAAATGAGGTTTAAGATGAAATCAAGTGGCAAACTTGAAGAATTATTTAGTTTCATATATTATAATCAATATTTTAATTCATTTTAATTGTCCAATGTCATTAGTCCACGGTCGATAATCCATAGTTAACAGTCCAATAATTCATATATAATTTAATATATAATATTCGAATTAATTAATACGTATCGTGACCCGTGTACATGTCTCAGACTCGATCACAACTCAAACTATATATATATATATATATATATATATATATATATATATATATATATATATATATATATATATATATATATATATATATATATATATATATATATATATATAGATGGGTCGATATGATATGTCAAAACATTGTATACGTGTCCCGATATTTAAAATGCATAAATAACAGAATGACGATAAATAAAGTGCGTAAAATAAATAACATAAATTAAATGACGATAAATAAAATTGCGAGAATGTAAATTGCGATAATTAAATTGCAATAAATAAAATGTAATCAGTTAGCTAGGAACAGTTAGCGTGGATTCTTAACAAAATTCTTCTCATAGTTAAATTGTTTGTTTCTAACAAGTTTTATTTTGTCCAATGTTTTCTTCATTATGCCACTTGTTGAATTCTGATAAATCAAAATCCCAATATAAATTTGGATGAATATGGTTATTCTGTGGTGAACGGATACGTATATCGGTGGTTGTAAGTAGGATAGTAAATGACTGTTGAATCAGTTTTGAAGAATGTACAATGTAATTTATTAATGTGAAATCTAAATATTCCTCAGGTATTACCTACCCGTTAAAATATTTTCACCATTAACAGTTTGCACAAAAGAATTTTTAATTACAATCTTTATGAAAACATATATACATATATATTTTCTTCAGATGTAATCATGGATTTAATGAGTTAATATGATATTAAACTCATTTGATTTACCGTTAGAACAAGAATATATAATCTCCAAAACATTAGAGATTACTTGATCGCCATGAAGAACGAAGATAATTGATGTAGAACGATACGTAGAACGATGATTATACTTGAGGTACAGAGTGAGATGTTGAGGCATGGATTGTTGATGGTACTGGTACTGTTATTGATGGTACTGTTGATGCCAGTGATGTTGCTGAAGCTGGTAAATTTTGTACTATCTTTTCCAAGGCTACAACTCGGGCGTGAAGCTCGTTGACTTCTTCTATTATACTAAGATGATTATCGGTTCGAACGAGAAGATGAATGAGGTTTAGAATCTGAGATAGTATATGATCGTGACGAGACACTCTGGAAATGAGAGAGAAAATGGTGTCTCGAACAGGTTCGCCGGTAAACGCTTCGGGTTCATTGTCAAGAGGTGAATTCGTTTGATGGAAGGGATCGCCTTCTTCGCGTCTCCATTGATTAAGTCGACTACGAACCCATCAGATGAATTGGGGATGACTGATTGATTGATTCATTCCGGTGACGCTGATAGGTGAAACTCCATATCGGAATAGCTGTCAGAATCCGAGGAATTCGAACTGCTTGAGGGATTCATCTCGTACGATCAGATGAAGGATTTTCAAAAAGAAATAGATTATAGGATGTAGATTAGTACCCTGCAATACATAATTTACATATGCATATATAATACTAAAATCCCATAAATTACGGAGGAATCTACGAAAGCTGTCAGGCAAAGGTAACAATAACAGATACGCTAAGATATGAACTTATCTATACACTGTCTATGCAATAGAGGCAGTAAGACGTGTCTAGACTTTAAGGATGATAAGTAAATAATTTTTGACACTAAATGATATGCAAAACTTTTGACATGCAGAAACGGTCAAAGTCCAGACTCACTAATGCATCCTAATGACTTATCAGTTAGACACACTAATGCAGACTTGGTTCGCTAAAACCACCGCTCTGATACCAACTGTAGAGACCCGTCCTAATCCATCCGGACGAAGTCCATATCGATTATAAACGATTCACAAAAGTTGATTACATCGCGAGGTACTTGACCTCTATATGATACATTTTACAAACATTGCATTCATTTTTGAAAAGACAATCTTTCATTACATCGAAAGTTGACAACATGCATACCATTTCGTAATATATCTAACTATAATTGACTTAATAATAATCTTGATGAACTCGACGACTCGAATGCAACGTCTTTTGAAATATGTCATAAATGACTCCAAGTAATATCTCTAAGATGAGAAAATGCACAGCGGAAGATTTCTTTCGTACCTGAGAATAAACATGCTTTAAAGTGTCAACCAAAAGGTTAGTGAGTTCATTAGTTTAACATAAATCATCATTTCATAATTTTAATAGACCACAAGATTTCATATTTCCATTTCTCATAAACATACGTCCCATGCATAGAGACAAAAATATCATTCATATGGATTGAACACCTGGTAACCGACATTAACAATATGCATATAAGAATATCCCCATCATTCCGGGATCCTCCTTCGGACATGATATAAATTTCGAAGTACTAAAGCATCCGGTACTTTGGATGGGGTTTGTTAGGCCCAATAGATCTATCTTTAAGATTCGCGTCAATTAGGGTGTCTGTTCCCTAATTCTTAGATTACCAGACTTAATAAAAAGGGGCATATTCGATTTTGATAATTCAATCATAGAATGTAGTTTCACGTGCTTGTGTCTATTTTGTAAATCAATTATAAAACCTGCATGTATTCTCAGCTCAAAAATATAAAGGGTAAAAAGGCAAATGAAACTCACCTAATGTATTTTGTAGTAAAAATACATATAACGACATTAAACAACTGAACAATGCAGGGTTGCCCTCGGATTCACGAACCTATATCAATTGTATATCTATTAAAACATATAATGGAAATCACATAATTTCCTTTATTAATTATATATTATTTATGTGTTTGTAGTTTATATAATGTATATTAAATTCAATTTAAAAATATATACTTATATTATATCTTAAAGTATACGTTATATATATTTATTGTATATATATTTAAAATGATTAGAATCTATACATTTAGTTATATTAATATATCCATGTATATATTTAGTATTATATTAAAAATATCGAATTTGTTGTATGTCGGTATTTATATAAGAAATGTTAATATGTCTTGTATATAGTTATATAGATTATTAATATAGTTGTAGTATATATAATAAGTAGGTTTTATGTACCAAATATCTATTTGTTAAAAATGATAGTTTTGATATTAATGATTTTACTAATAATAGTCTACTAATAATAACTTTATTAATGATGATAATACTAATAATAAGAATGATAATGATAATAATGATAGTACATATGTTAATAATGATTCTAATAATACTAATAAGTACATAATGATACTAATACTAATATTAATAATAATAATAATAATAGTTTGTGTTATTTTGATAATAATAATAATCCTAATCATAATAAGAGTAATAATACATATATTAGTAATAATGATAATGATAAAGATTATAATTTTAGTAACAATAACAATAATAATAATAATAAAAATTTTGGTAATGAAATCTACCTTCAAAAGCCTTTCTAAAAAAAATATGTCCCGAACCAGATTTGAACCCGAGACCTCTCGCTCACCCACCAACACCCTTAACCATTCTGCCATTCATGTCTTTCTTATTTATTATGCAACCCAAATATATATATCTAATATCTATTTCAACTTGAATCATCTTCTTCATCTTCTACCTTAAATCAATTCAACCATGGAACTTCAAAAAATCAAAATAACGCATTCGGGTTTTCATTTATGACTTGTAAACAACATGAAACAAAAAAAATAAAAGTGTTCTTGCATTTAAAAAATTCATTAAAAACTGAAAAAAAAAAGTTATTGCTGAAGCTCGTAACTCATTTAAAAAAAAATGTTTTCAATTTTGAGTTCGTTTTGGACAATCTTTACAACATGAAATATGTTTCAAATCATTCCTAAAAACTATTGAAATCGTCAATTGAACTTAAAACATCAAAACAAGCTCTAATTTCTCCAAGAACAAAACAGTTGACTTTTGACAATTTAACTTTGACTCGCAAATTCGAATTCGTTATTAAGAATTGGAACTTGAGGTTTTGCAGGAAGTTTAAGTAAATGATTCCTAACAACTCTGCATTTTTAGTTTTTGAAATTTGTTTCGAATTTACGTTAGTGTATATTACTGTGAAGAACTCAAGAACTCAAAAATTGATTTTTAGATTAAGAGTGTTATAGGTTATGATTACAACATGAATTGTGTTGCAAATCATTCCTATAATCTTTATGGATCATCAAATTAACTGGAGATATCAAAACAAACTCGAATTTGATTCAAGAACACTTAGTTAACTTTTAAAACCCAAAACTTTGACTCTCAAATTAGAGATTAATATAATTGAGGATTGAAAACTTACAGATAGTTTGATTAGATCATTCCTAACGACACTCATTATTAGATTTTGAGAATTCACTTGAAATCGAGCTTTTGTTAAATTGAACCAAGAACAGAGCACGACTTGTTTTTCTAAATTTATTAGTTTTAGTTCTCTCTCAATTGTGGATGTATAGATTTACTGAATGATTATTGTGATTGAAATAGACTTGTAACAACATCCGACAGGAAACAAAATCAGATACATTCTTGATGGCTATGTGTAACAAACTGGTATCCTTTTTCTATTTTTTTAAATTATATAATAATTACAAGATATATTAGTAATAATAAATAATAATACTGATTAATAATAATAGAAGTACTAGAAATACCAATATAGTTAATAATATTACTAATAATAATAATATTATTGTTAATAGACAAGTATAATAAATGATAAATAATAATATAAAAATTTTAATGATAAAAATAATTAATAATTCTAATAATAATAATAATAGTTCTTAATGATAATATTAATAATAAAATCTAATAACAATACTAATAAATATAATAATGATAATAAAAATAATAATAATGATAATAATATCAATAATAATAATAATTGTATTGATAATAATTATTAGTAGTATTATTAAGAATCATAAAATTTATAACTTTAATAAGTTTACTAATAATAATCAAAATAAAACGATAATAATAATAGGTTTATTTATACTAATAATAATACTACTTATCATAATATTGTTGATAATAATAATATTAATAATTTTGATAATATAATAACTTATGTCAAATTTCATATTATTGATACCAATATTGATACTAATAGTGAAATTAATGGTAATGATATTAATATTACAAATATAGTACTATCAATTATATAACTTATTGAATCTTTAATATTTATAAATTACAATATATATCATATTAATTATGTATATATCTAACCACCAATATCCCAACTTACGTTATATAAACAAAGACATTTTAATAAACAAGTTTTATTATATCGAAAAACGTTTTCGCACGTTTGAAAATAGATCAATCAAGTATTATGAAATTCAATTCTCCACTAACTTCTGTCTGACACTAGATAAGTGATTCTTTGTTCTCATTTGAAAATCACTTTACCATTTATTCCGAATACCGTTAAAAAGAAACGATTTCTCAAATTAACGTGGGCCTCGTAACAGAGACTCGTAATCATAATTCAATGTATCTGATAATTCAATCATATGATATTATCTTTTAATTCCGTCAATAACTATATTGAACAAATATTGAAACAAACACGTTTATGTAAAGTATTATACATCTAATATCTTAAAGTTTTCAATTAATAAGTATATATTATATATACATATCTATATACACATAAATGTTCGTGAATCGTCAGGCATGGTCAAAGGGTAATTGATTACATGAATATAGATTTCAAAACTTTCGAGACTCAACATTACAGATTTTGCTTATCGTGTCGGAAACATATAAAGATTAAAGTTTAAATTTGATCAGAAATTTCCGGGTCATCACATGTTGCATGATCCGTGATGCCACAGTATGGAAACCGGAGTGTTGAGAACAAACTCCTTCATGCATTTCTTTGACCACTTTTAATGCTTCATCATCGGTTAAACACCTTAACAACGGACCATTGTATGATTTTCGATAAAGGACACCACTAACAATTTCATACATTGGTGCAATCACTCTTATTCTTCTTGCTTCCGCCTTATCAACAGGTAACCATCCGTCATGCAAATATCTCAAATACGAAGTCATCCAAGTTTCCTTAGCTCCTTCAACTATTGCAATAATTGGTTTTCCATGTATTGATTTCTCCTTAAGTTCTTCCACCAACACTCGTTTGTGCAAATGATCAAAGGTAAAAGTAGCTAACTTGCTCAAGACGTCAGTTTTTTTGTCCTTATTTCGAGGGATTTGCACGACTTCAAGGTTATCAAATTTCTTTGAAATTGCCTCCACCAACTTTACATATTGCCTCATGGATGTATCCCTTGCATCGAATGTTCCATTAACCTGCCGGACGACAATTTGAGAATCAACATATGCTCGTAAATTTGTTATGCCCATTTCTACCGCTATGCGGAGGCCGGAGAGTAACGCCTCATACTCTGCTTCATTGTTGGAAGCATAAAAACAAAATTTCAATGCATAAGTATACTCTTCACCATCTGAACTTGTTAAAACTAGTCTCGCACCTGTTCCCTGTTCACTGGATGCCCCATCAGTGTGTAACTCCCACTCATGCTGTGAGGGTGCCATTTTTTTGTCGTACTCTACTTTTTCATTTGTCTCCATGAGGAAATCTGCCAAAATTTGTCCTTTAACTGCATTTCGGGGAGCAAAATTGATTTCATACTCCCCCAACTCGATGGCCCATTTTGCTAAACGGCCAGATGATTCTGGACACCGGAGTATTTTCTTCAATGGTTGATCTGTTAACACTAAGATGGGATGACCTTGAAAATATCTTCGTAAACGTCGTGCAGTATGCACAAGGGCATAAACCATGCGGTGAAGTGGTGGATAATTTGTTTCACTAAGCTGCAACACCTTGCTAACAAAATATATAGGCATTTGCACGCCGTTCCGTTCTGCGATTAGGACAGAACTTATTGCTTCCTTTGAGACAGCTAAGTATAAAATTAGGGTTTCCCCCTCTTTTGGTGCTGTTAATGTAGGTAATGTTTTTAACAACTGCTTGATCTCTTGGAATGCATTTTCGGCTTCCGCCGTCCACACAAAATCTTTTTTATTTAAACAGTCCTTTAACACCTTCATGAATGGAAGTGACTTTTCAGCTGCTCTAGACAAGAATCTTGTTAATGCTGCTAGACATCCATGTAGCCGTTGAACATCCTTCTTGTTAGTTGGTGACTTCATATCTTCAATTGCTTGAATTTTCTTAGGATTAGCTTTAATTCCACGTTATGTGACAATATGACCTAAGAATTTTCCCTCTTCCACACCAAACGTGCACTTCTTGGGATTTAATTTCATGTTAATTTTTCGCAGAGATGCAAAAGTTTTCTGTATATCTCGTAACATCTTTTCTTCAGTATGACTTTTGATGACAATGTCATCAACATAAGCTTCTAAGTTTTGCTCAATTTGATCCTTAAACGCCATATCAATAAGTCGTTGATATGTTGCTCCTGCATTCTTCAAACCAAAAGGCATTTTCATGTAACAGAATATGCCTTCCGTCGTGTGAAAAGCCGTTTTGTCTTCATCTTTTAAAGCCATTGGGATTTGATGATATCCCTTAGCTGCATCTAGGAAACATTTGAATCGATATCCTGCCAATGATTCAACCTTCCAATCAATTTCAGGTAAAGGATAATTGTCCTTTGAACATGCTTTATTGATATCCGTTAAATACACACACATCCGCCATGAGTTGTCCGGCTTCCTAACCATGACCGGATTGGCTACCCATGTCTGATATTTGACCTCTCGCAAGATCCCAGCATCCACCAAACTTCGTACCTCATCACGGAGGAATTTGCTTCTTTCTGGCGCCATGCCACGCTTTTTCTGACAAACAGGATGTATGTTGGGATTCACGTTTAGCCTATGCTCTGCAATTTCCCTTGGAACACCAGTCATATCAGACGGCTGCCATACAAAAACGTCTAGATATGTTGTCAAAATATTGTATAATTTTTCTTTGCATTCGGCGGACAACGTGTGACCAATTATGATTTTCTGATCTGGAAATTTAAGATTTGGTGAAATTGACCCATCATCGTGTATGATTGGCTTAATTACTGGCTTTGTTACTTGAGAACACTCAATTGACTTCTGCCGTTCTGCATATAACGTTGCTACTCCGCCTGGCGTTGGAAACTTCATCATACCATGTACAGTTGATGTTACAGCAACAAACGTCATTAAAGCAATTCTTCCCAAAATTATGTTGTACTGTGAATTTGCTTGAACCACCAAGAACTCAATGTTGGCTGTGCGTCTTAGGGGTGGCTTGCCCAAGGTTACTTCAAGCAGAATACTTCCTTCAGACCAGGATGGCTCACTTGTAAAACTTGCCAATGGCACATATGTTTCCTTCATTTTTTTCTTGTAGGATTCCGATACTATGATCAAAAATAACTTGAAATGTTAGGGCACGCCAATGAATAAGATGAAGCACGGATGTCAAAATGATCTTCAAAGATGTGGATATTTGTTGCTGTAATTCCTTTCTTTATGTTCAAACGATGATTTGTATTTTGTTTGCTAAACGCTGGCCAGATGCAGATGAGTATATATCCAATACAATCTGTAATGTTGTTGTATTGGTGGGCAGTGGACGGTGGCTGGAAGACAAATTCATGATCGAAAGATGAACCACGGTATTGTGTCAGCTGGAATCTCATTTAATCACATCTCGAAGTAAAGTATGTATCCCCATTTAGTTGTAGAGATGTCAAGACGCACGAAATATTTCCTCGCAAAAACAAATCATAGAAGTTAATCCGCATTGCATATAATTATTTGTGAATTTTTTGCTTCATCCCATAAACCGACTAACAAATAAAAGTATTATATAATATTATGGATGTGTACGTCATCAAAGAAAATAATTGACTGATTGTTATACTAAATCCACGTGAAAGATTATATCATGTTTACTCGCTCCACGCGTCACACACAATGCAAATCTTCTGATGTATCCGTTTATTTTTTAGTAACTCAAAACATAAACAAGATTAAGTTATCATGTAAATAAAAAGCCTCTTGATTTGGCGATCATATTGTACAAGACCCTATTTGTCTATGATGAAATAGAATGGGAAAGTGAGTGAATTTGATATTTTATTGATAATGCATACATACAACACAAACTAAACAGATTACTTCAGGCAGTACTTTATTAGGTGTATTGGTATAAGTAATGGGTATATCTAAGCTATTAGTTAATTACTTAGTATTATAAAGAAGATTCAAGCGCATATTTAAAATTGTATAGATGCAAACCGCCTAACGGATGACGGATGCAGACTATTTCTCTTCCTTCTGCAAAACGAAAGTGTACAGAGCATAGAATTTCTTCCACTTTTTGTGAATTGGTTATGGTGCTTGAAATCGTCTTGTTTGAACATTGGGGTTCGGAATACATCATTGTTGGAGTAGAAAATATGCTCTTTGAGACGCAATCTGTTTCATTTCCTGGAGACTCAATAGTCATATTTGACTGTAACAAGCAGCTATATCCGTGATACAATATTATTCCCACTATCTCCAAGGCATGAGTAAAATATTCTACTGGTGTTCGGTAGACGGTTTCCGGTAAAAAATGAATAAGTAACCAGTTGTTAACTATGTGGAAGTGGAAGTGCTATCTTTTGTTTGGAACTCGACATGGGAAGAAACTCCTTTTATAACAATTTGAATCATATTTCCATATGCAAGTACCCAAAAGAGACTTATGTTTTTAAACACAACGTTGCCCGCTACTTGTAATGTAATCATCGTCCACATGAAAGAGCTTGACCAATAGCAAAACGGAGAACGGAAGTAGCTTGCCCAGTAGCTTGACGGAGAACGGAAGTAGCTTGAAAATTGGATCTTGAACGGAGGACGGATGACTCGTTTTGCTAAACAGTTAAAGGAAAACCGGAGTTGTTGGAAGTTTGAATTTGCTTTAAATAGGTGATCAAAGTTTGGTGGTTTGATGACGGAGTACGGAGTACGGAGAGAATTTTTTTTTTAAAAAAGTCAAACGAAGGTGTCTTCAAATCAATGTATGGCAAGGTTGATCGTACAAAGAGTAGATTGTTTGGTGTATTTTTCTTATTTTGCCAAATGTCTTGCCAACCACATAAAATGCTTGGCACTTAAAATGGCCACGTAGTCCATAAGTATGTACATGTTTGTAAACGGCTAAGGATTAGAGTCATTCGTTTCAAGTTAATTATATTCTATCTTGAATTTCTTTGAGTTTTCTTTTTGTCGCGGGTCCCATGGATATGGGATGGTTGTGTACTATGTAGTGTGTAGGACTCATCCAAAATTGCTACAATCTGATGAATGACACATTTTTGTTTGGTCCCACACAGTGATAAATCACGAAGATTGAAGTAAGACTCTAGATAATTTGTTGCAATCCGTATAATGAATAGCAAATTCTCTGTTTGCGTCCCACGTGGTAATGAATCATGAAGATTTGGAGTCGTCTATAGATAATTTTTGCAATTTGCACGGATGACGGAATAATTTTTATAAGTCAGAATGTAACAATTTTTGCAGTCCGAATGACGGACAACTATATTGTATATTCTAACTTTTTTGCTTCTAGTCATAGAATCGGATGGCGCCATATGATAGTACGTATTTCTCTACTAGAGAGTAAGTACATACGTACTAGTGCAAAGTAGAATGAGCCATGTGAGGAGTAGTTTGCCGATTGACGTTTACTCTCGAGACGAATCCCTGCAGACGCGGATCATGGTCTAAAACCATGGCGTTGCTTAAGTCAATCTTAAAATAGGGCTTACGTATGTTCTGCCTGTATCCTTGGTGCTGGGCGGATGAAGTCATGTCTTAGAGCTGAGAGGAAGAAGTCATGCCCTGGTGCTGGGCGGATGAAGTCATGCCGTGGTGCTAGGCGGATGAAGTCATGCCATGGAGCTGGGCGGATGAATTCATGCCATGGAGCTGGGAGGAAGAAGTCATGCCATGGAGCTGGGAGGAAGAAGTCATGCCCTGGAGCTGGGCGGATAAAGTCATGCCATGGAGCTGGGCGGATGAAGTCATGCCATGGAGCTGGGCGGATGAAGTCATGCCGTGGAGAGTGGAGAGTGGAGAGTGAAGAGTAAGTGTGTGAGAGAGAAAGTGAAATGGCTGCTCCTCTTTTCTTGTGTCAAATGAGGTGGGGAGCTCTTCTATTTATAGGCAAAGTTTGGGCTAGTGGGAAGCTTCTTGGGCTTAATTAATGGAAAAGCCCAATAACTTGCATATCTTCACTAATTTGGGCATAACTTTCTCATACGAACTCCGATTTAGGTGATTCAAAAGCCAAAACGTCCGTAACTCAGAGCTCCACATTTTTCATTTTATACATGTAGACCGTACGGTACACCATTACATACCTTCACGCTTAACCCTGACGAATTCTTCAATCACAACCTCTCCACTTTTAATTAAAAATGAAGATTGACGAAGTCGATCTTAAGGTAGACCCTAAGGCCTTGATTAACAAATTGCTAACTAGTCCGGAGGCTAAATCGGCGATATCTTCCGGTCATCATATCAAACAGGAAAAATAGGCCATTCCCCTTGTTGATTTGACGACGAAGTCACCGTCATCACAACCAGACTCTGCAAAACGACCATTTCAAACACCGCCATCAACGCAGAGCAAGAAGCTTAAGCAAAGCACTCCTTTATACGATAATCCGGTCATATCGGATTATGAAGGCGGCCATCAGACTGGTATGAATCAATCATTTTTAGCGCATATCATCTTATGAAACATGTACGTTTATGTATATAAGATTTTCATTTTTTGCAGGAGACTCGCCCTTCAACCCGGTGTTTCCTAGCCCAGATTCTGCGGCACAAATCACCGAGCTACTCCGCACTCCCCCTGATTCTTATGGAGTGCGGATTGACGGCCTATCCGGTTATACCTATGCATCTGCTAGCGCTGCTCTGGATCAGCGTCAGCAAATGAAATTAGCAATTCCCGGCGAGCTTCACCGCGAATTCTCCAAACTTTCTGCGCTTGATGCGCACAACAGTTTCGTGCAAAACTTCTATATATGCTTCAACTCGGTGTACGATATGAAATGCCAGCAAGAACAATTTTTCAATGTGCTTGGAGCTGAACAGCAAAAGTATAATGCTGAGAGGATAAAGCCCTGAAAACAGCGAGAAACGCTGTGTTGACCTCTCCTACGAGCTTACCACAGCCAAAACTGCGGTAGATGAATTGAAACTACAGGTGTCTACTGCAGCTGACAAACAAAAGAATTTTGAAACCACAATCTCTTCATTGCAAGAGGAGGTTTCAAGGCTTACTGCAGAGAGAGACACCGCTGTGGCCGCAGCAGCTTCCGCGAAGCTTGAGTTCACGCAACTCCGCCAACACCTACCGGAGTTTGCTAAAAAGGTTCTCAATTCACGTCCCGTGAATGTTCTATTTTCCACTTATGCAGCTGCTTTACGACTGCGCGAGAGAGTAGAGTTTCTGGATGAAATTGCTCCACATTGCACCATACCAGATCCACTACCTCCCGCCATTGGAGATCGCATTTGTTCACTTGCAGATGCACGCGAAGCAGCTGCTACTGCACAAGCAAGCTTAGCGGATATTCCAATCGACAAAGTTACTGCAATAAGTCAACAAGATGATGCCACTTTAAAAGACATCTTTGATCTTGACTTGTCTAAGCTAGAATAAAATATTGTAGAAATTAGCGCGCAGCTATCTCTGCGCCGTTATCAATGCAACTTTATTTTTTTATATTTATTCGCGAGTACTCTTTATTTATATAGCGATTTTATCATCAATATTCATAACACAAACTTGTCCTTTGAAATTTCCAACATATATTATTGTGCACATAATAAATGCGTACTTTTGCGAAACAATCTGTATGCGTATATGCTTATACGTTATGAATCTTCTAAGTCCGCTGAAACGATCCTTAGGCTATTAATTAGCATTGCGAAGCATCTAAATATTGGCAAGATCAAATATTTAGGATATATCACTCCTTTCGCAATAATTTGCATGCTAAAGTGGGCAATTTCATCACTTTGCTTTTTAAACACTGCGAAATACTATAACATTATGAAACCGATTACAAAACGTTTCATAACTATTCGCGTTTCATATATAAGCTTTTCGCATACTTTTATAAGTGTTTATTTTTGAAATTTCGTCAAGTGTGATCAAGACTTGCAAAAAATTAAAAACAAGAACACTTAATAAGTACATTAGCCATATGCCTTGTATCCAATTTCGCACTTTATACATATATATCTGATAGTTTCAACAAAACTATGCATAATATCGCTTTAACAAAACAGCATGCCATGCATTAGGTAAAGTTCGCCCTTCCATATCTGCGAGCTTATATGATCCTGCCGCATTAATTGCCACAATCTGATAAGGGCCTTCCCAATTAGGACCCAATTTACCAGGCTTTTCTGCTCTGCTTGCTTCATTATTTCGCAGTACCCATTCACCTATAGCGAAGGATAAAGCACGCACTCTTTTATTATAATATTTAGCGATTTGCTGTTTATTATTCGCTTCTTTGATAGGCGCCATTAATCTCCGCTCTTCTAAGAAATTTAGATTTTCTCTCAACGCAGCATCATTTGCTTCGTCATCAAAGTTAGCAATTCGATGCGTTGGTACCAGAATTTCCGCGGGGATTACTGCCTCAGAACCATACACCAAACTAAAAGGTGTTTCGCCTGTACTCTTTTTGAAAGTAGTGCGATGTGCCCATAACACATTGGGTAATTCATCTTGATGGAATTCAACATTTTAACGAGTTCCTTAAATAAACATATTCATGAAACCAATTCATTTAGAGTTAATAAAAGCAGAAGCATGTTATTAAGAAAGCATGTTAATATGTTAAACCACTTTAGATGAATTCCATATAGTTATCAAGTTATGAAATATGCTTACATTATGAAAGGATGTTTAGAGAGTACCTACTCCAAGTTAGGAGGTTAATAGATGAAGAGGAAGATGATGATCAAGAGTGTAAAAGCCCGAGCCTTTGATGCACCAACACCACCCTTTAAGTTAGTTAAGATTTAGACACTTGACTAACTAATTAACCAAGCTCAAAACCCCTTTGATTGCACTTGAAAAATTGGACAGCAGCAACTCCCAAGAGATGATGATGAATCAAGTTTCAAAAGTATGAAACCTCAAGAGATAATACCCCAAACTTTTACCCAACACCTAATACTATGGTTAGGCTTTTTCTTGAACACTTAATCACTTAATAAAGCAAGTAAAACTACCTCTTCTGCTGCTGGAATTCACGAACTGGACAGCAGCAATGAGAGGGACTTTTGACTCAAAATAACTCACCTCTCCTCTAGTCAAGTGTGTGTCTTTGTTCCCTTGAATACTTGTGAGAATATGTTGGTCATTGAGTCCCCCATGTGCCTTGGAATTGTGTTGTATTAAAAGTAATAAGCAAGGAGCATGGGTGCATGTCTTGGAGACTTAAATTCTGCACACTCCATCTATACATTTTATAACAAGATTTATTTTATAAAACATGTAATTATTTTATAAAACTTCCAAAAAATAACATGTATTAGTTACTTGTAATTATTTTATGAACCATTTTATAAAATATAACACAAAATAATTATTTAAACCTATAAATAATTAAATCTACATCATATATAAATTATCCAAATAATTTATCTCAAGTGATTATAATTTAGAAAACCGATTTTCCAAAGTTCAAGTATCGCGTATTCATTTAACAATCCAACCATTAAAATAAATACATATAAAGTGTTGGTAAGCTTGTAATTGGGTATGACCCGACTTGGATCATAACATAGTGGCCACGTTAATTTAATATGTCTCTCGGGCATACGAAATACCTTCAATCTCCCACTTGCATGAGAAACATAAGAAATTAATGTAAGTGATGGATACCACCTAACGACCGTCCATCACCCCCAATATGTTATGACTTTTGCCATTCAATAACATCATCCCTTTCGAGTTCCCATCTCGAATATGAATAGGTGAATCTTTCATTATTTCCTTTCGTCCTAGATGTCATGTTAAATCCAAGAGACACGGAGTGATCACTCTCTTCTAGATTTAAGTTTATCAGGCCTTAGACATCTGACTCTCAACGAATAAGAGGGACAAATTCCATCTTGACTACATACGTCCTAAATATGTACCTTGCATTGTACATGAGCTCTTCCTTATGAACTACCATATTTCAGAATAGCGAAGGAAAGAATCAAGGCACAATACTTGGTAAATATCTGAACCCAATATGTATTTCAGGTCAGAGGATACAATGATATTTGCCTTTACTCAAGATTACATGTGATCAACCACAAAGGCTCCATTTAGCAAATCTTGAGGGCGGGTCTTCCAATATTTGCATCCCACAAATATCTATGAACCTTGGTAGCAACCTTGCCCCACATTCAGTCCGTGAATGTATACCAATCCAAGTTCATAATAGTCTAAACCTCATACTTGTTCCCACGAATGTGATCGACTACAGAATTTAGAATAATTACTTATTCATGGATAAAATATGCAAAATAGGAACATGACTCAAAATAAATTAATACCATAATTATATTAATGAGTTTGAACAATTTCGTTCCGTTACAATACTTAAAACATATCATGACCAATCACTAGAATATCGAAGCCCTAATGCACAAACATGTCCTGTATGTTTTGATCCATGTAAGAGCTTCGTGAGAGGATCCGCTATATTAAGATCTGTGTGAACTTTGCGAATACATATCTTTCCCTTTTCAACTTCATCCCTTATGTAGTTGAATCTCCGCTCAATGTGACGGGTCTTTTGGTGAGCACGAGGTTCTTTGATTTGAGCAATCGCACCCTCGTTGTCACAAAAGATCTCAAGAGGGTCCTGAATGGAAGGGACTACTCCTAAGTCGTCGATGAATTTCTTCATCCATGCAGCTTCCTGAGCTGCCAATGAGGCGGCAATGTACTCCGACTCTGTAGTGGATAAAGCAATAACATCCTGTTTTGAACTCTTCCAAGAGACTGCACCTCCATTTAACGTGAAGACATAACCGGATTGTGATCGAGAATCATCTCGATCAGTTTGGAAACTCGCGTCCACGTAACCTTTTACAGCGAGTTCCTCCTCACCAGACCCGTATATAAGAAACATATCTTTAGTCCTCCTAAGGTATTTCAATATACTTTTAACCGCAATCCAATGACTATTTCCTGGGTTATTCTGGTATCTACTTGTCAAGCTAAGAGCGCATGACACATTCAGTCTAGTGCATATCATTGCATACATGATTGACCCAATAGAAGACGCATATGGGACTTTCTTCATTCTCTCCTGTTCATCTTTCGTGGTGGGACACTGAGATGAACTAAGGAGTGTTCCTCTTTGAATATGTACTAAACCTTTCTTAGAGTTCTCCATCTTGAACCTTTTCAAGATCATTTCAATGTATGCACTTTGATTCAAACCTATCAATTTCTTAGATCTATCCCTGTAGATCCCAATCCCCAAAACATATTGTGCTTCTCCAAGATCCTTAATGGAGAAGCATTTACTTAGCCAAGTTTTAACACTTTGCATTTCCGGAATATCATTTCCAAATAACAATATATCATCCACATATAGTACAAGGAACATGATTGTGCTCCCACTAGCCTTCTTGTATACACAAGCTTCATCACCATTTTTAATGAAGCCAAATTTCTTGGCTTCCTCATTAAAACGATGATTCCACATTCTAGATGCTTGTTTCAATCCGTAGATTGACTTCTTTAACTTGCATACCCTTTTAGGACACTTCGGATCAACAAAACCTTCAGGCTGAACCATATAGACATCTTCCTCAAGATGTCCATTTAGGAAAGCGGTCTTGACATCCATTTGCCATATTTCATAATCATAATGAGCAGCAATGGCAAGTAATATCCTAATAGACTTTAGCATTGCCACATGCGAAAAAGTTTCATCATAGTCAACCCCTTGAGTTTAAGTGAAACCTTTTGCTACAAGTCTAGCTTTATATGTATCCAAGTTTCCATGTATGTCGGTTTTCATTTTGAAAAGCCATTTACAATCAACTAGCCTTGAGCCAGTAGGTTGTTCAACAAGTTCCCAAACTTTATTGTCATACATGGATTGCATCTCAGCGTTCATGGCTTCCTGCCATTTATCCTTATCAATCCTTGATAAAGCATCATGGTAGTTTGTCAGCTCATCCAAATCAACCACATAGCAACCATCCATGAGAAACCCATATCTCTCAGGAGGATTACTAATCCTACCAGATCTGTGAACGTCTTGTGTATTTTGATCATCCATTTGATCACTCTCAACATTTTCATGTTGAGTGCTAGTGTCAGCCAATTGTGTATCATCTACTTGATCTTGAACCTCCTCAAGATCTATCTTCCTTTCACTATTTTCTTCCATTAGGAACTTAGTTTCAAGGAATTCCACCTTCCGAGCAACAAATACATTCTGCTCGAATGGATCATAGAAATAATATCCCATATCATCCTTGGGATATCCTATGAAGATACACTTCGTGGATCGAGCATTCAACTTATTAGGGACGTAACGCTTAGGGTAAGCTTCCCATCCCCATACCTTTAAGTATGATAGAGATGGAGGTTTTCCAAACCACATCTCATGAGGTGTTCGTTCCACTTTCTTGGTTGGGGCCATATTTAAAATACGAGCCGCGGATCATAGATAATAACCCCAAAATAATAGAGGTAACGAGCTTCTAGCCATCATAGATCGAACCATATCCATTAGGGTTCGGTTCCTCCTTTCGGAAACTCCATTCAGTTAGGGTGTTCCAGGAGGAGTGAGTTGTGTGATAATCCCACAACTTCTAAGATGATCTTGGAAAGCATCGCTTAGGTATTCACCTCCTCTATCGGTACGAAGTACCTTGATTGTCTTATTGAGTTGATTTTGTACTTCATTTTGATACTCTTTGAATGCTTCAAAAGTTTCGTCCTTATGTCTTAACAAGTAGACATATCCGAAACGGCTGAAGTCATCAATGAAAGTAACGAAGTATCTTTCACCATTCCTAGTTATGGGCTTAAAGGGTCCACATACATCCGAATGTATTAATCCCAATAAGTCCTTAGCCCTTTCATAGGTCCCTTTGAAGGTGCTTTAGTCATTTTGCCTTGTAAACAAGACTCACATACATCAAAAGAGTCTAGTTCATTTGATTTCAAAAGTCCATTCTTTTGAAGTGTATGCATTCGGTTCTTGTTTATGTGACCAAGGCGACAATGCCATAAGTAGGAATCACTCAAATCCCTTTTGAGTTTCTTGGTGTTTGCATGGTATATTGAGCTATTGTATGCTGTGTCATCATGAACCAATTCATAAATACCATTTGAAGGCGAAGCCTTAAAATAGAACACATTATTTAAAGAAACATGGATATCATCATTAATGAAATTAAGATTAAAACCACATTGTTTCAAACGGGATACAGAAATAATGTTTCGAGATAAATCGGGTGCATACAAAACATTTTTCAAAACAAGCTCCAAACCACTTGGTAGCTTTAAAACAAAGTCTCCTTGAGCTTTCACTTGCATCCTTACTCCATTTCCCATGAAGAGACTTGTTGTTCCCGCATCTTGATCACTTCTTTTGAACCCCTGCAAAGTATTGCAAATATGAGTTCCACATCATGTGTCTAATACCCATGTATTAGAAGAAGTAATACTAAGCTCAATGTATACCATATATACATTACCTGAGGTTTGCCCTGCATCCCTCTTTTCCTTCAACTCCTTAAGGTAGACCGGGCAGTTGCGTTTCCAGTGACCCATTTCACCGCAAACGAAGCACGGGTCTTCCTTGGGGTTTGCTTGTCCGGCAACCTTTTGCTTCTTGTTCTTGTTTTTGGTTGGGGTAACCATCCTCCCCTTTCCCTTGCCTTGATGGGCGGGTCCTTTCCTCTTAGCCGCCTTTGGCTTAGAGGTGTTATTCCCTTTGGACCCACCATCATTGATCATTAGCACGGGTGAAGCCCTCTTACCCATGCTAGTTTCCGCCGTCCTAAGCATGCCATGAAGTTCGCCAATGGTCTTATCCATCCCATTCATATTGTAATTAATTACAAATTGGTCAAACCTCTTTGACAAGGAGTTTAGGATAAGATCCGTGGCTAGCTCATTAGATATGTTGAGATTAAGACGGTTTGCGCGATCAATGAGGCTTTTCATCTTAAGGACATAAGATGAAACGGATTGGGAGTCGTCCATACGACATGCATGAAGCGCTCG
Source organism: Rutidosis leptorrhynchoides (assembly GCF_046630445.1). Taxonomy (NCBI): domain Eukaryota; kingdom Viridiplantae; phylum Streptophyta; class Magnoliopsida; order Asterales; family Asteraceae; genus Rutidosis; species Rutidosis leptorrhynchoides. The sequence continues at coordinate 310,656,880 of NC_092333.1, read as the reverse complement.
AACGGTCTCGAAGCGCTCGACACGTGCTTGTTGAAGGAACATCTCCTTCAATTGCATGATCATGTCGTATGCAGTATGATGCTCGAAATCCTTTTGGAGTTCGGGTATCATAGTCCCAAGCATTAGGCAAGCGACTTGCACCGAATCGGCACAATACTTATCCCAATAAGCCATGCCTTCCGTATCATCCTCGTCGGGTTGATCGGGAATGGGGTCTTCCAACACATACGCCTTATCCTCAAGTTTGAGGACAATCTTAAGATTGCGGAACCAATCCATAAAGTTCGTATGTTTGAGTTTGTCTTTCTCGAGGAGAGACCTTAACGATAGGTTGTTCAAGTTAATAGGTGCGTTTTGCATGCTGTTGTTATTGGCGGCCATCTACAAAATTTAACAAAGTTATTTAAGTATTAATTTTAATTTAACAATTAATACCCTTTAAATCCAATTGATATTTATTAAATTTTAGAATCCAACGGTGAACCAAATTTCGGTTAAGTGACCTTTATCCCGCCATTTGATTTAGCTATGTAGTCATTATATGACAATTGCAATCCTTTTGCAACTTCTAAGTTATGGGATCATGCAATCCTTTTGCATGGCATATTATCCCATCAACGCCTATTTGTTCATCATGCTTCGGTGACCCTAAGTTCATGATTTCCAAATCAAGTCGTCCTACTTGTGTAAACGTGTAAACTTAACATACAAGTGGTTAGGTGACCTTTATCCCACAAGTGTGCAAAATTTACCTTAATCATATTAGTTTGCTAATAACGGTTAGGTGACCTTTATCCCATCATGAGTTCCCTAATACGCCTAAGTGTCACACAATAGGATGGCGTTAAACTTGTTAACCTTGTTGTTAAAAGGGATTTTAAGTTTTATTTAATTCTAGTTTGAGAAAACATTTATGCCATACACCAACATGCATTTAGTGTATGGTTCATTTGAAATCCATTTTCAAGTCATGTAATTTTAGTCAATTACTTGATATAAACCATTTTATATTTATGATCCTTATCATGTTCTTAATAACCGTTTATTAATGCCCTTTTAGCCGTTTTTAATTTAACCAATTAAATTGACGTTTTGCATGTCGTTAATAATTTAACCAATTAAATTGTAGTTATGCTTGTTGTTAACTTGTGTGATAACTTGTTGTAGTAACATACACAATCCACAATCATACAAGAAATAAAACAACCACGCATGCAAACAAATGTGTTCACAATCAAGCCGATTTGGTAGACATTTGTTTAGCCGAAAACAAATGTCACCGGTTAAGGGTTATAACACTAAGTAGGAGATTTCAAAATCTCCCACTTAATCTTGCATCCAAATGCATCTTCCAAGTCTTCATCTTGTGTCTTCATTTTACAAAATATATCCTAATACATTTTTCAAGAAAATGAAAATACAATCTAATCTATTTTACATACCAAATATAAAATAAATTACATAATCAAAATAATAAAATTACAAACCAAATTGAATGAATATTACAACCACATGAATGAATTAATATTACATACCAAATGAATTATTAATAATCATCCAAACATGCAACCATTCAAACAAAAGGCCAAGGCTTGATTGTGAACTTCAACATACAACAAAATGACCAAAATGGAAGAACCAAACCCATTTTTGGAGCTTCCAAATTCTGCTAAAAATCAAACCCACCCAAAATCCAAAGTATTTTGCATTTTACTTGCATGCATGTTCATAAAATGCAAAATTATAGTGGGTTTAATATATCATCACGAAGCATATTCCAACAACTTCGGCTTTAGATACCATTGATGGAATTCAACATTTCAACGAGTTCCTTAAATACACATATTCATGAAACTAATTCATTTAGAGTTAATAAAAGCGGAAGCATGTTATTAAGAAAGAATGTTAATATGTTAAACCACTTTAGATGAATTCCATATAGTTATCAAGTTATGAAATATGCTTACATTATGAAAGGATGTTTAGAGAGTACCTACTCCAAGTTAGGAGGTTAATAGATGAAGAGGAAGATGATGATCAAGAGTGTAAAAGCCCGAGCCTTTGATGCACCAACACCACCCTTTAAGTTAGTTAAGATTTAGACACTTGACTAACTAATTAACCAAGCTCAAAACCCCTTTGATTGCACTTGAAAAATTGGACAGCAGCAACTCCCAAGAGATGATGATGAATCAAGTTTCAAAAGTATGAAACCTCAAGAGATAATACCCCAAACTTTTACCCAACACCTAATACTATGGTTAGGCTTTTTCTTGAACACTTAGTCACTTAATAAAGCAAGTAAAACTGCCTCTTCTGCTGCTGGAATTCACGAACTGGACAGCAGCAATGAGAGGGACTTTTGACTCAAAATAACTCACCTCTCCTCTAGTCAAGTGTGTGTCTTTGTTCCCTTGAATACTTGTGAGAATATGTTGGTCATTGAGTCCCCCATGTGCCTTGGAATTATGTTGTATTAAAAGTAACAAGCAAGGAGCATGGATGCATGTCTTGGAGACTTAAATTCTGCACACTCCATCTATACATTTTATAACAAGATTTATTTTATAAAACATGTAATTATTTTATAAAACTTGCAAAAAATAACATGTATTAGTTACTTGTAATTATTTTATAAACTATTTTATAAAATATAACACAAAATAATTATTTAAACCTATATATAATTAAATCCACATCATATATAAATTATCCAAATAATTTATCTCAAGTGATTATAATTTAGAAAACCGATTTTCCAAAGTTCAAGTATCGCGTATTCATTTAACAATCCAACCGTTAAAATAAATACATATAAAGTGTTGGTAAGCTTGTTATTGGGTATGACCCGACTTGGATCATAACATAGTGGCCACGTTAATTTAATATGTCTCTCGGGCATACGAAATACCTTCACATCTACCCAACCAGTTCGCCTTTCACATAACCTCTTTTTAATACCGCTGACAATATCGCGGTTGGTTACTTCACACAGTCCATTGGCTTGCGGGTGCGCCACTGACGTAAACTTTTGTATTATATTTAGATCAGCGCACCATGTCTTGAAAGGATCTTTCACTATTTGTGCACCGTTATCGCTAACCAATTCTCGCGGAATACCAAACCTGCAAACAGTGTACTCCCAAACAAAATTTCGCACTTGCACACCAGTAATAGTGCGAACCGCCTTAGCTTCAACCCATTTGGTAAAATAATCGATTGCAACAATGAGAAATTTAACATTGCCGGGCCCTGCAGGAAATGGCCCTACAATGTCAATTGCCCATTTATTAAATGGCCACGGCGAATTAACGGGAATCATGTCATGTCGCGGCATTCGATTCTGCGGAGCATGCCATTGGCAACTTTTACAGCGTTTAACAATTTTAGCTACATCGCGGTATATGGATGGCCAAAAGTATCCCATCCGCATAATTTTTGTTGCGATAGTTTTGTAACCAGAATGCAGTGCACAAGTACCATTATGTACTTCTTCAACAATCATTTCTGCCTCGATTGGGCCAACACATCGCATCATTGGTCCGCAGTATGATTTGCTATATAAGATATCATCTTGAATGATATACATTGGCGCTCGCTCTCGCACTAAACGAGGTTCGTGACTATCTTCTGGCAGAATATTACTGCGAATATATTGTAGGATTGGCTCCATCCAGTTTGGCTGTTCTTCTATAACAGATGCAACCATCAAGTCACTATCTATCGACTTACTTGGCAATTCTTCAACCCATACTTGCTTTTGAAAATGCAAAAAAGTAAAAGCGACTAATTTGCTTAAAGAATCCGCTTTCTTGTTTTGACTTCTTGGCACTTGCGCGAGTTCAAAATGTCCAAAACGCACTGCAGCTTCCTTTAATAGCTGCAAGTACTTTTGCATAGAAGGATCATGTGCTTCAAAAGATCCGCTAAACTAATTCGCTACTAGCTGCGAATCCGTAAATGCACGCAACTTAACAATATTCATTTTTCGCGCAATATTTAAGCCTGTGAGCAATGCCTCATACTCTGCCTCATTGTTTGTCACGTCAAAATTAAACCGCAGAGCATAAGTATGCTCCTCACCGCTTGAACTTGCCAAAACTAAACCCGCACCTGCACCTTCTGCACACGAAGCACCATCAGTAAATAAATCCCAAGTTTCTCCGTGTTCAGGTTTTAGTGCGGTGCGCTCGTTAATCACCTACAACTCTCCAGACAGTTCAGCGAGATAATCCGCCATAATTTGTCCTTTTTTAGCGCTACACGGAAGGTAAGATATTTGATAAGCACCTAATTCTACCGCCCATAATGCGAGTCTACCAGATATCTCTGGTTTTGTTAAGACTTGCCTGATTGGCAGATTAGTTAATACATGCACCGGATGCCCTTGAAAATATCTTCGTAGCCTTCGCGTTGTTAAAATGAGCGCATACACAAACTTTTCAATCGGCGCATAGTTTATTTCACTTCCCGTAAGAGCTTTACTAACAAAATACACTGGCTTTTGTATTTTGTTCCTTTCCGCAATCAAAACTGAGCCAAAAGCTTCGTTTGCTACTGAGATATAAAGATAAAGAGTTTCGCCATGAACCGGCGCTGTTAGTGTAGGCAAAGTTTTTAACAACTTTTTCATCTCTTGAAACGCAGATTCTGCTTCGCTGGACCAAACAAAATTCTTTTGCTTCAAGCAACCTTTTAGGGTTTTGAAAAATGGCAACTGCCTTTCAGCGGCTTTAGACAAGAAACGCGTTAATGCGGCTAGTTTTCCCATCAAACTTGGCACCTCTTTAACCGTTTTTGGCGCGGTCATATTTTCTATGGCCGCGATCTTTTTTGGATTAGCTTGAATACCTTGTTCTGTAACAAGATATCCCAAAAATTTCCCCTTCGTTTAGCCATAACTACATTTTAGCGGATTAAGCTTCATGTTTATTTTTCGCAACTTGTCAAATGTTTCGCGAATATCTTCAATGATTCGCTCTTGCGTCGTGCTTTTGATGACTAAATCATCTACATAACCTTCAAGATTACGCCCTATTTGTTTATCAAACGCGGTATCAATCAACCGTTGATATGTCGCACCCACATTGATTAAACCGAAAGGCATCATTATATACCAATATATGCCTTTGCCTGTATGAAATGCGGTTTTATCTGCGTCTTCTTGCGCCATAGGAATCTGATGATAACCTCTTGCCGCGTCCAGAAAACATTTATATGGAAAAGCATGTAAAGATTCTACTTTTAAATCGATTTCTGGAAGCGGATAGTTATCCTTGGGGCACGCTTTATTCAAATCTTTGAAATCAATACACATTCTCCAGGAACCATCAGGTTTTTTCACCAACACTGGATTCGCAATCCAAGATTGGTATTGGACTTCGCGCAAAATTCCAGCTCGCACCAATTTTGTGACTTCTTCACACAGCCATGTTACGCGTTCTGGAGCCATACCCCTTCGCTTTTGCACTACAGGCTTTAGAGCTGGATTTACATTGAGCCCGTGTTCCGTAATATGACGTGGAACACCAGTCATATCGTTTTCGCACTAGGCAAAAACATCCATATACTGGACAAGTAATTGTACAATTTGCTTCCTAGTATCTGAGTTAACATTGCGTCCTACTTTGATTTTCTGCTCTGGATATGCGGGATTAATTATTCCCATAGCATCTGCACCATCAACAGGTTCTTGCCCTGCGGTTTTTATGTTAACAGCCGCACAAATAGGTATAATGCTCATTGAACATATTGTGGCGACTCCCTTATATGTTGGAAACTTAATCATGCCATGAATTGTGGACGGGACAATTCCAAATTTATTTATAGCGGTTCTTCCCAGCAACATGTTATAGCGAGATGAGGCTCGCATAACATAAAAATCTAATCGCACTTGTCGCACCAAAGCGTCATCATTAACATCAGCTAACTCGATGTTTAATGGCAAAACACCTATAGGTTATGAAGATTCTCCTGCAAAACCGGTTAGCGAAACTGCGGTTGTTTGCAGGTTTGTTTTAATACTTTCTGGCAATTGAGCGAAGCATTGTTCGTAAATAATATCGACGCTACTGCCATTGTCAACATGAACTTTCATGACTGTAATGTCAGCGTCCGCGATTTTGCACGATACTACTATTGGCATTTCAGAAAAATCATCACTCTGCATTTTCGGGAAAGTAATTGGCGCAAGTTGCCAATTATGATACATTTTAGCGGATTTTCGCTTTTTTCCTCTTTTTTGGGCATTCGCTCGCACAGCGACCGCTTTATCACTATCGTTTCCAATGTTACTCATTGTTTTAAGTAATCTAGCAACTTAACGCCAATTTCAAACGTATTTGCCTGCAAATCATCACAACAAAAACACGATTGAAATTAAACCGTCGAATTAATTGTTTAACGGCATAAAACAAAAATTTTTCAGTTTAATTCGTAAAACGTGTCCCACGGATGGCGCTAATTGATCAATCCGTAATTAATGATGTTACTTAATTACGAATTGAGTGCAATAAGATTGTAATGGAGGATGGAATGTTTGATGATTATTTTGGGCCCCGATGATCGTCTTTCACTTTAACTATCAAGTGATCAACCACCCCGACCCGGTCTTGATTGTTAATTAGCATAATTCACCTTTGCGCGGTGTAAAAATCCCTTGGGCAAGATCACAAGTGGAAATTACAAAGGCTTGGGTAAAATGGCAGAGAATCAACAACCCATAAATGAGAGTCCAAGCTCCCTATTTATAGTATTTGGAATATTCGCGGTCTGCGAGTTAGTTAACTATCCGCCAAAACTCAGCGGATTAAACCGCGGTCTTGCATTAATGCGAAAACATAACCGCTGTACTTGTTTTCAGCGAATATTGCATAGCTTTGCCTTATAATTCGCGTAGTTTTGCTTTTGGCCTTTAGCAAATAAAATATACATATACAGTGCCATGTATATGATCAACGGTAATAAATGGACGGTAAAAATTATAAAATATTGCTTGTGAAATATTTTAATAAGCACTTCTTTATTTTTAGAGTTTATCATGATACATTTGCTTCGCGAAAATGTATCATAATAAACTGGGGGGACTTGATCATATACATAGCGTTGTATATGTATATTTTATTTGCTACAGGCCAAGAGCAGAATTACGCGGACCCTAAAGCCAAGATATGCAATATTCGCTGAAAATAAAGTGCAGCAGTTATGTATCCGCGTTAATAAGAGACTGCGGTTTAATCCGCTGAGTTTCCGTGGATGGTTAGGTAATTCGCAGACCGCGGATATCTTGAATACTATAAATAGGGAGCATGACCTCTCATTTATAGGTTGTTGATTCTCTGCCATTTTGCCCAGACCTTTGTAATTTCCACTTGTGATCTTGCCCAAGGGATTCTTACATCGAGCAAAGGTGAATTATGCTAATTAACAATCAAGACCGGGTCGGGGTGGTTGATCACTTGATAGTTAAAGTGAAAGACGATCATCGAGGCCCAAAATAATCATCAAACATTCCATCCTCCATTATAATCTTATTGCACTCAATCCGTAATTAAGTAACTGATCATATACATACTTATGTATATGTATATTTTTAGTGCGGAAGGCCTTTTAGAGGTGAACGCACAAGACAGATAAACCGCGGTATAATGCGGTAGGATTGCGCAGAACATTAAAGAGTGAGAAGGCTTCTCACAGTATTTGTGCGGAATGCCTAAGTGCCTGCACAACTTACTTCCGCGTAACTCCTGGACCTATAAATAGAGAGTTTGGCCTCTCATTTTAGGTTGTTGATTCTGGAAGGGTTGCCCTAGCCATATTGATTTCTCTCGTGACTTTGCCCGAGACTAAATCATTATTTGGTTAAGGTAATTTACGAAGACCGGAACATGGTTGTTGATCGTTTAGCACTTAACAAAATATGACAATAAGGTCCCAAAACCATAATCGACATCCATTATACCCCCTCATTGCACTCAATCCTTGATTAACCGTAATTGGATAATCTAGGATTGATCAGTAACATCGCTAATTAAGGATTGATCACATAGTTTAGTTAATTCTAAACTTGTTCGCAAACAAAAGTTAATCCTTCTAACTTAACTTTTAAAATCAACTAAACACATGTTCTATATCTATATGATATGCTAACTTAATGATTTAAAACCTGGAAACACGATGAACACCATAAAATCGGATATACGCCGTCGTAGTGAAACCGGGGGCTGTTTTGGTTTGGATAATTAAAAACTATGATAAACTTTGATTTAAAAGTTGTTCTTCTGGGAAAATGATTTTTCATATGAACATGAAACTATATCCAAAAATCTTGGTTAAACTCAAAGTGAAAGTATGTTTTTCAAAATGGTCATCAAGATGTCGTTCTTTCGACGGAAATGACTACCTCTTTAGTAATTGACATGTAACTTAAATTTCTGACTATAAACCTATACTTTTTCTGTTTGGATTCTTAAATTAGAGTTCAATATAAAACCATAGCAATTTGATTCACTCAAAACGGATTTAAAATGAAGAAGTTATGGGTAAAACAAGATTGGATATTTTTGATCTTTTTAGCTACGGGAAATGTTTAACAAATCTATACAAATCATATCCTAGCTAACTTATATTGTATTATACATGTATTCTAATATATTATGTAATCTTGGGATACCATAGACACGTATGCCAATGTTTTGACATATCATATCGACCCATGTATATATATTATTTGGAACAACCATAGACACTCTATGTGCAGTAATGTTGGAGTTACCTATACAGGGTTGATGTTGATTCCAAAAATATATATACTTTGAGTTGTGATCTAGCCTGAGACATGTATACACTGGGTTGTGGATTGATTTCAAGATAATATATATCGATTTATTTCTGTACATCTAACTGTGGACAACTAGTTATAGGTTATTAACGAGGACAGCTGACTTAATACACTCAAATCTTTAAAACATAATAAAAATGGTTGTAATTATATTTTGATCATACTTTGATATATATGTACATATTTGTATAGGTTTGTGAATCGATCCATGTCCAAGTCATATTTTCGAGGAAGGAAATATCTGTGAAAGTGAGTTATAGTCTCACTTTTAAAATCTAATATTTTTGGGATGAGAATACATGCAGGTTTTATAAATGATTTACAAAATAGACACAAGTACGTGAAACTACTATGGTTGAATTATCGAAATCGAATATGCCCCTTTTTATTAAGTCTGGTAATCTAAGAATTAGGGAACAGACACCCTAATTTGAAAGGACCCGTTCATATACATTATAAACGATTCACAATAGTTGATTACATTGCGAGGTATTTGACCTCTATATGATACATTTTACAAACATTGCATTCGTTTTTAAAAGACAATCTTTCTTTACATCGAAAATTGACAGGCATGCATACCATTTCATAATATCCACTATCCAATTATAAATTGATTTAATAATAATCTTTGATGAACTCAATGACTCGAATGCAACGTTCTTCGAAATATGCTATGAAAGACTCCAAGTAATATCTTTAAAATGAGCAAATGCACAGCGGAAGATTTCTTTAACACCTGAGAATAAACATGCTTTAAAGTGTCAACCAAAAGGTTGGTGAGTTCATTAGTTTATCATAATCATTTATTTCCATCATTTTAATAGACCACAAGAATTTCATTTCCAGTTCTCATAAATATACGTCCCATGCGTAGAGACAAAAATAATCATTCATATGGTGAACACCTGGTAACCGACATTAACTAGATACATATAAGAATATCCCCTATCATTCCGGGATCCTCCTTCGGACATGATATAAATTTCGAAGTACTAAAGCATCCGGTACTTTGGATGGGGTTTGTTAGGCCCAATAGATCTATCTTTAGGATTCGCGTCAATTAGGGTGTCTGTTCCCTAATTCTTAGATTACCAGACTTTAATAAAAAGGGGCATATTCGATTTCGATAATTCAACCATAGAATGTAGTTTCAATTACTTGTGTCTATTTCGTCAAACATTTATAAAAGCGCATGTATTCTCAGTCCCAAAAATATAAAGGGTAAAAAGGCAAATGAAACTCACCATACTGTATTTCGTAGTAAAAATACATATAACGTCATTGAACAAGTGCAAGGTTGGCCTCGGATTCACGAACCTAAATTAATTATATATATTTATGTGTTGGTCAATATTTGTCTAACAAATTAGGTCAAGTCATAGTGTACCACAATCCTAATGGTCGAGACTAATATGCAAAAGTCAACAAAAGTAAATTTGACTCAAAATAATTTCCAAAAATCTATAAATGATTAATATATAGTTTAAATATCGTCATTTTATATTTTTAAATATTTTTAAAAGATTTATTAGAGTAAATAATATAATTTATTTATTAATAAATAAAATTTTATATTAAATTTATATAATAAAATATACTTTTTATATATTAAGTAATAAAATTTATAGGGTTCATTTAATATTATAAAGATAATATGATAGGTATTATTAAAGTAAGTTATTACACGTAGTAAAATATATTTGTATAACATATTTATTTGATAAAATAATATCTATAATGATAGTAAGTAAAAGTTGTATTATTTTGTAATAATAATAATTATTATAAAAATATCAATATTTATAATTACTAAGATGACATTATGATAAAACGATAATTCTAATTATGATAACTTTAATATTTACGATAATTTTTAATATTATCTTTAAAATAATAATAATAATGATATTTTATAGTAACAATGACATGTCTATTAAAATGATAAATTTTGTTAAAATGATAGTTTTAATACTAACGATACTTTTAATAATAATAGTAATGATAAAAATAATAAGAACGATAATTTTATCTAAATCAATATCTTATAATATTTAATTTCATCATGATACTCTTACCCATTATTTCCTAATCGTTTCGTTTAATAGCTTTTAATCGTCTTTTATATCGTGTTCATAATAATGATAATAATAGTAATCAAAATAATTAGGTGTTACAAATATTTGTTTTAATTACACTAATATTAATAATGATAGTTACTATAACATTATTAACGATAATACTATTAATTATCTTAATGATAATATAGTAATAATAATAATAACAATAACAATAACCATTTTTAAATAATGATATATATATATATTAATAATGATAATAATAATAATAATACCAATAATAATAATAATAATTGGATAATAATAATAATACTAATTATAACTTTAACGATAATAACGATAGTAATAATAAAAAAAATAACAATTTTTAATGATAAATCCCTTTTATTGATAAAGATAATAATAATGATAATAATAAGATAAAACTAGAACGACGATAAAAACGACGATAATAATAATCATTTTTAATAAAAATATCGAAAATTCAATTGATTATAACTTCTAATCCGTTCATCGAAACCATTCGATATCTAAAGGAAAAGTTCTTAATTTTTCGCTAGCTTTCCAAGGACATGCATATCTTATACCTTATCTCAACCGCAAGTGTAACTAATTCAAGAGTCAACCTAATCTGTCTAAGGGCAATATCAAAAGTACAAGCATGCATAATCCTAAATACTCGAGCACTAGTCAGGGATACACTATTAGTATGTAAAAGTTAAATTATGAGGACTCATGTATCAATATTGAGATTCAATATTGCATGAAAGGTACGTAGACGCAACGAAAATGATAAACACTATATTGACCTCACGAGCATACCCATGAACCATACTCAATCACCTCCATAGCTATAACCCATAATTTCCTTAATCATGTCCCACTCGAAAAACAATTTCGAAATCACTCGGACAGCACTCCGTAGTAATATTTTATGTATACTAATAATATCTTGAAATAATACGGAGTAAATATATATATGTATATCGATTGAGAGAGTTTAGAGAAAAATATTTTTAAGTTTCTATGAAATAATGAAACCTATTGAATTCTATTTATAATAGATTTTTGAATTATTAAAGTGAATTATTAAAGTATGAATTATTAAAGTGAATTATTAAAGTATGAATTATTAAAGTGAATTATTAAAGTATGAATTATTAAAGTGAATTATTAAAGTTAAAGTAAAGTAAAAATAAAGTAAAGGTAAAGTTTAAGTATAGTAAAAGTATAAAACTATGTACGTATAATACGCGTATAAATATATATAATATTAATTTAAATCGTTATATATATTTAATAAAATAAAATATAAATATCGTTATCTTTATCATACTAGTTAAGTAATGAGTTGTCAAAAGTGGTTCTAGATATTTATAAAAGTTATATACGTTTTAATAATAAAGTTCTTTTTAAACTAAAAACGTTTTTTGTACGTTTGAAACTAAATAGATCAATCGAGTCTTTATGAAATTCAATCTTCCACTATCCTTTGTCTAGTTCTCAATGATTTACAATTTGTTCTTATTTATAAATCACTTTACCATTTTTCGAATATTGTTAAAATGAAAAGATTTCTCAAATCAACGTGGGCCTTTCAACAGAGACTTGTAATCATAATTCAATATATCTGATAATTCAATCATTTGATCTTATCTTCTAATTCCATTGATAAACATTTTGAAACAGATACAATCATATAAAGTATTTAATCTAATATTTTATTTACGTTTCAAGTTATAATATATATACACATATACATATATAATCATATTCGTTTAATGGTTCGTGAATCGTTGGAACTTGGTCGAGGTTGAATGAATATATGAACATAGTTTAAAATTCTTGAAATTTAACTTAACAAATATTGCTTATCGTGTCGGAAACATATAAAGATTAAAGTTTAAATTTGGTTGGAAATTTCCGGGTTGTCACAGTACCTACCCGTTAAAGAAATTTCGTCCCGAAATTTGAGTGGAAAGGTCGTGAATGATAATAAATATATTTTCATGATGCATACGGGCTGAAAATTAGAGTTTTATCATCAGCGAATAATTTGGATAAACAATCCATTTATATGAAGAGTACGAATGAATCTAACATAGAAGAGTGAAATGAGTAAGTGTAGATTCATCTTATCATTTGACGTAGATATGATTGATTCCCAGATTTCAAGGGATTTGAAGAAAATCTTCTTAATAAGATTTGACTCTCCGGTAATCAAGGGAATTAGGACCCGCTTTAAATGCGATCGTCCATTTTAATTGTACTGTCGGAGATTTTCTTATAAATTCACCTCCTTCGTTTCCTTACAACTCACACCTTCCGTTGATGCATTTTATGCAAGTCCCTATACATCTACCCACGTCCATTGCAGGTACAACAGTTTACAGGCCACCATGATTGCTCGTTATTATCCTATCCGTGTTTGTATGTGGTTACAAGAACTGCAGGAACGAGATTTAGATGTTTGACTATATTATACTTAGTCCGACGTACGAGTGAAGCCTCACTAGTACGACTGACAGGCTCATACGCACGGTTGATGCTGAGCTAAGTCACAATTACAACCTAAATGAGAAGACACGAGTGAGTGATCACCCGTACGACTGATGAAGCCAACTCGTACGTGTGATGAATGAATCGTATGGATGAGTCAACAGCAGGGGTATATAAAGTCTTATGTTCTTCATTTTAGGTTAAGCCTCTCATTTATTACACACACTCAGATCTAGTGAGCTCCTCCGATTCTCTCTCAGTCCAAATCACCCAGGTGGTGAATTATAGCTCTAGGTGTTGATCTAATCACACTTGATTTAGTTGTGGTTTGACTAAAAAAAAAAAAAAACTTAACCTATTCACTAGAGGGTTTGATTCACTTATTCCGCTATTGTGTGAGTTAAATCTGTTTATTTCTAAGTTCCTAGTCATGTTTCATCACCTTCTATTCTTTCCTCCTCAACTCATATTTTAAAGTATTCATCAATATGCTCCATCCAGTTCTGATTCTCGATATACTTCTAACTTTCATATCGGTCATTCTTCTTTTTCATCTACCGCCGGAAGAATCTATTTACTTCTACTATACTCTTGGGTTTATAGTGTTTCTAGTTCTCCCGTGTCTTTATATTGCTATATGCATCGATATATATGGTTTATAATTTCTGGTTTATCGTTGGGCTTTATATGTTCCCTTATATTTCAAAGTCTCTGCTTCTGTCTTCTATAATCATTATCATTCACAGTTAATGCTCTCTTTTATTTGCTGCAATTTATACCCCAATTTCTATTTCGGAGTTTTGTCCTTTCGTTTCTTCTTCTTGCGATTAAGCACCGCTTGTAATGGTCCAGAATTCACAGATATGAATTTCGGAATGAACATTGTTAATGTTCTAGGAAGGAAATTGTGATGGCACGATCTTGACTTGTCAAATTACTAGAATACCTTGGAAAAGGCCGAATCATCAAGAAATATTTTCTTGATATTTTAGAGGTTAAATAGAATACAAGAGTCGTATAACATGGCATATGATGATGTTATGATCTGTTAATCATCACGTTCCATTTAGAAACTCAGCATGACTTACTGTAATATAATCACGTTGATCAAGTGTCATTATATTATACTAATTCATGCTTCAGTTCCCAACACTACTTCAAAATATTCCTATTTTAAACTTGAATGTTTCAGAATTTAGAAACTAAAATAGTTTCTTTTATGATGTAATACAGATAGCGCGAAGAGGTAAATGATTTCAAATAAGAAAAATTAAGAAAATATCTTCAGAAATATGGAGGATATTTATAATGAAAGATATGATGATATTTTAAAATTTCTAATATCAGAGGATGATGAAGAATATTGTCCGCAGGGTTTAGAGTCAGGAGCAAGGTATTCGTTAATGACTTCAGCAGGTCCTGAATCATTTGGATCCTTTGAAGTCAGGTTTAGTCTTTGTAATTTGTCCACAGCCTCCTTCCTACTTTGCTCAATCCGTTTTCCAGTTCCAAAACTTCTCTTTTTCTGCGCTTTGCCAGCACACTTCATTATTATCATCCAGCTTTTACCGTTTAATGTCGTTTATAGTTTTTGCTGCTTCATCAGTATTTTTTTTTCCATTTTCGGAGAACCAATTCGTAGTTCGGAGTGTTTTTCAGAAACTTCACATTCAAATTAAGTCCAGAAGATAGACGTTATATATACACATATAACTGTTGGCGTAGACATGCTGCGAGATTTCAAAATACTTATCGCTAATTCCCAATGATTCGTATGGCAATTCTCAATTACAAGATGCGAATGAGTAAATGATGGGGTTTCAATAAATAATTATAATGACTTTTTGGAGAGGCTAAAGTCAAAGGGTAATGAAGTTGTTGGTACATCTGCTAATAATGTGGTGGAATGTAAAAGGTTTCCTGGTAACGATGGTGTATATCTCAAGGTTATAATAAGGTTAGTCTGACTGAAAAGTCGAAGTTGACTTGCTGGAGCTGTGACAAAACTGGCTACTTTGAATAGGAGTCGCAAAGTTATTTTTGCTAATAAATGCCAAAGAATCTGACGCGGATACGTTGTTTAAACTTTTACTTTGGTTTCAAGAGTTTTTCGGGTACATAACTGTGGGTAACATGTGGTTGGATCCTCATCTCGATTGCTCATCATTCGAAGTGTCTTCAGAAATTTTCGAAGGGTTTGAACACAGATGTAATCGTTAACATACATTTGATGTTCTAACACAGTTTTGAAGTCAAAATATAGCTTGTGAAAGATGTAAGGATCTAAGAGTGATGATTTTGGTCATATCTCGAGTTGAATTTTGAGATTTCAAGATCAGAATATGTAATTAAATTTTGAATGAGTATGGTTGTTTTGATTTCTATAAAAGAATGTATACTGTTGTGAAAGTAGGGAGTATAATGGATGATTTGCTGAATCAGATTCGAAGAATGTAACATATTATTTATGAATTTATATATCTCTCGGGTATTACCTACCCGTTTAAAAAATAATATCATAATTAATATTTTGTACAAAAGAATTTTATTACAGTCTTTATAAAAATATATATATGTATATTTTCTTCATATGTAACATAGATTTAATGAGTTAATGTTAAATTAAACTCATTTGATTTACGGTTGAAATTAGAATTGAATAATCCATAAAGGCTTTAAAAAGTACATAACTTTTACGCAGTATTTCTTTAATGACATTAAAATTATGAATCAATACTTCGTTATTTGTTGATGTATGATGTTCGGTTCGTGGAATTCTTGTGAATTTTACAAAGTACGAATGATGTTATCTGAAAAGTTTCGGGTACATCGATGATGAAAGTGTAAAATCAAATATATACTTGATTTATTATGAATTGGAATTTGTTGAATTGCGACAGAGATTGTAGTTAATGCTGGTTAAGTTGCGGCCGAAGGACTTACATTATTGCATATTTGTAATATGAATTAACCGAGTAGTTAAGATTCACACACAATAGCTTAGTACGGAAAGATTTATTTCAATATATATATATATATATATATATATATATATATATATATATATATATATATATATATATATATATAATATACATATAATTTCTTCAGAGGGAATGACTTAATTCTTCATAACTCGTTGATACAATATACACGTTATTGATTCGTAATGATGTGCACAGTGATTCTTGAACTGACGGAGTTTGTGATGTTATCGGTGTTGTTGATTCGGATGTTGACTGTACTGACGATGCTGGTAACGCTGATGGTACTGTTGATGCTGTTGGTAAAGCAAGTTTAGCTTGTTAATCACACACCATTTTTGTCAGGGTTTCTACTCTTCCTTCTATCATTTTGGTACGCTTAACTGATTTATGGTTAGGGCTAGATTAGATAATTTCTAAGACTTTAGAGATTACATAATCGCCGCGGAATGTTTCTCCAATGAAGTTATGAATTAATACTTCGTCAGTTATTGTTGTTGGTACTCCTTGGTATCTATGGTGCGTATGATGTTGATGCTCGTGGGACAGATTGTGAAGTTGAGGTTTACGACGCGGTTGTGGTTGGAGGTGGTAATGGTACTGTTGGCGTTGATGATGGTGGTACTGGTTATGCTGCTGATGCTGCTGCTAGTGTTTGTAATCTCTGCACCATATTCTCCAAAGCCACTACCCGAGTACGAAGCTCGTTGACTTCTTCTATTACACCGGGGTGATTGTCGGTTCGGACGAGCGGATAAATTAAATCTAAAATTTGATGTAATATATAATCGTGATGAGATACTCTGGAAATGAGCGAGAACACGGTATTTCGGACAGGTTCGCTGGTAAGTGCTTCAGGTTCTTCGTCAAGAGGGCAATGTGGTGGATGGAAGGGATCACCTTCTTCTTGTCTCCAATGATTGAGGAGGCTACGAACCCATCCCCAATTCATCCAGAATAGGTGATGACTGATTGGTTGATCTATTCCGGTCACACTGCTTTCGGAGCTTGAATGGGATTCCATTTCGGAATCTGAGTGACTTGAAATGATGACGAATTCCATTTCGTACGATTGGATAAAGGATTTTTTTTTTATATGAAATGATTTTGGCTAACGGATGGTATTCTAATTACATAGAATATATACATATATACATATACATATATACATATTATATATATATATATATATATATATATATATATATATATATATATATATATATATATATATATATATATATATATATATATATAGATCAAAAGATTTCCTAGATTACGGAGGACTTTGCGGGATATGTCAGGTAAAGTTTAAAGTAACAGATACGATAAGATATGATTTAGCAGATATGCTAAGATATGAATTTTTGTCTATACACTATTCATGCAATCAATGCAGCAAGACGTGTCTTAGACTAAAAATGATAAGCATGTAATTTCCAGAGGATGATAAGTAGTTAATTTTCGACACAAAATGATAAGCAAAACTTTTGACATGCAGACACGGTCGAAGTCCAGACTCACTAATGCATCCTATCGACTTATCAGTTTGACACACTAATGCAGACCTGGTTCGCTAAGACCACCGCTCTGATACCAACTGAAAGGACCCGTTCATATACATTATAAACGATTCACAATAGTTGATTACATTGCGAGGTATTTGACCTCTATATGATACATTTTACAAACATTGCATTCGTTTTTAAAAGACAATCTTTCTTTACATCGAAAATTGACAGGCATGCATACCATTTCATAATATCCACTATCCAATTATAAATTGATTTAATAATAATCTTTGATGAACTCAATGACTCGAATGCAACGTTCTTTGAAATATGCTATGAAAGACTCCAAGTAATATCTTTAAAATGAGCAAATGCACAGCGGAAGATTTCTTTAACACCTGAGAATAAACATGCTTTAAAGTGTCAACCAAAAGGTTGGTGAGTTCATTAGTTTATCATAATCATTTATTTCCATCATTTTAATAGACCACAAGAATTTCATTTCCAGTTCTCATAAATATACGTCCCATGCGTAGAGACAAAAATAATCATTCATATGGTGAACACCTGGTAACCGACATTAACTAGATACATATAAGAATATCCCCTATCATTCCGGGATCCTCCTTCGGACATGATATAAATTTCGAAGTACTAAAGCATCCGGTACTTTGGATGGGGTTTGTTAGGCCCAATAGATCTATCTTTAGGATTCACGTCAATTAGGGTGTCTGTTCCCTAATTCTTAGATTACCAGACTTTAATAAAAAGGGGCATATTCGATTTCGATAATTCAACCATAGAATGTAGTTTCAATTACTTGTGTCTATTTCGTCAAACATTTATAAAAGCGCATGTATTCTCAGTCCCAAAAATATAAAGGGTAAAAAGGCAAATGAAACTCACCATACTGTATTTCGTAGTAAAAATACATATAACGTCATTGAACAAGTGCAAAGTTGGCCTCGAATTCACGAACCTAAATTAATTATATATATTTATGTGTTGGTCAATATTTGTCTAACAAATTAGGTCAAGTCATAGTGTACCACAATCCTAATGCTCGAGACTAATATGCAAAAGTCAACAAAAGTAAATTTGACTCAAAATAATTTCCAAAAATCTATACATGATTAATATATAGTTTAAATATCGTCATTTTATATTTTTAAATATTTTTAAAAGATTTATTAGAGTAAATAATATAATTTATTTATTAATAAATAAAATTTTATATTAAATTTATATAATAAAATATACTTTTATATATATTAAGTAATAAAATTTATAGGGTTCATTTAATATTATAAAGATAATATGATAGGTATTATTAAAGTAAGTTATTACACGTAGTAAAATATGTTTGTATAACATATTTATTTGATAAAATTATATCTATAATGATAGTAAGTAAAAGTTGTATTATTTTATAATAATAATAACTATTATAAAAATATCAATATTTATAATTACTAAGATGACATTATGATAAAACGATAATTCTAATTATGATAACTTTAATATTTACGATAATTTTTAATATTATCTTTAAAATAATAATAATAATGATATTTTATAGTAACAATGACATGTCTATTAAAATGATAATTTTTGTTAAAATGATAGTTTTAATACTAACGATACTTTTAATAATAATAGTAATGATAAAAATAATAAAAACGATAATTTTATCTAAATCAATATCTTATAATATTTAATTTCATCATGATACTCTTACCCATTATTTCCTAATCGTTTCGTTTAATAGCTTTTAATCGTCTTTTATATCGTGTTTATAATAATGATAATAATAGTAATCAAAATAATTAGGTGTTACAAATATTTGTTTTAATTACACTAATATTAATAATGATAGTTACTATAACATTATTAACGATAATACTATTAATTATCTTAATGATAATATAGTAATAATAATAATAATAACAATAACAATAACCATTTTTAAATAATGATATATATATTAATAATGATAATAATAATAATAATACCAATAAGAATAATAATAATTGGATAATAATAATAATACTAATTATAACTTTAACGATAATAACGATAGTAATAATAAACAAAATAACAATTTTTAATGATAAATCCCTTTTATTGATAAAGATAATAATAATGATAATAATAAGATAAAACTAGAACGACGATAAAAACGACGATAATAATAATCATTTTTAAAAAAAATATCGAAAATTCAATTGATTATAACTTCTAATCCGTTCATCGAAACCATTCGATATCTAAAGGAAAAGTTCTTAATTTTTCGCTAGCTTTCCAAGGACATGCATATCTTATACCTTATCTCAACCGCAAGTGTAACTAATTCAAGATTCAACCTAATCTGTCTAAGGGTAATATCAAAAGTACAAGCATGCATAATCTTAAATACTCGAGCACTAGTCAGGGATACACTATTAGTATGTAAAAGTTAAATTATGAGGACTCACGTATCAATATTGAGATTCAATATTGCAGGAAAGGTACGTAGACGCAACGGAAATGATAAACACTATATTGACCTCACGAGCATACCCATGAACCATACTCAATCACCTCCATAGCTATAACCCATAATTTCCTTAATCATATCCCACTCGAAAAACAATTTCGAAATCACTCGGACAGCACTCCGTAGTAATATTTTATGTATACTAATAATATCTTGAAATAATACGGAGTAAATATATATATGTATATCGATTGAGAGAGTTTAGAGAAAAATATTTTTAAGTTTCTATAAAATAATGAAACCTATTGAATTCTATTTATAATAGATTTTTAAATTATTAAAGTGAATTATTAAAGTATGAATTATTAAAGTGAATTATTAAAGTATGAATTATTAAAGTGAATTATTAAAGTATGAATTATTAAAGTGAATTATTAAAGTTAAAGTAAAGTAAAAATAAAGTAAAGGTAAAGTTTAAGTATAGTAAAAGTATAAAACTATGTACGTATAATACGCGTATAAATATATATAATATTAATTTAAATCGTTATACATATTTAATAAAATAAAATATAAATATCGTTATCTTTATCATACTAGTTAAGTAATGAGTTGTCAAAAGTGGTTCTAGATATTTATAAAAGTTATATACGTTTTAATAATAAAGTTCTTTTTAAACTAAAAACGTTTTTTGTACGTTTAAAACTAAATAGATCAATCGAGTCTTTATGAAATTCAATCTTCCACTATCCTTTGTCTAGTTCTCAATGATTGATAATTTGTTCTTATTTATAAATCACTTTACCATTTTTCGAATATTATTAAAATGGAAAGATTTCTCAAATCAACTTGGGCCTTTCAACAGAGACTTGTAATCATAATTCAATATATCTGATAATTCAATCATTTGATCTTATCTTCTAATTCCATTGATAAACATTTTGAAACAGATACAATCATATAAAGTATTTAATCTAATATTTTATTTACGTTTCAAGTTATAATATATATACACATATACATATATAATCATATTCGTTTAATGGTTCGTGATTGGAACTTGGTCGAGGTTGAATGAATGTATGAACATAGTTTAAAATTCTTGAAATTTAACTTAACAAATATTGCTTATCGTGTCGGAAACATATAAAGATTAAAGTTTAAATTTGGTTGGAAATTTCCGGGTTGTCACATAATTGACGCGAATCCTAAAGATAGATCTATTAGGCCTAACAAACCCCATCCAAAGTACCGGATGCTTTAGTACTTCAAAATTTATATCATATCCGAAGGGTGTCCCGGAATGATGGGGATATTCTTATATATGCATCTTGTTAATGTCGGTTACCAGGTGTTCACCATATGAATGATTTTTATCTCTATGTATGGGTTGTGTATTGAAATATGAAATCTTGTGGTCTATTGTTACGATTTGATATATATAGGTTAAACCTATAACTCACCAACATTTTTGTTGACGTTTAAAGCATGTTTATTCTCAGGTGAATACTAAGAGCTTCCGCTGTTGCATACTAAAATAAGGACAAGATTTGGAGTCCATGTTTGTATGATATTGTGTAAAAACTGCATTCAAGAAATATATGTCGATGCAATATATTTCTATTATAAACTGTACTGGGAGGTCCATGTTTGTAGTGTACACGTGTGTATATAAGTTACTCAAGTTTTGGGGTTTTGGTTGCACATAATTAAAAAGAGAAAAGATGCTGAACTGGGAGGTCGCGCGGCGCGCGGCTAGGTGGCGCGCTGCGCCATCTATCTGCGACAGATTCCTTTCTTCTTTTTAAAATAGATATTTTGAGGGCAATTGTGTAATTTCACTTTGGGGCCGAATTTAATACCCTAGATCAGTTTTGGGGAGCTCATTTACTACTCCCAGAACAACCTCATCTTCTCCAATTAAACTCTAGAGAGAGAGTGCAATCCTTGAGAGAGAAAGCTCCATTAAAGGGTGAAAGAGGTTGAATCGGGTCTCGGTGCAAGTTATAAAGTCGTTCATCTAGTCGATAGCTACGTGGTGATTGTGTTGGTAAGTTATAAAACCCAATTTCTTACTTTAATTGCTTTAAGGGTTAGGGTTTGGGCAAGTGATGGACCAAAGACCCATTTTGTTAGTATTTTGGAGATTTTGGGTGAATATGGGTTATGAAGGCTCATTGATGACTAACCTAGGGTTTGAATGTGTTAATTGGACTTTTGAGTCTTAAATTTAGTTAGTTAGTGCTAGAATACTTTGATAATATGTAAATGGGTGTTATTGGGTATGGATGACCCAAATGGGTGTGTTGACCTTGAAATGGGTCAAATGAGTCTTTAATGACCTAAGTGGCCTAGCAATTATGAAAACGAGTTAGCCTTGTGACCTAAATGTGTTTTAAACCCATCTTGACGAATGATTAGGGTTTTGGTGTGTGTTGACCCAATTTAGGGTTAAGGGTGCAAATGGGTTGAAATTGCACCATTGGGTCAAAATGGCTTAGAATGGTGAAAGGGTTTGGTTGACCGACTTGAATTTGCGTTTGATGATGTGTATAATATGATAGGTACGTTACTTTGAGGTCTTGCAAGCTCGGGTATCTTTTCACAAGACTTTGAGGTTAGTGGAATAATTATATGCGTATGTATATAATGTATCTATTTGTTGTAGCGTGAAAGGTGTAGTGACCCGAACTTTTCCATGTTTATATATATTAATTGAGATTGATATTACATGATTAAATGTTTCCAACATGTTAAGCAATCAAAATTGTTAAGACTTGATTAATTGAAATATGTTTCATATAGACAATTGACCACCCAAGTTGACCGGTGATTCACGAACGTTAAAACTTGTAAAAACTATATGATGACATATATATGGATATATATATAGTTAACATGATACTATGATAAGTAAACATATCATTAAGTATATTAACAATGAACTACATATGTAAAAACAAGACTACTAACTTAATGATTTTTAAACGAGACATATATGTAGCGATTATCGTTGTAAAGACATTTAATGTATATATATCATATTAAGAGATATTCGTACATGATAATATCATGATAATATAATAATTTAAAATCTCATTTGATATTATAAACATTGGGTTAACAACATTTAACAAGATCGTTAACCTAAAGGTTTCAAAACAACACTTACATGTAACGACTAACGATGACTTAACGACTCAGTTAAAATGTATATACATGTAGTGTTTTAATATGTATTTATACACTTTTGAAAGACTTCAATACACTTATCAAAATACTTCTACTTAACAAAAATGCTTACAATTACATCCTCGTTCAGTTTCATCAACAATTCTACTCGTATGCACCCGTATTCGTACTCGTACAATACACAGCTCTTAGATGTATGTACTATTGGTATATACACTCCAATGATCAGCTCTTAGCAGCCCATGTGAGTCACCTAACACATATGGGAACCATCATTTGGCAACTAGCATGAAATATCTCATAAAATTACAAAAATATGAGTAATCATTCATGACTTATTTACATGAAAACAAAATTACATATCCTTTATATCTAATCCATACACCAATGACCAAAAACACCTACAAACACTTTCATTCTTCAATTTTCTTCATCTAATTGATCTCTCTCAAGTTCTATCTTCAAGTTCTAAGTGTTCTTCATAAATTCTACAAGTTCTAGTTACATAAAATCAAGAATACTTTCAAGTTTGCTAGCTCACTTCCAATCTTGTAAGGTGATCATCCAACCTCAAAAAATCTTTGTTTCTTACAGTAGGTTATCATTCTAATACAAGGTAATAATCATATTCAAACTTTGGTTCAATTTCTATAACTATAACAATCTTATTTCAAGTGATGATCTTACTTGAACTTGTTTTCGTGTCATGATTCTGCTTCAAGAACTTCGAGCCATCCAAGGATCCGTTGAAGCTAGATCCATTTTTATCTTTTCCAGTAGGTTTATCCAAGGAACTTAAGGTAGTAATGATGTTCATAACATCATTCGATTCATACATATAAAGCTATCTTATTCGAAGGTTTAAACTTGTAATCACTAGAACATAGTTTAGTTAATTCTAAACTTGTTCGCAAACAAAAGTTAATCCTTCTAACTTGACTTTTAAAATCAACTAAACACATGTTCTATATCTATATGATATGCTAACTTAATGATTTAAAATCTGGAAACACGAAAAACACCGTAAAACCGGATTTACGCCGTCGTAGTAACACCGCGGGCTGTTTTGGGTTAGTTAATTAAAAACTATGATAAACTTTGATTTAAAAGTTGTTATTCTGAGAAAATGATTTTTATTATGAACATGAAACTATATCCAAAAATTATGGTTAAACTCAAAGTGGAAGTATGTTTTCTAAAATGGTCATCTAGACGTCGTTCTTTCGACTGAAATGACTACCTTTACAAAAACGACTTGTAACTTATTTTTCCGACTATAAACCTATACTTTTTCTGTTTAGATTCATAAAATAGAGTTTAATATGAAACCATAGCAATTTGATTCACTCAAAAAGGATTTAAAATGAAGAAGTTATGGGTAAAACAAGATTGGATAATTTTTCTCATTTTAGCTACGTGAAAATTGGTAACAAATCTATTCCAACCATAACTTAATCAACTTGTATTGTATATTATGTAATCTTGAGATACCATAGACACGTATACAATGTTTTGACCTATCATGTCGACACATCTATATATATTTCGGAACAACCATAGACACTCTATATGTGAATGTTGGAGTTAGCTATACAGGGTTGAGGTTGATTCCAAAATATATATAGTTTGAGTTGTGATCAATACTGAGATACGTATACACTGGGTCATGGATTGATTCAAGATAATATTTATCGATTTATTTCTGTACATCTAACTGTGGACAACTAGTTGTAGGTTACTAACGAGGACAGCTGACTTAATAAACTTAAAACATCAAAATATATTAAAAGTGTTGTAAATATATTTTGAACATACTTTGATATATATGTATATATTGTTATAGGTTCGTGAATCAACCAGTGGCCAAGTCTTACTTCCCGACGAAGTAAAAATCTGTGAAAGTGAGTTATAGTCCCACTTTTAAAATCTAATATTTTTGGGATGAGAATACATGCAGGTTTTATAAATGATTTACAAAATAGACACAAGTACGTAAAACTACATTCTATGGTTGAATTATCGAAATCGAATATGCCCCTTTTTATTAAGTCTGGTAATCTAAGAATTAGGGAACAGACACCCTAATTGACGCGAATCCTAAAGATAGATCTATCGGGCCCAACAAGCCCCATCCAAAGTACCAGATGCTTTAGTACTTCGAAATTTATATCATATCCGAAGGGTGTCCCGGAATGATGGGGATATTCTTATATATGCATCTTGTTAATGTCGGTTACCAGGTGTTCACCATATGAATGATTTTTATCTCTATGTATGGGATGTGTATTGAAATATGAAATCTTGTGGTCTATTATTATGATTTGATATATATAGGTTAAACCTATAACTCACCAACATTTTTGTTGACGTTTTAAGCATGTTTATTCTCAGGTGATTATTAAGAGCTTCCGCTGTCGCATACTTAAATAAGGACGAGATTTGGAGTCCATGCTTGTATGATATTGTGTAAAAACTGCATTCAAGAAACTTATTTTGTTGTAACATATTTGTATTGTAAACCATTATGTAATGGTCGTGTGTAAACAGGATATTTTAGATTATCATTATTTGATAATCTACGTAAAGCTTTTTAAACCTTTATTGATGAAATAAAGGTTATGGTTTGTTTTAAAATGAATGCAGTCTTTGAAAAACGTCTCATATAGAGGTCAAAACCTCGCAACGAAATCAATTAATATGGAACGTTTTTAATCAATAAGAACGGAACATTTCAGTTGGTATCCGAGCGTTGGTCTTAGAGAACCAGAATTTTGCATTAGTGTGTCTTATCGAGTTTGTTAGGATGCATTAGTGAGTCTGGACTTCGACCTTGTTTACTTGAAAAATGATTGCTTAACAAATTTTGTTGGAAACTATATATTTTTCACATGTGAATATTATGTGATATATTAATCTCTTAACGCGTTTGATATTATGTGATAGATGTCTACCTCTAGAACAAGTCCCATTGACTCACCTAATAATAATGAAGAGTCAAATGTAAATTGGAATGATTCGTGGACTGTTTCACAAGTTCCCGAAGAGGAACCGGAAGAAGAGTCGGAACCGGAAGAAGAATCGGAACCGGAAGAAGAATCGGAACCGGTGGGGGAAATAATAAAACGGTTAAGTAAAAGAAAATCCTCAACCAACCGACCAAGGTTAATTATGGTCAATGATGTTTCTGCCAAGGAAGCAAAATATTGGGAGGATTACCAATTCTCCGATGAATCGGATTCCGACGAGAATTCCGATGATGTTATAGAAATTACCCCAACTGAATTTAAAAAGGCAAAAGAAAATAGTAAGGGAAAGGGCATAAAAATAGAGAAATCTAATTCCAACCCCGATGAACTTTATATGTATCGTCAACCCCCGAAGTCCTTAAGTTGTAACAATGACCCGGGAACCTCTAAACCACCAGGTTTTTCTAAACCAATGTGGATTACGACGGCTCGTATTAGGGGAACATCATATATCCCTAGAAACTTGGGAAAACGAACCAAAACCGAAGAAGAAGAAACAAGCGAGTCGGAATAAGATAGTTGTATTCGTGTGGTGTAATATATGTAATATAGTGTGCTTATGCTTTATGATATATGTAAAAATTGCGTGTATTAATAAGTATTTTTTTTTATGAATCTAACTCTTGTCTATTTTACAGTATAAAAACACAAAATGGATAGACAACCCAATATTTTAAGAGACCTACCCGGAGACATGATTGATGAAATCTTGTCTAAAGTAGGTCAGAATTCTTCAGCAAAACTATTTAAGGCGAGATCAGTTTGTAAGACATTCGAAGAACGTTCCAAGAATGCCTTGGTTTATAAAAGGCTTTCGTTCGGAAGATGGGGGATATCACATTGGGAAATCCATAAGTTACGATGTGTTTACTTTGACGCATATATTGCGGGGAACCCAAATGCTATTTTACGCAATGGGTTAAGAAATTATTTTGACTCAATATATCCGAATATTGGACTTCGTGATTTAGAAAAAGCGGCTAACATGCAACATAAAGAAGCATGTTATGCTTACGGATTAGTAATGTTCGCTTCTCACCAAAGTGAGAACAAGAACATCGGGCTACAACTATTAAACAAAACGTTCCCACAAGTGACGGAGTCGGTAATTGGGGTAAGAAATGAGGTTTTTAGATTGTTACGGGACTGTTGGACATTACGTAACCCTCGTCCCTTTGACGACGTTACAACACGCTGTCTTATCAACGGCCATAACGGTTATGTTCCACAAGACCAAGGATGGGAAGTAGTCCTAGTAAAACCAGAATGCATGACTTGTTTCTGGACGTATGAATTACGTGTCTTTATTGCCTTTGCTGAACGACTTGTGTACTAGCTAGAATTATCTTCACAACCATCTTGTATCAAATTTATTGTGTGCTATATTTCATGCTATATGTAAAATAAGCGGTATTGTAAGTTTGTAAAATGTTGTGTAAAAGTTTGAACGCGAAATATTATTATAATCAGTTTTTTTATATAGAATTGTAGTAGTTGAATTGTATATTAGCTACTAAGTATGAACTTAACGGGTAGGTACTACCCGAATTTAAACTTATAAAACGCTAATATGAAGAAAAAGCTTTTATAAATGAGTTCATATTATGCTACGAAATACTATTAACTACTCTTAATATTCTGTATGATTAACTTGTTCCATTTAACTATTTTGAAGGAAATGGCACCGACTACTCGACACACCGTGAATATGAATGAAGAGGAATTCCGTACTTTTCTAGCTTCAAACATAGCCGCAGTACAGGCTGCGCTACATACCAACAATAACCTTGGATCTAGCAGTACAGGAAATCGTGTAGGATGCACCTACAAAGAATTCACTGCCTGCAAACCTTTGGAATTTGATGGAACCGAAGGACCGATCGGATTGAAACGGTGGACCGAGAAGGTCGAATCGGTGTTTGCCATAAGTAAGTGTACTGAAGAAGACAAAGTAAAGTACGCTACGCATACCTTCACAGGTTCTGTGTTAACATGGTGGAATACCTATCTAGAGCAAGTGGGACAAGATGATGCGTATGCACTACCGTGGTCAGCATTCAAGCACTTGATGAACGAGAAGTACCGTCCCAGAACCGAGGTCAATAAGCTCAAGACAGAACTTAGAGGGTTACGAACCCAAGGATTTGATATTACCACGTACGAAAGACGATTCACGGAATTGTGCCTATTGTGTCCGGGAGCATTCGAAGATGAGGAAGAGAAGATCGACGCGTTTGTGAAAGGATTACCGGAAAGAATCCAAGAAGATATCACACGAGCCCGCCTCCATACAACAGGCATGTAGAATGGCTCACAAACTAGTGAACCAGATTGAAGAAAGAATTAAAGAACAGACTGCTGAAGAGGCCAATGTGAAGCAAGTCAAAAGAAAGTGGGAGGAAAACGGTGATAAGAATCACCAATACAACAACAACAGCAATTACAACAATAATCGCAACAATTATCCCAGCAATCGCAACATCAATTGCAACTACAACAAATGGCCCAACAACAACAACAACAACAACAACAGCAGCAACTACAACAATCATCCCAACAACAATAATAACCGCAACAACAACAACAATCAGAAGCAGCTATGCCAAAGGTGTGAAAAGTATCACTCGGGGTTCTGCACCAAATTTTGCAACAAGTGTAAAAGAAATGGTCATAGCGCGGTGAAGTGTGAGGTCTACGGACCAGGGGTTAATAGAACAAAAGGAACAAATGGTGTCGGAACAAGTAATGGCGGAGCAAGTAGTGTCGGAGCAAGTTATGCCAATGTAGTTTGTTATAAATGTGGAAAACCGGGCCACATTATTAGAAATTGCCCGAACCAGGAGAACACGAATGGACAAGGCCGTGGAAGAGTTTTCAATATTAATGCGGCAGAGGCACGGGAAGACCCGGAGCTTGTTACGGGTACGTTTCTTATTGACAATAAATCTGCTTACGTTTTATTTGATTCGGGTGCGGATAGAAGCTATATGAGTAGAGATTTTTGTGCTAAATTAAGTTGTCCATTGACGCCTTTGGATAGTAAATTTTTACTCGAATTAGCAAATGGTAAATTAATTTCAGCAGATAATATATGTCGGAATCGAGAAATTAAACTGGTTAGCGAAACATTTAAGATTGATTTGATACCAGTAGAGTTAGGGAGTTTTGATGTGATAATCGGTATGGACTGGTTGAAAGAAGTGAAAGCGGAGATCGTTTGTTACAAAAATGCAATTCGCATTATACGAGAAAAAGGAAAACCCTTAATGGTGTACGGAGAAAAGGGCAACACGAAGCTACATCTTATTAGTAATTTGAAGGCACAAAAACTAATAAGAAAAGGTTGCTATGCTGTTCTAGCACATGTCGAGAAAGTACAAACTGAAGAAAAGAGCATCAATGATGTTCCCGTCGCAAAAGAATTTCCTGATGTATTTCCGAAAGAATTACCGGGATTACCCCCACATCGATCCGTTGAATTTCAAATAGATCTTGTACCAGGAGCTGCACCAATAGCTCGTGCTCCTTACAGACTCGCACCCAGCGAGATGAAAGAACTACAAAGCCAATTACAAGAACTTTTAGAGCGTGGTTTCATTCGACCAAGCACATCACCGTGGGGAGCTCCTGTTTTGTTTGTCAAGAAGAAAGATGGTACATTCAGGTTATGTATCGACTACCGAGAGTTGAACAAACTTACCATCAAGAACCGCTACACACTACCGAGAATCGATGACTTATTTGATCAACTACAAGGCTCGTCTGTTTATTCAAAGATTGACTTACGTTCCGGGTATCATCAAATGCGGGTGAAAGAAGATGATATTCCAAAGACTGCTTTCAGAACACGTTACGGTCATTACGAGTTTATGGTCATGCCGTTTGGTTTAACTAATGCACCAGCTGTGTTCATGGACCTTATGAACCGAGTGTGTGGACCATACCTTGACAAGTTTGTCATTGTTTTCATTGATGACATACTTATTTACTCAAAGAATGACCAAGAACACGGTGAACATTTGAGAAAGGTGTTAGAAGTATTGAGGAAGGAAGAATTGTACGTTAAGTTTTCAAAGTGTGCATTTTTGTTGGAAGAAGTTCAATTCCTCGGTCACATAGTGAACAAAGAAGGTATTAAGGTGGATCCGGCAAAGATAGAAACTGTTGAAAAGTGGGAAACCCCGAAAACTCCGAAACACATACGCCAGTTTTTAGGACTAGCTGGTTACTACAGAAGGTTCATCCAAGACTTTTCCAGAATAGCAAAACCCTTGACTGCATTAACGCATAAAGGGAAGAAATTTGAATGGAATGATGAACAAGAGAAAGCGTTTCAGTTATTGAAGAAAAAGCTAACTACGGCACCTATATTATCATTGCCTGAAGGGAATGATGATTTTGTGATTTATTGTGATGCATCAAAGCAAGGTCTCGGTTGTGTATTAATGCAACGAACGAAGGTGATTGCTTATGCGTCTAGACAATTGAAGATTCACAAACAAAATTATACAACGCATGATTTGGAATTAGGCGCGGTTGTTTTTGCATTAAAGACTTGGAGGCACTACTTATATGGGGTCAAAAGTATTATATATACCGACCACAAAAGTCTTCAACACATATTTAATCAGAAACAACTGAATATGAGGCAGCGTAGGTGGATTGAATTATTGAATGATTACGACTTTGAGATTCGTTACCACCCGGGGAAGGCAAATGTGGTAGTCGATGCCTTGAGCAGGAAGGACAGAGAACCCATTCGAGTAAAATCTATGAATATAATGATTCATAATAACATTACTACTCAAATAAAGGAGGCGCAACAAGGAGTTTTAAAAGAGGGAAATTTAAAGGATGAAATACCCAAAGGATCGGAGAAGCATCTTAATATTCGAGAAGACGGAACCCGGTATAGGGCTGAAAGGATTTGGGTACCAAATTTGGAGATATGAGAGAAATGGTACTTAGAGAAGCTCATAAAACCAGATACTCAATACATCCTGGAACGGGGAAGATGTACAAGGATCTCAAGAAACATTTTTGGTGGCCGGGTATGAAAGCCGATGTTGCTAAATACGTAGGAGAATGTTTGACGTGTTCTAAGGTCAAAGCTGAGCATCAGAAACCATCAGGTCTACTTCAACAACCCGAAATCCCGGAATGGAAATGGGAAAATATTACCATGGATTTCATCACTAAATTGCCAAGGACTGCAAGTGGTTTTGATACTATTTGGGTAATAGTTGATCGTCTCACCAAATAAGCACACTTCCTGCCAATAAGAGAAGATGACAAGATGGAGAAGTTAGCACGACTGTATTTGAAGGAAGTCGTCTCCAGACATGGAATACCAATCTCTATTATCTCTGATAGGGATGGCAGATTTATTTCAAGATTCTGGCAGACATTACAGCAAGCATTAGGAACTCGTCTAGACATGAGTACTGCTTATCATCCACAAATTGATGGGCAGAGCGAAAGGACGATACAAACGCTTGAAGACATGCTACGAGCATGTGTTATTGATTTCGGAAAGAGTTGGGATCGACATCTACCGTTAGCAGAATTTTCCTACAACAACAGCTACCATTCAAGAATTGAGATGGCGCCGTTTGAAGCACTTTATGGTAGAAAGTGCAGGTCTCCGATTTGTTGGAGTGAAGTGGGGGATAGACAGATTACGGGTCCGAAGATTATACAAGAAACTACCGAGAAGATCATCCAAATTCAACAACGGTTGAAAACCGCCCAAAGTCGACAAAAGAGCTACACTGACATTAAAAGAAAAGATATAGAATTTGAAATTGGAGAGATGGTTATGCTTAAAGTTGCACCTTGGAAAGGCGTTGTTCGATTTGGTAAACGAGGGAAATTAAATCCAAGGTATATTGGACCATTCAAGATTATTGATCGTGTCGGACCAGTAGCTTACCGACTTGAGTTACCTCAACAACTCGCGGCTGTACATAACACTTTCCACGTCTCGAATTCGAAGAAATGTTTTGCTAAAGAAGATCTCACTATTCCGTTAGATGAAATCCAAATCAACAAAAAACTTCAATTCATCGAAGAACCCGTCGAAATAATGGATCGTGAGGTTAAAAGACTTAAGCAAAACAAGATACCAATTGTTAAGGTTCGATGGAATGCTCGTAGAGGACCCGAGTTCACTTGGGAGCATGAAGATCAGATGAAGAAGAAATACCCGCATCTATTTCCAGAAGATTCGTCAACACCTTCAACAGCTTAAAATTTCGGGACGAAATTTATTTAACGGGTAGGTACTGTAGTGACCCGAACTTTTCCATGTTTATATATATTAATTGAGATTGATATTTACATGATTAAATGTTTCCAACATGTTAAGCAATCAAAATTGTTAAGACTTGATTAATTGAAATATGTTTCATATAGACAATTGACCACCCAAGTTGACCGGTGATTCACGAACGTTAAAACTTGTAAAAACTATATGATGACATATATATGGATATATATATAGTTAACATGATACTATGATAAGTAAAAATATCATTAAGTATATTAACAATGAACTACATATGTAAAAACAAGACTACTAACTTAATGATTTTTAAACGAGACATATATGTAATGATTATCGTTGTAAAGACATTTAATGTATATATATATCATATTAAGAGATATTTGTACATGATAATATCATGATAATATAATAATTTAAAATCTCATTTGATATTATAAACATTGGGTTAACAACATTTAACAAGATCGTTAACCTAAAGGTTTCAGAACAACACTTACATGTAACGACTAACGATGACTTAACGACTCAGTTAAAATGTATATACATGTAGTGTTTTAATATGTATTTATACACTTTTGAAAGACTTCAATACACTTATCAAAATACTTCTACTTAACAAAAATGCTTACAATTACATCCTCGTTCAGTTTCATCAACAATTCTACTCGTATGCACCCGTATTCGTACTCGTACAATACACAGCTCTTAGATGTATGTACTATTGGTATATACACTCCAATGATCAGCTCTTAGTAGCCCATGTGAGTCACCTAACACATGTGACAACCATCATTTGGCAACTAGCATGAAATATCTCATAAAATTACAAAAATATGAGTAATCATTCATGACTTATTTACATGAAAACAAAATTACATATCCTTTATATCTAATCCATACACCAACGACCAAAAACACCTACAAACACTTTCATTCTTCAATTTTCTTCATCTAATTGATCTCTCTCAAGTTCTATCTTCAAGTTCTAAGTGTTCTTCATAAATTCTACAAGTTCTAGTTACATAAAATCAAGAATACTTTCAAGTTTACTAGCTCACTTCCAATCTTGTAAGGTGATCATCCAACCTCAAGAAATCTTTGTTTCTTACAGTAGGTTATCATTCTAATACAAGGTAATAATCATATTCAAACTTTGGTTCAATTTCTATAACTATAACAATCTTATTTCAAGTGATGATCTTACTTGAACTTGTTTTCGTGTCATGATTCTGCTTCAAGAACTTCGAGCCATCCAAGGATCCGTTGAAGCTAGATCCATTTTTCTCTTTTCCAGTAGGTTTATCCAAGGAACTTAAGGTAGTAATGATGTTCATAACATCATTCGATTCATACATATAAAGCTATCTTATTCGAAGGTTTAAACTTGTAATCACTAGAACATAGTTTAGTTAATTCTAAACTTGTTCGCAAACAAAAGTTAATCCTTCTAACTTGACTTTTAAAATCAACTAAACACATGTTCTATATCTATATGATATGCTAACTTAATGATTTAAAACCTGGAAACACGAAAAACACCGTAAAACCGGATTTACGCCGTCGTAGTAACACCGCGGGCTGTTTTGGGTTAGTTAATTAAAAACTATGATAAACTTTGATTTAAAAGTTGTTATTCTGAGAAAATGATTTTTATTATGAACATGAAACTATATCCAAAAATTATGGTTAAACTCAAAGTGGAAGTATGTTTTCTAAAATGGTCATCTAGACGTCGTTCTTTCGACTGAAATGACTACCTTTACAAAAACGACTTGTAACTTATTTTTCCGACTATAAACCTATACTTTTTCTGTTTAGATTCATAAAATAGAGTTCAATATGAAACCATAGCAATTTGATTCACTCAAAACGGATTTAAAATGAAGAAGTTATGGGTAAAACAAGATTGGATAATTTTTCTCATTTTAGCTACGTGAAAATTGGTAACAAATCTATTCCAACCATAACTTAATCAACTTGTATTGTATATTATGTAATCTTGAGATACCATAGACACGTATACAATGTTTTGACCTATCATGTCGACACATCTATATATATTTCGGAACAACCATAGACACTCTATATGTGAATGTTGGAGTTAGCTATACAGGGTTGAGGTTGATTCCAAAATATATATAGTTTGAGTTGTGATCAATACTGAGATATGTATACACTGGGTCGTGGATTGATTCAAGATAATATTTATCGATTTATTTCTGTATATCTAACTGTGGACAACTAGTTGTGTAACATCCCGCCTTTTTCCGTTTACTTTTCCGTTTAACTATTTAAGTTCCGTTATATGTTTATAACACATCCCGTTAATATGCGTTGAATTATCTCGTTTAGGTAATTCCCGCACCCGGTTTAAAGTTGAGGGACCAAACTTGCCAAAGGTTGAAACATTTGACTAGGTCAAAGAGTCAACCCTTATTCTCATCCATTCATTCATCTCTTTCATTTTACTACTTCACCTTTTCTCTCAAAACCCTCAAACCTTCAATCATCATCCAAATTCGTTCAAGAAGGATTCGATCAAAACAAATTGCATATTTGAACTCCTCGTGATCTCCTCTTCGTTTCCATACCGATTTCATCAATTTTGGGTAACTTTCTAAAATCACTAATTCTTGTGTTCTTGAGATTTTTAAGTTATAAGGTTGTTAATTAGTGTCTATGGCTCGAGTCTAGTTTGTTTATGTGATTTATATGCTCGTTTTTGATATTTTGATGTAACTAGTTCATATTGAAAGATGACATGCTTAATCTTGAAATTTGAGTGTTCATATGTTGTTTGATGCTAAGAGTTCATGTTTTAATTGTGTTTCTAGTGTTACTAGCTTCATTATGATGTATAGTTTGATTTATGAAACCTCCTAAACTTGATTATGAAATTTGGTGAATTTAGGTTAAGGTTTCATGAACTTAAAATGGACTTTTAATGATTTGAATGACATGGAATGTTAGTTGTAAGTGTTAGGTTGTGTTGTATGCTTAATTACCTTCGAAACGGCATATTGTTCATGTAATTTGGTTACCGAATCATTAAATGGCATTTATGACTTGTATGCATTGAATGAGGAACATTGATGGCGGTTTTTGGTAGTTGTAAGTGGAATTTTGATTAATGAAAAGTGCTTAGTTATGTTCCTTGTCAAATTACCTTTCCAATGATATAAGATACATATCTTGATTGTTTGCGGGTCATGAAATGTGTTGGTTTGTGTTTTGATTCGTGCATTTAAGAGTTGCAGCAAACAAGGCATGGAAACCCCCTTGGATGCCGTCCAGATACTCAGGACGCCGTCCCACTTTTAGAACCTGGACGCCGTCTAGCTTCTCAGGACGCCGTCCCACCTTTAAAACCTGGACGCCGTCCAGCTATATGGGACGCCGTCCCGTTTGCCAAAAACTGGCTGTTTGCTTGACCTTTTGACGAAAAATGTTTGGCATGTTCTAGACCTCCAATTTACATGTAACTTGTTTTAAAATGCTTATATATGAATAACTAGCATAGAAAATTTGTCCGAGACCCGACCCGAACGTGTTGACTTTTTTGTTGACTTTGACCGACCAAAGTTTGACTTTTTGTCAAACTTAACCAAATGATTATGCAACCCTCCTAACTTGTTTATATACTTGTACCTTGCATGAAACTTGACAATTTGATTGCACATGCTACATAATCGAGTCGTATTGAGCCATAGGACTAATTGAACATCTTTGACCCTTCGTGACTATCGTTATTGATACAACCTATTTGTTTAGGTCAAGACTAGCATTGTTCTTTGCACACGTTACTTGTCGAAGTACTTTTTGGTTCGTACATACAAGGTGAGATCATAGTCCCACTTTTACTCTTTTTGAACTTACTTTTGGGATGAGAAAACATAAACGTTCTTTTAAACTACGTGAACACAAGTACAGGAAAAACAAACATTCTATATACGAGTTTGAACACAAATCCTCAATTCGATTATCATTAGTTACATCAGATGGTGTAAGCGAGAACTTATGTTATATGGCCATATGGGTTTGACAAACCCTCACTTCGGACGGTTCGCTACCGTCTACGGGTGAAATATATTTTCGGGAAACAGTGTATGTTCTTACACTATTATTACGGGGTTCAACGGACGGAATGTTAAGCTTTGATAATTGAGTGCTCGTGAATATTAACTTTTAGAATGTACTATGACTTTATAGATGTTGCAAATCTTGTGGTTCAACTTACTTTTACTCACTTACTTATTTAAACCTATGATTTCACCAACGTTTTCGTTGACAAATTCTCTATGTTTTTCTCAGGTCCTTGAACTTAGGTGATATATGCTTCCGCTCATACTTTTTGATACTTGCATTTGAAATGTCCCGTTCTTATTGATTAAAAACGTTCCATATTAATTGATTTCGTTGCGAGGTTTTGACCTCTATATGAGACGTTTTTCAAAGACTGCATTCATTTTTTAAACAAATCATAACCTTTATTTCATCAATAAAGGTTTAAAAAGCTTTACGTAGATTATCAAATAATGATAATCTAAAATATCCTGTTTACACACGACCATTACATAATGGTTTACAATACAAATATGTTACAACAAAATAAGTTTCTTGAATGCAGTTTTTACACAATATCATACAAGCATGGACTCCAAATCTTGTCCTTATTTAAGTATGCGACAGCGGAAGCTCTTAATAATCACCTGAGAATAAACATGCTTAAAACGTCAACAAAAATGTTGGTGAGTTATAGGTTTAACCTATATATAT
The DNA here is from genome assembly GCF_046630445.1 of Rutidosis leptorrhynchoides. Lineage (NCBI taxonomy): Eukaryota > Viridiplantae > Streptophyta > Magnoliopsida > Asterales > Asteraceae > Rutidosis > Rutidosis leptorrhynchoides. Next base: position 310,619,213 of record NC_092333.1, on the reverse strand, counting down.
CAAATCGTAACAATAGACCACAAGATTTCATATTTCAATACACATCCCATACATAGAGATAAAAATCATTCATATGGTGAACACCTGGTAATCGACAATAACAAGATGCATATATAAGAATATCCCCATCAATCCGGGACACCCTTCGGATATGATATAAATTTCGAAGTACTAAAGCATCCGGTACTTTGGATGGGGTTTGTTAGGCCCAATAGATCTATCTTTAGGATTCGCGTCAATTAGGGTGTCTGTTCCCTAATTCTTAGATTACCAGACTTAATAAAAAGGGGCATATTCGATTTCGATAATTCAACCATAGAATGTAGTTTCACGTACTTGTGTCTATTTTGTAAATCATTTATAAAACCTGCATGTATTCTCATCCCAAAAATATTAGATTTTAAAAGTGGGACTATAACTCACTTTCACAGATTTTTACTTCGTCGGGAAGTAAGACTTGGCCACTGGTTGATTCACGAACCTATAACAATATATACATATATATCAAAGTATGTTCAAAATATATTTACAACACTTTTAATATATTTTGATGTTTTAAGTTTATTAAGTCAGCTGTCCTCGTTAGTAACCTACAACTAGTTGTCCACAGTTAGATGTACAGAAATAAATCGATAAATATTATCTTGAATCAATCCACGACCCAGTGTATACGTATCTCAGTATTGATCACAACTCAAACTATATATATTTTGGAATCAACCTCAACCCTGTATAGCTAACTCCAACATTCACATATAGAGTGTCTATGGTTGTTCCGAAATATATATAGATGTGTCGACATGATAGGTCGAAACATTGTATACGTGTCTATGGTATCTCAAGATTACATAATATATAATACAAGTTGATTAAGTTATGGTTGGAATAGATTTGTTACCAATTTTCACGTAGCTAAAATGAGAAAAATTATCCAATCTTGTTTTACCCATAACTTCTTCATTTTAAATCCGTTTTGAGTGAATCAAATTGCTATGGTTTCATATTGAACTCTATTTTATGAATCTAAACAAAAAAAGTATAGGTTTCTAGTCGGAAAAATAAGTTACAAGTCGTTTTTGTAAAGGTAGTCATTTCAGTCGAAAGAACGACGTCTAGATGACCATTTTAGAAAACATACTTCCACTTTGAGTTTAACCATAATTTTTGGATATAGTTTCATGTTCATAATAAAAATCATTTTCTCAGAATAAAAACTTTTAAATCAAAGTTTATCATAGTTTTTAATTAACTAACCCAAAACAGCCCGCGGTGTTACTACGACGGCGTAAATCCGGTTTTACGGTGTTTTTCGTGTTTCCAGGTTTTAAATCATTAAGTTAGCATATCATATAGATATAGAACATGTGTTTAGTTGATTTTAAAAGTCAAGTTAGAAGGATTAACTTTTGTTTGCGAACAAGTTTAGAATTAACTAAACTATGTTCTAGTGATTACAAGTTTAAACCTTCGAATAAGATAGCTTTATATGTATGAATCGAATGATGTTATGAACATCATTACTACCTTAAGTTCCTTGGATGAACCTACTGGAAAAGAGAAAAATGGATCTAGCTTCAATGGATCCTTGGATGGCTCAAAGTTCTTGAAGCAAAATCATGACACGAAAACAAGTTCAAGTAAGATCATCACTTGAAATAAGATTGTTATAGTTATAGAAATTGAACCAAAGTTTGAATATGATTATTACCTTGTATTAGAATGATAACCTACTGTAAGAAACAAAGATTTCTTGAGGTTGGATGATCACCTTACAAGATTGGAAGTGAGCTAGCAAACTTGAAAGTATTCTTGATTTTATGAAACTAGAACTTTTGGAATTTATGAAGAACACTTAGAACTTGAAGATAGAACTTGAGAGAGTTCAATTAGATGAAGAAAATTGAAGAATTAAAGTGTTTGTAGGTGTTTTTGGTCGTTGGTGTATGGATTAGATATAAAGGATATGTAATTTTGTTTTCATGTAAATAAGTCATGAATGATTACTCATATTTTTGTAATCTTATGAGATATTTCATGCTAGTTGCCAAATGATGGTTCCCACATGTGTTAGGTGACTCACATGGGCTGCTAAGAGCTGATCATTGGAGTGTATATACCAATAGTACATACATCTAAAAGCTGTGTATTGTACGAGTACGAATACGGGTGCATACGAGTAGAATTGTTGATGAAACTGAACGAGAATGTAATTGTAAGCATTTTTGTTAAGTAGAAGTATTTTGATAAGTGTATTGAAGTCTTTCAAAAGTGTATAAATACATATTAAAACACTACATGTATATACATTTTAACTGAGTCGTTAAGTCATCGTTAGTCGTTACATGTAAGTGTTGTTTTGAAACCTTTAGGTTAACGATCTTGTTAAATGTTGTTAACCCAATGTTTATAATATCAAAAGAGATTTTAAATTATTATATTATCATGATATTATGATGTACGAATATCTCTTAATATGATATATATACATTAAATGTCGTTACAACGATAAACGTTACATATATGTCTCGTTTCAAAATCATTAAGTTAGTAGTCTTGTTTTTACATATGTAGTTCATTGTTAATATAATTAATGATATGTTTACTTATCATAATATCATGTTAACTATATATATAACCATATATATGTCATCATATAGTTTTTTTACAAGTTTTAACGTTCGTGAATCACCGGTCAACTTGGGTGGTCAATTGTCTATATGAAACCTATTTCAATTAATCAAGTCTTAACAAGTTTGATTGCTTAACATGTTGGAAACATTTAATCATGTAAACATCAATCTCAATTAATATATATAAACATGGAAAAGTTCGGGTCACTACAGTACCTACCCGTTAAATAAATTTCGTCCCGAAATTTTAAGCTGTTGAAGGTGTTGACGAATCTTCTGGAAATAGATGCGGGTATTTCTTCTTCATCTGATCTTCATGCTCCCAGGTGAACTCGGGTCCTCTACGAGCATTCCATCGAACCTTAACAATTGGTATCTTGTTTTGCTTAAGTCTTTTAACCTCACGATCCATTATTTCGACGGGTTCTTCGATGAATTGGAGTTTTTCGTTGATTTGGATTTTATCTAACGGAATAGTGAGATCTTCTTTAGCAAAACATTTCTTCAAATTCGAGACGTGGAAAGTGTTATGTACAGCCGCGAGTTGTTGAGGTAACTCAAGTCGGTAAGCTACTGGTCCGACACGATCAATAATCTTGAATGGTCCAATATACCTTGGATTTAATTTCCCTCGTTTACCAAATCGAACAACGCCTTTCCAAGGTGAAACTTTAAGCATGACCATCTCTCCAATTTCAAATTCTATATCTTTTCTTTTAATGTCAGCGTAGCTCTTTTGTCGACTTTGGGCGGTTTTCAATCGTTGTTGAATTTGGATGATCTTCTCGGTAGTTTCTTGTATAATCTCCGGACCCGTAATCTGTCTATCCCCCACCTCACTCCAACAAATCGGAGACCTGCACTTTCTACCATAAAGTGCTTCAAACGGCGCCATCTCAATGCTTGAATGGTAGCTGTTGTTGTAGGAAAATTCTGCTAACGGTAGATGTCGATCCCAACTGTTTCCGAAATCAATAACACATGCTCGTAGCATGTCTTCAAGCGTTTGTATCGTCCTTTCGCTCTGCCCATCAGTTTGTGGATGATAGGCAGTACTCATGTCTAGACGAGTTCCTAATGCTTGCTGTAATGTCTGCCAGAATCTTGAAATAAATCTGCCATCCCTATCAGAGATAATAGAGATTGGTATTCCATGTCTGGAGACGACTTCATTCAAATACAGTCGTGCTAACTTCTCCATCTTGTCATCTTCTCTTATTGGTAGGAAGTGTGCTGATTTGGTGAGACGATCAACTATTACCCAAATAGTATCAAAACCACTTGCAGTCCTTGGCAATTTAGTGATGAAATCCATGGTAATGTTTTCCCATTTCCATTCCGGGATTTCGGGTTGTTGAAGTAGACCTGATGGTTTCTGATGCTCAGCTTTGACCTTAGAACACGTCAAACATTCTCCTACGTATTTAGCAACATCGGCTTTCATACCCGGCCACCAAAAATGTTTCTTGAGATCCTTGTACATCTTCCCCGTTCCAGGATGTATTGAGTATCTGGTTTTATGAGCTTCTCTAAGTACCATTTCTCTCATATCTCCAAATTTTGGTACCCAAATCCTTTCAGCCCTATACCGGGTTCCGTCTTCCCGAATATTAAGATGCTTCTCCGATCCTTTGGGTATTTCATCCTTTAAATTTCCCTCTTTTAAAACTCCTTGTTGCGCCTCCTTTATTTGAGTAGTAATGTTATTATGAATCATTATATTCATAGATTTTACTCGAATGGGTTCTCTATCCTTCCTGCTCAAGGCATCGGCTACCACATTTGCCTTCCCCGGGTGGTAACGAATCTCAAAATCGTAATCATTCAATAATTCAATCCACCTACGCTGCCTCATATTCAGTTGTTTCTGATTAAATATGTGTTGAAGACTTTTGTGGTCGGTATATATAATACTTTTGACCCCATATAAGTAGTGCCTCCAAGTCTTTAATGCAAAAACAACCGCGCCTAATTCCAAATCATGCGTCGTATAATTTTGTTCGTGAATCTTCAATTGTCTAGACGCATAAGCAATCACCTTCGTTCGTTGCATTAATACACAACCGAGACCTTGCTTTGATGCGTCACAATAAATCACAAAATCATCATTCCCTTCAGGCAATGACAATATAGGTGCCGTAGTTAGCTTTTTCTTCAATAACTGAAATGCTTTCTCTTGTTCATCATTCCATTCAAATTTCTTCCCTTTATGCGTTAATGCAGTCAAGGGTTTTGCTATTCTGGAAAAGTCTTGGATGAACCTTCTGTAGTAACCAGCTAGTCCTAAAAACTGGCGTATGTGTTTCGGAGTTTTCGGGGTTTCCCACTTTTCAACAGTTTCTATCTTTGCCGGATCCACCTTAATACCTTCTTTGTTCACTATGTGACCGAGGAATTGAACTTCTTCCAACCAAAATGCACACTTTGAAAACTTAGCGTACAATTCTTCCTTCCTCAATACTTCTAACACCTTTCTCAAATGTTCACCATGTTCTTGGTCATTCTTTGAGTAAATAAGTATGTCATCAATGAAAACAATGACAAACTTGTCAAGGTATGGTCCACACACTCGGTTCATAAGGTCCATGAACACAGCTGGTGCATTAGTTAAACCAAACGGCATGACCATAAACTCGTAATGACCGTAACGTGTTCTGAAAGCAGTCTTTGGAATATCATCTTCTTTCACCCGCATTTGATGATACCCGGAACGTAAGTCAATCTTTGAATAAACAGACGAGCCTTGTAGTTGATCAAATAAGTCGTCGATTCTCGGTAGTGGGTAGCGGTTCTTGATGGTAAGTTTGTTCAACTCTCGGTAGTCGATACACAACCTGAATGTACCATCTTTCTTCTTGACAAACAAAACAGGAGCTCCCCACGGTGATGTGCTTGGTCGAATGAAACCACGCTCTAAAAGTTCTTGTAATTGGCTTTGCAGTTCTTTCATCTCGCTGGGTGCGAGTCTGTAAGGAGCACGAGCTATTGGTGCAGCTCCTGGTACAAGATCTATTTGAAATTCAACGGATCGATGTGGGGGTAATCCCGGTAATTCTTTCGGAAATACATCGGGAAATTCTTTTGCAATGGGAACATCATTGATGCTCTTTTCTTCAGTTTGTACTTTCTCGACGTGTGCTAGAACAGCATAGCAACCTTTTCTTATTAGTTTTTGTGCCTTCAAATTACTAATAAGATGTAGCTTCGTGTTGCCCTTTTCTCCGTACACCATTAAGGGTTTTCCTTTTTCTCGTATAATGCGAATTGCATTTTTGTAACAAACGATCTCCGCTTTCACTTCTTTCAACCAGTCCATACCGATTATCACATCAAAACTCCCTAACTCTACTGGTATCAAATCAATCTTAAATGTTTCGCTAACCAGTTTAATTTCTCGATTCCGACATATATTATCTGCTGAAATTAATTTACCATTTGCTAATTCGAGTAAAAATTTACTATCCAAAGGCGTCAATGGACAACTTAATTTAGCACAAAAATCTCTACTCATATAGCTTCTATCCGCACCCGAATCAAATAAAACGTAAGCAGATTTATTGTCAATAAGAAACGTACCCGTAACAAGCTCCGGGTCTTCCTGTGCCTCTACCGCATTAATATTGAAAACTCTTCCACGGCCTTGTCCATTCGTGTTCTCCTGGTTCGGGCAATTTCTAATAATGTGGCCTGGTTTTCCACATTTATAACAAACTACATTGGCATAACTTGCTCCGACACTACTTGCTCCGCCATTACTCGTTCCGACACCATTTGTTCCTTTCGTCCTATTAACCCCTGGTCCGTAGACCTCACACTTCGCCGCGCTATGACCATTTCTTTTACACTTGTTGCAAAATTTGGTGCAGAACCCCGAGTGATTCTTTTCACACCTTTGGCATAGTTGCTTCTGATTGTTGTTGTTGTTGCGGTTATTATTGTTGTTGGGATGATTGTTGTAGTTGCTGTTGTTGTTGTTGTTGTTGTTGTTGTTGTTGTTGGGCCGTTTGTTGTAGTTGCGATTGATGTTGCGATTGTTGGGATAATTGTTGCGATTATTGTTGTAATTGCTGTTGTTGTTGTATTGGTGATTCTTATCACCGTTTTCCTCCCACTTTCTTTTGACTTGCTTCACATTAGCCTCTTCAGCAGTCTGTTCTTTAATTCTTTCTTCAATCTGGTTCACTAGTTTGTGAGCCATTCTACATGCCTGTTGTATGGAGGCGGGCTCGTGTGAACTTATATCTTCTTGGATTCTTTCCGGTAATCCTTTCACAAACGCGTCGATCTTCTCTTCCTCATCTTCGAATGCTCCCGGACACAATAGGCACAATTCTGTGAATCGTCTTTCGTACGTGGTAATATCAAATCCTTGGGTTCGTAACCCTCTTAGTTCTGTCTTGAGCTTATTGACCTCGGTTCTGGGACGGTACTTCTCGTTCATCAAGTGCTTGAATGCTGACCACGGTAGTGCGTACGCATCATCTTGTCCCACTTGCTCTAGATAGGTATTCCACCATGTTAACGCAGAACCTGTGAAGGTATGCGTAGCGTACTTCACTTTGTCCTCTTCAGTACACTTACTTATGGCAAACACCGATTCAACCTTCTCGGTCCACCGTTTCAATCCGATCGGTCCTTCGGTTCCATCAAATTCCAAAGGTTTGCAGGCAGTGAATTCTTTGTAGGTGCATCCTACACGATTTCCTGTACTGCTAGATCCAAGGTTATTGTTGGTATGTAGCGCAGCCTGTACTGCAGCTATGTTTGAAGCTAGAAAAGTACGGAATTCCTCTTCATTCATATTCACGGTGTGTCGAGTAGTCGGTGCCATTTCCTTCAAAATAGTTAAATGGAACAAGTTAATCATACAGAATATTAAGAGTAGTTAATAGTATTTCGTAGCATAATATGAACTCATTTATAAAAGCTTTTTCTTCATATTAGCGTTTTATAAGTTTAAATTCGGGTAGTACCTACCCGTTAAGTTCATACTTAGTAGCTAATATACAATTCAACTACTACAATTCTATATGAAAAACTGATTATAATAATATTTCGCGTTCAAACTTTTATACAATATTTTACAAACTTACAATACCGCTTATTTTACATAAAGCATGAAATATAGCACACAATAACTTTGATACAAGATAGTTGTGAAGACAATTCTAGCTAGTACACAAGTCGTTCTGCAAAGGCAATAAAGACACGTAATTCATACGTCCAGAAACAAGTCATGCATTCTGGTTTTACTAGGACTACTTCCCATCCTTGGTCTTGTGCAACATAACCGTTATGGCCGTTGATAAGACAGCGTGTTGTAACGTCATCAAAGGGACGAGGGTTACGTAATGTCCAACAGTCCCGTAATAATCTAAAAACCTCATTTCTTACCCCAATTACCGACTCCGTCACTTGTGGAAACGTTTTGTTTAATAGTTGTAGCCCGATGTTCTTGTTCTCACTTTGGTGAGAAGCGAACATTACTAATCCGTAAGCATAACATGCTTCTTTATGTTGCATGTTAGCCGCTTTTTCTAAATCACGAAGTCCAATATTCGGATATATTGAGTCAAAATAATTTCTTAACCCGTTGCGTAAAATAGCATTTGGGTTCCCCGCAATATATGCGTCAAAGTAAACACATCGTAACTTATGGGTTTCCCAATGTGATATCCCCCATCTTTCAAACGAAAGTCTCTTATAAACCAAGACATTCTTGGAACGTTCTTCGAATGTCTTACAAACTGATCTCGCCTTAAATAGTTGTGCCGAAGAATTCTGGCCGACTCTAGACAAGATTTCATCAATCATGTCTCCGGGTAGGTCTCTTAAAATATTGGGTTGTCTATCCATTTTGTGTTTTTAAACTGTAAAATAGACAAGAGTTAGATTCATAAAAAAAAAAATACTTATTAATACAAGCAATTTTTACATATATCATAAAGCATAAGAACACTATATTCCATATATTACACCACACGAATACAACTATCTTATTCCGACTCGCTCGTTTCTTCTTCTTCGGTTTTGGTTCGTTTTGCCAAGTTTCTAGGGATATATGATGTTCCCCTAATACGAGCCGTCGTTGTCCACATTGGTTTAGAAAAACCTGGTGGTTTAGAGGTTCCCGGGTCATTGTTACAACTTAAGGACTTCGGGGGTTGACGATACATATAAAGTTCATCGGGGTTGGAATTAGATTTCTCTATTTTTATGCCCTTTCCCTTATTATTTTCTTTTGCCTTTTTAAATTCAGTTGGGGTAATTTCTATAACATCATCGGAATTCTCGTCGGAATCCGATTCATCGGAGAATTGGTAATCCTCCCAATATTTTGCTTCCTTGGCGGAAACACCATTGACCATAATTAACTTTGGTCGGTTGGTTGAGGATTTTATTTTACTTAACCGTTTTATTATTTCCCCCACCGGTTCTATTTCTTCTTCCTGTTCCTTCTCCTCCGGTTCCGATTCTTCTTCCGGTTCCGACTCTTCTTCCGGTTCCTCTTCGGGAACTTGTGAATCAGTCCACGAATCATTCCAATTTACATTTGACTCTTCATTATTATTAGGTGAGTCAATGGGACTTGTTCTAGAGGTAGACATCTATCACATAATATCAAGCGCGTTAAGAGATTAATATATCACATAATATTCACATGTTAAAATATATAGTTTCCAACAAAATTTGTTAAGCAATCATTTTTCAAGTAAACACGGTCGAAGTCCAGACTCACTAATGGATCCTAACAAACTCGATAAGTCACACTAATGCAAAATTCTGGTTCTCTAAGACCAACGCTCGGATACCAACTGAAATGTCCCGTTCTTATTGATTAAAAACGTTCCATATTAATTGATTTCGTTGCGAGGTTTTGACCTCTATATGAGACGTTTTTCAAAGACTGCATTCATTTTTTAAACAAACCATAACCTTTATTTCATCAATAAAGGTTTAAAAAGCTTTACGTAGATTATCAAATAATGATAATCTAAAATATCCTGTTTACACACGACCATTACATAATGGTTTACAATACAAATATGTTACAACAAAATAAGTTTCTTGAATGCAGTTTTTACACAATATCATACAAGCATGGACTCCAAATCTTGTCCTTATTTAAGTATGCGACAGCGGAAGCTCTTAATAATCACCTGAGAATAAACATGCTTAAAACGTCAACAAAAATGTTGGTGAGTTATAGGTTTAACCTATATATATCAAATCGTAACAATAGACCACAAGATTTCATATTTCAATACACATCCCATACATAGAGATAAAAATCATTCATATGGTGAACACCTGGTAATCGACAATAACAAGATGCATATATAAGAATATCCCCATCAATCCGGGACACCCTTCGGATATGATATAAATTTCGAAGTACTAAAGCATCCGGTACTTTGGATGGGGTTTGTTAGGCCCAATAGATCTATCTTTAGGATTCGCGTCAATTAGGGTGTCTGTTCCCTAATTCTTAGATTACCAGACTTAATAAAAAGGGGCATATTCGATTTCGATAATTCAACCATAGAATGTAGTTTCACGTACTTGTGTCTATTTTGTAAATCATTTATAAAACCTGCATGTATTCTCATCCCAAAAATATTAGATTTTAAAAGTGGGACTATAACTCACTTTCACAGATTTTTACTTCGTCGGGAAGTAAGACTTGGCCACTGGTTGATTCACGAACCTATAACAATATATACATATATATCAAAGTATGTTCAAAATATATTTACAACACTTTTAATATATTTTGATGTTTTAAGTTTATTAAGTCAGCTGTCCTCGTTAGTAACCTACAACTAGTTGTCCACAGTTAGATGTACAGAAATAAATCGATAAATATTATCTTGAATCAATCCACGACCCAGTGTATACGTATCTCAGTATTGATCACAACTCAAACTATATATATTTTGGAATCAACCTCAACCCTGTATAGCTAACTCCAACATTCACATATAGAGTGTCTATGGTTGTTCCGAAATATATATAGATGTGTCGACATGATAGGTCGAAACATTGTATACGTGTCTATGGTATCTCAAGATTACATAATATATAATACAAGTTGATTAAGTTATGGTTGGAATAGATTTGTTACCAATTTTCACGTAGCTAAAATGAGAAAAATTATCCAATCTTGTTTTACCCATAACTTCTTCATTTTAAATCCGTTTTGAGTGAATCAAATTGCTATGGTTTCATATTGAACTCTATTTTATGAATCTAAACAAAAAAAGTATAGGTTTCTAGTCGGAAAAATAAGTTACAAGTCGTTTTTGTAAAGGTAGTCATTTCAGTCGAAAGAACGACGTCTAGATGACCATTTTAGAAAACATACTTCCACTTTGAGTTTAACCATAATTTTTGGATATAGTTTCATGTTCATAATAAAAATCATTTTCTCAGAATAAAAACTTTTAAATCAAAGTTTATCATAGTTTTTAATTAACTAACCCAAAACAGCCCGCGGTGTTACTACGACGGCGTAAATCCGGTTTTACGGTGTTTTTCGTGTTTCCAGGTTTTAAATCATTAAGTTAGCATATCATATAGATATAGAACATGTGTTTAGTTGATTTTAAAAGTCAAGTTAGAAGGATTAACTTTTGTTTGCGAACAAGTTTAGAATTAACTAAACTATGTTCTAGTGATTACAAGTTTAAACCTTCGAATAAGATAGCTTTATATGTATGAATCGAATGATGTTATGAACATCATTACTACCTTAAGTTCCTTGGATGAACCTACTGGAAAAGAGAAAAATGGATCTAGCTTCAATGGATCCTTGGATGGCTCAAAGTTCTTGAAGCAAAATCATGACACGAAAACAAGTTCAAGTAAGATCATCACTTGAAATAAGATTGTTATAGTTATAGAAATTGAACCAAAGTTTGAATATGATTATTACCTTGTATTAGAATGATAACCTACTGTAAGAAACAAAGATTTCTTGAGGTTGGATGATCACCTTACAAGATTGGAAGTGAGCTAGCAAACTTGAAAGTATTCTTGATTTTATGAAACTAGAACTTTTGGAATTTATGAAGAACACTTAGAACTTGAAGATAGAACTTGAGAGAGTTCAATTAGATGAATAAAATTGAAGAATGAAAGTGTTTGTAGGTGTTTTTGGTCGTTGGTGTATGGATTAGATATAAAGGATATGTAATTTTGTTTTCATGTAAATAAGTCATGAATGATTACTCATATTTTTGTAATCTTATGAGATATTTCATGCTAGTTGCCAAATGATGGTTCCCACATGTGTTAGGTGACTCACATGGGCTGCTAAGAGCTGATCATTGGAGTGTATATACCAATAGTACATACATCTAAAAGCTGTGTATTGTACGAGTACGAATACGGGTGCATACGAGTAGAATTGTTGATGAAACTGAACGAGAATGTAATTGTAAGCATTTTTGTTAAGTAGAAGTATTTTGATAAGTGTATTGAAGTCTTTCAAAAGTGTATAAATACATATTAAAACACTACATGTATATACATTTTAACTGAGTCGTTAAGTCATCGTTAGTCGTTACATGTAAGTGTTGTTTTGAAACCTTTAGGTTAACGATCTTGTTAAATGTTGTTAACCCAATGTTTATAATATCAAAAGAGATTTTAAATTATTATATTATCATGATATTATGATGTACGAATATCTCTTAATATGATATATATACATTAAATGTCGTTACAACGATAAACGTTACATATATGTCTCGTTTCAAAATCATTAAGTTAGTAGTCTTGTTTTTACATATGTAGTTCATTGTTAATATAATTAATGATATGTTTACTTATCATAATATCATGTTAACTATATATATAACCATATATATGTCATCATATAGTTTTTTTACAAGTTTTAACGTTCGTGAATCACCGGTCAACTTGGGTGGTCAATTGTCTATATGAAACCTATTTCAATTAATCAAGTCTTAACAAGTTTGATTGCTTAACATGTTGGAAACATTTAATCATGTAAACATCAATCTCAATTAATATATATAAACATGGAAAAGTTCGGGTCACTACAGCATTGGATGTCGAGTATACTTGCATACGTGGAGCGTCTTTTTGACTACTTTTAATCGTGTCGCACGTGTTTCATACAAACTTTAAACATTGTTATGTACTTGTTATGGAAACTACTTTTGTAAACTTTGAAACACCCTTATTTATGAAATGAATGCGACATACTTTTCGGTCAAACTTTGTTATAAAGACTTACGACCATGTAATGGGACCATACGTAGATGACGCCGTCATTTGACGATTTGTCGGGGTCGCTACAAGTGGTATCAGAGCTTTGGTTGTAGGGATTTAGAGTTCATTGGTGTCAACCCCGAGTCATAGGGTACATTGGTGAGTCTAGACTACAACCGGCATATAGACTTGACATAGGAATTACTTGAAAAATTGTGCATTTATACTCTGACTCTTCTACTCATATCTACTCTTATTCTATCTAAATCTTGCGTTATATAATTTAATTGACACGCCACCTTGACTATATGATGTAATGTCGAATGCACATATGAATTAGGGTAATATAATTCCCGGAAATTATATTACGGTGACTCATATGAACATACCGACATTATGACATAAAGAATTTAAGGCGGGTCAAGGATAATTTTCTCTCTATCTTTATCCCATATCACGGTTAGTATTATTTAGAATACTAACCAACGGTATTCTTTTGTTTTGAAGGAACAATGGCTCCTCGCCGTGTACGACGCAATGAAACTCCCGAACAAGCCTTACAACGCATGATAGCCACCGCCGTGGATGCGGCCATGGCCGGTCACTCGTCTAACAACAACAATAACACCAACCACAACAACAATAACCAAGGAGCCGGTAACTCTAGCGAAGGGTGCTCCTACAAAGCTTTCATGGGGTGCAAACCTCACACTTATGATGGAACCGGGGGACCGGTTGTGCTTACTCGTTGGTTTGAACAAACCGAGGCCGTCTTTAGCATAAGCGATTGTCGGGATCAAGACAAGGTCAAATACTCCACCCACACTTTCTCCGGAATTGCTCTAACATGGTGGAACACCTATGTTCAATCGGTGGGTACTGATGAAGCTCATGCCCTCTCTTGGGCCGATCTAAGGGAAAAGATGATTGTTGAATATTTTCCGCGCGAAGAAACCCGAAAGCTTGAGGAAGAACTAAGAGCTTTGAAAGCGGTCGGAAACGATCTTAAAGCTTATAATCAACGCTTCGCCGAACTATCCTTGATGTGTCCTAATCTTGTTAACCCCGAATCTCAAAGGATTGAGCTCTACATGCTCGGTCTTCCAAAAAGCATCAAACAAGGGGTGATGTCATCCAAACCCGCTACTCATCAAGCCGCTATGAACATGGCCCGTCAATTAATCGAAACGGTTGACGAAATCGTAGTGCCGGCTCCTAAGGCCGAGGACAAGTCGGGTGGCAACAAAAGGAAATGGGAAGCCACTCCATCAACCAGCTACAACAACACCTTCACCAAAAAGCCTTTCAACAACGACGGCAAGAAGGGTTATGTCGGAAACTTACCTTTTTGCAACAAATGCCACAAGCATCATCACGGCGAATGTAACAAGCTAGTTTGTCACCGTTGCCAAGGTGTTGGTCATAGGGCCAACAATTGCACAAGCGCCGCCCCCGTTGCTCGAAAGGGGCCCAATCCTCCAAAAACGGTCACTTGTTACGAATGTGGCCAAACGGGCCATTATAAGAAAGAATGCCCGAAAAAGAAAGCCAACCCCAACAACCGAGGCCGAGCCTTTAACATCAACACCGAGGAAGCCCGAGATGACAATGAACTAGTCACGGGTACGTTTCTTCTCAACAACTCTTATGTTACTTGCTTATTCGATTCGGGTGCCGATAAATGTTTTGTGTCTAAGACTTTGGCTCCTACCCTTTGCACTCCACCACACCCTTTAGATACTACTTATTCCATCGAAGTGGCCGACGGAAAACTCTTAAGTGCCGACACATATTACCGGGGGTGTACTTTGAACATTTTGGGTAAGGAATTTGAAATTGACTTGATACCCATGGAATTAGGGAGTTTTGATGTAATAATCGGTATGAATTGGATGGTCAAAAATAAATCTCACATTCTTTGCGATCTTCACGCAATCCGAATTCCTATCGAGAATGGTGAACCATTGATTGTCTATGGCGACAAAAATTGCACCGGACTCAATCTCGTTTCGTGCCTTAAAGTTCGAAAGCTACTTCGCAAGGGTTGTTTCGCGATTCTTGCTCACGTTAAGAAAGTCGAGGCCGACGAAAAGCGCATCGAAGATGTGCCAATTGTTAGTGACTTTTCCGATGTATTTCCCGACGAATTACCGGGTCTTCCACCTCATCGACCGGTTGAATTTCAAATCGATCTTATTCCAGGAGCCGCACCCGTAGCGCGTGCACCGTATAGACTCGCTCCATCCGAATTATAAGAATTACAAAGTCAAATCCAAGAGTTACTTGACCGTGGTTTCATTCAACCTAGCCATTCACCATGGGGCGCTCCGATTTTGTTCGTCAAGAAGAAAGACGGATCCCTACGAATGTGCATTGATTATCGTGAACTAAATAAATTGACGGTTAAGAACCGATATCCTCTTCCTCGCATCGATGACCTCTTTGATCAACTACAAGGTTCTCGTGTATATTCAAAAATCGATCTCCGTTCGGGTTATCATCAACTAAGGGTTAAGGGGGAAGATGTCTCCAAAACCGCTTTCCGGACTCGTTATGGTAGTTATGAATTCCTTGTCATGCCTTTCGGTCTCACTAACGCACCGGCGGTGTTCATGGATCTCATGAACCGCGTGTGCAAACCTTACCTCGACAAATTCGTTATCGTGTTCATTGACGATATTTTGGTCTATTCTAAAAGCGAAGAGGAACACAAAGAACATCTCCGACTCGTGCTCGAGCTCTTGAGAAAAGAGCAACTATATGCCAAGTTCTCCAAGTGTGAATTTTGGTTAAAGGAAGTTCAATTTCTTGGTCATGTTGTAAGTGATCAAGGCATTAAAGTCGATCCCGCAAAAATCGAAGCCATTAGTAAATGGGAGACTCCTACTACTCCTACTCAAATTAGTCAATTCTTGGGTCTCGCCGGATACTATCGTAAATTCATCAAGGATTTCTCCCTAATCGCTCATCCTTTAACCGCGTTAACTCACAAGGAACGAAAATTCGTTTGGACATCCGAACAAGAAACCGCTTTCCAAATCTTGAAAACTAAACTAACCACCGCTCCTATCTTGTCACTTCCCGAAGGCAATGATGATTTTGTTGTATATTGTGATGCCTCGAAAAACGGTTATGGGTGTGTACTAATGCAACGAAAGAAAGTCATTGCTTATGCCTCTCGACAACTCAAGGTTCACGAACGAAACTACACGACACATGATCTTGAACTCGGTGCCGTCATCTTTGCACTTAAGCTATGGAGACATCATCTTCTTGGTACCAAGAGTACTATCTTTACCGATCACAAAAGTCTCCAACATATCTTCGATCAAAAGCAACTAAACATGAGACAACGAAGGTGGATTGAGACCTTGAACGATTATAATTGCGAGCTTCGTTACCACCCCGGGAAGGCAAATGTAGTGGCCGATGCCTTAAGTCGAAAGGAAAGAGCGGTGCCTCTTCGTGTCCGAGCTTTGAATATCACCATCCACTCTTACCTTAATAGCCAAATTCGGGTAGCCCAAGATGAAGCTCTTAAGGACAACAACATCGCACGTGAACTTTTAAACATTCTCGTCTCCCGATTCGAAGTTAGGGAGACCGGACTTCGATATTACGCCGGAAAAATTTGGGTGCCTAGATATGGCGATCTACGAAACCTCATCCTAGACGAAGCCCACAAATCGCGATACTCGATTCATCCCGGCGCCAATAAGATGTACCATGACCTTAAAGAACAATATTGGTGGCCGAACATCAAAAAGGAGGTTGCTAGATACGTCGCCAATTGTTTGACTTGCGCTAAAGTCAAAGCTGAGCACCAAAGACCGTCCGGGTTACTTCAACAACCCGAGATCCAGCAATGGAAGTGGGAAAGGATCACGATGGATTTTATCACCAAACTACCGAAAACGTCTGGCGGTTATGATACAATTTGGGTCATTGTTGACCGTCTCACCAAATCCGCGCACTTTCTCGCCATGAAAGAAACCGACAAAATGGAGAAACTTGCACGACTTTACATTAAAGAGATTGTAGCCCGACACGGAGTACCGTTATCGATTATCTCCGACCGAGATGGTCGTTTCGTTTCTAGATTTTGGCGTACGTTACAAGAAGCGTTGGGAACGCGTTTGGACATGAGCACCGCATATCATCCCCAAACCGATGGGCAAAGTGAACGTACAATACAAACCTTAGAGGATATGTTACGAGCCTGCGTTGTTGATTTTGGAAAAGCTTGGGACAATCACTTACCTCTCGCCGAATTCTCTTACAACAATAGTTATCACGCGAGTATTAAGGCCGCACCTTTTGAAGCGTTATATGGTCGAAAATGTCGCTCTCCTCTTTGTTGGGCCGAAGTGGGTGACGTGCAAATTTCCGGGCCCGAACTCATTCACGAAACGACCGAAAAGATTCTTCAAATCCGAGATAGGCTTCGGACGGCCCGGAGTCGTCAAAAATGCTATACCGACAAAAGACGCAAAGACCTCGAATTTCAAGTCGGTGACCGCGTCATGTTAAAAGTCGCACCTTGGAAAGGTGTCATCCGTTTTGGGAAACGTGGGAAACTAAATCCGCGGTACGTTGGTCCTTTCGAAATCTTAGAGCGTATCGGAACCGTTGCTTATCGTTTAAACCTTCCGCCTCAACTAAGCTCCGTCCATCCTACTTTTCATGTATCTAACTTGAAGAAGTGTCTCGCCGAGCCCGATATCATCGTCCCTCTCGAGGAACTTACTATTAATGACAAACTCCATTTTGTGGAGGAACCGGTTGAAATTGTGGACTACGTCGAGAAGGAATTAAAACAAAGCCGGATCCTGATTGTTAAGGTCCGTTGGAATGCCAAAAGGGGACCCGAGTTTACTTGGGAAAGAGAAGATCAAATGCGAAAGAAACACCCTCATCTATTCCCGGTCCCGGAAACGTCAGATTCCGAGGAAGAAACAATGACTACTACGCCTACCTAAATTTCGGGACGAAATTTCTTTTAAGGTGTAGGTAATGTAACATCCCGCCTTTTTCGTTTACTTTTCCGTTTAACTATTTAAGTTCCGTTATATGTTTATAACACATCCCGTTAATATGCGTTGAATTATCTCGTTTAGGTAATTCCCGCACCCGGTTTAAAGTTGAGGGACCAAACTTGCCAAAGGTTGAAACATTTGACTAGGTCAAAGAGTCAACCCTTATTCTCATCCATTCATTCATCTCTTTCATTTTACTACTTCACCTTTTCTCTCAAAACCCTCAAACCTTCAATCATCATCCAAATTCGTTCAAGAAGGATTCGATCAAAACAAATTGCATATTTGAACTCCTCGTGATCTCCTCTTCGTTTCCATACCGATTTCATCAATTTTGGGTAACTTTCTAAAATCACTAATTCTTGTGTTCTTGAGATTTTTAAGTTATAAGGTTGTTAATTAGTGTCTATGGCTCGAGTCTAGTTTGTTTATGTGATTTATATGCTCGTTTTTGATATTTTGATGTAACTAGTTCATATTGAAAGATGACATGCTTAATCTTGAAATTTGAGTGTTCATATGTTGTTTGATGCTAAGAGTTCATGTTTTAATTGTGTTTCTAGTGTTACTAGCTTCATTATGATGTATAGTTTGATTTATGAAACCTCCTAAACTTGATTATGAAATTTGGTGAATTTAGGTTAAGGTTTCATGAACTTAAAATGGACTTTTAATGATTTGAATGACATGGAATGTTAGTTGTAAGTGTTAGGTTGTGTTGTATGCTTAATTACCTTCGAAACGGCATATTGTTCATGTAATTTGGTTACCGAATCATTAAATGGCATTTATGACTTGTATGCATTGAATGAGGAACATTGATGGCGGTTTTTGGTAGTTGTAAGTGGAATTTTGATTAATGAAAAGTGCTTAGTTATGTTCCTTGTCAAATTACCTTTCCGATGATATAAGATACATATCTTGATTGTTTGCGGGTCATGAAATGTGTTGGTTTGTGTTTTGATTCGTGCATTTAAGAGTTGCAGCAAACAAGGCCTGGAAACCCCCTTGGACGCCGTCCAGATACTCAGGACGCCGTCCCACTTTTAGAACCTGGACGCCATCTAGCTTCTCAGGACGCCGTCCCACCTTTAAAACCTGGACGCCGTCCAGCTATATGGGACGCCGTCCTGTTTGCCTAAAACTGGCTGTTTGCTTGACCTTTTGACGAAAAATGTTTGGCATGTTCTAGACCTCCAATTTACATGTAACTTGTTTTAAAATGCTTATATATGAATAACTAGCATAGAAAATTTGTCCGAGACCCGACCCGAACGTGTTGACTTTTTTGTTGACTTTGACCGACCAAAGTTTGACTTTTTGTCAAACTTAACCAAATGATTATGCAACCCTCCTAACTTGTTTATATACTTGTACCTTGCATGAAACTTGACAATTTGATTGCACATGCTACATAATCGAGTCGTATTGAGCCATAGGACTAATTGAACATCTTTGACCCTTCGTGACTATCGTTATTGATACAACCTATTTGTTTAGGTCAAGACTAGCATTGTTCTTTGCACACGTTACTTGTAGAAGTACTTTTTGGTTCGTACATACAAGGTGAGATCATAGTCCCACTTTTACTCTTTTTGAACTTACTTTTGGGATGAGAAAACATAAACGTTCTTTTAAACTACGTGAACACAAGTACAGGAAAAACAAACATTCTACATACGAGTTTGAACACAAATCCTCAATTCGATTATCATTAGTTACATTAGATGGTGTAAGCGAGAACTTATGTTATATGGCCATATGGGTTTGACAAACCCTCACTTCGGACGGTTCGCTACCGTCTACGGGTGAAATATATTTTCGGGAAACAGTGTATGTTCTAACACTATTATTACGGGGTTCAACGGACGGAATGTTAAGCTTTGATAATTGAGTGCTCGTGAATATTAACTTTTAGAATGTACTATGACTTTATCGATGTTGCAAATCTTGTGGTTCAACTTACTTTTACTCACTTACTTATTTAAACCTACGATTTCACCAACGTTTTCGTTGACAGATTCTCTTTGTTTTTCTCAGGTCCTTGAACTTAGGTGATATATGCTTCCGCTCATACTTTTTGATACTTGCATTGGATGTCGAGTATACTTGCATACGTGAAGCATCTTTTTGACTACTTTTAATCGTGTCGCACGTGTTTCATACAAACTTTAAACATTGTTATGTACTTGTTATGGAAACTACTTTTGTAAACTTTGAAACACCCTTATTTATGAAATGAATGCGACATACTTTTCGGTCAAACTTTGTTATAAAGACTTACGACCATGTAATGGGACCATACGTAGATGACGCCGTCATTTGACGATTTGTCGGGGTCGCTACAAGTTGTAGGTTACTAACGAGGACAACTGACTTAATAAACTTAAAACATAAAAATATATTAAAAGTGTTGTAAATATATTTTGAACATACTTTGATATATATGTATATATTGTTATAGGTTCGTGAATCAACCAGTGGCCAAGTCTTACTTCCCGACGAAGTAAAAATCTGTGAAAGTGAGTTATAGTCCCACTTTTAAAATCTAATATTTTTGGGATGAGAATACATGCAGGTTTTATAAATGATTTACAAAATAGACACAAGTACGTGAAACTACATTCTATGGTTGAATTATCGAAATCGAATATGCCCCTTTTTATTAAGTCTGGTAATCTAAGAATTAGGGAACAGACACCCTAATTGACGCGAATCCTAAAGATAGATCTATCGGGCCCAACAAGCCCCATCCAAAGTACCGGATGCTTTAGTACTTCGAAATTTATATCATATCCGAAGGGTGTCCCGGAATGATGGGGATATTCTTATATATGCATCTTGTTAATGTCGGTTACCAGGTGTTCACCATATGAATGATTTTTATCTCTATGTATGGGATGTGTATTGAAATATGAAATCTTGTGGTCTATTATTATGATTTGATATATATAGGTTAAACCTATAACTCACCAACATTTTTGTTGACGTTTTAAGCATGTTTATTCTCAGGTGATTATTAAGAGCTTCCGCTGTCGCATACTTAAATAAGGACGAGATTCGGAGTCCATGCTTGTATGATATTGTGTAAAAACTGCATTCAAGAAACTTATTTTGTTGTAACATATTTGTATTGTAAACCATTATGTAATGGTCGTGTGTAAACAGGATATTTTAGATTATCATTATTTGATAATCTACGTAAAGCTTTTTAAACCTTTATTGATGAAATAAAGGTTATGGTTTGTTTTAAAATGAATGCAGTCTTTGAAAAACGTCTCATATAGAGGTCAAAACCTCGCAACGAAATCAATTAATATGGAACGTTTTTAATCAATAAGAACGGGACATTTCAAAAGGTGTAGTGTCGAGGTGTTAAGACACCACGTTTCACGTGAAGAGTGTAGCATCGAGGTGTTAAGATGCCACTCGGGTGTAGCATCAAGGTGTTAAGATGCCACCTAGGAGTGTAGTGTCGAGGTGTTAAGACACCACTCTATAAAATAATGAGTGATGCATCGAGGTGTTAAGATGCCACTCGGGGTGATGTGCCGAGGTGTTAAGGTGCCCCCCTAGGGGTTAGTGGTGCGAGGTGTTAAGTGCCCTAACGGATGTTGTGAACACCGATGGCGTTTTCGCGAGCGCCGTTCCCTTGTACTATTGGTTAACCATGGTTATTTGTGTGGTAAGCATATTATATTATTTGAGTTATATTCCTATGCGGTTGTTATGCTAGCTTGTGGTATTGGAGATTTATAGCTTGCTATTGTGATGATAAGCTAAATGTGTATGCTAGCGTGTTTGCGGTTTGGTGTGTAAGTGTATGCAAGTAGGTATAATTATATATGTATTCTTATAATTATTGCATTCACTAAGCTTTGCTTACCCTCTCGTTGTTTACCATTTTATAGCTTCAGATTTGGACAAGGGTAAGGGCATCGTTTTAGACTAGAGATCCCGCTTGATGCTAGGGGACGCTTTTGGCTTTAGTAGCTCTTGGAGTTTGACCGATAGTTGGGTAGTTTAATCCCAAATGCCATGCTCATTGTGTAGTTTGGAACTTAAACTTTTTGGTGGTCGAAACTCGTAAATTGTATTAAACTCGTAAAACGGCCGATGTGGGCCCCACTTGTAAAACATCATTTTTATGTTTGAATCGTGATAGTTTTACATATTTGAATGTGTGGTTAAAAGCGTGTCGTCTAAAAATGTCGGGAACTAGCCGATCTTTTTCGCATTTTAAAACTTTCCGGACAGACCACTTTGGCGCGCCGCGCCCCTACCTGGCGCGCCGCGCGGGTATGCTGCACAGGAATTTTTTTTTATTTTGTATTTTCGCGTGGTTTGGTCGAGTGTTGGTTTGGGTTGTTACAAGTGGTATCAGAGCATGGTCTAAGGGATTTAGTTGACTTGAGATAGGCGCCTAGACTTAGACTTTTTGTGTGTGCGCTATGCGGGACTTGTAGGAATTTGGGTCGGATCGGGATTGGTTTGTGCATAGGTTTATGTAAACTAATCATGCGCTATTTGTTATGTATGTTTAGCGAGCATCGAGCGAGATGGACGTTGTGCTAGCAAGTTAATTGAAATGTCCCGTTCTTATTGATTAAAAACGTTCCATATTAATTGATTTCGTTGCGAGGTTTTGACCTCTATATGAGACGTTTTTCAAAGACTGCATTCATTTTAAAACAAACCATAACCTTTATTTCATCAATAAAGGTTTAAAAAGCTTTACGTAGATTATCAAATAATGATAATCTAAAATATCCTGTTTACACACGACCATTACATAATGGTTTACAATACAAATATGTTACAACAAAATAAGTTTCTTGAATGCAGTTTTTACACAATATCATACAAGCATGGACTCCAAATCTCGTCCTTATTTAAGTATGCGACAGCGGAAGCTCTTAATAATCACCTGAGAATAAACATGCTTAAAACGTCAACAAAAATGTTGGTGAGTTATAGGTTTAACCTATATATATCAAATCATAATAATAGACCACAAGTATTCATATTTCAATACACATCCCATATATAGAGATAAAAATCATTCATATGGTGAACACCTGGTAACCGACATTAACAAGATGCATATATAAGAATATCCCCATCATTCCGGGACACCCTTCGGATATGATATAAATTTCGAAGTACTAAAGCATCCGGTACTTTGGATGGGGTTTGTTAGGCCCAATAGATCTATCTTTAGGATTCGCATCAATTAGGGTGTCTGTTCCCTAATTCTTAGATTACCAGACTTAATAAAAAGGGGCATATTCGATTTCGATAATTCAACCATAGAATGTAGTTTCACGTACTTGTGTCTATTTTGTAAATCATTTATAAAACCTGCATGTATTCTCATCCCAAAAATATTAGATTTTAAAAGTGGGACTATAACTCACTTTCACAGATTTTTACTTCGTCAGGAAGTAAGACTTGGCCACTGGTTGATTCACGAACCTATAACAATATATACATATATATCAAAGTATGTTCAAAATATATTTACAACACTTTTAATATATTTTGATGTTTTAAGTTTATTAAGTCAGCTGTCCTCGTTAGTAACCTACAACTAGTTGTCCACAATTAGATGTACAGAAATAAATCGATAAATATTATCTTGCATCAATCCACGACCCAGCGTATACATATCTCAGTATTGATCACAACTCAAACTATATATATTTTGGAATCAACCTCAACCCTGTATAGCTAACTCCAACATTCACATATAAAGTGTCTATGGTTGTTCCGAAATATATATAGATGTGTCGACATGATAGGTCGAAATATTGTATACGTGTCTATGGTATCTCAAGATTACATAATATACAATACAAGTTGATTAATTTATGGTTGGAATCGATTTGTTACCAATTTTCACGTAGCTAAAATGAGAAAAATTATCCAATCTTGTTTTACCCATAACTTCTTCATTTTAAATCCGTTTTGAGTGAATTAAATTGCTATGGTTTCATATTGAACTCTATTTTATGAATCTAAACAGAAAAAGTATAGGTTTATAGTCGGAAAAATAAGTTACAAGTCGTTTTTGTAAAGGTAGTCATTTCAGTCGAAAGAACGACGTCTAGATGACCATTTTAGAAAACATACTTCCACTTTGAGTTTAACCATAATTTTTGAATATAGTTTCATGTTCATAATAAAAATCATTTTCTCAGAATAACAACTTTTAAATCAAAGTTTATCATAGTTTTTAATTAACAAATCCAAAACAGCCCGCGGTGTTACTACGACGGCGTAAATCCGTTTTTACGGTGTTTTTCGTGTTTCCAGGTTTTAAATCATTAAGTTAGCATATCATATAGATATAGAACATGTGTTTAGTTGATTTTAAAAGTCAAGTTAGAAGGATTAACTTTTGTTTGCGAACAAGTTTAGAATTAACTAAACTATGTTCTAGTGATTACAAGTTTAAACCTTCGAATAAGATAGCTTTATATATATGAATCGAATGATGTTATGAACATCATTACTACCTTAAGTTCCTTGGATAAACCTACTGGAAAAGAGAAAAATGGATCTAGCTTCAACGGATCCTTGGATGGCTCGAAGTTCTTGAAGCAGAATCATGACACGAAAACAAGTTCAAGTAAGATCATCACTTGAAATAAGATTGTTATAGTTATAGAAATTGAACCAAAGTTTGAATATGATTATTACCTTGTATTAGAATGATAACCTACTGTAAGAAACAAAGATTTCTTGAGGTTGGATGATCACCTTACAAGATTGGAAGTGAGCTAGCAAACTTGAAAGTATTCTTGATTTTATGTAACTAGAACTTGTAGAATATATGAAGAACACTTAGAACTTGAAGATAGAACTTGAGAGAGATCAATTAGATGAAGAAAATTGAAGAATGAAAGTGTTTGTAGGTGTTTTTGGTCATTGGTGTATGGATTAGATATAAAGGATATGTAATTTTGTTTTCATGTAAATAAGTCATGAATGATTACTCATATTTTTGTAATTTTATGAGATATTTCATGCTATTTGCTAAATGATGGTTCCCACATGTGTTAGGTGACTCACATGGGCTGCTAAGAGCTGATCATTGGAGTGTATATACTAATAGTACATACATCTAAAAGCTGTGTATTGTACGAGTACGAATACGGGTGCATACGAGTAGAATTGTTGATGAAACTGAACGAGGATGTAATTGTAAGCATTTTTGTTAAGTAGAAGTATTTTGATAAGTGTATTGAAGTCTTTCAAAAGTGTATAAATACATATTAAAACACTACATGTATATACATTTTAACTGAGTCGTTAAGTCATCGTTAGTCGTTACATGTAAGTGTTGTTTTGAAACCTTTATGTTAACGATCTTGTTAAATGTTGTTAACCCAATGTTTATCATATCAAATGAGATTTTAAATTATTATATTATCATGATATTATCATGTATGAATATCTCTGAATATGATATATATACATTAAATGTCTTTACAACGATAATCGTTACATATATGTCTCTTTTAAAAATCATTAAGTTAGTAGTCTTGTTTTTACATATGTAGTTCATTGTTAATATACTTAATGATATGTTTACTTATCATAGTATCATGTTAACTATATATATATCTATATATATGTCATCATATAGTTTTTACCAGTTTTAACGTTCGTGAATCACCGGTCAACTTGGGTGGTCAATTGTCTATATGAAACATATTTCAATTAATCAAGTCTTAACAAGTTTGATTGCTTAACATGTTGGAAACATTTAATCATGTAAATATCAATCTCAATTAATATATATAAACATGGAAAAGTTCGGGTCACTACAGTACCTACCCGTTAAATAAATTTCGTCCCGAAATTTTAAGCTGTTGAAGGTGTTGACGAATCTTCTGGAAATAGATACGGGTATTTCTTCTTCATCTGATCTTCACGCTCCCAGGTGAACTCGGGTCCTCTACAAGCATTCCATCGAACCTTAACAATTGGTATCTTATTTTGCTTAAGTCTTTTAACCTCACGATCCATTATTTCGACGGGTTCTTCGATGAATTGAAGTTTTTCGTTGATTTGGATTTCATCTAACGGAATAGTGAGATCTTCTTTAGCAAAACATTTCTTCAAATTCGAGATGTGGAAACTGTTATGTACAGCCGCGAGTTGTTGAGGTAACTCATGTCGGTAAGCTACTGGTCCGACACGATCAATAATCTTGAATGGTCCAATATACCTTGGAATTAATTTCCCTCGTTTACCAAATCGAACAACGCCTTTCCAAGGTGCAACTTTAAGCATGACCATCTCTCCAATTTCAAATTCTATATCTTTTCTTTTAATGTCAGCGTAGCTC
Organism: Rutidosis leptorrhynchoides; assembly: GCF_046630445.1. Taxonomy (NCBI): domain Eukaryota; kingdom Viridiplantae; phylum Streptophyta; class Magnoliopsida; order Asterales; family Asteraceae; genus Rutidosis; species Rutidosis leptorrhynchoides. The sequence goes on along the minus strand of NC_092333.1, from coordinate 310,592,952 downwards.
TTTTGTCGACTTTGGGCGGTTTTCAACCGTTGTTGAATTTGGATGATCTTCTCGGTAGTTTCTTGTATTATCTCCGGACCCATAATCTGTCTATCCCCCACTTCACTCCAACAAATTGGAGACCTGCACTTTCTACCATAAAGTGCTTCAAACGGCACCATCTCAATGCTTGAATGGTAGCTGTTGTTGTAGGAAAATTCTGCTAACGGTAGATGTCGATCCCAACTGTTTCCGAAATCAATAACACATGCTCGTAGTATGTCTTCAAGCGTTTGTATCGTCCTTTCACTCTGCCCATCAGTTTGTGGATGATAGGTAGTACTCATGTCTAGACGAGTTCCTAATGCTTGCTGTAATGTCTGCCAGAATCTTGAAATAAATCTGCCATCCCTATCAGAGATAATTGAGATTGGTATTCCATGTCTGGAGATGACTTCCTTCAAATACAGTCGTGCTAACTTCTCCATCTTGTCATCTTCTCTTATTGGCAGGAAGTGTGCTGATTTGGTGAGACGATCAACTATTACCCAAATAGTATCAAAACCACTTGCAGTCCTTGGCAATTTAGTGATGAAATCCATGGTAATGTTTTCCCATTTCCATTCCGGGATTTCGGGTTGTTGAAGTAGACCTGATGGTTTCTGATGCTCAGCTTTGACCTTAGAACACAACAAACATTCTCCTACGTATTTAGCAACATCGACTTTCATACCCGGCCACCAAAAATGTTTCTTGAGGTCCTTGTACATCTTCCCCGTTCCAGGATATATTGAGTATCTGGTTTTATGAGCTTCTCTAAGTACCATTTCTCTCATATCTCCAAATTTTGGTACCCAAATCCTTTCAGCCCTATACCGGGTTCCATCTTCCCGAATATTAAGATGCTTCTCCGATCCTTTGGGTATTTCATCCTTTAAATTTCCCTCTTTTAAAACTCCTTGTTGCGCCTCCTTTATTTGAGTAGTAAGGTTATTATGAATCATTATATTCATAGATTTTACTCGAATGGGTTCTCTGTCCTTCCTGCTCAAGGCATCGGCTACCACATTTGCCTTCCTCGGGTGGTAACGAATCTCAAAGTCATAATCATTCAATAATTCAATCCATCTACGCTGCCTCATATTCAGTTGTTTCTGATTAAATATGTGTTGAAGACTTTGTGGTCGGTATATATAATACTTTTGACCCCATATAAGTAGTACCTCCAAGTCTTTAATGCAAAAACAACCGCGCCTAATTCCAAATCATGCGTTGTATAATTTTGTTCGTGAATCTTCAATTGTCTAGACGCATTAGCAATCACCTTCGTTCGTTGCATTAATACACAACCGATACCTTGCTTTGATGCGTCACAATAAATCACAAAATCATCATTCCCTTCAGGTAATGACAATATAGGTGCCGTAGTTAGCTTTTTCTTCAATAACTGAAACGCTTTCTCTTGTTCATCATTCCATTCAAATTTCTTCCCTTTATGCGTTAATGCAGTCAAGGGTTTTGCTATTCTGGAAAAGTCTTGGATGAACCTTCTGTAGTAACCAGCTAGTCCTAAAAACTGGCGTATGTGTTTCGGAGTTTTCGGGGTTTCCCACTTTTCAACAGTTTCTATCTTTACCGGATCCACCTTAATACCTTCTTTGTTCACTATGTGACCGAGGAATTGAACTTCTTTCAACCAAAATGCACACTTTGAAAACTTAACGTATAATTCTTCCTTCCTCAATACTTCTAACACCTTTCTCAAATGTTCACCGTGTTCTTGGTCATTCTTTGAATAAATAAGTATGTTATCAATGAAAACAATGACAAACTTGTCAAGGTATGGTCCACACACTCGGTTCATAAGGTCCATGAACACAACTGGTGCATTAGTTAAACCAAACGGCATGACCATAAACTCGTAATGACCGTAACGTGTTCTGAAAGCAGTCTTTGGAATATCATCTTCTTTCACCCTCATTTGATGATACCCGAAACGTAAGTCAATCTTTGAATAAACAGACGAGCCTTGTAGTTGATCAAATAAGTCGTCGATTCTCGGTAGTGGGTAGCGGTTCTTGATGGTAAGTTTGTTCAACTCTCGGTAGTCGATACACAACCTGAATGTACCATCTTTCCTCTTGACAAACAAAATAGGAGCTCCCCACGGTGATGTGCTTGGTCGAATGAAACCACGCTCTAAAAGTTCTTGTAATTGGCTTTGCAGTTCTTTCATCTCGCTGGGTGCGAGTCTGTAAGGAGCACGAGCTATTGGTGCAGCTCCTGGTACAAGATCTATTTGAAATTCAACGGATCGATGTGGGAGTAATCCCGGTAATTCTTTCGGAAATACATCGGGAAATTCTTTTGCAATGGGAACATCATTGATGCTCTTTTCTTCAGTTTGTACTTTATCGACGTGTGCTAGAACAACATAGCAACCTTTTCTTATTAGTTTTTGTGCCTTCAAATTACTAATAAGATGTAGCTTCGTGTTGCCCTTTTCTCCGTACACCATTAAGGGTTTTCCTTTTTCTCGTATAATGCGAATTGCATATTTGTAACAAACGATCTATGCTTTCACTTCTTTGAAACAGTCCATACCGATTATCACATCAAAACTCCCTAACTCTACTGGTATCTAATCAATCTTAAATGTTTCGCTAACCAGTTTAATTTCTCGATTCCGACATATATTATCTGCTGAAATTAATTTACCATTTGCTAATTCGAGTAAACATTTACTATCCAAAGGCGTCAATGGACAACTTAATTTAGCACAAAAATCTCTACTCATATAGCTTCTATCCGCACCCGAATCAAATAAAACGTAAGAAGATTTATTGTCAATAAGAAACGTACCCGTAACAAGCTCCGGTTCTTCATGTGCCACTGCCGCATTAATATTGAAAACTCTTTCGCAGCCTTGTCCATTCGTGTTCTCCTGGTTCGTGCAATTTCTAATAATGTGGCCCAGTTTTCCACATTTATAACAAACTACATTGGCATAACTTGCTCCGACACTACTTGCTCCGCCATTACTCGTTCCGACACCATTTGTTCCTTTCGTTCTATTAACCCCTGGTCCGTAAACCTCACACTTCGCCGCGCTATGACCATTTCTTTTACACTTGTTGCAAAATTTGATGCAGAACCCCGAGTGATACTTTTCACACCTTTGGCATAGCTGCTTCTGATTGTTGTTGTTGTTGCGGTTATTATTGTTGTTGGGATGATTGTTGTAGTTGCTATTGTTGTTGTTGTTGTTGTTGTTAGGCCGTTTGTTGTAGTTGCGATTGATGTTGCGATTGTTGGGATAATTGTTGCGATTATTGTTGTTCTTGTATTGGTGATTCTTATCACCGTTTTCCTCCCACTTTCTTTTGACTTGCTTCACATTGGCCTCTTCAGCAGTCTGTTCTTTAATTCTTTCTTCAATCTGGTTCACTAGTTCGTGAGCCATTCTACATGCCTGTTGTATGGAGGTGGGCTCGTGTGAACTTATATCTTCTTGGATTCTTTCCGGTAATCCTTTCACAAACGCGTCGATCTGTTGGAATACCACATGTAAACAAAGTCACAAAACCCATTTTGTATGTATATAAATTTGGCCATATATATATATAACAAGCGGAAGCATTTTCAAGTTTGCATGTGTGTTTTAACCTTTTAAAATGTATTCCATTTCATAGATCTAGTCTTGTACAATATACTAAAATGTAAATAGAGCTAGTTTAGGGTTTTTACCTTCTCCTAAATGGAGGTTGAAGCAAGATGAAGATGAAGATGAAGAATGGCAAGTTTCTAACTTGAAACCTCAAGACTTTGATACCCACAAACCTTGAATCAACACCCTTCTTCTTGGTTAGAATTTTGTACACTTATTAACTAGCAAAATGAACTTGAAGAACCCTCTTCTTCAACCCAAAATTTCGGCACCCAAGAGGAAGGAGAGAAAAAATTGGCTAGTTATTTTGAAATGCAAGTATTAAGTGTGTATCTTTGATCCACCAATGCATGTAATAAAAGGAAAGAGAGTTAGGTAAAAAGCAAGCATGGGGAACCCCATATGGAGTCCCCCAAAACCGTCCACCCTCATACTCCCTCTCTTTTTTTTATTTTTTTTTGCATTCTTTTATATATAAATTGTCTTGCATCAATATTTGATACTTACACATTTTATATATATATAATTTTATAAACCTTTTATAAAATTAAAACACACATATATAAGTTTAATCATATAGATAATTAAACTCACTTATAATTATCCATATAATTATTTCTTGCATTTTATCTTTAGAAAACCAATTTCTAAAGTCTAAGTGTCAAGTATTTATTTTAAAGATCCACTCATTTAACATAAATACATAAAAGTGTTGACGGTTTGTTATTGGGTATGACCCGACTTGGATCATAACATATTGGCCACAATAATTAATTATGTCTCTCGGGCATATGAAATACCTTCAATCTCCCACTTGCACAAGAAACATAAGGAATTAATGCAAGTGATGGATACCACCTAACGACCGTCCATCACCCCCAATGTGTTATGACTTAGTGCCATTCAATAACATCATCCCTTTCGAGTTCCCATCTCGAATATGATTAGGTGAATCTTTCAATATATCCTTTCATCCTAGATGTCATGTTAGATCCAAGAGACATAGAATGATCACTCTCTTATAGATCTAACTTTATCAGGCCTTAGACATCTGACTCTCAACGAATAAGAGGGACAAATTCCATCTTGACTACATACGTCCTAGACACTACACCTCGTACCATACCTGAAGCCTCCCTTATGTACTACCATGTTTCAGAATAGCGAAGGAAAGAATCAAGGCACAATATTAGGTGAATGTCTGAACCCAATATGTGTCTCAGGTCAGAGGATATAATGATATTCTCCTTTACTCAAGATTACATGTGATCAACCACAAAGGCTCCATATAGTAAATCTTGAGAGCGGGTCTTCCAATATTTGTGTCCCACAAACATCTATGAACCTTGGTTGCAACCTTGCCCCACATTCACCATATGAATGTTAACCAATCCAAGTTCATAATAGTCTAGACCTCACACTTTGTTCCCACAAATGTGATCAACTACGAAATTTTAGAATAATAGTTTATTCATAGATAAAATATGCTAAATTGGAACATGACTCATAATTAAATTAATACCATAATTATATTAATGAGTTTGAACTAATTTGTTCCGATACAATACTTAAACTAGATCAATTCCAATCACTAGAATATCGAAGCCCTAATTCACAAACATGTCCCTCATGTTTTGGCCCATGTAAAAGCTTCGTGAGTGGATCCGCAACATTTTGATCTGTGTGAACTTTGTGAATACATATCTTTCCCTTTTCAACCTCATCCCTAATGTAGTTGAATCTCCACTCAATGTGACGAGTCTTTTGATGAGCACGAGGTTCCTTGATTTGAGCAATCGCACCCTCGTTGTCACAAAAGATCTCAAGAGGTTCCTGAATGGAAGGGACCACTCCTAAGTCGTCGATGAATTTCTTCATCCATGCAGCTTCCTGAGCTGCCAATGAGGCGGCAATGTACTCCGACTCTGTAGTGGATAACGCAACAACTTCCTGTTTTGAGCTCTTCCAAGAGACCGCACCACCATTCAACATGAAGACATAACCGGATTGTGATCGAGAGTCATCTCGATCAGTTTGGAAACTCGCGTCCACGTAACCTTTTACAGCGAGTTCCTCCTCACCAGACCCATATATTAGAAACATATCCTTAGTCCTTCTAAGGTATTTCAATATACATTTAACCGTAGTCCAATGACTATTTCCTGGGTTATTCTGGTATCTACTTGTCAAGCTTAGAGCGCATGACACATCCGGTCTAGTACATATCATTGCATACATGATAGACCCAATAGCTGATGCGTATGAGACTTTCTTCATTCTCTCTTGCTCATCTTTTGTGGTAGGACACTGAGATGAACTGAGAATGGTTCCCTTTTGAATAGGTACCAAACCTTTTTTAGAGTTTTCCATCTTGAACCTTTTCAAGATTTTATCAATGTATGTACTTTGACTTAAACCTATCAATCTCTTGGATCTATTCCTATAGATCCCAATCCCCAATATGTATTGTACTTCTCCAAGATCCTTAATGGAGAAGCAACTCTTTAGCCAAGTTTTGACTTCTTGCATTGTGGTTATATCATTCCCAAATAATAATATATCATCCACATATAGCACAAGGAACATTATAGAGCTCCCACTAGCCTTCTTGTACACACAAGCTTCATCACCATTTTTAATGAAGCCAAATTTCTTTGCCTCTTCATTAAAACTATGATTCCACATTCTAGATGCTTGTTTCAATCCGTAGATTGACTTCTTTAACTTGCATACCTTCTTAGGATTTTTTGGATCAACAAAACCTTCGGGCTGTACCATATAGACATCTTCCTCAAGATATCCATTTAGGAAAGCGGTTTTGACATCCATTTGCCATATTTCATAGTCATAGTGAGCAGCAATGGCAAATAATATCCTAATAGACTTTAGCATTGCCACTGGCGAGAAAGTTTCATCATAATCAACCCCTTGAGTTTGAGTGAAACCTTTTGCTACAAGTCTAGCTTTGTATGTATCCAAGTTTCCATGTATGTCGGTTTTCTTCTTGAAAAGCCATTTGCAATCAACTAGCTTAGAGCTAGGAGGTTGCTCAACAAGTTCCCACACTTGGTTTTCATACATGGATTGCATCTCGGCGTTCATGGCATCCTGCCATTTATCTTTATCAATCCTTGATAAAGCATCTTCGTAGTTTGTCGGTTCATCCAAATCAACCGTATAGCAACCATCCACGAGAAACCCATATCTCTCGGGAGGATTACTAATCCTACTAGATCTTCGAACGTCTTGTGTACCTTGATCATCCACTTGATCATTTTCAACATCCTCATGTTGAGTACTAGTGCCAACCAATTGTGTATCATCGGCTTGATCTTGTACCTCTACAAGATCTATCTTCCTTTCACCATCACCTTCCATAAGGAATTTGGTTTCAAGGAATTTTGCTTTTCGAGCAACAAATACTGTTTGCTCGGATGGATCATAGAAGTAATATCCCATGTCATCTTTGGAATATCCTATGAAGATACACTTTGTGGATCGAGCATGTAGCTTATTTGCTATATAATGCTTAGGATAAGCTTCACATCCCCATACTTTCAAGTATGAAAGAGAAGGAGGTTTTCCAAACCACGTCTCATGAGGAGTTCGTTCCACTTTCTTGGTTGGGGCCATATTTAAAATACGTGCCGCGGTGCTTAGACAATAACCCCAAAATGATAGAGGTAACGAGCTTCTTGCCATCATAGATCGAACCATATCCATTAGGGTTCGGTTCCTCCTTTCGGAAACTCCATTAAGTTGGGGTGTTCCGGGTGGAGTAAGTTGTGAGATAATCCCACAACTCCTAAGATGATCTTGGAAGGCATCGCTTAGGTATTCACCTCCTCTATCGGTACGAAGTACCTTAATTGTCCTATTGAGTTGATTTTGTACTTCGTTTTGATATTCCTTGAATGCTTCAAACGTTTCGTCCTTATGTCTTAATAAGTAGACATATCCGAAACGACTAAAGTCATCAATGAAAGTTACAAAGTATCTTTCACCATTCCTAGTCATTGGTTTAAAGGGTCCACATACATCCGAATGTATTAATCCCAATAAATCCTTAGCCCTTTCATAAGTCCCTTTGAAAGGTGCTTTAGTCATCTTGCCTTGTAAACAAGATTCACATACATCAAACGAATCCATTTCATTTGATTTCAAAAGTCCATTCCTTTGAAGTGTGTGCATTCGGTTCTTGTTTATGTGACCAAGGCGACAATGCCATAAATAGGAATCACTCAAATCCCTTTTGAGTTTCTTGGTGCTTGTATGGTATATAGAGCTCGATGATGCGTCATCATGAACCAATTCATAAATTCCATTTGAAGGCGAAGCCTTGAAATAGAATACATTATCTTTAGAAACATGAATATCATCATCAATAAAATTAACAACGTAACCACATTGTTTTAAGCGAGAAATAGAAATAATGTTTCTACACAAATCCGGAGCATACAAAACATTTTCTAAAATAAGCTCCAATCCACTTGGAAGCTTCAAAACAAATTCTCCTTGAGCTTTAACATGCACCTTTGCACCATTGCCCATATAGAGACTTGATGTTCCCGCCTTATGATCACTTCTTTTGAACCCCTGCAAAGAATTGCAAATATGAGTTCCACATCCCGTGTCTAATACCCATGTATTAGAAGAAGTAATACTAAGCTCTATATACACCATATATATATTACCTGAGGTTTGCCCTGCATCCCTCTTGTCCTTCAACTCCTTAAGATAGACCGGACAGTTTCGTTTCCAATGACCCATTTCACCGCAACCGAAACATGGGTCTTCCTTGGGGTTTGCCTTCTCGGCTACCTTTTGCTTCTTAGCCTTGTTGATGGTTGGGGTAACCATCTTCCCCTTCCCTTTGCCTTGATGGGCGGGTCCTTTTCTCTTAGCCACCTTTGGCTTAGAGGTGTTACCTTTGGATCCACCTTGATCGATTGCTAACACGGGTAAAGCCCTTTTACCCATGCTAGTTTCCGCCGTTCTAAGCATACCGTGAAGCTCACCTATGCTCTTATCCATCCCATTCATATTGTAATTAATTACAAATTGATCAAACCTTTTTGATAGGGAGTTAAGGATAAGATCGGTGGCTAACTCATTGGATATGTTTAGGTTAAGTCGGTTAGCACGATCGATAAGGCTTTTCATCTTGAGTACATAAGATGAAACCGATTGGGTATCGTCCATACGACAAGCATGTAGCGCCCGAACCGTTTCGAAGCGCTCGACACGCGCTTGTTGGAGGAACATCTCCTTCAATTGCGTTATCATGTCATATGCACTATGGTGCTCGAAATCCTTTTGGAGTTCGGGTATCATAGTCCCAAGCATTAAGCATGAGACTTGAAGGGAGTCGTGGCAATACTTATCGTAAGAGGCCATTGCCTCCACATCATTCTCATCCGGTTGATCGGGAATGGGGTCCTCAAGCACATACATTTTATCCTCTTGTTTGAGGACAATCCGAAGATTGCAGAACCAATCCATAAAGTTTGTATGGTTGAGTTTGTCTTTCTCTAAGAGAGACCTTAATGATAGGTTGTTCATGTTAAGTGGTGCGTTTTACATGTTGTTGTTGTTATTAGCGGCCATCTACAAAATTCAACAAAGTCTTTTTAAGTATCGATTTTAAATTTAACAAACAATACCCTTTTAATTTGTTTTATTAAATATTAGAATCCAACGGTAAATCAAATTTCGGTTAGGTGACCTTTATCCCGTCATTTGATTTAGCTAGGTAGTCATAATGACAATTGCAATCCTTTTGCAACTTCTAAGTTATGGGATCATGCAATCCTTTTGCATGGCATATTAATCCCATCAACGCCTATTTGTTCCTCATGCTTCGGTGACCCTAAGTTCATGATTCCCAAATCAAGTCGTCCTACTTGTGTAAACATGTATACTTAACATACAAGTGGTTAGGTGACCTTTATCCCACATGTATGCGAAGTGTACCTTATTCATTTTAGTTCACTCATGACGGTTAGGTGACCTTTATCCCATCAAGAGATTCCTAATATGTCTAAGTGTTTCCACAAAAGGATGGCGTTTAACTTGTTTACCTTGTATTAGTTAAAGGGATTTTAAGTTTTCTACATTCTAGTTTTAGAAAACAAAAGGCTATACACCAACATGCATTTGGTGTGTAGTGTTTTATGAAAAACCTATTTTCATGTCCTTTTAGTAAACCAATTACTAGTTATAAACCATTTCATTTCCTTTTAAATAAACCATTTTATTTAAGTCTAATAACCAATTATTAGTGTCATTTTGTTATGTTTTATTATAACCATTTATAATGTATTATGCAAGTGTTAACATGTGATAATCTTGTAGCAACCAAACATACAAACATACACAAACATGCATAACAAAGTGTTCACAATCAAGAGCCATTTTGGTGGACATTTGTTTAGCCACAAAACAAATGTCACCTAAGAGGGTTAACCAAAGTAAGAGATTTTTAAACAAAATCTCCCACTTAATCTTGTAATCTTCAAATGCTCCATCTTGTAATCTTCATCTTGAATCTTCATTTTCATTTTACAAAATTATATCCTAATACAATTTTTCTAGAAAATGAAATAACAACCTATTCTATTTTACAAACCAAATAGAATAAATTACATCAACAAATTACAAGATTACTTACAACTTATTACAAACCAAAATTACAAAATATTACAAACCATATGAATGAATATTACAACCATGAAAATAACCAAATCATCCAAACATTCAACCACACGGTCTAGGCTCGATTGTGAACAACAACATAACAAAAATCTTGGCCAAACTTGAAGTCCAAACCCACTTTTGGAACCCCAAAATTTCGGCCAACCCATCAAACCCACCAAAACTCAAGATTTTTCCATTCTACTTTCATGCATGTTAGTAGATTGTAAAATAAATGAGTTTTCTAGCCAAAAACAAGAAGCATATTAACAAGACTTTGGCTCTAGATACCATTGTTGGAATACCACATGTAAACAAAGTCACAAAACCCATTTTGTATGTATATAAATTTGGCCATATATATATATAACAAGCGGAAGCATTTTCAAGTTTGCATGTGTGTTTTAACCTTTTAAAATGTATTCCATTTCATAGATCTAGTCTTGTACAATATACTAAAATGTAAATAGAGCTAGTTTAGGGTTTATACCTTCTCCTAAATGGAGGTTGAAGCAAGATGAAGATGAAGATGAAGAATGGCAAGTTTCTAACTTGAAACCTCAAGACTTTGATACCCACAAACCTTGAATCAACACCCTTCTTCTTGGTTAGGATTTTGTACACTTATTAACTAGCAAAATGAACTTGAAGAACCCTCTTCTTCAACCCAAAATTTCGGCACCCAAGAGGAAGGAGAGAAAAAATTGGCTAGTTATTTTGAAATGCAAGTATTAAGTGTGTATCTTTGATCCACCAATGCATGTAATAAAAGGAAAGAGAGTTAGGTAAAAAGCAAGCATGGGGAACCCCATATGGAGTCCCCCAAAACCGTCCACCCTCATACTCCCTCTCTTTTTTTTATTTTTTATTTGCATTCTTTTATATATAAATTGTCTTGCATCAATATTTGATACTTACACATTTTATATATATATAATTTTATAAACCTTTTATAAAATTAAAACACACATATATAAGTTTAATCATATAGATAATTAAACTCACTTATAATTATCCATATAATTATTTCTTGCATTTTATCTTTAGAAAACCAATTTCTAAAGTCTAAGTGTCAAGTATTTATTTTAAAGATCCACTCATTTAACATAAATACATAAAAGTGTTGACGGTTTGTTATTGGGTATGACCCGACTTGGATCATAACATATTGGCCACAATAATTAATTATGTCTCTCGGGCATATGAAATACCTTCACGATCTTCTCTTCCTCATCTTCGAATGCTCCCGAACACAATAGGCACAATTCTGTGAATCGTCTTTCGTACGTGGTAATATCAAATCCTTGGGTTCGTAACCCTCTAAGTTCTGTCTTGAGCTTATTGACCTCGGTTCTGGGACGGTACTTCTCATTCATCAAGTGCTTGAATGCTGACCACGGTAGTGCGTACGCATCGTCTTGTCCCATTTGCTCTAGATAGGTATTCCACCATGTTAACGCAGAACCTGTGAAGGTATGCGTAGCGTACTTCACTTTGTCCTCTTCAGTACACTTACTTATGGTAAACACCGATTCGACCTTCTCGGTCCACCGTTTCAATCCGATCGGTCCTTCGGTTCCATCAAATTCCAAAGGTTTGCAGGCAGTGAATTCTTTGTAGGTGCATCCTACACGATTTCCTGTACTGCTAGATCCAAGGTTATTGTTGGTATGTAGCGCAGCCTGTACTGCGGCTATGTTTGAAGCTAGAAAAGTACGGAATTCCTCTTCATTCATATTCACGGTGTGTCGAGTAGTCGGTGCCATTTCCTTCAAAATAGTCAAATAGAACAAGTTAATCATACAGAATATTAAGAGTAGTTAATAGTATTTCGTAGCATAATATGAACTCATTTATAAAAGCTTTTTCTTCATATTAGCGTTTTATAAGTTTAAATTCGGGTAGTACCTACCCGTTAAGTTCATACTTAGTAGCTAATATACAATTCAACTACTACAATTCTATATGAAAAACTGATTATAATAATATTTCGCGTTCAAACTTTTACACAATATTTTACAAACTTACAATACCGCTTATTTTACATATAGCATGAAATATAGCACACAATAAATTTGATACAAGATGGTTGTGAAGATAATTCGAGCTAGTACACAAGTCATTTAGCAAAGGCAATAAAGACACGTAATTCATACGTCCAGAAACAAGTCATGCATTCTGGTTTTACTAGGATTACTTCCCATCCTTGGTCTTGTGGAACATAACCGTTATGGCCGTTCATAAGACAGCGTGTTGTAACGTCGTCAAAGGGACGAGGGTTACGTAATGTCCAACAGTCCCGTAACAATCTAAAAAAGTCATTTCTTACCCCAATTACCGACTCCGTCACTTGTGGGAACGTTTTGTTTAATAGTTGTAGCCCGATGTTCTTGTTCTCACTTTGGTGAGAAGCGAACATTACTAATCCGTAAGCATAACATGCTTCTTTATGTTGCATGTTAGCCGCTTTTCCTAAATCACGAAGTCCAATATTCGGATATATTGAGTCAAAATAATTTCTTAACCCATTGCGTAAAATAGCATATGGGTTCCCCGCAATATATGCGTCAAAGTAAACACATCGTAACTTATGGATTTCCCAATGTGATATCCCCCATCTTTTGAATGAAAGCCTTTTATAAACCAAGGCATTCTTGGAACGTTCTTCGAATGTCTTACAAACTGATCTTGCCTTAAATAGTTGTGCTGAAGAATTCTGACCGACTCTAGACAAGATTTCATCAATCATGTCTCCGGGTAGGTCTCTTAAAATATTGGGTTGTCTATCCATTTTGTGTTTTTATACTGTCAAATAGACAAGAGTTAGATTCATAAAAAAAATACTTATTAATACAAGCAATTTTTACATATATCATAAAGCATAAGCACACTATATTACATATATTACACCACACGAATACAACTATCTTATTCCAAATCGCTTGTTTCTTCTTCTTCGGTTTTGGTTTGTTTTGCCAAGTTACTAGGGATATATGATGTTCCCCTAATACGAGCCGTCGTTTTCCACATTGGTTTAGAAAAACCTGGTGGTTTAGAGGTTCCCGGGTCATTGTTACAACTTAAGGACTTCGGGGGTTGACGATACATATAAAGTTCATCGGGGTTGGAATTAGATTTCTCTATTTTTATGCCCTTTCCCTTATTATTTTCTTTTGCCTTTTTAAATTCAGTTGGGGTAATTTCTATAACATCATCGGAATTCTCGTCGGAATCCGATTCATCGGAGAATTGGTAATCCTCCCAATATTTTGCTTCCTTGGCGGAAACACCATTGACCATAATTAACCTTGGTCGGTTGGTTGAGGATTTTCTTTTACTTAACCGTTTTATTATTTCCCCCACCGGTTCTATTTCTTCATCCGGTTCCGATTCTTCTTCCGGTTCCTCTTCGGGAACTTGTGAATCAGTCCACGAATCATTCCAATTTACATTTAACTCTTCATTATTATTAGGTGAGTCAATGGGACTTGTTCTAGAGGTAGACATCTATCACATAATATCAAACGCGTTAAGAGATTAATATATCACATAATATTCACATGTTAAAAATATATAGTTTCCAACAAAATTTGTTAAGCAATCATTTTTCAAGTAAACACGGTCGAAGTCCAGACTCACTAATGCATCCTAACAAACTCGATAAGACACACTAATGCAAAATTCTGGTTCTCTAAGACCAACGCTCAGATACCAACTGAAATGTCCCGTTCTTATTAATTAAAAACGTTCCATATTAATTGATTTCGTTGCGAGGTTTTGACCTCTATATGAGACGTTTTTCAAAGACTGCATTCATTTTAAAACAAACCATAACCTTTATTTCATCAAATAAAGGTTTAAAAAGCTTTATGTAGATTATCAAATAATGATAATCTAAAATATCCTGTTTACACACGACCATTACATAATGGTTTACAATACAAATATGTTACAACAAAATAAGTTTCTTGAATACTGTTTTTACACAATATCATACAAGCATGGACTCCAAATCTCCTCCTTATTTAAGTATGCGACAGCAGAAGCTCTTAATAATCACCTGAGAATAAACATGCTTAAAACGTCAACAAAAATGTTGGTGAGTTATAGGTTTAACCTATATATATCAAATCATAATAATAGACCACAAGTATTCATATTTTAATACACGTCCCATACATAGAGATAAAAATCATTCATATGGTGAACACCTGGTAACCGACATTAACAAAATGCATATATAAGAATATCCCCATCATTCCGGGACACCCTTCGGATATGATATAAATTTCGAAGTACTAAAGCATCCGGTACTTTGGATGGGGTTTGTTAGGCCCAATAGATCTATCTTTAGGATTCACATCAATTAGGGTGTCTATTCCCTAATTCTTAGATTACCAGACTTAATAAAAAGAGGCATATTCGATTTCGATAATTCAACCATAGAATGTAGTTTCACGTACTTGTGTCTATTTTGTAAATCATTTATAAAACCTGCATGTATTCTCATCCCAAAAATATTAGATTTTAAAAGTGGGACTATAACTCACTTTCACAGATTTTTACTTCGTCGGGAAGTAAGACTTGGCCACTGGTTGATTCACGAACCTATAACAATATATACATATATATCAAAGTATGTTCAAAATATATTTACAACACTTTTAATATATTTTGATGATTTAAGTTTATTAAGTCAGCTGTCCTCGTTAGTAACCTACAACTAGTTGTCCACAATTAGATGTACAGAAATAAATCGATAAATATTATCTTGAATCAATCCACGACCCAGTGTGTACGTATCTCAGTATTGATCACAACTCAAACTATATATATTTTGGAATCAACCTCAACCCTGTATAGCTAACTCCAACATTCACATATAAAGTGTCTATGGTTGTTCCGAAATATATATAGATGTGTCGACATAATAGGTCGAAACATTGTATACGTGTCTATGGTATCTCAAGATCACATAATATACAATACAAGTTGATTAATTTATGGTTGGAATAGATTTGTTACCAATTTTCACGTAGCTAAAATGAGAAAAATTATCCAATCTTGTTTTACCCATAACTTCTTCATTTTAAATCCGTTTTGAGTGAATCAAATTGCTATGGTTTCATATTGAACTCTGAAAAAGTATAGGTTTATAGTCAGAAAAATAAGTTACAAGTCGTTTTTGTAAAGGTAGTCATTTCAGTCGAAAGAACGACGTCTAGATGACCATTTTAGAAAACATACTTCCACTTTGAGTTTAACCATAATTTTTGGATATAGTTTCATGTTCGTAATAAAAATCATTTTCTCAGAATAACAACTTTTAAATCAAAGTTTATCATAGTTTTTAATTAACTAACCCGAAACAGCCCGCGGTGTTACTACGACGGCGTAAATCCGTTTTTACGGTGTTTTTCGTGTTTCCAGGTTTTAAATCATTAAGTTAGCATATCATATAGATATATAACATGTGTTTAGTTGATTTTAAAAGTCAAGTTAGAAGGATTAACTTTTGTTTGCGAACAAGTTTAGAATTAACTAAACTATGTTCTAGTGATTACAAGTTTAAACCTTCGAATAAGATAGCTTTATATATATGAATCGAATGATGTTATGAACATCATTACTACCTTAAGTTCCTTGGATAAACCTACTAGAAAAAAAAATGGATCTAGCTTCAACGGATCCTTGGATTGTTATAGTTATAGAATCATGACACGAAAACAAGTTCAAGTAAGATCATCACTTGAAATAAGATTGTTATAGTTATAGAAATTGAACCAAAGTTTGAATATGATTATTACCTTGTATTAGAATGATAACCTACTGTAAGAAACAAAGATTTCTTGAGGTTGGATGATCACCTTACAAGATTGGAAGTGAGCTAGCAAACTTGAAAGTATTCTTGATTTTATGTAACTAGAACTTGTAGGATATATGAAGAACACTTAGAACTTGAAGATAGAACTTAAGAGAGATCAATTAGATGAAGAAAATTGAAGAATTAAAGTGTTTGTAGGTGTTTTTGGTCGTTGGTGTATGGATTAGATATAAAGGATATGTAATTTTGTTTTCATGTAAATAAGTCATGAATGATTACTCATATTTTTGTAATTTTATGAGATATTTCATGCTAGTTGCCAAATGATGGTTCCCACATGTGTTAGGTGACTCACATGGACTGCTAAGAGCTGATCAATGGAGTGTATATACTAATAGTACATACATCTAAAAGCTGTGTATTGTACGAGTACGAATACGGGTGCATATGAGTAGAATTGTTGATGAAACTGAATGAGGATGTAATTGTAAGCATTTTTGTTAAGTTGAAGTATTTTGATAAGTGTATTGAAGTCTTTAAAAAGTGTATAAATACATATTAAAACACTACATGTATATACATTTTAACTGAGTCGTTAAGTCATCGTTAGTCGTTACATGTAAGTGTTGTTTTGAAACCTTTAGGTTAACGATCTTGTTAAATGTTGTTAACCCAATGTTTATAATATCAAATGAGATTTTAAATTATTATATTATCATGATATTATCATGTATGAATATCTCTTAATATGATATATATACATTAAATGTCTTTACAACGATAATCGTTACATATATGTCTCGTTTATAAGTCATTAAGTTAGTAGTCTTGTTTTTACATATGTAGTTCATTGTTAATATACTTAATGATATGTTTACTTATCATAGTATCATGTTAACTATATATATATCCATATATATGTCATCATATAGTTTTTACAAGTTTTAACGTTCGTGAATCGCCGGTCAACTTGGGTGGTCAATTGTCTATATGAAACATATTTCAATTAATCAAGTCTTAACAAGTTTGATTGCTTAACATGTTGGAAACATTTAATCATGTAAATATCAATCTCAATTAATATATATAAACATGGAAAAGTTCGGGTCACTACATTAATGCGACGTGCTCGCGTAACAATGATTAGCTACCATTGTTACGGGCGCAAATCGTGTCGAGCAAGCAATGTACGACGATTGTTGAGCAAGATGGGTTAGTGTGGTGTATATGTATATACATACGTGTTATGTCCTTTTGTTTCGCCACTTAACCTACTTCATTTTATAGAATGAAGACGAGAAACGGACCCGATCATGATAACGGAAGTACAAGTGAGGACGCCGAGTTTTTGGCCAAGGTTGAGGCCGTCTTTAAAAAGTTAAAAGCGGATTTTCTTACGGACATCCGAAAAGTCTTCCAAGATTCGATCGATGGGCAAGTGACCGATTTGATAAATGAACGAATGAAGGCCACTATCGAAGAGGCCCTTGATGCTAGAAACATTTATCCTCGCGGTGAAAGAGGTGAGGGAAGGCGGGACTTCCATTATAAGAATTTCAAGGACACTCAACCCCCGATGTTTAATGGGGTGCGAGATCCTTTGAAGAGTACATGTTGGGTCTCCGATATCGAGGGAGCTTTCCGTACCGCGGAATGCCCTCCTGAAAAGAAAACAAGGTTTGGTTCAAGCATGTTATGGGAGGAAGCTAAGTTGTGGTGGGACGATAAGATCAACTTATATGGCGAAGAACAATGTATGGGCTTGACTTGGGAAGAGTTCAAGAAAGAATTTTTCAAAGAATACCGAACTTCTTCCGACCTCGATAGAATCCGGGACGAGTTGCACCATTTGCAACAAGGTCCCATGGATTTGGTTACCCTCAAGTCCACATTCTTGGCAAAGACTCGTTTTTGCCCGGAATATGTTGGTGATGATCATAAGCTCATGAAGGATTTCTACCGTACTTTGAATGATGAGTACAAGGGGAAGATTAGTCGAGGTATGGCAAAGTCTTTTGATGAATTGTTCGAGTTGGCTCGGGGTTTTGAGCCGGAGGTTCCAAGAAAGAGTGATTTCATGTTTTCCAAAAGAAAGTTTGAAGGTTTTAGTTACTCTAACGCCTCAAGCAAGAAGAGCAAGGGAAAGAGGGGGGCCGAAAGTGTCAATAGTGTAAAGAAGGGCACTACCGGTGGGTTTTCTTATACGTGCTACAATTGTGGGCAACCGGGTCATATGGCTCGTGAGTGTCCGAAACCATCTTCCGGAAACAAAGTCACTTGTTTTAATTGCGGCAAAGAAGGGCATAAGAAGCTGAGTGTCCTGACTGGCGAAACGACAATGTGAAGCGGTTAGAGAGGGCGGCGGGTAAGGCTAGGGGTCGCAACTATTTGATGACCAATGATGAAGCCAAACAATAGCACGAAGTTGTCTCAGGTACTTACATGGTTAATTCTAATCCGGCAAGGATTCTTTTCGATAGCGGTGCAAATTTATCGTTTGTGTCTCCTAAATTTGTGCCTAAACTTAATAGACCGTTAGCTAAGTTAAGTCGTCCGATAGAAGTCGAAATAGCGGACGGCAAGACGGTGCTAGTTGTTGATGTGTGTGAAAATTGTGATGTTGTTTTTTGTGCCGAAACCTTTAAAATTGATCTTATTCCAATGACCTTGGGCGACTTTGATATTGTCGTTGGTATGGATTGGCTCGATTGTTATAGAGCTGATATTGCATGCCATGATAAGTTTATTCGTGTGAAGACCCTAAGTGGGGGAGAGTTAATTATTCATGGTGATAAGCGAAGGAGACCGGTGCCGATATGCACTTTTGCACGGGCACGTCGTTTTGTTGTTAGTGGTGGCATGGCTTTCCTTACTCATGTTGTTGATACTCGTAATGAGCCACCACCTATTTGTGAAATTCCGGTTGTTAGTGAATTCGAAGACGTTTTTCCGGACGAATTACCGGGTGTTCCGGCGGAAAGACAAGTTGAGTTTCGTATTGAGTTGGTTCCTGGAGCTACTCCCATTGTAAAACTCCTTATCGTTTAGCACCAACGGAAATGTAAGAGTTGTTAAATCAAACCCAAGAGTTGCTTGAGAAGGGTTTTATTCGACCGAGTGCTTCGCCATGGGGCGCTCCGGTATTATTTGTGAAAAAGAAAGATGGAAGTATGCGGATGTGCATCGATTATCGGGAGTTGAATAAAGTGATGATCAAGAATCGTTATCCATTGCCTCGGATTGACGATTTTTTTGACCAACTCCAAGGTGCGACGTATTTCTCAAAGATCGACCTACGGTCCGGCTATCCCCAAATGCGGGTCCGTGAGGAAGACATCGAGAAAACGGCCTTTCGAACACGTTATGGACATTTTGAATTCGTGGTTATGCCTTTTGGTCTTACGAATGCACCGGCGGCATTCATGGATCTTATGAACCGGGTGTGCCAACCTATGTTGGAAAAGTCGGTTATTGTGTTTATTGACGACATACTAGTCTACTCGAAAAGTATGAACGAACATGAACGTCATTTGCTTGAAGTATTGAAGACTTTACGAAAGGAGAAGTTGTATGCTAAGTTCTCCAAATGTGAATTTTGGCTAAGGGAAGTCCAATTCCTTGGTCATATTGTGAACAAAGACGGTATTCAAGTAGATCCGGGGAAGATAGAGACGGTGAAGAGTTGGGGACGACCGACTACGCCTACGGAAATCCGAAGTTTTCTCGCATTGGCCGGTTATTATCGTCGGTTTATCCAAGACTTTTCTAAGATTGCTTCTCCATTAACGAAGTTGACGAGGAAGAATGCTAAGTTTAATTGGGAGAACGAACAAGAAATTGCTTTTCAATTGTTAAAAGAGAAGTTGTGTCAAGCTCCGGTGTTAGTATTACCGGAAGGTGTGGAAGATATGACTTTTTATTGTGATGCTTCGCTAAATGGGCTTGGGTGTGTTCTAATTCAAAGAGGTAAAGTCATCGCTTATGCCTCTCGACAATTAAAGGAACACGAAACGAGATATCCGACTCATGATCTTGAGTTGGCGGCGGTAGTGCATGCGTTGAAAATTTGGTGCCATTACTTGTATGGTGTCAAGTGTACGATTTATTCGGATCATAAGAGTTTGAAACATCACTTTAATCAACGATATTTGAATTATCGCCAACGTAGGTGGATGGATGTGGTGAAAGACTACGATTGTGAAATACTTTATCATCCGGGTAAGGCGAATATTGTCGCGGATGCGTTGAGTCGAAAGAGTCAACATCCGGCGATAAAAGTGGGGTCGTTACGTTTGATTATTTCCAACGATTTTCTTGAGAAGCTTGGCGAGATTCAAATAGAGGCTTACGTTCACAATAAGCATGTGGAACGAATCGTGTGTGACGACCCGAAAATTTCCGACCAAATTTAAACTTAATCTTTACATGATTTCGACACGATAAGTAAAGTCTGTAATATTGAGTCTTCAAAATCTTGAACTGTTTACGTGCATTCATTTGACCTTTGACTATTCTCGAGGATTCACGAACAATCGGATGTAAATATATATATATATATATATATATATATATATATATATATATATATATATATATATATATATATATATATATATATATATATATATATATATATAGATATGAAGGGTGATAAATAAATTATTATAATATAATTATTACTAATGTTATTATTACTATTAATATTAATATGATTAATAACAATATTAGTAACATTATAATTAATATTATTATTAGCAATAGTATTGTAGAAAATATTATCATCTATAATATTAATATTATTATAAAGTGTTATTATTATTATCTATAACATTGGGAGTATTATCCTGGTTATAATTATTAATTAATAAGATGAATCATAATTGATAAATACATATATATATTCAAGTATATCAAATCAAATACATATATATATATATATATATATATATATATATATATATATATATATATATATATATATATTATATCAAATCAAATACATATATATATATATATATATATATATATATATATACGCTGATATTTATGCAAATACAATATATATACAACAATATTTTGTTAGATTAATTGATATAGATTAATATAAATGCAGATACATCTGTAATTTGTTTTCAATCACTATCTCCTTTATTCAAATGGTCTCCCTAATTGATCTCATTAGTACCAATCAGATATTATTTGGAATGATATTTTTGTCTCTATGCATGGGACGTATGTTTATGAGAAATGGAAATATGAAATCTTGTGGTCTATTAAAATTATGAAATGATTATTTATGCTAAACTAATGAACTCACCAACCTTTTGGTTGACACTTGAAAGCATGTTTATTCTCAGGTACGAAAGAAATCTTCCGCTGTGCATTTGATCATTTTAAAGATATTACTTGGAGTCATTCATGACATATTTCAAAAGACGTTGCATTCGAGTCGTTGAGTTTATCAAGATCATTATTAAGTCAATTATAGTTAGATATATTATGAAATGGTATGCATGTCTGTCAACTTTAGATGTAATGAAAGATTGTCTTTTCAAAACGAATGCAATGTTTGTAAAATGTATCATATAGAGGTCAAGTACCTCGCGATGTAATCAACTGTTGTGAATCATTTATAATCGATATGGACTTCGTCCGGATGGATTAGGATGGGTCCTTTCAGTTGGTATCAGAGCGGTGGTCGTAGCGAACCAGGTCTTGCATTAGTGTGTCTAACTAGTAGTCGTTAGGATGCATTAGTGAGTCTGGACTTCGACCTGGTCTGCATGTCAAAAAGTTTTGCTTATCATTTCGTGTCGAAAGTTATCTGCTTATCATTCTTAGTCTAGACACGTCTTGCTGCATTGATTGCATGAATAGTGTATAGACAAGATTCATATCTTAGCGTATCTGTTACTGTAAACCTTACCTGGCGTATCCCGTAAATTCCTCCGTAATCTACGAAACCTTTTGTTCTATATATATGGATATTCTATGTAATTAAGAATACCATCCGTTAGCCAGAAAATCATTTCATATCTAAAAAAAAAAAATTCTTTATTCAATCGTACGAAATGGAATTCATCATTAGTTCAAGTCACTCGAATTCCGAAATGGAATCCCACTCAAGCTCCGAAAGCAGTGTGACCGGAATGGATCAACCAATCAGTCATCATCTATTCTGGATGAATTGGGGATGGGTTCGTAGCCTTCTCAGTCATTGGAGACAAGAAGAAGGTGATCCTTTCCATCTGCTGCATTGCCCTATTGGCGAAGAACCTGAAGCACTTACCGGTGAACCTGTTCGAAACACCATCTTTTCTCTCATTTCCAGAGTATCTCGCCACGATTATATACTATACCAAATTCTAGATTATATTTATCCGCTAGTCCGAACCGAAAATCACCCCGGTGTAATAGAAGAAGTCAACGAGCTTCGCGCTCGGGTAGTGGCTTTAGAGAATATGGTGCAAAGGTTACACATACCAGCAGCAGCACCAGCAGCATAACCAGTACCACCACCAATGTCAACAGTACCATCACCACCACCAACATCAACATCCGCATCCCACACCTCAACATCTAAATCTATACCTCGAACATCAACATCATACGCACCATGGAACCAAGGAGTACCAACAACAACATCATCACACGTCTCAACCTCGCAATCTATACCTCAAGCATAATCATCGTTCTACGAATCGTTCTACATAAACTATCTTCGTCCATCATGGTGATTATGTAATCTCTAATATTTTAGAGATTATGTACTCTAGTTCTAGCCGTAAATCTGATGAGTTTAATATCACATTGACTCATTAAATCCATAATTACGTTTGAAGAAAATAAATATGTATATATATTTTCATAAAGATTGTAATTAAAATTTTTATTGTACAAACTGTTAATGGTGAAAATATTTTAACGGGTAGGTGATACCCGAGGAATATTTAGATTTCGCATTAATAAGTTACACGGTACATTCTTCGAATCTGATTCAACAGTCATTTACTATCCTACTTGCAACCACAGCTATACGAATCCGTTCATCACAAAATAACCATTTTCATTCAATTTCATATTTGGATTTTGACCTATCAGAATCCGACAAGTGGCATAATGAAGAAAACATTAGACAAAATAAAATTTGTTAGAAACAAACAAATTAACTATGAGAAATTTTGTTAAGAATCCACGCTAACAAAATCCTAGCTAACTGTTCCTAGCTAACTGATTACATTTTGTTTATCGCAAATTATTTTATCGCAATTTACATTCTCGCAATTTTATTTATCATCATTAAATTTCTGTTATTTATTTTACGTACTTTATTTATCGTTATTTAATTTTTCTGTTATTTATTTTACGCACTTTAAATATCGGGACACGTATACAAGGTTTTGGCATATCATATCGACGCATCTATATATATTATTTGGAATCACCATAGACACTCTATATGCAGTAATGTAACGACCCGAATTTTTCCAATCGTTTATTGCATATAAGATTAATATTTACATAAATTAAACCTTACCAACATGATAAGCAATCTAAATTGTTGAGATTTATGTTTTTGAAAAGAGTTTTACACAACGTTTGACCGTCCAATTTGACCGATGATATCACGAACTATATAACATACGATAATTATACGTCTGGGTATATATATGTATCTATATATATTTAACATGATCTAAGGATGTTTAACATCTCATTGTGTACTAATAACAATGAGTTGTAGGTATATTTTGAAACTACTAACTTAAGTTTTCAAAACGATAACTATACGTAACGTTCTTTGACATAAATACTTATAATCTATAATACTTATACATGCATCGTATAGATATGTATTTAATCACTTTTAAAGGGCTTACATACATAAAACAATATAAGTATATTTACAAAAGATAGCTATATTTGAATCCTCGTTCCGTTTTCTCAAAGATTTCTATACGTATACCTAGGGTATATGTACCGGTATCATACCCATCTTCTAGATGTATTTACTATTGGTATATATATGTCAAATCAACATCTATTCAGCTCTTGTTCATGCCCTTAAGGCTAGGTAATTAGAATTGGAAGTATGCATGACTAATTTTACAAAATAACAAAATGAAAATTTGTCCATGTTCCCCATTTTCACATTTTTAAGACCTCCCCCCCATTCCATTTCTAATTCAATCTTTTACCTTCATTTCCTAGCTAAACACACACATATTCATGAGCCTTAAACACCTTAAACATCTCAGCAAACAACCATGAAGATCTAGCTTCAAAAACAACACTTAAACATCATAAGAAAATCTTTCCAAGAACACTTCAAAAATCCTTCCAAATTTACAAGTTTACTTCCAACCTTTTGATCCAACTCCACCACTCTTTTGGTTCTAGGATTTTACTCATCGTTTACAGCAATCTTGTCCAA
Source organism: Rutidosis leptorrhynchoides (assembly GCF_046630445.1). NCBI lineage: Eukaryota > Viridiplantae > Streptophyta > Magnoliopsida > Asterales > Asteraceae > Rutidosis > Rutidosis leptorrhynchoides. Next base: position 310,568,355 of record NC_092333.1, on the reverse strand, counting down.
GTAACTTGAGGTAGTAACCTTGTTCATAATTTTATTCGATTCATATTTATATAGCTATCTTATTTTGTGATATAAAATTTTAACAACAAGAACATAGTTTGAATGATTTCAAATTTGTTCGCAAACTAAATAGATCCTTCTAACTTAACTTTTAAAATACTTCAAGACTTGTAATATATCATAATGATATGCTAATTTAACAAGATAAAACTTGTTTTTACAAAGAACACCTTAAAACTGAATCTATGTCGTTGGAGTGTAACCGGAGGCTGTTTTGGGTTGGATAATTAAAAACCATCTTGAACTTTGAATTAGAAGTTCATGTTCTGGAAAAATGATATTTCTTATGAATATGTTAACACATAAAAATTTCATGGTTTAATTCAAAGTATAAGTATTTTTAGAAAAATGACCATTAAATGTTGTTTTTATGACAAAAATGATTACTTTCATAAGATTCACCTAGAGTTTGGACTATAACCTGTGATTCCGAATGTAAACCAAGGTATTTACAGTTCATATTCTTAAAATTTGACTCGGTCCAAGGAAGTGGCAAGTTGAATCAACAAAAACGGAGTTGTAACGAAGAAACTACGACTAAAATAAGATCGGGTATCCAAAGCTTGTTTAACAACGAAAATAATTGGAGAAAAATTAAATAAATCATATCTTTCCTAATTAATATGATATTTCATATATATTTACTCATGATTTAATTTTATATATTTCAGGACCACCCGTAAACAACACGAGAAGATTAATCATAAGACCTCATGTACGTACGCAACACGTCATTTGACAACACGGTACTTTATGTACGCAACACGTCATTTGACAACACGGTACCGTGGGTCAAGATTAATTCCGATCAACATGAATACGATGGGGTCTTTATTTTTTTTTAGCAACTAATTGTGGACTACTAACAACGGACTGCTAACTACGGACTAAGAAATTATTAAAAGTATTAAAAGTATATATATGAAACGTTTATTTCTTAAAAAGAAAATATATTGATATATCATATATATGGTTAGGTTTGTGATATCTATCGGAGACCAAGTCGAGTTAAATACCTTCAAGGAAAAAGTGAGTATATAGTCCCACTTTTAAACTCTAAATATTTTGGGATGAGAATACATGCATTTTATGATTTACGTTATGGACACAAGTGATTAAAATTATATATTCTACATTGAGTTGTACCACTGGCATATCTCCCTGTAACTTGGTAACTACTATTTACATGCGGTATTGTAAACGCGAATCCTGTTGATAGATCTATCGGGCCTGACAACCCCAACCGGACTGGACTACCAGTATTCAACGGTTGCACAGTACTTCGTTTCGGTGACTACACTTGGTACGGTGTAGTAAGATTTCATAATAAAGGGAATATGCGACGTTGATTAAATGTTAAGAATGGTTATCAAGTGCTCAACAACTTAGAATATTTTTATTAAAACGTTTATATATGAAATCTTGTGGTCTATATTCATAACGCTGCCGGCATTAAACCTATATCTCACCAACTTTATGTTGACGTTTTAAGCATGTTTATTCTCAGGTGATAACTAAAAGCTTCCGCTGCAACATGTTGAATTTAAGCAAGATCTTGAGTATGCATATTTGTGTCAAAAATAAAACTGCATATCGGAGGATTTGTAATGTAAAATATGTTGGAGGTCGTATTGTTATTATCACATGTAAAGTTTGTAAGTCTAAGATTATCGCTAAACGATAATCATTATTAAGTTGTTTAAACCTTGTATTTGTAATAAAAGCTATGGTTTGTATTGTAACAAACGAATGCAGTTTTTGAAAAATGTCGCATATAGAGGTCAATACCTCGCGATGAAATCATATGTTATTGTATTCGTCCTTATGGTTAAGGTCGGGTTATGACAAGTAATGATCGAGTTCTCTATACAGGGTTGAGGTTGATTCTACAATAATATATATAGTTTGAGTTGTGATCGAGTCTGAGACGTATACGGGTCACGACACATACTAATTAATTCGAATATTATATATTAAACTATATATGAATTATTGGACTGTCAACTGTGGACTATCGACTGTGGACTAATAACATTAGACAATTAAAATGAATTAAAATATTGATTATAACATATGAAACTAAACAATTCGTCAAGTTGCCACTTGATTTCGTCTTAAACATCATTTATATCTTCACGATTACATTCTGCGTTCAAACCTTTCATGATTCTTGAAAACACCTCAATCGAGAGGATGAACCAACCACTTCATTTACGGGAGAAAAGATTGATGCATATAGTTATGCACCTGAAAACACTCAGAACCTGAGTAAACGTTTAACACGTTGCTGTGCTAATTCCTTTATCGTTATTATTACCGAAAATAACTATGCATCTGCTGTTCGAGATAGCCAGTTTTGTCACAGCTCCAGTAAGACAACTTCGACTTTTTGTACGAAACAACCTTATTATAACATTTATATATACGCGTGCTCTTTTATTGTTACCAGGGAACCTTTCATATTCCACCATATTACCATCAGCGTTTAATCATCTGAAAACACAATTTTCCTGAAAGCACCTCGGATTAATAACCGATGATTTAGATATCATAGCATTAAATACAGAGGAAACAGAAAAATGGTAGATGGTCTAAACGACCAAAAGTTTGATGATAAAGAAAGGAGTGTTAGGAACGCTCGATAAAAAATTGGGTATTGAAAAACAGATTGAGCTACCCATGAAGGAGACCAAGGACAAATACAAGGACAAAACCCTATATTCAAAGGATTCAGGTAATTCTGGATCCGTTGAAATCTTTAGAGAATATCTTGCTCTGAAGTCATGTTAAAATCTTGCGGAAAATATTTCTCCATCAACCATCGAACTTAGAAATTCCAAATATATCATCATCAATATCTTCGATATTTCTGAGGATATTTTCATAAATATTCTCATTCGAAATTATATACCTCCTCGTGCTTCCTGTGTATCATTATGTTGGAAACAGTCAATAGAAAATTTAGTACCGAAAAGCAGATTATGCGAAACTAGGAAGAAAGCCGTGGACAAATCACAAAGAATAAGTTTGACTTCAAAGAATCTAAATGATTCAATATCTGCTAAAGTCTTTAGTGAATATCTTGCTCCTTACTCTAAACCCTTGCATACAATAGTTTCTATCATCCCCTGATCTTAGATATTCCGAGATATTATCGTATCTTTCATTATAAATATCCTCCATATTTCTGGAGATATTTTTATAACTATTCTTATTTGAAATCATTAATCTATTCATACTATCAGTGTTACATCATATAGAAACTGTTAGTTTCTATATTCTGTAAACTTTCGAGCTTAAAATATGAATGTTATTGAAGTAGTGTTGGGAACTGATGCATGAGTTATTATAATATAATGACACTTGATCAACGTGATTATATTACAGTAAGTCATGCTGAGTTTCTAATGAAACGTGATGATTCACATATCATAACGTCATCATGTGCCATGTTACACGACTCATTCATTCTACTTCACCTCCGAACATATCATGAAAATATATTATTGATAGTTCTGTTCTCAGTGATTCTGGTAATTTGACAAATCAAATCGTGCCATTACGATTTCCTTCTTAGAACATTAACAATGTTCATTCTGAAACTTATATCTGTAAAAATTCTAAACCATTACAAGAGATGCCCAATCGCAAGAAGAAGAAACGAAGTGACAAAGCTCCGAAATAGAAATTTGAGTATAAATCGCAGCAAATAGGGGGAAGTATTAACTGGGGATGACAATGATTATAGAAAATAGAAGCAAGGACTTCGAGGTATAAGGGAAGATATAAAGCCCAATGACAACACCGAAGTTACAAACTGTGGATATCAGTGCGTATAGCAATATAAAGACACGGGAGGATTATAAATACGATAATACCTAGAGCATAGTAGAAATAAACAGATTCTTCCGGTGGGAGTTGGAAAATAAGAACGATAATTGCGATGGTCAGAACAAGAACAAGGATTAGAACCGGATTAAGCATTATTATAATCTTTTGGATATATGAACTGAGAAAGAAGGTATAGAAGTGGTGGAAACTAATGGAACGTGAAAGGTAAATTTATAATGGAAATATCAGACAGAGTAATCGAGACAGATCACCATATTTAATTATAGAGATCGTAATTCCCTTATTAGCCGAAGAATCAAATCTTTTAGATTTCAAAAATTTTCTTAAAATCCCTTGAATTCCGGAATTCAACCAAGACGACGTTAAAAGTTAAGACGAACTTTATTTTTCTTAATTCAACCATGACTAGTCAAAAGTATGATGAAACTTATTTTTCTCATTTCACTATTTTGTGATCGCTTCATTCATGCCCTTCTAATAATCGAATTGTTTTATCCATATTACTCAACAGTGATAAAACTCTATTTATCAACTCATATTCGTCATGAAAACGTTTTTATTGTTAGCCATTACCACCTCACTCAAATTTCGGGACAAAATTTCTTTAACGGGTAGGTACTGTGACGACCCGGAAATTTCCGACCAAATTTAAACTTAATCTTTACATGATTTCGACACGATAAGTAAAGTCTGTAATATTGAGTCTTCAAAATCTTGAACTGTTTATGTGCATTCATTTGACCTTTGACTATTCTCGAGGATTCACGAACAATTGGATGTAAATATATATATATATATATATATATATATATATATATATATATATATATATATATATATATATATATATATATATATATGAAGGGTGATAAATAAATTATTATAATATAATTATTACTAATGTTATTATTACTATTAATATGATTAATAACAATATTAGTAACATTATAATTAATATTATTATTAGCAATAGTATTGTAGAAAATATTATCATCTATAATATTAATATTATTATAAAGTGTTATTATTATTATCTATAACATTGGGAGTATTATCCTGGTTATAATTATTAATTAATAAGATGAATCATAATTGATAAATACATATATATATTCAAGTATATCAAATCAAATACATACATATATATATATATATATATATATATATATATATATATATATATATATATATATATATATATATATATATATATATATATATATATATATACGCTGATATTTATGCAAATACAATATATATACAGCAATATTTTGTTAGATTAATTGATATAGATTAATATAAATGCAGATACATCCGTAATTTGTTTTCAATCACTATCTCCTTTATTCAAATGGTCTCCCTAATTGATCTCATTAGTACCAATCAGATATTATTTGGAATAAAATCAGTTAGCCATCGTATTCATTCTCTTTATTTTTTTTGTATCTTCTTCTGTGTCTGCGTTCGTTTATTGATCCATATAGATTCTGTTTCACTTTTCTATCTATCAATTATCTCTATTATATAATATAAAAATGTTTCTTATTTCCTGAGAGTTATATGTACATATACATTACATACATATTAATCACACACCCACTTGAATCCATCTTTTCCCTATCTTTCTTCTCTATTCTTTCTCTCTTTCTTTTGCACAACCACCTTCTCTTCCATTCTCGAAGTCACCATCACCGAGATATAAATCATAACCACAAGCAACCTCACTGCAACTACTAGACTATCACCAAGTTATTACTACCCATTACTTACTGCTCGACTTGTAACCTACCATAACCAACACCTTTTGTTTTCTTGCCAACTACTCAGTTCACCAAACCAAACCGTTGATCATCACCACCCTATTAGTTCTTTTCATGCTTTCTGTTTCCTCGGTCTACAAAACTAAACACCCCACTCACCATTTTGGTTATGTTTCAAATGAAACCCACAACTAAACCAACATCTAATATCACCACCTTGAATTAATACCATAAACCATTTTCTGTTTTTGCAATCTTAACCGCCACCTTGCAAACCACCACCACTGCCATTGTTTATGCTATTTTGATTACTACGCTAGTCGAGCCATTTAAAAACAATAAATCGTGTACAACTAGCATGTGAACAAGGTGTTGATTATATAATTTTTTTTGTGTCGACAACCCTTTAAAAAGAAGAGAAATCCCACTTGCCTTTTTGGAAGAATGTAATTGTATGTTGCTTTATGGGAAGTGGCTGCCGACCACCTTGTGTCAATGGGGACGCGCGAAGTTTTTTTTTAGTTTATGAATAGGTAAATTCTTGAAACCCACTTGGTGTTGGTAGATACTACGTGTCAATCCACTTGCTATATTCTATTTTTTTGTGTGAACCGATTTATTCAACAACCCGAAAACCAGTTTTGGATTTATATATTTTGTCTTGGTCGACTTTTAACAAAAGGAAACACCCACTTGCAAATTTGCAAAACTACATTCCACGTTCGTGAATTTACTACCACTCGCTGTATCCTTATTTTATTTTTCTTCTTGAGACATCAAATTTATAAAGTGAATATACTAGAGGATAATGGAAGTAATGATTGATTTTTCAAATGGATATCGTGCAAGATTAAAAGAACAAGAAAGCAAAAAGTGATGTTATGTGTTAAAGATGATACAAAAGTTAATGAGGAACAAGAAGTTGATGTTTACTTATATTTTTAGGATCATGGAAGATGACTGTGATGATGATTAATTATGTGGGTGAACCGAATGACACTAAGGGATTTAAATTCATATAAGGCTGCTGTAATCGTTGTCTCCTTAATTTTTTTTAAAACCAAAACAGCCTCTTACAAGATTACTAATTAAGTCGAGATCCATTAAGTCTATTGGGCCGAGACCCACTTTGTTGTTGGGTCGAGACATTGATTAATGAAAGTGATTACATTGTTGGTCGTTCAAATTGTGAAGAAAAAGAAACAGACAAATATATGGTTTATATATTTAATTCAGGGAGTTAAATCAGAAAACCAACAAGCAGTGTAATGGTTTAGGAGTGTTAGACTAAAACGAGAGGTCTTGGGTTCGAGACCGAGCGGTGGCGTTTTTATTTTTAAAGCTTGATTTAAAAGGTAGTTTTATTATCATTATTATTTTTATTATCATTATTATTATTTTTAACAGTTATATCATTATTTTTAACATGATTATTATTATTATTATCATTTTTACTACTAGTATCATTACTATTATTATTGTTACAATTATATTATTATTAAAAGAATCATTTTTAGTAAAGTTATTATTTTTAAAGTTGTTTTTAAAATTATTATTTTTTTAAAACTATCATTAATATTATTATTAGAACTATCATAAATTTTATCATAATTAGTATTATTTTATTCATTATTATTATTATTAATATTACTAATATATCAAATCAAGATTTTCTATATAAAAATATATTTAAGACATAAAACCTAACCATATTAATACTTTTGTAATAAATATTAATTATCTATATAAAAAAATAAATATATCTAATTAAGTTATTAATAAAATCACTAATAATAATATATAGTTGTTCAACTACAAGTACGGAGTATATGTTTTAATATATATATGACTGATATAGGTTCGTGAATCCGAGGCCAACCCTACATTTGTCCATTGTCGTTATATGTATTTTTACTACAAAATACATTAGGTGAGTTTCATTTGCTCCCTTTTACTCTTTACGTTTTTTCGGCTGAGAATACAAGCAAATGCTTTATTAACTGTTTTACAATATTTATATGCATGAGTTTCATTTGCTCCCTTTTACTCTTTACGTTTTTGGACTGAGAATACATGCGCTGTTTTTATAACTGTTTTACGAAATAGACACAAGTAATCGAAATTACATTATATGGTTGAATGATCGAAATCGAATATGCCCATTTTTAGTCTGGTAATCTAAGAATTAGGGAACAGACACCCTAATTGACGTGAATCCTAAAGATAGATCTATCGGGCCCAATAAGCCCCATCCAAAGTACCGGATGCTTTAGTACTTCGAAATTTATATCATGTCCGAAGGAGGATCCCGAAATGATGGGGATATTCTTATATACATATTGTGAATGTCGGTTACCAGGTGTTCAATCCATATGAATGATATTTTTGTCTCTATGCATGAGACGTATGTTTATGAGAAATGGAAATATGAAATCTTGTGGTCTATTAAAATTATGAAATGATTATTTATGCTAAACTAATGAACTCACCAACCTTTTGGTTGACACTTGAAAGCATGTTTATTCTCGGGTACGAAAGAAATCTTCCGCTGTGCATTTGATCATTTTAAAGATATTACTTGGAGTCATTCATGACATATTTCAAAAGACGTTGCATTCGAGTCGTTGAGTTTATCAAGATCATTATTAAGTCAATTATAGTTAGATATATTATGAAATGGTATGCATGTCTGTCAACTTTAGATGTAATGAATGATTGTCTTTTCAAAACGAATGCAATGTTTGTAAAATGTATCATATAGAGGTCAAGTACCTCGCGATGTAATCAACTGTTGTGAATCGTTTATAATCGATATGGACTTCGTCCGGATGGATTAGGATAGGTCCTTTCATCGTGGGCCAATCGGAGTTCATTACTATGGGCCCGCGTGGTTTGTTGTCTTTTCAAGGAAGGGTGTGGGTGCCTAAGATGGGTGATTACCGACGGGTGCTACTTGATGAAGCACATAAGTCAAAATATTCCATTCATCCGGGCACAACAAAAATGTATCATGACTTGAAGAAAGATTATTGGTGGCCGGGCATGAAACGTGATGTTGTGAAGTATGTTGAGCAATGTGTCACGTGTTTACAAGTAAAAGCCGAACACCAAAAGCCGTATGGTAAGTTGCAACCGTTAGAAATCCCGAAATGGAAATGGGAGCACATTACCATGGATTTCATTACAAAGTTACCTAAAACGGCGAGAACCCAATTCAATTCGATTTGGGTTATAGTTGACCGATTGACAAAAAGCACTTTGTTTCTTCCCATTAAAGAAGCGATATCGTCGGAGACCTTGGCTAAGTTGTTTATCAAGAAAGTGGTCTCGCGACATGGGGTTCCTATATCTATTATTTCGGATCGAGATACCCGTTTTACATCTCGGTTTTGGGAAAAGTTTCATGAAGATATGGGTACGCAATTGAAGATGAGCACGGCGTATCATCCTCAAACAGACGGTCAAACCGAACGTACGAATCAAACTTTGGAAGATATGCTACGAGCGTGCATCATTGACTTCGGTGGTAGTTGGGATGAGCATTTGCCTTTGGTGGAATTCTCGTACAATAATAGTTATCATACTAGTATCAGGATGCCACCTTACGAAATGCTTTATGGGCGTAGGTGTCGAACTCCCGTTTGTTGGGGAGAAGTGGGTCAACGAGAGATCGGGAGTACCGATTTGGTTTTAGAGACTAATAGCAAGATCGATTTGATTCGGGAACTTTTGAAGAAGGCTCAAGATAGGCAAAAGTCGTATGCCGATAGACGTAGGCAATTGATTGAGTTCCAAGAAGGTGATATGGTGATGCTTAAGGTTTCGCCATGGAAGGGTATTATTCGATTTCGAAAACAGGGAAAGTTAGCTCCTCGGTTTATTGGACCGTTCAAGGTTTTAGCTCTTGTTGGTGAAGTTGCATATCGATTAGAATTACCCGAAGAGCTTGCGGGGATCCATATTACATTTCATGTTTCCCACCTCCGTAAGTGTCTTGCGGATGATTCCTCATAGATGCCTTTAGACGAGATCGAGCTAAACAACAAGTTAGAATATGTCGAAGAACCGATTGCTATCCTTGACGAGAAGGTGAAAATGTTGAGGAATAAAGAGGTGAGGACCTTTAAGGTTCAATGGTGACGAAGTAAAGGTTCCGAGTTCACTTGGGAGCCCAAAGAGTTCGTGTTGGTTTATCTTCCCTCGTGTCATGCGGCTTGGATTGCGAGGACGCAATCCGAATAAGTGGGGGAGAGTTGTAAGACCCGAAAAATTGTAGTGTACACGTGTGTATGTAAGTTACTCAAGTTTTGGGGTTTTGGTTGCACATAATTAAAAAGAGAAAAGATGCTGAACTGGGAGGTCGCACGCCGCGCGGCTAGGTGGCGCGCCGCGCCATCTATCTGCGACAGATTCCTTTCTTCTTTTTAAAATAGATATTCTGTTGGCAATTGTGTAATTTCACTTTGGGGTCAAATTTAATACCCTAGATCAGTTTTGGGGAGCTCATTTACTACTCCCACAACAACCTCATCTTCTCCAATTAAACTCTAGAGAGAGAGTGCAATCCTTGAGAGAGAAAGCTCCATTAAAGGGTGAAAGAGGTTGAATCGGGTCTCGGTGCAAGTTATAAAGTCGTTCATCTAGTCGATAGCTACGTGGTGATTGTGTTGGTAAGTTATAAAACCCAATTTCTTACTTTAATTGCTTTAAGGGTTAGGGTTTGGGCAAGTGATGGACCAAAGATGAAATGTCCCGTTCTTATTGATTAAAAACGTTCCATATTAATTGATTTCGTTGCGAGGTTTTGACCTCTATATGAGACGTTTTTTCAAAGACTGCATTCATTTTAAAACAAACCATAACCTTTATTTCATCAATAAAGGTTTAAAAAGCTTTACGTAGATTATCAAATAATGATAATCTAAAATATCCTGTTTACACACGACCATTACATAATGGTTTACAATACAAATATGTTACACAAAATAAATTTCTTGAATGCAGTTTTTACACAATATCATACAAGCATGGACTCCAAATCTCATCCTTATTTAAGTATGCGATAGCGGAAGCTCTTAATAATCACCTGAGAATAAACATGCTTAAAACGTCAACAAAAATGTTGGTGAGTTATAGGTTTAACCTATATATATCAAATCATAATAATAGACCACAAGATTTCATATTTCAATACACATCCCATACATAGAGATAAAAATCATTCATATGGTGAACACCTGGTAACCGACATTAACAAGATGCATATATAAGAATATCCCCATCATTCCGGGACACCCTTCGGATATGATATAAATTTCGAAGTACTAAAGCATCCGGTACTTTGGATGGGGTTTGTTAGGCCCAAAAGATCTATCTTTAGGATTCGCGTCAATTAGGGTGTCTGTTCCCTAATTCTTAGATTACCAGACTTAATAAAAAGGGGCATATTCGATTTCGATAATTCAACCATATAATGTAGTTTCACGTACTTGTGTCTATTTTGTAAATCATTTATAAAACCTGCATGTATTCTCATCCCAAAAATATTAGATTTTAAAAGTGGGACTATAACTCACTTTCACAGATTTTTACTTCGTCGGGAAGTAAGGCTTGGCCACTAGTTGATTCACGAACCTATAACAATATATACATATATATCAAAGTATGTTCAAAATATATTTACAACACTTTTAATATATTTTGATGTTTGAAGTTTATTAAGTAAGCTGTCCTCGTTAGTAACCTACAACTAGTTGTCCACAGTTAGATGTACAGAAATAAATCGATAAATATTATCTTGAATCAATCCACGACCCAGTGTATACGTATCTCAGTATTGATCACAACTCAAACTATATATATTTTAGAATCAACCTCAACCCTGTATAGCTAACTCCAACATTCACATATAGAGTGTCTATGGTTGTTCCGAAATATATATAGATGTGTCGACATGATAGGTCAAAACATTGTATACGTGTGTATGGTATCTCAAGATTACATAATATACAATACAAGTTGATTAAGTTATGGTTGGAATAGATTTGTTACCAATTTTCACGTAGCTAAAATGAGAAAAATTATCCAATCTTGTTTTACCCATAACTTCTTCATTTTAAATCCGTTTTGAGTGAATCAAATTGCTATGGTTTCATATTGAACTCTATTTTATGAATCTAAACAGAAAAAGTATAGGTTTATGGTCGGAAAAATAAGTTACAAGTCATTTTTGTAAAGGTAGTCATTTCAGTCGAAAGAACGACGTCTAGATGACCATTTTAGAAAACATACTTCCACTTTGAGTTTAACCATAATTTTTGGATATAGTTTCATGTTCATAATAAAAATCATTTTCTCAGAATAACAACTTTTAAATCAAAGTTTATCATAGTTTTTAATTAACTAACCCAAAACAGCCCACGGTGTTACTACGATGGCGTAAATCCGGTTTTACGGTGTTTTTCGTGTTTCCAGGTTTTAAATCATTAAGTTAGCATATCATATAGATATAGAACATGTTTTAGTTGATTTTAAAAGTCAAGTTAGAAGGATTAACTTTTGTTTGCGAACAAGTTTAGAATTAACTAAACTATGTTCTAGTGATTACAAGTTTAAACCTTCGAATAAGATAGCTTTATATGTATGAATCGAATGATGTTATGAACATCATTACTACCTTTAGTTCCTTGGATAAACCTACTGGAAAAGAGAAAAATGGATCTAGCTTCAACGGATCCTTGGATGGCTCGAAGTTCTTGAAGCAGAATCATGACACGAAAACAAGCTCAAGTAAGATCATCACTTGAAATAAGATTGTTATAGTTATAGAAATTGAACCAAAGTTTGAATATGATTATTACCTTGTATTAGAATGATAACCTACTGTAAGAAACAAAGATTTCTTGAGGTTGGATGATCACCTTACAAGATTGGAAGTGAGCTAGCAAACTTGAAAGTATTCTTGATTTTATGTAACTAGAACTTGTAGAATTTATGAAGAACACTTAGAACTTGAAGATAGAACTTGAGAGAGATCAATTAGATGAAGAAAATTGAAGAATAAAAGTGTTTGTAGGTATTTTTGGTCGTTGGTGTATGGATTAGATATAAAGGATATGTAATTTTGTTTTCATGTAAATAAGTCATGAATGATTACTCATATTTTTGTAATTTTATGAGATATTTCATGCTAGTTGCCAAATGATGGTTCCCACATGTGTTAGGTGACTCACATGGGCTGCTAAGAGCTGATCATTGGAGTGTATATACCAATAGTACATACATCTAAAAGCTGTGTATTGTACGAGTACAAATACGGGTGCATACGAGTAGAATTGTTGATGAAACTGAACGAGGATGTAATTGTAAGCATTTTTGTTAAGTAGAAGTATTTTGATAAGTGTATTGAAGTCTTTCAAAAGTGTATAAATACATATTAAACACTACATGTATATACATTTTAACTGAGTCGTTAAGCCATCGTTAGTCGTTACATGTAAGTGTTGTTTTGAAACCTTTAGGTTAACGATCTTGTAAAATGTTGTTAACCCAATGTTTATAATATCAAATGAGATTTTAAATTATTATATTATCATGATATTATCATGTATGAATATCTCTTAATATGATATATATACATTAAATGTCTTTACAACGATAATCGTTACATATATGTCTCGTTTAAAAATCATTAAGTTAGTAGTCTTGTTTTTACATATGTAGTTCATTGTTAATATACTTAATGATATGTTTACTTATCATAGTATCTTGTTAACTATATATATATATATATATATATATATATATATATATATATATATATATATATATATCCATATATATGTCATCATATAGTTTTTACAAGTTTTAACGTTCATAAATCACCGGTCAACTTGGGTGGTCAATTGTGAAGGTATTTCGTATGCCCGAGAGACATATTAAATTAATGTGGCTAATATGTTATGATCCAAGTCGGGTCATACCCAATAACAAGCTTACCGACACCTTATATGTGTTTATCTTATCGATTGGTTCGTTAAATAAATACGCGACACTTGGATTTTAGAAAATTGGTTTTCTAAAATATAATCACTTGTTATAAATTATTTGGATAATTTATATATGTTAAGGATTTAATTATTTATAGGTTTAAATAATTATGTTGTGTTATGTTTTATAAAATGGTTTATAAAATGTTAAAAGCTTAACAAGTACATGGTAATTAATAACAAGTTTTATAATTACAAACTTTGTTATTATATTAAGGTGGTGGACGGTTTTATTGACCCAAGAAACACCCCATGCTTTATTATTCTTGTTACTTTTAATGTCACAACTTCACATGTGCATGCAAGCTTCATTAACCAAGGTTTTGACCATGTATGCACTTACAAGTTCAAGATAATTCTTTCTTTCCTTGGTGGGTAGTTGCTGGCCGAAATACAAGGGTGTTTCTGCCCAAATCTGGTTGAATTTTTCAGCAACAAAAGATAGAGTTTCTTACTTGTGATCATAGTGATTAAGTGTCAAAAATCCTAACCAAACAAGGGTGGTGTTGGTGCATCAAAAGCTTGGGTATTACACACTTGAGGTTTCATAGTTTTGAAGCTTTATTCATCATTATTCCTTGGAGAGCTGCTGTCCAAATTATTTTGGGTACAAAGGAGAGGTTTCAAGATTGGTTAACTAGTTCATTAAGCTTTCCTAAACAGCCCTCAAAACCTTTGAGGAGGTATAAACACTCTTCTCTTCTTGTTATATTTGTAAGCATATATTCAAGGCTTGATAATTCATAATGGAGTTCAATCTAACATATACACTTGTTTATAAATAACATAATGCTTCCGCTTATCTTTATACTCATAAATTGGTTTTGTGATTATATAAACTTTATGAACTTGTTGTTATGTTGAATTCCATCAATGGTATCCGAGCCGAAGTCTTGAAATATGCTTCGAGATGGTTTTTGAACTCACCATAACTTTGCATTTTATGTACATGCATGAAAATAGAATGCAAAAATTATTGGTTTTGGGTGGGTTAAGGCTTAGGCCGAATTATTGGGGGCTCCAAAATAGGTTTTGGTTTGCCATTTGGTTCATATTTTGTTCATATGTTGTTGTTCACAATCATAGCCAAGACCTTGTGGTTGAATGGATATTTGTTTGGTTGATTTATTTATTCATTTGGTTTGTAAAATTAATTATTCATTTGGTATGTAATATTAATTTTGGTTATGTAATTTATTTTATATTTGGTATGTAAAATAGATTAGGTTGTATTTCATTTTTTAGAAAAAATGTATTAGGATATATTTTTTGTAAAAATGAAGATGAAAAGATGGAGTCGAAGGAAGAACACAAGAAGAATCTACTTGGATGCAAGATTAAGTGGGAGTGGTAAAATCTCCTACTTTGTGTTATGACCCATTACCCGGTGGCATTTTGTTTTCGGCTAAACAAAATGCTTACCAAAAGGCTTGATTGTGAACATAATTGTTTTGCATGCATGGTTGTGTTGTTTGATTATGGTTTGTATGTTTGGTTACTACAAGTTATCACACAAGTTAACAACAAGCAAAACTACATTTAAATGGTTAAATTAAAATGGAGAAAGGACATTAATAAACGGTTATTAAGAACGCTAAATGGATTATAATAATTGGTTATTAAAACACATATAAAGTGGTTTATATCAATGTAATGAATTGGATTTATTACACAACTTGAAAATGGATTTCAAATAAACCGTACACTAAATGCATGTTGGTGTATGGTGAAAAAGTTTTCTCAAACTAGAATTAATGAAAACTTAAAAATCCCTTTTACAAAACTAGGATAACAAGTTAAACGCCATCCTTTTGTGTGACACTTAGGCATATTAGGGAACTCATGATGGGATAAAGGTCACCTAACTATTATGAGCAAACTAATATGATTAAGGTGAATTTCGCACACTTGTGGGATAAAGGTCACCTAACCACTTGTATGTTAAATTTACACGTTTACACAAGTAGGACGACTTGATTTGGGAATCATGAACTTAGGGTCACCGAAGCATGAAGAACAAATAGGCGTTGATGGGATAAATATGCCATGCAAAAGGATTGCATGATCCCATACCTTAGGAGTTGCAAAAGGATTGCAATTGTCATGGAATGACTACCTAGCTAAATCAAATAACGGGATAAAGGTCACCTAACCGAAATTTGGTTTACCGTTGGATTCTAAAATTTAATATGGATCAATTAAACTAAAAGGGTATTGATTGTTAAATTATAAATACTTAAACAAACTTTGTCAAATTTTGTAGATGGCCGCCAATAACAAAAACATTCCAAACGCACCTATCAACATTAATAACCTATCATTGAGGTCTATCCTCAAAAATGTAAATAACTCCCAATCCGTTTCATCTAATGTACTAAAGATGAAAAGCCTCATTGATCGATTGCACCGTCTCAACAGTCACGTGTCTAATGAATTAACCACGGACCTTATCCTCAACTCTTTGTCAAAAGGTTTTGACACATGCGTGTTAAATTACAGCATGAATGATTGGGATAAAAGCATTGACGAATTACATGTCATGCTAAAGACGGATGAATCAAGCATGGGTAAAAAGGCTTCACCCATGCTCATGATCAAAGAAGGTGGATCCAAGGATGAATCCTCTTCTAAGCCAAAGGTGGCTAAGAAGAAAGGACCCACCTACAAGGGCAAGGGGAAGGGAAGATGGTTGCCCCAACCAACAAATCTAAAAGGCAAAAGGTTGCTAGACAAGCAAACCCAGTGGAAGATCCGTGCCTTGGTTGCGGTGTGATAGGTCACTAGAAACGCAACTGCCCGGTCTACCTAAAGGAGTTGAATGCAAAGAGGGATGCAGGGCAAACCTCAGGTAATGTATACATGATATACGTTGAGCTTAGTATTACTTCTTCTAATACATGGGTATTAGACACAGGATGTGGAACTCATGTTTGCAATTCATTGCAAGGGTTCATAAGAAGTAAACTAAATGCGGGAACAACAAGTCTCTACATGGGAAATGGTGCAAATGTGCACGTAAAAGCTCAAGGAGATTTTGTTTTAAAGCTACCAAGTGGTTTGGAGCTTATATTGAAAAATGTTTTGTATGCACCTGATTTAACACGAAACATTATCTCTGTTTCCCGTTTAAGACAATGTGGTTTTAATCTTAATTTTATTAATGATGATATCCATGTCTTTTTGAATGATATGTTCTATTTTAAGGCCTCGCCTTTGAATGGTATTTATGAATGGGTTCATGATAACACATCATTCGATAGCTCAATATACCAAGCAAGCACCAAAAGGCTCAAAATGGATTTGAGTGATTCCTACTTATGGCATTGTCGCCTTGGTCACATAAACAAGAATCGAAGCATACACTTCAAAAGAATGGCCTTTTGAAATCAAGTGAGCTGGATTCATTTGATGTATGTGAATCTTGTTTACAAGGCAAAATGACTAAAGCACCTTTCAAAGGGACCTATGAAAGGGCTAAAGACTTATTAGGATTAATACATTCGGATGTATGTGGACCTTTTGAGCCCATGACTAGGAATGGTGAAAGATACTTCGTCACTTTCATTGATGGCTTCAGTCGTTTCGGATATGTCTACTTATTAAGACACAAGGATGAAACTTTTGAAGCATTCAAAGAATATCAAAACGAAGTACAAAATCAACTCAATAAGACAATCAAGGTACTTCGTACCGATAGAGGTGGTGAATACCTAAGCGATGCTTTCCAAGATCATCTTAGAAGTTGTGGGATTATCTCGCAACTTACTCCTCCTGGAACACCCCACTTAATGTAGTTTCCGAAAGGAGGAACCGAACCCTAATGGATATGGTTCGATCTATGATGGCTAGAAGCTCATTACCTCTATCATTTTGGGGTTATTGTCTATGCTCCGCGGCTCGTATTCTAAATATGGCCCCAACCAAGAAAGTGGAACGAACACCTCATGAGATATGGTTTGAAAACCTCCATCTCTATCATACTTAAAGGTATGGGGATGTGAAGCTTATCCTAAGCGTTACGTCCCTAATAAGTTGAATGCTCAATCCACGAAGTGTATCTTCATAGGATATCCCAAGGATGATATGGGATATTATTTCTATGATCCATCCGAGCAGAATGTATTTGTTGCTCGAAAGGCTGAATTCCTTGAAACTAAGTTCCTAATGGAAGGAAATAGTGAAAGGAAGATAGATCTTGAAGAGGTTCAAAATCAAGTAGATGATACACAATTGGTTGACACTAGCACTCAACATGAAAATGTTGAGAGTGATCAAATGGATGATCAAAATACACAAGACATTCGTAGATCTGGTAGGATTAGCAATCCTCCTGAGAGATATGGGTTTCTCATAGATGGTTGCTATACGGTTGATTTGGATGAACCAACAAACTACCAAGATGCTTTATCAAGGATTGATAAAGATAAATGGCAGGAAGCCATGAACGCTGAGATGCAATCCATGTATGACAACCAAGTTTGGAAACTTGTTGCTCAACCTCCTGGCTTTAGGCTAGTTGATTGTA
This sequence comes from Rutidosis leptorrhynchoides, assembly GCF_046630445.1. NCBI lineage: Eukaryota > Viridiplantae > Streptophyta > Magnoliopsida > Asterales > Asteraceae > Rutidosis > Rutidosis leptorrhynchoides. The sequence continues at coordinate 310,550,110 of NC_092333.1, read as the reverse complement.
AATGGCTTTTCAAAATGAAAACCGACATACATGGAAACTTGGATACATATAAAGCTAGACTTGTTGCAAAAGGTTTCACTCAAACTCAAGGGGTTGATTATGATGAAACTTTTTCGCCTGTGGCAATGCTGAAGTCTACATGGATATTATTTGCCATTGCCGCTCATTATGATTACGAAATATGGCAAATGGATGTCAAAACTACTTTACTAAATGGATATCTTAAGGAAGATGTCTGTATGGTTCAGCCTAAAGGCTTTGTTGATCCGAAATATCCTAAAAAGGTATGCGAGTTAAAGAAGTCAATCTACGGATTGAAAAAAGCATCTAGAATGTGGAATCATCGTTTTAATGAGGAAGCCGAGAAATTTGGCTTCATTAAAAATGGTGATGAAGCTTGTGTATATAAGAAAGCTAGTGGGAGCACTGTCATGTTCCTTGTACTATATGTGGATGATATATTATTATTTGGGAATGATATTCCACAAATGCAAGGAGTTAAGACTTGGCTAAGTAGCTGCTTCTCCATTAAGGATATTGGAGAAGCAAAATACATTTTGGGGATTGGGATCTACAGGAATAGATCCAAGAAATTGATAGGTTTGAATCAAAGCGCATACATTGAAAAGGTCTTGAAAAGGTTCAAGATGGAGAACTCTAAGAAAGGTTTGGCACCTATTCAAAGAGGAACACTTCTCAATTCATCTCAGTGCCCCACCACAAAAGATGAACAGGAGAGAATGAAGAATGTCCCATGCGCGTCTGCTATTGGGTCAATTATGTATGCAATGATATGCACTAGACCGGATGTGTCATGCGCTCTCAGCTTGACAAGTAGATACCAGAATAACCCTGGAAACAGTCATTGGGTTGCTGTTAAAAGTATATTGAAATACCTTAGGAGGACTAAGGATATGTTTCTAATATACGGGTCTGGTGAGGAGGAACTCGTGGTAAAAGGTTACGTGGACGCGAGCTTCCAAACTAATTGAGATGGATCTCGGTCACAATCCGGTTATGTCTTCATTTTAAATGAAGGTGCGGTCTCTTGGAAGAGTTAAAAATAGAATGTTGATGCTTTATCCACTACAGAATCAGAGTACATCGCAGCCTCATTGGCAGCTAAGGAAGCTGCAAGGATGAAGAAATCCATCGACAACTTAGGAGTGGTCCCTACCATTCAGGACACTCTTGAGATCTTTTGTGATTACGAAGGTGTGATTGTTCAAATCAAGGAACCTCGTGCTCACCAAAAGACCCGTCACATTGAGCGGAGATTCAACTACATTAGGGATGAAGTTGAAAAGGGAAAGATATGTATTCGCAAAGTTCACACAGATCATAACATAGCGGATCCACTCACGAAACTCTTATATGGAGCAAAACATGAAGGACATGTTTGTGCATTAGGGCTTCGATATTCTAGTGATTGGTCATGATCTATTTTAAGTATTGTAACGGAACGAAGTGGTTCAAACTCATTAATATAATTATGGTTTAATTTATTTTGAGTTAAGTTCCTATTTTGCATATTTTATCCATGAATAAGTTATTATTCTAAATTCCATAGTCGATCACATTTGTGGGAACAAGTGTGAGGTTTAGACTATTATGAACTTGGATTGGTATACATTCATAGGTTGAATGTAGGGCAAGGTTGCTGCCAAGGTTCATAGATATTTGTGGGATACAAATATTGGATGACCCGCTCTCAAGATTTACTGTATGGAGCCTTTGTGGTTGATCACATGTAATCTTGAGTAAAGGCGAATATCATCGTATCCTCTGACCTGAGATACATATTGGGTCCTGATATTCACTGAGTATTATGCCTTGATTCTTTCCTTCGCTATTCTGAAATATTGTAGTACATAAGGAAGAGCTCAGGTATAATACAAAGTGTGTATCTAGGACGTATGTAGTCAAGATGGAATTTGTCCCTCTTATTCGTTGAGAGTCAGATGTCTAAGGCCTGATAAAGTTAAATCTATAAGAGAGTGGTCATTCTGTATCTCTTGGATTTAACATGACATCTAGGATGAAAGGATATAATGAAAGATTCACCTATTCATATTCGAGATGGGAAACTCGAAAGGGATGATGTTATTGAATGGCACAAAGTCATAACACGTTAGGGGTGATGGACGGTGTGTTAGGCTGTATCCATCACTTGCATTAATTTCTTATGTTTCTCGTGCAAGTGGGAGATTGAAGGTATTTCGTATGCCCGAGAGACATATTAAATTAATGTGGCTAATATGTTATGATCCAAGTCGGGTCATACCCAATAACAAGCTTACCGACACCTTATATGTGTTTATCTTATCGATTGGTTCGTTAAATAAATACGCGACACTTGGATTTTAGAAAATTGGTTTTCTAAAATATAATCACTTGTTATAAATTATTTGGATAATTTATATATGTTAAGGATTTAATTATTTATAGGTTTAAATAATTATGTTGTGTTATGTTTTATAAAATGGTTTATAAAATGTTAAAAGCTTAACAAGTACATGGTAATTAATAACAAGTTTTATAATTACAAACTTTGTTATTATATTAAGGTGGTGGACGGTTTTATTGACCCAAGAAACACCCCATGCTTTATTATTCTTGTTACTTTTAATGTCACAACTTCACATGTGCATGCAAGCTTCATTAACCAAGGTTTTGACCATGTATGCACTTACAAGTTCAAGATAATTCTTTCTTTCCTTGGTGGGTAGTTGCTGGCCGAAATACAAGGGTGTTTCTGCCCAAATCTGGTCGAATTTTTCAGCAACAAAAGATAGAGTTTCTTACTTGTGATCATAGTGATTAAGTGTCAAAAATCCTAACCAAACAAGGGTGGTGTTGGTGCATCAAAAGCTTGGGTATTACACACTTGAGGTTTCATAGTTTTGAAGCTTTATTCATCATTATTCCTTGGAGAGCTGCTGTCCAAATTATTTTGGGTACAAAGGAGAGGTTTCAAGATTGGTTAACTAGTTCATTAAGCTTTCCTAAACAGCCCTCAAAACCTTTGAGGAGGTATAAACACTCTTCTGTTCTTGTTATATTTGTAAGCATATATTCAAGGCTTGATAATTCATAATGGAGTTCAATCTAACATATACACTTGTTTATAAATAACATAATGCTTCCGCTTATCTTTATACTCATAAATTGGTTTTGTGATTATATAAACTTTATGAACTTGTTGTTATGTTGAATTCCATCAAATTGTCTATATGAAACATATTTCAATTAATCAAGTCTTAACAAGTTTGATTGCTTAACATGTTGGAAACATTTAATCATGTAAATATCAATCTCAAATAATATATATAAACATGGAAAAGTTCGGGTCACTACAGTACCTACCTGTTAAATAAATTTCGTCCCGAAATTTTAAGCTGTTGAAGGTGTTGACGAATCTTCTGGAAATAGATGCGGGTATTTCTTCTTCGTCTGATCTTCACACTCCCAGGTGAACTCGGGTCCTCTACGAGCATTCCATCGAACCTTAACAATTGGTATCTTGTTTTGCTTAAGTCTTTTAACCTCACGATCCATTATTTCGACGGGTTCTTCGATGAATTGGAGTTTTTCGTTGATTTGGATTTCATCTAACGGAATAGTGAGATCTTCTTTAGCAAAACATTTCTTCAAATTCAAGACGTGGAAAGTGTTATGTACAGCCACGAATTGTTGAGGTAACTCAAGTCGGTAAGCTACTGGTCCGACACGATCAATAATCTTGAATGGTCCAATATACCTTGGATTTAATTTCCCTCGTTTACCAAATTGAACAATGCATTTCCAAGGTGCAACTTTAAGCATGACCATCTCTCCAATTTCAAATTCTATATCTTTTCTTTTAATGTCAGCGTAGCTCTTTTGTCGACTTTGGGCGGTTTTCAACCGTTGTTGAATTTGGATGATCTTCTCGGTAGTTTCTTGTATAATCTCTGGACCCGTAATCTGTCTATCCCCCACTTCACTCCAACAAATCGGAGACCTGCACTTTCTACCATAAAGTGCTTCAAACGGCGCCATCTCAATGCTTGAATGGTAGCTGTTGTTGTAGGAAAATTCTGCTAACGGTAGATGTCGATCCCAACTGTTTTCGAAATCAATAACACATGCTCGTAGCATGTCTTCAAGCGTTTGTATCGTCCTTTCGCTCTGCCCATCAGTTTGTGGATGATAGGCAGTACTCATGTCTAGATGAGTTCCTAATGCTTGCTGTAATGTCTGCCAGAATCTTAAAATAAATCTGCCATCCCTATCAGAGATAATAGAGATTGGTATTCCATGTCTGGAGACGACTTCCTTCAAATACAGTCGTGCTAACTTCTCCATATTGTCATCTTCTCTTATTGGCAGGAAGTGTGCTGATTTGGTGAGACGATCAACTATTACCCAAATAGTATCAAAACCACTTGCAGTCCTTGGAAATTTAGTGATGAAATCCATGGTAATGTTTTCCCATTTCCATTCCGGGATTTCGGGTTGTTGAAGTAGACCTGATGGTTTCTGATGCTCAGCTTTGACCTTAGAACACGTCAAACATTCTCCTACGTATTTAGCAACATTGGCTTTCATACCCGGCCACCAAAAATGTTTCTTAAGATCCTTGTACATCTTCCCCGTTCCAGGATGTATTGAGTATCTGGTTTTATGAGCTTTTCTAAGTACCATTTCTCTTATATCTCCAAATTTTGGTACCCAAATTCTTTCAGCCCTATACCGGGTTCCGTCTTCCCGAATATTAAGATGTTTCTCCGATTCTTTGGGTATTTCATCCTTTAAATTTCCCTCTTTTAAAACTCCTTGTTGCGCCTCCTTTATTTGAGTAGTAAGGTTATTGTGAATCATTATATTCATAGATTTTACTCGAATGGGTTCTCTGTCCTTTCTGCTCAAGGCGTCGGCTACCACATTTGCCTTCCCAGGGTGGTAACGAATCTCAAAGTCGTAATCATTCAACAATTCAATCCACCTACGCTGCCTCATATTCAGTTATTTCTGATTAAATATGTGCTGAAGACTTTTGTGGTCGGTATATATAATACTTTTGACCCCATATAAGTAGTGCCTCCAAGTCTTTAATGCAAAAACAACCGCGCCTAATTCCAAATCATACGTCGTATAATTTTGCTCGTGAATCTTCAATTGTCTAGACGCATAAGCAATCACTTTCGTTCGTTGCATTAATACACAACCGAGACCTTGCTTTGATGTGTCACAATAAATCACAAAATCATCATTCCCTTCAGGCAATGACAATATAGGTGCCGTAGTTAGCTTTTTCTTCAATAACTGAAACGCTTTCTCTTGTTCATCCTTCCATTCAAATTTCTTCCCTTTATACGTTAATGCAGTCAAGGGTTTTGCTATTCTGGAAAAGTCTTGGATGAACCTTCTGTAGTAACCAGCTAGTCCTAAAAACTGGCGAATGTGTTTCGGAGTTTTTGGGGTTTCCCACTTTTCAACAGTTTCTATCTTTGCCGGATCCACCTTAATACCTTTTTGTTCACTATGTGACCGAGGAATTGAACTTCTTCCAACCAAAATGCACACTTTGAAAATTTAGCGTACAATTCTTCCTTCCTCAATACTTCTAACACCTTTCTCAAATGTTCACCGTGTTCTTGGTCATTCTTTGAGTAAATAAGTATGTCATCAAGGAAAACAATGACAAACTTGTCAAGGTATGGTCCACACACTCGGTTCATAAGGTCCATGAACACAGCTGGTGCATTAGTTAAACCAAACGGCATGACCATAAACTCGTAATGACCGTAACGTGTTCTGAAAGCAGTCTTTGGAATATCATCTTCTTTCACCCGCATTTGATGATACCCGAAACGTAAGTCAATCTTTGAATAAACAGACGAGCCTTGTAGTTGATCAAATAAGTCGTCGATTCTCGGTAGTGGGTAGCGGTTCTTGATGGTAAGTTTGTTCAACTCTCGGTAGTCGATACACAACCTGAATGTACCATCTTTCTTCTTGACAAACAAAACAGGAGCTCCCCACGGTGATGTGCTTGGTCGAATGAAACCATGCTCTAAAAGTTCTTGTAATTGGCTTTGCAGTTCTTTCATCTCGCTGGGTGCGAGTCTATAAGGAGCACGAGCTATTGGTGCAGCTCCTGGTACAAGATCTATTTGAAATTCAACGGATCGATGTGGGGGTAATCCCGGTAATTCTTTCGAAAATACATCGGGAAATTCTTTTGCGACGGGAACATCATTGATGCTCTTTTCTTCAGTTTGTACTTTCTCGACGTGTGCTAGAACAGCATAGCAACCTTTTCTTATTAGTTTTTGTGCCTTCAAATTACTAATAAGATGTAGCTTCGTGTTGCCCTTTTCTCCGTACACCATTAAGGGTTTTCCTTTTTCTCGTATAATGCGAATTGCATTTTTGTAACAAACGATCTCTGCTTTCACTTCTTTCAACCAGTCCATACCGATTATCACATCAAAACTCCCTAACTCTACTGAATCAAATCAATCTTAAATGTTTCGCTAACTAGTTTAATTTCTCGATTCCGACATATATTATCTGCTGAAATTAATTTACCATTTGCTAATTCGAGTAAAAATTTACTATCCAAAGGCGTCAATGGACAACTTAATTTAGCACAAAAATCTCTACTCATATAGCTTCTATCCGCACCCAAATCAAATAAAACGTAAGCAGATTTATTGTCAATAAGAAACGTACCCGTATCAAGCTCTGGGTCTTCCTGTGCCTCTGCCGCATTAATATTGAAAACTCTTCCGCGGCCTTGTCCATTCGTGTTCTCCTGGTTCGGGTAATTTCTAATAATGTGGCCCGGTTTTCCACATTTATAACAAACTACATTGGCATAACTTGCTCCGACACTACTTGCTCCGCCATTACTCGTTCCGACACCATTTGTTCCTTTCGTTCTATTAACCCCTGGTCCGTAGACCTCACACTTCGCCGCGCTATGACCATTTCTTTTACACTTGTTGCAAAATTTGGTGCAGAACCCCGAGTGATACTTTTCACACCTTTGGCATAGTTGCTTCTGATTGTTGTTGTTGTTGCGGTTATTATTGTTCCTGGGATGATTATTGTAGCTGCTGTTGTTGTTGTTGTTATTGTTGTTGTTGTTGGGCCGTTTGTTGTAGTTGCGATTGATGTTGCGATTGTTGGGATAATTGTTGCGATTATTGTTGTAATTGCTGTTGCTGTTGTATTGGTGATTCTTATCACCGTTTTCCTCCCACTTTCTTTTGACTTGCTTCACATTGGCCTCTTCAGCAGTCTGTTCTTTAATTCTTTCTTCAATCTGGTTCACTAGTTTGTGAACCATTCTACATGCCTGTTGTATGGAGGCGGGCTGGTGTGAACTTATATCTTCTTGGATTCTTTCTGGTAATCCTTTCACAAACGCGTCGATCTTCTCTTCCTCATCTTCGAATGCTCCCGAACACAATAGGCACAATTCTGTGAATCGTTTTTCATACGTGGTAATATCAAATCCTTGGGTTCGTAATCCTCTAAGTTCTGTCTTGAGCTTATTGACCTCGGTTCTGGGAAAGTACTTCTCGTTCATCAAGTGCTTGAATGCTGACCACGGTAGTGCGTACGCATCGTCTTGTCCCACTTGCTCTAGATAGGTATTCCACCATGTTAACGCAGAACCTGTGAAGGTATGCGTAGCGTACTTCACTTTGTCCTCTTCAGTACACTTACTTATGGCAAACACCGATTCGACCTTCTCGGTCCACCGTTTCAATCCGATCAGTCCTTCGGTTCCATCAAATTCCAAAGGTTTGCAGGCAGTGAATTCTTTGTGGGTGCATCCTACACGATTTCCTGTACTGCTAGATCCAATGTTATTGTTGGTATGTAGCGCAGCCTGTACTGCAGCTATGTTTGAAGCTAGAAAAGTACGAAATTCTTCTTCATTCATATTCACGGTGTGTCGAGTATTCGGTGCCATTTCCTTCAAAATAGTCAAATGGAACAAGTTAATCATACAGAATATTAAGAGTAGTTAATAGTATTTCGTAGCATAATATGAACTCATTTATAAAAGCTTTTTCTTCATATTAGCGTTTTATAAGTTTAAATTCGGGTAGTACCTACCCTTTAAGTTCATACTTAGTAGCTAATATACAATTCAACTACTATAATTCTATATGAAAAACTGATTATAATAATATTTCGCGTTCAAACTTTTGCATAATATTTTACAAACTTACAATACCGCTTATTTTACATATAGCATGAAATATAGCACACAATAAATTTGATACAAGATGGTTGTGAAGATAATTCTAGCTAGTACACAAGTCGTTCAGCAAAGGCAATAAAGAAACGTAATTCATACGTCCAGAAACAAGTCATGCATTCTGGTTTTACAAGCATAACTGTTATATATGTTGATAAGACAGCGTGTTGTAACGTTGTCAAAGGGACAAGGGTTACGTAATGTCCAACAGTCCCGTAACAATCTAAAAACCTCATTTCTTACCCCAATTACCGACTCCGTCACTTGTGGGAACGTTTTGTTTAATAGTTGTAGCCCGATGTTCTTGTTCTCACTTTGGTGAGAAGCGAACATTACTAATCCGTAAGCATAACATGCTTCTTTATGTTACATGTTAGCCGCTTTTTCTAAATCACGAAGTCCAATATTCGGATATATTGAGTCAAAATAATTTCTTAACCCATTGCGTAAAATAGCATTTGGGTTCCCCGCAATATATGCGTCAAAGTAAACACATCGTAACTTATGGATTTCCCAATGTGATATCCCCCATCTTTCGAACGAAAGCCTTTTATAAACCAAGGCATTCTTGGAACGTTCTTCGAATGTCTTACAAACTGATCTCGCCTTAAATAGTTGTGCCGAAGAATTCTGACAGACTCTAGACAAGATTTCATCAATCATATCTCCGGGTAGGTCTCTTAAAATATTGGGTTGTCTATCCATTTTGTGTTTTTATACTGTAAAATAGACAAGAGTTAGATTCATAAAAAAAATACTTATTAATACAAGCAATTTTTACATATATCATAAAGCATAAGCACACTATATTACATATATTACACCACACGAATACAACTATCTTATTCCGACTCGCTTGTTTCTTCTTCTTCGGTTTTGGTTCGTTTTGCCAAGTTTCTAGGGATATATGATGTTCCCCTAATACGAGCCGTCGTTTTCCACATTAGTTTAGAAAAACCTGGTGGTTTAGAGGTTCCCGGGTCATTGTTACAACTTAAGGACTTCGGGGGTTAACGATACATATAAAGTTCATCGGGGTTGGAATTAGATTTCTCTATTTTTATGCCCTTTCCCTTATTATTTTTTTTGCCTTTTTAAATTCAGTTGGGGTAATTTCTATAACATCATTGGAATTCTCGTCGGAATCCGATTCATCGGAGAATTGGTAATCCTCCCAATATTTTGCTTCCTTGGCGGAAACACCATTGACCATAATTAACCTTGGTCGGTTGGTTGAGAATTTTCTTTTACTTAACCGTTTTATTATTTCCCCCACCGGTTCTATTTCTTCATCCGGTTCCGATTCTTCTTCCGGTTCCGATTCTTCTTCCGGTTCCGACTCTTCTTCCGGTTCCTCTTCGGGAACTTATGAATCAGTCCACGAATCATTCCAATTTACATTTGACTCTTCATTATTATTAGGTGAGTCAATGGGACTTGTTCTAGAGGTAACATCTATCACATAATATCAAACGCGTTAAGAGATTAATATATCACATAATATTCACATGTTAAAAATATATAGTTTCCAACAAAAATTGTTAATCAATCATTTTTCAAGTAAACACGGTCAAAGTCCAGAATCACTAATGCATCCTAACAAACTCGATAAGACACACTAATGCAAAATTCTGGTTCTCTAAGACCAACGCTGTGATACCAACTGAAATGTCCCGTTCTTATTGATTAAAAACGTTCCATATTAATTGATTTCGTTGCGAGTTTTTGACCTCTATATGAGACGTTTTTTCAAAGACTGCATTCATTTTAAAACAAACCATAACCTTTATTTCATCAATAAAGGTTTAAAAAGCTTTACGTAGATTATCAAATAATGATAATCTAAAATATCCTGTTTACACACGACCATTACATAATGGTTTACAATACAAATATGTTACAACAAAATAAGTTTATTGAATGCAGTTTTTACACAATATCATACAAGCATGGACTCCAAATCTCATCCTTATTTAAGTATGCGACAGCGGAAGCTGTTAATAATCACCTTAGAATAAACATGCTTAAAACGTCAACAAAAATGTTGGTGAGTTATAGGTTTAACCTATATATATCAAATCATAATAATAGACCACAAGATTTCATATTTCAATACACATCCCATACATAGAGATAAAAATCATTCATATGGTGAACACCTGGTAGCCGACATTAACAAGATGCATATATAAGAATATCCCCATCATTCCGGGACACCCTTCGGATATGATATAAATTTCGAAGTACTAAAGCATCCGGTACTTTGGATGGGGTTTGTTAGGCCCAATAGATCTATCTTTAGGATTCGCGTCAATTAGGGTGTCTGTTCCCTAATTCTTAGATTACCAGACTTAATAAAAAGGGGCATATTCGATTTTGATAATTCAACCATATAATGTAGTTTCACGTACTTGTGTCTATTTTGTAAATCATTTATAAAACCTGCATGTATTCTCATCCCAAAAATATTAGATTTTAAAAGTGGGACTATAACTCACTTTCATAGATTTTTACTTCGTCGGGAAGTAAGGCTTGGCCACTGGTTGATTCACGAACCTATAACAATATATACATATATATCAAAGTATGTTCAAAATATATTTACAACACTTTTAATATATTTTGATGTTTTAAGTTTATTAAGTCAGTTGTCCTCGTTAGTAACCTACAACTAGTTGTCCACAGTTAGATGTACAGAAATAAATCGATAAATATTATCTTGAATCAATCCACGACCCAGTGTATACGTATCTCAGTATTGATCCCAACTCAAACTATATATATTTTGGAATCAACCTCAACCCTGTATAGCTAACTCCAACATTCACATATAGAGTGTCTATGGTTGTTCCGAAATATATATAGATGTGTCGACATGATAGGTCGAAACATTGTATACGTGTCTATGGTATCTCAAGATTACATAATATACAATACAAGTTGATTAAGTTATGGTTGGAATAGATTTGTTACCAATTTTCACGTAGCTAAAATGAGAAAAATTATCCAATCTTGTTTTACCCATAACTTCTTCATTTTAAATCCGTTTTGAGTGAATCAAATTGCTATGGTTTCATATTGAACTCTATTTTATGAATATAAACAGAAAATGTATAGGTTTATAGTCGTAAAAATAAGTTACAAGTCATTTTTGTAAAGGTAGTCATTTCAGTCGAAAGAACGACGTCTAGATGACCATTTTAGAAAACATACTTCCACTTTGAGTTTAACCATAATTTTTGGATATAGTTTCATGTTCATAATAAAAATCATTTTCTCAGAATAACAACTTTTAAATCAAAGTTTATCATAGTTTTTAATTAACTAACCCAAAACAGCCCGCGGTGTTACTACGACGGCGTAAATCCGGTTTTACGGTGTTTTTCGTGTTTCCAGGTTTTAAATCATTAAGTTAGCATATCATATAGATATAGAACATGTGTTTAGTTGATTTTAAAAGTCAAGTTAGAAGGATTAACTTTTGTTTGCGAACAAGTTTAGAATTAACTAAACTATGTTCTAGTGATTACAAGTTTAAACCTTCGAATAAGATAGCTTTATATGTATGAATCGAATGATGTTATGAACATCATTACTACCTTAAGTTCCTTGGATAAACCTACTGGAAAAGAGAAAAATGGATCTAGCTTCAACGGATCCTTACATGGCTCGAAGTTCTTGAAGCAGAATCATGACACGAAAACAAGTTCAAGTAAGATCATCACTTGAAATAAGATTATTATAGTTATAGAAATTGAACCAAAGTTTGAATATGATTATTACCTTGTATTAGAATGATAACCTACTGTAAGAAACAAAGATTTCTTGATGTTGGATGATCACCTTACAAGATTGGAAGTGAGCTAGCAAACTTGAAAGTATTCTTGATTTTATGTAACTAGAACTTGTAGAATTTATGAAGAACACTTAGAACTTGAAGATAGAACTTGAGAGAGATCAATTAGATGAAGAAAATTTAAGAATGAAAGTGTTTGTAGGTGTTTTTGGTCGTTGGTGTATGGATTAGATATAAAGGATATGTAATTTTGTTTTCATGTAAATAAGTCATGAATGATTACTCATATTTTTGTAATTTTATGAGATATTTCATGCTTGTTGCCAAATGATGGTTCCCACATGTGTTAGGTGACTCACATGGGCTTCTAAGAGCTGATCATTGGAGTGTATATACCAATAGTACATACATCTAAAAGCTGTGTATTGTACGAGTACGAATACGGGTGCATACGAGTAGAATTGTTGATGAAACTGAACGAGGATGTAATTATAAGCATTTTTGTTAAGTAGAAGTATTTTGATAAGTGTATTGAAGTCTTTCAAAAGTGTATAAATACATATTAAAATACTACATGTATATACATTTTAACTGAGTCGTTAAGTCATCGTTAGTCGTTACATGTAAGTGTTGTTTTGAAACCTTTAGGTTAACGATCTTGTTAAATGTTGTTAACCCAATGTTGATAATATCAAATGAGATTTTAAATTATTATATTATCATGATATTATCATGTATGAATATCTCTTAATATGATATATATATATACATTAAATGTCTTTACAACGATAATCGTTACATATATGTCTCGTTTAAAAATCATTAAGTTAGTAGTCTTGTTTTTACATATGTAGTTCATTGTTAATATACTTAATGATATGTTTACTTATCATAGTATCATGTTAACTATATATATATATCCATATATATGTCATCATATAGTTTTTACAAGTTTTAACGTTCGTGAATCACCGGTCAACTTGGGTGGTCAATTGTCTATATGAAACATATTTCAATTAATCAAGTCTTAACAAGTTTGATTGCTTAACATGTTGGAAACATTTAATCATGTAAATATCAATCTCAATTAATGTATATATAAACATGGAAAAGTTCGGGTCACTACAAAAGACCCATTTTGTTAGTATTTTGGGGATTTTGGGTGAATATGGGTTATGAAGGCTCATTGATGACTAACCTAGGGTTTGAATGTGTTAATTGGACTTTTGAGTCTTAAATTTAGTTAGTTAGTGCTAGAACACTTTAATAATATGTAAATGGGTGTTATTGGGTATGGATGACCCAAATAGGTGTGTTGACCTTGAAATGGGTCAAATGAGTCTTTAATGACCTAAGTGGCCTAGCAATTATGAAAACGAGTTAGCCTTGTGAGCTAAATGTGTTTTAAACCCATCTTGACGAATGATTAGGGTTTTGGTGTGTGTTGACCCAATTTAGGGTTAAGGGTGCAAATGGGTTGAAATTGCACCATTGGGTCAAAATGGCTTAGAATGGTGAAAGGGTTTGGTTGACCGACTTGAGTTTGCGTTTGATGATGTGTATAATATGATAGGTACGTTACTTTGAGGTCTTGCAAGCTCGGGTATCTTTTCACAAGACTTTGAGGTGAGTGGAATAATTATATGCGTATGTATATAATGTATCTATTTGTTGTAGCGTGAAAGGTGTAGTGTCGAGGTGTTAAGACACCACGTTTCACGTGAAGAGTGTAGCATCGAGGTGTTAAGATGCCACTCGGGTGTAGCATCGAGGTGTTAAGATGCCACCTAGGAGTGTAGTGTCGAGGTGTTAAGACACCACTCCGTAAAATAATGAGTGATGCATCGAGGTGTTAAGATGCCACTCGGGGTGATGTGCCGAGGTGTTAAGGTGCCACCCTAGGGGTTAGTGGTGCGAGGTGTTAAGTGCCCTAACGGATGTTGTGAACACCGATGGCGTTTTCGCGAGCGCCGTTCCCTTGTACTATTGGTTAACCATGGTTATTTGTGTTGTAAGCATATTATAATATTCGAGTTATATTCCTATGTGGTTGTTATGCTAGCTTGTGGTATTGGAGATTTATAGCTTGCTATTGTGACGATAAGCTAAATGTGTATGCTAGCGTGTTTGCGGTTTGGTGTGTAAGTGTATGCAAGTAGGTATAATTATATATATATTCGTATAATTATTGCATTCACTAAGCTTTGCTTACCGTCTCGTTGTTTACCATTTTATAGGTTCGGTTTTGGACAAGGGTAAGGGCATCGTTTTAGACTAGAGATCCCGCTTGATGCTAGGGGATGCTTTTGGCTTTAGTAGCTCTTGGAGTTTGTGTAGTGACCCGAACTTTTCCATGTTTATATATATTAATTGAGATTGATATTTACATGATTAAATGTTTCCAACATGTTAAGCAATCAAACTTGTTAAGACTTGATTAATTGAAATATGTTTCATATAGACAATTGACCACCCAAGTTGACCGGTGATTCACGAACGTTAAAACTTGTAAAAACTATATGATGACATATATATGGATATATATATAGTTAACATGATACTATGATAAGTAAACATATCATTAAGTATATTAACAATGAACTACATATGTAAAAACAAGACTACTAACTTAATGATTTTTAAACGAGACATATATGTAACGATTATCGTTGTAAAGACATTTAATGTATATATATCATATTAAGAGATATTCATACATGATAATATCATGATAATATAATAATTTAAAATCTCATTTGATATTATAAACATTGGGTTAACAACATTTAACAAGATCGTTAACCTAAAGGTTTCAAAACAACACTTACATGTAACGACTAACGATGACTTAACGACTCAGTTAAAATGTATATACATGTAGTGTTTTAATATGTATTTATACACTTTTGAAAGACTTCAATACACTTATCAAAATACTTCTACTTAACAAAAATGCTTACAGTTACATCCTCGTTCAGTTACATCAACAATTCTACTCGTATGCACCCGTATTCGTACTCGTACAATACACAGCTTTTAGATGTATGTACTATTTTTAGATGTATGTACTATTGGTATATACACTCCAATGATCAGCTCTTAGCAGCCCATGTGAGTCACCTAACGCATGTGGGAACCATCATTTGGCAACTAGCATGAAATATCTCATAAAATTACAAAAATATGAGTAATCATTCATGACTTATTTACATGAAAACAAAATTACATATCCTTTATATCTAATCCATACACCAACGACCAAAAACACCTACAAACACTTTCATTCTTCAATTTTCTTCATCTAATTGATCTCTCTCAAGTTCTATCTTCAAGTTCTAAGTGTTTTTCATATATTCTACAAGTTCTAGTTACATAAAATCAAGAATACTTTCAAGTTTGCTAGCTCACTTTCAATCTTGTAAGGTGATCATACAACCTAAAGAAATCTTTGTTTCTTACATTAGGTTATCATTCTAATACAAGGTAATAATCATATTCAAACTTTGGTTCAATTTCTATAACTATAACAATCTTATTTCAAGTGATGATCTTAGTTGAACTTGTTTTCATGTCATGATTCTGCTTCAAGAACTTCGAGCCATCCAAGGATCCGTTGAAGCTAGATATATTTTTCTCTTTTCCAGTAGGTTTATCCAAGGAACTTAAGGTAGTAATGATGTTCATAACATCATTCGATTCATACATATAAAGCTATCTTATTCGAAGGTTTAAACTTGTAATCACTAGAACATAGTTTAGTTAATTCTAAACTTGTTCGCAAACAAAAGTTAATCCTTCTAACTTGACTTTTAAAATCAACTAAACACATGTTCTATATCTATATGATATGCTAACTTAATGATTTAAAACCTGGAAACACGAAAAACACCGTAAAACCGGATTTACGCCGTCGTAGTAACACCGCGGGCTGTTTTGGGTTAGTTAATTAAAAACTATGATAAACTTTGATTTAAAAGTTGTTATTCTGAGAAAATGATTTTTATTATGAACAAGAAACTATATCCAAAAATTATGGTTAAACTCAAAGTGGAAGTATGTTTTTAAAAATGGTCATCTTGACGTCGTTCTTTCGACTGAAATGACTACCTTTACAAAAATGACTTGTAACTTATTTTTCCGACTATAAACCTATACTTTTTCTGTTTAGATTCATAAAATAGAGTTTAATATGAAACCATAGCAATTTGATTCACTCAAAATGGATTTAAAATGAAGAAGTTATGGGTAAAACAAGATTGGATAATTTTTCTCATTTTAGCTACGTGAAAATTGGTAACAAATCTATTCCAACCATAACTTAATCAACTTGTATTGTATATTATGTAATCTTGAGATACCATAGACACGTATACAATGTTTCGACCTATCATGTCGACACATCTATATATATTTCGAAACAACCATAGATACTCTATATGTGAATGTTGGAGTTAGCTATACAGGGTTGAGGTTGATTCCAAAATATATATAGTTTGAGTTGTGATCAATACTGAGATACGTATACACTGGGTCGTGGATTGATTCAAGATAATATTTATCGATTTATTTCTGTACATCTAACTGTGGACAACTAGTTGTAGGTTACTAACGAGGACAGCTGACTTAATAAACTTAAAACATCAAAATATATTAAAAGTGTTGTAAATATATTTTGAACATACTTTGATATATATGTATATATTGTTATAGGTTCGTGAATCAACCAGTGGCCAAGTCTTACTTACCGACGAAGTAAAAATATGTGAAAGTGAGTTATAGCCCCACTTTTAAAATCTAATATTTTTGGGATGAGAATACATGCAGGTTTTATAAATGATTTACAAAATAGACACAAGTACGTGAAACTACATTCTATGGTTGAATTATCGAAATCGAATATGCCCCTTTTTATTAAGTCTGGTAATCTAAGAATTAGGGAACAGACACCCTAATTGACGCGAATCCTAAAGATAGATCTATCGGGCCCAACAAGCCCCATCCAAAGTACCGGATGCTTTAGTACTTCGAAATTTATATCATGTCCGAAGGAGGATCCCGGAATGATGGGGATATTCTTATATATGCATCTTGTTAATGTCGGTTACCAGGTGTTCACCATATGAATGATTTTTATCTCTATGTATGGGATGTGTATTGAAATATGAAATCTTGTGGTCTATTATTATGATTTGATATATATAGGTTAAACCTATAACTCACCAACATTTTTGTTGACGTTTTAAGCATGTTTATTCTCAGGTGATTATTAAGAGCTTCCGCTGTCGTATACTTAAATAAGGACGAGATTTGGAGTCCATGCTTGTATGATATTGTGTAAAAACTGCATTCAAGAAACTTATTTTGTTGTAACATATTTGTATTGTAAACCATTATGTAATGGTCGTGTGTAAACAAGATATTTTAGATTATTATTATTTGATAATCTACGTAAAGCTTTTTAAAACCTTTATCTATGAAATAAAGGTTATGGTTTGTTTTAAAAATGAATGCAGTCTTTGAAAAACGTCTCATATAGAGGTCAAAACCTCGCAACGAAATCAATTAATATGGAACGTTTTTAATCAATAAGAACGGGACATTTCAGTTGGTATCCGAGTGCTGGTCTTAGAGAACCAGAATTTTGCATTAGTGTGTCTTATCGAGTTTGTTAGGATGCATTAGTGAGTCTGGACTTCGACCGTGTTTACTTGAAAAATGATTGCTTAACAAATTTTGTTGGAAACTATATATTTTTAACATGTGAATATTATGTGATATATTAATCTCTTAACGCGTTTGATATTATGTGATAGATGTCTACCTCTAGAACAAGTCCCATTGACTCACCTAATAATAATGAAGAGTCAAATGTAAATTGGAATGATTCGTGGACTGATTCACAAGTTCCCGAAGAGGAACCGGAAGAAGAGTCGGAACCGGAAGAAGAATCGGAACCGGAAGAAGAATCGGAACCGGATGAAGAAATAGAACCGGTGGGGGAAATAATAAAACGGTTAAGTAAAATAAAATCCTCAACCAACCGACCAAGGTTAATTATGGTCAATGGTGTTTCCGCCAAGGAAGCAAAATATTGGGAGGATTACCAATTCTCCGATGAATCGGATTCCGACGAGAATTCTGATGATATTATAGAAATTACCCCAACTGAATTTAAAAAGGCAAAAAAAAATAATAAGGGAAAGGGCATAAAAATAGAGAAATCCAATTCCAACCCCGATGAACTTTATATGTATCGTCAACTCCCGAAGTCCTTAAGTTGTAACAATGACCCGGGAACCTCTAAACCACCAGGTTTTTCTAAACCAATGTGGAAAACGACGGCTCGTATTAGGGGAACATCATATATCCCTAGAAACTTGGCAAAACGAACCAAAACCGAAGAAGAAGAAACAAGCGAGTCGGAATAAGATAGTTGTATTCGTGTGGTGTAATATATGTAATATAGTGTGCTTATGCTTTATGATATATGTAAAAATTGCTTGTATTAATAAGTATTTTTTTTTATGAATCTAACTCTTGTCTATTTTACAGTATAAAAACACAAAATGGATAGACAACCCAATATTTTAAGAGACCTACCCGGAGACATGATTGATGAAATCTTGTCTAGAGTCGGTCAGAATTCTTCGGCACAACTATTTAAGGCGAGATTAGTTTGTAAGACATTCGAAGAATGTTCCAAGAATGCCTTGGTTTATAAAAGACTTTCGTTCGAAAGATGGGGGATATCACATTGGGAAATCGATAAGTTACGATGTGTTTACTTTGACGCATATATTGCGGGGAACCCAAATGCTATTTTACGCAATGGGTTAAGAAGTTATTTTGACTCAATATATCTGAATATTGGACTTCGTGATTTAGAAAAAGCGGCTAACATGCAACATAAAGAAGCATGTTATGCTTACGGATTAGTAATGTTCGCTTCTCACCAAAGTGAGAACAAGAACATCGGGATACAACTATTAAACAAAACGTTTCCACAAGTGATGGAGTCGGTAATTGGGGTAATAAATGAGGTTTTTAAATTGTTACAGGACTGTTGGACATTACGTAACCCTCGTCCCTTTGACGACGTTACAACACGCTGTCTTATCAACGGCCATAACGGTTATGTTCCACAAGACCAAGGATGGGAAGTAATCCTAATAAAACCAGAATGCATGACTTGTTTCTGGACGTATGAATTACGTGTCTTTATTGCCTTTACCGAACGACTTGTGTACTAGCTAGAATTATCTTCACAACCATCTTGTATCAAATTTATTGTGTGCTATATTTCATGCTATATGTAAAATAAGCGGTATTGTAAGTTTGTAAAATATTGTGTAAAAGTTTGAACGTGAAATATTATTATAATCAGTTTTTCATATAGAATTGTAGTAGTTGAATTGTATAGTAGCTACTAAGTATGAACTTAACGGGTACGTACTACCCGAATTTAAACTTATAAAACGCTAATATGAAGAAAAAGCTTTTATAAATGAGTTCATATTATGCTACGAAATACTATTAACTACTCTTAATATTCTGTATGATTAACTTGTTCTATTTGACTATTTTGAAGGAAATGGCACCGACTACTCGACACACCGTGAATATGAATGAAGAGGAATTCCGTACTTTTCTAGCTTCAAACATAGCCGCAGTACAGGCTGCGATACATACCAACAATAACCTTGGATCTAGCAGTACAGGAAATCGTGTAGGATGCACCTACAAAGAATTCACTGCCTGCAAACCTTTGGAATTTGATGGAACCGAAGGACCGATCGGATTGAAACGGTGGACCGAGAAGGTCGAATCGGTGTTTGCCATAAGTAAGTGTACTGAAGAGGACAAAGTGAAGTACGCTACGCATACCTTCACAGGTTATGCGTTAACATGGTGGAATACCTATCTAGAGCAAGTGGGACAAGACGATGCGTACGCACTACCGTGGTCAGCATTCAAGCACTTGATGAACGAGAAGTACCGTCCCAGAACCGAGGTCAATAAGCTCAAGACAGAACTTAGAGGGTTACGAACCCAAGGATTTGATATTACCACGTACGAAAGACGATTCACAGAATTGTGCCTATTGTGTCCGGGAGCATTCGAAGATGAGGAAGAGAAGATCGACGCGTTTGTGAAAGGATTATCGGAAAGAATCCAAGAAGATATAAGTTCACACGAGCCCGCCTCCATACAACAGGCATGTAGAATGGCTCACAAACTAGTGAACCAGATTGAAGAAAGAATTAAAGAACAGACTGCTGAAGAGGCCAATGTGAAGCAAGTTAAAAGAAAGTGGGAGGAAAACGGTGATAAGAATCACCAATACAACAACAACAGCAATTACAACAATAATCGCAACAATTATCCCAACAATCGCAACATCAATCGCAACTACAACAAATGGCCCAACAACAACAACAACAACAACAACAACAACAACAACAACAGCAACTACAACAATCATCCTAACAATAATAATAACCGCAACAACAACAACAATCAGAAGCAGCTATGCCAAAGGTGTGAAAAGTATCACTCGGGGTTCTGCACCAAATTTTGCAACAAGTGTAAAAGAAATGGTCATAGCGCGGCGAAGTGTGAGGTCTACGAACTAGGGGTTAACAGAACGAAAGGAACAAATGGTGTCGGAACGAGTAATGGAGGAGCAAGTAGTGTCGGAGCAAGTTATGCCAATGTAGTTTGTTATAAATGTGGAAAACCGGGCCACATTATTAGAAATTTGCCCGAACCAGGAGAACATGAATGGACAAGGCCGCGGAAGAGTTTTCAATATTAATGCGGCAGAGGCACAGGAAGACCCGGAGCTTGTTACAGGTACGTTTCTTATTGCCAATAAATCTGCTTACGTTTTATTTGATTCGGGAGCGGATAGAAGCTATATGAGTAGAGATTTTTGTGCTAAATTAAGTTGTCTATTGACGCCTTTGGATAGTAAATTTTTACTCGAATTAGCAAATGGTAAATTAATTTCAGCAGATAATATATGTCGGAATTGAGAAATTAAACTGGTTAGCGTAACATTTAAGATTGATTTGATACCAGTAGAGGTAGGGAGTTTTGATGTGATAATCGGTATGGACTGGTTGAAAGAAGTGAAAGCAGAGATCGTTTGTTACAAAAATGCAATTTGCATTATACGAGAAAAAGGAAAACCCTTAATGGTGTACGGAGAAAAGGGCAACACGAAGCTACATCTTATTAGTAATTTGAAGGCACAAAAACTAATAAGAAAAGGTTGCTATGCTGTCCTAGCACACGTCGAGAAAGTACAAACTAAAGAAAAGAGCATCAATGATGTTTCCATTGCAAAGGAATTTCCCGATGTATTTCCGAAAGAATTACCGGGATTACCCCCACATCGATCCGTTGAATTTCAAATAGATCTTGTACCAGGAGCTGCACCAATAGCTCATGCTCCTTACAGACTCGCACCCAGCGAGATGAAAGAACTGCAAAGCCAATTACAAGTACTTTTAGAGCGTGGTTTCATTCGACCAAGCACATCACCGTGGGGAGCTCCTGTTTTGTTTGTCAAGAAGAAAGATGGTACATTCAGGTTGTGTATCGAATACCGAGAGTTGAATAAACTTACCATCAAGAACCGCTACCCACTACCGAGAATCGAAGACTTATTTGATCAACTACAAGGCTCGTCTGTTTATTCAAAGATTGACTTACGTTCCGGGTATCATCAAATGCGGGTGAAAGAAGATGATATTCCAAAGACTGCTTTCAGAACACGTTATGGTCATTAGGAGTTTATGGTCATGCCGTTTGGTTTAACTAATGCACCAGCTGTGTTCATGGACCTTATGAACCGAGTGTGTGGACCATACCTTGACAAGTTTGTCATTGTTTTCATTGATGACATACTTATTTACTCAAAGAATGACCAAGAACACGGTGAACATTTGAGAAAAGTGTTAGAATTATTGAGGAAGGAAGAATTGTACGCTAAGTTTTCAAAGTGTGCATTTTGGTTGGAAGAAGTTCAATTCCTCGATCACATAGTGAACAAAGTGGGAAACCCCGAAAACTGTTGAAAACTGGGAAACCCCGAAAACTCCAAAACACATACGCCAATTTTTAGGACTAGCTGATTACTACAGAAGGTTCATCCAAGACTTTTCCAGAATAGCAAAACCCTTGACTGCATTAACGCATAACGGGAAGAAATTTGAATGGAATGATGAACAAGAGAAAGCGTTTCAGTTATTGAAGAAAAAGCTAACTACGGAACCTATATTGTCATGGCCTGAAGGGAATGATAATTTTGTGATTTATTGTGACGCATCAAAGCAAGGTCTCGGTTGTGTATTAATGCAACGAATGAAGGTGATTGCTTATGCGTCTAGACAATTGAAGATTCACGAACAAAATTATACGACGCATGATTTGGAATTAGGCGCGGTTGTTTTTGCATTAAAGACTTGGAGGCACTGCTTATATGGGGTCAAAAGTATTATATATACCGACCACAAAAGTCTTCAACACATATTTAATCAGAAACAACTGAATATGAGGCAGCGTAGGTGGATTGAATTATTGAATGATTACGACTTTGAGATTCGTTACCACCCGGGGAAGGCAAATGTGGTAGCTGATGCCTTGAGCAGGAAGGACAGAGAACCCATTCAAGTAAAATCTATGAATATAATGATTCATAATAACCTTACTACTCAAATAAAGGAGGCGCAACAAGGAGTTTTAAAAGAGGGAAATTTAAAGGATGAAATACCCAAAGGATCGGAGAAGCATCTTAATATTCGGGAAGACGGAACCCGGTATAGGGCTGAAAGGATTTGGGTACCAAAATTTAGAGATATGAGAGAAATGGTACTTAGAGAAGCTCATAAAACTAGATACTCAATACATCCTGGAACGGGGAAGATGTACAAGGATCTCAAGAAACATTTTTGGTGGCCGGGTATGAAAGCCGATGTTGCTAAATACGTAGGAGAATGTTTGATGTGTTCTAAGGTCAAAGCTGAGCATCAGAAACCATCAGGTCTACTTCAACAACCCGAAATCCCGGAATGGAAATGGGAAAACATTACCATGGATTTCATCACTAAATTGCCAAGGACTGTAAGTGGTTTTGATACTATTTGGGTAATAGTTGATCGTCTCACCAAATCAGCACACTTCCTGCCAATAAGAGAAGATGACAAGATGGAGATGTTAGCACGACTGTATTTGAAGGAAGTCGTCTCCAGACATGGAATACCAATCTCTATTATCTCTGATAGGGATGGCAGATTTATTTCAAGATTCTGGCAGACATTACAGCAAGCATTAGGAACTCGTCTAGACATGAGTACTGCCTATCATCCACAAACTGATGGGCAGAGCAAATGGACGATACAAACGCTTGAAGAATGCTACGAGCATGTGTTATTGATTTCGGAAACAGTTGGGATCGACATCTACCGTTAGCAGAATTTTCCTACAACAACACCTACCATTCAAGCATTGAGATGGCGCCATTTGAAGCACTTTATGGTAGAAAGTGCAGGACTCCGATTTGTTGGAGTGAAGTGGGAGATAGACAGATTACGGGTCCGGAGATTATACAAGAAACTACCGAGAAGATCATCCAAATTCAACAACGGTTGAAAACCGCCCAAAGTCGACAAAAGAGCTACGATGACATTAAAAGAAAAGATATAGAATTTGAAATTGGAGAGATGGTCATGCTTAAAGTTGCACCTTGGAAAGGCGTTGTTCGATTTTGAAAGGACCCGTTCATATACATTATAAACGATTCACAATAGTTGATTACATCGCGAGGTATTTGACCTCTATATGATACATTTTACAAACATTGCATTCGTTTTTAAAAGACAAACTTTCTTTACAACGAAAGTTGACGGCATGCACACCATTTCATAATACATCCAACTATAATTGGCTTAATAATAATCTTGATGAACTCAATGACTCGAATGCAACGTCTTTCAAAATATGCCATGAATGACTCCAAGTAATATCCTTAAAATGAGCTAATGCACAGCGGAAGATTTCTTTAATACCTGAGAATAAACATGCTTTAAAGTGTCAACCAAAAGGTTGGTGAGTTCACAGGTTTATCATAACAATCATTTCAATATATTAATAGACCACAAGATTTCCGTTTATAAATATATGTACACTCGCAAGTGTATAAAAGTATTCTATAAGTTGTAGGCACCCGGTAACAAGCCTTAACGTTCATGTTTTACCCTCTGAAGTACACCAGATCAGGTGTGTTTAAAATAACCTCGAAGTACTAAAGCATCCCATAGTCAGGATGGGGTTTGTCAGGCCCAATAGATCTATCTTTAGGATTCGCACCTACCGTACATAGACAAGTAGTTTAATGTTACCAAGCTAAGAGTATATTTCTGGTTTAAACCCACGTAGAATTAGTTTTCGTACTTGTGCCTATTTCGTAAAACATTTATAAAAACAGCGCATGTATTCTCAGTCCCAAAAATATATATAAAAGGGAGCAAATGAAACTCACAATACTGCATTTCGTAGTAAAAATACATATAACATCATTTAATAAGTGCAAGGTTGGCCTCGGATTCACGAACGTATCAATATTGAGATTCAATATTGCAGGAAAGTACGTAGACGCAACGGAGATGATAAACACTAGATTGACCTCACGAGCATACCCATGAACCATACCCATCACCTCCATAGCTATAACCCACAATTTCCTTAGCTTCGACTCATTCAAAAAAAACTATTTTGAAATCACTCGGACAGCACTCCGTCATAATATTTTATGTATACTAATAATATCTTGAAATAATACAGAGCAAATATATATATATATATATATATATATATATATATATATATATATATATATATATATATATATATATATATATATATATATATATATATATATATATATATATATATATATATATATATATATATATCAATTGAGAGAGTTTAGAGAAATATATTTTCAAGTTTCTATGAAATAATGAAATCTATTGAATTCTATTTATAATAGATTTTTGAATTATAAAAGTGAATTATTAAAGTATGAATTATTAAAGTGAATTATTAAAGTATGAATTATTAAAGTGAATTATTAAAGTATGAATTATTAAAGTGAATTATTAAAGTATGAATTATTAAAGTGAATTATTAAAGTATGAATTATTAAAGTGAATTATTAAAGTATGAATTATTAAAGTTAAAGTAAAGTAAAATTAAAATAAAGGTAAAGTTAAAGTATAGTAAAAGTATAAAAAACTATGTGTGTATAATACTCGTATAGATATATATAATATTAATTTAAATCGTTATATATATTTAATGAAATAAAATATAAATATCGTTATATTTATTATACTGGTTAAGTAATGAGTTGTCAAAAGTGATTCTAGATATTTATAAAAGTTATATACGTTTTAATAATAAAGTTCTTTTTAAACTGAAAACGTCTTTGTACTTTTGAAAATAGATTAATAGAATATTATGGAAACCAATTCTCCACTAACTTTTGTCTAACTTTCGTAAATGACACTTTTTGTTTTTATTTATAAATAGCTTTACAAATTATTCTGAATATCGTTAAGAGGAATAGATTTTCTCAAATCATAGTGGACCTCTCAACAGAGACTTGTAATCATAATTTAATGTTTCTGATAATTCAATCGTTTGATATATTTTTTTTCGTCGAAAATCATATTGAAACAAATACGTTCGTGTAAAGTATTATACGTTTAATACTTTATTAATATTCTCAAGTTATAATATATATATATACATATACATATCTATTTATATATAACGGTTCGTGAATCGTCGGAATTTGGTCGAGGTTATAATGAATGTATGAACACAGTTTAAAATTCTTGAGATTTAACTTAACAAACTTTGCTTATCGTGTCTGAATAATATAAAGATTAAAGTTTAAATTTGGTCGGAAATTTCCGGGTCGTCACAGTACCTACCCGTTAAAGAAATTTCGTCCCCGAAATTTGATAGAGGTCGTCATGACTAACAATGAGAATGTTATTATAACGATTATAGAGTTTTATCATGTTCAAGAAGAATGGATAAAATAATTCGATTACTCGAAGCGTAAGAGTGAAGTTATCGTAAATGAATGAAATAAGATAATAGTGATTCGTCGTATCTTTTGACTTCATCACGATTGATCTCCGAAAAGAAAATCTTTGTAATCTATATTAGATTTGATTATTCGGCGATTAAGGAAATTATGATCCTCTTCGAATTAATGCGATAATCAATTTTGATTTCTCTGTCAGATATTTCACTATAAATCCACCTCATTTGTTTTCTTACAACTCACACCTTCTCAACTCATATTTTAAAGTATTTGTCAATATGCTTCATCCAGTGCTGATTCTTGATATACTCCTCACTTTCATATCTGTCGCTCTTCTTTTTCATCTGCCTCCGGAAGAATCTATTTACTTCTACTATACTCTTGGTTTTATAGTGTTTTTAGTTCTCCCGTGTCTTTATATTGCTATATGCATTGATATATACGGTTTGTGATTTCTGGGTTGTTGTTGGGTTTTATATCTTCCCTTATATTTCAAAGTCCTTGCTTCTTCTATAATCATTGTCATCCACAGTTAATGCTCTCTTCTATTTGCTATGATTTATACTCCCATTTCTAGTTCGGAGCTTTGTCCTTCCGTTTCTTCTTCTTGCGATTAAGCACCGCTTGTAATGGTCCAGAATTCGCAGATATAAATTTCGGAATGAACATTGTTAATGTTCTAGGAAGGAAATTGTAATGACACGATCTTGACTTGTCAAATTACCAGAATACCTCGGAAAAGGCCGAATCATCAAGAAATATTTTCTTGATATTTAGAGATCAAAGAGAATACAAGAGTCGTGTAACATAGCACATGATGACGTTATGATCTGTGAATCATCATGTTTCATTTAGAAACTCAGCATGAATTACTGTAATATAATCACGTTGATCAAGCGTCATTATATTATACTAACTCATGCTTCAGCTCCCAACACTTCTTCAAGAATATTCCTATTTTAAACTCGAATGTTTCAGAATTTAGAAACTAAAATAGTTTCTTTTATGATATAATACAGATAGCGCGAAGAGGTAAATGATTTCTATTTAAGAATAATTATAAAAATATCTTCAGAAGTATGGATGATATTTATAATGAAAGATACGATGATATCTTAGAATGTCTAATATCAGAGGATGATGAAGGATATTGTTCGCAAGGGTTTAGAGTCAGGAGTAAGGTATTCGTTAATGACTTCATCAAGTACTGAATCATTTGGATTCTTTGAAGGCAGGTTCAGCCTTTGTGATTTGTCCACAGCCTCATTCATACTTTGCTCAATCCGTTTTCCAGTTCCAAAGCTTCTCTTTTTCTGAGCTTTGCCAATATACTATCCTTTATCATCCAACTTTTTACTGTTAAGGTCGTTTACAGTTTTTGCTGCTTCATCGGCATTTTTCAAAATTTTGAGAACTGGTTCGCAGTTTAGGGTGTTTTTCAGAAATTTCTCATTCAAAGAATGTAAGTCTTGGAGGTAGACGTTGTGTGTATATGTAATTGTTGATGTAGACATGCTGCGAGGTTTCAAAATACTGATTGCTGATTCTCAATAATTGGTATGGCAATTCTTGTTATAAGGTACGAATGAGTATATGATAGGGTTTCGATAATTATAATGATTTTTTTTTTGGGAAAGTCAAAGATCAATGAAGTTGTTGGTAAGTTTATTGCTAATGTGGTGAATATAAACGATTCCCCGGTAACGTTGGCGAAAGGGCAACGTATCTATCGAGGTTATAATAAGACTGTTTTGATTGAGAAGTCGAAGATGACTTGCTGGAGCTGTGACAAAACTGTCTATTTTGAAACGAAATTGAAAAGTTATTTTAGCTAGTAAATGCCAAAGGGTCTAACACGGATACGTGTCGAACTATGACTTGGGTTTTGAGAGTTTTCCAGGTGTATAACTGTGGGTAACATGTGGTTGGATCATCATCTCGATTGTTCCTTAGTTGAAGTGTCTTCAGGAATTTCGAAGGGTTTGAGCACATATTGTAATCGTTAATACATATGATGTTCTAACACAGTTTTGAAGTCAAAGTATAGCTTTGAAAGATATAGGAATCTAAGAGTGATGATACTGGTTATATTTCGAATTGAATTATGCGATTTCAAAATCAGAATATGTAATTGAATTTGAATGAGTATGATTGTTTTGATTTATATGAAAGAATGGATATTGTTGTGAAAGTAGGGAGTATAGTTGATGATTGCTGAATCAGTTTCGAAAAATGTAATATATTAATTGTGAATTTATATATCTCTCGGGTATTACCTACCCGTTAAAAAAATTTTCACAATTAATATTTTGTACAAAAGAAGTTTATTACAGTCTTTATGAAAATATATGTGTATATTTTCTTTAGATGTAATATAGATTTAATGAGTTAATATTAAATTAAACTCATTTGTTTTATGGTTGGAACTAGAATTGAGTAATCCCTAAAACTTTATAAATTGCATAAGTATTTCTTCAATAATATTGAAATTATGAATCATTACTTTGTTATTTGTTGGTTTTCGTGAAATTCTTGTGAACTTCGCAAGGTACGAATGATGTTATTTGAAAAGTTTCGAGTACATCGATGATGAAAGCATAAAATCAAACATATATTCGAATAATACACTTGATTTATTATAAATTGGATTTTTTATTGAATTGAGACAGAGATTGTAATTAACGATGGTTAAGTTGCGGACGAAGGACGTACATCATTGCATATTTGTAATATGAATTAACCGAGTAGTTAAGATTCACACATAATAGCTTAGTACGGGAAGATTTATTATGGTTTAAAAATTTATACATATAAAATATACATATAAATCTTTCGATTGGAAATGAGTTAATACTTCATAACTCGTTGATACAATATATTTGTTGTTGATTCGTAATGATGTCCACAATGATTCTTGAACTGACAGAGTTTGTGATGTTACAGGTGTTGTTGATTCTGACGATACTGACGGCACTGACTGTGTTGATGATGCTACGGTCCTGTTGATGCTGTTGGTAAAACAATTCTAGCTTGTAAATCGTACACCATTTTCGATCAAAGTTTCTACTCTACCATCTCCGTTCACTCATCCGATTTACGGTCAGAATTAAATAATCTCTAAGATTTTGGAGATTACATAACTGCCGCAGAGATATCTCTTCAATGAAGTTTATGAATTAATACTTCATCGTTTGTTGTTGTTGATATTCCTGGATATTTACAGGGCGTATGACGTTGATGTTTGAGATACATATTGTGATGTTGCGGTGTGGGATGTGGATGTTGTTGTTGGCGGTGGTGATGGTACTGTTGGTGTTGCTGATGGTGGTACTGTTTATGCTGCTAGTGCTGCTGCTAGTGTTTGTAACCTTTACACCATATTCTCCAAAGCCACTACCCGAGCGCGAAGCTCGTTGACTTCTTCTATTACACCGGGGTGATTGTCGGTTCACACGAGCGGATAAATAAAATCTAGAATTTGGTGTAGTATGTAATCGTGACGAGATACTCTAGAAATAAGAGAGAAAATGGTGTTTCGGATAGGTTCGCCGGTAAGTGCTTCAGGTTCTTCACCAAGAGGGCAATGTGGTGGATGGAAGGGATCACCTTCTTCTTGTCTCCAATGATTAAGGAGGCTACGAACCCATCCCCAATTCATCCAGAATAGATGATGACTAATTGGTTGATCCATTCCGGTCACACTACTTTCGGAACTTGAGTGGGATTCCATTTCGGAATCCGAGGGACTTGAACTAATGACGAATTCCATTTCGTACGATTGAATAAATAATTTTCGATATGAAATGATTTTCCGGCTATCGGGTGGTATTCTAATTATATAGAGCAAAAGGTTTCGTAGATTACGGAGGAATTTACGGAATATATCAGGCAAAGTTTACAGTAACAGATACGCTAAGATATGAATTAGCAGATACGCTAAGATATGAATTTTGTCTATACACTATTCATGCAATCAATGCAATAAGATGTGTCTAGACTAAGAATGATAAGCAGGTAATTTCCGACAAGAATGATGAGCAAAACTTTTGAAATGCAGACACGGTCGAAGTCCAGACTCACTAATGCATCCTAACGACTATCAGTTAGACACACTAATGCAGACCTGGTTCGCTAAGACCACCGCTCTGATACCAACTGAAAGGACCCGTTCATATACATTATAAACGATTCACAATAGTTGATTACATCGCGAGGTATTTGACCTCTATATGATACATTTTACAAACATTGCATTATTTTTTAAAAGACAAACTTTCTTTACAACGAAAGTTGACGGCATGCACACCATTTCATAATACATCCAACTATAATTGGCTTAATAATAATCTTGATGAACTCAATGACTCGAATGCAACGTCTTTCAAAATATGCCATGAATGACTCCAAGTAATATCCTTAAAATGAGCTAATGCACAGCGGAAGATTTCTTTAATACCTGAGAATAAACATGCTTTAAAGTGTCAACCAAAAGGTTGGTGAGTTCACAGGTTTATCATAACAATCATTTCAATATATTAATAGACCACAAGATTTCCATTTATAAATATATGTACACTCGCAAGTGTATAAAAGTATTCTATAAGTTGTAGGCACCCGGTAACAAGCCTTAACGTTCATGTTTTACCCTCTGAAGTACACCAGATCAGATGTGTTTAAAATAACCTCGAAGTACTAAAGCATCCCATAGTCAGGATGGGGTTTGTCAGGCCCAATAGATCTATCTTTAGGATTCGCGCCTACCGTACATAGACAAGTAGTTTAATGTTACCAAGCTAAGGGTATATTTCTGGTTTAAACCCACGTAGAATTAGTTTTCGTACTTGTGCCTATTTCGTAAAACATTTATAAAAACAGCGCATGTATTCTCAGTCCCAAAAATATATATAAAAGGGAGCAAATGAAACTCACAATACTGTATTTCGTAGTAAAAATACATATAACATCATTTAATAAGTGCAAGGTTGGCCTCGGATTCACGAACGTATCAATATTGAGATTCAATATTGCAGGAAAGTACGTAGACGCAACGGAGATGATAAACACTAGATTGACCTCACGAGCATACCCATGAACCATACCCATCACCTCCATAGCTATAACCCACAATTTTCTTAGCTTCGACTCATTCAAAAAAAACTATTTTGAAATCACTCGAACAGCACTCCGTCGTAATATTTTATGTATACTAATAATATCTTAAAATAATACAGAGCAATATATATATATATATATATATATATATATATATATATATATATATATATATATATATATATATATCAATTGAGAGAGTTTAGAGAAATATATTTTCAAGTTTCTATGAAATAATGAAATCTATTGAATTCTATTTATAATAGATTTTTGAATTATAAAAGTGAATTATTAAAGTATGAATTATTAAAGTAAATTATTGAAGTATGAATTATTAAAGTATGAATTATTAAAGTGAATTATTAAAGTATGAATTATTAAAGTGAATTATTAAAGTATGAATTATTAAAGTGAATTATTAAAGTATGAATTATTAAAGTGAATTATTAAAGTATGAATTATTAAAGTTAAAGTAATGTAAAAGTAAAATAAAGGTAAAGTTAAAGTATAGTAAATGTGTGTATAATACGCGTATAAATATATATAATATTAATTTAAATCGTTATATATATTTAATGAAATAAAATATAAATATCGTTATATTTATTATACTGGTTAAGTAATGAGTTGTCAAAAGTGATTCTAGATATTTATAAAAGTTATATACGTTTTAATAATAAAGTTCTTTTTAAACTGAAAACGTCTTTGTACTTTTGAAAATAGATTAATAGAATATTATGGAAACCAATTCTCCACTAACTTTTGTCTAACTTTCGTAAATGACACTTTTTGTTTTTATTTATAAATAGCTTTACAAATTATTCTGAATATCGTTAAGAGGAATAGATTTTCTCAAATCATAGTGGACCTCTCAACAGAGACTTGTAATCATAATTTAATGTTTCTGATAATTCAATCATTTAATATATTTTTTTTTCGTCGAAAATCATATTGAAACAAATACGTTCGTGTAAAGTATTATACGTTTAATACTTTATTAATATTCTCAAGTTATAATATATATATATATATACATATACATATCTATTTATATATAACGGTTCGTGAATCGTCGGAATTTGGTCGAGGTTATAATGAATGTATGAACACAGTTTAAAATTCTTGAGATTTAACTTAACAAACTTTGCTTATCGTGTCTGAATAATATAAAGATTAAAGTTTAAATTTGGTCGGAAATTTCCGGGTCGTCACAGATTTGGTAAACGAGGGAAATTAAATCCAAGGTATATTGGACCATTCAAGATTATTGATCGTGTCGGACCAGTAGCTTACCGACTTGAGTTACCTCAACAACTCGCGGCTGTACATAACACTTTCCACGTCTCGAATTTGAAGAAATGTTTTACTAAAGAAGATCTCACTATTCCGTTAGATGAAATCCAAATCAACGAAAAACTTCAATTCATCGAAGAACCCGTCGAAATAATGGATCGTGAGGTTAAAAGACTTAAGCAAAACAAGATACCAATTGTTAAGGTTCGATGGAATGCTCGTAGAGGACCCGAGTTCACCTGGGAGCGTGAAGATCAGATGAAGAAGAAATACCCGCATCTATTTCCAGAAGATTCGTCAACACCTTCAACAGCTTAAAATTTCGGGACGAAATTTATTTAACGGGTAGGTACTGTAGTGACCCAAAATTTTCCATGTTTATATATATTAATTGAGATTGATATTTACATGATTAAATGTTTCCAACATTTTAAGCAATCAAACTTGTTAAGACTTGATTAATTGAAATATGTTTCATATAGACAATTGACCACCCAAGTTGACCGGTGATTCACGAACGTTAAAACTTGTAAAAACTATATGATGACATATATATGGATATATATATAGTTAACATGATACTATGATAAGTAAACATATCATTAAGTATATTAACAATGAACTACATATGTAAAAACAAGACTACTAACTTAATGATTTTTAAACGAGACATATATGTAACGATTATCGTTGTAAATACATTTAATGTATATATATCATATTAAGAGATATTCATACATGATAATATCATGATAATATAATAATATAAAATCTCATTTGATATTATAAACATTGGGTTAACAACATTTAACAAGATCGTTAACCTAAAGGTTTCAAAACAACACTTACATTTAACGACTAACGATGACTTAACGACTCAGTTAAAATGTATATACATGTAGTGTTTTAATATGTATTTATACACTTTTGAAAGACTTCAATACAATTATCAAAATACTTCTACTTAACAAAAATGCTTACAATTACATCCTCGTTCAGTTTCATCAACAATTCTACTCGTATGCACCCGTATTCGTACTCGTACAATACACAGCTTTTAGATGTATGTACTATTGGTATATACACTCCAATGATCAGCTCTTAGCAGCCCATGTGAGTCACCTAACACATGTGGGAACCATCATTTGGCAACTAGCATGAAATATCTCATAAAATTACAAAAATATGAGTAATCATTCATGACTTATTTATATGAAAACAAAATTACATATCCTTATTATCTAATCCATACACCAACGACCAAAAACACCTACAAACACTTTCATTCTTCAATTTTCTTCATCTAATTGATCTCTCTCAAGTTATATCTTCAAGTTCTAAGTGTTCTTCATATATTCTACAAGTTCTAGTTACATAAAATCAAGAATACTTTCAAGTTTGCTAGCTCACTTCCAATCTTGTAAGGTGATCATCCAACCTCAAAAAATCTTTGTTTCTTACAGTAGGTTATCATTCTAATACAAGGTAATAATCATATTCAAACTTTGGTTCAATTTCTATAACTATAACAATCTTATTTCAAGTGATGATCTTACTTGAACTTGTTTTCGTGTCATGATTCTGCTTCAAGAACTTCGAGCCATCCAAGGATCCGTTGAAGCTAGATCCATTTTTCTCTTTTCCAGTAGGTTTATCCAAGGAACTTAAGGTAGTAATGATGTTCATAACATCATTCAATTCATACATATAAAGCTATCTTATTCGAAGGTTTAAACTTGTAATCACTAGAACATAGTTTAGTTAATTCTAAACTTGTTCGCAAAAAAAGTTAATCCTTCTAACTTGACTTTTAAAATCAACTAAACACATGTTCTATATCTATATTATATGGTAACTTAATGATTTAAAACTTGGAAACACGAAAAACACCGTAAAACCGGATTTACGCCGTCGTAGTAACACCGCGGGCTGTTTTGGGTTAGTTAATTAAAAACTATGATAAACTTTGATTTAAAAGTTGTTATTCTGAGAAAATTATTTTTATTATGAACATGAAACTATATCCAAAAATTATGGTTAAACTCGAAGTGGAAGTATGTTTTCTAAAATGGTCATCTAGACATCGTTCTTTCGACTGAAATGACTACCTTTACAAAAATGACTTGTAACTTATTTTTCGACTATAAACCTATACTTTTTCTATTTAGATTCAGAAAATAGAG
Source organism: Rutidosis leptorrhynchoides (assembly GCF_046630445.1). Taxonomy (NCBI): domain Eukaryota; kingdom Viridiplantae; phylum Streptophyta; class Magnoliopsida; order Asterales; family Asteraceae; genus Rutidosis; species Rutidosis leptorrhynchoides. The sequence goes on along the minus strand of NC_092333.1, from coordinate 310,515,341 downwards.
TTCAATATGAAACCATAGCAATTTGATTCACTCAAAATGGATTTAAAATGAAGAAGTTATGGGTAAAACAAGATTGGATAATTTTTCTCATTTTAGCTACGTGAAAATTGGTAACAAATCTATTCCAACCATAACTTAATCAACTTGTATTGTATATTATGTAATCTTGAGATACCATAGACACGTATACAATGTTTCGACCTAGCATGTCGACACATCTATATATATTTCGAAACAACCATAGACACTCTATATGTGAATGTTGGAGTTAGCTATACAGGGTTGAGGTTGATTCCAAAATATATATAGTTTGAGTTGTGATCAATACTGAGATACGTATACACTGGGTCGTGGATTGATTCAAGATAATATTTATCGATTTATTTATGTACATCTAACTGTGGACAACTAGTTGTAGGTTACTAACGAGGACAGCTGACTTAATAAACTTAAAACATCAAAATATATTAAAAGTGTTGTAAATATATTTTGAACATACTTTGATATATATGTATATATTGTTATAGGTTCGTGAATCAACCAGTGGCCAAGTCTTACTTCCCGACGAAGTAAAAATCTGTGAAAGTGAGTTATAGCCCCACTTTAAAATCTAATATTTTTGGGATGAGAATACATGCAGGTTTTATAAATGATTTACAAAATAGACACAAGTACGTGAAACTACATTCTATGGTTGAATTATCGAAATCGAATATGCCCCTTTTTATTAAGTCTGGTAATCTAAGAATTAGGGAACAGACACCCTAATTGACGCGAATCCTAAAGATAGATCTATCGGGCCCAACAAGCCCCATCCAAAGTACCGGATGCTTTAGTACTTAGAAATTTATATCATGTCCGAAGGAGGATCCCGGAATGACGGGGATATTCTTATATATGCATCTTGTTAATGTCGGTTACCAGGTGTTCACCATATGAATGATTTTTATCTCTATGTATGGGATGTGTATTGAAATATGAAATCTTGTGGTCTATTATTATGATTTGATATATATAGGTTAAACCTATAAGTCACCAACATTTTTGTTGACGTTTTAAGCATGTTTATTCTCAGGTGATTATTAAGAGCTTCCGCTGTCGCATACTTAAATAAGGACGAGATTTGGAGTCCATTCTTGTATGATATTGTGTAAAAACTGCATTCAAGAAACTTATTTTGTTGTAACATATTTGTATTGTAAACCATTATGTAATGGTCGTGTGTAAACAGGATATTTTAGATTATCATTATTTGATAATCTATGTAAAGCTTTTTAAAACCTTTATCTATGAAATAAAGGTTATGGTTTATTTTAAAAATGAATGCAGTCTTTGAAAAACGTCTCATATAGAGGTCAAAACCTCGCAACGAAATCAATTAATATGGAACGTTTTTAATCAATAAGAACGGGACATTTCAGTTTGACCGATAGTTGGGTAGTTTAATCCCAAACGCCATGCTCATTGTGTAGTTTGGAACTTAAACTTTTTGGTGGTCGAAACTCGTAAATTGTATTAAACTCGTAAAACGGCCGATGTGGGCCCCACTTGTAAAACATCATTTTTATGTTTGAATCGTGATAGTTTTACATATTTGAATGTGTGGTTAAAAGCGTGTCGTCTAAAAATGTCGGGAACTAGCCGATCTTTTTAGCATTTTAAAACTTTCCGGACAGACCACTTTGGCGCGCCGCGCCCCTACCTGGCGCGCCGCGCGGGTATGCTGCACAGGAAATTTTTTTTTTATATTGTATTTTCGCGTGGTTTGGTCGAGGGTTGGTTTGGGTTGTTGCATAAACCATTATGTAATGGTCGTGTGTAAACCATTATGTAATCTACGTAATCTTTTTAAAACCTTTATTGATAAAATAAAGGTTATGGTTGTTTTAAAAATGAATGCAGTCTTTGAAAAACGTCTCATATAGAGGTCAAAACCTCGCAACGAAATCAATTAATATGGAACGTTTATAATCAATATGAACGGGACATTTCACTCTGATACCAACTGTAGATACAGTGGGGACAACCACCGTCCCACCCAGTGCCTTCCCAACTAACCGCCTGGTGACCACTGAGTGTACCTCAGATACTGATTTTAGGGCCTGCCTCTCGGCTACTGCCAACCCTCGTAAGGGATCGCAAGAAGTAAGAGCCAATGCTTCATCACAGGTAACACTGTGAGAACCTCCTTTAGGACTTACCCGCCACACATGGACGGCGTTATACCAGCTCTGATGCCAGATGAGACGACCCGTCCTAATCCATAAGGATGAATACATTACATATGATTACATAGCGAGGTACTTGACCTCTATATGATACATTTTACAAACATGGCATTCGTTTTTAAAAGACAAACTTTCATTACATCGAAAGTTAACGGCATGCATACCATTTTGTAATATATCCAACTATAATTGACTTAATAATAATCTTGATGAACTCAACGACTCGAATTCAACGTCTTTTGAAATATGTCATGAATGACTTCAAGTAATATCTCTAAAATGAGCAAATGCATAGCGGAAGATTTCTTTCGTACCTGAGAATAAACATGCTTTAAAGTGTCAACCAAAAGGTTGGTGAGTTCATTAGTTTATCATAATCATTTATTTTCATCATTTTAATAGACCACAAGAATTTCATTTCCATTTCTCATAAATATACGTTGTCATACCCCATCCTAATCCATCTGGATGAAGTCACCAACATCTGGTCCCATTGCGATGATCGACTCCAAGTAATGTCTCTAAAATGAGCAAATGCACAGCGGAAGATTTCTTTCATACCTGAGAATAAACATGCTTTCAAGTGTCAACCAAAAGGTTGGAGAATTCATAGGTTTATCTTAAAACAATAAAATTCATCATTTTGATAGACCACAAGATTTAAATGTTGCATGGTACAAATGGGCTCGAATCCTATATCCACCTATAATGTACATGCGATAACTTTTAAATACAGTACACTTTTCTCGTGTACGAAATCATCTTTCATAAATCTTAGTAACCGTACACATATCTCGTGCACAAAAATAACATACACATAACCTGTGTATAAAATCATTCTCTCGATACATAACATTCACTTTTCATTCTTTCATAGCTTGGCTTGGTAACCGAACTTAACATATAATGCGCATAATAATATCCCCAAAATAGAACATCTCGTCTGTATAATAATCATATAAACTTCGAAGTACTAAACACCACGCTCACTAGCCCTTCCGTCTAGTGAACATTCTGGGTGGGGGTGTTAAACCCGGTAGCTACCTTTAGGATTCGCGTCAATTAGGTGTGCATTAATTCTCAAAATTAGTGATGTTCCCTAATTCTTAGGTTACCAAGCAATAATAATCAGGGGAAAAATATTCATATCAATTGTGGCAATTATCACGTCCACATAATTCAATGGTGGCAATTATCACGTCCACATAATTCATTCGAGAAATGTTTTACTTGTGTCTATCTCTTCAAACATTTATAAAAGCATTTCATGTATTCGCAGTTCAAAATGTATTTCAAAAGCATTTAATAAATCAGTTATAAAACTAGCGTATGTATTCTCAGTCCCAAAAATGTAAAGTGTAAAAGAGAATCAAATGAACTCACGATACGATTTCGTAGTAAAAATGCATACGACTGAACTGAACAATGCAGGGTTGGCCTCAGATTCACGAACCTATATATATATATATATATATATATATATATATATATATATATATATATACATATAATCGTAATTGACAAATTCATATATTATATTTTAAATTATATTTTATATATATATTTGATTTGTGTATATATTTAAATTGATTAATATTTATATAGTTATATTAATATATATTTTTAATTGATATTATTCTAAAATACCTAATTTGTTATATATGAATATTTATAAAAGTTTGTTAATATGATTAATACATACTTATGTGTAATATTCCTTATAAGTATAGTTATATATACATAATATTTATTTGGTAAAATAATACTTATAATAGTAATAAAAGTTGTATTTGATTCTAATGATAATATTAATTAATAATTACTGATAATAATAATAATTATAATTGTAACTATAATCATAATAATAATACTAAAATGATAGTTATTACTTATACTTATGTCAGTAATAATATAAATAATTAAAATACTAATACTAATAACAATAAGTATAATAATAATAATAGATATATTACTACCTTTGAGAATGTGTTCCTAAAAAAATTTGCCTCAGCTCGGGCTCGAACTCGCGGCTTCCTGTTCACACATAACCACTCCTAACCAACTACTCTATTTCTGTTTTCCTGGGTTAATTCATGAATTACTCTCATTTAACCCCTTTAACAATCAATCATAGATAATAAATAATACTAATAATAATAATAACAATAATAATAATAATAAAAATAATAATACTACCTTTAAAAGGAGACAATCTTCAAAAATATAGAAACAGCCAGTGGCAGGGATTGATCCCGCAACCCCTTGCTCAACAACACCAAAGCCTAACCATTTGTCTGTTTCAATTTATCTATTATATCCCAGCTTCAATTCTATTTAACCCGACATAGTATTCTTAACTAAATCATTAAACAGGCCTCGACCCATATTCATTTTCGGCCCATGCATATCCGATTTGTTAAAAGGAAAATCGAAGCCCCAGTTTCATCATTATTTCGATCAGGAGCCAAGGTGAATTAATTAATCATTGATTGTTTAAAGTAATCCCACTAAATTCTCACCAAATCCATTACTTTTCTTTTAATTATTTCGGCACTTGTCTGCAAATGAGTTGTGAAAGTAAATGAAAAATTCATTTTTCCTTGGATTCCTTATCAATTGTTAATCGAATAGGGAAAGGGAAAGAAAAGTACGCAGCATAGAAGCAATGATAAATATTTGTTAATTGTCCTTATCACCAAAACGTTTTCTTATTCGTTATCTATTGCGTCGAAATCAACTTTCATGAACAAGTGGACAAGTGAGTGTTATTTCTTTTGTCGTCCACTAATGAAAAATAGAATATGTATTATCATTAGTTTATTGACCAATTGTAAAGACCCGTCCTTATCCACCTGGACGAAGTCTTCAACATATGGTCCCATTGCGAGGTACTGAACTCTATATGCCTTGAACGACTCCATGTAATATCTTTTAGATTGAGCAAATGCACAGCGGAAGACTTAATTCGTACCTGAGAATAAACATGCTTAAAGTGTCAACCAAAAGGTTGGTGAGTTCATAGGTTTATCATAATAATCATTTCAATATCTTAATAGACCACAAGATTTCATAATCATAAACATAATACACTCGCAAGTGTATGTAAAGCATTCTAAGTGGTTGAGCACTTGGTAACCATACTTAACATTTAATCAACGTCGCATATTCCCTTTATTATGAAATCTCCCTACACTGTACCAAGTGTAGTAACGAAACGAAGTACTGTGCAACCGTTGAATACTGGTCGTCCAGTCCGGTTGGGGTTGTCAGGCCCGATAGATCTATCAACAGGATTCGCGTTTACAATACCAATGTAAATAGTAGTTACCAAGCTACAGGGAAATATGCCAGTGGTACAACTCAACGTAGAATATATTTTAAGTACTTGTGTCTATTTCGTGAACATTTATAAAAACATCACATGTATTCTCAACCCAAAAATATATATTGCAAAAGCAATTAAAAAGGGAGCAAATGAAACTCACCAATTGTATTTTGTAGTAAAAATACATATGACGTCATTTAACAAGTGTAGGGTTGACCTTGGATTCATGAACCTATATTCAATTATGTATATTAACACGTAAAATGGTAATCGAACGAATTTATATATTATTAGCGATTTAATTGTTATTTTAATTAGGTTTTTCATTAATAACCTTATTAATTATACTTATTAATATCTAGTTATGTTATATGTAGTAAATATAGTTTCATATAACTGATAGTTATTTGATAAAATAATATTGATAATAATAATAAATAAAAGTTGTCTTATTTTACAATAATAATAGTAATAATAATAATAGTTATTATGATAATAATATTGATAATAAAATAATATTAATGTCAAAATAATAATAATGATAGTAATAATAATAATTTTGATAAAGATGATAATTTCTCTAATAATGATAATAATAATAGTAAAAATGATACTTTTAATATAAATAATAGTTTTTAATAAAAATGATACTAATAATAATATTAATGGTATTATTAATAATAATTTTAATAATAATAGTAATAACAATAATAATAATGATAATAATAATAATAATAAATAGATAAATAATACCTTAAGGAAGTAGCCCTAAATATAATGCCCAAGTCCGGGTTTGAACCCGCGACGTCCCGCTAACCCGATAATACTCCGAAACTAATGCTTCGTTACTTATTTTCTGTTTTAATTCATACCATTTATTCTTTTAACCCGTTATTATCATAACAACTATCTTATTCATCATCATCGACAATTATCATTATCCATCATGGTTATGGATTTTTATTATCATCACAATCGTATGCCATGTATCATAATCAAGTCATCATCGATTTTCATCTTAGAAAACACCAAGAATAACTTGTTACAACCCCACTTAACGAATCCAATGCACAATATAATTCGGCCCACTCTCCACTAATTCATACGGTTTATTAGAAAAAGGGATTTGGTGGCTTTATGTTTGACTTAAATCTTAAAACAAAATCGTCCCATTAAAAAAATATGAGAAAAAGTTGGCTATCCTCCCCCATTAATAAAAGTGTCAGCCAATATGTATCACCTCCCACTTGCAACTCTTCAAATGATTTTTTTTTTATTGATTATGTGACCCTCAAAAGATATGTGGTGAGTTTTGAATGAACTACCCATCAAGCAATAATAGAATACGCATAAAAAAAAATATAATCGCGTAGATCTTTTCCATGGTTTATTGAAATCTCTTGCAGGTGTGAGGTTAAAGGCGGTTTTTGTGATGCTTCCACAATTAAGTCTGTTGATTACACAGAAATAAATGGGACTGCTGTAGCAGTCCAGTTGCAGCAGGAAAACACATCATGGCAGCGATGTTAGTTGGGTTGTGGGGGTTTGCAATGTTTGAAAAATAAAATGTAAGGTATGTAGCGGTGATGTGGGGTGGTGATTCAATAGTAAAAAGAAAATAATAGGTAACCGAGGTGTGATGGGTTATGGTTTATGGTTATGTGATTCGAAAAGTAAACACGAATAGCGACAAAGTGACGGGTATTTTAGTGGTGGTGATTGAAGATGGCCTAGGGTAGCGGTGTTTATCAAGGGTGGTGTAGGGTGGTGAATTATGATGGTGACGTGAAGTGGTGATTGGGTTGTGAAGTTAACAGAAATATGAGCTGCAACATTAGTAGTTCTCGTCACGTTGGTGGTTGTTCGAGTTCAAAACAGGAAAATGAAAATAAAACAACCACGTAACGGTAATTGAGTGGATTAAAGGGTGTCGGTTTATTGGTTTCACCAAGAAGAATAGGAGAGAGAGATAGAGAGAGAAAGTGGTGGTGATTTGTTTGGGTGGTTAATCGAACGCAACTTGGCATCGCTAATGGTTTGGGTTTGTAACAGGGTTCGAGTAAAATGGTGTTTGGGTTTGCTCATTGTTGAAGTGTTGGGTGATTTTCGTATAATAGACATTAATAGGTGTTTGGGGTTCGATGTGGTTAAGCCGTGGTGTCAAGTGACCGGTTGATGGGTGGTTCAACAAGGTGGTTATCATGGGTTGCTATGGTGGCGGCTTGGAGTGATTAAAGACAGCAGCAGCATCGAGTGAAACAATATAGGTGTGAGAGATAGAGAGAATGAGAGAGAGGCTAGAGAGATGGTGGCGGTTATGGTGATTCAAAGTGCGAGTGGTGATAGATTTGGGTTACGATGGAGTAGTGCTCGATGGTGTTCTCGGGGGTTGTTGTGATAAACAGAGATAATGGCTTCGGTTGTGGTTCATGGGTTGCAATCGAAAATGAACAAACACTAGTACACAACGAGTAGTGCAGTGGAAGATAAAAGGTTTGTGGGTTTAGTTTGATGGTTGTCTGCAGCCATCAAAGGAAAACATAGTGGTGATGAATGATTATGTAATATGTTTATGTATATATATAGAATAAGATGTTAATAATATGATAATACTTAAATTCAATGAAGAAACAGTAACCAATAATTCTCTCAATTAAGTATAGTGAAGCAGTCCGTGATTTTAGGAGCATTCTACTGGCGATTTTTCCACGAATGATTATATCGTGTCCATTGCTAAACAGTTAACGTATAAAAGTGCTCCTAAAAATCCCAAATTTTAGATTAAATATATTTAATCATTTCACTCATTAACTGTTTAAAACCTGATCAAAAAGGTTCGGAAATTATTTATTTTATGTACCAATTAATATGTACGGAGTACTAAAATTTAAATTAAAAAGATAAAAATATTTTTAACGAATCTAGAATCTTCGTAATCAATTTACACTCCAATTTTTATTTTAATCTTTCATAAACATGTATTATATCTATATTAAAACTAACGAAACGTCAACCGAGTGTCACTGACGTTTACTAATTAGGCTCAAAATCATTTATTTTCCATATACCATATGTATAAATAAATACATTTTAATATCAGGTTTTATTATATAACTAAATATATATATTTTCAAATAAATATGTTTACAATTAACATTCATGTATATACACATATATATATGTATCTATTTACAAATAGTTGTTCGTGAATCATCGAGAACAGTCGAAGGTCAATTGAATATATGAAACAGTTCAAAGATTTTTAAGATTCATCCTAATAGAGTTTTCTTATCGTGTCAAAAATATTAAATCGTATCGAGAGTTTGGTTCAAAATTAGTCGAAATTTTCCGGGTCGTTACAGTACCTACCCGTTAAAGAAATTTCGTCCCCGAAATTTGATGGAGGTCGTCATGGTTAACAATAAGAATGTTTTCATGACAAATATAAGTTTATAATAGAGTTTTATCATTTTCGATTAATATAAATAAAACGATTCGATCATGCGAAGAGTACGAGTGAAGCTATCACAGAAGAGTGAAAAGTTTCGTCTTAACTTTTAACATAGTCATGGTGGATTTCCGGAATTCAAGGAATTTAAAGGAAATCTTCTAATCAGAAAGAAAATGTAATAGCACGATTTGATTGGTTAAATTACCAGGATCACTGAGGATGGAACTATCAATAATATATTTTATTGATATGTTCGAAAGTTAAGCAGAATGAAAGAGTTATGTATCATGGAACATGATGACGTTATGACCTGTGAACCATCAAGTCCCATTAGAAACTCAGCATGACTTACTGTAATATAATCACGTTGGCCAAGCGCATTATATTATACTAACTCAAGCTTCAGTTCCCAACACTTCCCCACAATTCATTCATAATTTATACTTAGACTTTACAGAAGTTTCCAATATAATGGAATACAGAAATACAAAGAGGTAGATAATTTCGGACAAGAATATTTATGAAAATATCCTCAGAAATATCGAAGATATTTATGATGATATTTTGGAATTTCTAACTTCGAAGGTTGATGAAGGAAAATTTTCCGCAGGATTTTAACATGACTTCGGAGCAAGATATTCTCTAAAGATTTCGTCGGATCCAGAATTACCTGGATTCTTTGAATATAGGGTTTGGTCCTTGTATTTGTCCTTGGTCTTCTTCATGGTGTGCTCAATCCGATTTTCAGTACCAGATTTTCTATCGAGCATTCCAAACACTTCCTTCTTTATCATCAACTTTTGGCCATTAAGACCATCTACAACATGCTGCTTCGTTAGCATTTTCAAAGTTAACGGATCTGAGTCATCGGTTATAAAATCGAGGTGGTTTCAAGAGAATTGTGTTTTTAGATGATTAAACGCTGATGGTAATATTGTGGAATATAAAAGGTTCTCCGGTAACGATGAGGAAAGCCAATCGTATATATCAAAGTTATAATAAAACTTACTCGAATGAAAGGTCGAAGTTGACTTGCTGGAGCTGTGATAGAACTGGCTATCTCGAACAGGAATTGCAAAGTTATTTTCGGTAATAATAACGTCAAAGGTGCTAGCACAGATACATGTTAAACGTTTGCTGAGGTTCCGAGTATTTTTCAGGTGCATATCTATATGCATAAATCTTTCCTTCTGTAGACGAAGTGCGGTTGGTTCATCCTCTCGATTGAGGTGTTTTCAAGAATCATGAAAGGTTTGAACATGGATTGGAATCATCAAGATTCAAATGATGTTTAAGATGAAATCAAATGGCAAACTTGAAGAAATGTTTAGTTTCATATGTTATAATCAATATTTTAATTCATTTTAATTGTCCAATATTATTAGTCCACAGTCGATAGTCCACAGTTAATAGTCCAATAATTCATATATAGTTTAATATATAATATTCGAATTAATTAATACGTTTCGTGACCCGTATACGTCTCAGACTCGATCACAACTCAAACTATATATATTATTGTAGAATCAACCTCAACCCTGTATAGCTAACTCCCGCATTACCGTATATAGAGTGTCTATGGTTATTCCAAATAATATATATAGATGCGTCGATATGATATGTCAAAACCTTGTATACGTGTCCCGATATTTAAAGTGCGTAAAATAAATAACAGAAATTAAATGACGATAAATAAAGTGCGTAAAGTAAATAACAGAAATTAAATGACGATAAATAAAATTGCGATAATTAAATTGCGATAAATAAAATGTAATAAGTTAGCTAGGAACAGTTAGCCAGGAATAGTTAGCGTGGATTCTTAACAAAATTTCTCATAATTAATTTGTTTGTTTCTAACAAATTTTATTTTGTCCAATGTTTTCTTCATTATGCCACTTGTTGGATTCTGATAGGTCAAAATCTAAATATGAAATTGAATGAAAATGGTTATTCTGAGGTGAACGGATACGTGTATCTGTGAATGTAAGTAGGATAGTAAATGACTGTTGAATCAGATTCGAAGAATGTACAATGTAACTCATTAATGTGAAATCTAAATATTCCTCAGGTATTACCTACCCGTTAAAATATTTTCACCATTAACAGTTTGTACAAAAGAATTTTTAATTACAATCTTTATGAAAACATATATATACATATATATTTTCTTTAGATATAATCATAGATTTAATGAGTTAATATGATATTAAACTCATTTGATTTATCGTTAGAACTAGATTACATAATCTCTAAAACTTTAGAAATTACATAATCGCCATGTCGAGCGAAGATAATCGATGTAGAACGATATGTAGAACGAAGATTAGGCTCGAGGTATAGAATGAGTGTAGTGACCCGAACTTTTCCATGTTTATATATATATTAAATGAAATTGTTATTTACATGATTAAGTGTTTCCAACATGTTAAGCAATCAAACTTGTTAAGACTTGATTAATTGAAATAGGTTTCATATAGACAATTGACCACCCAAGTTGACCGGTTATTCACGAACGTTAAAACTTGTAAAAACAATACGATGACATATATATGGTTATATATATAGTTAACATGATTTTATTATAAGTATGTATCTCATTAGGTATTTTAACAATGAGTTATATACATAAAAATGAGACTATTAATTTAAGAAATTCGAAAACGATATATATAATGATTATCGTTATAACAACGTCTTACTAGGTACATATGAATCATATTAAGATATTGATACACTTGGTTAATTATGTTAAATGATAAGTAAATATATTATTAAGTGTATTAACAATGAAATACATATGTAAAAATAAGACTACTAACTTAATGATTTCGAAACGAGACATATATGTAACGATTATCGTTGTAACGACATTTAACTGTATATACATCATACTAAGATATATTATATATCATAATATCATGATAATATAACAATTTAACATCTCATTTGTTATAATAAACAATGGGTTAACAACATTCAACAAGATCGTTAACCTAAAGGTTTCAAAACAACATTTACATGTAACGACTAACGATGACTTAACGACTCAGTTAAAATGTATATACATGTAGTGTTTTAATATGTATTCATACACTTTTGAAAGGCTTCAAGACACTTATCAAAATACTTCAACTTAACAAAAATGCTTACAATTACATCCTCGTACAGTTTCATCAACAATTCTACTCGTATGCACCCGTATTCGTACTCGTACAATACACAGCTTTTAGATGTATGTACTATTGGTATATACACTCCAATGATCATCTCTTAGCAGCCCATGTGAGTCACCTAACACATATGGGAACCATCATTTGGCAACTAGCATGAAATATCTCATAAAATTACAAAAATATGAGTAATCATTCATGACTTATTTACATGAAAACAAAATTACATATCCTTTATATCTAATCCATACACCAACGACCAAAAACACCTACAAACACTTTCATTCTTCAATTTTCTTTATCTAATTGATCTCTCTCAAGTTATAACTTCAAGTTCTGGGTGTTCTTCATAAATTCTACAAGTTCTAGTTACATAAAATCAAGAATACTTTCAAGTTTGCTAGCTCACTTCCAATCTTGTAAGGTGATCATCCAACCTCAAGAAATCTTTGTTTCTTACAGTAGGTTATCATTCTAATACAAGGTAATAATCATATTCAAACTTTGGTTCAATTTCTATAACTATAACAATCTTATTTCAAGTGATGATCTTACTTGAACTTGTTTTCGTGTCATGATTCTGCTTCAAGAACTTCGAGCCATCCAAGGATCCGTTGAAGCTAGATCTATTTTTCTCTTTTCCAGTAGGTTTATCCAAGGAACTTGAGGTAGTAATGATGTTCATAACATCATTCGATTCATACATATAAAGCTATCTTATTCGAAGGTTTAAACTTGTAATCACTAGAACATAGTTTAGTTAATTCTAAACTTGTTCGCAAATAAAAGTTAATCCTTCTAACTTGACTTTTAAAATCAACTAAACACATGTTCTATATCTATATGATATGCTAACTTAATGATTTAAAACCTGGAAACACGAAAAACACCGTAAAACCGGATTAACGCCGTCGTAGTAACACCGCGGGCTGTTTTGGGTTAGTTAATTAAAAACTATGATAAACTTTGATTTAAAAGTTGTTATTCTGGGAAAATGATTTTTATTATAAACATGAAACTATATTCAAAAATTATGGTTAAACTCAAAGTGGAAGTATGTTTTCTAAAATGGTCATCTAGACGTCGTTCTTTCGACTGAAATGACTACCTTTACAAAAACGACTTGTAACTTATTTTTCTGACTATAAACCAATACTTTTTCTGTTTATATTCATAAAATAGAGTTCAATATGAAACCATAGCAATTTGATTCATTCAAAACGGATTTAAAATGAAGAAGTTATGGGTAAAACAAGATTGGATAATTTTTCTCATTTTTAGCTACGTGAAAATTGGTAACAAATCTATTCCAACCATAACTTAATCAACTTGTATTGTATATTATGTAATCTTGAGATACCATAGACACGTATACAATGTTTCGACCTATCATGTCGACACATCTATATATATTCCGGAACAACCATAGACACTCTATATGTGAATGTTGGAGTTAGCTATACAGGGTTGAGGTTGATTCCAAAATATATATAGTTTGAGTTGTGATCAATACTGAGATACGTATACACTGGGTTGTGGATTGATTCAAGATAATATTTATTGATTTATTTCTGTACATCTAACTATGGACAACTAGTTGTAGGTTACTAACGAGGACAGCTGACTTAATAAACTTAAAACATCAAAATATATTAAAAGTGTTGTAAATATATTTTGAACATACTTTGATATATATGTATATATTGTTATAGGTTCGTGAATCAACAAGTGGCCAAGTCTTACTTCCCGACGAAGTAATAATATGTGAAAGTGAGTTATAGTCCCACTTTTAAAATCTAATATTTTTGGGATGAGAATACATGCAGGTTTTATAAATTATTTACAAAATAGACACAAGTACGTGAAACTACATTCTATGGTTGAATTATCGAAATCGAATATGCCCCTTTTTATTAAGTCTGGTAATCTAAGAATTAGGGAACAGACACCCTAATTGACGCGAATCCTAAAGATAGATCTATTGGGCCTAACAAACCCCATCCAAAGTACCGGATGCTTTATTACTTCGAAATTTACATCATATCCGAAGGGTGTCCCGGAATGATGGGGATATTCTTATATATGCATCTTGTTAATGTCAGTTACTAAGTGTTCACCATATGAATGATTTTCATCTCTATGTATGGGATGTGTATTGAAATATGAAATCTTGTGGTCTATTGTTACGATTTGATATATATAGGTTAAACCTATAACTCACCAACATTTTTGTTGACGTTTAAAGCATGTTTATTCTCAGGTGAATACTAAGAGCTTCCGCTGTTGCATACTAAAATAAGGACAAGATTTGGAGTCCATGTTTGTATGATATTGTGTAAAAACTGCATTCAAGAAACTGATTTCGATGTAACATATTTGTATTGTAAACCATTATGTAATGGTCGTGTGTAAACAGGATATTTTAGATTATCATTATTTGATAATCTACGTAAAGCTTTTTAAACCTTTATTTATGAAATAAAGGTTATGGTTTGTTTTAAAAATGAATGCAGTCTTTGAAAAACGTCTCATATAGAGGTCAAAACCTCACAACGAAATCAATTAATATGGAACGTTTTTAATCAATAAGAATGGGACATTTCAGTTGGTATCCGAGCGTTGGTCTTAGAGAACCAGAATTTTGCATTAGTGTGTCTTACCGAGTTTGTTAGGATGCATTAGTGAGTCTGAACTTCGACCGTGTTTACTTGAAAAATGATTGCTTAACAAATTTTGTTGGAAACTATATATTTTTAACATGTGAATATTATGTGATATATTAATCTCTTAACGCGTTTGATATTATGTGATAGATGTATACCTCTAGAACAAGTCTCATTGACTCACCTAATAATAATGAAGAGTCAAATGTAAATTGGAATGATTCATGGACTGATTCACAAGTTCCCGAAGAGGAATTGGAAGAAGAGTCGGAACTGGAAGAAGAATCGGAACCGGAAGAAGAATCTGAACCGGATGAAGAAATAGAACCGGTGGGGGAAATAATAAAACGGTTAAGTAAAATAAAACCCTCAACCAACCGACCAAGGTTAATTATGGTCAATGGTGTTTCCGCCAAGGAAGCAAAATATTGGGAGGATTACCAATTCTCCGATGAATTGGATTCCGACGAGAATTCCGATGATGTTATAGAAATTACCCCAACTGAATTTAAAAAGGCAAAAGAAAATAATAAGGGAAAGGGCATAAAAATAGAGAAATCTAACTCCAACCCCGATGAACTTTATATGTATCGTCAACCCCCGAAGTCCTTAAGTTGTAACAATGACCCGGGAACCTCTAAACCACCAGGTTTTTCTAAACCAATGTGGAAAACGACGGCTCGTATTAGGGGAACATCATATATCCCTAGAAACTTGGCAAAACGAACCAAAACCGAAGAAGAAGAAACGAGCGAGTCAGAATAAGATAGTTGTATTCGTGTGGTGTAATATATGTAATATAGTGTGCTTATGCTTTATGATATATGTAAAAATTGCTTGTATTAATAAGTATTTTTTTTAAGAATCTAACTCTTGTCTATTTTACAGTATAAAAACACAAAATGGATAGACAACCCAATATTTTAAGAGACCTACCCAGAGACATGATTGATGAAATCTTGTCTAGAGTCGGTCAGAATTCTTCGGCACAACCATTTATGGCGAAATCAGTTTGTAAGACATTCGAAGAACGTTCCAAGAATGTCTTGGTTTATAAGAGACTTTCGTTCGAAAGATGGGGGATATCACATTGGAAAATCCATAAGTTACGATGTGTTTACTTTGACGCATATATTGCGGGGAACCCAAATGCTATTTTACGCAATGGGTTAAGAAATTATTTTGACTCAATATATCCGAATATTGGACTTCGTGATTTAGAAAAAGCGGCTAACATGCAACATAAAGAAGCGTGTTATGCTTACGGATTAATAATGTTTGCTTCTCACCAAAGTGAGAACACGAACATCGGGCTACAACTATTAAACAAAACGTTCCCACAAGTGACGGAGTCGGTAATTGGGGTAAGAAATGAGGTTTTTAGATTGTTACGGGACTGTTGGACATTACGTAACCCTCGTCCCTTTGACGACGTTACAACACGCTGTCTTATCAACGGCCATAACGGTTATGTTCCACAAGACCAAGGATGGGAAGTAGTCCTAGTAAAACCAGAATGCATGACTTGTTTCTGGACGTATGAATTACGTGTCTTTATTGCCTTTGCTGAACGACTTGTGTGCTAGCTAGAATTATCTTGACAACTATCTTGTATCAAAGTTATTGTGTGCTATATTTCATGCTTTATGTAAAATAAGCGGTATTGTAAGTTTGTAAAATATTGTATAAAAGTTTGAACGCGAAATATTATTATAATCAGTTTTTCATATAGAATTGTAGTAGTTGAATTGTATATTAGCTACTAAGTATGAACTTAACGGGTAGGTACTACCCGAATTTAAACTTATAAAACTCTAATATGAAGAAAAAGCTTTTATAAATGAGTTCATATTATGCTAAGAAATACTATTAACTACTCTTAATATTCTGTATGATTAACTTGTTCCATTTGACTATTTTGAAGGAAATGGCACCGACTACTCGACACACCGTGAATATGAATGAAGAGGAATTCCGTACTTTTCTAGCTTCAAACATAGCCGCAGTACAGGCTGCGCTACATACCAACAATAACCTTGGATCTAGCAGTACAGGAAATCATGTAGGATGCACCTACAAAGAATTCACTGCCTGCAAACCTTTGGAATTTGATGAAACCGAAGGACCGATCGGATTGAAACGGTGGACCGAGAAGGTCGAATCGGTGTTTGCCATAAGTAAGTGTACTGAAGAGGACAAAGTGAAGTACGCTACGCATACCTTCACAGGTTCTGCGTTAACATGGTGGAATACCTATCTAGAGCAAGTGGGACAAGATGATGCGTACGCACTACCGTGGTCAGCATTCAAGCACTTGATGAACGAGAAGTACCGTCCCAGAACCGAGGTCAATAAGCTCAAGACAGAACTTAGAGGGTTACGAACCCAAGGATTTGATATTACCACGTACGAAAGACGATTCACAGAATTGTGCCTATTATGTCCGGGAGCGTTCGAAGATGAGGAAGAGAAGATCGACGCGTTTGTGAAAGGATTACCGGAAAGAATCCAAGAAGATATAAGTTCACACGAGCCCGCCTCCATACAACAGGCATGTAGAATGGCTCACAAACTAGTGAACCAGATTGAGGAAAGAATTAAAGAACAGACGGCTGAAGAGGCCAATGTGAAGTAACTCAAAAGAAAGTGGGAGGAAAACGGTGATAAGAATCACCAATACAACAACAACAGCAATTACAATAATAATCGCAACAATTATCCCAACAATCGCAACATCAATCTCAACTACAACAAATGGCCTAACAACAACAACAACAACAACAACAACAATAACAACAACACCAGCAGCAACTACAACAATCATCCCAACAACAATAACAACCGCAACAACAACAACAATCAGAAGCAGCTATGCCAAAGGTGTGAAAAGTATCACTCGGGGTTCTGCACCAAATTTTGCAACAAGTGTAAAAGAAATGGTCATAGCGCGGCGAAGTGTGAGGTCTACGGACCAGGGGTTAACAGAACGAAAGGAACAAATGGTGTCGGAACGAGTAATGGCGGAGCAAGTAGTGTCGGAGAAAGTTATGCCAATGTAGTTTGTTATAAATGTGGAAAACTGGGCCACATTATTAGAAATTGCCCGAACCAGGAGAACACGAATGGACAAGGCCGAGGAAGAGTTTTCAATATTAATGCAGCAGAGGCACAAGAAGACCCGGAGCTTGTTACGGGTACGTTTCTTATTGACAATAAATCTGCTTACGTTTTATTTGATTCGGGTGCGGATAGAAGCTATATGAGTAGAGATTTTTGTGCTAAATTAAGTTGTCCATTGACGCCGTTGGATAGTAAATTTTTACTCGAATTAGCAAACGGTAAATTAATTTCAGCAGATAATATATGCCGGAATCGAGAAATTAAACTGGGTAGCGAAATATTTAAGATTGATTTGATACCAGTAGAGTTAGGGAGTTTTGATGTAATAGTTGGCATGGACTAGCTGAAGAAGGTGAAAGCAGAGATCGTATGTTATAAAAATGCAATTCGCATTGTACGAGAAGAAGGAGAACCCTTAATGGTGTACGGAGAAAAGGGCAACATGAAGCTACATCTTATTAGTAATTTGAAGGCACAAAAACTAATAAGAAAACGTTGCTATGCTGTTCTAGCACACGTCGAGAAAGTACAAACTGAAGAAAATAGCATCAATGATGTTCCCGTCGCAAAAGAATTTCCCGATGTATTTCCGAAAGAATTACCGGGACTACCTCCACATCGATCTGTTGAATTTCAAATAGATCTTGTACCAGGAGCTGCACCAATAGCTCATGCTCCTTATAGACTCGCACCCAGCGAGATGAAAGAACTGCAAAGCCAACTGCAAGAACTATTAGATCGTGGTTTCATTCGACCAAGCACATCACCGTGGGGAGCTCCTGTTTTGTTTGTCAAGAAGAAAGATGGTACATTCAGGTTGTGTATCGACTACCGAGAGTTGAACAAACTTAATATTAAGAACCGCTACCCACTACCGAGATTCGACGACTTATTTGATCAACTACAAGGCTCGTCAGTTTATTTGAAGATCGATTTACATTCTGGATATCATTAAATGCGAATAAAGGAGGATGATATTCCAAAAACTGCTTTTAGGACGCGTTATGGTCATTACGAGTTTATGGTTATGCCGTTTGGATATACTAACGCACCAGCTGTGTTCATGGACCTTATGAACCGAGTGTGTGGGCCATATCTTGACAAGTTTGTCATTGTTTTCATCAATGACATACTTATTTACTCAAAGAATGATCAAGAGCACGAAGAACATTTGAGAAAAGTGCTAGAAGTATTGAGGAAAGAAAACTGTACGCTAAGTTTTTAAAGTGTGCATTTTGGTTGGAAGAAGTTCAATTCCTCGGTCACATAGTGAACAAAGAAGGTATCCAGGTGGACCCAGCAAAGATAGAAACTGTTGAAAAGTGGGAAACCCCGAAAACTCCGAAACACATACGCCAGTTTTTAGGACTAGCTGGTTAGTACAGAAGGTTCATCCAAGACTTTTCCAGAATAGCAAAACCCTTGACTGCATTAACGCATAAAGGGAAGAAATTTGAATGGAATGATGAACAAGAGAAAGCGTTTCAGTTATTGAAGAAAAAGCTAACTACAGCACCTATATTGTCATTGCCTGAAGGGAATGATGATTTTGTGATTTATTGTGACGCATCAAAGCAAGGTCTCGGTTGTGTATTAATGCAACGAACGAAGGTGATTGCTTATGCGTCTAGACAATTGAAGATTCACGAACAAAATTATGCGACGCATGATTTGGAATTAGGCGCGGTTGTTTTTGCATTAAAGACTTAGAGGCACTACTTATATGGGGTCAAAAGTATTATATATACCGACCACAAAAGTCTTCAACACATATTTAATCAGAAACAACTGAATATGAGGCAGCGTAGGTGGATTGAATTGTTGAATGATTACGACTTTGAGATTCGTTACCACCCGGGGAAGGAAAATGTGGTAGCCGACGCCTTGAGCAGAAAGGACAGAGAACCCATTCGAGTAAAATCTATGAATATAATGATTCACACTAACCTTACTACTCAAATAAAGGAGGCGCAACAAGGAGTTTTAAAAGAGGGAAATTTAAAGGATGAAATACCCAAAGGATCGGAGAAGCATCTTAATATTCGGGAAGACGGAACCCGGTATAGGGCTGAAAGGATTTGGGTACCAAAATTTGGAGATATGAGAGAAATGGTACTTAGAGAAGCTCATAAAACCAGATACTCAATACATCCTGGAACGGGGAAGATGTACAAGGATCTTAAGAAACATTTTTGGTGGCCAGGTATGAAAGCCGATATTGCTAAATATGTAGGAGAATGTTTGACGTGTTCTAAGGTCAAAGCTGAACATCAGAAACCATCAGGTCTACTACAACAACCTGAAATCCCGGAATGGAAATGGGAAAACATTACCATGAATTTCATTACTAAATTGCCAAGGACTGCAAGTGGTTATGATACTATTTGGGTAATAGTTGATCGTCTCACCAAGTCAGCACACTTCCTGCCAATAAGAGAAGATGACAAGATGGAGAAGTTAGCACGACTGTATTTGAAGGAAGTCGTCTCCAGACATGGAATACCAATCTCTATTATCTCTGATAGGGATGACAGATTTATTTCAAGATTCTGGCAGATATTACAGCAAGCATTGGGAACTCGACTAGACATGAGTACTGCCTATCATCCACAAACTGATGGACAGAGCTAAAGGATGATACAAACACTTGAAGACATGCTACGAGCATGTGTTATTGATTTCGGAAACAGTTGGGATCGATATCTACCGTTAGCAGAATTTTCCTACAACAACAGCTACCATTCAAGCATTGAGATGGTGCCATTTGAAATACTTTATGGTAGAAAGTGCAGGTCTCCGATTTGTTGGAGTGAAGTGGGGGATAGACAGATTACGGGTCCGGAGATAATACAAGAAACTACCGAGAAAATCATCCAAATTCAACAAAGATTGAAAACCGCCCAGAGTCGACAAAAGAGCTACGCGGATAGTAAAAGAAAAGATATAGAGTTTGAAATTGGAGAAATAGTCATGCTTAAGGTTTCACCTTGGAAAGGCGTTGTTCGATTTGGTAAACGGGGGAAACTAAATCCAAGGTACATTGGACCATTCAAGATTATAGATCGTGTCGGACCAGTAGCTTACCAACTGGAGCTACCTCAACAACTCACGGCTGTACATAACACTTTCCAGGTCTCAAATTTGAAGAAATGTTTTGCTAAAGAAGATCTCACTATTTCGTTGGACGAAATCCAAATCAATGCAAAACTTCAATTCATTGAAGAACCCGTCGAAATAATGGATCGTGAGGTTAAGAGACTTAAACAAAACAAGATACCGATTGTTAAGGTTTGATGGAATGCTCGTAGAGGACCCTAGTTCACCTGGGAGCGTGAAGAAATACCCGCATTTATTTCCAGAAGATACGTCAACACCTCCAACTGCTTAAAATTTCGGGACGAAATTTATTTAACGGGTAGGTACTGTAGTGACCCGAACTTTTCCATGTTTATATATATATTAAATGAAATTGTTATTTACATGATTAAGTGTTTCCAACATGTTAAGCAATCAAACTTGTTAAGACTTGATTAATTGAAATAGGTTTCATATAGACAATTGACCACCCAAGTTGACCGGTGATTCACGAACGTTAAAACTTGTAAAAACTATACGATGACATATATATGGTTATATATATAGTTAACATGATTTTATTATAAGTATGTATCTCATTAGGTATTTTAACAATGAGTTATATACATAAAAATGAGACTATTAATTTAAGAAACTCGAAAACGATATATATAACGATTATCGTTATAACAACGTCTTACTAGGTACATATGAATCATATTAAGATATTGATACACTTGGTTAATTATGTTAAATGATAAGTAAATATATTATTAAGTGTATTAACAATGAAATACATATGTAAAAATAAGACTACTAACTTAATGATTTCGAAACGAGACATATATGTAACGATTATCGTTGTAACGACATTTAACTGTATATACATCATACTAAGATATATTATATATCATAATATCATGATATTATAACAATTTAACATCTCATTTGTTATAATAAATAATGGGTTAACAACATTCAACAAGATCGTTAACCTAAAGGTTTCAAAACAACATTTACATGTAACGACTAACGATGACTTAACGACTCAGTTAAAATGTATATACATGTAGTGTTTTAATATGTATTCATACACTTTTGAAATACTTTAAGACACTTATCAAAATACCTCTACTTAACAAAATTCTTACAATTACATCCTCGTTCAGTTTCATCAACAATTCTACTCGTATGCACCCGTATTCGTACTCGTACAATACACAGCTTTTAGATGTACGTACTATTGGTATATACACTCCAATGATCAGCTCTTAGCATCCCATGTGAGTCACCTAACACATGTGGGAACCATCATTTGGCAACTATCATGAAATATCTCATAAAATTACAAAAATATGAGTAATGATTCATGACTTATTTACATGAAAACAAAATTACATATCCTTTATATATAATCCATACACCAACGACCAAAAACACCTAAAAACACTTTAATTCTTCAATTTTATTTATCTAATTGATCTCTCTCAAGTTCTAACTTCAAGTTCTAAGTGTTCTTCATAAATTCTACAAGTTCTAGTTACATAAAATCAAGAATACTTTCAAGTTTGCTAGCTCACTTCCAATCTTGTAAGGTGATCATCCAATCTCAAGAAATCTTTGTTTCTTACAGTAGGTTATCATTCTAATACAAGGTAATAATCATATTCAAACTTTGGTTCAATTTCTATAACTATAACAATCTTATTTCAAGTGATGATCTTACTTGAACTTGTTTTCGTGTCATGATTCTGCTTCAAGAACTTCGAGCCATCCAAGGATCCGTTTTTAGTGACCCGAACTTTTCCATGTTTATATATATTAATTGAGATTGATATTTACATGATTAAATGTTTCCAACATGTTAAGCAATCAAACTTGTTACGACTTGATTAATTGAAATATGTTTCATATAGACAATTGACCACCCAAGTTGACCGGTGATTCACGAACGTTAAAACTTGTAAAAACTATATGATGACATATATATGGATATATATATAGTTAACATGATACTATGATAAGTAAACATATCATTAAGTATATTAACAATGAACTACATATGTAAAAACAAGACTACTAACTTAATGATTTTTAAACGAGACATATATGTAACGATTATCGTTGTAAAGACATTTAATGTATATATATCATATTAAGAGATATTCATACATGATAATATCATGATAATATAATAATTTAAAATCTCATTTGATATTATAAACATTGGGTTAACAACATTTAACAAGATCGTTAACCTAAAGGTTTCAAAACAACACTTACATGTAACGACTAACGATGACTTAACGACTAAGTTAAAATGTATATACATGTAGTGTTTTAATATGTATTTATACACTTTTGAAAGACTTCAATACACTTATCAAAATACTTCTACTTAACAAAAATTCTTACAATTACATCCTCGTTCAGTTTCATCAACAATTCTACTCGTATGCACCCGTATTCGTACTCGTACAATACACAGCTTTTAGATGTATGTACTATTGGTATATACACTCCAATGATCAGCTCTTAGCAGCCCATGTGAGTCACCTAACACATGTGGGAACCATCATTTGACAACTAGCATGAAATATCTCATAAAATTACAAAAATATGAGTAATCATTCATGACTTATTTACATGAAAACAAAATTACATATCCTTTATATCTAATCCATACACCAACGACCAAAAACACCTACAAACACTTTCATTCTTCAATTTTCTTCATCTAATTGATCTCTCTCAAGTTCTATCTTCAAGTTCTAAGTGTTCTTCATAAATTCTACAAGTTCTAGTTACATAAAATCAAGAATACTTTCAAGTTTGCTAGCTCACTTCCAATCTTGTAAGGTGATCATCCAACCTCAAGAAATCTTTGTTTCTTACAGTAGGTTATCATTCTAATACAAGGTAATAATCATATTCAAACTTTGGTTCAATTTCTATAACTATAACAATCTTATTTCAAGTGATGATCTTACTTGAATTTGTTTTCGTGTCATGATTCTGCTTCAAGAACTTCGAGCCATCCAAGGATCCGTTGAAGCTAGATCCATTTTTCTCTTTTCCAGTAGGTTTATCCAAGGAACTTGAGGTAGTAATGATGTTCATAACATCATTCGATTCATACATATAAAGCTATCTTATTCGAAGGTTTAAACTTGTAATCACTAGAACATAGTTTAGTTAATTCTAAACTTGTTCGCAAATAAAAGTTAATCCTTCTAACTTGACTTTTAAAATCAACTAAACACATGTTCTATATCTATATGATATGTTAACTTAATGATTTAAAACCTGGAAACACGAAAAACACCGTAAAATCGGATTTACGCAGTCGTAGTAACACCGCGGGCTGTTTTGGGTTAGTTAATTAAAAACTATGATAAACTTTGATTTAAAAGTTGTTATTCTGAGAAAATGATTTTTATTATGAACATGAAACTATATCCAAAAATTATGGTTAAACTCAAAGTGGAATTATGTTTTCTAAAATGGTCATCTAGACGTCGTTCTTTCGACTGAAATGACTACCTTTACAAAAACGACTTGTAACTTATTTTTCCGACTATAAACCTATACTTTCTATGTTTTGATTCATAAAATAGAGTTCAATATGAAACCATAGCAATTTGATTCACTCAAAACGGATTTAAAATGAAGAAGTTATGGGTAAAACAAGATTGGATAATTTTTCTCATTTTAGCTACGTGAAAATTGGTAACAAATCTATTCCAACCATAACTTAATCAACTTGTATTGTATATTATGTAATCTTGAGATACCATAGACACGTATACAATGTTTTGACCTATCATGTCGACACATCTATATATATTTCAGAACAACCATAGACACTCTATATGTGAATGTTGGAATTAGCTATACAGGGTTGAGGTTGATTCCAAAATATATATAGTTTGAGTTGTAATCAATACTGAGATACGTATACACTGGGTCGTGGATTGATTCAAGATAATATTTATCGATTTATTTCTGTACATCTAACTGTGGACAACTAGTTGTAGGTTACTAACGAGGACATCTGACTTAATAAACTTAAAACATCAAAATATATTAAAAGTGTTGTAAATATATTTTGAACATACTTTGATATATATGTATATATTGTTATAGGTTCGTGAATCAACCAGTGGCCAAGTCTTACTTCCCGACGAAGTAAAAATATGTGAAAGTGAGTTTCATTTGCCCCTTTTACTCTTTACATTTTTGGGCTGAGAATACATGCAAATGCTTTATTAACTGTTTTACAATATTTATATGCGTGAGTTTCATTTGCTCCCTTTTTATTTGCTTTTGCAATATATATTTTTGGGCTGAGAATACATGCGCTGCTTTTATAAATGTTTACAAAATAGACACAAGTACTTAAAAATATATTCTACGTTGAGTTGTACCACTGGCATACTTCCCTGTAGCTTGGTAACTACTATTTACATGGGTATTGTAAACGCGAATCCTGTTGATAGATCTATTGGGCCTAACAAACCCCATCCAAAGTACCGGATGCTTTAGTACTTCGAAATTTATATCATATCCGAAGGGTGTCCCGGAATGATGGGGATATTCTTATATATGCATCTTGTTAATATCAGTTACCAGGTGTTCACCATATGAATGATTTTTATCTCTATGTATGGGATGTGTATTGAAATATGAAATTTTGTGGTCTATTATTATGATTTGATATATATAGGTTAAGCCTATAACTCACCAACATTTTTGTTGACATTTGAAGCATGTTTATTCTCAGGTGATTATTAAGAGCTTCCGCTGTCCAATACTTAAATAAGGACGAGATTTGGAGTCCATGCTTGTATGATATTGTGTTAAAACTGCATTCAAGAAACTTATTTTGTTGTAACATATTTGTATTGTAAACCATTATGTAATGGTCGTGTGTAAACAGGATATTTTAAATTATCATTATTTGATAATCTACGTAAAGCTTTTTAAACCTTTATTGATGAAATAAAGGTTATGGTTTGTTTAAAATGAATGCAGTCTTTGAAAAACGTCTCATATAGAGGTCAAAACCTCGCAACGAAATCAATTAATATGGAACGTTTTTAATCAATAAGAACGGGACATTTCACCGTTGAAGCTAGATCCATTTTTCTCTTTTCCAGTAGGTTTATCCAAGGAACTTGAGGTAGTAATGATGTTCATAACATCATTCGATTCATACATATAAAGCTATCTTATTCGAAGGTTTAAACTTGTAATCACTAGAACATAGTTTAGTTAATTCTAAACTTGTTCGCAAATAAAAGTTAATCCTTCTAACTTGACTTCTAAAATCAACTAAACACATGTTCTATATCTATATGATATGCTAACTTAATGATTTAAAACCTGGAAACACGAAAAACACGGTAAAACCGGATTTACGTCGTCGTAGTAACACCACGGGCTGTTTTGGGTTAGTTAATTAAAAACTATGATAAACTTTGATTTAAAAGTTGTTATTCTGGGAAAATGATTTTTATTATAAACATGAAACTATATCCAAAAATTATGGTTAAACTCAAAGTGAAAATATGTTTTCTAAAATGGTCATCTAGACGTCGTTCTTTCGACTGAAATGACTACCTTTACAAAAACGACTTGTAACTTATTTTTCTGACTATAAACCAATACTTTTTCTGTTTGGATTCATAAAATAGAGTTCAATATGAAACCATAGCAATTTGATTCACTCAAAATATAACAACCCAAACCATACCGCGTATAAAACCCCGTTAAATTTCATGACAAGAAAAAAATTTTTTTGCTGACTGACCCAGTTGCGCGGCGCGCCAACAGGTTGCGCGGCGCGCAGAACCTGTCTGGCAGCCCGCTGTCCCGTTTTACTTAAAATGCCAAAATGTTTGACCCGTTCCCGACGTTTTTAGCCAAAACGCTTTTAACCATGAATTCATACATATAAAACTAACACGTTTAATTAATAAAATTAAGTTTACGAAGCGGGTCCCACAACGACCCATTTTACCACCTTAAGTACCGAAATACAATATTTGACCAAAAGACTTTAATACAATACAAAGCCGAGCATGGCGATTGGGGATACGCTACCCAATCCTAAATGATCCAAAAGCAAGTCACTAAAGCAACTATGCACGTCTTCTAGTCCTCGCGCTTACCCGAGCCACCATATCCGCATGCGATCTATAAAAAGAGTCAACAACGAGAGGGTAAGCTAATGCTTAGTGAATGATAACATACTACATACATATATATGTATAAAATGAATACGCCACACAAACAAATACCGCATACCGGGGCATCCAAGTATAAAGCATCTACACTAAGCATACCGTACGATCTAACCAACGAGCTAAAGATACAACACAAAAGATAGTCCATCAACGACAAAGTAAACATCGCCAAATAGCTACACCCGGAGGGTTAGCTACAACACAACAACACATTAATATATATATAACAATATAAACGAACAAGGTTAATCCCTTAACCTCAAACACACGAACATTGGCCGAACAACCCGAGCCTTGTGAATTCGCACAACCCGAAATTCACTTCTCAACCATAAGATGACCGAACAACCCGAGTCATCATGAATCCGCACTACCCGAGATTCATTACCTCCAATAAGGGGACCGAACAACCCGAGTCACCATGAATCCGCACTACCCGAGATTCATTTCACAATACTAAAACCCACGTTCACGGGATTATAAAATCCACCACACAACCATATCAACCCTTCGCCATTAGGGTTATAACAACCAAATCACAACCAAGTGTGATAACGTGCACACAAACGTGTACTTCGCCAAAGATGGTCAACCAAGACGCACAAACGTGCCAATTGGACTCATACACAAGTCCTTCAAATCCACCTATATGTGAAGTGAGCTCTATAACCGAGAATCACTTCACCCGACCCGCACCCATCCTACACATACATATGCATATAGGATATTATCACTCACTTGAAGTCTTGAAGAAAGCTTCCAAGTAAACCGCAACTCGCCAATGGAAAATACCTATTCCATTATCACAAATACCACAACACAATTAGATTGGATTCACAAATTAACCCAATTCGTCACTTAGTGCCATTTCGACCCAACTGCACTTCCAAGCACAAACCGTACCCAAACCAACCAATAATCACTAACACAAGTGAGAATGGTCATAATATGCCAATTAAACCCGAACTCAAGTGTTAAACACGTGTCATACCCATTTTGACACTTAAACCCTAATTTTGACCCATAAAGGCCAAAATCTCATCCTTTACAAGTTTTGACACCAAAACACATTTAACTCGGTTCTATACTTCAACTTAATCCATTTTAAGTTTATAAACCTCATTAAATCGCCAATCGGGTCATAGTCACCACCAAACCCTAATTTGACCCAAAGTCAAAGTTAGTCAACCAAACAACCTCCAATGGGTTCCAATACTTCCATAATCGCTAACTAAAGTGATTAAACTAAATTTCAAGTTCTAAACATGGCCAATTGTTCACCAACCCAAACTCCACCAACAATTAACAATAAACCCGATTACTAGCATCACTAAACCCATTTCATCACCTAAAAGGGTATTACAACAAATTAACTCAAAACCCTAACTTGAATATCAAATCAAATAGATGAAATTCGGAGTTTGAGCTTACCAATACTATCACCGCGTAGCCGAGAACGAAAGGAACAACTTTAAAACCCGAGACTTTGATCGATTCGAGCTTCTTCTTCCCCAAAACCTCAAATCTCTCTCTAGACCTCCCTCTCTCTCTAACAATGGATGAGGATGATGAATGGATGTGAAATGATCCAAAGTTGGATCTAAACCAACTGATAATGCCCACAAATCCGGCCCCATGTGAAATTACCCAAATACCCTTCATTTAAAATAAATAAAACAAGATAGGTTCTGTCAGCGCGTTTGCGCGGCGCGCGGACGCTTTGCGCGGCGCGCAGATTGACAGATTCAGCTCTTTTCCAATTTTAATATATATAAATATTCAACGAAGCCCGATCTCATATGCCTTTAATAAACAAGTATACAAAATAAATATTCGGGTCTTACAACTCTCCCCCACTTAAACTCGATCACGTCCTCGTGATCCTCATCACTTAACCAAACAGACCTCACCCTACGGTCCTCGACATAAGTCTCAATCCGACTTCCTAAGCAATTCTTTCCAACGAATTGCCTTCCACAACTAAATCGTCACCCGCGACTTCTCAAGTCCACAATCCGAGCACTAAAACCATGCTCCTACCCTAACATCGGGAAAACTCAACTAACCTCGTACCGAGATATCATTCCCTTGGCGTACTATTACCGAGTACAACGCTCAAGGCAACCAAGCCTCAACCTAGGGTCAACAACCCGAAACGATGAAACCGAACCAAACGAATCCTTACGGATATCACCTAATCATTAAACATCCCTTGTAGTGCGCAATACAACCAATACGCAACTACCGTAACAATACAATCCAACGGTTAGAAACCGATAGCGCCCAAAACGGCTATGGGAACGCAAATCCCAAGGGGTACGAAATCATCTATCGTCACACCCGTAACAAACATGTGAGCGAAATACGGCTATCGCACCACTAATCATACCACATGGTCCTCACGACCCCACCATCGACGCATAAAACGACCGATAGTTCCCACAACATGGTCCTCACGACCCCACCATTGGTGTATCAAACAACCAATAGATTACAACTCAACATGGCTGAAACAACCCGAGCCAAAACACATATGGAGGATGGTCGAAACAACCCGAACCTTAGTGAATTCGCACAACCCGAAATCCACCAACCCAATCCATATATCTCACAACGACATGACCGCAAAACCCGAGTCATCGTGAATACGCGCAAACCGATATTCACTACCACCGCCACATAGTATAACCGAGGATGGCCGTACAACCCGAACCTTAGTGAATCCGAACTACCCGACATTCACTACCTCAAACTATGAGCCCAACCAACAGGGACATTCGTACTACCCGAAATATTGTGAATACGAACAACCCGATATTCACGTCCCACAACACAACCCTCTTGATGAAGTCAGCGGACCCCGAAGGTCATGCTCCACCAATCTCAATATCGGATGAAGTCAGCGGACCCGAAGATCATGCTTCACCGATCTCAATACCGGATGAAGTCAGCGGACCCGAAGATCATGCTTCACCGATCTCAACACCACGCTCATGACGAAGTCAGCGGACCCTAAAGATCATGCTCCATCAATCACGTACTCCCATGATGAAGTCAGCGGACCCTAAAGATCATGCTCCATCACGCAACCATTCTATAATGAAGTCAGCGGACCCCGAAAGTCATGCTTCATTAATCATCAATACCACGATGAAGTCAGCGGACCCCGAAGGTCATGCTTCATCAACTACATACCATAATCGATTAAGAACCACCTATATCAAACATAGGTACCGAACAAGAATTCTCCAAAAGGGAACCCGACACACACCTTCCTTAACCGAAGGATTTCACCTTGCTCACCAAACACGTCCATTATCTCTCAACGAGATTTACCACATTACCGCCTCTGTGGGATTCCAATCCAAACCATAAGTACAATTTATCCAAAATCGCACTCTACCACGAATCGACCCAAAACTAGGTCTCGGTAAAAATTTCAGATCTACCAAAATCATCATCCGAAATATCACACTAACACTTTCCTCGCGCAGGAGTGCGACTCCCCCACTTGGAAACACGTTCCTATATCACAACTCGTACACCCGTACGATGCTACCAAAGGTAGACTTTACCAACAATTGGGTACACACGACCCATCACCACACCTTGCTCTAACCTTGAGCACACGAAGGATTTCAATCAATCCTTAAACACTTCGAACGAAAAGTGTACCACGATTACACAAACCATACCCTCGCAATTATCCAATTGCTTTAGTTTGTCAAGTTTCACCTAGTCACTCATGTACCTACGGGTTTCTCCCGGTACCCTAAGTACAATGTAACCACAACACAATCGGAGTCGACACCACGCTAGTAGGTATAAAAGAGGCACCTAATGTCGCGTCATAAAGACTCCATTACCAACACACATCGAGATTTTAAACACTCGGCCTCAAAGGTTCCAATCACCCGACGAACCTCATGGTTCATCACTTCAACACCAAAAACAAACACGCGCTAAACAATCGAACA
Organism: Rutidosis leptorrhynchoides; assembly: GCF_046630445.1. Taxonomy (NCBI): domain Eukaryota; kingdom Viridiplantae; phylum Streptophyta; class Magnoliopsida; order Asterales; family Asteraceae; genus Rutidosis; species Rutidosis leptorrhynchoides. Next base: position 310,484,084 of record NC_092333.1, on the reverse strand, counting down.
CCAAAACCATTTCCGTGGCTTGGTAGTAACATTCCCCAAATACTAAGGAATGCTTGGTTACACCAAGTCTTACGCCCTTCGTCCAACAACCAAACATCACCATAGGGTACTTCCGTTAGGAACGTCACCCTTAACCATAACATGCAAATCACTATGCAATTAACAAGTCCGAACATAAACGCCACATAAATAAATATTCAAAGACATATTTATCAAAACGAAACGTACCTCAACGTCTCCTTGCAGCATTCGCCGCCGCCAACTCGGGACAATCCGGCTTGCGATGTCCCTCTTTATGACAATAGTAGCACATTCCGCCTTCACTTCTCGGCATCGTGCATTCCCACAACTTGTGACCCCTAACGCCACAATTGAAACATCTAGGCGCACGAGATTCCACCGCGCCCTTTACCACTTTACTCGTACTCGCACTCGGACCCTTAGTCCTCTTACTCGGAGCACCATAAGAAACAACCCTTCCCTCACTTGAAGGTTCGCCCTTTTTCGATCGCGTATAAGACTCGAAACCTCTAGCCACCGCAAATAACTCCGCAAACGACTTCGCGTAACCCCGGCTAATTTTGCTTTTCAAGTCATCGCTCAAAGTTCGATAGAAATCCTCCATCAACAAACGATCGTTCCCCAAATATTCCGGGCAAAAACGAGCCTTCGACATAAAAGTCGTCTTTAAAGTATTCAAGTCCATAGAACCCTGTTGCAAATTTCGCAACTCACAACGCAATTCCGATAAATCGGCTGAAGTTCGGAACTCCTCGAAGAATTCCTCCTTAAATTCGTCCCACGATAACGTCATAAACGTTTCACCACCGACAAGATCAATCTTGCCATCCAACCAATCCTTCGCCCTACCCCGCAACAAACTAGTAGCGAGTCTCGTCTTTTTCTCGGGAGGGCATTCCATAGTACGAAAACACCCTTCGACATCCGAAACCCAAGTCGTACTCACCAAAGGATCCGGTTTCCCATCATACATCGGGGGTCTAGTCCTCATGAAGCTCTTAAGACAACGCTCCATTTCACCCCTATTTTGGAATTCGAAATACTTCCCATCCATTTCTTCTCGAAACGCTCTCATTTGCTCCGCAACGGCGGCCGTAACTCTAGCGTTAAATTCCGTGTCATTCGTCTCGGTCTCGTTTCGCGTCGTCATTCTAAAGAATGCAAAACGATTAGTCCACGCACGTATAAAACGACACGCACAACACCACCCCATCTTGCTAAACACTCGTCGTACATCACTTGTTAGACACGATTTGCACCCGTAATAAGGTCTGCAAGTTCTTATTACGCACACACGCCGCATCGACTTGTTAGTACAACGACCGCCTCGCTCGATGATATAAACAAACACAACCAAAATTCTATGCGGTACAAACACACGCGAGAATTACTATCACAACACAAGAGCATATTAATAATATCCGCATTACTAATATAAACGTTAGTCAACCTATAAACAAGGCACTAACTAAACCCATTCCGACCCGTAATCCTACAAGTTCCGCAACAAATTAAGCACACACAAAAGTCTAAGTCTAGGCACCTATCTCAAGTCACCTAAATCCCTTAGACCATGCTCTGATACCACTTGTAACAACCCAAACCATACCGCGTATAAAACCCCGTTAAATTTCATGACAAGAAAAAAAAAATTTTGCTGACTGACCCAGTTGCGCGGCGCGCAGAACCTGTCTGGCAGCCCGCTGTCCCGTTTTACTTAAAATGCCAAAATGTTTGACCCGTTCCCGACGTTTTTAGCCAAAACGCTTTTAACCATGAATTCATACATATAAAACTAACACGTTTAATTAATAAAATTAAGTTTACGAAGCGGGTCCCACAATGACCCATTTTACCACCTTAAGTACCGAAATACAATATTTGACCAAAAGACTTTAATACAATACAAAGCCGAGCATGGCGATTGGGGATACGCTACCCAATCCTAAATGATCCAAAAGCAAGTCACTAAAGCAACTATGCACGTCTTCTAGTCCTCGCGCTTACCCGAGCCACCATATCCGCATGCGATCTATAAAAAGAGTCAACAACGAGAGGGTAAGCTAATGCTTAGTGAATGATAACATACTACATACATATATATGTATAAAATGAATACGCCACACAAACAAATACCGCATACCGGGGCATCCAAGTATAAAGCATCTACACTAAGCATACCGTACGATCTAAGCAACGAGCTAAAGATACAACACAAAAGATAGTCCATCAACGACAAAGTAAACATCGCCAAATAGCTACACCCGGAGGGTTAGCTACAACACAACAACACATTAATATATATATAACAATATAAACGAACAAGGTTAATCCCTTAACCTCAAACACACGAACATTGGCCGAACAACCCGAGCCTTGTGAATTCGCACAACCCGAAATTCACTTCTCAACCATAAGATGACCGAACAACCCGAGTCATCATGAATCCGCACTACCCGAGATTCATTACCTCCAATAAGGGGACCGAACAACCCGAGTCACCATGAATCTGCACTACCCGAGATTCATTTCACAATACTAAAACCCACGGTCACGGGATTATAAAATCCACCACACAACCATATCAACCCTTCGCCATTAGGGTTATAACAACCAAATCACAACCAAGTGTGATAACGTGCACACAAACGTGTACTTCGCCAAAGATGGTCAACCAAGACGCACAAACGTGCCAATTGGACTCATACACAAGTCCTTCAAATCCACCTATATGTGAAGTGAGCTCTATAACCGAGAATCACTTCACCCGACCCGCACCCATCCTACACATACATATGCATATAGGATATTATCACTCACTTGAAGTCTTGAAGAAAGCTTCCAAGTAAACCGCAACTCGCCAATGGAAAATACCTATTCCATTATCACAAATACCACAACACAATTAGATTGGATTCACAAATTAACCCAATTCGTCACTTAGTGCCATTTCGACCCAACTGCACTTCCAAGCACAAACCGTACCCAAACCAACCAATAATCACTAACACAAGTGAGAATGGTCATAATATGCCAATTAAACCCGAACTCAAGTGTTAAACACGTGTCATACCCATTTTGACACTTAAACCCTAATTTTGACCCATAAAGGCCAAAATCTCATCTTTTACAAGTTTTGACACCAAAACACATTTAACTCGGTTCTATACTTCAACTTAATCCATTTTAAGTTTATAAACCTCATTAAATCGCCAATCGGGTCATAGTCACCACCAAACCCTAATTTGACCCAAAGTCAAAGTTAGTCAACCAAACAACCTCCAATGGGTTCCAATACTTCCATAATCGCTAACTAAAGTGATTAAACTAAATTTCAAGTTCTAAACATGGCCAATTGTTCACCAACCCAAACTCCACCAACAATTAACAATAAACCCGATTACTAGCATCACTAAACCCATTTCATCACCTAAAAGGGTATTACAACAAATTAACTCAAAACCCTAACTTGAATATCAAATCAAATAGATGAAATTCGGAGTTTGAGCTTACCAATACTATCACCGCGTAGCCGAGAATGAAAGGAACAACTTTAAAACCCGAGACTTTGATCGATTCGAGCTTCTTCTTCCCCAAAACCTCAAATCTCTCTCTAGACCTCCCTCTCTCTCTAACAATGGATGAGGATGATGAATGGATGTGAAATGATCCAAAGTTGGATCTAAACCAACTGATAATGCCCACAAATCCGGCCCCATGTGAAATTACCCAAATACCCTTCATTTAAAATAAATAAAACAAGATAGGTTCTGTCAGCGCGTTTGCGCGGCGCGCGGACGCTTTGCGCGGCGCGCAGATTGACAGATTCAGCTCTTTTCCAATTTTAATATATATAAATATTCAACGAAGCCCGATCTCATATGCCTTTAATAAACAAGTATACAAAATAAATATCCGGGTCTTACACAAAACGGATTTAAAATGAAGAAGTTATGGGTAAAACAAGATTGGATAATTTTTCTCATTTTTAGCTACGTGAAAATTGGTAACAAATCTATTCTAACCATAATTTAATCAACTTGTATTGTATATTATGTAATCTTGAGATACCATAGACACGTATACAATGTTTCGACCTATCATGTCGACACATCTATATATATTTCGGAACAACCATAGACACTCTATATGTGAATGTTGGAGTTAGCTATACAGGGTTGAGGTTGATTCCAAAATATATATAGTTTGAGTTGTGATCAATACTGAGATACGTATACACTGGGTCGTAGATTGATTCAAGATAATATTTATCGATTTATTTCTGTACATCTAACTGTGGACAACTAGTTGTAGGTTACTAACGAGGACAGCTGACTTAATAAACTTAAAACATCAAAATATATTACAAGTGTTGTAAATATATTTTGAACATACTTTGATATATATGTATATATTGTTATAGGTTCGTGAATCAACAAGTGGCCAAGTCTTACTTCCCGACGAAGTAAAAATCTGTGAAAGTGAGTTATAGTCCCACTTTTAAAATCTAATATTTTTGGGATGAGAATACATGCAGGTTTTATAAATGATTTACAAAATAGACACAAGTACGTGAAAATACATTCTATGGTTGAATTAGGGAACAGACACCCTAATTGACGCGAATCCTAAAGATAGATCTATTGGGCCTAACAAACCCCATCCAAAGTACCGGATGCTTTAGTACTTCGAAATTTATATCATATCCGAAGGGTGTCCCGGAATGATGGGGATATTCTTATATATGCATCTTGTTAATGTCGGTTACCAGGTGTTCACCATATGAATGATTTTTATCTCTATGTATGGGATGTGTATTGAAATATGAAATCTTGTGGTCTATTGTTAAAATTTGATATATATAGGTTAAACCTATAACTCACCAACATTTTTGTTGACGTTTAAAGCATGTTTATTCTCAGGTGAATACTAAAAGCTTCCGCTGTTTCATACTAAAATAAGGACAAGATTTGGAGTCCATGTTTGTATGATATTGTGTAAAAACTACATTTAAGAAACTGATTTCGATGTAACATATTTGTATTGTAAACCATTATGTAATGGTCGTGTGTAAACAGGATATTTTAGATTATCATTATTTGATAATCTACGTAAAGTTTTTTAAACCTTTATTTATGAAATAAAGGTTATGGTTTGTTTTAAAAATGAATGCAGTCTTTGAAAAACATCTCATATAGAGGTCAAAACCTCGCAATCTAATCAATTAATATGGAACGTTTTTAATCAATAAGAACGGGACATTTCAATGAGATGTTGAGGCATGTGATGTTGAGGTTTGTGTTATTAGTGGTAATGGTGCCGATGCTGGTGGTACAGTTGGTGTCGGTGATGCTGCTGGTACTGGTAAGTTTTGCACCATATTCTCCAACGCCACGACTCGAACGCGAAGCTCGTTGACTTCTTCTATTATTCCGGGATGATTGTCGGTCAGAACAGGTGAGTGAATAAGGTTTTGAATTTGAGATAGTATACAATCATGGAGGATACTCTGGAAATGAGAGAGAAAATAGTATTACGAACAGGTTCTTCACCAAGATTGCAGGTTGGTGGGTAGAAAGGATCGACTTCTTCTTATCTCCATTGATTAAGTCGACTACGAACGCATCAGATGAATTGGGGATGGCTGATTGATTGATTCATTCTGGTGACGATGCTTCTGGGGCTGGAGTGGGACTCCATATCGGAATCCGAGGGACCTGAATTAGTTGTGAGTTCCATTGCGTACGATTGAATAAAGGATTTTTCGATATGAAATGATTTTCGGATATCGGATGATATTCTAATTATATAGAATACCTATACATAGTACAGAAGATTCCGTAGATTACGAAGGGATTTAAGGAAACGTGTCAGATAAAGTCTACAGTAACAGATACGCTAAGATATGAATTAGCAGATAGGCTAAGATATGAATTTATCTGTACACTATCTATCAAATAAGTGCAGGAAGTCGTGTCTAGACTTAGGAATGATAAGCAGGTAATTTTCCACTAGGAATGATAAACATTACTTATAATATGTAGCTAAGGTCGAAGTCCAGACTTGCTAATGCATCCTAAAAACTATCAGTTAGACACACTAATGCAAGACCTAGTTCACTAGGACCAACGCTCTGATACCACCTGTAAAGACCCGTCCTTATCCACCTGGATGAAGTCTTCAACATATGGTCCCATTGCGAGGTACTGAACTCTATATGCCTTGAAAAACTCCATGTAATATCTTTTAGATTGAGCAAATGCACAGCGGAAGACTTAATTTGTACCTGAGAATAAACATGCTTAAAGTGTCAACAAAAAGGTTGGTGAGTTCATAGGTTTATTATAATAATCATTTCAATATCTTAATAGACCACAAGATTTCATAATCATAAACATAATACACTCGCAAGTGTATGTAAAGCATTCTAAGTGGTTGAGCACTTGGTAACCATACTTAACATTTAATCAACATCGCATATTCCCTTTATTATGAAATCTCCCTACACTGTACCAAGTGTAGTAACGAAACGAAGTACTGTGCAACCGTTGAATACTGGTCGTCCAGTCCGGTTGGGGTTGTCAGGCCCGATAGATCTATCAACAGGATTCGCGTTTACAATACCTATGTAAATAGTAGTTACCAAGCTACAGGGAAATATGCCAGTGGTACAACTCAACGTAGAATATATTTTAAGTACTTGTGTCTATTTCGTAAACATTTATAAAAACAGCGCATGTATTCTCAGCCCAAAAATATATATTGCAAAAGCAATTAAAAAGGGAGCAAATGAAACTCACCAATTGTATTTTGTAGTAAAAATACATATGACGTCATTTAACAAGTGTAGGTTAACCTTGGATTCATGAACCTATATTCAATTATGTATATTAACACGTAAAATGGTAATCGAACGAATTTATATATTATTAGAGATTTAATTGCTATTTTAATTAGGTTTTTCATTAATAACCTTATTAATTATACTTATTAATATCTAGTTATGTTATATGTAGTAAATATAGTTTCATATAACTGATAGTTATTTGATAAAATAATATTGATAATAATAATAAATAAAAGTTGTCTTATTTTACAATAATAATAATAATAATAATAGTTATTATGATAATAATATTGATAATAAAATAATATTAATGTCAAAATAATAATAATGATAGTAATAATAATAATTTTGATAAAGATGATAATTTCTCTAATAATGATAATAATAATAGTAAAAATGATACTTTTAATATAAATAATAGTTTTTAATAAAAATGATACTAATAATAATATTAATGGTATTATTAATAATAATTTTAATAATAATAGTAATAACAATAATAATAATGATAATAATAATAATAATAAATAGATAAATAATACCTTAAGGAAGTAGCCCTAAATATAATGCCCAAGTCCGGGTTTGAACCCGCGACGTCCCGCTAACCTGATAATACTCCGAAACTAATGCTTCGTTACTTATTTTCTGTTTTAATTCATACCATTTATTCTTTTAAACTGTTATTATCATAACAACTATCTTATTCATCATCATCGACAATTATCATTATCCATCATGGTTATGGATTTTTATTATCATCACAATCGTATGCCATGTATCATAATCAAGTCATCATCGATTTTCATCTTAGAAAACACCAAGAATAACTTGTTACAACCCCACTTAACGAATCCAATGCACAATATAATTCGGCCCACTCTCCACTAATTCATACGGTTTATTAGAAAAAGGGATTTGGTGGCTTTATGTTTGACTTAAATCATAAAACAAAATCGTCCCATTAAAAAAATATGAGAAAAAGTTGGCTATCCTCCCCCATTAATAAAAGTGTCGGCCAATATGTATCACCTCCCACTTGCAACTCTTCAAATGATTTTTTTTTATTGATTATGTGACCCTCAAAAGATATGTGGTGAGTTTTGAATGAACTACCCATCAAGCAATAATAGAATACGCATAAAAAAAATATAATCGCGTAGATCTTTTCCATGGTTTATTGAAATCTCTTGCAGGTGTGAGGTTAAAGGCGGTTTTTGTGATGCTTCCACAATTAAGTCTGTTGATTACGCAGAAATAAATGGGACTGCTGTAGCAGTCCAGTTGCAGCAGGAAAACACATCATGGCAGCGATGTTAGTTGGGTTGTGGGGGTTTGCTATGTTTGAAAAATAAAACGTAAGGTATGTAGCGGTGATGTGGGGTGGTGATTCAATAGTAAACAGAAAATAATAGGTAACCGAGGTGTGATGGGTTATGGTTTATGGTTATGTGATTCGAAAAGTAAACACGAATAGCAACAAAGTGACGGGTATTTTGGTGGTGGTGATTGAAGATGGCCTAGGGTAGCGGTGTTTATCAAGGGTGGTGTAGGGTGGCGAATTATGATGGTGACGTGAAATGGTGATTGGGTTGTGAAGTTAACAGAAATACGAGCTGCAACATTAGTAGTTCTCGTCACGTTGGTGGTTGTTCGAGTTCAAAACAGGAAAACGAAAATAAAACAACCACGTAACGGTAGCTGGGTGGATTAATGTGTGTCGGTTTATTGGTTTCACAAAGAAGAATAGGAGAGAGAGATAGAGAGAGGAAGTGGTGGTGATTTGTTTGGGTGGTTAACCGAACGGAACATGGCATCGCTAATGGTTTGGGTTTGTAACAGGGTTCGAGTAAAACGGTGTTTGGGTTTGGTCATTGTTGAAGTGTTGGGTGATTTTCATATAATAGACATTAATAGGTATTTGGGGTTCGATGTGGTTAAGCCGTGGTGTCAAGTGACCGGTTGATGGGTGGTTCAACAAGGTGGTTATCATGGGTTGTTATGGTGGCGGCTTGGAGTGATTAAAGACAGCAGCAGCATCGAGTGAAACAATATAGGTGTGAGAGATAGAGAGAATGAGAGAGAGGCTAGAGAGATGGTGGCGGTTATGGTGATTCAAAGTGCGAGTGGTGATAGATTTGGGTTACGATGGAGTAGTGCTCGATGGTGTACTCGGGGGTTGTTGTGATAAACGGAGATAATGGCTTCGGTTGTGGTTCATGGGTTGCAATCGAAAATGAACAAACACTAGTACACAATGAGTAGTGCAGTGGAAGACAAGAGGTTTGTGGGTTTAGTTTAATGGTTGTCTGCAGCCATCAAAGGAAAACATAGTGGTGATGAATGATTATGTAATATGTTTATGTATATATATAGAATAAGATGTTAATAATATGATAATACTTAAATTCAATGAAGAAACAGTAACCAATAATTCTCTCAATTAAGTATAGTGAAGCAGTCCGTGATTTTAGGAGCATTCTATCGACGATTTTTCCACGAATGATTATATCGTGTCCATTACTAAACAGTTAACATATAAAAGTGCTCCTAAAAATCCCAAATTTTAGATTAAATATATTTAATCATTTCACTTATTAACTGTTTAAAACCTGATCAAAAAGGTTCGGAAATTATTTATTTTATGTACCAATTAATATGTACGGAGTACTAAAATTTAAACTAAAAAGATAAAAATATTTTTAACAAATCTAGAATCTTCGTAATCAATTTGCACTCCAATTTTTATTTTAATCTTTCATAAACATGTATTATATCTATATTAAAACTAATGAAACGTCAACCGAGTATCACTGATGTTTACTAATTAGGCTCAAAATCATTTATTTTCCATATACCATATGTATAAATAAATACATTTTAATATCAGGTTTTATTATATAACTAAATATATATATTTTCAAATAAATATGTTTACAATTAACATTCATGTATATACACATATATATGTATCTATTTACAAATAGTTGTTCGTGAATTGTCGAGAAGAGTCGAAGGTCAATTGAATATATGAAACAGTTCAAAGATTTTTAAGATTCATCCTAATAGAGTTTTCTTATCGTGTCAAAAATATTAAATCGTATCGAGAGTTTGGTTCAAAATTAGTCGAAATTTTCCGGGTCGTTACACCAATCATGCAAGATAAATAGCCGAATGTGTTTGGTTTTAGGGTAGGTTGAGATTGAAACAGATATATATATTAGCATATGGGGCAAAAAGGAAAAGGAAAGCATCGGTTTCTTTTTATAAATTTTAATAGGAACATATACAAGTGAGTGAGTGGCATTTATGGTTCAAGAAGAGAGAAAGAGTAAAAGGAATGGTGATTTACGTTAGTCATGGTATTGAGTAGAAACAGAAGTAATGGCAGTTGCAAGGTGGTGCTTTGAAGAGGGCCGTGTTTATAGCTTTCGGATGTATACAAGAAATAGAAACGAGAACATTATATGGTGTTGTAGATAGGTGGCGGTTTTGGTTGACCACGACAGCAACAAACAGCAATAACAAAATGGAACAGTTTCGAATGTTGTGGTGATGATGAGGGTGGTTTGCCATGGTTGTGTTGTAGGGTGGCTTGGTCGAGGAAAGGTGGTTAAGTGATGGTTATTTTATATTTTCTCCTTTATTTTACAACAAGCAGCAACTTTATAGAGTGTAATGAAATTAGATTGTTGCTGTATTAGGATTTGATTTGGAATTGGACTGCAGCGAGCCAAATATCGACGTATAACAATATTACGGACAAGAAGTACACAAGTGTCAATCAGAAGAAGAAAAGAGAGATTACAGATGGATACGTGCAACAGATTTTTGGGATTTTCTAATTGGAAGTCGACAAGAGCTTTTCCAAATAGTCACAGAATATTGAGCTAGTACAGAAATATTGAAAAATAATAAAAAGTTGAGAGGGATGGCAAACTGAATTTGAAGTTTACTACTACTGAAATAGTTCTACTTCAAATTCTAAAAACAGAATCCAAAATCCTTTACCGATTGATAATGATATTAAACGGATTACGTATCTATCCTATATTTAGATGTGTATATACTGTATTTATATATGTATTTATCCATATAACAGTATTTGTATTTTAGTATATATCTGATCTGATATCTATCTGTGTATGTATATATGTATATAACATATTAACTTTTGTAATATTACTTAACTACATAAATCCATTAATCATTTATTTTTAATAAGAATAAACATACTACTATTAATAATAATTATATTAATAATAACAATATTTTTTATTATTGACAAGGTACAAATAATAAATTTAAAAATAATGATAATAATAATATGATGATATTAATAATAACTATAATGATAATTTTCAAGAGTATAATAATAATTAATAATAATTAATAAAAATAGTAATAATAATATTATTTGTGACTAATAATAAATAATAATAACAAGAGTAATAATAATAATAATATAATAACTTATACATATCAAATTTCATATTAGAAATAAAAATATTAATAATACAAATATTTATTATTAACATTAATAATAACAATGAAAGTAATGATAATAATATTAATATAACAATTATATTCAAACTTATAATTATATATTATAATTTATTAATCATGTCATATTTACTAATTATATGATATATTGAATCTTTAATATTTATTAATTATATATATATATTATTACTTATGTATAGAATTTATATATATTATATATATATATATATATGTATATATATTTATCTACAAACAATTGTTCATGAATAATCGGGAATAGTCAAAGGTCAATTGTATACATGAGCACAGTTCAACATTTTTGAGATTCAATTAAATAGACTTTGCTTATCATGTCGGAAACATATAAAGATCAAGTTTAAATTTGATCGGAAATTCCCGGGTCATCACAGTACCTATCCGTTAAAGAAATTTCATCCCGAAATTTGAGTGAGGTGGTCATGGCTAACAATAAAAATGTTTTTATGACGAATATGAGTTGATAAATAGAGTTTTATCATCAAAGAGTAGTATGGATAAAACATTTCGTTTATGCGAAGGGTACGAGTGAAGCTATCACGAAAGAGTGAAATGAGTAAATGTAGATTCGTCATATCTTTTGACGTAGACAGGATTGAATTCCGGAATTCAAGGAATTTATAGAAAATCTTCATAATAAAATTTGGTTCTTCGGCAATTAATGAAATCAAGATCTTCTTTGATTAAATACAATAATCTATTTCGATTGAACTGTCGAATATTTTACTATAAATCCACCCCCTTCTTTTCCTTATTTTCCATATCTCACATCTTCTATTCTTTCTTCCTCAATTTATACTTTAAAGCATTCTTCAAAATGCTCCATCCCGTTCTGATTTTTAATATACTTCTAACTTTCATATCTGTCATTCTTCTCTTTCATCTACTATCGGAGGATTTTATTTACTTCTACTATTATTTTGGGGTTGTAGTGTTTTTTTTTTAATTTTTCCCGTGCCTTTACGTGGCAATACGTATTGATATGCACGGTTTGTAATTTCTGGGTTGTTGTTTGGTTTTATATCTTCCCTTATATTTCGAATCTCTTTGCTTTTTTATTCTCCTCTCGATCTCTAGTAAAGCGAGTAATGGTCCAGAATTCGTAAGTATGAATTTTGAATTGAACATAGTTAGTATTCTAAGGAGGGAATTGTAATGGCAAAATCTTGATTTGTCAAATTACCAGAATATCCCAGAAAAGACCGAATCATCAAGAAAAATATTTTCTTGATGTTAACACCTATTTCCTTATGAGGTAAGGTTTAGTATGTCAACAAGATACTAGAAGTAATCTAGCTTTAGGAGGACGGAGTGTTGCTGATTGATTTTTACCCTCGGGAAATAATCCCTGCAGACCCGGTTCACAAGTATAGAAACTTGTGGGGTGGCTTAATCAATCTGTCATCCGTAGAGTGTAAGAGTGCTAGCCGGATGACTTCTAGTGAGAGAAAGTAGAGAGAGAAAGAGAAGTGAAGTCTCAGCTCTCAAAGTTGTCAGAATATCTGAACTGTGTAAAATGACGACCCAAGGGGTCTATTTATAGTGTCAGATCCACCAGATTGCTCGGGGACACATGTCAAATGATGAAACGTTCTGTTATTCGTGATCCAAAATTTATGCTGAAGGTGGCGTTCTCCGGCCAGGGCTTACGCGCTAGGCGGCCTTCAGGGCTTACGCATGATGGAGCAGCCTGTATAGTGTAGAACGCTGGACGGAGAACTTCGCAGAACTGTTGTTTCCAGCCTTCCTAATGCTACTTTTATGCAACCATTATGCCTTTTATGTGTGTATACGATAGGATACACAATTAAGTCCCCCCAGTTTAATGACTTAAGCATTTGAAGAATGATTAAGTCTTTAAACTTTTGAAAACGCATGCCAAACCAGCCTGTTCATTGCCCACTTGCATCGGATTTTAGGCATTAAATGCAGACGAGTTTTACTGACGCTGTTATGATTAATTTTTTACGGCTGAGATCATCCACGCGCCTCCAGCTGTAAAAAGTGCTATTTCGTACCCTTCGTTTAAACTTACCCATACACGTGTCTCAATCATGGCCATAAAAATTGCACCGATGAACCCCTATAAAAACCGTCATAACCCTGTTACCATCACTTTTTTTACTTTTGCCAAGATCTAAAAAGCATATTTCTCCCCCAAATCTTCATCGCCTTCTTCAATCTTCAAGTTTTTAAGGTTTACCGTCTTCCAAGGTCAGTACACTTCATCTTACTGCTATTTTCTTCTTGTTGATATCTTTTACTGTATTATCATGGCTTCTACACGGAGTACTGGCCAAGAGCACGCTAAGCCTTCTTCGTTAAATACCGCTGACATTCCAGAAGTTAGTGTAGTGACCCGAACTTTTCCATGTTTATATATATTAATTGAGATTGATATTTACATGATTAAATGTTTCCAACATGTTAAGCAATCAAACTTGTTAAGACTTGATTAATTGAAATATGTTTCATATAGACAATTGACCACCCAAGTTGACCGGTGATTCACGAACGTTAAAACTTGTAAAAACTATATGATGACATATATATATGGATATATATATATAGTTAACATGATACTATGATAAGTAAATATATCATTAAGTATATTAACAATGAACTACATATGTAAAAACAAGACTACTAACTTAATGATTTTTAAACGAGACATATATGTAACGATTATCGTTGTAAAGACATTTAATGTATATATTTCATATTAAGAGATATTCATACATGATAATATCATGATAATATAATAATTTAAAATCTCATTTGATATTATAAACATTGGGTTAATAACATTTAACAAGATCGTTAACCTAAAGGTTTCAAAACAACACTTACATGTAACGACTAACGATGACTTAACGACTCAGTTAAAATGTATATACATGTAGTATTTTAATATGTATTTATACACTTTTGAAAGACTTGAATACACTTATCAAAATACTTCTACTTAACAAAAATGCTTACAATTACATCCTCGTTCAGTTCCATAAACAATTCTACTCGTATGCACCCGTATTCGTACTCGTACAATACACAGCTTTTAGATGTATGTACTATTGGTATATACACTCCAATGATCAGCTCTTAGCAGCCCATGTGAGTCACCTAACACATGTGGGAACCATCATTTGGCAACTAGCATGAAATATCTCATAAAATTACAAAAATATGAGTAATCATTCATGACTTATTTACATGAAAACAAAATTACATATCCTTTATATCTAATCCATACACCAACGACCAAAAACACCTACAAACACTTTCATTCTTCAATTTTCTTCATCTAATTGATCTCTCTCAAGTTCTATCTTCAAGTTCTAAGTGTTCTTCATAAATTCTACAAGTTCTAGTTACATAAAATCAAGAATACTTTCAAGTTTGCTAGCTCACTTCCAATCTTGTAAGGTGATCATCCAACCTCAAGAAATCTTTGTTTCTTACAGTAGGTTATCATTCTAATACAAGGTAATAATCATATTCAAACTTTGATTCAATTTCTATAACTATAACAATCTTATTTCAAGTGATGATCTTACTTGAACTTGTTTTCGTGTCATGATTCTGCTTCAAGAACTTCGAGCCATCCAAGGATCCGTTGAAGCTAGATCCATTTTTCTATTTTCCAGTAGGTTTATCCAAGGAACTTAAGGTAGTAATGATATTCATAACATCATTCGATTCATACATATAAAGCTATCTTATTCAAAGGTTTAAACTTGTAATCACTAGAACATAGTTTAGTTAATTCTAAACTTGTTCGCAAACAAAAGTTAATCCTTCTAACTTGACTTTTAAAATCAACTTAACACATGTTCTATATCTATATGATATGCTAACTTAATGATTTAAAACCTGGAAACACGAAAAATACCGTAAAACCGGATTTACGCAGTCGTAGTAACACCGCGGGCTGTTTTGGGTTAGTTAATTAAAAACTATGATAAACTTTGATTTAAAAGTTGTTATTCTGAGAAAATGATTTTTATTATGAACATGAAACTATATCCAAAAATTATGGTTAAACTCAAAGTGGAAGTATGTTTTCTAAAATGGTCATCTAGACGTCGTTCTTTCGACTGAAATGACTACCTTTACAAAAACGACTTGTAACTTATTTTTCCGACTATAAACCTATACTTTTTCTGTTTAGATTCATAAAATAGAGTTCAATATGAAACCATAGCAATTTGATTCACTCGAAACGGATTTAAAATGAAGAAGTTATGGGTAAAACAAGATTGGATAATTTTTCTCATTTTAGCTACGTGAAAATTGGTAACAAATCTATTCCAACCATAACTTAATTAACTTGTATTGTATATTATGTAATCTTGAGATACCATAGACACGTATACAATGTTTCGACCTATCATGTCGACACATCTATATATATTTCGGAACAACCATAGACACTCTATATGTGAATGTTGGAGTTAGCTATACAGGGTTGAGGTTGATTCCAAAATAGATATAGTTTGAGTTGTGATCAATACTGAGATACGTATACACTGGGTCGTGGAGTGATTCAAGATAATATTTATAGATTTATTTCTGTACATCTAACTGTGGACAACTAGTTGTAGGTTACTAACGAGGACAGCTGACTTAATAAACTTAAAACATCAAAATATATTAAAAGTGTTGTAAATATATTTTGAACATACTTTGATATATATGTATATATTGTTATAGGTTCGTGAATCAACCAGTGGCCAAGTCTTACTTCCCAACGAAGTAAAAATCTGTGAAAGTGAGTTATAGTCCCACTTTTAAAATCTAATATTTTTGGGATGAGAATACATGCAGGTTTTTTTTATGATTTACAAAATAGACACAAGTACGTGAAACTACATTCTATGGTTGAATTATCGAAATCGAATATGCCCCTTTTTATTAAGTCTGGTAATCTAAGAATTAGGGAACAGACACCCTAATTGACGCGAATCCTAAAGATAGATCTATTGGGCCTAACAAACCCCATCCAAAGTACCGGATGCTTTAGTACTTCGAAATTATATCATATCCGAAGGGTGTCCCGGAATGATGGGGATATTCTTATATATGCATCTTGTTAATGTCGGTTACCAGGTGTTCACCATATGAATGATTTTTATCTCTATGTATGGGATGTGTATTGAAATATGAAATCTTGTGGTCTATTATTATAATTTGATATATATAGGTTAAACCTATAACTCACCAACATTTTTGTTGACGTTTTAAGCATGTTTATTCTCAGGAGATTATTAAGAGCTTCCGATGTCGCATACTTAAATAAGGACGAGATTTGGAGTCCATGCTTGTATGATATTGTGTAAAAACTGCATTCAAGAAACTTATTTTGTTGTAACATATTTGTATTGTAAACCATTATGTAATGGTCGTGTGTAAACAGGATATTTTAGATTATCATTATTTGATAATCTACGTAAAGCTTTTTAAACCTTTATTGATGAAATAAAGGTTATGGTTTGTTTTAAAATGAATGCAGTCTTTGAAAAACGTCTCATATAGAGGTCAAAACCTCGCAACGAAATCAATTAATATGGAACGTTTTTAATCAATAAGAACGGGACATTTCAGTTGGTATCCGAGCGTTGGTCTAAGAGAACCAGAAAATTTGCATTAGTGTGTCTTATCGAGTTTGTTAGGATGCATTAGTGAGTCTGGACTTCGACCGTGTTTTCTTTAAAAATGATTGCTTAACATTTTTGTTGGAAACTATATATTTTTAACATATGAATATTATGTGATATATTAATCTCTTATCGTGTTTGATATTATGTGATAGATGTCTACCTCTAGAACAAGTCTCATTGACTCACCTAATAATAATGAAGAGTCAAATGTAAATTGGAATGATTCATGGACTGATTCACAAGTTCCCGAAGAGGAACCGGAAGAAGAGTCGGAACCGGAAGAAGAATCGGAACCGGAAGAAGAATCGGAACCGGAAGAAGAAATAGAACCGGTGGGGGAAATAATAAAACGGTTAAGTAAAAGAGAATCCTCAACCAACCGACCAAGGTTAATTATGGTCAATGGTGTTTCCGCCAAGGAAGCAAAATATTGGGAGGATTACCAATTCTCCGATGAATCGGATTCCGACGAGAATTCCGATGATGTTATAGAAATTACCCCAACTGAATTTAAAAAGGCAAAAGAAAATAATAAGGGAAAGGGCATAAAAATAGAGAAATCTAATTCCAACCCCGATGAACTTTATATGTATCGTCAACCCCCGAAGTCCTTAAGTTGTAACAATGACCCGGGAACCTCTAAACCACCAGGTTTTTCTAAACCAATGTGGATAACGACGGCTCGTATTAGGGGAACATCATATATCCCTAGAAGATAGTTATATTCGTGTGGTGTAATATATGTAATATAGTGTGCTTATGCTTTATGATATATGTAAAAATTGCTTGTATTAATAAGTATTTTTTTTTTATGAATCTAACTCTTGTCTATTTTACAGTATAAAAACACAAAATGGATAGACAACCCAATATTTTAAGAGACCTACCCGGAGACATGATTGATGAAATCTTGTCTAGAGTCGGTCAGAATTCCTCGGCACAACTATTTAAGGCGAGATCAGTTTGTAAGACATTCGAAGAACGTTCCAAGAATGTGTTGGTTTATAAGAGACTTTCGTTTGAAAGATGGGGGATATCACATTGGGAAACCTATAAGTTACGATGTGTTTACTTTGACGCATATATTTCGGGGAACCCAAATGCTATTTTACGCAACGGGTTAAGAAATTATTTTGACTCAATATATCCGAATATTAGACTTCGTGATTTAGAAAAAGCGGCTAACATGCAACATAAAGAAGTATGTTATGCTTACGGATTAGTAATGTTCGCTTCTCACCAAAGTGAGAACAAGAACATCTGGCTACAACTATTAAACAAAACGTTTCCACAAGTGACGGAGTCGGTAATTGGGGTAAGAAATGAGGTTTTTAGATTGTTACGGGACTGTTGGACATTACGTAACCCTCGTCCCTTTAACGACGTTACAACACGCTGTCTTATCAACGGCCATAACGGTTATGTTCCACAAGACCAAGGATGGGAAGTAATCCTAGTAAAACCAGAATGCATGACTTGTTTCTGAACGTATGAATTACGTGTCTTTATTGCCTTTGCTGAACGACTTGTGTACTAGCTAGAATTATCTTCACAACTATCTTGTATCAAAGTTATTGTGTGCTATATTTCATGCTTTATGTAAAATAAGCGGTATTATAAGTTTGTAAAATATTGTATAAAAGTTTGAACGCGAAATATTATTATAATCAGTTTTTCATATAGAATTGTAGTAGTTGAATTGTATATTAGCTACTAAGTATGAACTTAACGGGTAGGTACTACCCGAATTTAAACTTATAAAACGCTAATATGAAGAAAAAGCTTTTATAAATTAGTTCATATTATGCTATGAAATACTATTAACTACTCTTAATATTCTGTATGATTAACTTGTTCCATTTGACTATTTTGAAGGAAATGGCACCGACTACTCGACACACCGTGAATATGAATAAAGAGGAATTCCGTACTTTTCTAGCTTCAAACATAGCCGTAGTACAGGCTGCGCTACATACCAACAATAACCTTGGATCTAGCAGTACAGGAAATCGTGTAGGATGCACCTACAAAGAATTCACTGCCTGCAAACCTTTGGAATTTGATGGAACCGAAGGACCGATCGGATTGAAACGGTGGACCGAGAAGGTCGAATTGGTGTTTGCCATAAGTAAGTGTACTGAAGAGGACAAAGTGAAGTACGCTACGCATACCTTCACAGGTTCTGCGTTAACATGGTGGAATACCTATCTAGAGCAAGTGGGACAAGACGATGCGTACGCACTACCGTGGTCAGCATTCAAGCACTTGATGAACGAGAAGTACCGTCCCAGAACCGAGGTCAATAAGCTCAAGACAGAACTTAGAGGGTTACGAACCCAAGGATTTGATATTACCACGTACGAAAGACGATTCACAGAATTGTGCCTATTGTGTCCGGGAGCATTCGAAGATGAGGAAGAGAAGATCGACGCGTTTGTGAAAGGATTACCGGAAAGAATCCAAGAAGATATAAGTTCACACGAGCCCGCCTCCATACAACAGGCATGTAGAATGGCTCACAAACTAGTGAACCAGATTGAAGAAAGAATTAAAGAACAGACTGCCGAAGAGGCCAATGTGAAGCAAGTCAAAAGAAAGTGGGAGGAAAACGGTGATAAGAATCACCAATACAACAACAACAGCAATTATAACAATAATCGCAACAACTATCCTAACAATCGCAACATCAATCGCAACTACAACAAACGGCCCAACAACAACAACAACAACAACAACAGCAGCAACCACAACAATCATCTTAACAACAATAATAACCGCAACAACAACAATCAGAAGCAGCTATGCCAAAGGTGTGAAAAGTATCACTCGGGGTTCTGCACCAAATTTTGCAACAAGTGTAAAAGAAATGGTCATAGCGTGGCGAAGTGTGATGTCTACGGACCAGGGGTTAATAGAACGAAAGGAACAAATGGTGTCGGAACGAGTAATGGCGGAGCAAGTAGTGTCGGAGCAAGTTATGCCAATGTAGTTTGTTATAAATGTGGAAAACCGGGCCACATTATTAGAAATTGCCCGAACCAGGAGAACACGAATGGACAAGGCCGCGGAAGAGTTTTCAATATTAATGCGGCAGAGGCACAGGAAGACCCGGAGCTTGTTACGGGTACGTTTCTTATTGACAATAAATCTGCTTACGTTTTATTTGATTCGGGTGCTGATAGAAGCTATATGAGTAGAGATTTTTGTGCTAAATTAAGTTGTCCATTGACGCCTTTGGATAGTAAATTTTTACTCGAATTAGCAAATGGTAAATTAATTTCAGCAGATAATATATGTCGGAATCGAGAAATTAAACTGGTTAGCGAAACATTTAAGATTGACTTGATACCAGTAGAGTTAGGGAGTTTTGATGTGATAATCGGTATGGACTGGTTGAAAGAAGTGAAAGCAGAGATCGTTTGTTACAAAAATGCAATTCGCATTATACGAGAAAAAGGAAAATCCTTAATGGTGTACGGAGAAAAGGGCAACACGAAGCTACATCTTATTAGTAATTTGAAGGCACAAAAACTAATAAGAAAAGGTTGCTATGCTGTTCTAGCACACGTCGAGAAAGTACAAACTGAAGAAAAGATCATCAATGATGTTCCCGTCGCAAAAGAATTTCCCGATGTATTTCCGAAAGAATTACCGGGATTACCCCCACATCGATCCGTTGAATTTCAAATAGATCTTGTACCAGGAGCTGCACCAATAGCTCGTGCTCCTTACAGACTCGCACCCAGCGAGATGAAAGAACTGCAAAGCCAATTACAAGAACTTTTAGAGCGTGGTTTCATTCGACCAAGCACATCACCGTGGGGAGCTCCTGTTTTGTTTGTCAAGAAGAAAGATGGTACATTCAGGTTGTGTACCGACTACCGAGAGTTGAACAAACTTACCATCAAGAACCGCTACCCACTACCAAGAATCGACGACTTATTTGATCAACTACAAGGCTCGTCTGTTTATTCAAAGATTGACTTACGTTCCGGGTATCATCAAATGCGGGTGAAAGAAGATGATATTCCAAAGACTGCTTTCAGAACACGTTACGGTCATAACGAGTTTATGGTCATGCCGTTTGGTTAAACTAATGCACCAGCTGTATTCATAGACCTTATGAACCGAGTGTGTGGACCATACCTTGACAAGTTTGTCATTGTTTTCATTGATGACATACTTATTTACTCAAAGAATGACCAAGAACACGGTGAACATTTGAGAAAGGTGTTAGAAGTATTGAGGAAGGAAGAATTGTACGCTAAGTTTTCAAAGTGTGCATTTTGGTTGGAAGAAGTTCAATTCCTCGGTCACATAGTGAACAAAGAAGGTATTAAGGTGGATCCGGCAAAGATAGAAACTGTTGAAAAGTGGGAAACCCCGAAAACTCCGAAACACATACGCCAGTTTTTAGGACTAGCTGGTTACTACAGAAGGTTCATCCAAGATTTTTCCAGAATAGCAAAACCCTTGACTGCATTAACGCATAAAGGGAAGAAATTTGAATGGAATGATGAACAAGAGAAAGCGTTTCAGTTATTGAAGAAAAAGCTAACTACGGCACCTATATTGTCATTGCCTGAAGGGAATGATGATTTTGTGATTTATTATGACGCATCAAAGCAAGGTCTCGGTTGTGTATTAATGCAACGAACGAAGGTGATTGCTTATGCATCTAGACAATTGAAGATTCACGAACAAAATTATACGACGCATGATTTGGAATTAGGAGCGGTTGTTTTTGCATTAAAGACTTGGAGGCACTACTTATATGGGGTCAAAAGTATTATATATACCGACCACAAAAGTCTTCAACACATATTTAATCAGAAACAACTGAATATGAGGCAGCGTAGGTGGATTGAATTGTTGAATGATTACGACTTTGAGATTCGTTACCACCCGGGGAAGGCAAATGTGGTAGCTGATGCCTTGAGCAGGAAGGACAGAGAACCCATTCGAGTAAAATCTATGAATTTAATGATTCATAATAACATTACTACTCAAATAAAGGAGGCGCAACAAGGAGTTTTAAAAGAGGGAAATTTAAAGGATGAAATACCCAAAGGATCGGAGAAGCATCTTAATATTCGGGAAGACGGAACCCGGTATAGGGCTGAAAGGATTTGGGTACCAAAATTTGGAGATATGAGAGAAATGGTACTTAGAGAAGCTCATAAAACTAGATACTCAATACATCCTGGAACGGGGAAGATGTACAAGGATCTCAAGAAACATTTTTGGTGGCCGGGTATGAAAGCCGATGTTGCTAAATACGTAGGAGAATGTTTGACGTGTTCTAAGGTCAAAGCTGAGCATCAGAAACCATCAGGTCTACTTCAACAACCCGAAATCCCGGAATGGAAATGGGAAAACATTACCATGGATTTCATCACTAAATTGCCAAGGACTGCAAGTGGTTTTGATACTATTTGGGTAATAGTTGATCGTCTCACCAAATCAGCACACTTCCTGCCAATAAGAGAAGATGACAAGATGGAGAAGTTAGCACGACTGTATTTGAAGGAAGTCGTCTCCAGACATGGAATACCAATCTCTATTATCTCTGATAGGGATGGCAGATTTATTTCAAGATTCTGGCAGACATTACAGCAAGCATTAGGAACTCGTCTAGACATGAGTACTGCCTATCATCCACAAACTGATGGGCAGAGCGAAAGGACGATACAAACGCTTGAAGACATGCTACGAGCATGTGTTATTGATTTCGGAAACAGTTGGGATCGACATCTACCGTTAGCAGAATTTTCCTACAACAACAGTTACCATTCAAGCATTGAGATGGCGCCGTTTGAAGCACTTTATGGTAGAAAGTGCAGGTCTCCGATTTGTTGGAGTGAAGTGGGGGATAGACAGATTACGGGTCCGGAGATTATACAAGAAACTACCGAGAAGATCATCCAAATTCAACAACGGTTGAAAACCGCCCAAAGTCGACAAAAGAGCTACGCTGACATTAAAAGAAAAGATATAGAATTTGAAATTGGAGAGATGGTCATGCTTAAAGTTGCACCTTGGAAAGGCGTTGTTCGATTTGGTAAACGAGGGAAATTAAATCCAAGGTATATTGGACCATTCAAGATTATTGATCGTGTCGGACCAGTAGCTTACCGACTTGAGTTACCTCAACAACTCGCGGCTGTACATAACACTTTCCACGTCTCGAATTTGAAGAAAGAAGATCTCACTATTCCGTTAGATGAAATCCAAATCAACGAAAAACTTCAATTCATCGAAGAACCCGTCGAAATAATGGATCGTGAGGTTAAAAGACTTAAGCAAAACAAGATACCAATTATTAAGGTTCGATGGAATGCTCGTAGAGGACCCGAGTTCACCTGGGAGCGTGAAGATCAGATGAAGAAGAAATACCCACATCTATTTCCAGAAGATTCGTTAACACCTTCAACAGCTTAAAATTTCGGGACGAAATTTATTTAACGGGTAGGTACTGTAGTGACCCGAACTTTTCCATGTTTATATATATTAATTGAGATTGATATTTACATGATTAAATGTTTCCAACATGTTAAGCAATCAAACTTGTTAAGACTTGATTAATTGAAATATGTTTCATACAGACAATTGACCACCCAAGTTGACCGGTGATTCACGAACGTTAAAACTTGTAAAAACTATATGATGACATATATATGGATATATATATAGTTAACATGATACTATGATAAGTAAATATATCATTAAGTATATTAACAATGAACTACATATGTAAAAACAAGACTACTAACTTAATGATTTTTAAACGAGACATATATGTAACGATTATCGTTGTAAAGACATTTAATGTATATATTTCATATTAAGAGATATTCATACATGATAATATCATGATAATATAATAATTTAAAATCTCATTTGATATTATAAACATTGGGTTAATAACATTTAACAAGATCGTTAACCTAAAGGTTTCAAAACAACACTTACATGTAACGACTAACGATGACTTAACGACTCAGTTAAAATGTATATACATGTAGTATTTTAATATGTATTTATACACTTTTGAAAGACTTGAATACACTTATCAAAATACTTCTACTTAACAAAAATGCTTACAATTACATCCTCGTTCAGTTCCATCAACAATTCTACTCGTATGCACCTGTATTCGTACTCGTACAATACACAGCTTTTAAATGTATGTACTATTGGTATATACACTCCAATGATCAGCTCTTAGCAGCCCATGTGAGTCACCTAACACATGTGGGAACCATCATTTGGCAACTAGCATGAAATATCTCATAAAATTACAAAAATATGAGTAATCATTCATGACTTATTTACATGAAAACAAAATTACATATCCTTTATATCTAATCCATACACCAACGACCAAAAACACCTACAAACACTTTCATTCTTCAATTTTCTTCATCTAATTGTTCTCTCTCAAGTTCTATCTTCAATTTCTAAGTGTTCTTCATAAATTCTACAAGTTCTAGTTACATAAAATCAAGAATACTTTCAAGTTTACTAGCTCACTTCCAATCTTGTAAGGTGATCATCCAACCTCAAGAAATCTTTGTTTCTTACAGTAGGTTATCATTCGAATACAAGGTAATAATCATATTCAAACTTTGATTCAATTTCTATAACTATAATAATCTTATTTCAAGTGATGATCTTACTTGAACTTGTTTTCGTGTCATGATTCTGCTTCAAGAACGTCGAGCCATCCAAGGATCCGTTGAAGCTAGATCCATTTTTCTATTTTCCAGTAGGTTTATCCAAGGAACTTAAGGTAGTAATGATATTCATAACATCATTCGATTCATACATATAAAGCTATCTTATTCGAAGGTTTAAACTTGTAATCACTAGAACATAGTTTAGTTAATTCTAAACTTGTTCGCAAACAAAAGTTAATCCTTCTAACTTGACTTTTAAAATCAACTAAACACATGTTCTATATCTATATGATATGCTAACTTAATGATTTAAAACCTGGAAACACGAAAAACACCGTAAAACCGGATTTACGCCGTCGTAGTAACACCGCGGGCTGTTTTGGGTTAGTTAATTAAAAACTATGATAAACTTTGATTTAAAAGTTGTTATTCTGAGAAAATGATTTTTATTATTAACATGAAACTATATCCAAAAATTATGGTTAAACTCAAAGTGGAAGTATGTTTTCTAAAATGGTCATCTAGACGTCATTCTTTCGACTGAAATGACTACCTTTACAAAAACGACTTGTAACTTATTTTTCCGACTATAAACCTATACTTTTTCTGTTTGGATTCATAAAATAGAGTTCAATATGAAACCATAGCAATTTGATTCACTCGAAACGGATTTAAAATGAAGAAGTTATGGGTAAAACAAGATTGGATAATTTTTCTCATTTTAGCTACGTGAAAATTGGTAACAAATCTATTCCAACCATAACTTAATCAACTTGTATTGTATATTATGTAATCTTGAGATACCATAGACACGTATACAATGTTTCGACCTATCATGTCGACACATCTATATATATTTCGGAACAACCATAGACACTCTATATGTGAATGTTGGAGTTAGCTATACAGGGTTGAGGTTGATTCCAAAATATATATAGTTTGAGTTGTGATCAATACTGAGATACGTATACACTGGGTCGTGGAGTGATTCAAGATAATATTTATAGATTTATTTCTGTACATCTAACTGTGGACAACTAGTTGTAGGTTACTAACGAGGACAGCTGACTTAATAAACTTAAAACATCAAAATATATTAAAAGTGTTGTAAATATATTTTGAACATACTTTGATATATATGTATATATTGTTATAGGTTCGTGAATCAACCAGTGGCCATGTCTTACTTCCCGACGAAGTAAAAATCTGTGAAAGTGAGTTATAGTCCCACTTTTAAAATCTAATATTTTTGGGATGAGAATACATGCAGGTTTTTTTTATGATTTACAAAATAGACACAAGTACGTGAAACTACATTCTATGGTTGAATTATCAAAATCGAATATGCCCCTTTTTATTAAGTCTGGTAATCTAAGAATTAGGGAACAGACACCCTAATTGACGCGAATCCTAAAGATAGATCTATTGGGCCTAACAAACCCCATCCAAAGTACCGGATGCTTTAGTACTTCGAAATTATATCATATCCGAAGGGTGTCCCGGAATGATGGGGATATTCTTATATATGCATCTTGTTAATGTCGGTTACCAGGTGTTCACCATATGAATGATTTTTATCTCTATGTATGGGATGTGTATTGAAATATGAAATCTTGTGGTCTATTATTATGATTTGATATATATAGGTTAAACCTATAACTCACCAACATTTTTGTTGACGTTTTAAGCATGTTTATTCTCAGGAGATTATTAAGAGCTTCCGATGTCGCATACTTAAATAAGGACGAGATTTGGAATCCATGCTTGTATGATATTGTGTAAAAACTGCATTCAAGAAACTTATTTTGTTGTAACATATTTGTATTGTAAACCATTATGTAATGGTCGTGTGTAAACAGGATATTTTAGATTATCATTATTTGATAATCTACGTAAAGCTTTTTAAACCTTTATTGATGAAATAAAGGTTATGGTTTGTTTTAAAATGAATGCAGTCTTTGAAAAACGTCTCATATAGAGGTCAAAACCTCGCAACGAAATCAATTAATATGGAACGTTTTTAATCAATAAGAACGGGACATTTCAGTTAGCATGATGGCTTCATCATTGACAAGTGAATATTTAGATGGCTTAAAGATTGTCTTCCGCCATCTCAATCAATACAACCCTATTCTTCCCACCAATAGACAAACTGCTGACAACCCTCCTAAGGGGAAAATTACTTTATACGCCTTACATATTACCCACGGCAACCTCCATGTTCCCCTTACTAACTTTCTTCTTCGCCTTCTTAGATATTATAAGGCCAGTCTTAGTCAAATGCATCCCCACGACCTTCAAAAAATCATCCTTTTTGAAATGTACTGCAATGCTATTAATATAAAGCCTCGCATTAAAGTTTTTATCTCTTTGTTTAGAATTCGCACAATTAGTGATTGCTGGCTTACTATTGATAGTAAGAAAAATAACCATTTTGTTGGTCCGAATAGAGTTTCAAATTTGAAGGACTGGAAAAGTCCATTTTTCTTTGTTGATGAGACCGTTATTCCGGAAGATTACTCCGTTGTCCGGGAATGGGGTGCTATTGATGCTGGTATAGGAAAGGGCGTTAAGATTTCTCCCTCAGAGCAGCGGATAGTAAATAGCTTGAAAGAGCTCCGTCTTCCGCCCAGATCATACGAAAGGTATGAGGGAATTCTTGTGCTGTGCAAAGTGAGTCAAGAATGGCCAAGCAATTCTGTGCCAGTACTTCGTGAGAAAAACCAGGGTAGGATGTGATATGATCATCCTATTATTTATATAGATTTGTGTCTATTGTTTGTCATGTTTACTTATATTGCTGTTTATGTGTAATTTTTGCAGCCAACTCCGTGATGCAGGTTCGCTCTGCTCTTTTATCCGCTGATCTTGATGATGATGTAGAGGTCACTGCGCGTGACAAAACTGCTGAAGAGCTAGAGGCGGAGAGAGTTGTAGCTGAAACTAAAGCTGCTGCTGATGCTGCTGCTACTGCTGAAAAGGGGAAAGAAATTGCTGTGAGCAGCTCAATCAGTGAATTCGAGTCTGAACATACAGACATTCAGCGGACAGCAGACGATACCACCACCGCCGATCAATAAACATCGGGGTCAGTTGACATCACGGGTGAAACTAACCCCACTCCTCCTCCAACCCAAAAGACAAGAAAGAAGAGCATAGGCTCTAAAAGGGCGAAGAGTACAGAGGAGGGCAAAAAGCAGAAACGCAGGAGAAGTATGTCCATTCTGTGCTGTAATGACCCGTAAATTTCCGATCAAATTTAAACTTTAATCTTAATATGATTTCGACACGATAAGAGAAGTCTGTAAAGCTGAGTCTCAAAATTTTTGAACTGTTTCATATATTCAATTGACCTTCGACCATTCTTGACTATTCACAAACTATTATTTGTAAATAAAAGTGTATACATATACAAATAATTATAAATATATGTATATAGTATATTAAATATAATTACTTAATGATTGTAATACTCTTTGGACGTTTCGATTATTATTTAGAGAATTTTAATTCGAACTTATTTGATTTTAAAATATACGGTGATTCGAAGATGAATAATATAATTATTAAGCTTTTATCAGCCACTGATTAACAATGCTGTACGATATAACATTTGCGTTAAAACTGTCAGCAGTTAATATAAAATGGAGACTGTTGATTTCATTGTCATACGTTTAATGGAGTCAAGATATTTATATTTATTATTATTTTATTCATTTCCTTTTCATTGTTATAATTCTAATCACTTTTGAATATATATATATTGATACATGCATGTGGACACAAGTGACTTATTTGATCCGTGATTAACTTTATGAATGTGATTATTTATGTGGCCTTACTATTTTTCCTTTTCAATTAGCACGATCTTTATTTCCATCATTAATCTATTATCAATACTATCACATATCTACATCTATATATGTAAGATTGGATAGGCTTGATGAACCCACACAAACAACTGGCATCTTCTATCATCAATCCAAATAAGTAAAACACTTATCACCCACAAACTTCAACCAACACCTCGCCACTTCTGCTACTTTGATTCTACAGTCACCAAAACCAAACTCAACTGATGCATCATACCCGCTATTTTCATTTCTGCTTTTACTCAATAACACTACCTTCGGTTTAATCAACAACCATCTATGATCACCCTACCTACTAACCACCACCACTTTCGCCATATTGTATTGTTCTCTGTTGCAATGAAATGCCACCAAACAACCACGTTGCCATTCATACTACTACTACTCAAAGTGACCCAAAACAACACCCATAGCCGTCACTGTGCCACTTCTATATATATATACATAAATTTTCCTTCGAATCACCTATACAACCACACCATTAAAGCCACCATCGGCTAACCACCACCTCAGCCACCCTTACCACCTCTCCTTATTCTAGGATTTTTCTATCTTCTTGCGTGAACCATCTCTAACCACCATCTTCATCATAAAAATCATTCCACCACTCTGAACCATAGTAATCCACCACTGTATCCATGACTTACTTGCTAAGTGTATTTCTGTTTACTGTAGCAAACCGTACACCAAACTCCATGATCCGGCACCATCTTCAACAAACCCAACCCATCAATTGGTTGCTACGCTGCTATATTACGGATACTACTATTGTTAAACGAATGATGATGAATCGAAACCCATTACTATTCGAAAACCCTTCAGCCACCGGTTGCTACTACTCGTTTCTGAGTGATTGTTCGATCCTATTTTCCTGCTTCTTGTCTCGTTCAACCCAACCTAACACAACTTCACTGCCATAATTATTAATCGGTGGCCTCCATGCATACTGTCTTTGTTTCGAATCAACCAACACAACAGCTATGATCTTGAACCTGCTGGTTGCAAATGATGTTATCGATTCAAAGATGCTGTTGCGTGTTCTCCTTTTCTTTTTCTCTTATTATGGCCGACAATTAATCAATCTGACAACCCACTTGATTTTATTTTATTTACATACGGTACCTTTTGTTAAAAATCCCTACTACCCGTTACCCTACCACTTGTTGGGCTAAAAGTTTATTATTGGGCCGTACATATAATGGTGATATTGGGCCGTATTTATATCAAGTATCAAAAAGAAACCGCTAGTTGTGTCTGTTGGAATTAAAACAAGGAAAAATGTGGATAATTACATGTTGATGATGCATGGTGACGAGATGAAGTAAAATGATGATATACGGTTTTATTGATAATGGTTAGGGTTAGGCTTTGATTTATTTTTGGGCCGAGACCTGATTTTGATTAAGGTGTAATTGTTACCGAATATTATTATGGTATTGATATTAAGAAATGGGAAACATAGATAGAGAATGATAGTCACGATTAATGATGATCATGAGTAATGATGATGATAGTCTTATGATGGATATGGAGTGGCGATTATAATGAGGAAAGAATTAGGATTATGATGTCGATTATGATTAAGGTTAGATGTTACATGATCATGATAATGATTTGATCGATATAAGATTATGATCATGAGTTGATGATTTTAATGACGAATGGTGAAGATAGTAAATGATACCCGATTATGATTTTATGATATAAATGATGATGAGAAAACGTTTATTATATTAGATGATTAAGATTAAGATGATGATATTAGTGAGATCTTATGGTAATGATAATGGTTAAGGATCTTATCGGGTTAGCGGGATGTCGCGGGTTCAAACCCGGACTTGAGCATTTTTTTAGGGCTACTTCTTTGAGGTAGTAATTTTACTCTATTTGTTATTTTTATTATAATTATTTTTATTATAATTATTATTATAATTATTATTGTTATTACTAATAATATTATCATCCTTAAAAATATTATTTTTATCATTTATAAAAGTATGATTATTAGTAATATGATTATCATTTATATTATTATCATAATTGTTATTATTGTAATTAGTATCATCGTTAATATTAATATTAAGATTATATTTATTATTATTATTATCATTTTATTTTTATTATAATTATTATCTTAACAAACAAATGATATTTACTTAAAAATATATTTACCATAACTAGATTAATAGTACATATTATTTTATTAAATAAAAATGTTAGCATCTATAATTATATAAAATTAATTAGGTTACACAAAATATATATATATATATATATATATATATATATATATATATATATATATATATATATATATATATATATATATATATATATATATATATATATATATATATATATATATATTTAGATATATATATATTAATTTTAATACACTATATACTATTTTTAAAACATTAGTAAATAATACTTATAATAAATGATATATATGTATAATTACATAAACATTAATCATTTTAAGAATATATACAAATTATATATATAATATATAATTTAAACTATAATATATACTCGATATAGGTTCGTGAATTTGAGGTCAACCTTACACTTGTTCAATGATGTTATATGTATTTTTACTACAAAATACATTTGGTGAGTGTTAACACCTATTTCCTTATGAGGCAAGGCTTAGTATGTCAACAAGAGACTAGAAGTGATCTAGCTTTTAGGAGGGCGGAGTGTTGCCGATTGATTTTTACCCTCAGGAAATAATCCCTGCAGACCCAGTTCACAAGTGTAGAAACTTGTGGGGTGGCTTAATCAATCTGTCGTCCGTAGAGCGTAAGAGTGCTAGCCGGATGACTTCTAGTGAGAGAAGGTAGAGAGAGAAAGAGAAGTGAAGTCTCAGCTCTCAAAGTTGTCAGAATATCTGAACCTGTGTAAAATGACGACCCAAGGGGTCTATTTATAGTGTCAGATCTACCAGATTTGTTTGGGGACACGTGTCGAATGATGATACGTTCTGTTACATGTGGTCCGAAATTTATGCTAAATGCTGCGCTCTCCGGCCAGGGCTTATGCGCTAAGCGGCCTTCAGGGCTTACGCATGACGGAGCAGCCTGTACAGCGGAGAACGCTGGATGGACAACTCCACAAAACTGTTGTTTCCAGCCTTCCTGATGCTACTTTTATGCAACCGTTATGCCTTTTATGCGTGTATATGATAGGATACACCATTAAGTCCCCCCAGTTTAAGGACTTAAGCATTTGAAAAATGATGAAGTTGTTAAACTTTTGATAACGCATGCCAAACCAGCCTGTTCATTGCCCACTTTGCATCGGGGAAAACATTTTAGGCATTAAATGCAGACGAATTTTACTGACACTATAATGATTATTTTTTTTACGGCTAAGATCATCCACGCGCCTCCAGCTGTAAAAAGTGTTATCTAGTACCCTTCGTTTAAACTCGCCCATACACGTGTCTCAATCATGAACATAAAAATTGCACCGATGAACCCTTATAAAAACCGTCATAACCCTGTTACCATCACTTTTTTACCTTTGCCAAGATCCAAAAAGCATATTTCTCCCAAATCTTCATCGCCTTCTTCAATCTTCAACTTTTTAAGGTTTACCGTCTTCCAAGGTCAGTACACTTCATCTTACTGCTATTTTCTTCTTGTTGATATCTGTTACTGTATTATTATGGCTTCTTCACGGAGTACTGGCCAAGAACACGCCAAGCCTTCTTCATCCAATACTGCTGACATTCCAGAAGTTAGCACGATGGCTTCATCATTGACTAGTGAATATTTAGATGGATTAAAGATTGCCTTTCGCCATCGCAATCAATACAACCCTGTTCTTCCCACTATCGGACAAACCGCTAACAATCCTCCTGAGGGAAAAATTACTTTATACGCTTTACAAATTACCCATGGTAACCTCCGTGTTCCCCTTACTAACTTTCTTCTTCGCCTTCTTAGATATTACGGGGTCTGTCTTAGTCAGATACATCCCCATGGTCTTCAAAAAATTATCCTTTTTAAAATGTACTGCAATGCTATTAATATAAAGCCTCGCATTAATGTTTTTATCTCTTTGTTTAGAATCCGCACGATTAGCGATTGCTGGCTTACTATTGATAGTAAGAAAAATAATCATTTTGTTGGTCTAAATAGAGTTTCAAACTTGAAGGACTGGAAAAGTCCATTTTTCTTTGTTGATGAAACTGTTATTCTGGAAGAATACTTCGTTGTCCGGGAGTGGGGTGCTATTGATGCTGGCATAGGAAAGGGTGTTAAAATTTCTCCCGCAGAACAGCGGATAGTAAATAGCTTGAAAGGACTCCGTATTCCACCCAGATCATATGAAAGGTATGAGGGAATCCTTGTGCTGTGCAAAGTGAGCCAAGAATGGCCAAGCAATTCTGTGCCAGTACATCGTGAGAAAAAACAGGGTAGGATGTGATATGATTATCCTATTATATATATATAGATTTTTGTCCACTGTTTGTCATGTGTACTTATATTGCTATTAATGTGTAATCTTTGCAGGCAACTCCGTGATGCAGGTCCGCTCTGCTCTTTTATCCCCTGATCTTGATGATGATGTGGAGGTCACTGCTCGTGACAAAACTGTTGAAGAGCTTGAGGTGGAGAGAGTTGCAGCTGAAGCTAAAGCTGCTGCTGATGCTGAAAAGGGGAAAGAAATTGCTGTGAGCAGCTCTGACAGCGAATCCGGGTCTGATCATACAGACACTGAGCGGACAACGGATGACACCACTACCACCGATCAGCAAACATCGGCATCAATTGACATCACGGGTGAAACCAACCCTACTCCTCCTCCAACCCAAAAGACAAGAAAGAAGAGCATAGGCTCTAAAAGGGTGAAGAGTACTGAGGAGGGCAAAAAGCAAAAACGTAGGAGAAGTATGTCCATTCTGCTCTCTTTTGAAAATGCACATGTTTTTGCTTATAACTGTTATGTTTGTTCATAATACTAATTTGTTTTTGTTAGTAATTTTAGCAGAGTCGGATGATAGCCAAGGGAAGGCTACGGAGGGCGGTGACCGGAGGCCGGAGAGGAATCTTGAAAGTGAAAGAGAGAAGGGCCTGAAAATGCCTGACCCAAACTTTGCCCCCTTCGATGAATCTAAATTTCATGAAGATAGTCCTAAAGGCAACTCTGCTTATGATTCTCCTCTTCCTAATATCACTAATCCTGCTGTCACCTCCTCCAATGTTCAAGAGCCAACTCTTCCTGCTCATGTGAAGGCTTTGCAAGCCATCATTGCAAACCCCGCCACTAAAAATAAAGAATTTGCAACTCTTATTCAGGTATGTTCGATAAGGCTCTCTGCATATATATGCTTGTAATTTATTGATGTGAGCTGTTTGAAATAACTCATAAAATTTTACTGATGTACAGGGTTGTGTTATCCCCGAGCTGAAACCCCAATTCTCTGCTC
The DNA here is from genome assembly GCF_046630445.1 of Rutidosis leptorrhynchoides. Classification (NCBI taxonomy): domain Eukaryota; kingdom Viridiplantae; phylum Streptophyta; class Magnoliopsida; order Asterales; family Asteraceae; genus Rutidosis; species Rutidosis leptorrhynchoides. Next base: position 310,450,032 of record NC_092333.1, on the reverse strand, counting down.
TCCGTTCTCATCAACTCAGGGAATCAACTATGGCAGCTCATGTAGTGACCCGAACTTTTCCATGTTTATATATATTAATTGAGATTGATATTTACATGATTAAATGTTTCCAACATATTAAGCAATCAAACTTGTTAAGACTTGATTAATTGAAATAGGTTTCATATAGACAATTGACTACCCAAGTTGACCGGTGATTCACGAACGTTAAAACTTGTAAAAACTATATGATGACATATATATGGTTATATATATAGTTAACATGATATTATGATAAGTAAACATATCATTAAGTATATTAACAATGAACTACATATGTAAAAACAAGACTACTAACTTAATGATTTTGAAACGAGACATATATGTAACGATTATCGTTGTAACGACATTTAATGTATATATATCATATTAAGAGATATTTGTACATCATAATATCATGATAATATAATAATTTAAAATCTCTTTTGATATTATAAACATTGGGTTAACAACATTTAACAAGATCGTTAACCTAAAGGTTTCAAAACAACATTTACATGTAACGACTAACGATGACTTAACGACTCAGTTAAAATGTATATACATGTAGTGTTTTAATATGTATTCATACACTTTTGAAAGACTTCAAGACACTTATCAAAATACTTCTACTTAACAAAAATGCTTACAATTACATCCTCGTTCAGTTTCATCAACAATTCTACTCGTATGCACCCGTATTCGTACTCGTACAATACACAGCTTTTAGATGTATGTACTATTGGTATATACACTCCAATGATCAGCTCTTAGCAGCCCATGTGAGTCACCTAACACATGTGGGAACCATCATTTGGTAACTAGTGAAATGTCCCGTTCTTATTGATTAAAAACGTTCCATATTAATTGATTTCGTTGCGAGGTTTTGACCTCTATATGAGACGTTTTTCAAAGACTGCATTCATTTTTAAAACAAACCATAACCTTTATTTCATAAATAAAGGTTTAAAAAGCTTTACGTAGATTATCAAATAATGATAATCTAAAATATCCTGTTTACACACGACCATTACATAATGGTTTACAATACAAATATGTTACATCGAAATTAGTTTCTTGAATGCAGTTTTTACACAATATCATACAAACATGGACTCCAAATCTTGTCCTTATTTTAGTATGCAATAGCGGAAGCTCTTAGTATTCACCTGAGAATAAACATGCTTTAAATGTCAACAAAAATGTTGGAGAGTTATAGGTTTAACCTATATATATCAAATCGTAACAATAGACCACAAGATTTCATATTTCAATACACATCCCATACATAGAGATAAAAATCATTCATATGGTGAACACCTGGTAACCGACAATAACAAGATGCATATATAAGAATATCCCCATCATTCCGGGACACCCTTCGGATATGATATAAATTTCGAAGTACTAAAGCATCCGGTACTTTGGATGGGGTTTGTTAGGCCCAATAGATCTATCTTTAGGATTCGCGTCAATTAGGGTGTCTGTTCCCTAATTCTTAGATTACCAGACTTAATAAAAAGGGGCATATTCGATTTCGATAATTCAACCATAGAATGTAGTTTCACGTACTTGTGTCTATTTTGTAAATCATTTATAAAACCTGCATGTATTCTCATCCCAAAAATATTAGATTTTAAAAGTGGGACTATAACTCACTTTCACAGATTTTTTACTTCGTCGGGAAGTAAGACTTGGCCACTGGTTGATTCACGAACCTATAACAATATATACATATATATCAAAGTATGTTCAAAATATATTTACAATACTTTTAATATATTTTGATGTTTTAAGTTTATTAAGTCAGCTGTCCTCGTTAGTAACCTACAACTAGTTGTCCACAGTTAGATGTACAGAAATAAATCAATAAATATTATCTTGAATCAATCCACGACCCAGTGTATACGTATCTCAGTATTGATCACAACTCAAATTATATATATTTTGGAATCAACCTCAACCCTGTATAGCTAACTCCAACATTCACATATAGAGTGTCTATGGTTGTTCCGAAATATATATAGATGTGTCGACATGATAGGTCGAAACATTGTATACGTGTCTATGGTATCTCAAGATTACATAATATACAATACAAGTTGATTAAGTTATGGTTGGAATAGATTTGTTACCAATTTTCACGTAGCTAAAATGAGAAAAATTATCCAATCTTGTTTTACCCATAACTTCTTCATTTTAAATCCGTTTTGAGTGAATCAAATTGCTATGGTTTCATATTGAACTCTATTTTATGAATCTAAACAGAAAAAGTATAGGTTTATAGTCGGAAAAATAAGTTACAAGTCGTTTTTGTAAAGGTAGTCATTTCAGTCGAAAGAACGACGTCTAGATGACCATTTTAGAAAACATACTTTCACTTTGAGTTTAACCATAATTTTTGGATATAGTTTCATGTTCATAATAAAAATCATTTTCTCAGAATAACAACTTTTAAATCAAAGTTTATCATAGTTTTTAATTAACTAACCCAAAACAGCCCGCGGTGTTACTACGATGGCGTAAATCTGGTTTTACGGTGTTTTTCGTGTTTCCAGGTTTTAAATCATTAAGTTAGCATATCATATAGATATAGAACATGTGTTTAGTTGATTTTAAAAGTCAAGTTAGAAGGATTAACTTTTGTTTGCGAACAAGTTTAGAATTAACGAAACTATGTTCTAGTGATTACAAGTTTAAACCTTCGAATAAGATAGCTTTATATGTATGAATCGAATGATGTTATGAACATCATTACTACCTTAATTTCCTTGGATAAACCTACTGTAAAAGAAAAAAATGGATCTAGCTTCAACGGATCCTTGGATGGCTCGAAGTTCTTGAAGCAGAATCATGACACGAAAACAAGTTCAAGTAAGATCATCACTTGAAATAAGATTGTTATAGTTATAGAAATTGAACCAAAGTTTGAATATGATTATTACCTTGTATTAGAATGATAACCTACTGTAAGAAACAAAGATTTCTTGAGGTTGGATGATCACCTTACAAGATTGGAAGTGAGCTAGCAAACTTGAAAGTATTCTTGATTTTATGAAACTAGAACTTTTGAAATTTATGAAGAACACTTAGAACTTGAAGATAGAACTTGAGAGAGATCAATTAGATGAAGAAAATTGAAGAATGAAAGTGTTTGTAGGTGTTTTTGGTCGTTGGTGTATGGATTAGATATAAAGGATATGTAATTTTGTTTTCATGTAAATAAGTCATGAATGATTACTCATATTTTTGTAATTTTATGAGATATTTCATGCTAGTTGCCAAATGATGGTTCCCACATGTGTTAGGTGACTCACATGGGCTGCTAAGAGCTGATCATTGGAGTGTATATACCAATAGTACATACATCTAAAAGCTGTGTATTGTACGAGTACGAATACGGGTGCATACGAGTAGAATTGTTGATGAAACTGAACGAGGATGTAATTGTAAGCATTTTTGTTAAGTCGAAGTATTTTGATAAGTGTATTGAAGTCTTTCAAAAGTGTATAAATACATATTAAAACACTACATGTATATACATTTTAACTGAGTCGTTAAGTCATCGTTAGTCGTTACATGTAAATGTTGTTTTGAAACCTTTAGGTTAACGATCTTGTTAAATGTTGTTAACCCAATGTTTATAATATCAAAAGAGATTTTAAATTATTATATTATCATGATATTATGATGTACGAATATCTCTTAATATGATATATATACATTAAATGTCGTTACAACGATAATCGTTACATATATGTCTCGTTTCAAAATCATTAAGTTAGTAGTCTTGTTTTTACATATGTAGTTCATTGTTAATATACTTAATGATATGTTTAATTATCATAATATAATGTTAACTATATATATAACCATATATATGTCATCATATAGTTTTTACAAGTTTTAACGTTCGTGAATCACCGGTCAACTTGGGTGGTCAATTGTCTATATGAAACCTATTTCAATTAATCAAGTCTTAACAAGTTTGATTGCTTAACATGTTGGAAACATTTAATCATGTAAATATCAATCTCAATTAATATATATAAACATGGAAAAGTTCAGGTCACTACAGTACCTACCCGTTAAATAAATTTCGTCCCGAAATTTTAAGCTGTTGAAGGTGTTGACGAATCTTCTGGAAATAGATGCGGGTATTTCTTCTTCATCTGATCTTCACGCTCCCAGGTGAACTCGGGTCCTCTACAAGCATTCCATCGAACCTTAACAATTGGTATCTTGTTTTGCTTAAGTCTTTTAACCTCACGATCCATTATTTCAACGGGTTCTTCGATGAATTGAAGTTTTTCGTTGATTTGGATTTCATCTAACGGAATAGTGAGATCTTCTTTAGCAAAACATTTCTTTAAATTCGAGACGTGGAAAGTGTTATGTACAGCCGCGAGTTGTTGAGGTAACTCTAGTCGGTAAGCTACTGGTCCGACACGATCAATAATCTTGAATGGTCCAATATACCTTGGATTTAATTTCCCTCGTTTACCAAATCGAACAACGCCTTTCCAAGGTGCAACTTTAAGCATGACCATCTCTCCAATTTCAAATTCTATATCTTTTCTTTTAATGTCAGCGTAGCTCTTTTGTCGACTTTGGGCGGTTTTCAACCGTTGTTGAATTTGGATGATTTTCTCGGTAGTTTCTTGTATAATCTCCGGACCCGTAATCTGTCTATCCCCCACTTCACTCCAACAAATCGGAGACCTGCACTTTCTACCATAAAGTGCTTCAAACGGCGCCATCTCAATGCTTGAATGGTAGCTGTTGTTGTAGGAAAATTCTGCTAACGGTAAATGTCGATCCCAACTGTTTCCGAAATCAATAACACATGCTCGTAGCATGTCTTCAAGCGTTTGTATCGTCCTTTCGCTCTGCCCATCAGTTTGTGGATGATAGGCAGTACTCATGTCTAGACGAGTTCCTAATGCTTGCTGTAATGTCTGCCAGAATCTTGAAATAAATCTGCCATCCCTATCAGAGATAATAGAGATTGGTATTCCATGTCTGGAGATGACTTCCTTCAAATACAGTCGTGCTAACTTCTCCATCTTGTCATCTTCTCTTATTGGCAAGAAGTGTGCTGATTTGGTGAGACGGTCAACTATTACCCAAATAGTATCAAAATCACTTGCAGTCCTTGGCAATTTAGTGATGAAATCCATGGTAATGTTTTCCCATTTCCATTCCGGGATTTCGGGTTGTTGAAGTAGACCTGATGGTTTCTGATGCTCAGCTTTGACCTTAGAACACGTCAAACATTCTCCTACGTATTTAGCAACATCGGCTTTCATACCCGGCCACCAAAAATGTTTCTTGAGATCCTTGTACATCTTCCCCGTTCCAGGATGTATTGAGTATCTGGTTTTATGAGCTTCTCTAAGTACCATTTCTCTCATATCTCCAAATTTTGGTACCCAAATCCTTTCAGCCCTATACCGGGTTCCGTCTTCCCGAATATTAAGATGCTTCTCCGATCCTTTGGGTATTTCATCCTTTAAATTTCCCTCTTTTAAAACTCCTTGTTGCGCCTCCTTTATTTGAGTAGTAATGTTATTATGAATCATTATATTCATAGATTTTACTCGAATGGGTTCTCTGTCCTTCCTGCTCAAGGCATCGGCTACCACATTTGCCTTCCCCGGGTGGTAACGAATCTCAAAGTCGTAATCATTCAATAATTCAATCCACCTACGCTGCCTCATATTCAGTTGTTTCTGATTAAATATGTGTTGAAGACTTTTGTGGTCGGTATATATAATACTTTTGACCCCATATAAGTAGTGCCTCCAAGTCTTTAATGCAAAAACAACCGCGCCTAATTCCAAATCATGCGTCGTATAATTTTGTTCGTGAATCTTCAATTGTCTAGACGCATAAGCAATCACCTTCGTTCGTTGCATTAATACACAACCGAGACCTTGCTTTGATGCATCACAATAAATCACAAAATCATCATTCCCTTCAGGCAATGACAATATAGGTGCCGTAGTTAGCTTTTTCTTCAATAACTGAAACGCTTTCTCTTGTTCATCATTCCATTCAAATTTCTTCCCTTTATGCGTTAATGCAGTCAAGGGTTTTGCTATTCTGGAAAAGTCTTGGATGAACCTTCTGTAGTAACCAGCTAGTCCTAAAAACTGGCGTATGTGTTTCGGAGTTTTCGGGGTTTCCCACTTTTCAACAGTTTCTATCTTTGCCGGATCCACCTTAATACCTTCTTTGTTCACTATGTGACCGAGGAATTGAACTTCTTCCAACCAAAATGCACACTTCGAAAACTTAGCGTACAATTCTTCCTTCCTCAATACTTCTAACACCTTTCTCAAATGTTCACCGTGTTCTTGGTCATTCTTTGAGTAAATAAGTATGTCATCAATGAAAACAATGACAAACTTGTCAAGGTATGGTCCACACACTCGGTTCATAAGGTCCATGAACACAGCTGGTGCATTAGTTAAACCAAACGGCATGACCATAAACTCGTAATGACCGTAACGTGTTCTGAAAGCAGTCTTTGGAATATCATCTTCTTTCACCCGCATTTGATGATACCCGGAACGTAAGTCAATCTTTGAATAAACAGACGAGCCTTGTAGTTGATCAAATAAGTCATCGATTCTCGGTAGTGGGTAGCGGTTCTTGATGGTAAGTTTGTTCAACTCTCGGTAGTCGATACACAACCTGAATGTACCATCTTTCTTCTTGACAAACAAAACAGGAGCTCCCCACGGTGATGTGCTTAGTCGAATGAAACCACGCTCTAAAAGTTCTTGTAATTGGCTTTGTAGTTCTTTCATCTCGCTGGGTGCGAGTCTGTAAGGAGCACGAGCTATTGGTGCAGCTCCTGGTACAAGATCTATTTGAAATTCAACGGATCGATGTGGGGGTAATCCCGGTAATTCTTTCGGAAATACATCAGGAAATTCTTTTGCGACGGGAACATCATTGATGCTCTTTTCTTCAGTTTGTACTTTCTCGACGTGTGCTAGAACAGCATAGCAACCTTTTCTTATTAGTTTTTGTGCCTTCAAATTACTAATAAGATGTAGCTTCGTGTTGCCCTTTTCTCCGTACACCATTAAGGGTTTTCCTTTTTCTCGTATAATGCGAATTGCATTTTTGTAACAAACGATCTCCGCTTTCACTTCTTTCAACCAGTCCATACCGATTATCACATCAAAACTCCCTAACTCTACTGGTATCAAATCAATCTTAAATGTTTCGCTAACCAGTTTAATTTCTCGATTCCGACATATATTATCTGCTGAAATTAATTTACCATTTGCTAATTCGAGTAAAAATTTACTATCCAAAGGCGTCAATGGACAACTTAATTTAGCACAAAAATCTCTACTCATATAGCTTCTATCCGCACCTGAATCAAATAAAACGTAAGCAGATTTATTGTCAATAAGAAACGTACCCGTAACAAGCTCCGGGTCTTCCTGTGCCTCTGCCGCATTAATATTGAAAACTCTTCCACGGCCTTGTCCATTCGTATTCTCCTGGTTCGGGCAATTTCTAATAATGTGGCCCGGTTTTCCACATTTATAACAAACTACATTGGCATAACTTGCTCCGACACTACTTGCTCTGCCATTACTCGTTCCGACACCATTTGTTCCTTTCGTTCTATTAACCCCTGGTCCGTAGACCTCACACTTCGCCGCGCTATGACCATTTCTTTTACACTTGTTGCAAAATTTGGTGCAGAACCCCGAGTGATTCTTTTCACACCTTTGGCATAGCTGCTTCTGATTGTTGTTGTTGTTGCGGTTATTATTGTTATTGGGATGATTGTTGTAGTTGCTGTTGTTGTTGTTGTTGTTGTTGTTGTTGGGCCGTTTGTTGTAGTTGCGATTGATGTTGCGATTGTTGGGATAATTGTTGCGATTATTGTTGTAATTGCTGTTGTTGTTGTATTGGTGATTCTTATCATCGTTTTCCTCCCACTTTCTTTTGACTTGCTTCACATTGGCCTCTTCAGCAGTCTGTTCTTTAATTCTTTCTTCAATTTGGTTCACGATTTTGTGAGCCATTCTACATGCCTGTTGTATGGAGGCGGGCTCGTGTGAACTTATATCTTCTTGGATTCTTTCCGGTAATCCTTTCACAAACGCGTCGATCTTCTCTTCCTCATCTTCGAATGCTCCCGGACACAATAGGCACAATTCTGTGAATCGTCTTTCGTACGTGGTAATTTCAAATCCTTGGGTTCGTAACCCTCTAAGTTCTGTCTTGAGCTTATTGACCTCGGTTCTGGGACGGTACTTCTCGTTCATCAAGTGCTTGAATGCTGACCACGGTAGTACGTACGCATCGTCTTGTCCCACCTGCTCTAGATAGGTATTCCACCATGTTAACGCAGAACCTGTGAAGGTATGCGTAGCGTACTTTACTTTGTCCTCTTCAGTACACTTACTTATGGCAAACACCGATTCGACCTTCTCGGTCCACCGTTTCAATCCGATCGGTCCTTCAGTTCCATCAAATTCCAAAGGTTTGCAGGCAGTGAATTCTTTGTAGGTGCATCCTATACGATTTCCTGTACTGCTAGATCCAAGGTTATTGTTGGTATGTAGCGAAGCCTGTACTGCAGCTATGTTTGAAGCTAGAAAAGTACGGAATTCCTCTTCATTCATATTCACGGTGTGTCGAGTAGTCGGTGCCATTTCCTTCAAAATAGTTAAATGGAACAAGTTAATCATACAGAATATTAAGAGTAGTTAATAGTATTTCGTAGCATAAAATGAACTCATTTATAAAAGCTTTTTCTTCATATTAGCGTTTTATAAGTTTAAATTCGGGTAGTACCTACCCGTTAAGTTCATACTTAGTAGCTAATATACAATTCAACTACTACAATTCTATATGAAAAACTGATTATAATAATATTTCGCGTTCAAACTTTTATACAATATTTTACAAACTTACAATACCGCTTATTTTACATAAAGCATGAAATATAGCACACAATAGCTTTGATACAAGATAGTTGTGAAGATAATTCTAGCTAGTACACAAGTCGTTCAGCAAAGGCAATAAAGACACGTAATTCATACGTCCAGAAACAAGTCATGCATTCTGGTTTTACTAGGACTACTTCCCATCCTTGGTCTTGTGCAACATAACCGTTATGGCCGTTGATAAGACAGCGTGTTGTAACGTCGTCAAAGGGACGAGGGTTGCGTAATGTCCAACAATCCCGTAATAATCTAAAAACCTCATTTCTTACCCCAATTACCGACTCCGTCACTTGTGGAAACGTTTTGTTTAATAGTTGTAGCCCGATGTTCTTGTTCTCACTTTGGTGAGAAGCGAACATTACTAATCCGTAAGCATAACATGCTTCTTTATGTTGCATGTTAGCCGCTTTTTCTAAATCACGAAGTCCAATATTCGGATATATTGAGTCAAAATAATTTCTTAACCCGTTGCGTAAAATAGCATTTGGGTTCCCCGCAATATATGCATCAAAGTAAACACATCGTAACTTATGGGTTTCCCAATGTCATATCCCCCATCTTTCAAACGAAAGTCTCTTATAAACCAAGACATTCTTGGAACGTTCTTCGAATGTCTTACAAACTGATCTCGCCTTAAATAGTTGTGCCGAGGAATTCTGGCCGACTCTAGACAAGATTTCATCAATCATGTCTCCGGGTAGGTCTCTTAAAATATTAGGTTGTCTATCCATTTTGTGTTTTTAAACTGTAAAATAGACAAGAGTTAGATTCATAAAAAAAATACTTATTAATACAAGCAATTTTTACATATATCATAAAGCATAAGAACACTATATTACATATATTACACCACACGAATACAACTATCTTATTCCGACTTGCTCGTTTCTTCTTCTTCGGTTTTGGTTCGTTTTGCCAAGTTTCTAGGGATATATGATGTTCCCCTAATACGAGCCGTCGTTGTCCACATTGGTTTAGAAAAACCTGGTGGTTTAGAGGTTCCCGGGTCATTGTTACAACTTAAGGACTTCGGGCGTTGACGATACATATAAAGTTCATCGGGGTTGGAATTAGATTTCTCTATTTTTATGCCCTTTCCCTTATTATTTTCTTTTGCCTTTTTAAATTCAGTTGGGGTAATTTCTATAACATCATCGGAATTCTCGTCGGAATCCGATTCATCGGAGAATTGGTAATCCTCCCAATATTTTGCTTCCTTGGCGGAAACACCATTGACCATAATTAACCTTGGTCGGTTGGTTGAGGATTTTCTTTTACTTAACCGTTTTATTATTTCCCCCACAGGTTCTATTTCTTGATCCGGTTCCGATTCTTCTTCCGGTTCCGATTCTTCTTCCGGTTCCGACTCTTCTTCCGGTTCCTCTTCGGGAACTTGTGAATCAGTCCACGAATCATTCCAATTTACATTTGACTCTTCATTATTATTAGGTGAGTCAATGGGACTTGTTCTAGAGGTAGACATCTATCACATAATATCAAACGCGTTAAGAGATTAATATATCACATAATATTCACATGTTAAAAATATATAGTTTCCAACAAAATTTGTTAAGCAATCATTTTTCAAGTAAACACGGTCGAAGTCCAGACTCACTAATGCATCCTAACAAACTCGATAAGACACACTAATGCAAAATTCTGGTTCTCTAAGACCAACGCTCGGATACCAACTGAAATGTCCCTTTCTTATTGATTAAAAACGTTCCATATTAATTGTTTTCATTGCGAGGTTTTGACCTCTATATGAGACGTTTTTCAAAGACTGCATTCATTTTTAAAACAAACCATAACCTTTATTTCATAAATAAAGGTTTAAAAAGCTTTACGTAGATTATCAAATAATGATAATCTAAAATATCCTGTTTACACAAGACCATTACATAATGGTTTACAATACAAATATGTTACATCGAAATTAGTTTCTTGAATGCAGTTTTTACACAATATCATACAAACATGGACTCCAAATCTTGTCCTTATTTTAGTATGCAACAGCGGAAGCTCTTATTATTCACCTGAGAATAAACATGCTTTAAATGTCAACAAAAATGTTGGTGAGTTATAGGTTTAACCTATATATATCAAATCGTAACAATAGACCACAAGATTTCATATTTCAATACACATCTCATACATAGAGATAAAAATCATTCATATGTTGAATACCTGGTAACCGACAATAACAAGATGCATATATAAGAATATCCCCATCATTCCGGGACACCCTTCGGATATGATATAAATTTCGAAGTACTAAAGCATCCGGTACTTTGGATGGGGTTTGTTAGGCCCAATAGATCTATCTTTAGGATTCGCGTCAATTAGGGTGTCTGTTCCCTAATTCTTAGATTATCAGACTTAATAAAAACTGGCATATTCGATTTCGATAATTCAACCATAGAATGTAGTTTCACGTACTTGTGTCTATTTTGTAAATCATTTATAAAACCTGCATGTATTCTCATCCCAAAAATATTAGATTTTAAAAGTGGGACTATAACTCACTTTCACAGATTTTTTACTTCGTCGGGAAGTAAGACTTGGCCACTGGTTGATTCACGAACCTATAACAATATATACATATATATCAAAGTATGTTCAAAATATATTTACAATACTTTTAATATATTTTGATGTTTTAAGTTTATTAAGTCAGCTGTCCTCGTTAGTAACCTACAACTAGTTGTCCACAGTTAGATGTACAGAAATAAATCAATAAATATTATCTTGAATCAATCCACGACCTAGTGTATACGTATCTCAGTGTTGATCACAACTCAAACTATATATATTTTGGAATCAACCTCAACCCTGTATAGCTAACACCAACATTCACATATAGAGTGTCTATGGTTGTTCCGAAATATATATAGATGTGTCGACATGATAGGTCGAAACATTGTATACGTGTCTATGGTATCTCAAGATTACATAATATACAATACAAGTTGATTAAGTTATGGTTGGAATAGATTTGTTACCAATTTTCACGTAGCTAAAATGAGAAAAATTATCCAATCTTGTTTTACCCATAACTTCTTCATTTTAAATCCGTTTTGAGTGAATCAAATTGCTATGGTTTCATATTGAACTCTATTTTATGAATCTAAACAGAAAAAGTATAGGTTTATAGTCGGAAAAATAAGTTACAAGTCGTTTTTGTAAAGGTAGTCATTTTAGTCGAAAGAACGACGTCTAGATGACCATTTTAGAAAACATACTTCCACTTTGAGTTTAACCATAATTTTTGGATATAGTTTCATGTTCATAATAAAAATCATTTTCTCAGAATAACAACTTTTAAATCAAAGTTTATCATAGTTTTTAATTAACTAACCCAAAACAGCCCGCGGTGTTACTACGACGGCGTAAATCCGGTTTTACGGTGTTTTTCGTGTTTCCAGGTTTTAAATCATTAAGTTAGCATATCATATAGATATATAACATGTGTTTAGTTGATTTTAAAAGTCAAGTTAGAAGGATTAACTTTTGTTTGCGAACAAGTTTAGAATTAACTAAACTATGTTCTAGTGATTACAAGTTTAAACCTTCGAATAAGATAGCTTTATATGTATGAATCGAATGATGTTATGAACATCATTACTACCTTAATTTTCTTGGATAAACCTACTGTAAAAGAGAAAAATGGATCTAGCTTCAACGGATCCTTGGATGGCTCGAAGTTCTTGAAGCAGAATCATGACACGAAAACAAGTTCAAGTAAGATCATCACTTGAAATAAGATTTTTATAGTTATAGAAATTGAACCAAAGTTTGAATATGATTATTACCTTGTATTAGAATGATAACCTACTGTAAGAAACAAAGATTTCTTGAGGTTGGATGATCACCTTACAAGATTGGAAGTGAGCTAGCAAACTTGAAAGTATTCTTGATTTTATGAAACTAGAACTTTTGGAATTTATGAAGAACAGTTAGAACTTGAAGATAGAACTTGAGAGAGATCAATTAGATGAAGAAAATTGAAGAATGAAAGTGTTTGTAGGTGTTTTTGGTCGTTGGTGTATGGATTAGATATAAAGGATATGTAATTTTGTTTTCATGTAAATAAGTCATGAATGATTACTCATATTTTTGTAATTTTATGAGATATTTCATGCTAGTTGCCAAATGATGGTTCCCACATGTGTTAGGTGACTCACATGGGCTACTAAGAGCTGATCATTGGAGTGTATATACCAATAGTACATACATCTAAAAGTTGTGTATTGTACGAGTATGAATACGGGTGCATACGAGTAGAATTGTTGATGAAACTGAATGAGGATGTAATTGTAAGCATTTTTGTTAAGTAGAAGTATTTTGATAAGTGTATTGAAGTCTTTCAAAAGTGTATAAATACATATTAAAACACTACATGTATATACATTTTAACTGAGTCGTTAAGTCATCGTTAGTCGTTACATGTAAATGTTGTTTTGAAACCTTTAGGTTAACGATCTTGTTAAATGTTGTTAACCCAATGTTTATAATATCAAAAGAGATTTTAAATTATTATATTATCATGATATTATGATGTACGAATATCTCTTAATATGATATATATACATTAAATGTCGTTACAACGATAATCGTTACATATATGTCTCGTTTCAAAATCATTAAGTTAGTAGTCTTGTTTTTACATATGTAGTTCATTGTTAATATACTTAATGATATATTTAATTATCATAATATAATTTTAACTATATATATAACCGTATATATGTCATCATATAGTTTTTACAAGTTTTAACGTTCGTGAATCACCGGTCAACTTGGGTGGTCAATTGTCTATATGAAACCTATTTCAATTAATCAAGTCTTAACAAGTTTGATTGCTTAACATGTTGGAAACATTTAATCATATAAATATCAATATCAATTAATATATATAAACATAGAAAAGTTCGGGTCACTACAACTAGCATGAAATATCTCATAAAATTACAAAAATATGAGTAATCATTCATGACTTATTTACATGAAAACAAAATTACATATCCTTTATATCTAATCCATACACCAACGACCAAAAACACCTACAAACACTTTCATTCTTCAATTTTCTTCATCTAATTGATCTCTCTCAAGTTCTATCTTCAAGTTCTAAGTGTTCTTCATAAATTCCAAAAGTTCTAGTTTCATAAAATCAAGAATACTTTCAAGTTTGCTAGCTCACTTCCAATCTTGTAAGGTGATCATCCAACCTCAAGAAATCTTTGTTTCTTACAGTAGGTTATCATTCTAATACAAGGTAATAATCATATTCAAACTTTGGTTCAATTTCTATAACTATAACAATCTTATTTCAAGTGATGATCTTACTTGAACTTGTTTTCGTGTCATGATTCTGCTTCAAGAACTTCGAGCCATCCAAGGATCCGTTGAAGCTAGATCCATTTTTCTCTTTTCCAGTAGGTTTATCCAAGGAACTTAAGGTAGTAATGATGTTCATAACATCATTCGATTCATACATATAAAGTTATCTTATTTGAAGGTTTAAACTTGTAATCACTAGAACATAGTTTAGTTAATTCTAAACTTGTTCGCAAACAAAAGTTAATCCTTCTAACTTGACTTTTAAAATCAACTAAACACATGTTCTATATCTATATGATATGCTAACTTAATGATTTAAAACCTGAAAACACGAAAAACACCGTAAAACCGGATTTACGCCGTCGTAGTAACACCGCGGGCTGTTTTGGGTTAGTTAATTAAAAACTATGATAAACTTTGATTTAAAAGTTGTTATTCTGAGAAAATGATTTTTATTATGAACATGAAACTATATCCAAAAATTATGGTTAAACTCAAAGTGGAAGTATGTTTTCTAAAATGGTCATCTAGACGTCGTTCTTTCGACTGAAATGACTACCTTTACAAAAACGACTTGTAACTTATTTCTCCGACTATAAACCTATACTTTTCTGTTTAGATTCATAAAATAGAGTTCAATATGAAACCATAGCAATTTGATTCACTCAAAACGGATTTAAAATGAAGAAGTTATGGGTAAAACAAGATTGGATAATTTTTCTCATTTTAGCTACGTGAAAATTGGTAACAAATCTATTCCAACCATAACTTAATCAACTTGTATTGTATATTATGTAATCTTGAGATACCATAGACACGTATACAATGTTTCGACCTATCATGTCGACACATCTATATATATTTCGGAACAACCATAGACACTCTATATGTGAATGTTGGAGTTAGCTATACAGGGTTGAGGTTGATTCCAAAATATATATAGTTTGAGTTGTGATCAATACTGAGATACGTATACACTGGGTCGTGGATTGATTCAAGATAATATTTATCGATTTATTTCTGTACATCTAACTGTGGACAACTAGTTGTAGGTTACTAACGAGGACAGCTGACTTAATGAACTTAAAACATTAAAATATATTAAAAGTGTTGTAAATATATTTTAAACATACTTTGATATATATGTATATATTATTATAGGTTCGTGAATCAACCGGTGGTCAAGTCTTACTTCCCGACGAAGTAAAAAATCTGTGAAAGTGAGTTATAGTCCCACTTTTAAAATCTAATATTTTTGGGATGAGAATACATGCAGGTTTTATAAATGATTTACAAAGTAGACACAAGTACGTGAAACTACATTCTATGGTTGAATTATCGAAATCGAATATGCCCCTTTTTATTAAGTCTGGTAATCTAAGAATTAGGGAACAGACACCCTAATTGACGCGAATCCTAAAGATAGATCTATTGGGCCTAACAAACCCCATCCAAAGAACCGGATGCTTTAGTACTTCGAAATTTATATCATATCCGAAGGGTGTCCCGGAATGATGGGGATATTCTTATATATGCATCTTGTTAATGTCGGTTACCAGGTGTTCACCATATGAATGATTTTTATCTCTATGTATGGGATGTGTATTGAAATATGAAATCTTGTGGTCTATTATTATGATTTGATATATATAGGTTAAACCTATAACTCACCAACATTTTTGTTGACGTTTTAAGCATGTTTATTCTCAGGTGATTATTAAGAGCTTCCGCTGTCGCATACTTAAATAAGGACGAGATTTGGAGTCCATGCTTGTATGATATTGTGTAAAAACTGCATTCAAGAAACTTATTTTGTTGTAACATATTTGTATTGTAAACCATTATGTAATGGTCGTGTGTAAACAGGATATTTTAGATTATCATTATTTGATAATCTACGTAAAGCTTTTTAAACCTTTATTGATGAAATAAAGGTTATGGTTTGTTTTAAAATGAATGCAGTCTTTGAAAAACGTCTCATATAGAGGTCAAAACCTCGCAACGAAATCAATTAATATGGAACGTTTTTAATCAATAAGAACGGGACATTTCAGTTGGTATCCGAGCGTTGGTCTTAGAGAACCAGAAAATTTGCATTAGTGTGTCTTATCGAGTTTGTTAGGATGCATTAGTGATTCTGGACTTCGACCGTGTTTTCTTTAAAAATGATTGCTTAACATTTTTGTTGGAAACTATATATTTTTAACATATAAATATTATGTGATATATTAATCTCTTAACGTGTTTGATATTATGTGATAGATGTCTACCTCTAGAACAAGTCCCATTGACTCACCTAATAATAATGAAGAGTCAAATGTAAATTGGAATGATTCGTGGACTGATTCACAAGTTCCCGAAGAGGAACCGGAAGAAGAGTCGGAACCGGAAGAAGAATCGGAACCGGAAGAAGAATCGGAACCGGAAGAAGAATCAGAACCGGTGGGGGAAATAATAAAACGGTTAAGTAAAAGAGAATCCTCAACCAACCGACCAAGGTTAATTATGGTCAATGGTGTTTCCGCCAAGGAAGCAAAATATTGGGAGGATTACCAATTCTCCGATGAATCGGATTCCGACGAGAATTCCAATGATGTTATAGAAATTACCCCAACTGAATTTAAAAAGGCAAAAGAAAATAATAAGGGAAAGGGCATAAAAATAGAGAAATCTAATTCCAACCCCGATGAACTTTATATGTATCGTCAACCCCCGAAGTCCTTAAGTTGTAACAATGACCCGGGAACCTCTAAACCACAAGGTTTTTCTAAACCAATGTGGACAACGACGGCTCGTATTAGGGGAACATCATATATCCCTAGAAACTTGGCAAAACGAACCAAAACCGAAGAAGAAGAAACGAGCGAGTCAGAATAAGATAGTTGTATTCGTGTGGTGTAATATATGTAATATAGTGTTCTTATGCTTTATGATATATGTAAAAATTGCTTGTATTAATAAGTATTTTTTTTTATGAATCTAACTCTTGTCTATTTTACAGTTTAAAAACACAAAATGGATAGACAACCCAATATTTTAAGAGACCTACCCGGAGACATGATTGATGAAATCTTGTCTAGAGTCGGCCAGAATTCCTCGGCACAACTATTTAAGGCGAGATCAGTTTGTAAGACATTCGAAGAACGTTCCAAGAATGTCTTGGTTTATAAGAGACTTTCGTTTGAAAGATGGGGGATAGCACATTGGGAAACCCATAAGTTACGATGTGTTTACTTTGACGCATATATTGCGGGGAACCCAAATGCTATTTTACGCAACGGGTTAAGAAATTATTTTGACTCAATATATCCGAATATTGGACTTCGTGATTTAGAAAAAGCGGCTAACATGCAACATAAAGAAGCATGTTATGCTTACGGATTAGTAATGTTCGCTTCTCACCAAAGTGAGAACAAGAATATCGGGCTACAACTATTAAACAAAACGTTTCCACAAGTGACGGAGTCGGTAATTGGGGTAAGAAATGAGGTTTTTAGATTGTTACGGGACTGTTGGACATTACGTAACCCTCGTCCTTTTGACAATGTTACAACACGCTGTCTTATCAACGGCCATAACGGTTATGTTCCACAAGACCAAGGATGGGAAGTAATCCTAGTAAAACCAGAATGCATGACTTGTTTCTGGACGTATGAATTACGTGTCTTTATTGTCTTTGCTGAACGACTTGTGTACTAGCTAGAATTATCTTCACAACTATCTTGTATCAAAGTTATTGTGTGCTATATTTCATGCTTTATGCAAAATAAGCGGTATTGTAAGTTTGTAAAATATTGTATAAAAGTTTGAACGCGAAATATTATTATAATCAGTTTTTCATATAGAATTGTAGTAGTTGAATTGTATATTAGCTAGTAAGTATGAACTTAACGGGTAGGTACTACCCGAATTTAAACTTATAAAACGCTAATATGAAGAAAAAGCTTTTATAAATGAGTTCATATTATGCTACGAAATACTATTAACTACTCTTAATATTCTGTATGATTACCTTGTTCCATTTGACTATTTTGAAGGAAATGGCACCGACTACTCGACACACCGTGAATATGAATGAAGAGGAATTCCGTACTTTTCTAGCTTCTAACATAGCCGCAGTACAGGCTGCGCTACATACCAACAATAACCTTGGATCTAGCAGTACAGGAAATCGTGTAGGATGCACCTACAAAGAATTCACTGCCTGCAAACCTTTGGAATTTGATGGAACCGAAGGACCGATCGGATTAAAACGGTGGACCGAGAAGGTCGAATCGGTGTTTGCCATAAGTAAGTGTACTGAAGAGGACAAAGTGAAGTACGCTACGCATACCTTCACAGGTTCTGCGTTAACATGGTGGAATACCTATCTAGAGCAAGTGGGACAAGATGATGCGTACGCACTACCGTGGTCAGCATTCAAGCACTTGATGAACGAGAAGTACCGTCCCAGAACCGAGGTCAATAAGCTCAAGACAGAACTTAGAGGGTTACAAACCCAAGGATTTGATATTACCACGTACGAAAGACGATTCACAGAATTGTGCCTATTGTGTCCGGGAGCATTCGAAGATGAGGAAGAGAAGATCGACGCATTTGTGAAAGGATTACCGGAAAGAATTCAAGAAGATATAAGTTCACACGAGCCCGCCTCTATACAACAGGCATGTAGAATGGCTCACAAACTAGTGAACCAGATTGAAGAAAGAATTAAAGAACAGACTGCTGAAGAGGCCAATGTGAAGCAAGTCAAAAGAAAGTGGGAGGATAACGGTGATAAGAATCACCAATACAACAACAACAGCAATTACAACAATAATCGCAACAATTATCCCAACAATCGCAACATCAATCGCAACTACAACAAACGGCCCAACAACAACAACAACAACAACAGCAATAGCAACTACAACAACCATCCCAACAACAATAATAACCGCAACAACAACAACAATCAGAAGCAGCTATGCCAAAGGTGTGAAAAGTATCAGTCGGGGTTCTGCACCAAATTTTGCAACAAGTGTAAAAGAAATGGTCATAGCGCGGCGAAGTGTGAGGTTTACGGACCAGGGGTTAATAGAACGAAAGGAACAAATGGTGTCGGAACGAGTAATGGCGGAGCAAGTAGTGTCGGAGCAAGTTATGCCAATGTAGTTTGTTATAAATGTGGAACACCGGGCCACATTATTAGAAATTGCCCGAACCAGGAGAACACGAATGGACAAGGCCGCGGAAGAGTTTTCAATATTAATGCGGCAGAGGCACAGGAAGACCCGGAGCTTGTTACGGGTACGTTTCTTATTGACAATAAATCTGCTTACGTTTTATTTGATTCGGGTGCGGATAGAAGCTATATGAGTAGAGATTTTTGTGCTAAATTAAGTGTTCCATTGACGCCTTTGGATAGTAAATTTTTACTCGAATTAGCAAATGGTAAATTAATTTCAGCAGATAATATATGTCGGAATCGAGAAATTAAACTGGTTAGCGAAACATTTAAGATTGATTTGATACCAGTAGAGTTAGGGAGTTTTGATGTGATAATCGGTATGGACTGGTTGAAAGAAGTGAAAGCAGAGATCGTCTGTTACAAAAATGCAATTCGCATTATACGAGAAAAAGGAAAACCCTTAATGGTGTACGGAGAAAAGGGCAACACGAAGCTACATCTTATTAGTAATTTGAAGGCACAAAAACTAATAAGAAAAGGTTGCTATGCTGTTCTAGCACACGTCGAGAAAGTACAAACTGAAGAAAAGAGCATCAATGATGTTCCCATTGCAAAAGAATTTCCCGATGTATTTCCGAAAGAATTACCGGGGTTACCCCCACATCGATCTGTTGAATTTCAAATAGATCTTGTACCAGGAGCTGCACCAATAGCTCGTGCTCCTTACAGACTTGCACCCAGCGAGATGAAAGAACTGCAAAGCCAATTACAAGAACTTTTAGAGCGTGGTTTCATTCGACCAAGCACATCACCGTGGGGAGCTCCTGTTTTGTTTGTCAAGAAGAAAGATGGTACATTCAGGTTGTGTATCGACTACCGAGAGTTGAACAAACTTACCATCAAGAACCGCTACCCACTACCGAGAATCGACGACTTATTTGATCAACTACAAGGCTCGTCTGTTTATTCAAAGATTGACTTACGTTTCGGGTATCATCAAATGCGGGTGAAAGAAGATGATATTCCAAAGACTGCTTTCAGAACACGTTACGGTCATTACGAGTTTATGGTCATGCCGTTTGGTTTAACTAATGCACCAGCTGTGTTCATGGACCTTATGAACCGAGTGTGTGGACCATACCTTGACAAGTTTGTCATTGTTTTCATTGATGACATACTTATTTACTCAAAGAATGACCAAGAACACGGTGAACATTTGAGAAAGGTGTTAGAAGTATTGAGGAACGAAGAATTGTACGCTAAGTTTTCAAAGTGTGCATTTTGGTTGGAAGAAGTTCAATTCCTCGGTCACATAGTGAACAAAGAAGGTATTAAGGTGGATCCAGCAAAGATAGAAACTGTTGAAAAGTGGGAAACCCCGAAAACTCCGAAACACGTACGCCAGTTTTTAGGACTAGCTGGTTACTACAGAAGGTTCATCCAAGACTTTTCCAGAATAGCAAAACCCTTGACTGCATTAACGCATAAAGGGAAGAAATTTGAATGGAATGATGAACAAGAGAAAGCGTTTCAGTTATTGAAGAAAAAGCTAACTACGGCACCTATATTGTCATTGCCTGAAGGGAATGATGATTTTGTGATTTATTGTGACGCATCAAAGCAAGGTCTCGGTTGTGTATTAATGCAACGAACGAAGGTGATTGCTTATGCGTCTAGACAATTGAAGATTCACGAACAAAATTATACGACGCATGATTTGGAATTAGGCGCGGTTGTTTTTGCATTAAAGACTTGGAGGCACTACTTATATGGGGTCAAAAGTATTATATATACCGACCACAAAAGTCTTCAACACATATTTAATCAGAAACAACTGAATATGAGGCAGCGTAGGTGGATTGAATTATTGAATGATTACGACTTTGAGATTCGTTACCACCCGGGGAAGGCAAATGTGGTAGCCGATGCCTTGAGCAGGAAGGACAGAGAACCCATTCGAGTAAAATCTATGAATATAATGATTCATAATAACCTTACTACTCAGATAAAGGAGGCGCAACAAGGAGTTTTAAAAGAGGGAAATTTAAAGGATGAAATACCCAAAGGATCGGAGAAGCATCTTAATATTCGGGAAGACGGAACCCGGTATAGGGCTGAAAGGATTTGGGTACCAAAATTTGGAGATATGAGAGAAATGGTACTTAGAGAAGCTCATAAAACCAGATACTCAATACATCCTGGAACGGGGAAGATGTACAAGGATCTCAAGAAACATTTTTGGTGGCCGGGTATGAAAGCCGATGTTGCTAAATATGTAGGAGAATGTTTGACGTGTTCTAAGGTCAAAGCTGAGCATCAGAAACCATCAGGTCTACTTCAACAACCCGAAATTCCGGAATGGAAATGGGAAAATATTACCATGGATTTCATCACTAAATTGCCAAGGACTGCAAGTGGTTTTGATACTATTTGGGTAATAGTTGATCGTCTCACCAAATCAGCACACTTCCTGCCAATAAGAGAAGATGACAAGATGGAGAAGTTAGCACGACTGTATTTGAAGGAAGTCGTCTCCAGACATGGAATACCAATCTCTATTATCTCTGATAGGGATGGCAGATTTATTTCAAGATTCTGGCAGACATTACAGCAAGCATTAGGAACTCGTCTAGACATGAGTACTGCCTATCATCCACAAACCGATGGGCAGAGCGAAAGGACGATACAAACGCTTGAAGACATGCTACGAGCATGTGTTATTGATTTCGGAAAAAGTTGGGATCGACATCTACCGTTAGCAGAATTTTCCTACAACAACAGCTACCATTCAAGCATTGAGATGGCGCCGTTTGAAGCACTTTATGGTAGAAAGTGCAGGTCTCCGATTTGTTGGAGTTAAGTGGGGGATAGACAGATTACGGGTCCGGAGATTATACAAGAAACTACCGAGAAGATCATCCAAATTCAACAACGGTTGAAAACTGCCCAAAGTCGACAAAAGAGCTACGCTGACATTAAACGAAAAGATATAGAATTTGAAATTGGAGAGATGGTCATGCTTAAAGTTGCACCTTGGAAAGGCGTTGTTCGATTTGGTAAACGAGGGAAATTAAATCCAAGGTATATTGGACCATTCAAGATTATTGATCGTGTCGGACCAGTAGCTTACCGACTTGAGTTACCTCAACAACTCGCGGCGGTACATAACACTTTCCACGTCTTGAATTTGAAGAAATGTTTTGCTAAAGAAGATCTCACTATTCCGTTAGATGAAATCCAAATCAACGAAAAACTTCAATTCATCGAAGAACCCGTCGAAATAATGGATCGTGAGGTTAAAAGACTTAAGTAAAACAAGATACCAATTGTTAAGGTTCGATGGAATGCTCGTAGAGGACCCGAGTTCACCTGGGAGCGTGAAGATCAGATGAAGAAGAAATACCCGCATCTCTTTCCAGAAGATTCGTCAACACCTTCAACAGCTTAAAATTTCGGGACGAAATTTATTTAACGGGTAGGTACTGTAGTGACCCGAACTTTTCCATGTTTATATATATTAATTGAGATTGATATTTACATGATTAAATGTTTCCAACATATTAAGCAATCAAACTTGTTAAGACTTGATTAATTGAAATAGGTTTCATATAGACAATTGACTACCCAAGTTGACCGGTGATTCACGAACGTTAAAACTTGTAAAAACTATATGATGACATATATATGGTTATATATATAGTTAACATGATATTATGATAAGTAAACATATCATTAAGTATATTAACAATGAACTACATATGTAAAAACAAGACTACTAACTTAATGATTTTGAAACGAGACATATATGTAACGATTATCGTTGTAACGACATTTAATGTATATATATCATATTAAGAGATATTTGTACATCATAATATCATGATAATATAATAATTTAAAATCTCTTTTGATATTATAAACATTGGGTTAACAACATTTAACAAGATCGTTAACTTAAAGGTTTCAAAACAACATTTACATGTAACGACTAACGATGACTTAACGACTCAGTTAAAATGTATATACATGTAGTGTTTTAATATGTATTCATACACTTTTGAAAGAATTCAAGACACTTATCAAAATACTTCTACTTAACAAAAATGCTTACAATTACATCCTCGTTCAGTTTCATCAACAATTCTACTCGTATGCACCCGTATTCGTACTCGTACAACACACAGCTTTTAGATGTATGTACTATTGGTATATACACTCCAATGATCAGCTCTTAGCAGCCCATGTGAGTCACCTAACACATGTGGGAACCATCATTTGGCAACTAGCATGAAATATCTCATAAAATTACAAAAATATGAGTAATCATTCATGACTTATTTACATGAAAACAAAATTACATATCCTTTATATCTAATCCATGCACCAACAATCAAAAACACCTACAAACACTTTCATTCTTCAATTTTCTTCATCTAATTGATCTCTCTCAAGTTCTATCTTCAAGTTCTAAGTGTTCTT
The DNA here is from genome assembly GCF_046630445.1 of Rutidosis leptorrhynchoides. NCBI lineage: Eukaryota > Viridiplantae > Streptophyta > Magnoliopsida > Asterales > Asteraceae > Rutidosis > Rutidosis leptorrhynchoides. Next base: position 310,426,038 of record NC_092333.1, on the reverse strand, counting down.
CATAAATTCCAAAAGTTCTAGTTTCATAAAATCAAGAATACTTTCAAGTTTGCTAGCTCACTTCCAATCTTGTAAGGTGATCATCCAACCTCAAGAAATCTTTGTTTCTTACAGTAGGTTATCATTCTAATACAAGGTAATAATCATATTCAAACTTTGGTTCAATTTCTATAACTAAAACAATCTTATTTCAAGTGATGATCTTACTTGAACTTGTTTTCGTGTCATGATTCTGCTTCAAGAACTTCGAGCCATCCAAGGATCCGTTGAAGCTAGATCCATTTTTCTCTTTTCCAGTAGGTTTATCCAAGGAACTTAAGGTAGTAATGATGTTCATAACATCATTCGATTCATACATATAAAGTTATCTTATTTGAAGGTTTAAACTTGTAATCACTAGAACATAGTTTAGTTAATTCTAAACTTGTTCGCAAACAAAAGTTAATCCTTCTAACTTGACTTTTAAAATCAACTAAACACATGTTCTATATCTATATGATATGCTAACTTAATGATTTAAAACCTGAAAACACGAAAAACACCGTAAAACCGGATTTACGCCGTCGTAGTAACACCGCGGGCTGTTTTGGGTTAGTTAATTAAAAACTATGATAAACTTTGATTTAAAAGTTGTTATTCTGAGAAAATGATTTTTATTATGAACATGAAACTATATCCAAAAATTATGGTTAAACTCAAAGTGGAAGTATGTTTTCTAAAATGGTCATCTAGACGTCGTTCTTTCGACTGAAATGACTACCTTTACAAAAATGACTTGTAACTTATTTCTCCGACTATAAACCTACACTTTTCTGTTTAGATTCATAAAATAGAGTTCAATATGAAACCATAGCAATTTGATTCACTCAAAACAGATTTAAAATGAAGAAGTTATGGGTAAAACAAGATTGGATAATTTTTCTCATTTTAGCTACGTGAAAATTGGTAACAAATCTATTCCAACCATAACTTAATCAACTTGTATTGTATATTATGTAATCTTGAGATACCATAGACAAGTATACAATGTTTCGACCTATCATGTCGACACATCTATATATATTTCGGAACAACCATAGACACTCTATATGTGAATGTTGGAGTTAGCTATACAGGGTTGAGGTTGATTCCAAAATATATATAGTTTGAGTTGTGATCAATACTGAGATACGTATACACTGGGTCGTGGATTGATTCAAGATAATATTTATCGATTTATTTCTGTACATCTAACTGTGGACAACTAGTTGTAGGTTACTAACGAGGACAGCTGACTTAATAAACTTAAAACATCAAAATATATTAAAAGTGTTGTAAATATATTTTAAACATACTTTGATATATATGTATATATTATTATAGGTTCGTGAATCAACCGGTGGTCAAGTCTTACTTCCCGACGAAGTAAAAAATCTGTAAAAGTGAGTTATAGTCCCACTTTTAAAATCTAATATTTTTGGCATGAGAATACATGCAGGTTTTATAAATGATTTACAAAGTAGACACAAGTACGTGAAACTACATTCTATGGTTGAATTATCGAAATCGAATATGCCCCTTTTTATTAAGTCTGGTAATCTAAGAATTAGGGAACAGACACCCTAATTGACGCGAATCCTAAAGATAGATCTATTGGGCCTAACAAACCCCATCCAAAGAACCGGATGCTTTAGTACTTCGAAATTTATATCATATCCGAAGGGTGTCCCGGAATGATGGGGATATTCTTATATATGCATCTTGTTAATGTCGGTTACCAGGTGTTCACCATATGAATGATTTTTATCTCTATGTATGGGATGTGTATTGAAATATGAAATCTTGTGGTCTATTATTATGATTTGATATATATAGGTTAAACCTATAACTCACCAACATTTTTGTTGACGTTTTAAGCATGTTTATTCTCAGGTGATTATTAAGAGCTTCCGCTGTCGCATACTTAAATAAGGACGAGATTTGGAGTCCATGCTTGTATGATATTGTGTAAAAACTGCATTCAAGAAACTTATTTTGTTGTAACATATTTGTATTGTAAACCATTATGTAATGGTCGTGTGTAAACAGGATATTTTAGATTATCATTATTTGATAATCTACGTAAAGCTTTTTAAACCTTTATTGATGAAATAAAGGTTATGGTTTGTTTTAAAATGAATGCAGTCTTTGAAAAACGTCTCATATAGAGGTCAAAACCTCGCAACGAAATCAATTAATATGGAACGTTTTTAATCAATAAGAACGGGACATTTCAGCTCATGTACTGCTAACCAACCACCTGGACTCTGTGCTGCAACTGCAGGAACATCAAGAGTCTATTCTTGCCTTTGCTCGTAAAGACATAGCTGAAAGTGCAAATGCTCGTAAAAGAGCTGCTGATGCTGAGCGTGCCTTAAATGATGCGCAGAAAATAATAAAGGCTAAAAAAGTTGAGTTAAAAAGTGCTCAAGATGTTGCTGCTGTTTTGCAAGGGGAAAAGGATGCTGAGCAGGTGAAAGTGGGTGAGCTGGAGAAACAGCTGAGTGAAGAGAGAGAGAGAGAGAAGTCTGTTGAGCTACTCCGGAGGGCGGAGAAAGGCGAGAGCAATTTTTCTGAGCTTAAGAAAGGTGTGCCAGGTCTGATAGCTAAGGTGCTTGGATCCAGTCTTGTAGGGAATCCCTACAATGATTATGTTGATGTTGCTTGCGCCCATGCTATTGCTGATGTGACCGACAAGCGGTTCAAATGCCTTGCTCCCAACCAAACGCCTTCTGCTGCCATTGCCAAACTTATGTCTCCTGGTACTCAAGAAAAAGTTGATGAGGCTAGGAACAAATTGATAAATCTGAAGATAAATGTTTATGATGAAGTATGCAGCAAAGAAGACTCTTCTGCTCAAGATGTACTTGGCGTGCAGTTTAATTGATCTTTGTAAAAATTTCAAACAATGTTTTGTAATAAACTTCTTACTGACTTTAACATTATATATATATACTGACTTTATTGTGATGACTATGTGTGCTTATATGCTTGTTGCAAATATTTTTATGCTTAACGCTTTAAAACCAATCAATTATGCACCTAGGCATAAAATTTCTATACACAATTGTACAGTGTATAATTTGAGCAAATCATTTTGAAAAGTGCATAAGGTAACTCATATGTAAATGCCTTGTAGTATCAAGAATACGATGTCTGATTACGCCTTCCATCATAAAATTAATGAGGAAGAATTATGAAGTGTTTTAGAAGAATGACTATAAATCAATAAACTCTCCGTCTTACGCCTTCCGTCATAAAGTATATGAGGAAGAATTGCTAATTATTTTGCCTTCATACATAAAATATATAACTTCGTTCTGTGAAGTAATTTTTTATAATGTTTGTCCTGACAAGTATCTGAGTTTTATATCATGCCTCGGTGCGTTCTAGTAAAACTTAAACATTTTCTAGCCAATCCCTTGTGCCTTTACTGGCCGGCACAAAAGCTTCCGCCATCGGAGGTATTTAAAAATACGATCCTTCTGTGGGTAGGTTATAAATGTAATGTTTTACATTTGTCACGGGTAGCACTTTGTTTAAGAAAAATATAAAATTATTGTTCAGTACTGTGCAATACATAAACGATTGATGACGACTTTTAGGTGGATCAAGCCAAATTAGTACGTCATGAATGTTTAATGTATGCAATTGCTAATGTATGCACTGCAAAATAACCACAATGGTTCACAGTAAGTTTGATAAACGCTGATCATCTTATAATTCGAAATGTGTTCTTCAAATGCCAAACAGGCATGAGTACAACGATTGTAAAAGACTGTTTCTATTGAAATGCTAAATGAAACTGCTCTTTATTGAAAAGATAAACACTGTTCTTGATAACTTGTTGACAAATTGCTTCTTTATATGCCGAGCGCCCAGCGCTGTCCGGCCTTCACTCTTGCTTACGGGATAAAAAACTCCTGAACTTCTTCCTCGCTGAATAACCTATCACGCCTTCTCTGATTCATTCTGCCTTCTGGCTCATTTGCAAATGTTGATCTTTCCCTTGTTGGCTGCACATACTGTGAATGTATGGCTGCGACTCCATTTGGAGTGGGGAATCTGACCTCTGCATGGGCCGTCGATGTTATTGCTCCAAACTTAGCCAAAGCTGTTCTTCCAAAAAGGACATTAAAACGAGAATTGCCATCTATGATTGTGAAATCAATTGTTTCCGTTCTCAACAATGGGAATGTGCCCATAACAACTTCCAAACGAATCTGCCCCATGGCATTTATCGGTGCTCCTGTTAGTCCAGAAACTTTCAACCTCGTTTGCCTAGCTCTGCTCTGCACATGCCTTGGAAAAGTTCTCAAACAATGCCAGTAGATGATGTCAGCTTCACTTCCTGTATCTGTGTAGATACAATGGACAAACTTATTTTCTATCTCTGCTGAAATGATCACTGGTTGGACGGACAACGCCCAATTCTGAATTGGTTGAAAGATAATTGGGGCATATCTCCAGCTGTCCAAATTGCTGTTTGATGATTCACCTTCTTCATAATGACCATCATTAATCCAAACCATCCTGATTACAACTTCTAGAGTTGTCTCACGCTCTGTGATCCGCTCTCCGTACTGCGGTTGGTTCCGATTATCTCTTCCGCCATGCTGCTCTCTTCTGTTCTCTCCACGGCGTCCTCTGCTACCATTATTCCTTTGCCACGTAAATTTCCTGCGAGGATCATTCCTCCTGTACTGTTTGCCAGGCAACAAATGATTCAATTCTCCTGCCTTGATTTTCGCTATGATTTCCCTCATCAAAGATTTGCAATTGTCCTTATCATGGCCCCATGCCTCATGGAAATCGCACCACAACTCACTCTTTGGACCCTCCCTTTCTTCCATAGGTACTGGAGCATTGAAAGTAGTCCGAATTAGTTCAGTGAAGAGGATCTCTTTCGGAGTTTTTGTAAGCGCCATAATCAACGGGTGCCTTTCTATTGGCTTTCTGTTGTGGTGAAAATCATTAGGGTGATTGTTTCCTCTCCATCCTCCATTTGAATTGTCATTCCTTCTCTAATTTCTGTCAAAATACCGTCCTCCATTGTGCGGCTTGCTACTACTGCCAGTATCAAACTTGTTTAACCCACGCTCACCAGCTCGAACATGCCTCTGCGCAACCTCCAAAGCTTGATGCAATGTTTTTGGCAAGTCATACCGTAACGCATGAACAAGTGCACTAAACCGTCGCTGGTCCAAACAGAAAATGACACCAGATACAAGCTGTGATTCTGGACAATCAGGAATCTTCTGTGCTTCAAGTGTATAATGCTTCATAAAATTTCTCAAAGATTCGTTATGATGCATTGTGATCTCGTGTGCATCAATATGTGTCAGAGTACAGCTCCGTAGATTTTGGTATTGCATCACAAATTTTGCTCTCAAATCAAGAAAACTGGTAATACTCCTTGGCGGCAAACTAGCAAACCATTCGCGTGCCATTTTCTGTAATACCATAGGAAACATATGGCACGCAGTTTCATCCTCCCAATGCTGCAACCTCATAACATCTTCAAACATAGTAAAAAAATCTTCCGGATCCGTTGTGCCATCATAAACTCCAATTGCTGGTATAGCAAGATTTCTGGGCAATGGATAATTAGCAATTCGATCAATGAAACACTGCGTTGATTCTGCCATCCTTGGTGGCTTGGTGGCTTGTTCTCCAGTAATGAGGGCAAAAAAGTTGTCCACAGCCACAGCACGGACGGCGGGCTGCGCTAAGCGTTGCTTGTATTTTGCCGAAGCTATCTGCTTAAGAATGTCATTGAAAAGCAACACTGCCTGCTTTTCTGACATGAACTCATCTTTGTCAATTTCATCATCAGAGTCATTATTATCACAACTCAGGTCATTATCATCCCCAGAATCATCAATAAGACTGCCCAGCTTGTCAAGTAGCCTGGATAACTTGTATTTTGATATAGATTTCCTTTTCATTATCTGCTTGTCTTTGCCATCCGCCATCCGCCGAAAAGGTATAAATGACGGACATCGCCGTGGTTGCATCAATGGTCGTCGCTCTGGATTAGTAACAAAATTTGGAAGTCTTTCTGCACTTTTAGCTGTCACTTCTTCGATTACTGGCATTTTCTCCGAATTAGTTGCCAAATGTTTAAGCCTCTCTGTAGTTTCAGCAACTGTTTCTTCAATCGTACCATCTAGTGGTGAAATAGGTACATCTTCAACAGTGACCATGTCGTCGGTTGATGGATGATTGACTGCTTCAAGTACAAATGGAGCTTCAGCTGCTTTCGTTCCTTTTTCGTTTCGTGTGTTCTTTGCATTAGTGGATGGCGCCATTGTTAACACCTATTTCCTTATGAGGCAGGACTTAGTATGTCAACAAGAGACTAGAAGTGATCTAGCTTTTAGGAGGGCGGAGTGTTGCCGATTGATTTTTACCCTCGGGAAATAATCCCTGCAGACCCGGTTCACAACTATAGAAACTTGTGGGGTGGCTTAATCAATCTGTCGTCCGTAGATCGTAAGAGTGCTAGCCGGATGACTTCTAGTGAGAGAAGGTAGAGAGAGAAAGAGAAGTGAAGTCTCAGCTCTCAAAGTTGTCAGAATATCTGAACCTGTGTAAAATGGCGACCCAAGGGGTCTATTTATAATGTCAGATCTACCAGATTTGTTTGGGGACACGTGTCGAATGATGATACGTTCTGTTACATGTGCTCCGAAATTTATGCTAAATGCGGCGCTCTCCGGCCAAGGCTTATGCGCTAAGCGGCCTTCAGGGCATACGCATGACGGAGCAGCCTGTACAGCGGAGAACGCTGGACGGACAACTCCACAAAACTGTTGTTTCCTGCCTTTCTGATGCTACTTTTATGCAACTGTTATGCCTTTTATGCGTGTATATGATAGGATACACCATTAGTGAGTTTCATTTGCTCCCTTTTTAATTGCTTTTGCAATATATATTTTTGGTCTAAGAATACATGCGCTACTTTTATAAATATTTACGAAATAGACACAAGTACTTAAAAATACATTCTACGTTGAGTTGTACCACTGGCATATTTCTCTGTAGCTTGGTAACTAATATTTACATGGGTATTGTAAACGCGAATCCTGTTGATAGATCTGAAATGTCCCGTTCTTAGTGATTAAAAACGTTCCATATTAATTGATTTTGTTGCGAGGTTTTGACCTCTATATGAGACGTTTTTCAAAGACTGCATTCATTTTTAAAACAAACCATAACCTTTATTTCATAAATAAAGGTTTAAAAAGCTTTACGTAGATTATCAAATAATGATAATTTAAAATATCCTGTTTACACACGACCATTACATAATGGTTTACAATACAAATATGTTACATCGAAATCAGTTTCTTGAATGCAGTTTTTACACAATATCATACAAACATGGACTCCAAATCTTGTCCTTATTTTAGTATGCAACAGCGGAAGCTCTTAGTATTCACCTGAGAATAAACATGCTTTAAACGTCATCAAAAATGTTGGTGAGTTATAGGTTTAACCTATATATATCAAATCGTAACAATAGACCACAAGATTTCATATTTCAATACACATCCCATACATAGAGATAAAAATCATTCATATGGTGAACACCTGGTAACCGACATTAACAAGATGCATATATATAAGAATATCCCCATCATTCCGGGACACCCTTCGGATATGATATAAATTTCGAAGTACTAAAGCATCCGGTACTTTGGATGGGGTTTGTTAGGCCCAATAGATCTATCTTTAGGATTCGCGTCAATTAGGGTGTCTGTTCCCTAATTCTTAGATTACCAGACTTAATAAAAAGGGGCATATTCGATTTCAATAATTCAACCATAGAATGTAGTTTCACGTACTTGTGTCTATTTTGTAAATCATTTATAAAACCTGCATGTATTCTCATCTCAAAAATATTAGATTATAAAAGTGGGACTATAACTCACTTTCACAGATTTTTACTTCGTCGGAAAGTAAGACTTGGCCACTGGTTGATTCACGAACCTATAACAATATATACATATATATCAAAGTGTGTTCAAAATATATTTACAACACTTTTAATATATTTTGATGTTTTAAGTTTATTAAGTCAGCTGTCCTCGTTAGTAACCTACAACTAGTTGTCCACAGTTAGATGTACAGAAATAAATTGATAAATATTATCTTGAATCAATCCATGACCCAGTGTATACGTATCTCAGTATTGATCACAACTCAAACTATATATATTTTGGAATCAACCTCAACCCTGTATAGCTAACTCCAACATTCACATATAGAGTGTCTATGGTTGTTCCGAAATATATATAGATGTGTCAACATGATAGGTCGAAACATTGTATACGTGTCTATGGTATCTCAAGATTACATAATATACCATACAAGTTGATTAAGTTATGGTTGGAATAGATTTGTTGTGACAACCCGGAAATTTCCAACCAAATTTAAACTTTAATCTTTATATGTTTCCGACACAATAGGCAATATTTGTTAAGTTAAATTTCAAGAATTTTAAACTATGTTCATACATTCATTCAACCTCGACCAAGTTCTAACGATTCACGAACCATTAAATGAATATGATTATATATGTATATATGTATATATATTATAACTTGAAACGTAAACAAAATATTAGATTAAATACTTTATATGATTGTATCTGTTTCAAAATGTTTATCAATGGAATTAGAAGACAAGATCAAATGATTGCATTATCAGATATATTAAATTATGATTACAAGTCTCTGTTGAAAGGCCCATGTTGATTTGAGAAATCTTTCCATTTTAACAATATTTGGAAAATGGTAAAGTAATTTATAAATAAGAACAAATTGTCAATCATTGAGAACTAGACAAAGGATAGTGGAAGATTGAATGTCATAAAGACTGATTGATCTATTTAGTTTTAAACGTACAAAAACGTTTTCAGTTTAAAAAGAACTTTATTATTAAAACGTATATAACTTTTATAAATATCTAGAACCACTTTTGACAACTCATTACTTAACTAGTATGATAAAGATAACGATATTTATATTTTATTTTATTAAATATATATAATGATTTAAATTAATATTATATATATTTATACGCGTATAATACGTACATAGTTTTATACTTTTACTATACTTAAACTTTACCTTTACTTTATTTTTACTTTACTTTAACTTTAATAATTCACTTTAATAATTCATACTTTAATAATTTATACTTTAATAATTCACTTTAATAATTCATACTTTAATAATTCACTTTAATAATTCATACTTTAATAATTCACTTTAATAATTCAAAATTTTATTATAAATAGAATTCAATAGGTTTCATTATTTCATAGAAACTTGAAAATATTTTTCTCTAAACTCTCTCAATCGATTTACGTATATATATTTACTCCGTATTATTTCAAGATATTATTAGTATACATAAAATATTATGTCCGGAGTGTTGTCCGAGTGATTTCGAAATTGTTTTTCGAGTAGGATAGGATTAAGGAAATTATGGGTTATAGCTATGGAGGTGATTGATATGGTTCATGGGTATGCTCGTGAGGTCAATATAGTGTTTATCATTTCCGTTGCGTCTACGTACCTTTCCTGCAATATTGAATCTCAATATTGATACGTGAGTACTCATAATTTAACTTTTACATACTAATAGTGTATCCCTGACTAGTGCTCGAGTATTTAGGATTATGCATGCTTGTACTTTTGATATTGCCCTTAGACAGGTTAGGTTGAATCTTGAATTAGTTACACTTGCGGTTGAGATAAGGTATAAGATATGCATGTCCTTGGAAAGCTAGCGAAAAATTAAGAACTTTTCCTTTAGATATCGAATGGTTTCGATGAACGGATTAGAAGTTATAATCAATTGAATTTTCGATATTTTTATTAAAAATGATTATTATTATCGTCGTTTTTATCGTCGTTCTAGTTTTATCTTATTATTATCATTATTATTATCTTTATCAATAAAAGGGATTTATCATTAAAAATTGTTTTTTTATTACTATCGTTATTATCGTTAAAGTTATAATTAGTATTATTATTATTATTATCCAATTATCATTATTATTATTATTATTATTATTATTATTAGTATTATTATTATCATTATTAATATATATATATATATCATTATTTAAAAATGGTTATTGTTATTGTTATTATTATTATTACTATATTATCATTAAGATAATTATTAGTATTATCGTTAATAATATTATAGTAACTATCATTATTAATATTAGTGTAATTAAAAAAAATAATTGTAACACCTAAATATTTTGATTACTATTATTATCATTATTATGAACACAATATAAAAGACGATTAAAAGCTATTAAACGAAACGATTAGGAAATAATGAGTAAGAGTATCATGATGAAATTAAAATATTATAAGATATTAATTTAGATAAAATTATCGTTCTTATTATTTTAATCATTACTATTATTATTAAAAGTATCGTTAGTATTAAAACTATCATTTTAACAAAAATTATCATTTTAATAGAAATGTCATTGTTACTATAAAATATCATTATTATTATTATTTTAAATAGAATTATTATTTTAAAGATAATATTAAAAATTATCGTAAATATTAAAGTTATCATAATTAGAATTATCGTTTTATCATAATGTCATCTTAGTAATTATAAATATTGATATTTTTATAATAATAATTATTATTACAAAATAATACAACTTTTACTTACTATCATTATAGATATTATTTTATTAAATAAATATGTGATACAAATATATTTTAATACGTGTAATAACTTACTTTAATAATACCTATCATATTATCTTTATGATATTAAATGAACCCTAAAAATTTTATTACTTAATATATATAAAAGTATATTTTATTATATAAATTTAATATAAAATTTTATTTATTAATAAATAAATTATATTATTTACTCTAATAAATCTTTTAAAAATATTTAAAAATATAAAACGACGATATTTAAACTATATATTAATCATGTATTGATTTTTGGAAATTATTTTGAGTCAAATTTACTTTTGTTGACTTTTGCATATTAGTCTCGAGCATTAGGATTGTGGTACACTATGACTTGACCTAATTTGTTAGACAAATATTTTCCAACATATAAATATATATAATTAATTTAGGTTCGTGAATCCGAGGCCAACTTGCACTTGTTCAATGACGTTATATGTATTTTTACTACGAAATACAGTATGGTGAGTTTCATTTGCCTTTTTACCCTTTATATTTTTGGGCTGAGAATACATGCGCAACTTTTATAAATGTTTTATGAAATAGACACAAGTACGTGAAACTACATTCTATGGTTGAATTATCGAAATCGAATATGCCCCTTTTTATTAAGTCTGGTAATCTAAGAATTAGGGAACAGACACCCTAGTTGACGCGAATCCTAAAGATAGATCTATTGGGCCTAACAAACCCCATCCAAAGTACCGGATGTTTTAGTACTTCGAAATTTATATCATGTCCGAAGGAAGATCCCGGAATGATAGGGGATATTCTTATATGTATCTAGTTAATGTCGGTTACCAGGTGTTCACCATATGAATGATTATTTTTGTCTCTATGCATGGGACGTATATTTATGAGAACTGAAAATGAAATTCTTGTGGTCTATTAAAATGATGGAAATAAATGATTTTGATAAACTAATGAACTCACCAACCTTTTGGTTGACACTTTAAAGCATGTTTATTCTCAGGTGTTAAAGAAATCTTCCGCTGTGCATTTGCTCATTTTAAAGATATTACTTGGAGTCTTTCATAGCATATTTCGAAGAACGTTGCATTCTAGTCATTGAGTTCATCAAAGATTATTATTAAATCAATTTATAGTTGGATAGTGGATATTATGAAATGGTATGCATGCCTGTCAATTTTCGATGTAAAGAAAGTTTGTCTTTTAAAAACGAATGCAATGTTTGTAAAATGTATCATATAGAGGTCAAATACCTCGCAATGTAATCAACTATTGTGAATCGTTTATAATGTATATGAACGGGTCCTTTCAGTTGGTATCAGAGAACAGTGGTCTTAGCGAACCAGGTCTGCATTAGTGTGTCTAACTGATAAGTCGATAGGATGCATTAGTGAGTCTGGACTTCGACCGTATCTGCATGTCAAAAGTTTTGCTTATCATTTTGTGTCGAAAATTAACTACTTATCATCCTCAGGAAATTACCTGCTTATCATTTTTAGTCTAAGACACGTCTTGCTGTATTGATTGCATGAATAGTGTATAGACAAAAATTCATATCTTAGCATATCTTATCGTATCTGTTACTTTAAACTTTGCCTGACATATCCCGCAAAGTCCGCCATAATCTATGAAATCTTTTGATCTATATATATATATATATATATATATATATATATATATATATATATATATATATATATATATATATATATATATATATAATTAGAATACCATCCGTTAGCCAAAATCATTTCATATCGAAAAAAAAATCCTTTATCCAATGGTACGAAATGGAATTCGTCATCAGTTCAAGTCACTCAGATTCCGAAATGGAATCCCATTCAAGCTCCGAAAGCAGTGTGACCGGAATAGATCAACCAATCAGTCATCACCTATTCTGGATGAATTGGGGATGGGTTCGTGGCCTCCTCAATCATTGGAGACAAGAAGAAGGTGATCCCTTCCATCCACCACATTGCCCTCTTGATGAAGAACCTGAAGCACTTACCGGCGAACCTGTCTGAAACACCATTTTCTCGCTCATTTCCAGAGTATCTCGTCACGATTATATATTACATCAAATTTTAGATTTTATTTATCCGCTCGTCCGAACCGACAATCACCCCGGTGTAATAGAAGAAGTCAACGAGCTTCGCGCTCGGGTAGTGGCTTTGGAGAATATGGTGCAGAGATTACAAACACCAGCAGCAGCATCAGCAGCATAACCAGTACCACCATCATCAACGCCAACAGTACCATTACCACCTCCAACCACAACCGCGTTGTAAACCTCAACTTCACAATCTGTCCCACGAGCATCAACGTCATACGCACCATAGATACCAAGGAGTACCAACAACAATAACTGACGAATATTAATTCATAACTTCATTGGAGAAACATTCCGCGGCGATTATGTAATCTATAAAGTCTTAGAGATTATCTAATCTAGCCCTAACCATAAATCAGTCAAGCGAACCAAAATGATGGAAGGAAGAGTAGAAACCCTGACAAAAATGGTGTGTGATTAACAAGCTAAACTTGCTTTACCAACAACATCAATAGTACCATCAGCGTTACCAGCATCGTCAGTACAGTCAACATCCGAATCAACAACACTGATAACATCACAAACTCCGTCAGTTCAAGAATCACTGTGGACATCATTACGAATCAATAACGTTTATATTGTATCAACGAGTTATGAAGAATTAACTCATTTCCTCTGAAGAAATTATATGTATATTATATATATATATATATATATATATATATATATATATATATATATATATATATATATATATATTGTGATGCCCCGTACAAAACCATCGTGTACGAATCATCAACAACAGGATCATTACAAGGTTAAGTACTATATGCTGTAATTAAAGAAGTTGCATTCACGATAAAAAGGTGATGTCATAACCGACATCAAATGTTTTACATTTCAAAAGCATGATTCACTAAGTAGAAGCAAATAATAAGTGTATGTGACCACAATGGTCGTTACAAGTCATAGTTCAAAAGTACGAATGTTTGAATGCAAAATAAAGTAGTTCATGCGTGGACAACTCTAAGCAGCGGGTGTCTACATCACAACAAGTAAGACAGCGGAAGCAACCTCAAGCACCTGAGAAATACATGCTTAAAAACGTCAACATACTAGGTTGGTGAGCTATAGTTTAAGTATAACAGTATGTAAGGTAGGCCACGAGATTTCAGTGCTACAAAGAGCGTTTCAAAACAGTATGATAAAGTATATGTTAACCGTGGGCACTTGGTAACTAACTTAACGTTTATACCCCCTGAAAGTACACTTGGCAAGTTCGTATGTCTATAAAGTATTAAACACTCATTAAATGCTAGCGCTACTAGCCCAAGTGGGGATGTCAAACCCTATGGATCCATATCTAAGATTCGCGTTCATGGTTCAAAAACCAATGATTAAACGTTACCGAGCTAAAGGGAATGTTTATGCCATTGTATAACCCACACATATATAAGTTTAAGTACTCGTGCCTAGTATGTAAAACATAAAATCCGCATGTATTCTCAGTTCCCAAAATAAGTTAAAGTAAAAAGGGAATGCTATAACTCACAATGATATGTAGCGGTAAAGTAGTAGTCGGGAAAGGTGTGCAAGTAAACGGTCCGAAGGTCCTCAACCTAAGGCAAATAATACTAAGTCAGTAAATCGTCTTAATAGGTTTAAAAGTATGTATTTAAGGTCTTAAGGGTCATCATCATTCATCATTAAACAAAAGGCGTAAGGTAGGTTTCGTTTATGAAAGTAGTTTAAAACAAAGTCTGATTTCAGTCAGTCACCACGGCCTCTACCCTTACTGAATTAAGGTGAGACCAGTGGCCATGGCTCCATCTATGAGTCCCTTAAGTGTGGTCAAATTTACAGAAGCAAACTCGTCTTGGTTTGACCGTGGTGACGGTCTAAGTTCGAGTAGGTCAGAAATTTCTGCACAACGTTATAGGACATAGTAACGATCGGAGGGCCATAAATCCTAAACCGTAACTCGGATTAAGATGAGTCCTATATGAAAAGTTATCTACTCGAAAAGATCTATCTAAAAATCAAGGTTAGAACAGCCCAGGTCTACTGGTCTGTTCCAGAAGCATCAGGTCAGAAAGTTTTGGACAGAAACAGTAAGTTTAAAAGGGTTCCGGTGGGTTTTGGTGCTCGATGCTTATCACGGTTCTCATCCTTGATGCATATAGCTTCAAGTGTACAACTCGTTGATGTGTTAGAATCATCTTGACCAAGGTTTGTCCATCATAACCCAAGTGCAAGTCTAAGACATGAAGCACAACTCATTAAAGTGTTGTAAGTGTTTTGATGAACCAAAGTTACATCAAGTCTTAGATTTAGCACATACATGAAATGTAAAAGTAATACAACTAAGTTTTAACAATTATAACACAAGTGTGAGTCTAAGACATGTAGATCAACTCACTTAAGAGTTGTATGATGTCTTATGAACCAAAGTTACATCAAATCTTAGTTCTAACACTTACATAAACTTTAAGAGTAAAAACAAGTTACAAACTTAGATTATCAACTAGTAAAGTGTATGTAAGCTCTATAGCTTTTGTTTATGACAATTTAAGAAGACCATAAGCTAGATAACTTAGATCTTTTACAAGTATATGAAGTTATAACTAGTAAGTTACACTTCTATGTTCTTGAAACTTATAAAGTTAACTTTAAGTTCAAGAAAATCATGAGATCAAGACTAACTAGTAGTACTTGACCATTTAATCAACAAACATGGTATTTAAGTGCATAAAATAAAGAAACAAGTTAATTAAACAAGTAATTAGTTCAAGGGTAGCTCATACTTTAAAGATTCAACCAAAGTTGATCTTTAAGTAAAGTAAACTTTAAGTTTACTTCCATGACTTACAAGTATGATTTCAACAACAATGAACTTATATCTTTTGAAACAATATATGTAGAACATAAACTAGTAAGTTTAGTTCTTGTGTTCTTGATGAATACAAGATATTATGAAGAATCAAGACTAGGAAGTTAGATTCTTGGAACTAAGTAAGATTAACTAACAATTTCATGAAACAAACTAACAACAACAAGTAATCAAACACAAGTAACAAAAGATTAAAAGAAACAAAGTATGATGATGATTGAAGAGCACAAGGCCCACGGTTTTTGAAAGAAAAAGAGAAAGAAATAAGTTGTTTCAAACACTTACAAGTATGAGAGAAAAAGAGAAGAAAGTTTGAGGGAATTTGCAAGTAAAGTGTGTGTGTTTTTTAGAGAGCATACAAGTGAGAGTAATGAAGAAAAAATGAAGTCAAAACACCCCTTAGAGGGCTCCTAGCCGATGGTCATGGTGTGGGGGAGGGAGGATGGCTTTGTTTGTTGGTCACTAGTGTGAAAAGTCTTACAAAAGTGGGGTAATAAGGGTGCTTACATGGGGATTATATGATAACAAGATTCTAAAGGAAGTAACTAACCAGTTACATGTTAAATGGTACTTACAAGTTGCAAGAGTGGGCTAAATGGTCCATTACAAAATGTAGGGTGGGCTTATAAGCCCAAGTTCAAGAGTCCACTAGTTTAAAACAAGCCCAAGTTCAATAAATCACAAGTTAAACCAATTAAAGCCCAAGTAACTAACTAATAGCCTTAGTTAATTAAAATGATTAATAAATTTAATCATGAATGTAAATAATATCTAAAAATATTATTCGTGAAAGTTCCGGGTGTCACAAAGACGTTTCGGGCACTTAAAAGTCAAGTACGGGCAATCATAGCAACATGTAAATGTAATAACATACATTCGTTTAATCACACGTATTAATAATAATAATTATTAATAAATAAATGTTGGAAATTCCAGGGTCGTTACATTACCCACCTGTTAAAGAAAATTTCGTCCCGAAATTTAAGCTGAGGTAGATGGAGGAGTCGGGAAAAGGTGAGGATACTTCTGCATCATTTGATCCTCTCGTTCCCAAGTAAACTCAGGTCCTCGTTTGGCATTCCATCGTACTCGAACGATCGGAATCTTGTTGCGTTTCAAAGTTTTGATCTCACGATCCATAATTTCAACAGGTTCTTCCACAAAGTGGAGTTTGTCGTCAATAGTAAGTTCTTCCAATGGTATGATAAGTTCAGGTCCAGCAAGACACTTCTTCAAGTTTGACACATGGAAGGTAGGATGAACTGAGCTCAATTGCGCTGGTAGATCCAAACGGTAAGCAACGGGTCCAACCCGTTCTAAGATTTCAAAAGGACCAATGTATCGTGGATTTAACTTTCCACGTTTTCCAAAGCGAATCACACCTTTCCAAGGTGCAACCTTCAACATTACATGATCACCAACGTTGAATTCAAAGTCCTTACGTTTAAGATCGGCATAACTCTTTTGGCGATCACGGGCAGTCTTAAGTCTAGCTTGAATCTGAGCAATCTTCTCCGTGGTTTCGTGGACTATCTCGGGTCCGGTGATTTGCTTTTCGCCTACTTCGGCCCAACAAATAGGAGATCGGCACTTGCGGCCATACAATGCTTCAAAAGGTGCAACATTAATGCGAGAGTGATAACTGTTGTTGTACGAGAATTCGGCGAGTGGAAAATGCCTTTCCCAGGCCTTTCCGAAATCAATGACACATGCACGCAGCATGTCTTCCAAGGTCTGAATCGTTCACTCACTTTGCCCATCAGTCTGAGGATGATATGCAGTACTCATGTCGAGACGAGTTCCCATGGCTTCTTGCAAAGAACGCCAAAATCTAGAAGCAAAACGGGGATCGCGATCTGAGATGATCGATAAAGGTACACCATGACGAGATACAACCTCTTTAATGTATAATTGAGCAAGTCTCTCCATTGTATCAGTTTCCTTCATCGCTAGAAAGTGTGCAGATTTGGTGAGGCGGTCAACAATAACCCAAATGGTATCGTATCCGCCCACCGTCTTTGGCAGCTTGGTGATAAAATCCATTGTTATCCTTTCCCACTTCCATTGTGGGATTTCCGGTTGTTGAAGTAAACCAGAAGGTCTCTGATGCTCGGCTTTAACCTTTGAGCAAGTCAAACACTTGCCAACATAAGTCGCAACGTCCTTCTTAAGATTCGGCCACCAATACTGTTCTTTAAGGTCGTGGTACATTTTTCCCACTCCAGGATGAATTGAATATCTCGACTTGTGTGCTTCATCAAGTATCAGGTTCCGTAGATCTCCATAAAGAGGTACCCAAATTCTTCCGGCATAACATCGGAGTCCAGACTCCCTAACCTCGAATCGAGAGACAAGTATGTTCAAATGTTCGTGAGATATATTCTCCTCCTTGAGAGCCTCAACTTGGGCTACTCTGATCTGGCTGTTGAGGTTCGAATGGATGGTGATGTTCAGAGCCCTAACACGGAGAGGTGCCGTCCTCTCCTCTCAGCTTAAAGCGTCAGCTACAACATTGGCCTTGCCAGGGTGATAACGGAGTTCACAATCGTAGTCGTTGAGCGTCTCGATCCATCGACGCTGTCTCATATTCAGTTGCTTCTGATCAAAGATATGCTGGAGACTCTTGTGATCGGTGAAAATAGTGCTCTTAGTTACATACAAATAATGTCTCCACAATTTGAGCGCAAAGACAACGGCTCCAAGTTCAAGATCATGCGTAGTGTAGTTCCGCTCGTGAATCTTTAATTGGCGGGAGGCATAGGCAATAACCTTTGATCGTTGCATCAGTACACAACCAAAACCACTCTTCGATGCATCACAATAAACAACAAAGTCGTCACTGCCTTCAGGAAGCGATAGGATAGGTGCGGAGGTTAACTTCTTCTTCAAAGTTTGGAATGCTGATTCGTGTGCGGGTTCCCAAATGAACTTCTTCCCTTTGTGAGTCAGCGCGGTCAAAGGACGCGCAATCAGAGAAAATCCTTCGATAAACCTTCGATAATAACCGGCGAGACCTAGGAATTGGCGAATATGCGTTGGAGTAGTGGGGGTCTCCCACTTGCTGATGGCTTCAATCTTGGCGGGATCAACTTTGATACCCTGGTCGCTCACAACATGACCCAAAATCTGTACTTCCTTCAACCAAAATTCGCACTTGGAGAATTTGGCGTAAAGTTGCTCTTGTCTTAAGAGTTCAAGCACTAATCGGAGGTGTTGCTCATGTTCTTCTTTGCTCTTTGAGTAGATGAGGATATCATCTATGAAGATGATAATAAACTTATCCAAGTAAGGCTTGCAGACACGATTCATGAGGTCCATGAACACGGCAGGTGCATTTGTCAAACCGAATGGCATCACGAGAAACTCATAATGACCATAACGGGTCCTGAATGCAGTTTTCATCACGTCACTTTCCTTCACCCTCAGCTGGTGATATCCGAATCGCAAATCGATCTTTGAATAAACGCTCGATCCTTGTAGTTGGTCAAAAAGATCGTCAATTCGTGGAAGAGGATACCGATTATTGATTGTCAATTTGTTGAGCTCACGGTAGTCGATACACATACGGAAGGATCCATCCTTCTTCTTCACAAACAACACAGGTGCACCCCAAGGCGAGAAACTTGGTTGGATAAATCCTCGATCAAGCAGTTCTTGTAGTTGGCTTTGTAATTCTTGCATCTCGGAAGGTGCGAGTCTATAAGGTGCGCGAGCTACAGGTGCTGCTCCTGACACTAAATCAATCTGAAACTCTACGGCTCTATGCGGCGGCAATCCAGGCAATTATGCTGGGAAGACATCGGAGAATTCGTTCACAATTCGAACGTCGTTCACGCTCTTCTCCTCAGTTTCTACCGCTTTCACATGTGCTAGGACAACAAAACGTCCCTTCTTCATAATCTTTTGCGCTTTCACGCAACTAATGAGGTTCAACTTCGAGGTATATCTCTCTCCATAGATAACCAGTGGTTCACCATCTTCTTGTGGTATACGAAGTGCTTTATCTCCGCAGATAATATCTGCCTTTATCTTGCTCAACCAATCCATACTGACGATCACGTCAAAACTTCCCAGTTTGATAGGTATCAAATCAATTTCGAAATCTGCACCAGCTATGTTGATAATAGCTCCACGACTAATATGGTCAACCTTTTCAAGTTTTCCATTAGCTACCTCGACAAGCATACTCTCTTTTAACGGGACTAATGACCAATTAATCTTATCTCAAAAATGTCTACGTACATAACTTCTATCCGCACCAGTATCAAACAAGATAGAAGCTAAAAGATTGTTGATTGTGAATATACCTGTCTCCAAGTCGGGGTTATCGCGTGCATCCCTTGCATTAACATTGAAGGCTCTACCTCGGGGTGGTCCTCCGTCTTTTCGCTTGTTTGGGCACGCGTTTCTGAAATGGCCCATCTGTCCACATTCGTAGCACTTATTCGGTCCATTGGTGTTCGGTTTCCCATTCAAAGTGGTGACCTTACAGTCCTTTCCGATATGCCCAGCCCGTTGGCACTTCTCACAGACAACATTGCAATATCTAGTATGGTGCTTGTAGCACCGCTTGCATTGTGGTAAGGTTCCTTTGTAGTTCGGGTTGGTGTTGGTGTTGTTGTTGGGATTAGGGTTTCCACCGTTGTTGTGCCTCTTGGCGGGGGTTTGATCGTAGTTTCTCCCCCTGTTGTTGTTGTTGTGGTTGTTGTGGTTGTTGTCCCATTTCCTCTTTTCACTACTACCGGCTTCAAACTTAGCCTTCTCCGACTCGTCAAGGATGATTTGATTCAGGAGAGTATGCGCCATGCGCATTGCTTCGGGGACATTCGGTGGCTTGGATGAGGTGACATTACCCTTGATGGACTTAGGAAGTCCCGAGAAGTATTTCTCCAAGCGCTTAAATTCGGGGTGACCATGGTCGCACACATAAGAGCCAACTCCAAAAACCTACGATTGTAATTGTTAAGGTCGTTCCCTACGGCCTTCAACTGCATGAATTCAATTTTCATCTTCTGAATTTCGGTTCTTGGACATTATTCCTCAATCATAGCACACTTAAACTCTTCCCAAGGCGTAGCATACGCCTCATCAATCCCTTTTGCATGAGCTAACTTGTTCCACCACGTTAGCGCGCCGTCAGATAGCGTGCAAGATGCAAACTTGGTCTTATTATCCTCCGAACAGTTGCTAACTCGGAATACTGATTCAAGTTTCTCGAACCATCTGGTGAGACCAACTGGTCCCTCGGTGCCGCTAAAGTTATGCGGTTTGCAGCTCTGAATTCCTTGTATGTACACCCATTTTGAACGGGTGGAATAACCGGTGGTGGTGGCAGTGGAGCTTCGAGATTTCTTTCTGCTAGGGCTGCAGCAACCCGTTCGTTGATCATGTCCTCAATCTAGGCGGCGGTAGGTGTGGATCTTCCGTTAGCCATGGTATTCTAAACAAAATTTTTGACTCAAGTCAAAATCCAGTATGCAAGTAGTAGTAATACAGTATATAGTGACCAACATGGAATCAAAACATCACATGTTATTAAATAATGCATCTACGTACAAATACCACAGAATCATCGTACAACAATGTAAATAGAACATCGTGCAAGAATTAAATAACGCAAAGTTCCATTCATTAATAATAATAAGTTTCATACATCTGAATAAGTTCGTACAATACATATGAAATACATGAAACTATATCTAGATTACATCATGAAATCTAAATACAAGGTCCTACGGTGAAGGCAGGTGAACTGCACCTCGAGCCAATTGCTCCTCGAGCTCGGTGACTCGAGCTCGGAGAGTCTCAATCTCCCTCATCAGTTCCTCGTTAGAGGGAGCTGGTGGGGCAGGCGGTGCAGGTGGGGCGGGTGGTGCGGGTGGTGCCGGTGGTGCTGATGTAGATGGTCCGGTTCCGGATGTAGACGGTACGTCCCTAGATGTAAGTGGTCCGTATCTAAATCTAGGTGGTACGGTTCCAGGAATAGTCAATACGTAACGGGGAACCTTACGTATCTGTGGGTCGGCAGGGTATGGCATAACTCGTTTACGAGCAGTAACCCTACGACGATGGACAAAAGTGTCAGTAAAAGCACGACCTCTATTCACCCCTGGAATGACGGTGCCGTCGAAACGGTACCGCTTCTTCGGCGGGGTGGAGGGTGCCTGAATAGGTCTATCACCAGGATCCTCATCATCGCTGGAGTCATCTGATGATGAAGAATCGGCGGATGATGAGTCATCCGAATCGTGTGGTGGTGACACTGGTGGCTGAGCTGGTAATCCGAAGCATCTGAAAGCGGCCAACATCTGTCTGTGTCTGCCTGGAGGAATCACGACTAAACGTCCGTCGGGAGTGCGTCGGCAAGGCGTGCGCATGTGGTTACGAAACGGCCCTTCCCCGAACTCCGCGGGGATCTCAATACCACCAATGCGGGGCTGTGACCTCGAGGGTCCGGGAGCAGACACTGGGGCAGGTGCACTAGTACCAGCTCCGGAAGTGGAAGCACTGGGATCACTAGTGGGTGTCGGGGCCGGTGTATCGGCAGTAGCAGCAGCAGGTGTAGCAGTAGGTAGGGCGATGGGGTCTGAGTCTGTACTTCCCGAAATGCCAGCAGGTGGAACATCCGACATCTGAACAAGGAAAAATAAATTTTCCATGTCAGTATGTCATAAAGCAAGCAAATAATAGGCCAACAATTTAAATCATGTATAACAGTAACTAGCATGGCAATAACAGCAATTCGTATGAAAGTAGCATACAATCAAAAGCAAGTAGCATCATGCAGTAGTGAAATCATGTAGTAGCATACCGCATATAGCAGAAAAAGTAAGCAGTAGCATGCAGTAAGTTCAGCAGAAACACGTAAACTAGCAAGTTGTAGATTAGTCCTATTAGTGAATCCTACTCGGGTCGGTCTTAGACTCACTAATGCAACCTAATTCCCTACAACCAATGCTCTGATACCAAATGTGATGCCCCGTACAAAACCATCGTGTACGAATCATCAACAACAGGATCATTACAAGGTTAAGTACTATATGCTGTAATTAAAGAAGTTGCATTCACGATAAAAAGGTGATGTCATAACCGACATCAAATGTTTTACATTTCAAAAGCATGCTTCACTAAGTAGAAGCAAATAATAAGTGTATGTGACCACAATGGGCGTTACAAGTCATAGTTCAAAAGTACGAATGTTTGAATGCAAAATAAAGTAGTTCATGCGTGGATAACTCTAAGCAGCGGCTGTCTACAGCACAACAAGTAAGACAGCGGAAGCAACCTCAAGCACCTGAGAAATACATGCTTAAAAACATCAACACAAAGGTTGGTGAGCTATAGTTTAAGTATAACAGTATGTAAGGTAGGCCACGAGATTTCAGTGCTACAAAGAGCGTTTCAAAACAGTATGATAAAGTATATGTTAACCGTGGGCACTTGGTAACTAACTTAACGTTTATACCCCCTGAAAGTACACTTGGCAAGTGCGTATGTCTACGAAGTATTAAACACTCGTTAAATGCTAGCGCTACTAGCCCGAGTGGGGATGTCAAACCCTATGGATCCATATCTAAGATTCGCGTTCATGGTTCAAAAACCAATGATTAAACGTTACCGAGCTAAAAGGAATGTTTATGCCATTGTATAACACACACATATATAAGTTTAAGTACTCGTGCCTAGTATGTAAAACATAAAATCCGCATGTATTCTCAGTTCCCAAAATAAGTTAAAGTAAAAAGGGAATGCTATAACTCACAATGATATGTAGCGGTAAAGTAGTAGTCGGGAAAGGTGTGCAAGTAAACGGTCCGAAGGTCCTCAACCTAAGGAAAATAATACTAAGTCAGTAAGTCATATTAATAGGTTTAAAAGTATGTATTTAAGATCTTAAGGGTCATCATCATTCATCATTAAACAAAAGGCGTAAGGTAGGTTTCGTTTATGAAAGTAGTTTAAAACAAAGTCTGACTTCAGTCAGTCACCACGGCCTCTACCCTTACTGAATTAAGGTGAGACCAGTGGCCATGGCTCCATCTATGAGTCCCTTAAGTGTGGTAAAATTTACAGAAGCAAACTCGTCTTGGTTTGACCGTGGCGACGGTCTAAGTGTGAGTAGGTCAGAAATTTCTGCACAACGTTATAGGACATAGTAACGATCGGAGGGCCATAAATCCTAAACCGTAACTCGGATTAAGACGAGTCCTATATGAAAAGTTATCTACTCGAAATGATCTATCTAAAAATCAAGGTTAGAACAGCCTAGGTCTACTGGTCTGTTCCAGAAGCATCAGGTCAGAAAGTTTTGGACAGAAACAATAAGTTTAAAAGGGTTCCGGTGGGTTTTGGTGCTCGATGCTTATCACGGTTCTCATCCTTGATGCATATAGCTTCAAGTGTACAACTCGTTGATGTGTTAGCATCATCTTGACCAAGGTTTGTCCATCATAACCCAAGTGCAAGTCTAAGACATGAAGCACAACTCATTAAAGTGTTGTAAGTGTTTTGATGAACCAAAGTTACATCAAGTCTTAGATTTAGCACATACATGAAATGTAAAAGTAATACAACTAAGTTTTAACAATTATAACACAAGTGTGAGTCTAAGACATGTAGATCAACTCACTTAAGAGTTGTATGATGTTTGATGAACCAAAGTTACATCAAATCTTAGTTCTAACACTTACATGAACTTTAAGAGTAAAAACAAGTTACAAACTTAGATTATCAACTAGTAAAGTGTATGTAAGCTCTATAGCTTTTGTTTATGACAATTTAAGAAGACTATAAGCTAGATAACTTAGATCTTTTACAAGTATATGAAGTTATAACTAGTAAGTTACACTTCTATGTTCTTGAAACTTATAAAGTTAACTTTAAGTTCAAGAAAATCATGAGATCAAGACTAACTAGTAGTACTTGACCATTTAATCAACAAACATGGTATTTAAGTGCATAAAATAAAGAAACAAGTTAATTAAACAAGTAATTAGTTCAAGGGTTGCTCATACTTTAAAGATTCAACCAAAGTTGATCTTTAAGTAAAGTAAACTTTAAGTTTACTTCCATGACTTACAAGTATGATTTCAACAACAATGAACTTATATCTTTTGAAACAATATATGTAGAACATAAACTAGTAAGTTTAGTTCTTGTGTTCTTGATGAATACAAGATATTATGAAGAATCAATACTAGGAAGTTAGATTCTTGGAACTAAGTAAGATTAACTAACAATTTCATGAAACAAACTAACAACAACAAGTAATCAAACACAAGTAACAAAAGATTAAAAGAAACAAAGTATGATGATGATTGAAGAGCACAAGGCCCACGGTTTTTGAAAGAAAAAGAGAAAGAAAGAAGTTTTTTCAAACACTTACAAGTATGAGAGAAAAAGAGAAGAAAGTTTGAGGGAATTTGCAAGTAAAGTGTGTGTGTTTTTGAGAGAGCATACAAGTGAGAGTAATGAAGAAAAAATGAAGTCAAAACACCCCTTAGAGGGCTCCTAGCCGACGGTCATGGTGTGGGGGAGGGAGGATGGCTTTGTTTGTTGGTCACTAGTGTGAAAAGTCTTACAAAAGTGGGGTAATAAGGGTGCTTACATGGGGATTATATGATAACAAGATTCTAAAGGAAGTAACTAACTAGTTACATGTTAAATGGTACTTACAAGTTGCAAGAGTGGGCTAAATGGTCCATTACAAAATGTAGGGTGGGCTTATAAGCCCAAGTTCAAGAGTCCACTAGTTTAAAACAAGCCCAAGTTCAATAAATCACAAGTTAAACCAATTAAAGCCCAAGTAACTAACTAATAGCCTTAGTTAATTAAAATGATTAATAAATTTAATCATGAATGTAAATAATATCTAAAAATATTATTCGTGAAAGTTCCGGGTGTCACAAAGACGTTTCGGGCACTTAAAAGTCAAGTACGGGCAATCATAGCAACATGTAAATGTAATAACATACATTCGTTTAATCACACGTATTAATAATAATAATAATTATTAATAAATAAATGTTGGAAATTCCTGGGTCGTTATATATATATATATATATATATATATATATATATATATATATATATATATATATATATATATATATATATATATATATATATATATATATATATATATATATATATATATATATATATATATATATATTGAAATAAATCTTTCAGTGCTAAGCTATTGTGTGTGAATCTTAACTACTCGGTTAATTCATATTACAAATATGCAATAATGTACGTCCTTCGGCCGCAACTTAACCAGCGTTAACTACATCTCTGTCGCAATTCAACAAATTCCAATTCATAATAAATCAAGTATATATTTGATTTTACACTTTCATCATCAATGTACCCGAAACTTTTCAGATAACATCATTCGTACTTTGCGAAATTCACAAGAATTCCACGAACCGAACACCATACATCAACAAATAACGAAGTATTGATTCATAATTTCAATGTCATTAAAGAAATACTGCGTAAAAGTTATGTACTTTTTAAAGCCTTTAGGGATTATTCAATTCTAGTTTCAACCGTAAATCAAATGAGTTTAATTTAACATTAACTCATTAAATCTATGTTACATCTGAAGAAAATATATATATATATATTTTCATAAGGACTGTAATAAAATTCTTTTGTACAAAATATTAATTGTGAAATTTTTTTTTTAACAGGTAGGTAATACCCGAGAGATATATAAATTCACAATTAATATGTTACATTCTTCGAATCTGATTCAGCAAATCATCCATTATACTCCCTACTTTCACAACAATATACATTCTTTTATAGAAATCAAAACAACCATACTCATTCAAAATTTAATTACATATTCTGATTTTGAAATCCCAAAATTTAACTTGAGATATGACCAAAATCATCACTCTTAGATCCTTACATCTTTCACAAGCTATATTTTGACTTCAAAACTGTGTTAGAACATCAAATGTATGTTAACAATTACAATCTGTGTTCAAACCCTTCGAAAATTTCTTAAGACACTTCGAATGATGACCAATCGAGATGATGATCCAACCACATGTTACCCACAGTTATGTACCCGAAAAACTCTTGAAACCAAAGTAAAAGTTTAAACAACGTATCTGCGTCAGATTCTTTGGCATTTATTAGCAAAAATAACTTTGCGACTCCTATTCAAAGTAGCCAGTTTTGTCACAGCTCCAGCAAGTCAACTTCGACTTTTCAGTCAGACTAACCTTATTATAACCTTGAGATATACACCATCGTTACCAGGGAACCTTTTGCATTCCACCATATTATTAGCAGATGTACCAACAACTTCATTACCCTTTGACTTTAGCCTCTCCAAAAAGTCATCATAATTATTCATTGAAACCCCATCATTTACTCATTTGCATCTTGTAATGAGAATTGCCATACGAATCATTAGGAATTAGCAATCAGTATTTTGATATCTTGCAGCATGTCTGCGCCAACAGTTATATGTGTATATATAATGTCTATTTTCTGGACTTAATTTGAATGTGAAGTTTCTGAAAAACACTCCGAACTACGAATTGGTTCTCCGAAAATGGAAAAAATGCTGATGAAGCAGCAAAAACTATAAACGACTTTAAATGGTAAAAGCTGGATGATAATGATGAAGTGTGCTGGCAAAGCGCAGAAAAAGAGAAGTTTTGGAACTGGAAAACGGATTGAGCAAAGTAGGAAGGAGGCTGTGGACAAATTACAAAGACTGAACCTCACTTTAAAGGATCCAAATGATTCAGTACCTGCTGAAGTCATTAACGAATACCTTGCTCCTGACTCTAAACCCCTGCGGACAATATTCTTCATCATCCTCTGATATTAGAAATTCTAAAATATCATCATATCTTTCATTATAAATATCCTCCATATTTCTGAAGATATTTTCTTAATTTTTCTTATTTGAAATCATTTACCTCTTCGCGCTATCTGTATTACATCATAAAAGAAACTATTTTAGTTTCTAAATTCAGAAAGATTCAAGTTTAAAATAGGAATATTTTGAAGTAGTGTTGAGAACTGAAGCATGAATTAGTATAATATAATGACACTTGATCAATGTGATTATATTACAGTAAGTCATGCTGAGTTTCTAAATGGAACGTGATGATTCACAGATCATAACATCATCATGTGCCATGTTATACAACTCTTGTATTCTATTTAACCTCTTAAATATCAAGAAAATATTTCTTGATGATTCGGCCTTTTCCAAGGTATTCTAGTAATTTGACAAGTCAAGATCGTGCCATCACAATTTCCTTCCTAGAACATTAACAATGTTCATTCCGAAATTCATATCTGTGAATTCTGGACCATTACAAGCGGTGCTTAATCGCAAGAAGAAGAAACGAAAGGACAAAACTCCGAAATAGAAATTGGGGTATAAATTGCAGCAAATAAAAGAGAGCATTAACTGTGAATGATAATGATTATAGAAGACAGAAGCAGAGACTTTGAAATATAAGGGAACATATAAAGCCCAACGACAAACCAGAAATTATAAACCATATATCGATGCATATAGCAATATAAAGATACGGGAGAACTAGAAACATTATAAACCCAAGAGTATAGTAGAAGTAAATAGATTCTTCCGGCAGTAGATGAAAAAGAAGAATGACCGATATGAAAGTTAGAAGTATATCGAGAATCAGAGCTGGATGGAGCATATTGATGAATACTTTAAAATATGAGTTGAGGGGGAAAGAATAGAAGGTGATGAAACATGACTAGGAACTTAGAAATCAACAGATTTAACTCACACAATGGCAGAATAAGTGAATCAAACCCTCTAGTGAATAGGTTAAGTTTTTTTTTGATTAATTTAGTCAAACCACAACTAAATCAAGTGTGATTAGATCAACACCTAGAGCTATTATTCACCACATGGGTGATTTGAATTGAGAGAGAATCGGAGGAGCTCACTAGATCTGAGTGTGTGTAACAAATAAGAGGCTTAACCTAAAATGAAGAACATAAGACTTTATATACCCCTGCTGTTAACTCACCCATACGATTCATTCATCACACGTACGAGTTGGCTTCATCAGCCGTACGGGTGATCACTCACTCGTGTCTTCTCATTTAGGTTGTAATTGTGACTTAGCTCAGCATCAACCGTGCGTATGAGCCTGCCAGCCGTACTAGTGAGGCTTCACTCGTACGTCTGACTAAGTCTAATATAGTCAAACATCTAAATCTCGTTACTGCAGTTCCTGTAACCACATACAAACACAAGATAATAATGAGCAATCATGGTGGCCTGTAAACTGTTGTACCTGCAATGGACGTGGGTAGATGTCTAGGGACTTGCATAAAATGCATCAACAGAAGGTGTGAGTTGTAAGGAAACGAAGGAGGTGAATTTATAAGAAAATCTCTGACAGAATAATTAAAATGGACGATCGCATTTAAAGCGGATCCTAATTTCCTTGATTACCGGAGAGTCAAATCTTATTAAGAAGATTTTCTTCAAATCCCTTGAAATCTGGGAATCAATCATATCTACGTCAAATGATAAGATGAATCTACACTTACTCATTTCACTCTTCTATGTTAGCTTCATTCGTACTCTTCATATAAATGGATTGTTTATCCAAATTATTCGCTGATGATAAAACTCTAATTTTCAGCCCGTATGTATCATGAAAACATACTTATTATCATTCACGACCTTTCCACTTAAATTTCGGGACGAAATTTCTTTAACGGGTAGGTACTGTGACAACCCGGAAATTTCCAACCAAATTTAAACTTTAATCTTTATATGTTTCCGACACAATAAGCAATATTTGTTAAGTTAAATTTCAAGAATTTTAAACTATGTTCATACATTCATTCAACCTCGACCAAGTTCCAACGATTCACGAACCATTAAATGAATATGATTATATATGTATATGTGTATATATATTATAACTTGAAACGTAAACAAAATATTAGATTAAAAACTTTATATGATTGTATCTGTTTTAAAATGTTTATCAATGGAATTAGAAGATAAGATTAAATGATTGAATTATCAGATATATTAAATTATGATTACAAGTCTCTGTTGAAAGGCCCACGTTGTTTTGAGAAATCTTTCCATTTTAACAATATTCGGAAAATGGTAAAGTAATTTATAAATAAGAACAAATTGTCAATCATTGAGAACTAGACAAAGGATAGTGGAAGATTGAATCTCATAAAGACTCGATTGATCTATTTAGTTTCAAACGTACAAAAACGTTTTCAGTTTAAAAAGAACTTTATTATTAAAACGTATATAACTTTTATAAATATCTAGAACCACTTTTGACAACTCATTACTTAACTAGTATGATAAAGATAACGATATTTATATTTTATTTTATTAAATATATATAACGATTTAAATTAATATTATATATATTTATACGCGTATAATACGTACATAGTTTTATACTTTTACTATACTTAAACTTTACCTTTACTTTATTTTTACTTTACTTTAACTTTAATAATTCACTTTAATAATTCATACTTTAATAATTTATACTTTAATAATTCACTTTAATAATTCATACTTTAATAATTCACTTTAATAATTCATACTTTAATAATTCACTTTAATAATTCATACTTTAATAATTCACTTTAATAATTCAAAAATCTATTATAAATAGAATTCAATAGGTTTCATTATTTCATAGAACCTTGAAAATATTTTTCTCTAAACTCTCTCAATCGATTTACATATATATATTTACTCCGTATTATTTCAAGATATTATTAGTATACATAAAATATTACGACGGAGTGTTATCCGAGTGATTTTGAAATTGTTTTTCGAGTAGGATAGGATTAAGGAAATTATGGGTTATAGCTATGGAGGTGATTGAGTATGGTTCATGGGTATGCTCGTGAGGTCAATATAGTGTTTATCATTTCCGTTGCGTCTACGTACCTTTCCTGCAATATTGAATCTCAATATTGATACGTGAGTACTCATAATTTAACTTTTACATACTAATAGTGTATCCCTTACTAGTGCTCGAGTATTTAGGATTATGCATGCTTGTACTTTTGATATTGCCCTTAGACAGGTTAGGTTGAATCTTGAATTAGTTACACTTGCGATTGAGATAAGGTATAAGATATGCATGTCCTTGGAAAGCTAGCGAAAAATTAAGAACTTTTCCTTTAGATATCGAATGGTTTCGATGAATGGATTAGAAGTTATAATCAATTGAATTTTCGATTATTATTATCGTCGTTTTTATCGTCGTTCTAGTTTTATCTTATTATTGTCATTATTATTATCTTTATCAATAAAAGGGATTTATCATTAAAAATTGTTTTTTTTATTACTATCGTTATTATCGTTAAAGTTATAATTAGTATTATTATTATTATTATTATCCAATTATCATTATTATTATTATTATTATTATTATTAGTATTATTATTATTATTATCATTATTAATATATATATATATATATATCTTTATTTAAAAATGGTTATTGTTATTGTTATTATTATTATTACTATATTATCATTAAGATAATTATTAGTATTATTGTTAATAATATTATAGTAACTATCATTATTAATATTAGTGTAATTAAAACAAATAATTGTAACACCTAAATATTTTGATTACTATTATTATCATTATTATGAACACGATATAAAAGACGATTAAAAGCTATTAAACGAAACGATTAGAAAATAATGAGTAAGAGTATCATGATGAAATTAAAATATTATAAGATATTAATTTAGATAAAATTATCGTTCTTATTATTTTAATCATTACTATTATTATTAAAAGTATCGTTAGTATTAAAACTATCATTTTAACAAAAATTATCATTTTAATAGAAATGTCATTGTTACTATAAAATATCATTATTATTATTATTTTAAATAGAATTATTATTTTAAAGATAATATTAAAAATTATCGTAAATATTAAAGTTATCATAATTAGAATTATCATTTTATCATAATGTCATCTTAGTAATTATAAATATTGATATTTTTATAATAATTATTATTATTACAAAATAATACAACTTTTACTTACTATCATTATAGATATTATTTTATCAAATAAATATGTGATACAAACATATTTTAATACGTGTAATAACTTACTTTAATAATACCTATCATATTATCTTTATGATATTAAATGAACCCTATAAATTTTATTACTTAATATATATAAAAGTATATTTTATTATATAAATTTAATATAAAATTTTATTTATTAATAAATAAATTATATTATTTACTCTAATAAATCTTTTAAAAATATTTAAAAATATAAAACGACGATATTTAAACTATATATTAATCATGTATAGATTTTTGGAAATTATTTTGAGTCAAATTTAATTTTGTTGACTTTTGCATATTAGTCTCGAGCATTAGGATTGTGGTACACTATGACTTGACCTAATTTGTTAGACAAATATTGACCAACATATAAATATATATAATTAATTTAGGTTCGTGAATCCGAGGCCAACCTGCACTTGTTCAATGACGTTATATGTATTTTTACTACGAAATACAGTATGGTGAGTTTCATTTGCCTTTTTACCCTTTATATTTTTGGGCTGAGAATACATGCGCAACTTTTATAAATGTTTTACGAAATAGACACAAGTACGTGAAACTACATTCTATGGTTGAATTATCGAAATTGAATATGCCCCTTTTTATTAAGTCTGGTAATCTAAGAATTAGGGAACAGACACCCTAATTGACGCGAATCCTAAAGATAGATCTATTGGGCCTAACAAACCCCATCCAAAGTACCAGATGCTTTAGTACTTCGAAATTTATATCATGTCCGAAGGAGGATCCCGGAATGATAGGGGATATTCTTATATGTATCTAGTTAATGTCGGTTACCAGGTGTTCACCATATGAATGATTATTTTTGTCTCTATGCATGGGACGTATATTTATGAGAACTGAAAATGAAATTCTTGTGGTCTATTAAAATGATGGAAATAAATGATTATGATAAACTAATGAACTCACCAACCTTTTGGTTGACACTTTAAAGCATGTTTATTCTCAGGTGTTAAAGAAATCTTCCGCTGTGCATTTGCTCATTTTAAAGATATTACTTGGAGTCTTTCATAGCATATTTCGAAGAACGTTGCATTTGAGTCATTGAGTTCATCAAAGATTATTATTAAATCAATTTATAGTTGGATAGTGGATATTATGAAATGGTATGCATGCCTGTCAATTTTCGATGTAAAGAAAGTTTGCCTTTTAAAAACGAATTCAATATTTGTAAAATGTATCATATAGAGGTCAAATACCTTACAATGTAATCAGCTATTGTGAATCATTTATAATGTATATGAACGGGTCCTTTCATTTGTTACCAATTTTCACGTAGCTAAAATGAAAAAATTATCCAATCTTGTTTTACCCATAACTTCTTCATTTTAAATCCGTTTTGAGTGAATCAAATTGCTATGGTTTCATATTGAACTCTATTTTATGAATATAAACAGAAAAAGTATAGGTTTATAGTCGAAAAATAAGTTACAAGTCGTTTTTGTAAAGGTAGTCATTTCAGTCGAAAGAACGACGTCTAGATGACCATTTTAGAAAACATACTTCCACTTTGAGTTTAACCATAATTTTTGGATATAGTTTCATGTTCATAATAAAAATCATTTTCCCAGAATAAAAACTTTTAAATCAAAGTTTATCATAGTTTTTAATTAACTAACCCAAAACAGCCCGCGGTGTTACTACGGCGGCGTAAATTCGGTTTTACGGTGTTTTTCGTGTTTCCAGGTTTTAAATCATTAAGTTAGCATATCATATAGATATAGAACATGTGTTTAGTTGATTTTAAAAGTCAAGTTAGAAGGATTAACTTTTATTTGCGAACAAGTTTAGAATTAACTAAACTATGTTCTAGTGATTACAAGTTTAAACCTTCGAATAAGATAGCTTTATATGTATGAATCGAATGATATTATGAACATCATTACTACCTCAAGTTCCTTGGATAAACCTACTGGAAATGAGAAAAATAGATCTAGCTTCAAAGGATCCTTGGATGGCTTGAAAGTTCTTGAAGCAGAATCATGACACGAAAATAATTTCAAGTAAGATTTCCACTCGAAATAAGATTGTTATAGTTATAGAAATTGAATTAAAGTTTGAATATGATTATTACCTTGTATTAGAAATATAACCTACTGTAAGTAACAAAGGTTTCTTGATCTTGGATAATTACTTGGAATGGATTTAGAAAACTTGGAAGTAAACTTGCAATCTTGGAAGTATTCTTGATTTTATGAAACTAGAATTTTTGGAATTTATGAAGAACACTTAGAACTTGAAGATAGAACTTGAGAGAGATTGATTAGATGAATAAAATTGAAGAATGAAAGTGTTTATAGGTGTTTTTGGTCGTTGGTGTATGGATTAGATATAAAGGATATGTAATTTTGTTTTCATGTAAATAAGTCATGAATGATTACTCATATTTTTGTAATTTTATGAGATATTTCATGCTAGTTGCCAAATGATGGTTCCCACATGTGTTAGGTGACTCACATGGGCTGCTAAGAGCTGATCATTGGAGTGTATATACCAATATTACATACATCTAAAAGCTGTGTATTGTACGAGTACGAATACGGGTGCATACGAGTAGAAATGTTGATGAAACTGAACGAGGATGTAATTGTAAGCATTTTTGTTAAGTAGAAGTATTTTTATAAGTGTCTTAAAGTCTTTCAAAAGTGTATGAATACATATTAAAATACTACATGTATATACATTTTAACTGAGTCGTTAAGTCATCGTTAGTCGTTACATGTAAACGTTGTTTTGAAACCTTTAGGTTAACGATCTTGTTGGATGTTGTTAACCCATTGTTTATTATAACAAATGAGATGTTAAATTTTTATATTATCATGATATTATGATATATAATATATCTTAGTATGATATATATACAGTTAAATGTCGTTACAACGATAATCGTTACATATATGTCTTGTTTCGAAATTATTAAGTTAATAGTCATATTTTTACATATGTATTTCATTGTTAATACACTTAATAATATATTTACTTATCATTTAACATAATTAACCAAGGGTATCAATATATTAATATGATTCATATGTACCTAGTAAGACGTTGTTATAACGATAATCGTTATATATATCGTTTTCGAGTTTCTTAAATTAATAGTCTCATTTTTATGTATATAACTCATTGTTAAAATACCTAATGAGATACATACTTATAATAAAATCATGTTAACTATATATATAACCATATATATGTCATCGTATAGTTTTTACAAGTTTTAACGTTCGTGAATCACCGATCAACTTGGGTGATCAATTGTCTATATGAAACCTATTTCAATTAATCAAGTCTTAACAAGTTTGATTGCTTAACATGTTGGAAACACTTAATCATGTAAATAACAATTTCATTTAATATATATATAAACATGGAAAAGTTCGGGTCACTACAGTACCTACCCGTTAAATAAATTTCGTCCCGAAATTTTAAGCAGTTGGAGGTGTTGACGTATCTTCTGGAAATAAATGCGGGTATTTCTTCTTCATCTGATCTTCACGCTCCCAGGTGAACTCGGGTCCTCTAAGAGCATTCCATTGAACCTTAACAATCGGTATCTTGTGTTGTTTAAGTCACTTAACC
Organism: Rutidosis leptorrhynchoides; assembly: GCF_046630445.1. Classification (NCBI taxonomy): domain Eukaryota; kingdom Viridiplantae; phylum Streptophyta; class Magnoliopsida; order Asterales; family Asteraceae; genus Rutidosis; species Rutidosis leptorrhynchoides. Next base: position 310,390,629 of record NC_092333.1, on the reverse strand, counting down.
TCACGATCCATTATTTTGATGGGTTCTTCAATGAATTGAAGTTTTTCATTGATTTGGATTTCGTCCAACGGAATAGTGAGATCTTCTTTAGCAAAACATTTCTTCAAATTTGAGACGTGGAAAGTGTTATGTACCGCCGCGAGTTGTTGAGGTAGTTCCAGTTGGTAAGCTACTGGTCCGACACGATCTATAATCTTGAATGGTCCAATGTACCTTGGATTTAGTTTCCCCCGTTTACCAAATCGAACAACGCCTTTCCAAGGTGAAACCTTAAGCATGACCATTTCTCCAATTTCAAACTCTATATCTTTTCTTTTACTGTCCGCGTAGCTCTTTTGTCGACTCTGGGCGGTTTTCAATCTTTGTTGAATTTGGATGATTTTCTCGGTAGTTTCTTGTATTATCTCCGGACCCGTAATCTGTCTATCCCCCACTTCACTCCAACAAATCGGAGACCTGCACTTTCTACCATAAAGTGCTTCAAACGGTGCCATCTCAATGCTTGAATGGTAGCTGTTGTTGTAGGAAAATTCTGCTAACGGTAGATGTCGATCCCAACTCTTTCCGAAATCAATAACACATGCTCGTAGCATGTCTTCAAGCGTTTGTATCGTCCTTTCACTCTATCCATCAGTTTGTGGATGATAGGCAGTACTCATGTCTAGACGAGTTCCTAATGCTTGCTGTAATGTCTGCCAGAATCTTGAAATAAATCTGCCATCCCTATCAGAGATAATAGAGATTGGTATTCCATGTCTGGAGACGACTTCCTTCAAGTACAGTCGTGCTAACTTCTCCATCTTGTCATCTTCTCTTATTGGCAGGAAGTGTGCTGATTTGGTGAGACGATCAACTATTACCCAAATAGTATCAAAACCACTTGCAGTCCTTGGCAATTTAGTGATGAAATCCATGGTAATATTTTCCCATTTCCATTCCGGGATTTCGGGTTGTTGAAGTAGACCTGATGGTTTCTGATGCTCAGCTTTGACCTTAGAACATGTCAAACATTCTCCTACGAATTTAGCAACATCGGCTTTCATACCCGGCCACCAAAAATGTTTCTTGAAATCCTTGTACATCTTCCCCGTTCCAGGATGTATTGAGTATCTGGTTTTATAAGCTTCTCTAAGTACCATTTCTCTCATATCTCCAAATTTTGGTACCCAAATTCTTTCAGCCCTATACCGGGTTCTGTCTTCCCGAATATTAAGATGCTTCTCCGATCCTTTGGGTATTTCATCCTTTAAATTTCCCTCTTTTAAAACTCCTTGTTGCGCCTCCTTTATTTGAGTAGTAAGGTTAGTGTGAATCATTATATTCATAGATTTTACTCGAATGGGTTCTCTGTCCTTTCTGCTCAAGGCGTCGGCTACCACATTTGCCTTCCCCGGGTGGTAACGAATCTCAAAGTCGTAATCATTCAACAATTCAATCCACCTACGCTGCCTCATATTCAGTTGTTTCTGATTAAATATGTGTTGAAGACTTTTGTGGTCGGTATATATAATACTTTTGACCCCATATAAGTAGTGCCTCCAAGTCTTTAATGCAAAAACAACCGCGCCTAATTCCAAATCATGCGTCGTATAATTTTGCTCGTGAATCTTCAATTGTCTAGACGCATAAGCAATCACCTTCATCCGTTGCATTAATACACAACCGAGACCTTGCTTTGATGCGTCACAATAAATCACAAAATCATCATTCCCTTCAGGCAATGACAATATAGGTGCCGTAGTTAGCTTTTTCTTCAATAATTGAAACGCCTTTTCTTGTTCATCCTTCCATTCAAATTTCTTCCCTTTATGCGTTAATGCAGTCAAGGGTTTTGCTATTTTGGAGAAATCTTGGATGAATCTTCTGTAGTAACCAGCCAATCCTAAAAATTGACGTATATGCTTCGGAGTTTTTGGGGTTTCCCACTTTTTAACGGTTTCGATCTTTGCCGAGTCCACCTGGATACCTTCTTTGTTCACTATGTGACCGAGGAATTGAACTTCTTCCAACCAAAATGCACACTTTGAAAACTTAGCGTACAATTTTTCTTTCCTCAATACTTCTAGCACTTTTCTCAAATGTTCTTCGTGCTCTTGATCATTCTTTGAGTAAATAAGTATGTCATCGATGAAAACAATGACAAACTTGTCAAGATATGGCCCACACACTCGGTTCATAAGGTCCATGAACACAGCTGGTGCGTTAGTCAATCCAAACGGCATAACCATAAAGTCGTAATGACCATAACGCGTCCTAAAAGCAGTTTTTGGAATATCATCCTCCTTTACTCGCATTTGATGATATCCAGAACGTAAATCGATCTTTGAATAAACCGACGAGCCTTGTAGTTGATCAAATAAGTCGTCAATTCTCGGCAGTGGATAACGGTTTTTGATGGTAAGTTTGTTCAACTCTCTGTAGTCAATACACAACCTAAATGTACCATCCTTCTTCTTGACAGACAAAACAGGAGCTCCCCATGGTGATGTGCTTGGTCGAATGAAACCGCGTTCTAATAGTTCTTGCAATTGGCTTTGTAGTTCTTTCATCTCGCTGGGTGCGAGTCTATAAGGAGCACGAGCTATTGGTGCAGCTCCTGGTACAAGATCTATTTGAAATTCAACAGATCGATGTGGAGGTAGTCCTGGTAATTCTTTCGGAAATACATCGGGAAATTCTTTTGCGATGGGAACATCATTGATGCTCTTTTCTTCAGTTTGTACTTTCTCGACGTGTGCTAGAACAGCATAGCAACCTTTTCTTATTAGTTTTTGTGCCTTCAAATTACTAATAAGATGTAGCTTCATGTTGCCCTTTTCTCCGTACACCATTAAGGGTTCTCCTTCTTCTCGTACAATACGAATTGCATTTTTATAACATACGATCTCTGCTTTCACCTTCTTCAGCCAGTCCATGCCAACTATTACATCAAAACTCCCTAACTCTACTGGTATCAAATCAATCTTAAATATTTCGCTACCCAGTTTAATTTCTCGATTCCGGCATATATTATCTGCTGAAATTAATTTACCGTTTGCTAATTCGAGTAAAAATTTACTATCCAACGGCGTCAATGGACAACTTAATTTAGCACAAAAATCTCCACTCATATAGCTTCTATCCGCACCCGAATCAAATAAATCGTAAGCAGATTTATTGTCAATAAGAAACGTACCCGTAACAAGCTCCGGGTCTTCCTGTGCCTCTGCCGCATTAATATTGAAAACTCTTCCGCGGCCTTGTCCATTCGTGTTCTCCTGGTTCGGGCAATTTCTAATAATGTGGCCCGGTTTTCCACATTTATAACAAACTACATTGGCATAACTTGCTCCGACACTACTTGCTCCGCCATTTTGTTCCTTTCGTTCTGTTAACCCCAGGTCCGTAGACCTCACACTTCGCCGCGCTATGACCATTTCTTTTACACTTGTTGCAAAATTTGGTGTAGAACCCCGAGTGATACTTTTCACACCTTTGGCATAGCTGCTTCTGATTGTTGTTGTTGTTGCGGTTGTTATTGTTGTTGGGATGATTATTGTAGTTGCGGTTGTTGTTGTTGTTGTTGTTGTTGTTGTTGTTGTTGTTGTTGTTGTTGGGCCATTTGTTGTAGTTGCGATTGATGTTGTGATTGTTGGGATAATTGTTGCGATTATTATTGTAATTGCTGTTGTTGTTGTATTGGTGATTCTTATCACCGTTTTCCTCCCACTTTCTTTTGACTTGCTTCACATTGTCCTCTTCAGCCGTCTGTTCTTTAATTCTTTCCTCAATCTGGTTCACTAGTTTGTGAGCCATTCTACATGCCTGTTGTATGGAGGCGGGCTCGTGTGAACTTATATCTTCTTGGATTCTTTCCGGTAATCCTTTCACAAACGCGTCAATCTTCTCTTCCTCATCTTCGAACGCTCCCAGACACAATAGGCACAATTCTGTGAATCGTCTTTCGTACGTGGTAATATCAAATCCTTAGGTTCGTAACCCTCTAAGTTCTGTCTTGAGCTTATTGACCTCGGTTCTGGGACGGTACTTCTCGTTCATCAAGTGCTTGAATGCTGACCACGGTAGTGCGTGTGAAGACCCGTCCTAATCCATTCGGACGAAGTCCATATCGATTATAAACGATTCACAACAGTTGATTACATCGCGAGGTACTTGACCTCTATATGATACATTTTACAAACATTGCATTCGTTTTTGAAAAGACAAACTTTCATTACATCGAAAGTTAATAGGCATGCATACCATTTCATAATATATCCAACTATAATTGACTTGATAATAATCTTGATGAACTCGACGACTCGAATGCAACGTCTTTTGAAATATGCCATGAATGACTCCAAGTAATATCTATAAAATGAGCAAATACACAGCGGAAGATTTCTTTCGTACCTGAGAATAAACATGCTTTAAAGTGTCAACCAAAAGGTTGGTGAGTTCATTAGTTTAACTTAAACAATCGTTTCCATCTTTTTAATAGACCACAAGATTTCAGATTTCCATTTCTCATAAACATACGTCCCATGCATAGAGACAAAAATATCATTCATATGGATTGAACACCTGGTAACTGACATTAACAATATGCATATATAAGAATATCCCCATCATTCCGGGATCCTCCTTCGGACATGATATAAATTTCGTAGTACTAAAACATCCGGTACTTTGGATGGGGCTTGTTGGGCCCGATAGATCTATCTTTAGGATTCGCGTCAATTAGGGTGTCTGTTCCCTAATTCTTAGATTACCAGACTTAATAAAAACTGGCATATTCGACTTCAATAATCCAACCATAGAATGTAGTTTCACGTACTTGTGTCAATATCGTAAAACAGTTATAAAAGTTGTGCATGTATTCTCAGCCCAAAAATATAAAGGGTAAAAAGGCAAATGAAACTCACGATACTGTATTTTGTAGTAAAAATACATATGACGTCATTGAACAATGCAGGGTTAGCCTCGGATTCACGAACCTATATCAATTGTGTATATATTAATACGTATAATGTAAGTTACAAAATTTCATTTATTAATATGTATTATTTATATATTATAGTTTTGTAGAATTTATTCTAACCTTTATTTATACTTATATTATATTTTAAGTTATATTTTATATATATCGATTTTATGTATATATATCTATAATGATTTACGTTTATATAAATAGTGACATTAATATATTTATATACATATATTTGTGGTTAGTATTGTATTTATGAAATTTTATTAGTTTGTTATGTGAATTATTAATACAATCCTAGTATATACCATAAGTATATATATAGTGTACAAAAGATTTATTTGTTAAAATAATAATTTAGATAATAATGATTTACTAATAATAATAATAATTTTATTAATAATGATAATACTAATAGCAAAAAAAATGAAAATGATAACTGTTAATGATACTAATAATAATAACTCTAAAATAATATTAATACTAGTACCATACTTATGTTAATAATAAGGGTTCTAATATTTATAAAATGATAAATGATAATCATAATAATACTAGTAAATATTAATGATGATACTGATAAATATGATATTATTAATTGTAAATGTACTGATGATACTATTATTTATAAACCGGTACAAATTCTAATATTGATGATAATAATATATTTTTATTTACTTCATAATAATAATAATGATAATCATAATCATAATCCTAATGATGATAAAATACTAAAATGATTAGTTTATTACTAATAATAATATTATTAATACCTATCATAATAATAATAGTAATGTCTATAATACTTTCAAATATGATAACAAGTATGATACTAATAATAACAATAACAATAACAATCAAAACAATTATAATAATAATAATAATACTAATAATAATTAATATTAATATATAATAACAATAATAAAATTAGAAAAGAAAACTACCTCACATGAAAAGAGTTTAAAAAAAAAAAGAAACTACCGTCCTCTGGACTGGATCTCGTGATCACATGCTCACACGCAAACACTCTCGACCATCCCACCAATTCTGATTCTCTGTACTAATATCGAATTTAAATTTTATATATAAACTGTTTTTCTTCTATTCCTCTTCTTCCCCACAAGTCTCATGGATTCAACAAAACATCAATAACCAAAAAAAAAAAAAAAATCGGGGTTCCCTTTAAAGCTTCAAAACATTACAGAAAAAAAATAATTTGGGTTCTAAAATAAAAAAAAATACTAAAGGCCTACTGCAGCGTCGGTTCTTGGAACAAAACAAAAAAAATTGATTTCGTAATAGATAACATTATAGATAATGTTTATAACACGAAATAGTTTTCTAAACATGTTTAAAAACTACTAGAATCGTCAATTTGATCAGAAACATATACACGAACGCGAATTTGTCTCAAGAACAATTGTTGACTTTTTTTAAACTAAACTTTGACTTCAAAATTCAAGATCGATATAAAGATTTGAGAGTTGAGATTTTGCAGATAGATTCAAAGAAAGATTTCTAACCTTTCTGCATTTTTAGATTTTGAAACTTTATTCGAAATTGAATTAAGAGAAAAAAAAAATTGGAGCGTGCAGAGAAGAAGAAAAAAAATATCGCTGTGCTCTTTAATCCCATTGGATTTCCTTTTTATTTGATTTGCAATTATACATAATCATGTTGTAATAATAGAGATCGATTGATAAAAAATGGAGAAAATGTCAACACAAGTTCACGAGTTGGGAGCAGGAAAGAAACAAAAAAAATAATAATAATAGAGATAAAGGATACAGAGGTCACGCGTATAATATAGATCCCTACTGTTTTTTTTAATTAATAATAATATATAATAACAATACTATTAATATCTAATAATATTAATAAAATTAATAATAATGATAAATATAATATTAATGATAATAATAATTGTAAAAATGATAATAATAATAATAATACCATACTAATTATGATAATATTAATATTTTATCGATAATAATAATATTAGTAATAATAATCTAATATATACATCCAATTTCATCTTTATATGATATAAAGTGATATTATGAATACAAATATTGATATTTGACGATACAAATAACATTACTACAACAACTATATTTGTATTTAAATTTAATTTATTAATATCATCTATTATTATGTAATATTTAATAATTATGTAATATGTATTGTAACATATACTGAATATTATATATTTATGCATTTTAATATAAATATATTATAATATTTATTTACATACTAATTATATTATACTTATGTATGTAATTATGAAAAATATAAATGTTTTATATATGTAAGTATTATATATATTTATTAAAATAGTACATTATTTCATCATAGATATATTATAAATTTCTACATATACATAATATAATAATTATGTATAAAATCATATATATATAGTTATATTTATGTATATATGTATACTACCATATATATAAAATCATGTTTTAAATGTTGAGTAGATGATTAATTATGTATATTAAACAATTAACTACAAAGTATAACATTGTACATTTAATATTTTGATAATGTTGGTAAAATATGTTTGAATCATTTATATACAATATACTATATATATTCAAAATGAAAATCTTTAGTTATTAAATGTTATCTTTTATAATAACAAAATTACTTAATAGTTCATTAATACTAATATAATTAGTTTTATATATAATTATTTATATTTACATTCTTAGTTACAATTAAAGGTTCGTGAATCGTCGGAAATAGTTAAAGGTCAAATGTTATCATGAAATAGTTCAAACATAATGAGACTCGGTTTAATAGACTTTGCTTATCGAGTCGAATCATATAAGATTATGTTTAAATTTGGTCGGAAATTCCCGGGTCATCACAGTACCTACCCGTTAAAGAAATTTCGTCCCGAAATTTGAGTGAGGTCGTCATAGCTAACAATAAATATGTTTTCCTGACGAATATGAGTTGATAACTTGAGTTTTATCATCATTGAGTAATATGGATAAAAATAATTCGATTATTCGAAGAGTGCGAATGAAGCTATTCACAAAAGGATGAAATGAAAAACAAAGATTTGTTTTTAACTTTTGACGTAGTTAGGTTTGAATTTAGAAAATAAGGCGCGTCTTAACTTTTGACATTGCCTTGGTTGAATTCCGGAATTTAAGGGATTTAAAGAAAATCTTGAAGATCTATAAAATCTGATTCTTCGGGATTTATGGAAATTAAGATCTCTTTAATTAAATACGGTGATCTGCCCCGATTAATACGTCTGATATTTCCAGTATAAATTAAGCTCTTCCTTTCCATTATTCTCACCATTCTTATACTTTCTTTCTTAGTTCATACATCCAAAAGATTCTGAAAATGATTAATCCAGTTCTGATCCTTGTCCTCATCCTTACTATCGCAACAATCATTCTCCTTTTCCAACTTCCACCAGAGGAATCTGCTTTCTTCTACTTCGCCCTCAGGATTATAATGTTTTTAATTCTCCCGTGTCTTTATGTTGCGATAAACATTGATATACACGGTTTGTAATTTATGTGTTGTTATCGGACTTTATATTCTCCCTTATATTTCAAAGCTCTATGCTTTTGTTTTCTCTTCTCGACTTCAAGTCAAGCAAATAATGGTCCAGAATTTATAGATATAGAGTTTCGAATGATTATAATGTTCTAAGCATGAAGGAACGTGATAGCACGATTTGATTTTCAAATTTATCAACATCACGGAAGATAGAACCATCAAGAATACATTTTCTTGATTTGTTACGGAGTTAAGTAGGATGAAAGAGTTATGTAACATGGCACATGATGACGTTATGATCTGTGAATCATCACGTTTCATTTAGAAACTCAGCATGACTTACTGTAATATAATCACGTTGATCAAGTGTCATTATATTATACTAACTCATGCATCAGTTCCCATCATTACTTCAATAACATTCAAATTTTAAGCTTGAAAATTTACATAATATAGAAACTAACAGTTTCTATATGATGTAATACTGATAGCACGAAAAGATTAATGATTTCAGATAAGAATAGTTATAAAAATATCTCCAGAAATATGGAGGATATTTATAATGAAAGGTACAATAATATCTCAGAATATCTAAGATCAGAGGATGATAGAAACTATTGTCTGCAAGGGTTTAGAGTAAGGAGCAAGTTATTCATTATAGACTTTAGCAGACATTGAATTATTTGGATTCTTTGAAGTCAAACTTATTCTTTGTGATTTATCCACGGCTTTCTTCATAGTTTCGCATAATCTGCTTTTCGGTACTATATTTTCTATTGAATGTTTCCAATATATTGATACACAGGAAGCACGAAGAGGTATATAATTTCGGACGAGAATATTTATGAAAATATCCTCAGAAATATCAAAGATATTGATGATGATATTTTGGAATTTCTAAGTTCGACGGTTGATGGAGAAAGATTTTCCGCAAGATTTTAACATGACTTCGGAGCAAGATATTCTCTAAAGATTTCAACGGATCCAGAATTACCTGAATCCTTTCAATATAGGATTTGGTCCTTGTATTTGTCCTTGGTCTCCTTCATGGGTAACTCAATCTGTTTTTCAATACCCAATTTTCTATCGAGCGTTCCTAACACTCCTTTCTTTATCATCAAACTTTTGTCCGTTTAGACCATCTACCATTTTTCTGTTTCCTCTGCATTTAATGCTATGATATCTGAATCATCGGTTATTAATCCGAGGTGGTTTCAGGAGAATTGTGTTTTTAGATGATTAAACGCTGATGGTAATATGATGGAATATGAAAGGTTACCTGGTAACAATAAAAGAGCACGCGTATATATAAACATTATAATAAGGTTGTTTCGTACGAAAAGTCGAAGTTGACTTGTTGGAGCTGTGACAAAATTGGCTAATTTTGAAAAGGGATCGCAAAGTTGTTTTTGTTAATAAATGCCAAAGGATCTGACGCGGCTACGTGTTGAACTTTTACTCAATTACCGAGAGTTTCTCAGGTGCATAACTATATGCATAAATATTTCCTTCCGTAGATGAAGTGCGGTTGATTCATCCTATCGGTTGAGGTGTTTTCAAGAATCATGAAAGGTTTGAACGCAGAATGTAATTGTGAAGATACAAATGAGGTTTAAGACGAAATCAAGTGGCAAACTTGAAGAATTGTTTAGTTTCATATGTTATATTCAATATTTTAATTCATTTTAATTGTCCAATGTTATTAGTCCACAGTCGATAGTCCACAGTTGACAGTGTAATCATTCATATATAGTTTAATATATAATATTTGAATTAATTAATACGTATCGTGACCCGTGTACATGTCTCAGACTCGATCACAACTCAAAGTATATATATTATTATAGAATCAACCTCAACCCTGTATAGAGAACTCGATCATTACTGCATATAGAGTGTCTATGGTGATTCCAAATAATATATATAGATGTGTCGATATGATATGTCAAAACCTTGTATACGTGTCCCGATATTTAAAGTGCGTAAAATAAATAACAGAAATTAAATGACGATAAATAAAGTGCGTAAAGTAAATAACAGAAATTAAATGACAATAAATAAAATTGCGAGAATATAAATTGCGATAAAATAAATTGCGATAAATAAATTGCGAAAAATAAAATGTAATACGGAATTAACAGTTAGCTAGGAACAGTTAGCTAGGATTTTGTTAGCGTGGTTTCTTAATAAAATTTAATATTGTTAATTAGTCTGTTTCTAATCAATTTTTATTGTGTCCATTATTTCTTCATTATGCCACTTGTTGGATTCTGATAGGTCAAAATTCAAATATGAAATTGAATTTGAATGAAAATAGTTATTCTTTGGTGAACGGATAAGTATCCCGGTGGTTGTAAATAGGATAGTGAATAACTGTTGAATCAGATTCGAAGAATATACAGTGTAACTTATTAATGTGAAATTTAAATATTCCTCGGGTATTACCTACCCGTTAAAATATTTTTATTATTAACAGTTTGTACAAAAGAATTTTTAATTACAATCTTTATGAAAACATATATACATATATATTTTCTTCAGATGTAATCATGAATTTAATGAGTTAACATGATATTAAACTCATTTAGTTTTCAGTTGGAACTAGAATAAATAATCTCTAAAACATTAGAGATTACATAATCACCATGTCGAACGAAGATAACTGATGTAGAATGTCATGTAGAATGATGATTATACTCGAGGTATAGATTGAGATGTTGAGGCATGTGATATTGAAATTTGGGTTGTTGGTGGTACTGTTGGTGCCGGTGATTTGGATGAAGCTGGTACGTTTTGCACCATATTTTCCAAGACTACAACTTATGCGCGAAGTTCGTTAACTTCTTCTATTACACCGGGATGATTGTCGGTTCGGACGAGCGGATGAATGAGGTTTAGAATCTGAGATAGTATATGATCGTGATGAGATACTTTGGAAATGAGAGAGAAAATGGTGTCTCGAACAGGTTCGCCGGTAAACGTTTTAGGTTCATTGTCAAGAGGTGAATTTGGTTAGTGGAAATGATCGCCTTCTTCGCGTTTCCATTGATTAAGTCGACTACGAACCCATCTCCAATTCATTCAGAATAGATGATGGCTAATTGATCGATTCATTCCGGTTACTCTGCTTTCGGAGCTCGAGTGGAAATCCATATCGAAATAGCTGTCGGAATAACTATCGAAATAGCTATCGAAATCTGATGGACTCGAACTGGTTGAGGGATTCATCTCGTACGATCAGATGAAGGATTTTCGATAAGAAATAGATTATAGGATGTAGATTAGTACCCTGCAATACATAATTTACATATGTATATATAATACTAAAATCCCATAAGCTACGGAGGAATCTACGGAAGCTGTCAGGCAAAGGTAACAATAACAGATACGCTAAGATATGAATTTAACTATACACTGTCTATGCAATAAAGGCAGTAAGACGTGTCTTAGACTTTAAGGATGATAAGAAAATAATTTTTCGACACTAAATGATAAGCAAAACTTTTGACATGCAGACACGGTCGAAGTCCAGACTCATTAATGCATTCTAACGACTATCAGTTAGACTCACTAATGCAAGACCTGGTTCGCTAAGACCACCGCTCTGATACCAACTGTGAAGACCCGTCCTAATCCATCCGGACGAAGTCCATATCGATTATAAACGATTCACAACAGTTGATTACATCGCGAGGTACTTGACCTCTATATGATACATTTTACAAAATTGCATTCGTTTTTGAAAAGACAAACTTTCATTACATCGAAAGTTGACAGGCATGCATACCATTTCATAATATATCCAACTATAATTGACTTGATAATAATCTTGATGAACTCGACGACTCGAATGCAACGTCTTTTGAAATATGCCATGAATGACTCCAAGTAATATCTATAAAATGAGCAAATACACAGCGGAAGATTTCTTTCATACCTGAGAATAAACATGCTTTAAAGTGTCAACCAAAAGGTTGGTGAGTTCATTAGTTTAACTTAAACAATCGTTTCCATCATTTTAATAGACCACAAGATTTCAGATTTCCATTTCTCATAAACATACGTCTCATGCATAGAGACAAAAATATCATTCATATGGATTGAACACCTGGTAACCGACATTAACAATATGCATATATAAGAATATCCCCATCATTCCGGGATCCTCCTTCGGACATGATATAAATTTCGAAGTACTAAAACATCCGGGTGTCTGTTCCCTAATTCTTAGATAGATCTATCTTTAGGATTCGCGTCAATTAGGGTGTCTGTTCCCTAATTCTTAGATTACCAGACTTAATAAAAAGGGGCATATTCGACTTCGATAATCCAACCATAGAATGTAGTTTCACGTACTTGTGTCAATTTCGTAAAACAGTTATAAAAGTTGCGCATGTATTCTCAGCCCAAAAATATAAAGGGTAAAAAGGCAAATGAAACTCACGATACTGTATTTTGTAGTAAAAATACATATGACGTCATTGAACAATGCAGGGTTAGCCTCGGATTCACGAACCTATATCAATTGTGTATATATTAATACGTATAATGTAAGTTACAAAATTTCATTTATTAATATGTATTATTTATATATTATAGTTTTGTAGAATTTATTCTAACCTTTATTTTAAAACGTATACTTATATTATATTTTAAGTTATATTTTATATATATATCGATTTTATGTATATATATCTATAATGATTTACGTTTATATAAATAGTGACATTAATATATTTATATACATATATTTGTGGTTAGTATTGTATTTATGAAATTTTATTAGTTTGTTATGTGAATTATTAATACAATCCTAGTATATACCATAAGTATATATATAGTGTACAAAAGATTTATTTGTTAAAATAATAATTTAGATAATAATGATTTACTAATAATAATAATAATTTTATTTATAATGATAATACTAATAGCAACAAAAATGAAAATGATAACTGTTAATGATACTAATAATAATAACTCTAAAATAATATTAATACTAATACCATACTTATGTTAATAATAAGGGTTCTAATATTTATAAAATGATAAATGATAATCATAATAATACTAGTAAATATTAATGATGATACTGATAAATATGATATTATTAATTGTAAATGTACTGATGATACTATTATTTATAAACCGGTACAAATTCTAATATTGATGATAATAATATATTTTTATTTCCTTCATAATAATAATAATGATAATCATAATCATAATCCAAATGATGATAAAATACTAAAATGATAAGTTTATTACTAATAATAATATTATTAATACCTATCATAATAATAATAGTAATGTCTATAATACTTTCAAATATGATAACAAGTATGATACTAATAATAACAATAACAATAACAATCAAAACAATCACAATAATAATAATAATACTAATAATAATTAATATTAATATATAATAACAATAATAAAATTAGAAAAGAAAACTACCTCACATGAAAAGAGTTTCAAAAAAAAAAAAGAAACTACCGTCCTCTGGACTCGATCTCGTGATCACATGCTCACACGTAAACACTCTCGACCATCCCACCAATTCTGATTCTCTGTACTAATATCGAATTTAAATTTTATATATAAACTGCTTTTCTTCTATTCGTCTTCTTCCCCACAAGTCTCATGGATTCAACAAAACATCAATAACCAAAAAAAAAAAAAAAAAAAAATTTCGGGGTTCCCTTTAAAGCTTCAAAACATTACAGAAAAAAAAAAAATTTGGGTTCTAAAATAAAAAAAATACTAAAGGCCTACTGCAGCGTCGGTTCTTGGAACAAAACAAAAAAAATTGATTTCGTAATAGATAACATTATAGATAATGTTTATAACACGACATAGTTTTCTAAACATGTATAAAAACTACTGGAATCGTCAATTTGATCAGAAACATATACACGAACGCGAATTTGTCTCAAGAACAATTGTTGACTTTTTTTAAACTAAACTTTGACTTCAAAATTCAAGATCGATATAAAGATTTGAGACTTGAGATTTTGCAGATAGATTCAAAGAAAGATTTCTAACCTTTCTGCATTTTTAGATTTTGAAACTTTATTCGAAATTGAATTAAGAGAAAAAAAAATTGGAGCGTGCAGAGAAGAAGAAAAAAAAATATCGCTGTGCTCTTTAATCCCATTGGATTTCCTTTTTATTTGATTTGCAATTATACATAATCATGTTGTAATAATAGAGATCGGTTGATAAAAAATGGAGAAAATGTCAACACAGGTTCACGAGTTGGGAGCAGGAAAGAAACAAAAAAAATAATAATAATAGAGATAAAGGATAAAGAGGTCACGCGTATAATATAGATCCCTACTGTTTTTTTTTTAATTAATAATAATATATAATAAAAATACTATTAATATCTAATAATATTAATAAAATTAATAATAATGATAAATATAATATTAATGATAATAATAATTGTAAAAATGATAATAATAATAATAATACCATACTAATTATGATAATATTAATATTTTATCGATAATAATAATATTAGTAATAATAATCTAATATATACATCCAATTTCATCTTTATATGATATAAAGTGATATTATGAATACAAATATTGATATTTGACGATACAAATAACATTACTACAACAACTATATTTGTATTTAAATTTAATTTATTAATATCATCTATTATTATGTAATATTTAATAATTATGTAATATGTATTGTAACATATACTGAATATTATATATTTATGCATTTTAATATAAATATATTATAATATTTATTTACATACTAATTATATTATACTTATTATGTAATTATGAAAAATATAAATGTTTTATATATGTAAGTATTATATATATTTATTAAAATAGTACATTATTTCATCATAGATATATTATAAATTTCTACATATACATAATATAATAATTATGTATAAAATCATATATATATATATAGTTATATTTATGTATATATGTATACTACCATATATATAAAATCATGTTTTAAATGTTGAGTAGATGATTAATTATGTATATTAATCAATTAACTACAAAGTATAACATTGTACATTTAATATTTTGATAATGTTGGTAAAATATGTTTGAATCATTTATATACAATATACTATATATATTCAAAATGAAAATCTTTAGTTATTAAATGTTATCTTTTATAATAACAAAATTACTTAATAGTTCATTAATACTAATATAATTAGTTTTATATATAATTATTTATATTTACATTCTTAGTTACAATTAAAGGTTCGTGAATCGTCGAAAATAGTTAAAGGTCAAATGTTATCATGAAATAGTTCAAACATAATGAGACTCGGTTTAATAGACTTTGCTTATCGAGTCGAATCATATAATATTATGCTTAAATTTGGTCGGAAATTCCCGGGTCATCACAGTGCGTACGCATCATCTTGTCCCACTTGCTCTAGATAGGTATTCCACCATGTTAACGCAGAACTTGTGAAGGTATGCGTAGCGTACTTCACTTTATCCTCTTCAGTACACTTACTTATGGCAAACAACGATTTGACCTTCTCGGTCCACCGTTTCAATCCGATCGGTCCTTCGGTTTTGTTAACACCGATTTCCTTATGAGGTAAGGCTTAGTATGTCAACAAGAGACTAGAAGTGATCTAGCTTTTAGGAGGGTGGAGTGTTGCCGATTGATTTTTACCCTCGGGAAATAATCCCTGCGGACCCGGTTCACAAGTGTAGAAACTTGTGGAGTGGCTTAATCAATCTGTCGTCCGTAGAGCGTAAGAGTGCTAGCCGGATGACTTCTAGTGAGAGAAGGTAGAGAGAGAAAGAGAAGTTAAGTCTCAGCTCTCAAAGTTGTCAGAATATCTGAACTTGTGTAAAATGACGACCCAAGGGGTCTATTTATAGTGTCAGATCTACCAGATTTGTTTGGGGACACATGTCGAATGATGATACGTTCTGTTACATGTGCTCCGAAATTTATGCTAAATGTGGCACTCTCCGGCCAGGGCTTATGCGCTAGCGGCCTTCAGGGCTTACGCATGACGGAGCAGCCTGTACAGCGGAGAACGCTAGATGGACAATCTCCACAAAACTGTTGTTTCCAGCCTTCCTGATGATACTTTTATGCAACTATTATGCCTTTTATGTGTGTATACGATAGGATACACCATTAAGTCCCCCCATTTTAAGGACTTAAGCATTTGAAAAATGATTAAGTTGTTAAACTTTTGATAACGCATGCCAAATCAGCCTGTTCATTGCCCACTTGCATCGGGGAAAACATTTTAGGCATTAAATGCAGACGAATTTTACTGACACTATTATGATTGTCTTCTTACAGCTGAAATCATCCACGCGCCTCCAGTTGTAAAAAGTATTATCTTGCACCCTTCGTTTAAACTCACCCATACACGTGTCTCAATCATGACCCTAAAAATTTCCCCGATGAACCCTTATAAAAACCGTCATAACCCTGTTACCATCACTTTTTTACCTTTGCCAAGATCCAAAAAGCATATTTCTCCCAAATCTTCATCGCCTTCTTCAATCTTCAACTTTTTAAGGTTCACCGTCTTCCAAGGTCAGTACACTTCATCTTACTGCTATTTTATTGTTGTTGATATCTTTATGCTTAACGCTTTAAAACCAATCAATTATGCACCTGAGCATAAAATTTCTATACACAATTGTACAGTGTATAATTTGAGCAAATCATTTTGAAAAGTGCATAAGGTAACTCATATGTAAATGCCTTGCAGTATCAAGAATACGATGTCTGATTACGCCTTCCATCATAAAATTAATGAGGAAGAATTATGAAGTGTTTTAGAAGAATGACTATAAATCATTAAACTCTCCGTCTTACGCCTTCCGTCATAAAGTATATGAGGAAGAATTGCTAATTATTTTACCTTCATACATAAAATATATAACTTCGTTCTGTGAAGTAATTTTTTATAATGTTTGTCATGACAAGTATCTGAGTTTTGTATCATGCCTCGGTGCGTTCTAGTAAAACTTAAACGTTTTCCAGCCGATCCCTTGTGCCTTTACTGGCTGGCACAAAAGCTTCCGCCATCGGAGGTATTTAAAAATACGATCCTTCTGTGGGCAGGTTATAAATGTAATGTTTTACATTTGTCACGGGCAACACTTTGTTTAAGAAAAATATAAAATTATTGCTCAGTACTGTGCAGTACATAAACGATTGATGACGACTTTTAGGTGGATCAAGCCTAATTAGTACGTCATGAATGTTTAATGTATGCAATTGCTAATGTGTGCACTGCAAAATAACCACAATGGTTCACAGTAAGTTTGATAAATGCTGCTTCATCTTATAATTCGAAATGTGTTCTTCAAATGCCAAACAGGTATGAGTACAACGATTGTAAAAGACTGCTTTTATTAAAATGTTAAATGAAACTGCTCTTTATTGAAAAGATAAACACTGTTCTTGATAACTTGTTGACAAATTGCTTCTTCATATGCCGAGCGCCCAGCGCTGTCCGGCCTTCACGCTTGCTTACGGAATGAAAAACTCCTGAACTTCTTCCTCGCTGAATAACCTATCACGCCTTCTCTGATTCATTCTGCCTTCTGGCCCATTTGCAAACGTTGATCTTTCCCTTGTTGGCTGCACATACTGTGAATATATGGCTGCGACTCCATTTGGAGTGGGGAATCTGACCTCTGCATGGGCCGTCGATGTTATTGCCCCAAACTTAGCCAAAGCTGTTCTTCCAAAAAGGACATTAAAATGAGAATTTCCATCTATGATTGTGAAATCAATTGTTTCCGTTCTCAACAATGGGAATGTGCCCATAACAAATTCCAAACGAATCTGCCCCATGGCATTTATCGGTGCTCCTGTTAGTCCAGAAACTTTCAACCTCGTTTGCCTAGCTCTGCTCTGCACATGCCTTGGAAAAGTTCTCAAACAATGCCAGTAGATGATGTCAGCTTCACTTCCTATATCTGTGTAGATACAATTGACAAACTTATTTGCTATCTCTGCTAAAATGATCACTGGTTGGACGGACAACGCCCAATTCTGAATTGGCTGAAAGATAATTGGGGCATATCTCCAGCTGTCCAAATTGCTGTTTGATGATTCACCTTCTTCATAATGACAATCGTTAATCCAAACCATCCTGATTACAACTTCTGGAGTTGTCTCACGCTCTGTGATCCGTTCTCCGTACTGCGGTTGGTTCTGATTATCTCTTCCGCCCTGCTGCTCTCTTCTGTTCTCTCCACGACTTCCTCTGCTACCATCATTCCTTTGCCACGCAAATTTCCTGCGAGGATCATTCCTCATGTACTGTTTGCCAGGCAACAAATGATTCAATTCTCCTGCCTTGATTTTCGCTATAATTTCTCTCATCAAAGATTTGCAATTGTCCGTATCATGGCCCCAAGCCTCATGGAAATCGCACCACAACTCACTCTTTGGGCCCTCCCTTTCTTCCATAGGAGCTGGAGCATTGAAAGTGGTCTGAATTGGTTCAGTGAAGAGGATCTCTTTCAGAGTTTTGGTAAGTGCCATAATCAACGGGTGCCTTTCTATTGGCTTTCTGTTGTGGTGAAAATCATTAGGGTGATTGTTTCCTCTCCATCCTCAATTTGAATTGTCATTCCTTCTCTGATTTCTGTCAAAATACCGTCCTCCGTTGTGAGACTTGCTATTACTGCCAGTATCAAACTTGTTCAACCCACGCTCACCAGCTCGAACATGCCTCTGTGCAACCTCCAAAGCTTGATGCAATGTTTTTGGCAAGTCATATCGTAATGCATGAACAAGTGCACTAAACCGTCGCTGGTCCAAACAGAAAATGAAACCAGATACAAGCTGTGATTCTGGACAATCAGGAATCTTCTGTGCTTCAAGTGTATAACGCTTCATAAAATTGCTCAAAGATTCGTTATGATGCATTGTGATCTCATGTGCATCAAGATGTGTCAGAGTACAGTGATCAATTATAATCTCATCGAACATCCCATCCTCCATTATAATCTTATTGCACTCAATCCGTAATTAAGCAACATCATTAAGTTAATGTTTGCTCTGCGGATGCTTTAAGTAAGGTGGCATTGTTTTCACTAAACATGACCTGCTTAAAATAATATATCAATACATAACTGTATTGCGAAATACTTTGCAGAAAAGCCAAGTGATGAAATTGCCCACTTATGTTAATAAAAATTGCGAAAGGATAAATTTTCCTAAGTGTTTGATCTTGCCAACACTTAGATGCTTCGCAATGCTAGATTTTACCTAAGGATCATTTTGTCGGACTTAGAAGATTCATAATGTTAAAAGATTGTTTCGCACAAAGTACGCTTTGTTATGTGCACAATAACGAATGCGGAAATTGCAATGGACAAGTCTGAATTATGAATAATTAAAGTAAAAGCGCTATATAAATAAAAGAAGTTGCAACTGCGAATGATAAATAAAGTGCGAATAATGTTATATTAACAAAGCGAACAAGTCGCAGATAGTTACAAAAAAGCAATTCATAAATTGCACGCATACATTAAAATAAACCAACTATAAACTAAAGCTTCAGCGCTTTAATGTCAGCGAATGTCACGCCTTCACGCTGACATAACTCTTCCAAAGCTGGAATGCTCACCTTCTCCACCTCTTTCTTAGCCACTTTTAATGCTTCGCGAGCATCATCCGTTGCATAGTAAGTCATACCACTCGCAGCGAGTGGCAAGTTTGGCAGCTTGAGAATAAGCTTGAAATTTTTCAGTGACGGGTTTTGAGTCCATCACTTTATCTGCGAACTCGGGAAGATACTTAACAAGTTGAGCGAAAACATGTTCCGCAGTGTTCGCTCTCCTATTAAGCTGGGCGATTGCTTCCTTCGCTTTCCCCAGCTGCGTTTTTAATTTTTCCGCTCTCAAGTACTGAGCGTTGGCCACCTTGACAGCATGTTCACGTTCATCTGATAAATCAGTGAACCGTTCTATGCTATCCATAGTAAGATAGAGCGAGTTATAGCAATTATATACCTGCTGTCTTGCAGATTCAGCCAAAGTTAGACTGCGGTACTTTGCCTTTGTTTGCTCAGGAAGAAATTTATGCAGTTTCTGATACAGTCTGTTGGCTTCCTCATCAGCTACAGCCTCTTCTTCATCAGCACCCTCTCCTTCTTCCTGATTGGATTCCTCTACGTCAGAAGGAAGGGATGGGTCTTGCTCAAGCTCTCCTACCACATCTGCGGGAGTGCGGCTCCTGATGTTGTAGCGCGGATTGGTTTCAGCGGGAGACTCTGAAATCACAACTGAAACAAGATTAATAAATATCGCTAATTTATGCATAATATGCGCATATATGATTAGAAGTCGTAAAATTAAAATTACACACTTGTCTCTTGTTCTGCAAGAGTATGCAGTCGTTTCTTGCGTGGAGTCGGTGAACTCTCCACCATTTTCCTTTTGCCCCAGTCCTCGCCGCCGGCGATGAAAAGCTCGTTGATGATTGGTTCATCAATCAGAATAATATCGCCCTCGCCCTCCTTCTGGCGGTGAGCAGGGCTGATTCTGCTAACATCAGTGGTCCTCATAACAAGGTCAAGAGGAATCTCTGCGAAAAAACAATGCGAAATGTTATACAAGGCAAAATGTATACTGTGAAATATGTTATGCGAAAAAAGACAAGTGAAATACCATTCTTGGCTTGATCAACTAAAAGTGCGTCATGGTTGCTCCATGGCCACTGGATTGATACGTGTCCAATGTATAGCGGTACATTGGAATATGGCCTCACAATGATGCCCGCCTTCCTAAAAATACTGAGAACATCGTTCTCAAGATCATCCAACACCGGCTTCTCATTGACTTCCGAATTAATCTCCTCGCTCCACTTCCTCGGAATGTTGCTATCGACATACGCGGTATCGTTAATATAGAAAAACGAACCGCGCCAATTGCCGATGGAATCTTTAGGAGAAACCATATTGCCCAACTTGCTGCGGAATGAGAACCATCCCACATTATATAAAATTAAGCTGTTAAGAGTGAGGAACACGGTTAACAACGGCTGCTTGTTGTTGGCGTGGCAATACATTTTGAAAAGCACAATTTTGTTCACCGCATTTGGGTGAAGCTGTGCTAACACAACCCTGTAGTGTTCGCATACACTGCGAACAAATTCGGTTAAAGGAAAACGGAGGTTGCCATGCGAAATGGCAGCCTCATATACCGTAATCATCCCCTTAGGGTGAGTATCGGCTCGGTCCTCGTGAAGGGGCACGGTTGGAACAAAATGCCCAAGTGGCGGATACCACTCTCTAAGGGTTTGTAGTTTGGCCTCTGTCATATATGACACAAAACCGCCGGGAGTATGCATCGATGCAGAAGCAGCCATTAATAATATGCAAGGAAAAATTGAGTATGGAAGTGATGAAATTGAAGGTCGAATTGAGAAAATCAAAGGCTGAATTGGCTAATTGTCAATTACGATTGCGGTTGTAAGATTGCAAATTGAATGCGAAATTGGGAAAGGAAAGCGTAAATTTTTTGTGCGGCGTTTTCTGCTATTGGGATTAGGGCGAGCAAGTTGAAAAGGTAATCATTGAATTTTAACTGCTGTAATTACTGTGACGCGTAAAACGGTAAAAATCTAGCCGTTAAAATAAGCTGATTTGACAGAATAGCGAAAGTTACCGTTGTAATTACGCGTTTCGCCTAATTAAAACAACGGTAATAAATGGACAGTAAAAAATATATAATAAAGTTCGCGAGATATTTTAAGATGCACTTCTTTATTTTTAGAGTTTATCATGATGCATTTGCTTTGCGAAAATGCATCATATCAAACTGGGGGGACTTGATCATATACATAGCATTGTATATGTATATTTTATTTTCTAAAAAGCTAAGGACAGAACTACGCGGATTATAAGGCACAGTTATGCAATATTCGCTGAAAATAAATACTGCGGTTATGTATTCGCTGAAATGCCAAACTGCGGTTTATGGGTTGTTAATTCTCTGCCATTTGCCTAAGCCTTTGTAGATTTCACTTGTGACTTTGCCCAAGGACTTCTTACATTGAGTTAAGGTGAATCATGCTAATCGATAACGAAGACCGGGTCGGGGTGGTTGATCACTTGATAGTTAAAGTGAAAAACGATCATCGGGGCCCAAAATAATCATCGAACATCCCATCCTCCATTATAATCTTATTGCACTCAATCCGTAATTAAGCAACATCATTAATTAAGGATTGATCATACAGCTCCGTAGATTTTGGTATTGTATCACAAATTTTGCTCTCAAATCAAGAAAACTGGTAATACTCCTTGGCGGCAAACTAGCAAACCATTCGCGTGCCATTTTCTGCAATACCATAGGAAACATATGGCACGCAGTTTCATCCTCCCAATGCTGCAACCTCATAACACCTTCAAACATAGTCAAAAAATCTTCCGGATCCGTTGTGCCATCATAAACTCCAATTGCTGGTATAGCAAGATTTCTGGGCAATGGATAATTAGCAATTCGATCAATGAAACACTGCGTTGATTCTGCCATCGCTGGTGGCTTGGTGGCTTGTTCTCCAGTAATGAGGGAAAAAAATTTGTCCACAGCCACAGCACGGACGGCGGGCTGCGCTAAGCGTTGCTTGTATTTTGCTGGAGTTGTCTGCTTAAGAATGTCATTGAAAAGCAACACTGCCTGCTTTTCTGACATGAACTCATCTTTGTCAATTTCATCATCAGAGTCATTATTATCACAACTCAGGTCATTATCATCCCCAGAATCATCAATAAGACTGCCCAGCTTGTCAAGTAGCCTGGATAACTTGTATTTTGATATAGATTGCCTTTTCATTATCTGCTTGTCTTTGCCATCCGCTGAAAAGGTATAAATGACGGACATCGCCGTGGTTGCATCAATGGTCGTCGCTCTGGATTAGTAACAAAATTTGGAAGTCTTTCTGCACTTTTAGCTGTCACTTCTTCGATTACTGGCCTTTTCTCCGAATTAGTTGCCAAATGTTTAAGCCTCTCTGTAGTTTCAGCAACTGTTTCTTCAATCATACCATCTAGTGGTGAAATAGGTACATCTTCAACAGTGACCATGTCGTCGGTTGATGGATGATTGACTGCTTCAAGTACAAATGGAGCTTCAGCTGCTTTCGTTCCTTTTCCATTTCGTGTGTTCTTTGCATTAGTGGATGGCGCCATTGTTAACACCTATTTCCTTATGAGGTAAGGCTTAGTATGTCAACAAGAGACTAGAAGTGATCTAGCTTTTAGGAGTGCGGAGTGTTGCCGATTGATTTTTACCCTCGGGAAATAATCCCTGCAGACCCGGTTCACAAGTGTAGAAACTTGTGGGGTGGCTTAATCAATCTGTCGTCCGTAGTGCGTAAGAGTGCTAGCCAGATGACTTCTAGTGAGAGAAGGTAGAGAGAGAAAGAGAAGTGAAGTCTCAGCTCTCAAAGTTGTCAGAATATCTGAACTTGTGTAAAATGACGACCCAAGGGGTCTATTTATAGTGTCAGATCTACCAGATTTGTTTGGAGACACGTGTCGAATGATGATACGTTCTGTTACATGTGCTCCGAAATTTATGCTAAATGCGGCGCTCTCTGGCCAGGGCTTACGCGCTAGGCAGCCTTAAGGGCTTACGCATGACGGAGCAGCCTGTACAGCGGAGAAGGCTAGACGGACAATCTCCACAAAACTGTTGTTTCCAGCCTTCCTGATGCTACTTTTATGCAACTATTATGCCTTTTATGTGTGTATATGATAGGATACACCATTAGGTTTCATCAAATTCCAAAGGTTTGCAGGCAGTGAATTCTTTGTAGGTGCATCCTACACGATTTCCTGTACTGCTAGATCTAAGGTTATTGTTGGTATGTAGCACAGCCTGTACTGCGGCTATGTTTGAATGTAGAAAAGTACGGAATTCCTCTTCATTCAGATTCACGGTGTGTCGAGTAGTCGGTGCCATTTCCTTCAAAATAGACAAATGGAACAAGTTAATCATACAGAATATTAAGAGTAGTTAATAGTATTTCGTAGCATAATATGAACTCATTTATAAAAGCTTTTTCTTCATATTAGCATTTTATAAGTTTAGATTCGGGTAGTACCTACCCGTTAAGTTCATACTTAGTAGCTAATATACAATTCAACTACTACAATTCTATATGAAAAACTGATTATAATAATATTTCGCGTTCAAACTTTTATACAATATTTTACAAACGTACAATACCGCTTATTTTACATAAAGCATGAAATATAGTACACAATAACTTTGATACAAGATAGTTGTGAAGATAATTCTAGCTAGTACACAAGTCGTTCAGCAAAGGCAATAAAGACACGTAATTCATACGTCCAGAAACAAGTCATGCATTCTGGTTTTACTAGGACTACTTCCCATCCTTGGTCTTGTGGAACATAACCATTATAGCCGTTGATAAGACAGCGTGTTGTAACATCGTCAAAGGGACGAGGGTTACGTAATGTCCAACAGTCCCGTAACAATCTAAAAACCTCATTTCTTACCCCAATTACCGACTCCGTTACTTGTGGGAACGTTTTGTTTAATAGATGTAGCCCGATGTTCTTGTTCTCACTTTGGTGAGAAGCGAACATTACTAACCCGTAAGCATAGCATGCTTCTTTATGTTGCATGTTAGCCGCTTTTTCTAAATCATGAAGTCCTATATTCGGATACATTGAGTCAAAATAATTTCTTAACCCGTTGCGTAAAATAGCATTTGGGTTCCCCGTAATATATGCGTCAAAGTAAACACATCGTAATTTATGGGTTTCCCAATGTGATATCCCCCATCTTTCAAACGAAAGTCTCTTATAAATCAAGACATTCTTGGAACGTTCTTCGAATGTCTTACAAACTGATTTCGCCTTAAATAGTTGTGCCGAGGAATTCTGACCGACTCTAGAAAAGATTTTATCAATCATGTCTCCGGGTAGGTCTCTTAAAATATTGGGTTGTCTATCCATTTTGTGTTTTTAAACTGTAAAATAGACAAGAGTTAGATTCATAAAACAAATTACTTATTAATACAGGCAATTTTTACATATATCATAAAGCATAAGCACACTATATTACATATATTACACCACACGAATACAACTATCTTATTCCGATTCGCTCATTTCTTCTTCTTCGGTTTTGGTTCGTTTTGCCAAGTTTCTAGGGATATATGATGTTCCCCTAATACGAGCCGTCGTTTTCCACATTGGTTTAGAAAAACCTGGTGGTGTAGAGGTTCCCGGGTCATTGTTACAACTTAAGGGCTTCGGGGGTTGACGATACATATAAAGTTCATCGGGGTTGGAATTAGATTTCTCTATTTTTATGCCCTTTCCCTTATTATTTTCTTTTGCCTTTTTAAATTCAGTTGGGGTAATTTCTATAACATCATAGGAATTCTCGTCGGAATCCGATTCATCGAAGAATTGGTAATTCTCCCAATATTTTGCTTCCTTGGCGGAAACACCATTGACCATAATTAACCTTGGTCGGTTGGTTGAGGATTTTCTTTTACTTAACCGTTTTATTATTTTCCCCACCGGTTCTATTTTCTCCTCCGGTTCCTCCTCTTCCGGTTCTGATTCTTCTTCCGGTTCCGACTCTTCTTCCGGTTCCTCTTCGGGAACTTGTGAATCAGTCCACGAATTATTCCAATTTACATTTGACTCTTCATTATTATTAGGTGAGTCAATGGGACTTGTTCTAGAGGTAGACATCTATCACATAATATCAAACGCGTTAAGAGATTAATATATCACATAATATTCACATGTTAAAAATATATAGTTTCCAACAAAATTTGTTAAGCAATCATTTTTCAAGTAAACACGGTCGAAGTCCAGACTCACTAATGCATCCTAACAAACTCGATAAGACATACTAATGCAAAATTCTGGTTCTCTAAGACCAATGCTCTGATACCAACTGAAATGTCCCGTTCTTATTGATTAAAAACGTTCCATATTAATTGATTTCGTTGCGAGGTTTTGACCTCTATATGAGACGTTTTTCAAAGACTGCATTCATTTTTAAAACAAACCATAACCTTTATTTCATAAATAAAGGTTTAAAAAGCTTTACGTAGATTATCAAATAATGATAATCTAAAATATCCTGTTTACACACGACCATTACATAATGGTTTACAATACAAATATGTTACATCGAAATCAGTTTCTTGAATGCAGTTTTTACACAATATCATACAAACATGGACTCCAAATCTTGTCCTTATTTTAGTATGCAACAGCGGAAGCTCTTAGTATTCACCTGAGAATAAACATGCTTTAAACGTCAACAAAAATGTTGGTGAGTTATAGGTTTAACCTATATATATCAAATCGTAACAATAGACCACAAGATTTCATATTTCAATACACATCCCATACATAGAGATAAAAATCATTCATATGGTGAACACCTGGTAACCGACATTAACAAGATGCATATATATAAGAATATCCCCATCATTCTGGGACACCCTTCGGATATAAATTTTGAAGTACTAAAGCATCCGGTACTTTGGATGGGGTTTGTTAGGCCCAATAGATCTATCTTTAGGATTCGCGTCAATTAGGGTGTCTGTTCCCTAGTTCTTAGATTACCAGACTTAATAAAAAGGGGCATATTTGATTTCAATTATTCAACCATAGAATGTAGTTTCACGTACTTGTGTCTATTTTGTAAATCATTTATAAAACCTGCATGTATTCTCATCCCAAAAATATTAGATTTTAAAAGTGGGACTATAACTCATTTTCATAGATTTTTACTTCGTCGGGAAGTAAGACTTGGCCACTGGTTGATTCACGAACCTATAACAATATATACATATATATCAAAGTATGTTCAAAATATATTTACAACACTTTAAATATATTTTGATGTTTTAAGTTTATTAAGTCAGCTGTCCTCGTTAGTAACCTACAACTAGTTGTCCACAGTTAGATGTACAGAAATAAATCGATAAATATTATCTTGAATCAATCCACTTCCCAGTGTATACGTATCTCAGTATTGATCACAACTCAAACTATATATATTTTGGAATCAACCTCAACCCTGTATAGCTAACTCCAACATTCACATATAGAGTGTCTATGGTTGTTCCGAAATATATATAGATGTGTCGACATGATATGTCGAAACATTGTATACGTGTCTATGGTATCTCAAGATTACATAATATACAATACAAGTTAATTAAGTTATGGTTGGAATAGATTTGTTACCAATTTTCACGTAGCTAAAATGAGAAAAATTATCCAATCTTGTTTTACCCATAACCTCTTCATTTTAAATTCGTTTTGAGTGAATCAAATTGCTATGGTTTCATATTGAACTCTATTTTATGAGTCTAAACAGAAAAAGTATAGGTTTATATTCGGAAAAATAAGTTACAAGTCGTTTTTGTAAAGGTAGTCATTTCAGTCGAAAGAACGACGTCTAGATGACCATTTTAGAAAACATACTTCCACTTTGAGTTTAACCATAATTTTTGGATATAGTTTCATGTTAATAATAAAAATCATTTTCCCAGAATAAAAACTTTTAAATCAAAGTTTATCATAGTTTTTAATTAACTAACCCAAAACAGCCCGCGGTGTTACTACGACGGCGTAAATCCGGTTTTACGGTGTTTTTCGTGTTTCCAGGTTTTAAATCATTAAGTTAGCATATCATATAGATATAGAACATGTGTTTAGTTGATTTTAAAAGTCAAGTTAGAAGGATTAACTTTTATTTGCAAACAAGTTTAGAATTAACTAAACTATGTTCTAGTGATTACAAGTTTAAACCTTCGAATAAGATAGCTTTATATGTATGAATCGAATGATGTTATGAACATCATTACTACCTCAAGTTCCTTGGATAAACCTACTGGAAATGAGAAAAATAGATCTAGCTTCAAAGGATCCTTGGATGGCTTGAAAGTTCTTGAAGCAGAATCATAACACGAAAACAATTTCAAGTAAGATTTCCACTCGAAATAAGATTGTTATAGTTATAGAAATTGAATTAAAGTTTGAATATGATTATTACCTTGTATTAGAAAGATAACCTACTGTAAGTAACAAAGGTTTCTTGATCTTGGATGATTACTTGGAATGGATTTAGAAAACTTGGAAGTAAACTTGCAATCTTGGAAGTATTCTTGATTTTATGAAACTAGAACTTTTGGAATTTATGAAGAACACTTAGAACTTGAAGATAGAACTTGAGAGAGATTAATTAGATGAAGAAAATTGAAGAATGAAAGTGTTTATAGGTGTTTTTGGTCGTTGGTGTATGGATTAGATATAAAGGATATGTAATTTTGTTTTCATGTAAATAAGTCATGAATGATTACTCATATTTTTGTAATTTTATGAGATATTTCATGCTAGTTTCCAAATGATGGTTCCCACATGTGTTAGGTGACTCACATGGGATACTAAGAGCTGATCATTGGAGTGTATATACCAATAGTACATACATCTAAAAGCTGTGTATTGTACGAGTAGAATTGTTGATGAAACTGAACGAGGATGTAATTGTAAGCATTTTTGTTAAGTAGAAGTATTTTGATAAGTGTCTTGAAGTCTTTCAAAAGTGTATGAATACATATTAAAACACTACATGTATATACATTTTAACTGAGTCGTTAAGTCATCGTTAGTCGTTACATGTAAATGTTGTTTTGAAACCTTTAGGTTAACGATCATGTTGAATGTTGTTAACCCATTGTTTATTATAACAAATGAGATGTTAAATTGTTATATTATCATGATATTATGATATATAATATATCTTAGTATGATATATATACAGTTAAATGTCGTTACAACGATAATCGTTACATATATGTCTCATTTCGAAATCATTAAGTTAATAGTCTTATTTTTACATATCTATTTCATTGTTAATATACTTAATAATATATTTAATTATCATTTAACATAATTAACCAAGTGTATCAATATCTTAATATGATTCATATGTACCTAGTAAGACGTTGTTATAATGATAATCGTTATATATATCGTTTTCGAGTTTCTTAAATTAATATTCTCATTTTTATGTATATAACTCATTGTTAAAATACCTAATGAGATACATACTTATAATAAAATCATGTTAACTATATATATAACCATATATATGTTATCGTATAGTTTTTACAAGTTTTAACGTTCGTGAATCACCGGTCAACTTGGGTGGTCAATTGTCTATATGAAACCTATTTCAATTAATCAAGTCTTAACAAGTTTGATTGCTTAACATGTTGGAAACACTTAATCATGTAAATAACAATTTCATTTAATATATATATAAACATGGAAAAGTTCGGGTCACTACAAGATCTATCGGGCCTGACAACCCCAACCGGACTGGACGACCAGTATTCAACGGTTGCACAGTACTTCGTTTCGTGACTACACTTGGTACGGTGTAGTGAGATTCCATAATAAAGGGAATATGCGACGTTGATTAAATGTTAAGTATGGTTACCAAGTGCTCAACCACTTAGAATATTTTTATTAAAATGTTTATGAATATGAAATCTTGTGGTCTATTAATATATTGAAATTATTGTTATGATAAACCTCACACCAACCTTTTGGTTGACACTTTTAAGCATGTTTATTCTCAGGTACGAATTAAGTCTTCCACTGTGCATTAGCTCTTTTTAAGGACATTACTTGGAGTCGATCATCGCAATGGGACCAAATGTTGATGACTTCATCCAGGTGGACAAGGACGGGTCGTTTCAGTTGGTATCAGAGCGTTGGTCTTAGCGAACCAGGCCTTGCATTAGTGTGTCTAGCTGATAGTTGTTTAGATGCATTAGCGGGTCTGGACTTCGACCGTGTCTGCATGTGAAAAGTTTGCTTATCATTTCATGTCGAAAATTACCTGCTTATCATTCTAAGTCTAGACACGTCCTACTGCCTTTATTGCATAGATAGTGTACCAACAAATCCATATCTTAGCGTATCTGCTAATTCATATCTTAGCATATCTATTACGATAAACTTTGCCTGATATCTCCCATAAATTTCTCCGTAATTTAAGGAATCCTGGTACTATATATATCTATGCATATTATGCATTGAGAATACCATCCAACTATCAGTTGTTGTCACTAAACGTTTCATACCAAAAATATTTTTCTGTGATCGCGAAAGATGGCCTCTACGAATCGTCTAAGTTCCTCTGACTCTGAAGACAGTGTGACGAGAGCACACCAACCAATCAACTACCGTGATTACTGGAGAAGATGGGGGTGGGTTCGCGACATACTCACCCTATGGAGAAGGAAAGAAGGTACTCCATATCATGAACCGAATCTACCACCTAACCTTGGAGTACTTGACCCGCTCACCAGCGAACCTGTTCGCAACACCGTATATACCCTTTTTGCGAGAATTTTTCGTCTTGAGACTACCATTAACAGAACTAAAGAAGATATCCGATCTCTACCTCACACTGATAACCAACCAGGGTTAGTAGAAGAAGTTAAAGAACTTCGAGCTCGAGTGCTAACCTTGGAGAATATGGTTCAAACTCACAAGCACCTGCAGCATCACCGGCACTAACAGTACCACCAACATCAGTATCACCAATACCAATAACATCACCAGCCTCAGCACCAACAGCACTAGTACCACCAACAACAACATCCGCGTCACCAGCTTCGACATCTCATTCTGTACCTCGAGTATAATCATCGTTCTACATATCGTTCTACATCGATTATCTTCACTCGACATGGCGATTACGTAATTTCTAAAGTTTTAGAGATTATGTAATCTAGTATTAACGATAAATCAAATGGGTTTAATATCTTATTGACTCATTAAATCTATGATTACATCTGAAGAAAATATATATGTATATATGTTTTCATAAAGAATGTAATTAATAATTCTTTTGTACAAACTGTTAATGGTGAAAATATTTTAACGGGTAGGTAATACCCGAGGAATATTTAGATTTCACATTAATAAGTTACACTATACATTCTTTTAAATCTGATTCAACAGTCATTTACTATCCTGTTTACATCTACAGATATACGTATCCATGCACCGCAGAATAATCATATTCATCCAATTTCATATTTGAATTTTGATTTATCAAAAAAAAAAACAAGTGGCATAATGAAGAAAACACTGGACAAAATAAAATTTGTTAGAAACAAACAAATTAACTACGAGAAAAATGTTTTTAAGAATCCACGCTAACTGTTCCTAGCTAATTATTCCTAGCTAACTGATTACATTTTATTTATCGCAATTTATTTATCGCAATTTACATTCTCGCAATTTTATTTATCGTCATTTAATTTCTGTTATTTACTTTACGCACTTTATTTATCGTCATTTAATTTTTGTTATTTATTTTTATGCACTTTAAATATCGGGACACGTATATAAGGTTTTGACATATCATATCGACGCATCTATATATATTATTTGGAATAACTATAGACACTCTATATGCAGTAATGCGGGAGTTAGCTATACAGGGTTGAGGTTGATTCTACAATAATATATATAGTTTGAGTTGTGATCGAGTCTGAGACGTATACGGGTCACGAAACGTATTAATTAATTCGAATAGTATATATTAAACTATATATGAATTATTGGACTGTTAACTGTGGACTAACGACTGTGGACTAATAATATTGGACAATTAAAATGAATTAAAATATTGATTATAACATATTAAACTAAACATTTCTTCAAGTTTGCCACTTGATTTCATTTTAAACTTCATTTGTATCTTGGCGATTACAATCTGCGTTCAAACCTTTCATAATTCTTGAAAACATCTCAATCGAGAGGATGAACCAACCGCACTTCATCTACAGAAGAAAAGATCGATGCATATAGCTATGCATCTAAAAACCCTTGAAACCTGAGTAAACGATAAACACGAATCTGTGCTTGCTCCTTTGGCGTTGATATTATCGAAAATAACTTTACCATCCCTCTTTAAAGTAGCCAATTTTGTCACAGCTCCAGCAAGTCAACTTCGACTTTTCGTTCGAAACAACCTTATCAAAATCTTGATATATCTGCGTGCTCATTTATTGATACCAGAGAACCCTTTTATATTCCACCATACTACCATCAGCGTTTAATAATCTCAAAACACAATACACCTGAAAACACCTTGAATTGATAATCGATGAACCAGATTCGTTAACTTTGAAAATGCTGACGAAGTAGCATGTTTTAGATGGTCTTGATGGCCAAGAGTTTGATGATAAAGAATGGAAAATTAGAAACACTCAATAGAAAATTTAGTATCGAAAAGCAGATTATGCGAAACTATGAAGGAAGTCGTGGAAAAATCACAAAGAATAAGTTTGACTTCAAAGAATCCAAATAATTCAAAGCCTGATGAAATCTTTAGCGAATACGTTACTTCTGACTCCAAACTCTTGAGGATAAATTTTCTTCACCATCCTTCGATATTAGAAATTCCAAGATATCATCATATCTTTCATTATAAATATCCTTCATATTTCTGAAAATATTTTCATAACTATTCTTATTTGAACTCATTAATCTCTTCGTGCTATCGGTGTTACATCATATAGAAACTGTTAGATTCTATATTCTGTAAACTTTCGAGCTTAAAATATGAATGTTATTGAAGTAATGTTGGGAACTGATGCACGAGTTAGTATAATATAATGACACTTGATCAACGTGATTATATCACAGTAAGTCATGCTGAGTTTCTAAATGGAACGTGATGATTCACAGACAATACCGTCATCATGTGCCATGTTACATAACTCTTTCGTTCTACTTAAGCTCTAAGCATATCACGAAAATATTTCCTATGATATTTCTGTTCTTCCGTAATTCCAACAAATTGTTAACAAATCGTGCTATTACATTTTCTTTCTAATTAGAAGATTTCCTTTAAAATTCCATGAATTCCGGAGATTCAAAAGTGACAACGTCAAAAGTTAAGATGAGATTTATTTTCTAGATTAACTCTTTAAGTGATAGCCTCATTCGTACGCTTCGAGAAATCAAATTGTTTTATCCTTATTACTCAACAATAATAAAACTCTACTTATCAGCTCATATTTGTCAGGAAAACATTCTTACTGTTAGCTATGAACGATCTCGATCAAATTTCGGGGACGAAATTTCTTTAACAGGTAGGTACTGTAATGACCCGTAAATTTCCGATCAAATTTAAACTTTAATCTTAATATGATTTCGACATGATAAGCAAAGTCTGTAAAGCTGAGTCTCAAATTTTTTTAACTGTTTCATATATTCAATTGACCTTCGACCATTCTTGACGATTCACGAACTATTATTTGTAAATAAAAGTGTATACATATACAAATAAATATAAATATATGTATATAGTATATTAAATATAATTACTTAATGATTGTAATACTCTTTGGATGTTTCGATTAATATTTAGAGAAGTTTAATTCGAACTTATTTGATTTTAAAATAAACGGTGATTCGAAGATGAGTTATATAATTATTAAGCTTTTATCCGCTACTGATTAACAACGCTGTACGATATAACATTTGCGTTAAAACTGTCGGCAGTTAGTATAAAATGGAGACTGTTGATTTCATTGTCATACGTTTAATGGAGTCAAGATATTTATATTTATTATTATTATATTCATTTCCTTTTCATTGTTATAATTCTAATCACTTTCGAATATATATATTGATACATTCATGTGGACACAAGTGACTTATTTGATCCGTGATTAACTTTATGAATGTGATTATTTCTGTGGCCTTACTATTTTTCCTTTTCAATTAGCACGATCTTTATTTCCATCATTAATCTATTATCAATACTATCACATATCTACATCTATATATGTAAGATTAGATAGGCTTGATGAACCCACACAAACAACTGGCATCTTCTATCATCAATCCAAATAAGTAAAACACTTATCACCCACAAACTTCAACCAACACCTCGCCACTTATGATACTTTGATTCTACAGTCACCAAAACCAAACTCAACTGATGCATCATACCCGCTATTTTCATTTCTGCTTTTACTCAATAACACTACCTTCGGTTTAATCAACAACCATCTATGATCACCCCACCTACAAACCACCACCACTTTCGCCATATTTTATTGTTCTCTGTTGCAATGAAACGCCACCAAACAACCACGTTGCCATTCATACTACTACTACTCGAAGTGACCCAAAACAACACCCATAGCCGTCACTGTGCCACTTCTAGATATATATACATAAATTTTACTTCGAATCACCTATACAACCACACCATTAAAGCCACCATCGGCTAACCACCACCTCAGACACCCTTACCACCTCTCCTTGTTCTAGGATTTTTCGATCTTCTTGCGTGAACCATCTCTAACCACCATCTTCATCATAACAATCATTCCACCACTCTCAACCATAGTAATCCACCACTGTATCCATGACTTACTTGCTAAGTGTATTTCCGTTTACTGTAGCAAACCGTACACCAAACTCCATGATCCGGCACCATCTTCAACAAACCCAACCCATCGATTGGTTGCTACGCTGCTATATTACTGATACTACTATTGTTAAACGAATGATGATGAACCGAAACCCAATACTATTCGAAAACCCTTCAGCCGCTGGTTGCTACTACTCATTTCTGAGTGATTGTTCGATCCTATTCTCCTGCTTCTTGTCTCGTTCAACCCAACCTAACACAACTTCACTGCCATAATTATTAATCAGTGGCCTCCAAGCATACTGTCCTTGTTTCAAATCAACCAACACAACAGCTATGATCTTGAACCTGCTGGTTGTAAATGATGTTATCGATTCAAAGATGTTGTTGCGTGTTCTCCTTTTCTTTTTCTCTTATTATGGCTGACAATTAATCAATTTGACAACCCACTTGATTTTATTTTATTTACATACGGTACCTTTTGTTAAAAATCCCTGCTACCCGTTACCCTACCACTTGTTGGGCCAAAAGTTTATTATTGGGGCGTACATATAATGGTGATATTGGGCCGTATTTATATCAAGTATCAAAAAGAAACCGCTAGTTGTGTCTGTTGGAATTAAAACACGGAAAAATGTGGATAATTACATGTTGATGATGCATGGTGACGAGATGAAGTAAAATGATGATATACGGTTTTATTGATAATGGTTAGGATTAGGCTTTGATTTATTTTTGGGCCAAGACCCAATTTTGATTAAGGTGTAATTGTTACCGAATATTATTATGGTATTGATATTATGAAATGGGAAACATAGATAGAGAATGATAGTCACGATTAATGATGATCACGAGTAATGATGATGATAGTCTTATGATGGATATGGAGTGGCGATTATAATGAGGAAAGAATTAGGATTATGATGTCGATTATGATTAAGGTTAGATGTTACATGATCATGATAATGATTTGATCGATATAAGATTATGATCCTGAGTTGATGATTTTAATGACGAATGGTGAAGATAGTAAATGATACCCGATTATGATTTTATGATATAAATGATGATGAGAAAACGTTTATGATATTAGATGATTAAGATTAAGATGATGATATTAGTGAGATCTCATGGTAATGATAATGGTTAAGGATGTTATCGGGTTAGCGGGATGTCGCGGGTTCAAACCCGGACTTGAGCATTTTTTTTAGGGCTACTTCTTTGAGGTAGTAATTTTACTCTATTTGTTATTTTATTATAATTATTTTTATTATAATTATTATTGTTATTACTAATAATATTATCATCCTTAAAAATATGATTTTTATCATTTATAAAAGTATGATTATTAGTAATATGATTATCATTTATATTATTATCATAATTGTTATTATTGTAATTAGTATCATCGTTAATATTAATATTAAGATTATATTTATTATTATTATTATCATTTTATTTTTATTATAATTATTATCTTAACAAACAAATGATATTTACTTAAAAATATATTTACCATAACTAGATTAATAGTACATATTATTTTCTTAAATAAAAATGTTAGCATCTATAATTATATAAAATTAATTAGGTTACACAAAAAATATATATAATAACAATTATGAATAGACCCCTTGGGTCGTCATTTTACACAATTCAGACATTCTGACAACTTTGAGAGCTGAGACTTCACCTCTCTCTTTCTCTCTCTACTTTCTCTCACTAGAAGTCACCCGGCTAGCACTTATACGCTCTGCGGATGACAGATTGATTAAGCCACCCCACAAGTTCTTACACTTGTGTACCGGGTCTGCAGGGATTATTTCCCGAGGGTAAAAATCAATCGGCAACACTCCGCCCTCCTAAAAGCTAGATCACTTCTGGTCTCTTGTTGACATACTAAGCCTTACCTCATAAGGAAATAGGTGTTAACAATGGCGCCATCCATTATTAAGACGAATCATCTCACCAATACTGATAAAAACGGCGAGGATAACGAATTCATACCCATAGAAGTGGGCATGATACATCCATGGAAAGCTGGACAACGAAGGAAGGCAGAAGTATTAGAAGATTGGGAAGAACAATTAATATCATTTCCTTCTATGTGTAACACAAACCCATCTGATGGTCCAGTAGTTATAGAAGCACGAGTTGCAAATTGCTTAATACGCAACATTTACACTGACACAGGAGCTGAAGCAGACATTATGTATGAACATTGTTTCATACAGCTACCCAAAGATGTACAAGAGAGAATGAAGGAAACATATGTGCCGTTGGCAAGTTTTACAAGTGAGCCATCGTGGTCTGAGGGAAGTATTTTGCTTGAAGTAACCTTGGGCAAGCCACCCCTAAGATGTACAGCCAACATTGAGTTCTTGGTAGTTAAAGCAAATCACAGTACAACATAATTTTGGGAAGAACTGCTTTAATGACATTTGGAGCTGTAACGTCAACTGTACATGGTATGATGAAGTTTCCAACACCAGGCGGAGTGGCAACATTATATGCAGAACCGCAGAAGTCAATTGAGTGTGCCCAAGTAACAAAGGCAGTAATTAAGCCAATCATACACGATGATGGGTCAATTTCACCAAATCTTAAATTTTCAGATCAGAAAATCATAATTGGGCATACGTTGTCCACTAAATGTAGAGAAAAATTATACAATATTTTGACAACAAATTTAGACGTTTTTGCATGGCAGCCGTCTAATATGACCGGTGTTCCAAGGGAAATTGCAGAGCATAGGCTAAATGTGAACCCCAATGTACATCCTGTTTGTCAGAAAAAGCGTGGCATGGCGCCAGAAAGAAGCAAGTTCCTTCGTGATGAGGTACGAAGTTTGGTAGATGCTGAGATTTTGCGAGAGGTCAAATATCAGACATGGGTAGCCAATCCGGTCATGGTTAGGAAGCCGGATAATTCATGGTGGATGTGTGTGGATTTCACGAATATCAATAAAGCATGTTCAAAGGACAATTATCCTTTACCTGAAATTGTTTGGAAGGTTGAATCATTAGCAGGATATCGATTCAAATGTTTTCTAGATGCAGCTAAGGGATATCATCAAATCCTGATGGCTTTAAAGGATGAAGACAAAACGGCTTTTCAAACGACGGAAGGCATATTCTGTTATATGAAAATGCCTTTTGGTTTGAAGAATGCAGGAGCAATATATCTACGACTTATTGATATGGCGTTTAAGGATCAAATTGGGCGAAACTTAGAAGCTTACGTTGATGACATTGTCATCAAAAGTCATACTGAAGAAAAGATGTTACGAGATATACAAGAAACTTTTGCATCTCTGCGAAAAATTAACATGAAATTAAATCCCAAGAAGTGCATGTTTGGTGTGGAAGAGGGAAAATTCTTAGGTCATATTGTCACAGAACGTGGAATTAAAGCTAATCCTAAGAAAATTCAAGCAATTGAAGATATGAAGTCACCAACTAGCAAGAAGGATGTTCAACGGTTACATGGATGTCTAGCAGCATTAACAAGATTCTTGTCCAGAGCAGCTGAAAAGTCACTTCCATTCATGAAGGTGTTAAAGGGCTGTCTGAATAAAAAAGATTTTATGTGGACGGCGGAAGCCGAAAATGCATTCCAAGAGATCAAGCAGTTGTTAAAAACATTACCTACGTTAACAGCACCAAAAGAGGGGGAAACCCTAATTTTATATTTAGCAGTCTCAAAGGAAGCAATAAGTTCTGTTCTAATCGCAGAAAGGAGCGGCGTGCAAATGCCCATATATTTTGTTAGCAAGGTGTTGCAGCTTAGTGAAACAAATTATCCACCACTTCACCAAATGGTTTATGCCCTTGTGCATACTGCACGACGTCTACGAAGATATTTTCAAGGTCATCCCATCTTAGTGTTGACAGATCAACCATTGAAGCAAATACTCCGGCGCCCAGAATCATCTGGCCGTTTAGCAAAATGGGCCATCGAGTTGGGGGAGTATGAAATCAATTTTGCTCCTCGAAATGCAGTTAAATGGAAAATTTTGGCAGATTTCCTCTTGGAGACAAATGAAAAAGTAGAGTATGACAACAAAATGGCACCATCA
The DNA here is from genome assembly GCF_046630445.1 of Rutidosis leptorrhynchoides. Taxonomy (NCBI): domain Eukaryota; kingdom Viridiplantae; phylum Streptophyta; class Magnoliopsida; order Asterales; family Asteraceae; genus Rutidosis; species Rutidosis leptorrhynchoides. Next base: position 310,351,568 of record NC_092333.1, on the reverse strand, counting down.
CAGCATGAGTGGGAGTTACACACTGATGGAGCATCCAGTGAAGAGGGAACAGGTGCAGGGCTAGTTTTAACAAGTCCAGACGGTGAAGAATATACTTATGCACTGAAATTCTGTTTTTATGCTTCAAACAATGAAGCAGAGTATGAGGTGTTACTCTCCGGCCTCCGCATAGCGGTGGAAATGGGCATAACAAATTTACGAGGGTATGTTGATTCTCAAATTATTGCCCAGCAGGTTAATGGAACATTCGATGCAAGGGATGCATCCATGAGGCAATATGTAAAGTTGGTGGAAGCAATTTCAAAGAAATTTGATAACCTTGAAGTCGTGCAAATCCCTCGAAATAAGAACAAAAAAGCTGATGTTTTGAGCAAGTTAGCCACGTTAACATTTGATCATTTGCAGAAATGAGTGTTCGTTGAAGAACTTAAGGAGAAATCAATACATGGAAAACCAATTATTGCAATACTTGAAGAAGCTAAGGAAACTTGGATGACTCCGTATTTGAGATATTTGCATGACGGATGGTTACCTGTTGATAAAGCGGAAGCAATAAGAATAAGAGTGACTGCACCAATGTATGAAATAGGTAGTGGCGTCCTTTATCGAAAATCATACAATGGTCCGTTGTTAAGGTGTCTAACCGATGATGAGGCGTTAAAGGTGGTCAAAGAAATGCATGAAGGAGTCTGTTCGCAACATTCCGGTTTCCGTACTGTGGCGTCACGGATCATGCGACAAGGGTATTTTTGGCCTTCACTTTATCGGGATGTTGCAGAAATCATCAAAACATGTGAGAATTGTCAGATGCATGGAATAATTCAGCGTCTTCCAAAGTATGACTTAATACCGGTATCATCCGCTTGGCCGTTCTGTAAATGGGCTATTGACATTGTGGGGCCATTCAATAGGAGCACTGGTAATGCTAAGTTCTTGGTGGTAGCAATCGATTTTTTCACGAAATGGGTTGAAGCAAAGGCTTTAGCAAAAATCACAGGAGAAAATGTCAAGAAATTTGTTTGGCATGATATTATATGCCGTTATGGGGTGCCAAATGAAATAGTTAGCAATAACGGCAAGCAATTTGCAGAAAATCCATTTCGGAGTTGGTGTGAAGAGCTGGGCATCAAACAAAATTTTACATCTGTTGCTCATCCTCAAGCGAACGGACAAGTGGAGGTTACCAACAAGGAAATTGTTGCTGGGATTAAGGCACGATTAGGTCTAAGTCAAACTGGATGGGTGGATGAATTGCCAAATGTATTGTGGGCACACCGGACGACGCTAAAGCGGAGCACGGGGGAAACACCTTTCAGTCTGGTGTATGGAACAGAGGCAGTGATACCGGCTGAGATATGTGTGCCAACGCAACGCATTATGGAATTTGATGTTGAGGTTAATTCTGACGCGTTAAGAGAGAATCTCAATTTATTGGAGGAAAGAAGGTTGATGGCCGCCATTCGGCAAGCGGATCACAAACATAAAATGGCAAAATATTATAACAAGAAAGTGCAGCATGTGCAATTTAAAGTAGGTGATTTAGTGCTACGTGATAATGAAGCAAGCAGGCAAATCAAATTTGGAAAGCTAGCCCCAAAATGGGAAGGACCTTATAAGGTCACGAAAGTAAATCAGAACGGATCCTACATTCTTGCTGCGCCTTCCGGCGAGCAATATGAAAGAGCTTGGAATGCAATGAATTTAAAGAAATTTTATGCGTAGCACTATATGCATGGACAGCTTGATCAACGGTCAAATGCATGAGATATAGTCATAAATGTAAAAATTTCTTTAAAGAATATGAATAATAGCAATTATTCTTATGGAAATATTTTTCAAATTTTAGCCGGCCAAGGATTTTTTAGCCTAGGTGTCACATAGCTGTGTGTCATCCCTACCCGCAGAAAGAAAGAGAGCCTTTCGGTGGTAGAAGTACAATCATACTCAAAATGGTTGTATCGATAGTGAGACATGTAGAACTCACTAAAAAATTGAAGCGATGAAATGAATCTACAAAAAATGTCATGACACATATACACAAAATACAAAACAAAACAGAAAACGGATCATAGTGTCCAGCAAAATATCTAAAGGTGAAAATAATTCATAACTTTTTCTCATGAATTTCATGACGGAAGGCGTATGGCGGAGAATATGTTTTTAATATTCATAACTATAATGATTGCAACGTACAATCTCAGTATCTTGAACATTTTTCATTACAATAATCTTACTAAGTTACATCATATCTTTCTAATATACATAACTAAATACAATATTAAGCGTTATGTAAAAGCAGATGTATAAAAACATAATGTTTTATTCATTCTGTGGAGTGTAATTCAATACATCATCTATTGTTACATCCGGCCTTTTACACAGATTTTCAAGATCAGAAAACTTTATATTTTCTATTGAGGCACCGGCTTCATCAGCTTCTAAAATAGCATTTTCATTAATTTTTGATGTGATTACCTCAGGAAGAGGATTTGGAAGTTCTGGTAGTTTTTTCTTCATAAAGTTGAAAAAATTTAACCGTTCAGCAGATTTTGCAAGGCGGACAAACTCACGGATTCTGTGAGATAGTGCCTGACAGTTAAAGACACGCTCTACAAGTGCAGGAATGCCAGTTATCATTCGTTTTACGTTCTCCTCTTTGGCTTTAAGCTGTTCCTTTAATATGTTATTTTCCTCAACTAATTTTTCTTTCTCCTTCACTAGTTCATCAATTTTGCTCAGATGCCGTGTTTCTCTGAAAGATAGTACTTTAACTTGCTCCTTATATTCCACCCTCTGACTGTTGCAATTTTCATAATGCCTCTTCATTGTCTCGTATTCCCTCTTCATCTCTGTGGCTATTCGTTCAGCCTTGGTTACTTTCTCCTTTTCAGCAGATAGCTCCTTATTTGTAGTGACTTCACTGTTTTGCAAATCAGATAGGCGTTGAAGGTCATTCAAACCAGAAGCAATGTTCAGAATAATGCTTTGTGCCTTAACTTTCTTGGCATCTACATCAGATAAGTTGCTAAAAAATTGCGCTAGTGAAGGGCACACCATGGCATTCAGAAAAGTCATGAAATCTTCATACGAATGTGGTGGTCCTTTTAAAAGAGGAGAGAGCATGTTTGTGTCAAGATTGGGAAGCGTAATTTGTTGTTGAGAAGAACTAGGGCCAGCTCCCTATTGAGCAGATGACGAAGGAATTTGACCAGTTCTTCTCCTCTTGGCGGAAGGCGGAAGAGTTGCTAAGATAGTGTCTTGATGTGATGCACTAGCTGTTGGAGATAAAGGAAAATTGTTACTTATAAAAGAGTTCCAATATGCTTCACAACATTTCAAAGGTGGCATAAAATATAAGGAAGGGTTTGGATTATAAAATCCACCAGTACTGGGTATGTAAGAAAACAAGTACAGGTTTTGGTATAGAATTTTGCATAATTCAGTGTTGTCATTTTCATTACCCGAGGTACGATGTTCTCTAGAGGCAATCCGATTCATACCTATGTCTTCTTCTTCTTCTTCTTCTTCTTCTTCATCTTCCTCCTCCCTCACTTCATCTGTTTTGTAGTGACCCGAACTTTTCCATGTTTATATATATTAATTGAGATTGATATTTACATGATTAAATGTTTCCAACATGTTAAGCAATCAAACTTGTTAAGACTTTATTAATTGAAATAGGTTTCATATAGGCAATTGACCACCCAAGTTGACCGGTGATTCACGAACGTTAAAACTTGCAAAAACTATATGATGACATATATATGGTTATATATATAGTTAACATTATATTATGATAATTAAACATATCATTAAGTATATTAACAATGAACTACATATGTAAAAACAAGACTACTAACTTAATGATTTTGAAACGAGACATATATGTAACGATTATCGTTGTAACGACATTTAATGTATATATATCATATTAAGAGATATTCGTACATCATAATATCATGATAATATAATAATTTAAAATCTCTTTTGATATTATAAACATTGGGTTAACAACATTTAACAAGATCGTTAACCTAAAGGTTTCAAAACAACCTTTACATGTAACGACTAACGATGACTTAACGACTCAGTTAAAATGTATATACATGTAGTGTTTTAATATGTATTTATACACTTTTGAAAGACTTCAATACACTTATCAAAATACTTCTACTTAACAAAAATGCTTACAATTACATCCTCGTTCAGTTTCATCAACAATTCTACTCGTATGCACCCGTATTCGTACTCGTACAATACACAGCTTTTAGATGTATGTACTATTGGTATATACACTCCAATGATCAGATCTTAGCAGCCCATGTGAGTCACCTAATACATGTGGGAACCATCATTTGGCAACTAGCATGAAATATCTCATAAAATTACAAAAATATGAGTAATCATTCATGACTTATTTACATGAAAACAAAATTACATATCCTTTATATCTAATCCATACACCAACGACCAAAAACACCTACAAACACTTTCATTCTTCAATTTTCTTCATCTAATTGATCTCTCTCAAGTTCTATCTTCAAGTTCTAACTGTTCTTCATAAATTCCAAAAGTTCTAGTTTCATAAAATCAAGAATACTTTCAAGTTTGCTAGCTCACTTCCAATCTTGTAAGGTGATCATCCAACCTCAAGAAATCTTTGTTTCTTACAGTAGGTTATCATTCTAATACAAGGTAATAATCATATTCAAACTTTGGTTCAATTTCTATAACTATAACAATCTTATTTCAAGTGATGATCTTACTTGAACTTGTTTTCGTGTCATGATTCTGCTTCAAGAACTTCGAGCCATCCAAGGATCCATTGAAGCTAGATCCATTTTTCTCTTTTCCAGTAGGTTTATCCAAGGAAATTAAGGTAGTAATGATGTTCATAACATCATTCGATTCATACATATAAAGCTATCTTATTCGAAGGTTTAAACTTGTAATCACTAGAACATAGTTTAGTTAATTCTAAACTTGTTCGCAAACAAAAGTTAATCCTTCTAACTTGACTTTTAAAATCAACTAAACACATGTTCTATATCTATATGATATGCTAACTTAATGATTTAAAACCTGGAAACACGAAAAACACCGTAAAACCGGATTTACGCCGTCGTAGTAACACCGCGGGCTGTTTTGGGTTAGTTAATTAAAAACTATGATAAACTTTGATTTAAAAGTTGTTATTCTGAGAAAATGATTTTTATTATGAACATGAAACTATATCAAAAAATTATGGTTAAACTCAAAGTGGAAGTATGTTTTCTAAAATGGTCATCTAGAAGTCGTTCTTTCGACTGAAATGACTACCTTTACAAAAATGACTTGTAACTTATTTTTACGACTATAAACCTATACATTTTCTATTTATATTCATAAAATAGAGTTCAATATGAAACCATAGCAATTTGATTCACTCAAAACGGATTTAAAATGAAGAAGTTATGGGTAAAACAAGATTGGATAATTTTTCTCATTTTAGCTACGTGAAAATTGGTAACAAATCTATTCCAACCATAACTTAATCAACTTGTATTGTATATTATGTAATCTTGAGATACCATAGACACGTATACAATGTTTCGACCTATCATGTCGACACATCTATATATATTTCGGAACAACCATAGACACTCTATATGTGAATGTTGGAGTTAGCTATACAGGGTTGAGGTTGATTCCAAAATATATATAGTTTAAGTTGGGATCAATACTGAGATAATTATATACTGGGTCGTGGATTGATTCAAGATAATATTTATCGATTTATTTCTGTACATCTAACTGTGGACAACTAGTTGTAGGTTACTAACGAGGACAGCTGACTTAATAAACTTAAAACATCAAAATATATTAAAAGTGTTGTAAATATATTTTGAACATACTTTGATATATATGTATATATTGTTATAGGTTCGTGAATCAACCAGTAGCCAAGTCTTACTTCCCGACGAAGTAAAAATCTGTGAAAGTGAGTTATAGTCCCGCTTTTAAAATCTAATATTTTTGGGATGAGAATACATGCAGGTTTTATAAATGATTTACAAAATAGACACAAGTACGTGAAACTACATTCTATGGTTGAATTATCGAAATCGAATATGCCCCTTTTTATTAAGTCTGGTAATCTAAGAATTAGGGAACAGACACCCTAATTGACGCGAATCCTAAAGATAGATCTATTGGGCCTAACAAACCCCATCCAAAGTACCGGATGCTTTAGTACTTCGAAATTTATATCATATCTGAAGGGTGTCCCGGAATGATGGGGATATTCTTATATATGCATCTTGTTAATGTCGGTTACCAGGTGTTCACCATATGAATGATTTTTATCTCTATGTATGGGATGTGTATTGAAATATGAAATCTTGTGGTCTATGATAATCTACGTAAAGCTTTTTAAACCTTTATTGATGAAATAAAGGTTATGGTTTGTTTTAAAATGAATGCAGTCTTTGAAAAACGTCTCATATAGAGGTCAAAACCTCGCAACGAAATCAATTAATATGGAACGTTTTTAATCAATAAGAACGGGACATTTCAGTTGGTATCCGAGCGTTGGTCTTAGAGAACCAGAATTTTGCATTAGTGTGTCTTATCGAGTTTGTTAGGATGCATTAGTGAGTCTGGACTTCGACCGTGTTTACTTGAAAAATGATTGCTTAACAAATTTTGTTGGAAACTATATATTTTTAACATGTGAATATTATGTGATATATTAATCTCTTAACGCGTTTGATATTATGTGATAGATGTCTACCTCTAGAACAAGTCCCATTGACTCACCTAATAATAATGAAGAGTCAAATGTAAATTGGAATGATTCGTGGACTGATTCACAAGTTCCCGAAGAGGAACCGGAAGAAGAGTCGGAACCGGAAGAAGAATCGGAACCGGAAGAAGAATCGGAACCGGATGAAGAAATAGAACCGGTGGGGGAAATAATAAAACAGTTAAGTAAAAGAAAATCCTCAACCAACCGACCAAGGTTAATTATGGTCAATGGTGTTTCCGCCAAGGAAGCAAAATATTAGGAGGATTACCAATTCTCCGATGAATCGGATTCCGACGTGAATTCCGATGATGTTATAGAAATTACCCCAACTGAATTTAAAAAGGCAAAAGAAAATAATAAGGGAAAGGGCATAAAAATAGATAAATCTAATTCCAACCCCGATGAACTTTATATGTATCGTCAACCCCCGAAGTCCTTAAGTTGTAACAATGACCCGGGAACCTCTAAACCACCAGGTTTTTCTAAACCAATGTGGATCACGACGGCTCGTATTAGGGGAACATCATATATCCCTAGAAACTTGGCAAAACGAACCAAAACCGAAGAAGAAGAAACAAGCGAGTCGGAATAAGATAGTTGTATTCGTGTGGTGTAATATATGTAATATAGTGTGCTTATGCTTTATGATATATGTAAAAATTGCTTGTATTAATAAGTATTTTTTTTATGAATCTAACTCTTGTCTATTTTACAGTATAAAAACACAAAATGGATAGACAACCCAATATTTTAAGAGACCTACCCGGAGACATGATTGATGAAATCTTGTCTAGAGTCGGTCAGAATTCTTCGGCACAACTATTTAAGGCGAGATCAGTTTGTAAGACATTCGAAGAACGTTCCAAGAATGCCTTGGTTTATAAAAGGCTTTCGTTCAAAAGATGGGGGATATCACATTGGAAAATCCATAAGTTACGATGTGTTTACTTTGACGCATATATTGCGGGGAACCCAAATGCTATTTTACGCAATGGGTTAAGAAATTATTTTGACTCAATATATCCGAATATTGGACTTCGTGATTTAGAAAAAGTGGCTAACATGCAACATAAAGAAGCATGTTATGCTTACGGATTAGTAATGTTTGCTTCTCACCAAAGTGAGAACAAGAACATCGGGCTACAACTATTAAACAAAACGTTCCCACAAGTGATGGAGTCGGTAATTGGGGTAAGAAATGAGGTTTTTATATTGTTACGGGACTGTTGGACATTACGTAACCCTCGTCCCTTTGACGACGTTACAACACGCTGTCTTATCAACGGCCATAACGGTTATGTTCCACAAGACCAAGGATGGGAAGTAATCCTAGTAAAACCAGAATGCATGACTTGTTTCTGGACGTATGAATTACGTGTCTTTATTGCCTTTGCTGAACGACTTGTGTACTAGCTAGAATTATCTTCACAACCATCTTGTATCAAATTTATTGTGTGCTATATTTCATGCTATATGTAAAATAAGCGGTATTGTAAGTTTGTAAAATATTGTGTAAAAGTTTGAACGCGAAATATTATTATAATTAGTTTTTCATATAGAATTGTAGTAGTTGAATTGTATATTAGCTACTAAGTATGAACTTAACGGGTAGGTACTACCCGAATTTAAACTTATAAAACGATAATATGAAGAAAAAGCTTTTATAAATGAGTTCATATTATGCTACGAAATACTATTAACTACTCTTAATATTCTGTATGATTAACTTGTTCCATTTAACTATTTTGAAGGAAATGGCACCGACTACTCGACACACCGTGAATATGAATGAAGAGGAATTCCGTACTTTTCTAGCTTCAAACATAACCGCAGTACAGGCTGCGCTACATACCAACAATAACCTTGGATCTAGCAGTACATGAAATCGTGTAGGATGCACCTACAAAGAATTCACTGCCTGCAAACCTTTGGAATTTGATGGAACCGAAGGACCGATTGGATTGAAATGGTGGACCGAGAAGGTTGAATCGGTGTTTGCCATAAGTAAGTGTACTGAAGAGGACAAAGTGAAGTACGCTATGCATACCTTCACAGGTTCTGCGTTAACATGGTGGAATACCTATCTAGAGCAAGTGGGACAAGATGATGCGTACGCACTACCGTGGTCAGCATTCAAGCACTTGATGAACGAGAAGTACCGTCCCAGAACCGAGGTCAATAAGATCAAGACAGAACTTAGAGGGTTACGAACCCAAGGATTTGATATTACCAAGTACGAAAGACGATTCACAGAATTGTGCCTATTGTGTCCGGGAGCATTCGAAGATGAGGAAGAGAAGATCGACGCGTTTGTGAAAGGATTACCGGAAAGAATCCAAGAAGATATAAGTTCACACGAGCCCGCCTCCATACAACAGGCATGTAGAATGGCTCACAAACTAGTGAACCAGATTGAAGAAAGAATTAAAGAACAGACTGCTGAAGAGGCCAATGTGAAGCAAGTTAAAATAAAGTGGGAGGAAAACGGTGATAAGAATCACCAATACAACAACAACAACAATTACAACAATAATCGCAACAATTATCCCAACAATCGCAACATCAATCGCAACTACAACAAACGGCCCAACAACAACAACAACAACAGTAACTACAACAATCATCCCAATAACAATAATAACCGCAACAACAACAACAATTAGAAGCAGCTATGCCAAAGGTGTGAAAAGTATCACTCGGGGTTCTGCACCAAATTTTGCAACAAGTGTAAAAGAAATGGTCATAGCGCGGTGAAGTGTGAGGTCTACGGACCAGGGGTTAATAGAACAAAAGGAACAAATGGTGTCGGAACGAGTAATGGCGGAGCAAGTAGTGTCGGAGCAAGTTATGCCAATGTAGTTTGTTATAAATGTGGAAAACCGGGCCACATTATTAGAAATTGCCCGAACCAGGAGAACACGAATGGACAAGGCCGCGGAAGAGTTTTCAATATTAATGCGGCAGAGGCACAGGAAGACCCAGAGCTTGTTACGGGTACGTTTCTTATTGACAATAAATCTGCTTACGTTTTATTTGATTCGGGTGCGGATAGAAGCTATATGAGTAGAGATTTTTGTGCTAAATTAAGTTGTCCATTGACGCCTTTGGATAGTAAATTTTTACTCGAATTAGCAAATGGTAAATTAATTTCAGCAGATAATATATGTCGGAATCGAGAAATTAAACTGGTTAGCGAAACATTTAAGATTGATTTAATACCAGTAGAGTTAGGGAGTTTTGATGTGATAATCGGTATGGACTGGTTGAAAGAAGTGAAAGCAGAGATCGTTTGTTACAAAAATGCAATTCGCATTATACGAGAAAAAGGAAAACCCTTAATGGTGTACGGAGAAAAGGGCAACACGAAGCTACATCTTATTAGTAATTTGAAGGCACAAAAACTAATAAGAAAAGGTTGCTATGCTGTTCTAGCACACGTCGAGAAAGTACAAACTGAAGAAAAGAGCATCAATGATGTTCCCATTGCAAAAGAATTTCCCGATGTATTTCCGAAAGAATTACCGGGATTACCCCCACATCGATCCGTTGAATTTCAAATAGATCTTGTACCGGGAGCTGCACCAATAGCTCGTGCTCCTTACAGACTCGCACCCAGCGAGATGAAAGAACTGCAAAGCCAATTACAAGAACTTTTAGAGCGTGGTTTCATTCGACTAAGCACATCACCGTGGGGAGCTCCTGTTTTGTTTGTCAAGAAGAAAGATGGTACATTCAGGTTGTGTATCGACTACCGAGAGTTGAACAAACTTACCATCAAGAACCGTAACCCACTACCGAGAATCGACGACTTATTTGATCAACTACAAGGCTCGTCTGTTTATTCAAAGATTGACTTACGTTCCGGGTATCATCTGAAATGTCCCGTTCTTATTGACTAAAAACGTTCCATATTAATTGATTTGGTTGCGAGGTTTTGACCTCTATATGAGACGTTTTTCAAAGACTGCATTCATTTTTAAAACAAACCATAACCTTTATTTCATAGATAAAGGTTTTAAAAAGCTTTACGTAGATTATCAAATAATGATAATCTAAAATATCCTGTTTACACACGACCATTACATAATGGTTTACAATACAAATATGTTACAACAAAATAAGTTTCTTGAATGCAGTTTTTATACAATATCATACAAGCATGGACTCCAAATCTCGTCCTTATTTAAGTATGCGACAGCGGAAGCTCTTAATAATCACCTGAGAATAAACATGCTTAAAACGTCAACAAAAATGTTGGTGAGTTATAGGTTTAACCTATATATATCAAATCATAATAATAAACCACAAGATTTCATATTTCAATACTCATCCCATACATAGAGATAAAAATCATTCATATGGTGAACACCTGGTAACCGACATTAACAAGATGCATATATAAGAATATCCCCATCATTCCGGGACACCCTTCGGATATGATATAAATTTCGAAGTACTAAAGCATCCAGTACTTTGGATGGGGTTTGTTATGAAATGTCCCGTTCTTATTGATTAAAAACGTTCCATATTAATTGATTTCGTTGCGAGGTTTTGACCTCTATATGAGACATTTTTCAAAGACTGCATTCATTTTTAAAACAAACCATAACCTTTATTTCATAGATAAAGGTTTTAAAAAGCTTTACGTAGATTATCAAATAATGATAATCTAAAATATCCTGTTTACACGCGACCATTACATAATGGTTTACAATACAAATATGTTACAACAAAATAAGTTTCTTGAATGCAGTTTTTACACAATATCATACAAGCATGGACTCCAAATCTCGTCCTTATTTAAGTATGCGACAGCGGAAGCTCTTAATAATCACCTGAGAATAAACATGCTTAAAACGTCAACAAAAATGTTGGTGAGTTATAGGTTTAACCTATATATATCAAATCATAATAATAGACCACAAGATTTCATATTTCAATACACATCCCATACATAGAGATAAAAATCATTCATATGGTGAACACCTGGTAACCGACATTAACAAGATGCATATATAAGAATATCCCCATCATTCCGGGACACCCTTCGGATATGATATAAATTTCGAAGTACTAAAGCATCCGGTACTTTGGATGGGGCTTGTTGGGCCCGATAGATCTATCTTTAGGATTCGCATCAATTAGGGTGTCTGTTCCCTAATTCTTAGATTACCAGACTTAATAAAAAGGGGCATATTCGATTTCGATAATTCAACCATAGAATGTAGTTTCACGTACTTGTGTCTATTTTGTAAATCATTTATAAAACCTGCATGTATTCTCATCCCAAAAATATTAGATTTTAAAAGTGGGACTATAACTCACTTTCACAGATTTTTACTTCGTCGGGAAGTAAGATTTGGCCACTGGTTGATTCACGAACCTATAACAATATATACATATATATCAAAGTATGTTCAAAATATATTTACAACACTTTTAATATATTTTGATGTTTTAAGTTTATTAAGTCAGCTGTCCTCGTTAGTAACCTACAACTAGTTGTCCACAGTTAGATGTACAGAAATAAATCGATAAATATTATCTTGAATCAATCCACGACCCAGTGTATACGTATCTCAGTATTGATCACAACTCAAACTATATATATTTTGGAATCAACCTCAACCCTGTATAGCTAACTCCAACATTCACATATAGAGTGTCTATGGTTGTTCCGAAATATATATAGATGTGTCGACATGATAGGTCGAAACATTGTATACGTGTCTATGGTATCTCAAGATTACATAATATACAATACAAGTTGATTAAGTTATGGTTGGAATAGATTTGTTATCAATTTTCACGTAGCTAAAATGAGAAAAATTATCCAATCTTGTTTTACCCATAACTTCTTCATTTTAAATCCGTTTTGAGTGAATCAAATTGCTATGGTTTCATATTGAACTCTATTTTATGAATCTAAACAGAAAAGTATAGGTTTATAGTCGGAAAAATAAGTTACAAGTCGTTTTTGTAAAGGTAGTCATTTCAGTCGAAAGAACGACGTCTAGATGACCATTTTAGAAAACATACTTCCACTTTGAGTTTAGCCATAATTTTTGGATATAGTTTCATGTTCATAATAAAAATCATTTTATCAGAATAACAACTTTTAAATCAAAGTTTATCATAGTTTTTAATTAACTAACCCAAAACAGCCCGCGGTGTTACTACGACGGCGTAAATCCGGTTTTACGGTGTTTTTCGTGTTTCCAGGTTTTAAATCATTAAGTTAGCATATCATATAGATATAGAACATGTGTTTAGTTGATTTTAAAAGTCAAGTTAGAAGGATTAACTTTTGTTTGCGAACAAGTTTAGAATTAACTAAACTATGTTCTAGTGATTACAAGTTTAAACCTTCGAATAAGATAGCTTTATATGTATGAATCGAATGATGTTATGAACATCATTACTACCTTAATTTCCTTGGATAAACCTACTGGAAAAGAAAAAAATGGATCTAGCTTCAATGGATCCTTGGATGGCTCGAAGTTCTTGAAGCAGAATCATGACACGAAAACAAGTTCAAGTAAGATCATCACTTGAAATAAGATTGTTATAGTTATAGAAATTGAACCAAAGTTTGAATATGATTATTACCTTGTATTAGAATGATAACCTACTGTAAGAAACAAAGATTTCTTGAGGTTGGATGATCACCTTACAAGATTGGAAGTGAGCTAGCAAACTTGAAAGTATTCTTGATTTTATGAAACTAGAACTTTTGGAATTTATGAAGAACACTTAGAACTTGAAGATAGAACTTGAGAGAGATCAATTAGATGAAGAAAATTGAAGAATGAAAGTGTTTGTAGGTGTTTTTGGTCGTTGGTGTATGGATTAGATATAAAGGATATGTAATTTTGTTTTCATGTAAATAAGTCATGAATGATTACTCATATTTTTGTAATTTTATGAGATATTTCATGCTAGTTGCCAAATGATGGTTCCCACATGTGTTAGGTGACTCACATGGGCTGCTAAGAGCTGATCATTGGAGTGTATATACCAATAGTACATACATCTAAAAGCTGTGTATTGTACGAGTACGAATACGGGTGCATACGAGTAGAATTGTTGATGAAACTGAACGAGGATGTAATTGTAAGCATTTTTGTTAAGTAGAAGTATTTTGATAAGTGTATTGAAGTCTTTCAAAAGTGTATAAATACATATTAAAACACTACATGTATATACATTTTAACTGAGTCGTTAAGTCATCGTTAGTCGTTACATGTAAGTGTTGTTTTGAAACCTTTAGGTTAACGATCTTGTTAAATGTTGTTAACCCAATGTTTATAATATCAAATGAGATTTTAAATTATTATATTATCATGATATTATCATGTATGAATATCTCTTAATATGATATATATACATTAAATGTCTTTACAACGATAATCGTTACATATATGTCTCGTTTAAAAATCATTAAGTTAGTAGTCTTGTTTTTACATATGTAGTTCATTGTTAATATACTTTATGATATGTTTTCTTATCATAGTATCATGTTAACTATATATATATCCATATATATGTCATCATATAGTTTTTACAAGTTTTAACGTTCGTGAATCACCGATCAACTTGGGTGGTCAATTGTCTATATGAAACATATTTCAATTAATCAAGTCTTAATAAGTTTGATTGCTTAACATGTTGGAAACATTTAATCATGTAAATATCAATCTCAATTAATATATATAAACATGGAAAAGTTCGGGTCACTACAGTACCTACCCGTTAAATAAATTTCGTCCCGAAATTTTAAGCTGTTGAAGGTGTTGACGAATCTTCTGGAAATAGATGCGGGTATTTCTTCTTCATCTGATCTTCACGCTCCCAGGTGAACTCGGGTCCTCTACGAGCATTCCATCGAACCTTAACAATTGGTATCTTGTTTTGCTTAAGTCTTTTAACCTCACGATCCATTATTTCGACGGGTTCTTCGATGAATTGAAGTTTTTCGTTGATTTGGATTTCATCTAACGGAATAGTGAGATCTTCTTTAGCAAAACATTTCTTTAAATTCGAGACGTGGAAAGTGTTATGTACAGCCGCGAGTTGTTGAGGTAACTCAAGTCGGTAAGCTACTGGTCCGACACGATCAATAATCTTGAATGGTCCAATATACCTTGGATTTAATTTCCCTCGTTTACCAAATCGAACAACGCCTTTCCAAGGTGCAACTTTAAGCATGACCATCTCTCCAATTTCAAATTCTATATCTTTTCTTTTAATGTCAGCGTAGCTCTTTTGTCGACTTTGGGCGGTTTTCAACCGTTGTTGAATTTGGATGATCTTCTCGGTAGTTTCTTGTATAATCTCCGGACCCGTAATCTGTCTATCCCCCACTTCACTCCAACAAATCGGAGACCTGCATTTTCTACCATAAAGTGCTTCAAACGGCGCCATCTTAATGCTTGAATGGTAGCTGTTGTTGTAGGAAAATTCTGCTAATGGTAGATGTCGATCCCAACTGTTTCCGAAATCAATAACACATGCTCGTAGCATGTCTTCAAGCGTTTGTATCGTCCTTTCACTCTGCCCATCAGTTTGTGGATGATAGGCAGTACTCATGTCTAGACGAGTTCCTAATGCTTGCTGTAATGTCTGCCAGAATCTTGAAATAAATCTGCCATCCCTATCAGAGATAATAGAGATTGGTATTCCATGTCTGGAGACGACTTCCTTCAAATACAGTCGTGCTAACTTCTCCATCTTGTCATCTTCTCTTATTGGCAGGAAGTGTGCTGATTTGGTGAGACGATCAACTATTACCCAAATAGTATCAAAACCACTTGCAGTCCTTGGCAATTTAGTGATGAAATCCATGGTAATGTTTTCCCATTTCCATTCCGGTATTTCGGGTTGTTGAAGTAGACCTGATGGTTTCTGATGCTCAGCTTTGACCTTAGAACACGTCAAACATTCTCCTACATATTTAGCAACATCGGCTTTCATACCCGGCCACCAAAAATGTTTCTTGAGATCCTTGTACATCTTCCCCGTTCCAGGATGTATTGAGTATCTGGTTTTATGAGCTTCTCTAAGTACCATTTCTCTCATATCTCCAAATTTTGGTACCCAAATCCTTTCAGCCCTATACCGGGTTCCGTCTTCCCGAATATTAAGATGCTTCTCCGATCCTTTGGGTATTTCATCCTTTAAATTTCCCTCTTTTAAAACTCCTTGTTGCGCCTCCTTTATTTGAGTAGTAAGGTTATTATGAATCATTATATTCATAGATTTTACTCGAATGGGTTCTCTGTCCTTCCTGCTCAAGGCATCGGCTACCACATTTGCCTTCCCCGGGTGGTAACGAATCTCAAAGTCGTAATCATTCAATAACTCAATCCACCTACGCTGCGTCATATTCAGTTGTTTCTGATTAAATATGTGTTGAAGACTTTTGTGGTCGGTATATATAATACTTTTGACCCCATATAAGTAGTGCCTCCAAGTCTTTAATGCAAAAACAACCGCGCCTAATTCCAAATCATGCGTCGTATAATTTTGTTCGTGAATCTTCAATTGTCTAGACGCATAAGCAATCACCTTCGTTCGTTGCATTAATACACAACCGAGACCTTGCTTTGATGCATCACAATAAATCACAAAATCATCATTCCCTTCAGGCAATGACAATATAGGTGCCGTAGTTAGCTTTTTCTTCAATAACTGAAACGCTTTCTCTTGTTCATCATTCCATTCAAATTTCTTCCCTTTATGCGTTAATGCAGTCAAGGGTTTTGCTATTCTGGAAAAGTCTTGGATGAACCTTCTGTAGTAACCAGCTAGTCCTAAAAACTGGCGTATGTGTTTCGGAGTTTTCGGGGTTTCCCACTTTTCAACAGTTTCTATCTTTGCCGGATCCACCTTAATACCTTCTTTGTTCACTATGTGACCGAGGAATTGAACTTCTTCCAACCAAAATGCACACTTTGAAAACTTAGCGTACAATTCTTCCTTCCTCAATACTTCTAACACCTTTCTCAAATGTTCACCGTGTTCTTGGTCATTCTTTGAGTAAATAAGTATGTCATCAATGAAAACAATGACAAACTTGTCAAGGTATGGTCCACACACTCGGTTCATAAGGTCCATGAACACAGCTGGTGCATTAGTTAAACCAAACGGCATGACCATAAACTCGTAATGACCGTAACGTGTTCTGAAAGCAGTCTTTGGAATATCATCTTCTTTCACCCGCATTTGATGATACCCGGAACGTAAGTCAATCTTTGAATAAACAGACGAGCCTTGTAGTTGATCAAATAAGTCGTCGATTCTCGGTAGTGGGTAGCGGTTCTTGATGGTAAGTTTGTTCAACTCTCGGTAGTCGATACACAACCTGAATGTACCATCTTTCTTCTTGACAAACAAAACAGGAGCTCCCCACGGTGATGTGCTTGGTCGAATGAAACCACGCTCTAAAAGTTCTTGTAATTGGCTTTGCAGTTCTTTCATCTTGCTGGGTGCGAGTCTGTAAGGAGCACAAGCTATTGGTGCAGCTCCTGGTACAAGATCTATTTGAAATTCAACGGATCGATGTGGGGGTAATCCCGGTAATTCTTTCGGAAATACATCGGGAAATTCTTTTGCAATGGGAACATCATTGATGCTCTTTTCTTCAGTTTGTACTTTCTCGACGTGTGCTAGAACAGCATAGCAACCTTTTCTTATTAGTTTTTGTGCCTTCAAATTACTAATAAGATGTAGCTTCGTGTTGCCCTTTTCTCCGTACACCATTAAGGGTTTTCCTTTTTCTCGTATAATGCGAATTGTATTTTTGTAACAAACGATCTCTGCTTTCACCTCTTTCAACCAGTCCATACCGATTATCACATCAAAACTCCCTAACTCTACTGGTATCAAATCAATCTTAAATGTTTCGCTAACCAGTTTAATTTCTCGATTCCGACATATATTATCTGCTGAAATTAATTTACCATTTGCTAATTCGAGTAAAAATTTACTATCCAAAGGCGTCAATGGACAACTTAATTTAGCACAAAAATCTCTACTCATATAGCTTCTATCCGCACCCGAATCAAATAAAACGTAAGCAGATTTATTGTCAATAAGAAACGTACCCGTAACAAGCTCCGGGTCTTCCTGTGCCTCTGCCGCATTAATATTGAAAACTCTTCCGCGGCCTTGTCCATTCGTGTTCTCCTGGTTCGGGCAATTTCTAATAATGTGGCCCGGTTTTCCACATTTATAACAAACTACATTGGCATAACTTGCTCCGACACTACTTGCTCCGCCATTACTCGTTCCGACACCATTTGTTCCTTTCGTTCTATTAACCCCTGGTCCGTAGACCTCACACTTCACCGCGCTATGACCATTTCTTTTACACTTGTTGCAAAATTTGGTGCAGAACCCCGAGTGATACTTTTCACACCTTTGGCATAGCTGCTTCTGATTGTTGTTGCTGTTGCGGTTATTATTGTTGTTGGGATGATTGTTGTAGTTGCTGTTGTTGTTGTTGTTGGGCCGTTTGTTGTAGTTGCGATTGTTGGGATAATTGTTGCGATTATTGTTGTAATTGCTGTTGTTGCTGTATTGGCGATTCTTATCACCGTTTTCCTCCCACTTTCTTTTGACTTGCTTCACATTGGCCTCTTCAGCAGTCTGTTCTTTAATTCTTTCTTCAATCTGGTTCACTAGTTTGTGAGCCATTCTACATGCCTGTTGTATGGAGGCGGGCTCGTGTGAACTTATATCTTCTTGGATTCTTTCCGGTAATCCTTTCACAAACGCGTCGATCTTCTCTTCCTCATCTTCGAACGCTCCCGGACACAATAGGCACAATTCTGTGAATCGTCTTTCGTACGTGGTAATATCAAATCCTTGGGTTCGTAACCCTCTAAGTTCTGTCTTGAGCTTATTGACCTCGGTTCTGGGACGGTACTTCTCGTTCATCAAGTGCTTGAATGCTGACCACGGTAGTGCGTACGCATCATCTTGTCCCACTTGCTCTAGATAGGTATTCCACCATGTTAACGCAGAACCTGTGAAGGTATGCGTAGCGTACTTCACTTTGTCCTCTTCAGTACACTTACTTATGGCAAACACCGATTCAACCTTCTCGGTCCACCGTTTCAATCCGATCGGTCCTTTGGTTCCATCAAATTCCAAAGGTTTGCAGGCAGTGAATTCTTTGTAGGTGCATCCTACACGATTTCCTGTACTGCTAGATCCAATGTTATTGTTGGTATGTAGCTCAGCCTGTACTGCGGCTATGTTTGAAGCTAGAAAAGTACGGAATTCCTCTTCATTCATATTCACGGTGTGTCGAGTAGTCGGTGCCATTTCCTTCAAAATAGTTAAATGGAACAAGTTAATCATACAGAATATTAAGAGTAGTTAATAGTATTTCGTAGCATAATATGAACTCATTTATAAAAGCTTTTTCTTCATATTAGCGTTTTATAAGTTTAAATTCGGGTAGTACCTACCCGTTAAGTTCATACTTAGTAGCTAATATACAATTCAACTACTACAATTCTATATGAAAAACTGATTATAATAATATTTCGCGTTCAAACTTTTACACAATATTTTACAAACTTACAATACCGCTTATTTTACATAAAGCATGAAATATTGCACACAATAACTTTGATACAAGATAGTTGTGAAGATAATTCTAGCTAGTACACAAGTCGTTCAGCAAAGGCAATAAAGACACGTAATTCATACGTCCAGAAACAAGTCATGCATTCTGGTTTTACTAGGACTACTTCCCATCCTTGGTCTTGTGGAACATAACCGTTATGGCCGTTGATAATACAGCGTGTTGTAACGTCGTCAAAGGGACGAGGGTTACGTAATGTCCAACAGTCCCGTAACAATCTAAAAACCTCATTTCTTACCCCAATTACCGACTCCGTCACTTGTGGAAACGATTTGTTTAATAGTTGTAGCCCGATGTTCTTGTTCTCACTTTGGTGAGAAGCGAACATTACTAATCCGTAAGCATAACATGCTTCTTTATGTTGCATGTTAGCCGCTTTTTCTAAATCACGAAGTCCAATATTCGGATATATTGAGTCAAAATAATTTCTTAACCCGTTGCGTAAAATAGCATTTGGGTTCCCCGCAATATATGCGTCAAAGTAAACACATCGTAACTTATGGGTTTCCCAATGTGATATCCCCCATCTTTCAAACGAAAGTCTCTTATAAACCAAGACATTCTTGGAACGTTCTTCGAATGTCTTACAAACTGATCTCGCCTTAAATAGTTGTGCCGAAGAATTCTGGCCGACTCTAGACAAGATTTCATCAATCATGTCTCCGGGTAGGTCTCTTAAAATATTGGGTTGTCTATCCATTTTGTGTTTTTAAACTGTAAAATAGACAAGAGTTAGATTCATAAAAAAAATACTTATTAATACAAGCAATTTTTACATATATCATAAAGCATAAGAACACTATATTACATATATTACACCACACGAATACAACTATCTTATTCCGACTCGCTCGTTTCTTCTTCTTCGGTTTTTGTTCATTTTGCCAAGTTTCTAGGGATATATGATGTTCCCCTAATACGAGCCATCGTTGTCCACATTGGTTTAGAAAAACCTGGTGGTTTAGAGGTTCCCGGGTCATTGTTACAACTTAAGAACTTCGGGGGTTGACGATACATATAAAGTTCATCGGGGTTGGAATTAGATTTCTCTATTTTTATGCCCTTTCCCTTATTATTTTCTTTTGCCTTTTTAAATTCAGTTGGGGTAATTTCTATAACATCATCGGAATTCTCGTCGGAATCCGATTCATCGGAGAATTGGTAATCCTCCCAATATTTTGCTTCCTTGGCGGAAACACCATTGACCATAATTAACTTTGGTCGGTTGGTTGAGAATTTTCTTTTACTTAACCGTTTTATTATTTCCCCCACCGGTTCTATTTCTTCATCCGGTTCCGATTCTTCTTCCGGTTCCGATTCTTCTTCCGGTTCCGACTCTTCTTCCGGTTCCTCTTCGGGAACTTGTGAATCAGTCCACAAATCATTCCAATTTACATTTGACTCTTCATTATTATTAGGTGAGTCAATGGAACTTGTTCTAGAGGTAGACATCTATCACATAATATCAAACACGTTAAGAGATTAATATATCACATAATATTCATATGTTAAAAATATATAGTTTCCAACAAAAATGTTAAGCAATCATTTTTAAAGAAAACACGGTCGAAGTCCAGACTCACTAATGCATCCTAACAAACTCGATAAGACACACTAATGCAAATTTTCTGGTTCTCTAAGACCAACGCTCTGATACCAACTGAAATGTCCCGTTCTTATTGATTAAAAACGTTCCATATTAATTGATTTCGTTGCGAGGTTTTGACCTCTATATGAGACATTTTTCAAAGACTGCATTCATTTTTAAAACAAACCATAACCTTTATTTCATAGATAAAGGTTTTAAAAAGCTTTACGTAGATTATCAAATAATGATAATCTAAAATATCCTATTTACACGCGACCATTACATAATGGTTTACAATACAAATATGTTACAACAAAATAAGTTTCTTGAATGCAGTTTTTACACAATATCATACAAGCATGGACTCCAAATCTCGTCCTTATTTAAGTATGCGACAGCGGAAGCTCTTAATAATCACCTGAGAATAAACATGCTTAAAACGTCAACAAAAATGTTGGTGAGTTATAGGTTTAACCTATATATATCAAATCATAATAATAGACCACAAGATTTCATATTTCAATACACATCCCATACATAGAGATAAAAATCATTCATATGGTGAACACCTGGTAACCGACATTAACAAGATGCATATATAAGAATATCCCCATCATTCCGGGACACCCTTCGGATATGATATAAATTTCGAAGTACTAAAGCATCCGGTACTTTGGATGGGGCTTGTTGGGCCCGATAGATCTATCTTTAGGATTCGCGTCAATTAGGGTGTCTGTTCCCTAATTCTTAGATTACCAGACTTAATAAAAAGGGGCATATTCGATTTCGATAATTCAACCATAGAATGTAGTTTCACGTACTTGTGTCTATTTTGTAAATCATTTATAAAACCTGCATGTATTCTCATCCCAAAAATATTAGATTTTAAAAGTGGGACTATAACTCACTTTCACAGATTTTTACTTCGTCGGGAAGTAAGATTTGGCCACTGGTTGATTCACGAACCTATAACAATATATACATATATATCAAAGTATGTTCAAAATATATTTACAACACTTTTAATATATTTTGATGTTTTAAGTTTATTAAGTCAGCTGTCCTCGTTAGTAACCTACAACTAGTTGTCCACAGTTAGATGTACAGAAATAAATCGATAAATATTATCTTGAATCAATCCACGACCCAGTGTATACGTATCTCAGTATTGATCACAACTCAAACTATATATATTTTGGAATCAACCTCAACCCTGTATAGCTAACTCCAACATTCACATATAGAGTGTCTATGGTTGTTCCGAAATATATATAGATGTGTCGACATGATAGGTCGAAACATTGTATACGTGTCTATGGTATCTCAAGATTACATAATATACAATACAAGTTGATTAAGTTATGGTTGGAATAGATTTGTTATCAATTTTCACGTAGCTAAAATGAGAAAAATTATCCAATCTTGTTTTACCCATAACTTCTTCATTTTAAATCCGTTTTGAGTGAATCAAATTGCTATGGTTTCATATTGAACTCTATTTTATGAATCTAAACAGAAAAGTATAGGTTTATAGTCGGAAAAATAAGTTACAAGTCGTTTTTGTAAAGGTAGTCATTTCAGTCGAAAGAACGACGTCTAGATGACCATTTTAGAAAACATACTTCCACTTTGAGTTTAACCATAATTTTTGGATATAGTTTCATGTTCATAATAAAAATCATTTTCTCAGAATAACAACTTTTAAATCAAAGTTTATCATAGTTTTTAATTAACTAACCCAAAACAGCCCGCGGTGTTACTACGACGGCGTAAATCCGGTTTTACGGTGTTTTTCTTGTTTCCAGGTTTTAAATCATTAAGTTAGCATATCATATAGATATAGAACATGTGTTTAGTTGATTTTAAAAGTCAAGTTAGAAGGATTAACTTTTGTTTGCGAACAAGTTTAGAATTAACTAAACTATGTTCTAGTGATTACAAGTTTAAACCTTCGAATAAGATAGCTTTATATGTATGAATCGAATGATGTTATGAACATCATTACTACCTTAATTTCCTTGGATAAACCTACTGGAAAATAGAAAAATGGATCTAGCTTCAATGGATCCTTGGATGGCTCGAAGTTCTTGAAGCAGAATCATGACACGAAAACAAGTTCAAGTAAGATCATCACTTGAAATAAGATTGTTATAGTTATAGAAATTGAACCAAAGTTTGAATATGATTATTACCTTGTATTAGAATGATAACCTACTGTAAGAAACAAAGATTTCTTGAGGTTGGATGATCACCTTACAAGATTGGAAGTGAGCTAGCAAACTTGAAAGTATTCTTGATTTTATGAAACTAGAACTTTTGGAATTTATGAAGAACACTTAGAACTTGAAGATAGAACTTGAGAGAGATCAATTAGATGAAGAAAATTGAAGAATGAAAGTGTTTGTAGGTGTTTTTGGTCGTTGGTGTATGGATTAGATATAAAGGATATGTAATTTTGTTTTCATGTAAATAAGTCATGAATGATTACTCATATTTTTGTAATTTTATGAGATATTTCATGCTAGTTGCCAAATGATGGTTCCCACATGTGTTAGGTGACTCACATGGGCTGCTAAGAGCTGATCATTGGAGTGTATATACCAATAGTACATACATCTAAAAGCTGTGTATTGTACGAGTACGAATACGGGTGCATACGAGTAGAATTGTTGATGAAACTGAACGAGGATGTAATTGTAAGCATTTTTGTTAAGTAGAAGTATTTTGATAAGTGTATTGAAGTCTTTCAAAAGTGTATAAATACATATTAAAACACTACATGTATATACATTTTAACTGAGTCGTTAAGTCATCGTTAGTCGTTACATGTAAGTGTTGTTTTGAAACCTTTAGGTTAACGATCTTGTTAAATGTTGTTAACCCAATGTTTATAATATCAAATGAGATTTTAAATTATTATATTATCATGATATTATCATGTATGAATATCTCTTAATATGATATATATACATTAAATGTCTTTACAACGATAATCGTTACATATAT
The DNA here is from genome assembly GCF_046630445.1 of Rutidosis leptorrhynchoides. Taxonomy (NCBI): domain Eukaryota; kingdom Viridiplantae; phylum Streptophyta; class Magnoliopsida; order Asterales; family Asteraceae; genus Rutidosis; species Rutidosis leptorrhynchoides. The sequence continues at coordinate 310,327,532 of NC_092333.1, read as the reverse complement.
GTCTCGTTTAAAAATCATTAAGTTAGTAGTCTTGTTTTTACATATGTAGTTCATTGTTAATATACTTTATGATATGTTTTCTTATCATAGTATCATGTTAACTATATATATATCCATATATATGTCATCATATAGTTTTTACAAGTTTTAACATTCGTGAATCACCGATCAACTTGGGTGGTCAATTGTCTATATGAAACATATTTCAATTAATCAAGTCTTAATAAGTTTGATTGCTTAACATGTTGGAAACATTTAATCATGTAAATATCAATCTCAATTAATATATATAAACATGGAAAAGTTCGGGTCACTACATGTTAGGCCCAATAGATCTATCTTTAGGATTCGCGTCAATTAGGGTGTCTGTTCCCTAATTCATAGATTACCAGACTTAATAAAAAGGGGCATATTCGATTTCGATAATTCAACCATAGAATGTAGTTTCACGTACTTGTGTCTATTTTGTAAATCATTTATAAAACCTGCATGTATTCTCATCCCAAAAATATTAGATTTTAAAAGTGGGACTATAACTCACTTTCACAGATTTTTACTTCATCGGGAAGTAAGACTTGGCCACTGGTTGATTCACGAACCTATAACAATATATACATATATATCAAAGTATGTTCAAAATATATTTACAACACTTTTAATATATTTTGATGTTTTAAGTTTATTAAGTCAGCTGTCCTCGTTAGTAACCTACAACTAGTTGTCCACAGTTAGATGTACAGAAATAAATCGATAAATATTATCTTGAATCAATCCACGACCCAGTGTATACGTATCTCAGTATTGATCACAACTCAAACTATATATATTTTGGAATCAACCTCAACCCTGTATAGCTAACTCCAACATTCACATATAGAGTGTTTATGGTTGTTCCGAAATATATATAGATGTGTTGACATGATAGGTCGAAACATTGTATACGTGTCTATGGTATCTCAAGATTACATAATATACAATACAAGTTGATTAAGTTATGGTTGGAATAGATTTGTTACCAATTTTCACGTAGCTAAAATGAGAAAAATTATCCAATCTTGTTTTACCCATAACTTCTTCATTTTAAATCCGTTTTGAGTGAATCAAATTGCTATGGTTTCATATTGAACTCTATTTTATGAATCTAAACAGAAAAGTATAGGTTTATAGTCGGAAAAATAAGTTACAAGTCGTTTTTGTAAAGGTAGTAATTTCAGTCGAAAGAACGACGTCTAGATGACCATTTTAGAAAACATACTTCCACTTTAAGTTTAATCATAATTTTTGGATATAGTTTCATGTTCATAATAAAAATCATTTTCTCAGAATAACAACTTTAAAATCAAAGTTTATCATAGTTTTTAATTAACTAACCCAAAACAGCCCGCGGTGTTACTACGACGGCGTAAATCCGGTTTTACGGTGTTTTTCGTGTTTCCAGGTTTTAAATCATTAAGTTAGCATATCATATAGATATAGAACATGTGTTTAGTTGATTTTAAAAGTCAAGTTAGAAGGATTAACTTTTGTTTGCGAACAAGTTTAGAATTAACTAAACTATGTTCTAGTGATTACAAATTTAAACCTTCGAATAAGATAACTTTATATGTATGAATCGAATGATGTTATGAACATCATTACTACCTTAAGTTCCTTGGATAAACCTACTGGAAAAGAGAAAAATGGATCTAGCTTCAATGGATCCTTGGATGGCTCGAAGTTCTTGAAGCAGAATCATGACACGAAAACAAGTTCAAGTAAGATCATCACTTGAAATAAGATTGTTATAGGTATAGAAATTGAACCAAAGTTTGAATATGATTATTACCTTGTATTAGAATGATAACCTACTGTAAGAAACAAAGATTTCTTGAGGTTGGATGATCACCTTACAAGATTGGAAGTGAGCTAGCAAACTTGAAAGTATTCTTGATTTTATGAAACTAGAACTTTTGGAATTTATGAAGAACACTTAGAACTTGAAGATAGAACTTGAGAGAGATCAATTAGAAGAAGAAAATTGAAGAATGAAAGTGTTTGTAGGTGTTTTTGGTCGTTGGTGTATGGATTAGATATAAAGGATATGTAATTTTGTTTTCATGTAAATAAGTCATGAATGATTACTCATATTTTTGTAATTTTATGAGATATTTCATGCTAGTTGCCAAATGATGGTTCCCACATGTGTTAGGTGACTCACATGGGCTGCTAAGAGCTGATCATTGGAGTGTATATACCAATAGTACATACATCTAAAAGCTGTGTATTGTACGAGTACGAATACGGGTGCATACGAGTAGAATTGTTGATGAAACTGAACGAGGATGTAATTGTAAGCATTTTTGTTAAGTAGAAGTATTTTGATAAGTGTATTAAAGTCTTTTAAAAGTGTATAAATACATATTAAAACACTACATGTATATACATTTTAACTGAGTCGTTAAGTCATCGTTAGTCGTTACATGTAAATGTTGTTTTGAAACCTTTAGGTTAACGATCTTGTTGAATGTTGTTAACCCATTGTTTATTATAACAAATGAGATATTAAATTGTTATATTATCATGATATTATGATATATAATATATCTCAGTATGATGTATATACAGTTAAATGTCGTTACAACGATAATCGTTACATATATGTCTCGTTTCGAAATCATTAAGTTAGTAGTCTTATTTTTACATATGTATTTCATTGTTAATACACTTAATAATATATTTACTTATCATTTAACATAATTAACCAAGTGTATCAATATCTTAATATGATTCATATGTACCTAGTAAGACGTTGTTATAACGATAATCGTTATATATATCGTTTTCGAGTTTCTTAAATTAATAGTCTCATTTTTATGTATATAACTCATTGTTAAAATACCTAATGAGATACATACTTATAATAAAAACATGTTAACTATATATATAACCATATATATGTCATCGTATAGTTTTTACAAGTTTTAACGTTCGTGAATCACCGGTCAACTTGGGTGGTCAATTGTCTATATGAAACATATTTCAATTAATCAAGTCTTAACAAGTTTGATTGCTTAACATGTTGGAAACATTTAATCATGTAAATATCAATCTCAATTAATATATATAAACATGGAAAAGTTCGGGTCACTACAGTACCTACCCGTTAAATAAATTTCGTCCCGAAATATTAAGCTGTTGAAGGTGTTGACGAATCTTCTGGAAATAGATGCGGGTATTTCTTCTTCATCTGATCTTCACGCTCCTAGGTGAACTCGGGTCCTCTACGAGCATTCCATTGAACCTTAACAATTGGTATCTTGTTTTGCTTAAGTCTTTTAACCTCACGATCCATTATTTCGACGGGTTCTTCGATGAATTGAAGTTTTTCGTTGATTTGGATTTCATCTAACGGAATAGTGAGATCTTCTTTAGCAAAACATTTCTTTAAATTCGAGACGTGGAAAGTGTTATGTACAGCCGCGAGTTGTTGAGGTAACTCAAGTCGGTAAGCTACTGGTCCGACACGATCAATAATCTTGAATGGTCCAATATACCTTGGATTTAATTTCCCTCGTTTACCAAATCGAACAACGCCTTTCCAAGGTGCAACTTTAAGCATGACCATCTCTCCAATTTCAAATTCTATATCTTTTCTTTTAATGTCAGCGTAGCTCTTTTGTCGACTTTGGGCGGTTTTCAACCGTTGTTGAATTTGGATGATATTCTCGGTAGTTTCTTGTATAATCTCCGGACCCGTAATCTGTCTATCCCCCACTTCACTCCAACAAATCGGAGACCTGCACTTTCTACCATAAAGTGCTTCAAACGGCGCCATCTCAATGCTTGAATGGTAGCTGTTGTTGTAGGAAAATTCTGCTAACGGTAGATGTCAATCCCAACTGTTTCCGAAATCAATAACACATGCTCGTAGCATGTCTTCAAGCGTTTGTATCATCCTTTCGCTCTGCCCATCAGTTTGTGGATGATAGGCAGTACTCATGTTTAGACGAGTTCCTAATTCTTGCTGTAATGTCTGCCAGAATCTTGAAATAAATCTGCCATCCCTATCAGAGATAATAGAGATTGGTATTCCATGTCTGGAGACGACTTCCTTCAAATACAGTCGTGCTAACTTCTCCATCTTGTCATCTTCTCTTATTGGCAGGAAGTGTGCTGATTTGGTGAGACGATCAACTATTAACCAAATAGTATCAAAACCACTTGCAGTCCTTGGCAATTTAGTGATGAAATCCATGGTAATGTTTTCCTATTTCCATTCCGAGATTTCGGGTTGTTGAAGTAGACCTGATGGTTTCTGATGCTCAGCTTTGACCTTTGAACACGTCAAACATTCTCCTACGTATTTAGCAACATCGGCTTTCATACCTGGCCACCAAAAATGTTTCTTGAGATCCTTGTACATCTTCCCCGTTCCAGGATGTATTGAGTATCTGGTTTTATGAGCTTCTCTAAGTACCATTTCTCTCATATCTCCAAATTTTGGTACCCAAATCCTTTCAGCCCTATACCGGGTTCCGTCTTCCCGAATATTAAGATGCTTCTCCGATCCTTTGGGTATTTCATCTTTTAAATTTCCCTCTTTTAAAACTCCTTGTTGCGCCTCCTTTATTTGAGTAGTAAGGTTATTATGAATCATTATATTCATAGATTTTACTCGAATGGGTTCTCTGTCCTTCCTGCTCAAGGCATCGGCTACCACATTTGCCTTTCCCGGGTGGTAACGAATCTCAAAGTCATAATCATTCAATAATTCAATCCACCTCCGCTGCCTCATATTCAGTTGTTTCTGATTAAATATGTGTTGAAGACTTTTGTGGTCGGTATATATAATACTTTTGACCCCATATAAGTAGTGCCTCCAAGTCTTTAATGCAAAAACAACCGCGCCTAATTCCAAATCATGCGTCGTATAATTTTGTTCGTGAATCTTCAATTGTCTAGACGCATAAGCAATCACCTTCGTTCGTTGCATTAATACACAACCGAGACCTTGCTTTGATGCATCACAATAAATCACAAAATCATCATTCCCTTCAGGCAATGACAATATAGGTGCCGTAGTTAGCTTTTTCTTCAATAACTGAAATGCTTTCTCTTGTTCATCATTCCATTCAAATTTCTTCCCTTTATGCGTTAATGCAGTCAAGGGTTTTGCTATTCTGGAAAAGTCTTGGATGAACCTTCTGTAGTAACCAGCTAGTCCTAAAAACTGGCGTATGTGTTTCGGAGTTTTCGGGGTTTCCCACTTTTCAACAGTTTCTATCTTTGCCGGATCCACCTTAATACCTTCTTTGTTCACTATGTGACCGAGGAATTGAACTTCTTCCAACCAAAATGCACACTTTGAAAACTTAGCGTACAAATCTTCCTTCCTCAATACTTCTAACACCTTTCTCAAATGTTCACCGTGTTCTTGGTCATTCTTTGAGTAAATAAGTATGTCATCAATGAAAACAATGACAAACTTGTCAAGGTATGGTCCACACACTCGGTTCATAAGGTCCATGAACACAGCTGGTGCATTAGTTAAACCAAACGGCATGACCATAAACTCGTAATGACCGTAACGTGTTCTGAAAGCAGTCTTTGGAATATCATCTTCTTTCACCCGCATTTGATGATACCCGGAACGTAAGTCAATCTTTGAATAAACAGACGAGCCTTGTAGTTGATCAAATAAGTCATCGATTCTCGGTAGTGGGTAGCGGTTCTTGATGGTAAGTTTGTTCAACTCTCGGTAGTCGATACACAACCTGAATGTACCATCTTTCTTCTTGACAAACAAAACAGGAGCTCCCCACGGTGATGTGCTTGGTCGAATGAAACCACGCTCTAAAAGTTCTTGTAATTGGCTTTGTAGTTCTTTCATCTCACTGGGTGCGAGTCTGTAAGGAGCACGAGCTATTGGTGCAGCTCCTGGTACAAGATCTATTTGAAATTCAACGGATCGATGTGGGGGTAATCCCGGTAATTCTTTCGGAAATACATCAGGAAATTCTTTTGCGACAGGAACATCATTGATGCTCTTTTCTTCAGTTTGTACTTTCTCGACGCGTGCTAGAACAGCATAGCAACCTTTTCTTATTAGTTTTTGTGCCTTCAAATTACTAATAAGATGTAGCTTCGTGTTGCCCTTTTCTCCGTACACCATTAAGGGTTTTCCTTTTTCTCGTATAATGCGAATTGCATTTTTGTAACAAACGATCTCCGCTTTCACTTCTTTCAACCAGTCCATACCGATTATCACATCAAAACTCCCTAACTCTACTGGTATCAAATCAATCTTAAATGTTTCGCTAACCAGTTTAATTTCTCGATTCCGACATATATTATCTACTGAAATTAATTTACCATTTGCTAATTCGAGTAAAAATTTACCATCCAAAGGCGTCAATGGACAACTTAATTTAGCACAAAAATCTCTACTCATATAGCTTCTATCCGCACCCGAATCAAATAAAACGTAAGCAGATTTATTGTCAATAAGAAACGTACCCGTAACAAGCTCCGGGTCTTCCTGTGCCTCTGCCGCATTAATATTGAAAACTCTTCCACGGCCTTGTCCATTCGTGTTCTCCTGGTTCGGGCAATTTCTAATAATGTGGCCCGGTTTTCCACATTTATAACAAACTACATTGGCATAACTTGCTCCGACACTACTTGCTCCGCCATTACTCGTTCCGACACCATTTGTTCCTTTCGTTCTATTAACCCCTGGTCCGTAGACTCACACTTCGCCGCGCTATGACCATTTCTTTTACACTTGTTGCAAAATTTGGTGCAGAACCCCGAGTGATTCTTTTCACACCTTTGGCATAGCTGCTTCTGATTGTTGTTGTTGTTGCGGTTATTATTGTTGTTAGGATGATTGTTGTAGTTGTTGTTGTTGTTGTTGTTGTTGGGCCATTTGTTGTAGTTGCGATTGATGTTGCGATTGTTGGGATAATTTTTGCGATTATTGTTGTAATTGCTGTTGTTGTTGTATTGGTGATTCTTATCACCGTTTTCCTCCCACTTTCTTTTGACTTGCTTCACATTGGCCTCTTCAGCAGTCTATTCTTTAATTCTTTCTTCAATTTGGTTCACGAGTTTGTGAGCCATTCTACATGCCTGTTGTATGGAGGCGGGCTCGTGTGAACTTATATCTTCTTGGATTCTTTCCGGTAATCCTTTCACAAACGCGTCGATCTTCTCTTCCTCATCTTCGAATGCTCCCGGACACAATAGGCACAATTCTGTGAATCGTCTTTCGTACGTGGTAATATCAAATCCTTGGGTTCGTAACCCTCTAAGTTTTGTCTTGAACTTATTGACCTCGGTTCTGGGACGGTACTTCTCGTTCATCAAGTGCTTGAATGCTGACCACGGTAGTGCGTACGCATCGTCTTGTCCCACTTGCTCTAGATAGGTATTCCACCATGTTAACGCAGAACCTGTGAAGGTATGCGTAGCGTACTTTACTTTGTCCTCTTCAGTACACTTACTTATGGCAAACACCGATTCGACCTTCTCGGTCCACCGTTTCAATCCGATCGGTCCTTCGGTTCCATCAAATTCCAAAGGTTTGCAGGCAGTGAATTCTTTGTAGGTGCATCCTACACGATTTCCTGTACTGCTAGATCCAAGGTTATTGTTGGTATGTAGCGCAGCCTGTACTGCGGCTATGTTTGAAGCTAGAAAAGTACGGAATTCCTCTTCATTCATATTCACGGTGTGTCGAGTAGTCGGTGCCATTTCCTTCAAAATAGTTAAATGGAACAAGTTAATCATACATAATATTAAGAGTAGTTAATAGTATTTCGTAGCATAATATGAACTCATTTATAAAAGCTTTTTCTTCATATTAGCGTTTTATAAGTTTAAATTCGGGTAGTACCTACCCGTTAAGTTCATACTTAGTAGCTAATATACAATTCAACTACTACAATTCTATATGAAAAACTGATTATAATAATATTTCGCGTTCAAACTTTTATACAATATTTTACAAACTTACAATACCGCTTATTTTACATAAAGCATGAAATATAGCACACAATAACTTTGATACAAGATAGTTGTGAAGATAATTCTAGCTAGTACACAAGTCTTTCAGCTTAGGCAATAAAGACACGTAATTCATACGTCCAGAAACAAGTCATGCATTCTGGTTTTACTAGGACTACTTCCCATCCTTGGTCTTGTGCAACATAACCGTTATGGCCGTTGATAAGACAGCGTGTTGTAACGTCGTCAAAGGGACGAGGGTTACGTAATGTCCAACAGTCCCGTAATAATCTAAAAACCTCATTTCTTACCCCAATTACCGACTCCGTCACTTGTGGAAACGTTTTGTTTAATAGTTGTAGCCCGATGTTCTTGTTCTCACTTTGGTGAGAAGCGAACATTACTAATCCGTAAGCATAACATGCTTCTTTATGTTGCATGTTAGCCGCTTTTTCTAAATCACGAAGTCCAATATTCGGATATATTGAGTCAAAATAATTTCTTAACCCGTTGCGTAAAATAGCATTTGGGTTCCCCGCAATATATGCGTCAAAGTAAACACATCGTAACTTATGGGTTTCCCAATGTGATATCCCCCATCTTTCAAACGAAAGTCTCTTATAAACCAAGACATTCTTGGAACGTTCTTCGAATGTCTTACAAACTGATCTCGCCTTAAATAGTTGTGCCGAGGAATTCTGGCCGACTCTAGACAAGATTTCATCAATCATGTCTCCGGGTAGGTCTCTTAAAATATTGGGTTGTCTATCCATTTTGTGTTTTTAAACTGTAAAATAGACAAGAGTTAGATTCATAAAAAAATACTTATTAATACAAGCAATTTTTACATATATCATAAAGCATAAGAACACTATATTACATATATTACACCACACGAATACAACTATCTTATTCCGACTCGCTCGTTTCTTCTTCTTCGGTTTTGGTTCGTTTTGCCAAGTTTCTAGGGATATATGATGTTCCCCTAATATGAGCCGTCGTTGTCCACATTGGTTTAGAAAAACCTGGTGGTTTAGAGGTTCCCGGGTCATTGTTACAACTTCAGGACTTCGGGCGTTGACGATACATATAAAGTTCATCGGGGTTGGAATTAGATTTCTCTATTTTTATGCCCTTTCCCTTATTATTTTCTTTTGCCTTTTTAAATTCAGTTGGGGTAATTTCTATAACATCATCGGAATTCTCGTCGGAATCCGATTCATCGGAGAATTGGTAATCCTCCCAATATTTTGCTTCCTTGGCGGAAACACCATTGACCATAATTAACCTTGGTCGGTTGGTTGAGGATTTTCTTTTACTTAACCGTTTTATTATTTCCCCCACCGGTTCTATTTCTTCATTCGGTTCCGATTCTTCTTCCGGTTCCGATTCTTCTTCCGGTTCCGACTCTTCTTCCGGTTCCTCTTCGGGAACTTGTGAATCAGTCCACAAATCATTCCAATTTACATTTGACTCTTCATTATTATTAGGTGAGTCAATGGGACTTGTTCTAGAGGTAGACATCTATCACATAATATCAAACGAGTTAAGAGATTAATATATCACATAATATTCACATGTTAAAAATATATAGTTTCCAACAAAATTTGTTAAGCAATCATTTTTCAAGTAAACACGGTCGAAGTCCAGACTCACTAATGCATCCTAACAAACTCGATAAGACACACTAATGCAAAATTCTGGTTCTCTAAGACCAACGCTCGGATACCAACTGAAATGTCCCGTTCTTATTGACTAAAAACGTTCCATATTAATTGATTTCGTTGCGAGGTTTTGACCTCTATATGAGACGTTTTTCAAAGACTGCATTCATTTTTAAAACAAACCATAACCTTTATTTCATAGATAAAGGTTTTAAAAAGCTTTACGTAGATTATCAAATATTGATAATCTAAAATATCCTGTTTACACACGACCATTACATAATGGTTTACAATACAAATATGTTACAACAAAATAAGTTTCTTGAATGCAGTTTTTATACAATATCATACAAGCATGGACTCCAAATCTCGTCCTTATTTAAGTATGCGACAGCGGAAGCTCTTAATAATCACCTGAGAATAAACATGCTTAAAACGTCAACAAAAATGTTGGTGAGTTATAGGTTTAACCTATATATATCAAATCATAATAATAGACCACAAGATTTCATATTTCAATACACATCCCATACATAGAGATAAAAATCATTCATATGGTGAACACCTGGTAACCGACATTAACAAGATACATATATAAGAATATCCCCATCATTCCGGGACACCCTTCGGATATGATATAAATTTCGAAGTACTAAAGCATCCAGTACTTTGGATGGGGTTTGTTAGGCCCAATAGATCTATCTTTAGGATTCGCGTCAATTAGGGTGTCTGTTCCCTAATTCATAGATTACCAGACTTAATAAAAAGGGGCATATTCGATTTCGATAATTCAACCATAGAATGTAGTTTCACGTACTTGTGTCTATTTTGTAAATCATTTATAAAACCTGCATGTATTCTCATCCCAAAAATATTAGATTTTAAAAGTGGGACTATAACTTACTTTCACAGATTTTTACTTCGTCGGGAAGTAAGACTTGGCCACTGGTTGATTCACGAACCTATAACAATATATACATATATATCAAAGTATGTTCAAAATATATTTACAACACTTTTAATATATTTTGATGTTTTAAGTTTATTAAGTCAGCTGTCCTCGTTAGTAACCTACAACTAGTTGTCCACAGTTAGATGTACAGAAATAAATCGATAAATATTATCTTGAATCAATCCACGACCCAGTGTATACGTATCTCAGTATTGATCACAACTCAAACTATATATATTTTGGAATCAACCTCAACCCTGTATAGCTAACTCCAACATTCACATATAGAGTGTCTATGGTTGTTCCGAAATATATATAGATGTGTCGACATGATAGGTCGAAACATTGTATACGTGTCTATGGTATCTCAAGATTACATAATATACAATACAAGTTGATTAAGTTATGGTTGGAATAGATTTGTTACCAATTTTCACGTAGCTAAAATGAGAAAAATTATCCAATCTTGTTTTACCCATAACTTCTTCATTTTAAATCCGTTTTGAGTGAATCAAATTGCTATGGTTTCATATTGAACTCTATTTTATGAATCTAAAAAGAAAAGTATAGGTTTATAGTCGGAAAAATAAGTTACAAGTCGTTTTTGTAAAGGTAGTCATTTCAGTCGAAAGAACGACGTCTAGATGACCATTTTAGAAAACATACTTCCACTTTAAGTTTAATCATAATTTTTGGATATAGTTTCATGTTCATAATAAAAATCATTTTCTCAGAATAACAACTTTAAAATCAAAGTTTATCATAGTTTTTAATTAACTAACCCAAAACAGCCCGCGATGTTACTACGACGGCGTAAATCCGGTTTTACGGTGTTTTTCGTGTTTCCAGGTTTTAAATCATTAAGTTAGCATATCATATAGATATAGAACATGTGTTTAGTTGATTTTAAAAGTCAAGTTAGAAGGATTAACTTTTGTTTGCGAACAAGTTTAGAATTAACTAAACTATGTTCTAGTGATTACAAATTTAAACCTTCGAATAAGATAGCTTTATATGTATGAATCGAATGATGTTATGAACATCATGTCATAACCCGTCCTTAACCATAAGAACGCGTTAGATAACGTATGATTTCATTGCGAGGTATTGACCTCTATATGAGACATTTTTGAAAGAAAACTGCATATATTATACATTACAAACCATAACCATTATTTTTGTTACAAGCTTAAGACAATAAAAAGAAGATTAACGTTTAGCGATAATCTTCGACTTACAAACTTTACAAATGATGACAACAACACGGTTTCTAGCATATTTTACAATACAACATCTCGGATATGCAGTTTTATTTTTGACACAAACATGCGTACGCAAGATCCTGGTTAGATCCAACATGATGCAGCGGAAGCTTTAGAAATCACCTGAGAATAGACATGTTTTAAAAAGGTCAACATAAAGTTGGTGAGATATATGTTTAATGCCGGCAGCAATATATATATAGACCACAAGATTTCGTATATAAACAGTTTAATAAAAATATTCTAAGTGGTTGAGCACTTGGTAACCATACTTAACATTTTCACGTCGCATATTCCCTTTAATATGAAATCTTACTACACCGTACCAAGTGTAGTCACAAAACGAAGTACTGTGCAACCGTTGAATACTGGTCGTCCAGTCCGGTTGGGGTTGTCAGGCCCGATAGATCTATCAACAGGATTCGCGTTTACAATACCGCTGTAAATATTAGTTACCAAGCTACAGGGAAGTATGCCAGTGGTACAACTCAACGTAGAACATATTTTTCAGTTACTTGTGTCCATATCGTAAAACATAAAATACATGTATTCTCATCCCGAAATATTTAGAGTTTAAAAGTGGGACTATATACTCACCCTTGTCTTGATGATATATATATTTTGACTCGGTCTTCCGGTTGATATCACGAACCTATCCATATATAATATATCAATATGTTTTCATTTTAAAACAAACGTTATATATATATATATACTTGTTATACTTTTAATATTTTGAATATTTCCTTAGTCCGTAGTTAGCATTCCGATGTTAGTAATTCAATTTTAATGGTTCATTTTTAGATGTTTAATATACCCGCAATAAACAAAACCCCCAACGAAATAAATAAAACCCCATCGTATATGTATTGGTCGAGATTAATCTTGACCCAAGGTACCGGTGTTGTCAAATGACGTATTGCGTACATAAAGTACCGGTGTTGTCAAATGACGTATTGCGTACAAACATGGGATCTTATGATTAATCTTCTCGTGTTGCTTACGGGTGATCCTGAACCATATGAAATTGAATTATGAGTACATATATATAAAATATCATGTTATCTTAGAAGTATGTGATTTTATGTAAATTTTTCCAATGAATCCCGAAGTTGAAAATGTCTAGGATAGCCAATTTTGTTTCGGTCATAGTTTCTTCGTTACAAGTCCGTTTTCGTTGATTCAAATTGCCATCTTCTTGGATCGAGTTCTTCTTTAAGACTATGAACTGTAAATACCTTGGTTTGTATTCAAAATCATACGGCATAAGTGAAAGTTTAGTGAAACATATGAAGTTAAACATTTTGTTACAACTAAATCATTTAATGACCATTTTTCCAAAAATACTTATACTTTGAAAAACCAAGTTTTACCTTGTTAAATTAACATATAAATAAGTTATGTTACATGTCTTGAAGTATTTTAAAAGTTAAGTTAGAAGGATCTATTTAGTTTGCAAACAAGTTTGAAAACATTCAAACTATGTTCTTGTTGTTAAACTTTTGTACCACAAAATAAGATAGCTATATATATATATGAATCGAATAAGGTTATGAACATAGATTCTACCTCAAGTTCCTTGGATAAGTTTGCTGTAAAAGAGGAGTAAGAAGCTAGAATCAAAAGGGTGATAGAAGTGGATGAAAGTTTGGAAGTAAGTTGGTGTTCTTGGAGGGTTTTCTTGAAGTGTTTTTGTATGGTTTTCTTATGGTGTTTTAGTATGGTTTTTGAAGCTAGATCTTCAAGGTTTCTTGCTGGATGTTTATGGAGTTTAGAGAGTAAGAAAGAGTGTGTGTTTTTGATAAGAAAATGGTAGTAAAAATGGATCAAAATGAGCATGTATATATACACCAAAAAAACGTGTAACATGGTGTATATGGACAAAATTTCAAGTGATAATTTTATGTATCTAGTCCTAATTGCTTCCAAGTTCAATTACCTAGCCCTCATGGCATGAATAATGGCTGGTTAGGTGGTGATTTTGATGTGTATTTACTATTAGTAAATACGTATAGGAGCTTGGTATGATACGAGTACAAATACTCTAGGTATACGTATAGAAATTTTGTGAAAAATGGAATGAGGATTCAAATATAGCTATCTTTTGTGAATACACTTATATGGTTTTATGTATTTAAGTCTTTAAAAGTGATTAAATACATTACTTATACAATATATGTATAAACATTATATGTCTTAAGTATTTATGTCAAATAACGTTACGTATAGTTATCGTTTTGAAAACTTAAGTTAGTAGTTTCAAAATACACATATAACTTGTTGTTATTAATACAAAATGAGATATTAAAACATTCTTTAATCATGTTAAATATGTATATATACATTTATATACACAAACGTATAATTATCATATATTGTATAGTTCGTGATATCATCGGTCAAACTAGACGGTCAAACGTTGTGTAAAACTCTTTTCGGAAATATAAGTCTCGACAATTTGGATTGCTTATCATGTTGGCAAGGTTTAATTTATGTAAATATTAATCTTATAAGTATAGAATGATCGAAAAAGTGCGGGTCGTTACATTACCTCCCCGTTAAATAAATTTCGTCCCGAAATTTTAAAATTGTACCTATTTTGCGTCATCGAGAAACAAATGCGGATACTTTCGTTTCATCTGATCCTCTCGTTCCCAAGTAAACTCGGGACCTCTTCTAGCATTCCAACGAACCTTAAAAATCGGTATATTGCTCTGTTTGAGCTGTTTAACTTCACGGTCCATGATTTCAATTGGTTCTTCGACGAATTGTAGTTTCTCGTCGACATGGATTTCTTCAAGAGGAATGGTGAGGTCTTCCTTTGCAAGACACTTCTTAAGGTTTGAGACGTGAAAGGTATTATGTACTCCGGCGAGTTGTTGCGGTAACTCGAGTCGATAAGCTACCGGTCCAATGCGTTCGATGATCTTGAACGGGCCTACGTACCTTGGGTTTAGTTTACCCCTTTTGCCGAAACGTATCACACCTTTCCAAGGTGACACCTTTAGCATAACCATGTCCCCGACCTGAAACTCTAATGGTTTCCTTCGGACATCGGCGTAGCTCTTTTGGCGACTACGGGCTGTTTTCAATCTCTCCTTGATTTGTACTATCTTCTCGGTCGTTTCGTGTATGATCTCGGGACCAGTTAAATGTCGATCTCCTACTTCATTCCAACAGATAGGAGATCTACACTTCCTTCCGTACAATACTTCGAATGGCGCAGCTCCAATGCTCGCATGATAACTATTATTATACGAGAATTCTGCTAACGGTAGATATTTATCCCATCCGTTTCCAAAATCGATCACACATGCCCTGAGCATGTCTTCGAGAGTCTGAATCGTTCTCTCACTCTGTCCATCGGTTTGTGGATGATATGCGGTACTCATATCCAAACGAGTTCCTAGTGCCTCCTGTAGCGATTGCCAAAACTTTGAGGTAAATCTACTATCACGATCGGATATAATGGAAATAGGTATCCCATGCCTTGAAACAACTTCCTTTATATACAATCGTAATAGTTTCTCCATTCTATCCGTTTCCTTTATAGGCAAGAAATGTGCAGACTTGGTGAGACGATCAACAATCACCCAAATGGTGTCGTATCCCCAGGCAGTCTTTGGTAACTTCGTGATGAAATCCATGGTAATACCATCCCATTTCCATTCTGGGATTTCTGGTTGTTGAAGTAACCCTGACGGCTTTTGGTGTTCTGCTTTAACCTTGGAACAAGTTAAACACTCCCCAACATATGTTGCAACGTCTGTTTTTAAATTAGGCCACCAATAACGTGTCTTAAGATCTTGATACATCTTTCCAACTCCAGGATGTATCGAGTATCTTGTCTTATGTGCCTCGTTCAATATCAACTTCCTTAATCCACCCAACTTCGGTACCCAAATACGATTTGCAAAATACCGAATTCCATCTTCCCGTACAACAAGTTGTTTCTCGTACTTTTTCATTATTTCATTCTTTATGTTTTCTTCATTGAGTGCTTCTCGTTGAACTTCTTTGATTTGTGAGTTGAGATTCATACGAATTTTTATGTTCATTGCTCGAACTCGAATTGGTTCTCGTTCTTTTCTGCTTAAAGCATCAGCCACCACGTTTGCCTTCCCGGGATGATAACGAATTTCACAATCATAGTCGTTTATTAACTCGACCCACCTACGTTGCCTCATGTTCAATTGTTTCTGATCAAAAATATGTTGAAGGCTTTTATGATCAGTAAACACAGTGAATTTAACCCCATACAAGTAGTGTCTCCACATCTTCAATGCAAACACGACTGCTCCCAATTCTAGATCATGCGTCGTATAATTTCGCTCGTGAATCTTCAATTGTCGGGATGCGAATGCAATAACTTTCTTCCGTTGCATAAGAACACAACCAAAACCTTGTCGCGAAGCGTCACAATATATTTCAAAATCATCGTTCCCTTCTGGTAACGATAAAATAGGCGCCGTAGTTAACTTCTTCTTCAGTATTTGAAATGCGTTCTCCTGCTCCGAGGTCCATTCATATTTCTTCCCTTTTTGCGTTAACGCTGTCAACGGCTTAGCTATTCGGGAAAAATCTTGAATAAACCTTCTATAATAACCGGCTAAACCCAAAAATTGGCGTATCTGCGTTGGTGTCTTAGGAGTCTCCCATTTTTCAATAGCTTCAGTTTTTGCTGGATCAACCTGAATTCCTTCGCTATTAACAACGTGACCAAGAAATTGCACTTCTTTCAACCAGAAAGCACACTTAGAAAATTTAGCATAAAGTTGTTCTTTTCTTAACAACTCTAATATCAACCTTACATGCTGCTCATGCTCTTGCTCACTCTTGGAATAGATAAGAATATCATCAATGAAAACGATAACAAACTTATCTAAATATAGACTACAAACTCGATTCATGAGGTCCATGAATACAGCTGGCGCATTTGTCAACCCAAACGGCATGACCAAAAATTCGTAATGACCATAACGTGTCCGAAAAGCAGTTTTCGGTATATCTTCTTCTTTGACACGTAATTGATGATAGCCCGATCTTAAGTCGATTTTCGAATAAACACATGATCCTTGCAATTGATCAAATAAGTCATCAATTCTCGGTAGTGGATACCGATTCTTGATAGTTAACTTATTTAATTCACGATAGTCTATACACATCCTAAAAGATCCATCTTTCTTCTTAACAAACAAAATTGGAGCTCCCCACGGTGAAGTACTCGGTCGTATGAATCCACGGTTCAGTAATTCTTTTAACTGGCTTTGAAGTTCTTTTAACTCGGACGGTGCAAGTCTATATGGAGCACGAGCCACTGGTGCAACTCCTGGTACTAAATCTATTTGAAATTCTACCGATCTAAATGGAGGTAATCCCGGCAACTCTTCCGGAAATACTTCAGGAAAATCTCTTGCCACAGGCACGTCATTGATGCACTTCTCTTTTTCTTTCTTTTCGACTTTATTAACATGTGCTAAGATAGCATAGCACCCTTTCTTCAAGCACTTTTGAGCTTTCAAATAACTAATGAGTTTTAGCTTTGAGTTACCCTTCTCTCCATAAATCATTACTGGCGTTTTATTCTTACGAGGAATGCGAATTGCCTTCTTGGCGCACACAACTTCAGCTCCTATTTTAGACATCCAGTCCATGCCGACTATTACATCAAAACTTCCTAATTCTACGGGTATCAAATCAATCTTAAATGTTTCTCCGGCTAAATTTATTTTACAATCACGGCAAATTTTATCGGCTTTAATTAGTTTACCATTAGCTAACTCAATCATGTACTTAGCATCTAGAGGTAATGATGAACAATTCAATTTAGCGTGAAAGTCTCTACACACGTAACTTCTATCAGCACCAGTATCAAATATAATAGATGCGGATAAGTTATTAATGGTAAACGTACCCGTAACAAGCTCTGGGTCTTCACATGCCTCTCTAGCATTAATAACAAATGCTCTCCCACGTGCAGGTCCGATATTCTTCTCTGGATTCGGGCACTGGCTCTTATAGTGACCTTGTTTTCCACACCCAAAACAAGTAATGGTAGCCAAAGCAGTTCTATTTGCGTTGGTGGCAGGAGTCTTGTTACCATTTGCATTTGTAACGAGAGCCTTACAATCTTCAGCAAGATGTCCCTGTCTATTGCATTTAGTGCACAACACACTACAGTAACCAAAATGATGTTTGTGACAACGGTTGCATAAAGGACTTTGTCCTTTGTAACCAAAGCCTGAACCACTACCCGCACCTTTCGTGGTTTCTTGTTTCTTAAAAGATTGTTGTTGGTTACCTCGATCATAATTTCCATTCCACTTTCTTTTGTTACCTGATACCTTCACATCAGTATTGGATACTTTCTTATCCATGATGACCTGATCCATTAGCTCGTTTGCCATGGTTATAGCTTCATGAATTGTCTTAGGTTTCGATGCTGTAACATTTGCCTTGACCTTTTTGGGCAAACCACCTTTGTACATTTCAATCTTCCGTGCTTCGGTTGGAACCAATTCAGGACATAGTAAAACCAATTCCATGAATCGCTGATTGTAGTTGGTGATTTCAGTACCAACCACCTTCAAACTTCGTAACTCATCTTCTAACTTAATAACCTCATTCCTTGGACAATACTCGGTGATTATCATTGCTTTCAATTCTTCCCATGGAGTATCATAAGCTACATCTCCTCCTACCGCCTTCACATAATTCTTCCACCATGTGAGTGCACTATCTTGTAAAGTGCACGATGCAAACTTGGTCATGTCTTTTTCATCACAACCACTGATTTTAAACACCGTCTCCATCTTTTCTATCCATCGGGTTAAACCGATCGGTCCTTCCGTTCCACTGAATGATGATGGCTTGCAAGCTTGGAACGTCTTGTAGGAGCATCCTACACGAGGATTTGGATTAACTGCAGCAGCTCTTGCAGCCTCAACCCATAACATTCTGTCGTTCACTCGCTGGTTGATGAGTTCCTCGAGTTCTTGTTCCGTCATTCGATTCAATCGCGCCATTTCCTAATGAAAGAAAATAATTATTCACATGGAATATTATAGATGTAGTGTGTATTTATAGTACATTTATAGCTTGTTAATAATATGAACCAGGTATTATTATAAAAGCCTTTTCTTCTTATTAGCGTTTTATAATTATATCTTGGGTAGTACCTACCCGTTAATGTTCATACTTAATAGCTTAGTACAGAATCAATTACTACAATCTAAATAATACTTAACCATGGAAAATTATTGCATTTCATACTTCGCTATTTTACATATGCTTACATCAAACCTTAAACAAACCACACTAATAATATTATACAAAACATTATGTGATTCCATGGTTTAATACGGTAGCGCATCATTTGGTCTATTTCCCAAAACATTTATGTCCAGGGAATCCCCCAACGCGAATCCTAGCTGTCTCCCTACGTTTTGGCTGAGGTGCCGAAGAACTAGATGCGGGGATAGCACTAATAGGAATAGCGGGGATAGGGGTGGTAGTGTTGAGTGGAATTGGTGCCACATCATTCTCATTAAACTCGGGATTTGGATTTTCTAATTCACTAGCTTTTCGTTTCTTTCCTTGATTATATTTTTCTTTCGTAATTTCCTCGGGTTCACTTTCCTCTTCGGGTTCACTTTCCTCCTCGGGTTCACTTTCCGATATTTCTATAGTTGGTTCATCCGGAAATTGTGAGTCTTCCCCAAAAATACCACTTTCGTCATCGGATATGTTAATGACTGAAACACAATCTGAAGGTTCTGATTCGGAGTCGCTGAATGTGATAATAAGTTTCGAGCCCGACATCTATCACACAACAACTAACCCATTAGTACTTACATAATATTTACACATAAATTTTAACCAACAGTGATAAGCAATGGTTTTTTTTTTTTTTAAAATCAGACCCGGTCAAAGTCCAGACTTTACTAATGTATCCTAACGACTTCTCGGTTAGACACACTAATGCAAACCTGGTTCGCTAAGACCAACGCTCTGATACCACATGTCATAACCCGTCCTTAACCATAAGAACGCGTTAGATAACGTATGATTTCATTGCGAGGTATTGACCTCTATATGAGACATTTTTGAAAGAAAACTGCATATATTATACATTACAAACCATAACCATTATTTTTGTTACAAGCTTAAGACAATAAAAAGAAGATTAACGTTTAGCGATAATCTTCGACTTACAAACTTTACAAATGATGACAACAACACGGTTTCTAGCATATTTTACAATACAACATCTCGGATATGCAGTTTTATTTTTGACACAAACATGCGTACGCAAGATCCTGGTTAGATCCAACATGATGCAGCGGAAGCTTTAGAAATCACCTGAGAATAGACATGTTTTAAAAAGGTCAACATAAAGTTGGTGAGATATAGGTTTAATGCCGGCAGCAATATATATATAGACCACAAGATTTCGTATATAAACAGTTTAATAAAAATATTCTAAGTGGTTGAGCACTTGGTAACCATACTTAACATTTTCACGTCGCATATTCCCTTTAATATTAAATCTTACTACACCGTACCAAGTGTAGTCACAAAACGAAGTACTGTGCAACCGTTGAATACTGGTCGTCCAGTCCGGTTGGGGTTGTCAGGCCCGATAGATCTATCAACAGGATTCGCGTTTACAATACCGCTGTAAATATTAGTTACCAAGCTACAGGGAAGTATGCCAGTGGTACAACTCAACGTAGAACATATTTTTCAGTTACTTGTGTCCATATCGTAAAACATAAAATACATGTATTCTCATCCCGAAATATTTAGAGTTTAAAAGTGGGACTATATACTCACCCTTGTCTTGATGATATATATATTTTGACTCGGTCTTCCGGTTGATATCACGAACCTATCCATATATAATATATCAATATGTTTTCATTTTAAAACAAACGTTATATATATATATATACTTGTTATACTTTTAATATTTTGAATATTTCCTTAGTCCGTAGTTAGCATTCCGATGTTAGTAATTCAATTTTAATGGTTCATTTTTAGATGTTTAATATACCCGCAATAAACAAAACCCCCAACGAAATAAATAAAACCCCATCGTATATGTATTGGTCGAGATTAATCTTGACCCACGGTACCGGTGTTGTCAAATGACGTATTGCGTACATAAAGTACCGGTGTTGTCAAATGACGTATTGCGTACAAACATGGGATCTTATGATTAATCTTCTCGTGTTGCTTACGGGTGATCCTGAACCATATGAAATTGAATTATGAGTACATATATATAAAATATCATGTTATCTTAGAAGTATGTGATTTTATGTAAATTTTTCCAATGAATCCCGAAGTTGAAAATGTCTAGGATAGCCAATTTTGTTTCGGTCATAGTTTCTTCGTTACAAGTCCGTTTTCGTTGATTCAAATTTCCATCTTCTTGGATCGAGTTCTTCTTTAAGACTATGAACTGTAAATACCTTGGTTTGTATTCAAAATCATACGGCATAAGTGAAAGTTTAGTGAAACATATGAAGTTAAACATTTTGTTACAACTAAATCATTTAATGACCATTTTTCCAAAAATACTTATACTTTGAAAAACCAAGTTTTACCTTGTTAAATTAACATATAAATAAGTTATGTTACATGTCTTGAAGTATTTTAAAAGTTAAGTTAGAAGGATCTATTTAGTTTGCAAACAAGTTTGAAAACATTCAAACTATGTTCTTGTTGTTAAACTTTTGTACCACAAAATAAGATAGCTATATATATATGAATCGAATAAGGTTATGAACATAGATTCTACCTCAAGTTCCTTGGATAAGTTTGATGTAAAAGAGGAGTAAGAAGCTAGAATCAAAAGGGTGATAGAAGTGGATGAAAGTTTGGAAGTAAGTTGGTGTTCTTGGAGGGTTTTCTTGAAGTGTTTTTGTATGGTTTTCTTATGGTGTTTTAGTATGGTTTTTGAAGCTAGATCTTCAAGGTTTCTTGCTGGATGTTTATGGAGTTTAGAGAGTAAGAAAGAGTGTGTGTTTTTGATAAGAAAATGGTAGTAAAAATGGATCAAAATGAGCATGTATATATACACCAAAAAAACGTGTAACATGGTGTATATGGACAAAATTTCAAGTGATAATTTTATGTATCTAGTCCTAATTGCTTCCAAGTTCAATTACCTAGCCCTCATGGCATGAATAATGGCTGGTTAGGTGGTGATTTTGATGTGTATTTACTATTAGTAAATACGTATAGGAGCTTGGTATGATACGAGTACAAATACTCTAGGTATACGTATAGAAATTTTGTGAAAAATGGAATGAGGATTCAAATATAGCTATCTTTTGTGAATACACTTATATGGTTTTATGTATTTAAGTCTTTAAAAGTGATTAAATACATTACTTATACAATATATGTATAAACATTATATGTCTTAAGTATTTATGTCAAATAACGTTACGTATAGTTATCGTTTTGAAAACTTAAGTTAGTAGTTTCAAAATACACATATAACTTGTTGTTATTAATACAAAATGAGATATTAAAACATTCTTTAATCATGTTAAATATGTATATATACATTTATATACACAAACGTATAATTATCATATATTGTATAGTTCGTGATATCATCGGTCAAACTAGACGGTCAAACGTTGTGTAAAACTCTTTTCGGAAATATAAGTCTCGACAATTTGGATTGCTTATCATGTTGGCAAGGTTTAATTTATGTAAATATTAATCTTATAAGTATAGAATGATCGAAAAAGTGCGGGTCGTTACACATCATTACTACCTTAAGTTCCTTGGATAAACCTACTGGAAAAGAGAAAAATGGATCTAGCTTCAATGGATCCTTGGATGGCTCGAAGTTCTTGAAGCAGAATCATGACACGAAAACAAGTTCAAGTAAGATCATCACTTGAAATAAGATTGTTATAGTTATAGAAATTGAACCAAAGTTTGAATATGATTATTACCTTGTATTAGAATGATAACCTACTGTAAGAAACAAAGATTTCTTGAGGTTGGATGATCACCTTACAAGATTGGAAGTGAGCTAGCAAACTTGAAAGTATTCTTGATTTTATGAAACTAGAACTTTTGGAATTTATGAAGAACACTTAGAACTTGAAGATAGAACTTGAGAGAGATCAATTAGATGAAGAATATTGAAGAATGAAAGTGTTTGTAGGTGTTTTTGGTCGTTGGTGTATGGATTAGATATAAAGGATATGTAATTTTGTTTTCATGTAAATAAGTCATGAATGATTACTCATATTTTTGTAATTTTATGAGATATTTCATGCTAGTTGCCAAATGATGGTTCCCACATGTGTTAGGTGACTCACATGGGCTGCTAAGAGCTGATCATTGGAGTGTATATACCAATAGTACATACATCTAAAAGCTGTGTATTGTACGAGTACGAATACGGGTGCATACGAGTAGAATTGTTGATGAAACTGAACGAGGATGTAATTGTAAGCATTTTTGTTAAGTAGAAGTATTTTGATAAGTGTATTGAAGTCTTTCAAAAGTGTATAAATACATATTAAAACACTACATGTATATACATTTTAACTGAGTCGTTAAGTCATCGTTAGTCGTTACATGTAAATGTTGTTTTGAAACCTTTAGGTTAACGATCTTGTTGAATGTTGTTAACCCATTGTTTATTATAACAAATGAGATATTAAATTGTTATATTATCATGATATTATGATATATAATATATCTCAGTATGATGTATATACAGTTAAATGTCGTTACAACGATAATCGTTACATATATGTCTCGTTTCGAAATCATTAAGTTAGTAGTCTTATTTTTACATATGTATTTCATTGTTAATACACTTAATAATATATTTACTTATCATTTAACATAATTAACCAAGTGTATCAATATCTTAATATGATTCATATGTACTTAGTAAGACGTTGTTATAACGATAATCGTTATATATATCGTTTTCGAGTTTCTTAAATTAATAGTCTCATTTTTATGTATATAACTCATTGTTAAAATACCTAATCAGATACATACTTATAATAAAAACATGTTAACTATATATATAACCATATATATGTCATCGTATAGTTTTTACAAGTTTTAACGTTCGTGAATCACCGGTCAACTTGGGTGGTCAATTGTCTATATGAAACATATTTCAATTATCAAGTCTTAACAAGTTTGATTGCTTAACATGTTGGAAACATTTAATCATGTAAATATCAATCTCAATTAATATATATAAACATGGAAAAGTTCGGGTCACTACATCATCAAATGCGGGTGAAAGAAGATGATATTCCAAAGACTACTTTCAGAACACGTTACGGTCATTACGAGTTTATGGTCATGCCGTTTGGTTTAACTAATGCACCAGCTGTGTTCATGGACCTTATGAACCGAGTGTGTGGACCATACCTTGACAAGTTTGTCATTGTTTTCATTGATGACATACTTATTTACTCAAAGAATGACCAAGAACACGGTGAACATTTGAGAAAGGTGTTAGAAGTATTGAGGAAGGAAGAATTGTACGCTAAGTTTTCAAAGTGTGCATTTTGGTTGGAAGAAGTTCAATTCCTCGGTCACATAGTGAACAAAGAAGGTATTAAGGTGGATCCGGCAAAGATAGAAACTGTTGAAAAGTGGGAAACCCCGAAAACTCCGAAACACATACGACAGTTTTTAGGACTAGCTGGTTACTACAGAAGGTTCATCCAAGACTTTTCCAGAATAGCAAAACCCTTGACTGCATTAACGCATAAAGGGAAGAAATTTGAATGGAATGATGAACAAGAGAAAGCGTTTCAGTTATTGAAGAAAAAGCTAACTACGGCACCTATATTGTCATTGCCTGAAGGGAATGATGATTTTGTGATTTATTGTGATGCATCAAAGCAAGGTCTCGGTTGTGTATTAATGCAATGAACGAAGGTGATTGCTTATGCGTCTAGACAATTGAAGATTCACGAACAAAATTATACGACGCATGATTTGGAATTAGGCGCGGTTGTTTTTGCATTAAAGACTTGGAGGTACTACTTATATGGGGTCAAAAGTATTATATATACCGACCACAAAAGTCTTCAACACATATTTAATCAGAAACAACTGAATATGAGGCAGCGTAGGTGGATTGAATTATTGAATGATTACGACTTTGAGATTCGTTACCACCCGGGGAAGGCAAATGTGGTAGCCGATGCCTTGAGCAGGAAGGACAGAGAACCCATTCGAGTAAAATCTATGAATATAATGATTCACACTAACCTTACTACTCAAATAAAGGAGGCGCAACAAGGAGTTTTAAAAGAGGGAAATTTAAAGGATGAAATACCCAAAGGATCGGAGAAGCATCTTAATATTCGGGAAGACGGAACTCGGTATAGGGCTGAAAGGATTTGGGTACCAAAATTTGGAGATATGAGAGAAATGGTACTTAGAGAAGCTCATAAAACCAGATACTCAATACATCCTGGAACGGGGAAGATGTACAAGGATCTCAAGAAACATTTTTGGTGGCCGGGTATGAAAGCCGGTGTTGCTAAATACGTAGGAGAATGTTTGACGTGTTCTAAGGTCAAAGCTGAGCATCAGAAACCATCAGGTCTACTTCAACAACCCGAAATCCCGGAATGGAAATGGGAAAACATTAACATGGATTTCATCACTAAATTGCCAAGGACTGCAAGTGGTTTTGATACTATTTGGGTAATAGTTGATCGTCTCACCAAATCAGCACACTTCTTACCAATAAGAGAAGATGACAAGATGGAGAAGTTAGCACGACTGTATTTGAAGGAAGTCGTCTCCAGACATGAAATACCAATCTCTATTATCTCTGATAGGGATGGCAGATTTATTTCAAGATTCTGGCAGACATTACAGCAAGCATTAGAAACTCGTCTAGACATGAGTACTGCCTATCATCCACAAACTGATGGGCAGAGCGAAAGGACGATACAAACGCTTGAAGACATGCTACGAGCATGTGTTATTGATTTCGGAAACAGTTGGGATCGACATCTACCATTAGCAGAATTTTCCTACAACAACAACTACCATTCAAGCATTGAGATGGCGCCGTTTGAAGCACTTTATGGTAGAAAGTGCAGGTCTCCGATTTGTTGGAGTGAAGTGGGGGATAGACAGATTACGGGTCCGGAGATTATACAAGAAACTACCGAGAAGATCATCCAAATTCAACAACGGTTGAAAACCGCCCAAAGTCGACAAAAGAGCTACGCTGACATTAAAAGAAAAGATATAGAATTTGAAATTGGAGAGATGGTCATGCTTAAAGTTGCACCTTGGAAAGGCGTTGTCGATTTGGTAAACGAGGGAAATTAAATCCAAGGTATATTGGACCATTCAAGATTATTGATCGTGTCGGACCAGTAGCTTACCGACTTGAGTTACCTCAACAACTCGCGGCTGTACATAACACTTTCCACGTCTCGAATTTGAAGAAATGTTTTGCTAAAGAAGATCTCACTATTCCGTTAGATGAAATCCAAATCAACGAAAAACTCCAATTCATCGAAGAACCCGTCGAAATAATGGATCGTGAGGTTAAAAGACTTAAGCAAAACAAGATACCAATTGTTAAGGTTCGATGGAATGCTCGTAGAGGACTCGAGTTCACCTGGGAGCGTGAAGATCAGATGAAGAAGATATACCCGCATCTATTTCCAGAAGATTCGTCAACACCTTCAACAGCTTAAAATTTCGGGACGAAATTTATTTAACGGGTAGGTACTGTAGTGACCCGAACTTTTCCATGTTTATATATATTAATTGAGATTGATATTTACATGATTAAATGTTTCCAACATGTTAATCAATCAAACTTGTTAAGACTTGATTAATTGAAATAGGTTTCATATAGACAATTGACCACCCAAGTTGACCGGTGATTCACGAACGTTAAAACTTGTAAAAACTATATGATGACATATATATGGTTATATATATAGTTAACATTATATTATGATAATTAAACATATCATTAAGTATATTAACAATGAACTACATATGTAAAAACAAGACTATTATATTAAGAGATATTCGTACATCATAATATCATGATAATATAATAATTTAAAATCTCTTTTGATATTATAAACATTGGGTTAACAACATTTAACAAGATCGTTAACCTAAAGGTTTCAAAACAACATTTACATGTAACGACTAACGATGACTTAACGACTCAGTTAAAATGTATATACATGTAGTGTTTTAATATGTATTTATACACTTTTGAAAGACTTCAATACACTTATCAAAATACTTCTACTTAACAAAAATACTTACAATTACATCCTCGTTCAGTTTCATCAACAATTCTACTCGTATGCACCCGTATTCGTACTCGTACAATACACAGCTTTTAGATGTATGTACTATTGGTATATACACTCCAATGATCAGCTCTTAGCAGCCCATGTGAGTCACCTAACACATGTGGGAACCATCATTTGGCAACTAGCATGAAATATCTCATAAAATTACAAAAATATGAGTAATCATTCATGACTTATTTACATGAAAACAAAATTACATATCCTTTATATCTAATCCATACACCAATGACCAAAAACACCTACAAACACTTTCATTCTTCAATTTTCTTCATCTAATTGATCTCTCTCAAGTTCTATCTTCAAGTTCTAAGTGTTCTTCACAAATTCCAAAAGTTCTAGTTTCATAAAATCAAGAATACTTTCAAGTTTGCTAGCTCACTTCCAATCTTGTAAGGTGATCATCCAACCTCAAGAAATCTTTGTTTCTTACAGTAGGTTATCATTCTAATACAAGGTAATAATCATATTCAAACTTTGGTTCAATTTCTATAACTATAACAATCTTATTTCAAGTGATGATCTTACTTGAACTTGTTTTCGTGTCATGATTCTGCTTCAAGAACTTCGAGCCATCCAAGGATCCATTGAAGCTAGATCCATTTTTCTCTTTTCCAGTAGGTTTATCCAAGGAAATTAAGGTAGTAATGATGTTCATAACATCATTCGATTCATACATATAAAGCTATCTTATTCGAAGGATTAAACTTGTAATCACTAGAACATAGTTTAGTTAATTCTAAACTTGTTCGCAAACAAAAGTTAATCCTTCTAACTTGACTTTTAAAATCAACTAAACACATGTTCTATATCTATATGATATGCTAACTTAATGATTTAAAACCTGGAAACACGAAAAACACCGTAAAACCGGATTTACGCCGTCGTAGTAACACCGCGGGCTGTTTTGGGTTAGTTAATTAAAAACTATGATAAACTTTGATTTAAAAGTTGTTATTCTGAGAAAATGATTTTTATTATGAACATGAAACTATATCCAAAAATTATGGTTAAACTCAAAGTGGAAGTATGTTTTCTAAAATGGTCATCTAGACGTCGTTCTTTCGACTGAAATGACTACCTTTACAAAAATGACTTGTAACTTATTTTTACGACTATAAACCTATACATTTTCTGTTTAGATTCATAAAATAGAGTTCAATATGAAACCATAGCAATTTGATTCACTCAAAACGGATTTAAAATGAAGAAGTTATGGGTAAAACAAGATTGGATAATTTTTCTCATTTTAGCTACGTGAAAATTGGTAACAAATCTATTCCAACCATAACTTAATCAACTTGTATTGTATATTATGTAATCTTGAGATACCATAGACACGTATACAATGTTTCGACCTATCATGTCGACACATCTATATATATTTCGGAACAACCATAGACACTCTATATGTGAATGTTAGAGTTAGCTATACAGGGTTGAGGTTGATTCCAAAATATATATAGTTTGAGTTGTGATCAATACTGAGATACGTATACACTGGGTCGTGGATTGATTCAAGATAATATTTATCAATTTATTTCTGTACATCTAACTGTGGACAACTAGTTGTAGGTTACTAACGAGGACAGCTGACTTAATAAACTTAAAACATCAAAATATATTAAAAGTGTTGTAAATATATTTTGAACATACTTTGATATATATGTATATATTGTTATAGGTTCGTGAATCAACCAGTGGCCAAGTCTTACTTCCCGACGAAGTAAAAATCTGTGAAAGTGAGTTATAGTCCCACTTTTAAAATCTAATATTTTTGGGATGAGAATACATGCAGGTTTTATAAATGATTTACAAAATAGACACAAGTACGTGAAACTACATTCTATGGTTGAATTATCGAAATCGAATATGCCCCTTTTTATTAAGTCTGGTAATCTAAGAATTAGGGAACAGACACCCTAATTGACGCGAATCCTAAAGATAGATCTATTGGGCCTAACAAACCCCATCCAAAGTACCGGATGCTTTAGTACTTCGAAATTTATATCATATCCGAAGGGTGTCCCGGAATGATGGGGATATTCTTATATATGCATCTTGTTATTGTCGGTTACCAGGTGTTCACCATATGAATGATTTTTATCTCTATGTATGGGATGTGTATTGAAATATGAAATCTTGTGGTCTATTGTTACGATTTGATATATATAGGTTAAACCTATAACTCACCAACATTTTTTGTTGACGTTTAAAGCATGTTTATTCTCAGGTGAATACTAAGAGCTTCCGCTGTTGCATACTAAAATAAGGACAAGATTTGGAGTCCATGTTTGTATGATATTGTGTAAAAACTGCATTCAAGAAACTGATTTCGATGTAACATATTTGTATTGTAAACCATTATGTAATGGTCGTGTGTAAACAGGATATTTTAGATTATCATTATTTGATAATCTACGTAAAGCTTTTTAAACCTTTATTTATGAAATAAAGGTTATGGTTTGTTTTAAAAATGAATGCAGTCTTTGAAAAACGTCTCATATAGAGGTCAAAACCTCGCAACGAAATCAATTAATATGGAACGTTTTTAATCAATAAGAACGGGACATTTCATGTTTTGGGGGTATCATCAATAATTTTCTCAGTGCTAAAAGTAAGCTGTAAATAACATGATGATCGCATAGCGGTAAGCGGAGTAATTTCTGCAAAAAATTAAAGTGTCACAGTGATTAAATGGATAGATACAGAAGAACATTTTATTTAAGCATATATAGCAAAAGTAAATGCTTACTCTTTTTCCCAGCAAGAATACAAGCATAACCTTGAGAGATATCCCAATCTTGGCTCATGGATGTCAGCGAAAGCATGCGTTCCCCATATTTAATATCATTAATTTGTTCAGCTTTAATCTTCTTAAACAAAAGGTTTTCTTTGGTGACGAGTTTTGGAAAGGTAACAGAAATGTTATGCGAATATTTGCGCCATACTCGAGTAGCTGAGTATTGTTTATCAATTACATATTCATTTATGAAAATAAATGAAGCATACCAGTTATCGCCAGGATGATCAACTGCAGTTTTCAGAAACCCATGAACTTTATTGAATGTAAACCAACCATTTTCATGGCGTGCTATGCGTACCAGATGACAAAATATTCGAATTGATGGCTCAATTTTCCTTGCGTGACAATACATTTCAAAAATCAAGATCTTTCGAATTGATGCTGGTTCGAATTGACCAACAGCAACACCGAAAAATCTGCAAACTTCTAAGAAGAAGGGTGTAAATGGTAAACATAAGCAAAATCTGAAGATTGAATGGCCATAAATGGCAACTTTGCCAGGGGGCGGTGAACAGGCTCTGGCATTAATTGCAGGAATCACTGGTTCAACACCAGCTAATCTAGGGAAATGTTGCAGTAGCTCACTTAAATATCTCTCATTTACTCTGCTAGGAATAGCTGCAACATCCTTTATGGCTGCCATTAATGTTCTAATGAAACAGAAAATAAATAAGGTATTAATGGAAGAAGATGAATACTGTAGAAGGAAGTTGTAAAAGTGAATTATCGGTTAGGGTTTATGATGGTTAAAAGTAAGAAGATATAACAGCTGTAGTTAGTGGTGAATTGGGGGTTTTGTTTTCAGCCACACACGTGTAAGGACAAGATAAAAAGGTGAGAACATCGAAGGGTCCTTTTACAGCTAAAAGGCGCGTGCGATATTTTAGCAATCATCATGTTGTCAGTAAAATTCGCTTATCATTTAATGCCTGTGGTGTGATTCCCAATGCGAAAGGAAAAGGTGAAATGTGAAGATTTTGGTTGGCATGCGTTATCAAAAGTTTAACAACTTAATCATTTTTCAAATGCTTAAGTCCTTAAACTGGGGGGACTTAATGGTGTATCCTATCGTATACACACATAAAAGGCATAATGGTTGCATAAAAATAGCATCAGGAAGGCTGGAAACAACAGTTTTGTGGAATTATCCGTCCAGCATTCTCCGCTGTACAGGCTGCTCCGTCATGCGTAAGCCCTGAAGGCCGCCTAGCGTGTAAGCCCTCGCCGGAGAACGGCACTTTCAGCATAAATTTCGGACCACGAATAACAGAACGTATCATCATCTGACACGTGTCCCCGAGCAATCTGGTGGATCTAACACTATAAATAGACCCCTTGGGTCGTCATTTTACACAGTTCAGACATTCTGACAACTTTGAGAGCTGAGACTTCACCTCTCTCTTTCTCTCTCTACTTTCTCTCACTAGAAGTCATCCGGCTAGCAATTATACGCTCTGCAGACGACAGATTGATTAAGCCACCCCACAAGTTCTTACACTTGTGTACCGGGTCTGCAGGGATTATTTCCCGAGGGTAAAAATCAATCGGCAACACTCTGCCCTCCTAAAAGCTAGATCACTTCTGGTCTCTTGTTGACATAATAAGCCTTACCTCATAAGGAAATAGGTGTTAACAATTATTATCTTAACAAACAAATGATATTTACTTAAAAATATATTTACCATAACTAGATTAATAGTACATATTATTTTCTTAAATAAAAATGTTAGCATCTATAATTATATAAAATTAATTAGGTTACACAAAATATATACTATTTTTAAAACATTAATAAATAATACTTATAATAAATGATATATATGTATAATTACATAAACATTAATCATTTTAAGAATATATACAAATTATATATATAATATATAATTTAAACTATAATATATAAATTCGTTCGATTACAAGTATATGTGTTAATGTATATATATATACTCGATATAGGTTCGTGAATCCGAGGTCAACCTTACACTTGTTCAATGATGTTATATGTATTTTTACTACAAAATACATTTGGTGAGTTTCATTTGCTCCCTTTTTAATTGCTTTTGCAATATATATTTTTGGTCTGAGAATACATCCGCTGCTTTTATAAATATTTACGAAATAGACACAAGTACTTAAAAATACATTCTACGTTGAGTTGTACCACTGGCATACTTCCCTGTAGCTTGGTAACTAATATTTATATGGGTATTGTAAACGCGAATCCTGTTGATAGATCTATCGGGCCTGACAACCCTAACCGGACTGGACGACCAGTATTCAACGGTTGCAAAGTACTTCGTTTCGTGACTACACTTGGTATGGTGTAGTGAGATTTCATAATAAAGGGAATATACGACGTTGATGAAATGTTAAGTATGGTTACCAAGTGCTCAACCACTTAGAATATTTTTATTAAAACGTTTATGAATATGAAATCTTGTGGTCTATTAATATATTGAAATTATTGTTATGATAAACCTATGAACTCACCAACCTTTTGGTTGACACTTTTAAGCATGTTTATTCTCAGGTACGAATTAAGTCTTCCGCTGTGCATTAGCTCTTTTTAAGGACATTACTTGGAGTCGATCATCGCAATGGGACCAAATGTTGATGACTTCGTCCAGGTGGATAAGGACGGGTCGTTTCATGTGCTTTCTTAAAAATGCATTGAAATAGCCCGTTATGTTTGTTCATAATGCTAATTTGTTCTTGTTAGTGATTTTAGCAGAGTCGGATGATAGGCAAGGGAAGGCCACAGAGGGCGGTGAACGGAGGTCGGAGGAGATCCTTGAAAGTGAAGGAGAGAAGGGCCTGAAAATGCCTGATACAAACTTTACTCCATTCGATGAATCTGAGTTTCATGAAGATAGGCCGGAAGGCAACTCTGCTTATCATTCTCCTCCTCCTAATATCACTAACCCAGCTATCACATCCTCCAATGTGCAAGAGCCAACTCTTCCTGCTCATGTGAAGGCATTGCAGGCCATCATTGCAAACCCTGCCACTAAGGATAAAGAATTTGCAACTCTTCTTCAGGTATGAATGATAAGACCTGCTGCATGTATACGTTTGTAACCTATTGATGTGAGTTGCCTGAAATTAATCATAAATTTTTTTCTTGTACAGGGTTGTGTTATCCCTGAGCTGAAACCCCAATTCACCGCTTTCCGTTCTGATCAACTCAGGGAATCAACTATGGCAGCTCATGTACTGCTAACCAATCATCTGGACTCTGTGCTGCAACTACAGAAGCATCAAGAGTCGATTCTTGCTATAGCCTGTAAAGACATAGTTGAAGGTGCAAATGCTCGTAAAAGAGCTGCTGATGCTGAGCGTGCCTTAAGTGATGCGCAGAAAATAATAAAGGCTAAAGAAGTTGAGCTAAAAAGTGCTCAAGATGCTGCTGTTGTTCTGCAAGGGGAAAGGGATGCTGAGAAGAAAAGAGTTAAAGAGGAGCAGGTGAAAGTGAGTGAGCTGGAGAAGCAACTGAATGCAGAGAGAGAAAAGTCTGCTGAGCTTCTCCGGAGGGCGGAGAAAGGCGAAGGTAATTTTGCTGAGCTTAAGAAGGGTATACCAGGTCTGATAGCTAAGGTGCTTGGATCCAGTCTTGTAGGGAATCCCTACAATGATTATGTTGATGCTGCCTACACCCATGCTATTGCTGATGTGACCGGCAAGGTGTTTAAACACCTTGCTCCCAACCAGACCCCTTCTGCTGCTATTGCCAAACTTATGCCTCCTGGTACTCAGGAAAAGGTTGATGAGACTAAAGACAAATTGATAATTTTGAAGATAAACGTTTATGATGAAGTATGCAGCAAAGAAGATTCATCTGCTCAAGATGTGCTTAGCGTGCAGTTCGATTGATTTTTGTAAAAATGTCAAACAATGTTTTGTAATAAATTTCCTTCTGACCTTGACATTATATACATACTGATTTTTTTGTGATGACTACGTGTGTTTACATGCTTGTTGCAAATATTTTGATGCTTAATGCTTTAAAACCAATCGATTATGCACCTGAGCATAAAATTTCTATACATAATTGTGCAGTTTATAATTGAGCAAATATTAAGGTAATTTCATATTAAGCAAATATTTTGAAAAGTGTATAAGGTAATTTCATATGTAGACGCCTTGCAATATTAAGTTTTGCTAAATGAATATGATGTCTGAATTCTGTTACACGCTTTCCGTCATAAAATTAATGAGGAAGAATTATGAAGTGTTTTAGAAGAATGATTACAAATCAATAGACTCTCCGTTTTACGCCTTCCGTCATAAAGTATATGAGGAAGAATTGCTAATTATTTTGCCTTCATACATAAAATATAGAACTTCGTTCTGTGAAGTAAGTTTTTTATAATGTTTGTCATGACAAGTATCTGAGTTTTGTATCATGCCTCGGTGCATTCTAGTAAAACTTAAACGTTTTCTAGCCGATCCCTTGTGCCTTTACTGGCTTGTTGCAAATATTAAGCATCAAAATATTTCCGCCATTAGAGGTATTTTAAAAATACACTCCTTCTGTGGGCAGGTTATAAATGTAATGTTTTACATTTGTCACGGGCAGCACTTTGTTTAAGAAAAATATAAAATTTATTGTTCGGTACTGTGCAGTACATAAACAATTGATGACGAATTTAGGTGGATCA
Source organism: Rutidosis leptorrhynchoides (assembly GCF_046630445.1). Lineage (NCBI taxonomy): Eukaryota > Viridiplantae > Streptophyta > Magnoliopsida > Asterales > Asteraceae > Rutidosis > Rutidosis leptorrhynchoides. The sequence continues at coordinate 310,292,827 of NC_092333.1, read as the reverse complement.
AGCCTAATTAGTACGCCATGAATGTTTAATGTATGCAATTGCTAACATATGCACTGTAAAATAACCACAATGGTTCACAGTAAATTGATAAACGTTGCTCTTCGTATAATGCGAAAATATGTTCTTCAAATGCCAAACATGTGTATTTTGGCATGAATACAATGATTGTAAAAGGCAATGTCTTCATAAAAATGCTCTGATAATAAACTTTTATTCTTGATAACATGCTGAGATTTGCTTCTTCACACGCTGAGCGCCCAGTGCTATCCGGCCTACACACTTGATTATGGAATGAAAAACTCCTGAACTTCATCATCACTAAACAACCGATCATGCTTTCTCTAGTTTACGTTGCCTTTTGGTAAGTTCACAAATGTTGATCTCTCCCTAGCCGGTGCCACATACTGTGAATGTATGGCGGCTACTCCGTTAGGAGTTGGGAACCTGATCTCTGCATGAGCTGTCGATGTTATTGCTCCGAATTTAGCCAACGCTGCCCTTCCAAAAAGGACGTTAAACCGAGAATTTCCATCTATGATTGTGAAATCAATTGTTTCTGTTCTCAACAATGGGAATGTGCCCATAACAACTTCCAAACGAATCTGCCCCATGGCATTTACCGGTGCTCCCGCTAATCCAGAAACTTTCAACCTCGTTTTTCTAGCTCTGCTCTGCACATGCCTTGGAAAAGTCTTCAAGCAATGCCAGTAAATGATGTCAGCTTCACTTCCCGTATCTGTGTAGATACATTTGACAAACTTATTTGCTATCTCTGCTGAAATGATCACTGGTTGGACGGACAACGCCCAATTCTGAATTAGCTGAAAGATAATTGGAGCATATCTCCAGCTGTCCAAATTGTTGTTTGTTGATTCACCTTCTTCATAATTACTGTCATTGATCCAAACCATCCTAATTACAACTTCTGGATTTGTCTCACGCTCTGTGATCCGGTCTCCGTACTGCGGTTGGTTCCGATTATCTCTTCCGCCATGCTGCTCTCTTCTGTTCTCTCCACGGCATCCTCTGTTACCATCATTCCTTTGCCACGCAAATTTCCTGCGAGGATCATTCCTCCTGTACTGTTTTCCAGGCAACAAATGATTCAGTTCTCCTGCCTTGATTTTTGCTATGATTTCTCTCATCAAAGATTTGCAATTGTCTGTATCATGGCCCCAAGCATCATGGAAATCACACCACAACTCACTCTTTGGACCCTCCATTTCCTCCATAGGTGCTGGAACATTGAAAGTGGTCCGAATTGGTTCAGTGAAAAGAATTTCCTTTGGAGTTTTGGTAAGCGCCGTGATCAACGGGTGCCTTTCTATTGGCCTTCTGTTGTGGTGAAAATCAATAGGGTGATTGTTTCCTCTCCATCCTCCATTTGAATTGTCATTCCTTCTCTGATTTCTGTCAAAATACCGTCCTCCGTTGTGCAGCTTGCTACTACTACCAGTATCAAACTTGTTCAACCCACGCTCACCAGCTCGAACATGCCTCTGTGCAACCTCCAACGCTTGATGCAATGTTTTTGGTAAGTCATACCGTAATGCATGAACAAGTGCACTAAACCGTCGCTGGTCCAAACAGAAAATGAAACCAGATACAAGCTGTGATTCTGGACAATCAGGAATCTTCTGTGCTTCAAGTGTATAACGCTTCATAAATTTGCTCAAAGATTCGTTATGATGCATTGTGATCTCGTGTGCATCAAGTTGTGTCAGAGTACAGCTCTGTAGATTTTGGTATTGCATCACAAATTTTGCTCTCAAATCAAGAAAACTAGTAGTACTCCTTAGCGGCAAACTAGCAAACCATTCGCGTGCCATTTTCTACAATACCATAGGAAACATATGGCACTCAGTTTCATCCTCCCAATGCTGCAACCTCATAACACCTTCAAACATAGTCAGAAAATCTTCCGGATCCGTTGTGCCATCATAAACTCCAATTGTTGTTATAGCAAGATTTCTGGGCAATGGATAATTAGCAATTCGATCAATGAAACAATGTGTAGATTCTGCCATGGCTGGTGGCTTGGTGGCTTGCTCTCCAGTAATGAGGGCAAAGAAATTGTCCACGGCCACAGCACGGACGGCGGGCTGCGCTAAGCGTTGCTTATATTTTGCCGGAGCTGTCTGCTTAAGAATGTCATTTAATAGCAACACTGCCTGCTTCTCTGACATGAACTCATCTTTGTCAATTTCATCAACAGAGTCATTATTATCATAGCTCAGGTCGTTATCATCCCCAGAATCATCAATAAGACTACCCAGCTTGTTGAGTAGCCTGGATAACTTGTATTTTGATATAGATTTCCTTTTCATTATTTGGTTGTCTCTGCCATCCGCCATCCGCCGAAGAGGTATAAATGATGGACATCGCCGTGGTTGCATCAATGGTCGTCGCTCTGTATCAGTAACAAAATTTGAAAGTCTTTCTGCACTTTTAGCTATCGTTTCTTCGATTACTGGCCTTTTCTCCGAATTAGTTGCCAAATGTTTAAGCCTTTCTGCAGTTTCAGCAACTGTTTCTTCAATCGTACCATCTAGTGGCTGAACGAGTACATCTTCAATAGTTATCATGTCATCAGTTGATGGATTGTTGACTGCTTCAAGTACAAATGGAGCTTCAGTTGTTTTTGTTCCTTTTCCGTTTCGTGTGTTCTTTGCATTAGTGGATGGCGCCATTGTTAACACCTATTTCCTTATGAGGTAAGGTTTAGTATGTCAACAAGATACTAGAAGTAATCTAGCTTTAGGAGGGCGGAGTCTTTCCGATTGATTTTTACCCTCGGGAAATAATCCCTGCAGACCCGGTTCACAAGTATAGAAACTTATGGGGTGGCTTAATCAATCTGGCATCCGTATAGCGTAAGAGTGCTAGCCGGATGACTTCTAGTGAGAGAAAGTAGAGAGAGAAAGAGAAGTGAAGTCTCAGCTCTCAAAGTTGTCAAAATATCTGAGTGACTTGAACTGATGACGAATTCCATTTCGTACGATTGGATAAAGGATTTTTTTTTTCGGTATGAAATGATTTTGGCTAACGGATGGTATTCTAATTACATAGAATATATATATATATATATATATATATATATATATATATATATATATATATATATATATATATATATATATATATATATATATATATATATATATATATATATATATATATATATATATAGATCAAAAGATTTCGTAGATTACGGAGGACTTTGCGGGATATGTCAGGCAAAGTTTAAAGTAACAGATACGATAAGATATGATTTAGCAGATATGCTAAGATATGAATTTTTGTCTATACACTATTCATGCAATCAATGCAGCAAGACGTGTCTTAGACTAAAAATGATAAGCAGGTAATTTCCTGAGGATGATAAGTAGTTAATTTTCGACACAAAATGATAAGCAAAACTTTTGACATGCAGACACGGTCGAAGTCCAGACTCACTAATGCATCCTATCGACTTATTAGTTAGATACACTAATGCAGACCTGGTTCGCTAAGACCACCGCTCTGATACCAACTGAAGGGACCCGTTCATATACATTATAAACGATTCACAATAGTTGATTACATTGCGAGGTATTTTGAAATGTCCCGTTCTTATTGATTAAAAACGTTCCATTTTAATTGATTTCGTTGCGAGGTTTTGACCTCTATATGAGACGTTTTTCAAAGACTGCATTCATTTTTAAAACAAACCATAACCTTTATTTCATAAATAAAGGTTTAAAAAGCTTTACGTAAATTATCAAATAATGATAATCTAAAATATCCTGTTTACACACGACCATTACATAATGGTTTACAATACAAATATGTTACATCGAAATCAGTTTCTTGAATGCAGTTTTTACACAATATCATTCAAACATGGACTCCAAATCTTGTCCTTATTTTAGTATGCAACAGCGAAAGCTCTTGGTATTCACCTGAGAATAAACATGCTTTAAACGTCAACAAAAATGTTGGTGAGTTATAGGTTTAACCTATATATATCAAATCTTAACAATAGACCACAAGATTTCATATTTCATTACACACCCCATACATAGAGATAAAAATCATTCATATGGTGAACACCTGGTAACCGACATTAACAAGATGCATATATATAAGAATATCCCCATCATTCCGGGACACCCTTCGGATATGATATAAATTTCGAAGTACTAAAGCATCCGGTACTTTGGATGGGGTTTGTTAGGCCCAATAGATCTATCTTTAGGATTCGCGTCAATTAGGGTGTCTGTTCCCTAATTCTTAGATTACCAGACTTAATAAAAAGGGGCATATTCGATTTCGATAATTCAACCATAGAATGTAGTTTCACGTACTTGTGTCTATTTTGTAAATCATTTATAAAACCTGCATGTATTCTCATCCCAAAAATATTAGATTTTAAAAGTGGGACTATAACTCACTTTCACAGATTTTTACTTCGTCGGGAAGTAAGACTTGGCCACTGGTTGATTCACGAACCTATAACAATATATACATATATATCAAAGTATGTTTAAAATATATTTACAAGACTTTTAATATATTTTGATGTTTTAAGTTTATTAAGTCAGCTGTCCTCGTTAGTAACCTACAACTAGTTGTCCACAGTTAGATGTACAGAAATAAATCGATAAATATTATCTTGAATCAATCCACGACCCAGTGTATACGTATCTCAGTATTGATCACAACTCAAACTATATATATTTTGGAATCAACCTCAACCCTGTATAGCTAACTCCAACATTCACATATAGAGTGTCCATGGTTGTTCCGAAATATATATAGATGTGTCGACATGATAGGTCGAAACATTGTATACGTGTCTATGGTATCTCAAGATTACATAATATACAATACAAGTTGATTAAGTTATGGTTGGAATAGATTTGTTACCAATTTTCACGTAGCTAAAATGAGAAAAATTATCCAATCTTGTTTTACCCATAACTTCTTCATTTTAAATCCGTTTTGAGTGAATCAAATTGCTATGGTTTCATATTGAACTCTATTTTATGAATCTAAACAGAAAAAGTATAGGTTTATAGTCAGAAAAATAAGTTACAAGTCATTTTTGTAAAGGTAGTCATTTCAGTCGAAAGAACGACTTCTAGATGACCATTTTAGAAAACATACTTCCACTTTGAGTTTAACCATAATTTTTCGATATAGTTTCATGTTCATAATAAAAATCATTTTCTCAGAATAACAACTTTTAAATCAAAGTTTATCATAGTTTTTAATTAACTAATCCAAAACAGCCCGCGGTGTTACTACGACGGCGTAAATCCGGTTTTACGGTGTTTTTCGTGTTTCCAGGTTTTAAATCATTAAGTTAGCATATCATATAGATATAGAACATGTGTTTAGTTAATTTTAAAAGTCAAGTTAGAAGGATTAACTTTTGTTTGCGAACAAGTTTAGAATTAACTAATCTATGTTCTAGTGATTACGAGTTTAAACCTTCGAATAAGATAGTTTTATATATATGAATCGAATGATGTTATGAACATCATTACTACCTCAAGTTTAGTAGGTAAACCTACTGGAAGTGACAAGAAATGATCTAGCTTCAAAGGATCTTGGATGGCTTGAAAGTTCTTGAAGTAGGATCATGACACAAAAACAAGTTCAAGTAAGATTTTTACTCGAATTAAAATAGTTTATAGTTATAGAAATTGAATAAAAGTTTGAATATGAATATTACCTTGAATAAGAAAGATAACCTACTGTATATAACAAAGGTTTCTTGATCTTAGATGATTACTTGGAATGGATTAGAAAGCTTGGAAGTAAATTAGTAAACTTGAAGGGATTTTTGAAGTGTTCTTGAAGTGTTCTTCCTATGATGATTATAGCTTGATTCTTGAAGTGATTTTTGATGAAGATGATGATTAACTACTGGAAAAATACGTTCATAATAGTGTGTGTGTGTTGAGAGAGAATTAGAAAGAGAATTGGAAGCGAAATGGAGTGAATGATGAGTGGTAATTGGTGAGTGGTGAGTGGGGTTAAAAGGAGTTCTAGTTAGTTGACTAGCTCATGGTAGAAGTTAAAATTGATTAGTCATACATGACATAATCAAGAGTGGAATCCCATGCTAGTTCCTATTGGTATATACTCATAGTAAGTACGTTTTGAAGCTGTGTATAATACGGCTAAGAATACGACTAGAATTCTTGATGAAAGAAAAGAATGGAAAAGTAACTGTAACCATTTTCGTTAAGTATGAGTGTTTTGATATATGTCTTGAAGTCTTCTAAAAGTATTTTAATACATCTAAATACACTACATGTATATACATTTTAACTGAGTCGTTAAGTCATCGTTAGTCGTTACTTCTAAGTGTTGTTTTGAAACCTTTAAGTTAACGATCTCAATTAATGTTGTTAACCCATTGTTTATTATATCTAATGAGATGTTAAATTATTATATTATCATGATATTATGATATATTAATATATCTTAATATGATATATATACATTTAAATGTCGTTACAACGATAATCGTTACATATATGTCTCGTTTCGAAATCCTTAAGTTAGTAGTCTTGTTTATATGTATATTACTCATTGTTAATATACTTATGTAGATACTTACTTATCATAATCTCATGTTAACCATATGTATATCCATATATATATCGTCATGTCGTTTTTACAAGTTTTAACGTTCGTGAATCGCCGGTCAACTTGGGTGGTCAATTGTCTATATGAAACATATTTCAATTAATCAAGTCTTAACAAGTTTGATTTCTTAACATGTTGGAAACATTTAATCATGTAAATATCAATCTCAATTAATATATATAAACATGGAAAAGTTCAGGTCACTACAGTACCTACCCGTTAAATAAATTTCGTCCCGAAATTTTAAGCTGTTGAAGGTGTTGACGAATCTTCTGGAAATAGATGCGGGTATTTCTTCTTCATCTGATCTTCACGCTCCCAGGTGAACTCGGGTCCTCTACGAGCATTCCATCGAACCTTAACAATTGGTATCTTGTTTTGCTTAAGTCTTTTAACCTCACGATCCATTATTTCGACGGGTTCTTCGATGAATTGGAGTTTTTCGTTGATTTGGATTTCATCTAACGGAATAGTGAGATCTTCTTTAGCAAAACATTTCTTCAAATTCGAGACGTGGAAAGTGTTATGTACAGCCGCGAGTTGTTGAGGTAACTCAAGTCGGTAAGCTACTGGTCCGACACGATCAATAATCTTGAATGGTCCAATATACCTTGGATTTAATTTCCCTCGTTTACCAAATCGAACAACGCCTTTCCAAGGTGCAACTTTAAGCATGACCATCTCTCCAATTTCAAATTCTATATCTTTTCTTTTATTGTCAGCGTAGCTCTTTTGTCGACTTTGGGCGGTTTTCAACCGTTGTTGAATTTGGATGATCCTCTCGGTAGTTTCTTGTATAATCTCCGGACCCGTAATTTGTCTATCCCCCACTTCACTCCAACAAATCAGAGTCCTGCACTTTCTACCATAAAGTGCTTCAAACGGCGCCATCTCAATGCTTGAATGATAGCTGTTGTTGTAGGAAAATTCTGCTAACGGTAGATGTCGATCCCAACTGTTTCCGAAATCAATAACACATGCTCGTAGCATGTCTTCAAGCGTTTGTATCGTCCTTTCGCTCTGCCCATCAGTTTGTGGATGATAGGCAGTACTCATGTCTAGACGAGTTCCTAATGCTTGCTGTAATGTCTGCCAGAATCTTGAAATAAATCTACCATCCCTATCAGAGATAACAGAGATTGGTATTCCATGTCTGGAGACGACTTCCTTCAAATACAGTCGTGCTAACTTCTCCATCTTGTCATCTTCTCTTATTGGCAGGAAGTGTGCTGATTTGGTGAGACGATCAACTATTACCCAAATAGTATCAAAACCACTTGCAGTCCTTGGCAATTTAGTGATAAAATCCATGGTAATGTTTTCCCATTTCCATTCCGGGATTTCGGGTTGTTGAAGTAGACCTGATGGTTTCTGATGCTCAGCTTTGACCTTAGAACACGTCAAACATTCTCCTACATATTTAGCAACATCGGCTTTCATACCCGGCCACCAAAAATATTTCCTGAGATCCTTGTACATCTTCCCCGTTCCAGGATGTATTGAGTATCTGGTTTTATGAGCTTCTCTAAGTACCATTTCTCTCATATCTCCAAATTTTGGTACCCAAATCCTTTCAGCCCTATACCGGGTTCCGTCTTCCTGAATATTAAGATGTTTCTCCGATCCTTTGGGTATTTCATCCTTTAAATTTCCCTCTTTTAAAACTCCTTGTTGCGCCTCCTTTATTTGAGTAGTAAGGTTATTATGAATCATTATATTCATAGATTTTACTTGAATGGGTTCTCTGTCCTTCCTGCTCAAGGCATCGGCTACCACATTTGCCTTCCCCGGGTGGTAACGAATCTCAAAGTCGTAATCATTCAATAATTCAATCCACCTACGCTGCCTCATATTCAGTTGTTTCTGATTAAATATGTGTTGAAGACTTTTGTGGTCGGTATGTATAATACTTTTGACCCCATATAAGTAGTGCCTCCAAGTCTTTAATGCAAAAACAACCGCGCCTAATTCCAAATCATGCGTCGTATAATTTTGTTCGTGAATCTTCAATTGTCTAGACGCATAAGCAATCACCTTCGTTCGTTGCATTAATACACAACCGAGACCTTGCTTTGATGCGTCACAATAAATCACAAAATCATCATTCCCTTCAGGCAATGACAATATAGGTGCCGTAGTTAGCTTTTTCTTCAATAATTGAAACGCTTTCTCTTGTTCATCATTCCATTCAAATTTCTTCCCTTTATGCGTTAATGCAGTCAAGGGTTTTGCTATTCTGGAAAAGTCTTGGATGAACCTTCTGTAGTAACCAGCTAGTCCTAAAAACTGGCATATGTGTTTCGGAGTTTTCGGGGTTTCCCACTTTTCAACAGTTTCTATCTTTGACGGATCCACCTTAATACCTTCTTTGTTCACTATGTGACCGAGGAATTGAACTTCTTCCAACCAAAATGCACACTTTGAAAACTTAGCGTACAATTCTTCCTTCCTCAATACTTCTAACACCTTTCTCAAATGTTCACCGTGTTCTTGGTCATTCTTTGAGTAAATAAGTATGTCATCAATGAAAACAATGACAAACTTGTCAAGGTATGGTCCACACACTCGGTTCATAAGGTCCATGAACACAGCTGGTGCATTAGTTAAACCAAACGACATGACCATAAACTCGTAATGACCGTAACGTGTTCTGAAAGCAGTCTTTGGAATATCATCTTCTTTCACCCGCATTTGATGATACCCGAAACGTAAGTCAATCTTTGAATAAACAGACGAGCCTTGTAGTTGATCAAATAAGTCGTCGATTCTCGATAGTGGGTAGCGGTTCTTGATGGTAAGTTTTTTCAACTCTCGGTAGTCGATACACAACCTGAATGTACCATCTTTCTTCTTGACAAACAAAACAGGAGCTCCCCACGGTGATGTGCTTGGTCGAATGAAACCACTCTCTAAAAGTTCTTGTAATTCGCTTTACAGTTCTTTCATCTCGCTGGGTGCGAGTCTGTAAGGAGCACGAGCTATTGTTGCAGCTCCTGGTACAAGATCTATTTGAAATTCAACGGATCGATGTGGGGGTAATCCCGGTAATTCTTTCGGAAACACATCGGGAAATTCTTTTGCAATGGGAACATCATTGATGCTCTTTTCTTCAGTTTGTACTTTCTCGACGTGTGCTAGAACAGCATAGCAACCTTTTCTTATTAGTTTTTGTGCCTTCAAATTACTAATAAGATGTAGCTTCGTGTTGCCCTTTTCTCCGTACACCATTAAGGGTTTTCCTTTTTCTCGTATAATGCGAATTGCATTTTTGTAACAAACGATCTCTGCTTTCACTTCTTTCAACCAGTCCATACCGATTATCACATCAAAACTCCCTAACTCTACTGGTATCAAATCAATCTTAAATGTTTCGCTAACCAGTTTAATTTCTCGATTCCGACATATATTATCTGCTGAAATTAATTTAACATTTGCTAATTTGAGTAAAAATTTACTATCCAAAGGCGTCAATGGACAACTTAATTTAGCACAAAAATCTCTACTCATATAGCTTCTATCCGCACCCGAATCAAATAAAACGTAAGCAGATTTATTGTCAATAAGAAACGTACCCGTAACAAGCTCCGGGTCTTCCTGTGCCTTTGCCGCATTAATATTGAAAACTCTTCCGCGGCCTTGTCCATTCGTGTTCTCCTGGTTCGGGCAATTTCTAATAATGTGGCCCGGTTTTCCACATTTATAACAAACTACATTGGCATAACTTGCTCCGACACTACTTGCTCCGCCATTACTCGTTCCGACACCATTTGTTTCTTTCGTTCTATTAACCCCTGGTCCGTAGACCTCACACTTCGCCGCGCTATGACCATTTCTTTTACACTTGTTGCAAAATTTGGTGCAGAACCCCGAGTGATACTTTTCACACCTTTGGCATAGCTGCTTCTGATTGTTGTTGTTGTTGCGGTTATTATTGTTGTTGGGATGATTGTTTTAGTTGTTGTTGTTGTTGTTGTTGTTGTTGTTGTTGTTGGGCCATTTGTTGTAGTTGCGATTGATGTTGCGATTGTTGGGATAATTGTTGCGATTATTGTTGTAATTGCTGTTGTTGTTGTATTGGTGATTCTTATCACCGTTTTCCTCCCACTTTCTTTTGACTTGCTTCACATTGGCCTCTTCAGCAGTCTGTTCTTTAATTCTTTCTTCAATCTGGTTCACTAGTTTGTGAGCCATTCTACATGCCTATTGTATGGAGGCGGGCTCGTGTGAACTTATATCTTCTTGGATTCTTTCCGGTAATCCTTTCACAAACGCGTCGATCTTCTCTTCCTCATCTTCGAATGCTCCCAGACACAATAGGCACAATTCTGTGAATCGTCTTTCGTACGTGGTAATATCAAATCCTTGGGTTCGTAACCCTCTAAGTTCTGTCTTGAGCTCATTGACCTCGGTTCTGGGACGGTACTTCTCGTTCATCAAGTGCTTGAATGCTGACCACGGTAGTGCGTACGCATCGTCTTGTCCCACTTGCTCTAGATAGGTATACCACCATGTTAACGCAGAACCTGTGAAGGTATGCGTAGCGTACTTTACTTTGTCCTCTTTAGTACACTTACTTATGGCAAACACCGATTCGACCTTCTCGGTCCACCGTTTCAATCCGATCGGTCCTTCGGTTCCATCAAATTCTAAAGGTTTGCAGGCAGTGAATTCTTTGTAGGTGCATCCTACACGATTTCCTGTACTGCTAGATCCAAGGTTATTGTTGGTATGTAGCGCAGCCTGTACTGCGGCTATATTTGAAGCTAGAAAAGTACGGAATTCCTCTTCATTCATATTCACGGTGTGTCGAGTAGTCGGTGCCATTTCCTGCAAAATAGTCAAATGGAACAAGTTAATCATACTGAATATTAAGAGTAGTTAATAGTATTTCGTAGCATAATATGAACTCATTTATAAAAGATTTTTCTTCATATTAGCATTTTATAAGTTTAAATTCGGGTAGTACCTACCCGTTAAGTTCATACTTAGTAGCTAATATACAATTCAACTACTACAATTCTATATGAAAAACTGATTATAATAATATTTCGCGTTCAAACTTTTATACAATATTTTACAAACTTACAATACCGCTTATTTTACATAAAGTATGAAATATAGCACACAATAACTTTGATACAAGATAGTTGTGAAGATAATTCTAGCTAGTACACAAGTCGTTCAGCAAAGGCAATAAAGACACGTAATTCATACGTCCAGAAACAAGTCATGCATTCTGGTTTTACTAGGACTACTTCCCATCCTTGGTCTTGTGGAACATAACCGTTATGGTAGTTGATAAGACAGCGTGTTGTAACGTCGTCAAAGGGACCAGGGTTAAGTAATGACCAACAGTCTCGCAATAACCTAAAAACCTCATTTCTTACCCCAATTACCGACTCCGTCACTTGTGGGAACGTTTTGTTTAATAGTTGTAGCCCGATGTTCTTGTTCTCACTTTGGTGAGAAGCGAACATTACTAACCCGTAAGCATAACATGCTTCTTTATGTTGCATGTTAGCCGCTTTTTCTAAATCACGAAGTCCTATATTCGGATATACTGAGTCAAAATAATTTCTTAACCCGTTGTGTAAAATAGCATTTGGGTTCCCCGCAATATATGCGTCAAAGTAAACACATCGTAACTTATGGATTTCCCAATGTGATATCCCCCATCTTTCGAACGAAAGCCTTTTATAAACCAAGGCATTCTTGGAACGTTCTTCGAATGTCTTACAAACTGATCTCGCCTTAAATAGTTGTGCCGAGGAATTCTGACCGACTCTAGACAAGATTTCATCAATCATGTCTCCGGGTAGGTCTCTTAAAATATTGGGTTGTCTATCCATTTTGTGTTTTTATACTGTAAAATAGACAAGAGTTAGATTCATAAAAAAATACTTATTAATACAAGCAATTTTTACATATATCATAAAGCATAAGCACACTATATTACATATATTACACCACACGAATACAACTATCTTATTCCGACTCGCTCATTTCTTCTTGTTCGGTTTTGGTTCGTTTTGCCAAGTTTCTAGGGATATATGATGTTCCCTTAATACGAGCCGTCGTTGTCCACATTGGTTTAGAAAATCCTGGTGGTTTAGAGGTTCCCGGGTCATTGTTACAGCTTAAGGACTTCGGGGGTTGACGATACATATAAAGTTCATCGGGGTTGGAATTAGATTTCTCTATTTTTATGCCCTTTCCCTTATTATTTTCTTTTGCCTTTTTAAATTCAGTTGGGGTAATTTCTATAACATCATCGGAATTCTCGTCGGAATCCGATTCATCGGAGAATTGGTAATCCTCCCAATATTTTGCTTCCTTGGCGGAAACACCATTGACCATAATTAACCTTGGTCGGTTGGTTGAGGATTCTCTTTTACTTAACCGTTTTATTATTTCCCCCACCGGTTCTATTTCTTCTTCCGGTTCCGATTCTTCTTCCGGTTCCGACTCTTCTTCCGGTTCCTCTTCGGGAACTTGTGAATCAGTCCACGAATCATTCCAATTTACATTTGACTCTTCATTATTATTAGGTGAGTCAATGGGACTTGTTCTAGAGGTAGACATCTATCACATAATATCAAACGCGTTAAGATATTAATATGTCACATAATATTCACATGTTAAAAATATATAGTTTCCAACAAAATTTGTTAAGCAATCATTTTTCAAGTAAACACGGTCGAAGTCCAGACTCACTAATGCATCCTAACAACCTAGATAAGACACACTAATGCAAAATTCTGGTTCTCTAAGACCAACGCTCGGATACCAACTGAAATGTCCCGTTCTTATTGATTAAAAACGTTCCATATTAATTGATTTCGTTGCGAGGTTTTGACCTCTATATGAGACGTTTTTCAAAGACTGCATTCATTTTAAAACAAACCATAACCTTTATTTCATCAATAAAGGTTTAAAAAGCTTTACGTAGATTATCAAATAATGATAATCTAAAAGATCCTGTTTACACACGACCATTACATAATGGTTTACAATACAAATATGTTACAACAAAATAAGTTTCTTGAATGCAGTTTTTACACAATATCATACAAGCATGGACTCCAAATCTCGTCCTTATTTAAGTATGCGACAGCGGAAGCTCTTAATAATCACCTGAGAATAAACATGCTTAAAATGTCAACAAAAATGTTGGTGAGTTATAGGTTTAACCTATATATATCAAATCGTAACAATAGACCACAAGATTTCATATTTCAATACACATCCCATACATAGAGATAAAAATCATTCATATGGTGAACACCTGGTAACCGACATTAACAAGATGCATATATAAGAATATCCCCATCATTCCGAGACACCCTTCGGATATGATATAAATTTTGAAGTACTAAAGCATCCGGTACTTTGGATGGGGTTTGTTAGGCCCAATAGATCTATCTTTAGGATTCACGTCAATTAGGGTGTATGTTCCCTAATTCTTAGATTACCAGACTTAATAAAAAGGGGCATATTCAATTTCGATAATTCAACCATAGAATGTAGTTTCACGTACTTGTGTCTATTTTGTAAATCATTTATAAAACCTGCATGTATTCTCATCCCAAAAATATTAGATTTTAAAAGTGGGACTATAACTCACTTTCACAGATTTTTACTTCGTCGAGAAGTAAGACTTCGCCACTGTTGATTCACGAACCTATAACAATATATACATGTATATTAAAGTATGTTCAGAATATATTTACAACACTTTTAATATATTTTGATGTTTTAAGTTTATTAAGTCAGCTGTCCTCGTTAGTAACCTACAACTAGTTGTCCACAGTTAGATGTACAGAAAATAAATTGATAAATATTATCTTGAATCAATCCACGACCCAGTGTATACGTATCTCAGTATTGATCACAACTCAAACTATATATATTTTGGAATCAACCTCAACCCTGTATAGCTAACTCCAACATTCACATATAGAGTGTCTATGGTTGTTCCGAAATATATATAGATGTGTCGACATGATAAGTCGAAACATTGTATACGTGTCTATGGTAACTCAAGATTACATAATATACAATACAAGTTGATTAAGTTATGGTTCGAATAGATTTGTTACCAATTTTCACGTAGCTAAAATGAGAAAAATTATCCAATCTTGTTTTACCCATAACTTCTTCATTTTAAATCCGTTTTGAGTGAATCAAATTGCTATGGTTTTATATTGAACTCTATTTTATGAATCTAAACAGAAAAAGTATAGGTTTATAGTCTAAAAAATAAGTTACAAGTCGTTTTTGTAAAGGTAGTCATTTCAGTCGAAAGAACGACGTCTAGATGACCATTTTAGAAAACATACTTCCACTTTGAGTTTAACCATAATTTTTGGATATAGTTTCATGATCATAATAAAAATCATTTTCTCAGAATAACAAATTTTAAATCAAAGTTTATCATAGTTTTTAATTAACTAAACCAAAACAGCCCGCGGTGTTACTACGACGGCGTAAATCCGGTTTTACGGTGTTTTTCGTGTTTCCAGGTTTTAAATCATTAAGTTAGCATATCATATAGATATAGAACATGTGTTTAGTTAATTTTAAAAGTCAAGTTAGAAGGATTAACTTTTGTTTGCAAACAAGTTTAGAATTAACTAAACTATGTTCTAGTGATTACGAGTTTAAACCTTCGAATAAGATAGTTTTATATATATGAATCGAATGATGTTATGAACATCATTACTACCTCAAGTTTAGTAGGTAAACCTACTGGAAGTGACAAGAAATGATCTAGCTTCAAAGGATCTTTGATGGCTTGAAAGTTCTTGAAGTAGGATCATGACACAAAAACAAGTTCAAGTAAGATTTTTACTCGAATTAAGATAGTTTATAGTTATAGAAATTGAATCAAAGTTTGAATATGAATATTACCTTGAATAAGAAAGATAACCTACTGTATATAACAAAGGTTTCTTGATCTTAGATGATTACTTGGAATGGATTAGAAAGCTTGGAAGTAAATTAGTAAACTTGAAGGGATTTTTGAAGTGTTCTTGAAGTGTTCTTCCTATGATGATTATAGCTTGATTCTTGAAGTGATTTTTAATGAAGATGATGATTAACTACTGGAAAAATACGTTCATAATAGTGTGTGTGTGTTGAGAGAGAATTAGAAAGAGAATTGGAAGTCAAATGGAGTGAATGATGAGTGGTAATTGGTGAGTGGTGAGTGGGGTTAAAAGGAGTTCTAGTTAGTTGACTAGCTCATGGTAGAAGTTAAAATTGATTAGTAATACATGACATAATCAAGAGTGGAATCCCATGCTAGTTCCTATTGGTATATACTCATAGTAAGTACGTTTTGAAGCTGTGTATAATACGGGTAAGAATACGACTAGAATTCTTGATGAAAGAAAAGAATAGAAAAGTAACTGTAACCATTTTCGTTAAGTATGAGTGTTTTGATATATGTCTTGAAGTCTTCCAAAAGTATTTTAATACATCTAAATACACTACATGTATATACATTTTAACTGAGTCGTTAAGTCATCGTTAGTCGTTACATGTAAGTGTTATTTTGAAACCTTTAAGTTAATGATCTCAATTAATGTTGTTAACCCATTGTTTATTATATATAATGAGATGTTAAATTATTATATTATCATGATATTATGATATATTAATATATCTTAATATGATATATATACATTTAAATGTCGTTACAACGATAATCGTTACATATATGTCTCGTTTTGAAATCCTTAAGTTAGTAGTCTTGTTTATATGTATATAACTCATTGTTAATATACTTATGGAGATACTTACTTATCATAATCTCATGTTAACCATATGTATATCCATATATATATCGTCATGTCGTTTTTACAAGTTTTAACGTTCGTGAATCGCCGGTCAACTTGGGTGGTCAATTGTCTATATGAAACATATTTCAATTAATCAAGTCTTAACAAGTTTGATTGCTTAACATGTTGGAAACATTTAATCATGTAAATATCAATCTCAATTAATATATATAAACATGGAAAAGTTCGGGTCACTACACTTATTGATTAAAAATGTTCCATTTTAATTGATTTCGTTGCGAGGTTTTGACCTCTATATGAGACGTTTTTCAAAGACTGCATTCATTTTTAAAACAAACCATAACCTTTATTTCATAAATAAAGGTTTAAAAAGCTTTACGTAGATTATCAAATAATGATAATCTAAAATATCCTGTTTACACACGACCATTACATAATGGTTTACAATACAAATATGTTACATCGAAATCAGTTTCTTGAATGCAGTTTTTACACAATATCGTACAAACATGGACTCCAAATCTTGTCCTTATTTTAGTATGCAACAGCAGAAGCTCTTAGTATTCACCTGAGAATAAACATGCTTTAAACGTCAACAAAAATGTTGGTGAGTTATAGGTTTAACCTATATATATCAAATCGTAACAATAGACCACAAGATTTCATATTTCAATACACATCCCATACATAGAGATAAAAATCATTCATATGGTGAACACCTGGTAACCGACATTAACAAGATGCATATATATAAGAATATCCCCATCATTCCGGGACACCCTTCAGATATGATATAAATTTCGAAGTACTAAAGCATCCGGTACTTTGGATGGGGTTTGTTAGGCCCAATAGATCTATCTTTAGGATTCGCGTCAATTAGGGTGTCTGTTCCCTAATTCTTAGATTACCAGACTTAATAAAAAGGGGCATATTCGATTTCGATAATTCAACCATAGAATGTAGTTTCACGTACTTGTGTCTATTTTGTAAATCATTTATAAAACCTGCATGTATTCTCATCCCAAAAATATTAGATTTTAAAAGTGGGACTATAACTCACTTTCACAGATTTTTACTTCGTCGGGAAGTAAGACTTGGCCACTGGTTGATTCACGAACCTATAACAATATATACATATATATATCAAAGTATGTTTAAAATATATTTACAACACTTTTAATATATTTTGATGTTTTAAGTTTATTAAGTCAGCTGTCCTCTTTAGTAACCTACAACTAGTTGTCCATAGTTAGATGTACAGAAATAAATCGATAAATATTATCTTGAATCAATCCACGACCCAGTGTATACGTATCTCAGTATTGATCACAACTCAAACTATATATATTTTGGAATCAACCTCAACCCTGTATAGCTAACTCCAACATTCACATATAGAGTGTCTATAGTTGTTCTGAAATATATATATATGTGTCGACATGATACGTCGAAACATTGTATACGTGTCTATGGTATCTCAAGATTACATAATATACAATACAAGTTGATTAAGTTATGGTTGGAATAGATTTGTTACCAATTTTCACGTAGCTAAAATGAGAAAAATTATCCAATCTTGTTTTACCCATAACTTCTTCATTTTAAATCCGTTTTGAGTGAATCAAATTGCTATGGTTTCATATTGAACTCTATTTTATGAATCTAAACAGAAAAAGTATAGGTTTATAGTCGGAAAAATAAGTTACAAGTCGTTTTTGTAAAGGTAGTCATTTCAGTCGAAAGAACGACGTCTAGATGACCATTTTAGAAAACATACTTCCACTTTGAGTTTAACCATAATTTTTGGATATAGTTTCATGTTCATAATAAAAATAATTTTCTCAGAATAACAACTTTTAAATCAAAGTTTATCATAGTTTTTAATTAACTAACCCAAAACAGCCCGCGGTGTTACTACGACGGCGTAAATCCGGTTTTACGGTGTTTTTCGTGTTTCCAGGTTTTAAATCATTAAGTTAGCATATCATATAGATATAGAACATGTGTTTAGTTGATTTTAAAAGTCAAGTTAGAAGGATTAACTTTTGTTTGCGAACAAGTTTAGAATTAACTAAACTATGTTCTAGTGATTACAAGTTTAAACCTTCGAATAAGATAGCTTTATATGTATGAATCGAATGATGTTATGAACATTATTACTCCCTCAAGTTTAGTAGGTAAACCTACTGGAAGTGACAAGAAATGATCTAGCTTCAAAGGATCTTGGATGGCTTGAAAGTTCTTGAAGTAGGATCATGACACAAAAACAAGTTCAAGTAAGATTTTTACTCGAATTAAGATAGTTTATAGTTATAGAAATTGAATCAAAGTTTGAATATGAATATTACCTTGAATAAGAAAGATAACCTACAGTATATAACAAAGGTTTTTTGATCTTAGATGATTACTTGGAATGGATTAGAAAGCCTGGAAGTAAATTACTAAACTTGAAGGGATTTTTGAAGTGTTCTTGAAGTGTTCTTCCTATGATGATTATAGCTTAATTCTTGAAGTGATTTTTGATGAAGATGATGATTAAATACTGGAAAAATACGTTCATAATAGTGTGTGTGTGTTGAGAGAGAATTAGAAAGAGAATTGGAAGTGAAATGGAGTGAATGATGAGTGGTAATTGGTGAGTGGTGAGTGGGGTTAAAAGGAGTTCTAGTTAGTTGACTAGCTCATGGTAGAAGTTAAAATTGATTAGTCATACATGACATAATCAAGAGTGGAATCCCATGCTAGTTCCTATTGGTATATACTCATAGTAAGTACGTTTTGAAGCTGTGTATAATACGGGTAAGAATACGACTAGAATTCTTGATGAAAGAAAAGAATGGAAAAGTAACTGTAACCATTTTCGTTAAGTATGAGTGTTTTGATATATGTCTTGAAGTCTTCCAAAAGTATTTTAATACAACTAAATACACTACATGTATATACATTTTAACTGAGTCGTTAAGTCATCGTTAGTCGTTACATGTAAGTGTTGTTTTGAAACCTTTAAGTTAACGATCTCAATTAATGTTGTTAACCCATTGTTTATTATATCTAATGAGATGTTAAATTATTATATTATCATGATATTATGATATATTAATATATCTTAATATGATATATATACATTTAAATGTCGTTACAACGATGATCGTTACATATATGTCTCGTTTCAAAATCCTTAAGTTAGTAGTCTTGTTTATATGTATATAACTCATTATTAATATACTTATGGAGATACTTACTTATCATAATCTCATGTTAACCATATGTATATCCATATATATATCTTCATGTCGTTTTTACAAGTTTTAACGTTCGTGAATCGCCGGTCAAATTGGGTGGTCAATTGTCTATATGAAACATATTTCAATTAATCAAGTCTTAACAAGTTTGATTGCTTAACATGTTGGAAATATTTAATCATGTAAATATCAATCTCAATTAATATATATAAACATGGAAAAGTTCGGGTCACTACATATTTGACCTCTATATGATACATTTTACAAACATTGCATTCGTTTTTAAAAGACAATCTTTCTTTACATCGAAAATTAACAGGCATGCATACCATTTCATAGTATCCACTCTCCAACTATAAATTGATTTAATAATAATCTTTGATGAACTCAATGACTCGAATGCAACGTTCTTCGAAATATGCTATGAAAGACTCCAAGTAATATCTTTAAAATGAGCAAATGCACAACGGAAGATTTCTTTAACACCTGAGAATAAACATGCTTTAAAGTGTCAACCAAAAGGTTGGTGAGTTCATTAGTTTATCATAATCATTTATTTCCATCATTTTAATAGACCACAAGAATTTCATTTCCAGTTCTCATAAATATACGTCCCATGCATAGAGACAAAAATAATCATTCATATGGTGAACACCTGGTAACCGACATTAACTAGATACATATAAGAATATCCCCTATCATTCCGGGATCCTCCTTCGGACATGATATAAATTTCGAAGTATTAAAGCATCCGGTACTTTGGATGGGGTTTGTTAGGCCCAATAGATCTATCTTTCGGATTCGCGTCAATTAGGGTGCATGTTCCCTAATTCTTAGATTACCAGACTTTAATAAAAAGGGGCATATTCGATTTCGATAATTCAACTGTTAACACCTATTTCCTTATGAGGTAAGGCTTAGTATGTCAACAAGAGACTAGAAGTGATCTAGCTTTAGGAGGGCGGAGTGTTGCCGATTGATTTTTACCCTCGGGAAATAATCCCTGCAGACCCGGTTCACAAGTGTAGAAACTTGTGGGGTGGCTTAATCAATCTGTCGTCCGTAGAGCGTAAGAGTGCTAGCCGGATGACTTCTAGTAAGAGAAAGTAGAGAGAGAAAGAGAAGTGAAGTCTCAGCTCTCAAAGTTGTCAGAATATCTGAACTTGTGTAAAATGACGACCCAAGGGGTCTATTTAAAGTGTCAGATCTACCAGATTTGTTTGGGGACACGTGTCGAATGATGATACGTTCTGTTACATGTGCTCCGAAATTTATGCTAAATGCGGCGCTCTCCGGCCAGGGCTTATGCGCTAGGCGGCCTTCAGGGCTTACGCATGACGGAGCAGCTTGTACAGCAGAGAACGCTGGACGGACAATCTCCACAAAACTGTTGTTTCCAGCCTTCCTGATGCTATTTTTATGCAACTATTATGCCTTTTATGCGTGTATACGATAGGATACACCATTAAGTCCCCCCAGTTTAAGGACTTAAGCATTTGAAAAATGATTAAGTTGTTAAACTTTTGATAACGCATGCCAAACCAGCCTGTTCATTGCCCACTTGCATCGGGGAAAACATTTTAGGCATTAAATGCAGACGAATTTTACTGACATTGTTATGATTGTCTTTTTACGGCTGGGATCATCCACGCTCCTCCAGTTGTAAAAAGTTTTATCTTTCACCCTTCGTTTAAACTCACCCATACACGTGTCTCAATCATGACCATAAAAATTGCACCGATGAACCCTTATAAAAACCGTCATAACCCTGTTACCATCACTTTTTTACCTTTGCCAAGATCCAAAAAGCATATTTCTCCCAAATCTTCATCGCTTTCTTCAATCTTCAACTTTTTAAGGTTCACCGTCTTCCAAGGTCAGTACACTTCATCTTACTGCTATTTTCTTGTTGTTGATATCTGTTACTGTATTATCATGGCTTCTTCACGGAGTACTGGCCAAGAACACGCCAAGCCTTCTTCATCAAATACTGCTAACATTCCAGAAGTTAGCACGATGGCTTCATCATTGACTAGTGAATACTTAGATGGATTAAAGATTGCCTTTTGCCATCTCAATCAATAGAACCCTGTTCTTCCCACTATCGGACAAACTGATGATAATCCTCCTGAGGGAAAAATTACTTTATACGCTTTACAAATTACCCACGGCAACCTCCGTGTTCCCCTTACTAACTTTCTTCTTCGCCTTCTTAGATATTACGGGGCCTGTCTTAGTCAGATACATCCCCATGGTCTTCAAAAAATCATCCTTTTTGAAATGTACTGCAATGCTATTAATATAAAGCCTCGCATTAATGTTTTTATCTCTTTGTTTAGAATCCGCATGATTAGCGATTGCTGTCTTACTATTGATAGTAAGAAAAATAATCATTTTGTTGGTCTAAATAGAGTTTCAAACTTGAAGGACTGGAAAAGTCCATTTTTCTTTGTTGATGAAACTGTTATTCCGGAAGAATACTCCGTTGTCGTGGAGTGGGGTGCTATTGATGCTGGCATAGGAAAGGGTGTTAAAATTTCTCCCGCAGAACAGTGGATAGTAAATAGCTTGAAAGGACTCCGTATTCCACCCAGATCATACGAAAGGTATGAGGGAATCCTTGTGCTGTGCAAAGTGAGCCAAGAATGGCCAAGCAATTCTGTGCCAGTACTTCATGAGAAAAAATAGGGTAGGATGTGATATGATCATCCTATTATATATATAGATTTTTGTCCACTGTTTGTCATGTATACTTATATTGCTATTAATGTGTAATATTTGCAGGCAACTCCATGATGCAGGTCCGCTCTGCTCTTTTATCCCCTGATCTTGATGATGATGTGGAGGTCACTGCTCGTGACAAAACTGTTGAAGAGCTTGAGGCGGAGAGAGTTGCAGCTGAAGCTAAAGCTACTGCTGATGCTGAAAAGGGGAAAGAAATTGCTGTGAGCAGCTCAGACAGCGAATCCGGGTCTGATCATACAGACACTGAGCGGACAACGGATGACACCACCACCGCCGATCAGCAAACATCGGCATCAATTGACATCACGGGTGAAACCAACCCTACTCCTCCTCCAATCCAAAAGACAAGAAAGAAGAGCATAGGCTCTAAAAGGGTGAAGAGTTCTGAGGAGGGCAAAAAGCAAAAACGCAGGAGAAGTATGTCCATTCTGCTCTCTTTTAAAAATGCACATGTTTTTGCTTATAACTGTTATGTTTGTTCATAATACTAATTTGTTTTTGTTAGTAATTTTAGCAGAGTCAGATGATAGCCAAGGGAAGGCTACGGAGGGCGGTGTCCGGAGGCCGGAGAGGAATCTTGAAAGTGAAGGAGAGAAGGGCCTGAAAATGCCTGACCCAGACTTTGCTCCCTTCGATGAATCTGAATTTCATGAAGATAGGCCGGAAGGCAACTATACTTATGATTCTCCTCTTCCTAATATCACTAACCCTGCTGTCACCTCTTCCAATTTTCAAGAGCCAACTCTTCCTGCTCATGTGAGGGCTTTGCAGGCCATCATTGCAAACCCTGCCACTAAGGATAAAGAATTTGCAACTCTTCTTCAGGTATGAATGATAAGACCATCTACATGTATATGCTTGTAATTTATTGATGTGAGCTGTTTGAAATAACTCATAAAATTTTATTGATGTACAGGGTTGTGTTATCCCCGAGCTGAAACCCCAATTCTCTGCTGAAATGATCACTGGTTGGACGGACAACGCCCAATTCTGAATTGGCTGAAAGATAATTGGGGCATATCTCCAGCTGTCCAAATTGCTGTTTGATGATTCACCTTCTTCACAATGACCATCGTTAATCCAAACCATCCTGATTACAACTTCTGGAGTTGTCTCACGCTCTGTGATCCGTTCTCCGTACTGCGGTTGGTTCTAATTATCTCTTCCGCCATGCTGCTCTCTTCTGTTCTCTCCACGGCATCCTCTGCTACCATCATTCCTTTGCCACGCAAATTTCCTGCGAGGATCATTCCTCATGTACTGTTTGCCAGGCAAAAAATGATTCAGTTCTCCTGCCTTGATTTTCGCTATAATTTCTCTCATCAAAGATTTACAATTGTCCGTATCATGGCCCCAAGCCTTATGAAAATCGCACCACAACTCACTCTTTGGACCCTACCTTTCTTCCATGGGTGCTGGTGCATTGAAAGTGGTCCGAATTGGTTCAGTGAAGAGGATCTCTGTCGGAGTTTTGGTAAGCGCCATAATCAATGGGTGCCTTTCTATTGGCTTTCTTTTGTGGTGAAAATCATTAGGGTGATTGTTTCCTCTCCATCCTCCATTTGAATTGTCAGTCCTTCTCTGATTTCTATCAAAATACCGTCCTCCGTTGTGCGACTTGCTACTACTGCCAGTATCAAACTTGTTCAACCCACGCTCACCAGCTCGAACACGCCTCTGTGCAACCTCCAAAGCCTGATGCAATGTTTTTGGCAAGTCATACCGTAATGCATGAACAAGTGCACTAAACCGTCGCTGGTCCAAACAGAAAATGAAACCAGATACAAGCTGTGATTATGGACAATCAGGAATCTTCTGTGCTTCAAGTGTATAACGCTTCATAAAATTGCTCAAAGATTTGTTATGATGCATTGTGATCTCGTGTGCATCAAGATGTGTCAGAGTACAGCTCCGTAGATTTTGGTATTGCATCACAAATTTTGCTCTCAAATCAAGAAAATACGTAATACTCCTTGGCGGCAAACTAGCAAACCATTCGCGTGCCATTTTCTGCAATACCATAGGAAACATATGGCACGCAGTTTCATCCTCCCAATGCTGCAACCTCATAACACCTTCAAACATAGTTAGAAAATCTTCCGGATCTGTTGTGCCATCATAAACTCCAATTGCTGGTATAGCAAGATTTCTGGGCAATGGATAATTAGCAATTCGATCAATGAAACACTGCGTTGATTCTGCCATCGCTGGTGGCTTGTTCTCCAGTATTGAGGGCAAAAAAGTTGTCCACAGCCACAGCACGGACGGCGGGCTGCGCTAAGCGTTGCTTGTACTTTGCTGGAGCTGTCTGCTTAAGAATGTCATTTAAAAGCAACGCTGCCTGCTTTTCTGACATGAACTCATCTTTGTCAATTTCATCATCAGAGTCATTATTATCACAACTCAGGTCATTATCATCCCCAGAATCATCAATAAGACTGCCCAGCTTGTCAAGTAGCCTGGATAACTTGTATTTTGATATAGATTACCTTTTCATTATCTGCTTGTCTTTGCCATCCGCCATCCGCCAAAAAGGTATAAATGACGGACATCG
Organism: Rutidosis leptorrhynchoides; assembly: GCF_046630445.1. Taxonomy (NCBI): domain Eukaryota; kingdom Viridiplantae; phylum Streptophyta; class Magnoliopsida; order Asterales; family Asteraceae; genus Rutidosis; species Rutidosis leptorrhynchoides. The sequence goes on along the minus strand of NC_092333.1, from coordinate 310,267,841 downwards.
CCGTGGTTGCATCAATGGTCGTCGTTCTGGATTAGTAACAAAATTTGGAAGTCTTTCTGCACTTTTAGCTGTCACTTCTTCGATTACTGGCCTTTTCTCCGAATTAGTTGCCAAATGTTTAAGCCTCTCTGTAGTTTCAGCAACTGTTTCTTCAATCGTACCATCTAGTGGTGAAATAGGTACATCTTCAACAGTGACCTCGTCGGTTGATGGATGATTGACTGCTTCAAGTACAAATGGAGCTTCAGCTGCTTTCGTTCCTTTTCCGTTTCGTGTGTTCTTTGCATTAGTGGATGGCGCCATTGTTAACACCTATTTCCTTATGAGGTAAGGCTTAGTATGTCAACAAGAGACTAGAAGTGATCTAGCTTTAGGAGGGCGGAGTGTTGCCGATTGATTTTTACCCTCGGGAAATAATCCTTGCAGACCCGGTTCACAAGTGTAGAAACTTGTGGGGTGGCTTAATCAATCTGTCGTCCGTAGAGCGTAAGAGTGCTAGCCGGATGACTTCTAGTAAAAGAAAGTAGAGAGAGAAAGAGAAGTGAAGTCTCAGCTCTTAAAGTTGCCAGAATATCTGAACTTGTGTAAAATGACGACCCAAGGGGTCTATTTATAGTGTCAGATCTACCAGATTTGTTTGGGGACACATGTCGAATGATGATACGTTCTGTTACATGTGCTCCAAAATTTATGCTAAATGCGGCGTTCTCTGGCCAGGGCTTATGCGCTAGGCGGCCTTCAGGGCTTACGCATGACGGAGCAGCCTGTACAGCGGAGAACGCTGAACGGACAATCTCCACAAAACTGTTTTTTCCAGCCTTCCTGATGCTATTTTTATGCAACTATTATGCCTTTTATGCGTGTATACGATAGGATACACCATTATCAACCATAGAATGTAGTTTCAATTACTTGTGGCTATTTCGTCAAACATTTATAAAAGCGCATGTATTCTCAGTCCCAAAAATATAAAGGGTAAAAAGGCAAATGAAACTCACCATACTGTATTTCGTAGTAAAAATACATATAACATCATTGAACAAGTGAAAGGTTGGCCTCGGATTCACGAACCTAAATTAATTATATATATTTATGTGTTGGTCAATATTTGTCTAACAAATTAGGTCAAGTCATAGTGTACCACAATCCTAATGCTCGAGACTAATATGCAAAAGTCAACAAAAGTAAATTTGACTCAAAATAATTTCCAAAAATCTATACATGATTAATATATAGGTTAAATATCGTCATTTTATATTTTTAAATATTTTTAAAAGATTTATTAGAGTAAGTAATATAATTTATTTATTAATAAATAAAATTTTATATTAAATTTATATAATAAAATATACTTTTATATATATTAAATAATAAAATTTATAGAGTTCATTTAATATCATAAAGATAATATGATAGGTATTATTAAAGTAAGTTATTACACGTAGTAAAATATGTTTGTACCACATATTTATTTGATAAAATAATATCTATAATGTTAGTAAGTAAAAGTTGTATTATTTTGTAATAATAATTATTATTATAAAAATATCAATATTTATAATTACTAAGATGACATTATGATAAAATGATAATTCTAATTATGATAACTTTAATATTTACAATAATTTTTAATATTATCTTTAAAATAATAATTCTATTTAAAATAATAATAATAATGATATTTTATAGTAACAATGACATTTCTATTAAAATGATAATTTTTGTTAAAATGATAGTTTTAATACTACCGATACTTTTAATAATAATAGTAATGATAAAAATAATAAGAACGATAATTTTATCTAAATCAATATCTTATAATATTTTAATTTCATCATGATACTCTTACCCATTATTTCCTAATCGTTTCATTTAATAGCTTTTAATCGTCTTTTAAATTGTGTTCATAATAATGATAATAATAGTAATCAAAATAATTAGGTGTTAAAGATATTTGTTTAAATTAAACTAATATTAATAATGATAGTTACTATAACATTATTAACGATAATACTAACAATTATCTTAATGATAATATAGTAATAATAATAATAACAATAACAATAACCATTTTTAAATAATGATATATATATTAATAATGATGATAATAATAATAATAATACCAATAATAATAATAATAATAATAATTGGATAATAATAATAATACTAATTATAACTTTAACGATAGTAATAATAAAAAAAATAACATTTTTTAATGATAAATCCCTTTTATTGATAAAGATAATAATAATGATAATAATAAGATAAAACTAGAACGCCGATAAAAACGACGATAATAATAATCATTTTTAATAAAAATATCGAAAATTCAATTGATTATAACTTCTAATCCATTCATTGAAACCATTCGATATCTAAAGGAAAAGTTCTTAATTTTTCGCTAGCTTTCCAAGGACATGCATATCTTATACCTTATCTCAACCGCAAGTGTAACTAATTCTAGATTCAACCTAATCTGTCTAAGGGCAATATTAAAAGTACAAGAATGCATAATCCTAAATACTCGAGCACTAGTCAGGGATACACTATTAGTATGTAAAAGTTAAATTATGAGTACTCACGTATCAATATTGAGATTCAATATTGCAGGAAAGGTACGTAGATGCAACGGAAATGATAAACACAATATTGACCTCACGAGCATACCCATGAACCATACTCAATCACCTCCATAGCTATAACCCATAATTTCTTTAATCCTATCCCACCCGAAAAAAAATTTCGAAATCACTCAGACAGCACTCCGTCGTAATATTTTATGTATACTAATAATATCTTGAAATAATACGGAGTAAATATATATATGTAAATCGATTGAGAGAGTTTAGAGAAAAATATTTTCAAGTTTCTATGAAATAATGAAACCTATTGAATTCTATTTATAATAGATTTTTGAATTATTAAAGTGAATTATTAAAGTATGAATTATTAAAGTGAATTATTAAAGTATAAATTATTAAAGTGAATTATTAAAGTGAATTATTAAAGTTAAAGTAAAGTTAAAATAAAGTAAAGGTAAAGTTTAAGTATAGTAAAAGTATAAAACTATGTACGTATAATACGCGTATAAATATATATAATATTAATTTAAATCGTTATATATATTTAATAAAATAAAATATAAATATCGTTATCTTTATCATACTAGTTAAGTAATGAGTTGTCAAAAGTGGTTCTAGATATTTATAAAAGTTATATACGTTTTAATAATAAAGTTCTTTTTAAACTGAAAACGTTTTTGTACGTTTGAAACTAAATAGATCAATCGAGTCTTTATGAGATTCAATCTTCTACTATCCTTTGTCTAGTTCTCAATGATTGACAATTTGTTCTTATTTATAATTCACTTTACCATTTTCCAAATATTGTTAAAATGGAAAGATTTCTCAAATCAACGTGGGCCTTTCAATAGAGACTTGTAATCATAATTCAATATATCTGATAATTCAATCATTTGATCTTATCTTCTAATTCCATTGATAAATATTTTGAAACAGATATAATCATAAAAAGTATTTAATCTAATATTTTGTTTACGTTTCAAGTTAAAATATATATACACATATATACATATATAATCATATTCATTTAATTGTTCGTGAATCGTTGGAACTTGGTCGAGGTTGAATGAATGTATGGACATAGTTTAAAATTCTTGAAATTTAACATAACAAACATTGCTTATCGTGTCGGAAACATATAAAGATTAAAGTTTAAATTTGGTTGGAAATTTCCGAGTTGTCACAGTACCTACCCGTTAAAGAAATTTCGTCCTGAAATTTGCGTGGAAAGGTCGTGAATGATAATAAGTATGTTTTCATGATGCATACGGGCTGAAAATTAGAATTTTATCATCAGCGAATAATTTGGATAAACGATCCATTTATATGAAGAGTACGAATGAAGCTAACATAGAAGAGTGAAATGAGTAAGTGTAGATTCATCTTATCATTTGACGTAGATATGATTGATTCCCAGATTTCAAGGGATTTGAAGAAAATCTTCGTAATAAGATTTGACTCTCCGGTAATCAAGGAAATTAGGATCCGCTTTAAATGCGATCGTCCATTTTAATTGTTCTATCGGAGATTTTCTTATAAATTCACCTCCTTCGTTTCCTTACAACTCACACCTTCTGTTGATGCATTTTATGCAAGTCCCTAGACATCTACCCACGTCCATTGCAGGTACAACAGTTTACAGGCCACCATGATTGCTCGTTATTATCCTATCCGTGTTTGTATGTGGTTACAGGAACTGCAGGAATGAGATTTAGATGTTTGACTATGTTAGACTTAGTTAGACGTATGAGTGAAGCCTCACTAGTACGGCTAACAGGCTCATACGCACGGTTGATGCTGAGCTAAGTCACAATTACAACCTAAATGAGAAGACACGAGTGAGTGATCACCCGTACGGCTGATGAAGCGAACTCGTATTTGTGATGAATGAATCATATGGGTGAGTCAACAGCAGGGGTATATAAAGTCTTATGTTCTTCATTTTAGGTTAAGCCTCTTATTTGTTACACACACTCAGATCTAGTGAGCTCCTCCGATTCTCTATCAGTCCAAATCACCCAGGTGGTGAATAATAGCTCTAGATGTTGATCTAATCACACTTGATTTAGTTGTGGTTTGACTAAATTAATCAAAAAAAAACTTAACCTATTCACTAGAGGGTTTGATTCACTTATTCCGCCATTATATGAGTTAAATCTGTTGATTTCTAAATTCCTAGTCATGTTTCATCACCTTCTATTCTTTCCCCCTCAACTCATATTTTAAAGTATTCATCAATATGCTCCATCCAGTTCTGATTCTCGATATACTTCTAACTTTCATATCAGTCATTCTTCTTTTTCATCTACCGCCAGAAGAATCTATTTACTTCTGTAGCGACCCCGACAAATCGTCAAATGACGGCGTCATCTACGTATGGTCCCATTACATGGTCGTAAGTCTTTATAACAAAGTTTGACCGAAAAGTATGTCGCATTCATTTCATAAATAAGGGTGTTTCAAAGTTTACAAAAGTAGTTTCCATAACAAGTACATAACAATGTTTAAAGTTTGTATGAAACACATGCGACACGATTAAAAGTAGTCCAAAAAGACGCTCCACGTATGCAAGTATACTCGACATCCAATGCAAGTATCAAATAGTATGAGCGGAAGCATGTATCACCTAATGTTCAAGGACCTGAGAAAAACATAGAGAATCTGTCAACGAAAACGTTGGTGAAATCATAGGTTTAGATAAGTAAATGAGTAATAGTAAGTTGAACCACAAGATTTGCAACATCGATAAAGCCATAGTACATTCTAAAAGTTAATATTCACGAGCACCCAATTATCAAAGCTTAACGTTCCGTCCGTTGAATACCCCATCAATTAGTGCTAGAACAACACTGTTCCCGAAAATATATTTCATTCGTAAACGGTAGCGAACCGTTTGAATGAGGGTTTGTCAAACCCATATGGCCATATAACATAAGTTCTCGCTTACACCATCTGATGTAACTAATGATAATCGGATTGAGGATTTTCGTTCTAAACTCGTATGTAGAATGTTTGTTTTCCCGTTCTTGTGTTCACTTAGTTCAAAAGAATCGTTTATGTTTTCTCATCCCAAAAGTAAGTTTAAAAGAGTAAAAGTGGGACTATGATCTCACCTTGAGTGCACGAGTAGTAAAGTACTTCAACAAGTAAACGTGTGCAAAGAACAATGCTAGTCTTGACCTAAACAATAGGTTGTATCAATAACGGTAAACACGATAGGTCAAAGATGTTCAATTAGTCCTATGGCTCGTTACGACTCGATTATTTAGCATGTGAAATCAAATTGCCAAGTTTCATGCAAGATACAAGTATATAAATAAGTTAGGAAGGTTGCATAATCATTTGGTTAAGTTTGACAAAAAGTCAAACTTTGGTCGGTCAAAGTCAACGAAAGTCAACACGTTCGGGTCGGGTTCCGAACTATTTTTCTAATCTTAGAAATCATATATGAGCATGTTGGCCAAGTTACATGTTAATCGGAGGCGCGTAGCATGCCAAACATTATTCGAAAATTGACCAAATTGGACAGACCCAATCGGCGCGCCGCGCGGGGGGTATGGCGCGCCGCGCCACCCTGCTGCTTCAGCTATTTTTCTGCTTTTTAAATGTGCACGAACCAAAACCAATTCTAACACAATTCTTGACCCGCAACGCTTATAACGCCTATCATACATCGTTGGAAAGGTATTTTGACAAGGAATGCAACTAAACACATATCATCAATCAAGCTTGCACTTATGACAAACAAAACCGCATTTAATGTTCCATAATCAATGCATTCAAGTCAATATTGCAATTTAATGATTTGGCAACCAAATTACATGTACAATATGCCGTTTCGAAGGTAATTAAGCATACTACACAACCTAACACTTACAATTAACATCTCATGTCATTTAATGTATCAAAAGTTCATGTAAAGCTCATCAAACCCTAATCCAAAATCACAAATTCAACAATCTTGCATATGAAACTAATCCATGTCAACCTACATACCAATTTGAAGCTAGTGATGTTAGGAACACAATTAAAACATGAACTTTCATCATTCAACAACATATGAACACCTAAAACTCAAGATTAAGCAAGCATTCTTTCAATATGAACTAGTTACATCAAAATATCAAAAACGAGCATACAAATCACATAAACAAACTAGACTCGAGCCATAGACACTAATTAACAACCTTATAACTCAAAAATCTCAAGAACACATAAAATTAGTGATTTTAGAAAGTTACCCAAATGTAATGAGGTTGGTATGGAATCGAAGAGGAGATCACGAGGAGTTCAAATATGTAAACGGTTTGGAATGAATCCTTCTTGAATGATTTTAGATGATGATTTGCTTTTTGGAGAATTTGAGAAAAATGGAGAAGTATGAAAAGAAAAGAAGAAAGAAAATGAAAATGGGGAGGATAAGGGGGTTGACTAGTCAAAAGCTAGTCACCTCTTTGGCTTTGTGGCGGAACTAGTCCCTCGAGTTCGGTTGCGGGTGCGTTAAATTACCTAGACATGATAATTTAAAACGCGTATTAACGGGAGATGTTAAAAACATATAACGGAGTTTAAAATAGTTAAACGGAAAAGTAAACGGAAAAAGGCGGGATGTTACATTACCTACTCCTTAAAAGAAATTTCGTCCCGAAATTTAAGTAGGCGTAGTAGTCGTTGTTTCTTCCTCGAGATCTTGCGTTTCCGAATTCACGAATAGATGAGGATACTTCCTTTGCATTTGATCTTGTCTTTCCCAAGTAAACTCGGGTCCTCTTTTGGCATTCCAACGAACCTTGACAATCGGGATTCGGCTTTGTTTCAATGTCTTGACGGAGGTGTCCACAATTTCAACCGGTTCCTCCACAAAATGGAGTTTGTCATTAATAGTGAGTTCCTCGAGTGGGACGACGATATCGGGCTCGGCAAGACACTTCTTCAAGTTAGATACATGAAAAGTAGGATGAACGGAGCTTAGTTGAGGCGGAAGATCTAAACGATAAGCAACGGTTCCAATACGCTCCAAGATTTCGAAAGGACCAATATACCGCGGATTTAGCTTCCCGCGTTTCCCAAAACGGATTACACCCTTCCAAGGTGCGACTTTTAACATTACTCGGTCACCGACTTGAAATTCAAGATCGTTGCGTCGTTTATCGGTATAGCTCTTTTGACGACTTCGGGCCGTCCTAAGCCTATCTCGGATTTGAACGATTTTCTCGGTGGTTTCGTGAATGAGTTCGGGTCCGGTGATTTGCACGTCGCCTACCTCGGCCCAACAAAGAGGTGAACGACATTTGCGGCCATATAGCGCTTCAAAAGGTGCGGCTTTAATACTCGCGTGATAACTATTGTTGTAAGAGAACTCGGCGAGAGGTAAGTGCTTGTCCCAAGCTTTTCCGAAATCAACCACGCAAGCTCGTAACATGTCCTCTAAGGTTTGAATTGTACGTTCGCTTTGTCCATCGGTTTGAGGATGATATGCGGTGCTCATGTCTAAACGCGTTCCCAACGCTTCTTGCAATGTACGCCAAAATCTAGAAACGAAACGGCCATCTCGGTCGGAGATAATCGATAATGGTACACCGTGTCGGGCTACGATCTCCTTAATGTAAAGTTGTGCAAGTTTCTCCATTTTGTCCGTTTCTTTCATGGCAAGGAAGTGTGCGGATTTGGTGAGACGGTCAACAATAACCCAAATGGTATCAAAACCGCCCGTCGTTTTTGGTAGTTTGGTGATAAAATCCATCGTTATCCTTTCCCACTTCCATTGCGGGATCTCGGGTTGTTGAAGTAGTCCGGACGGTCTTTGGTGTTCGGCTTTGACTTTGGAACATGTCAAACACTTGGAAACATACGTAGCTACGTCCCTTTTGATGTTCGGCCACCAATATAGTTGTTTAAGATCGTGGTACATCTTATTGGCACCGGGGTGAATCGAGTATCGTGACTTATGGGCTTCATCTAAAATAAGGCTTCGTAGATCCCCATAACTAGGTACCCAAATTCTTCCGGCGAAATATCGGAGTCCGGTCTCCCTAATTTCGAATCGAGAGACGAGAATGTTCAAGAGCTCGTGTGAAAGGTTTTCATCCTTGAGAGCCTCATCTTGGGCTACCCGAATTTGGCTATTAAGGTTTGTGTGGATAGTGATGTTTAAGGCTCGGACACGAAGAGGCACCGCTCTTTCTTTTCGACTTAAGGCATCGGCTACTACATTTGCCTTCCCAGGATGGTAACGAAGCTCGCAATCGTAATCGTTTAAGGTTTCAATCCACCTTCGTTGTCTCATGTTTAGTTGCTTTTGATCGAAAATGTGTTGAAGGCTTTTGTGATCGGTGAAGATAGTACTCTTGGTTCCATAAAGATAGTGTCTCCACATTTTAAGTGCAAAGACAACGGCTCCGAGTTCGAGATCATGTGTCGTATAGTTTCGTTCATGAATTTTAAGTTGTCGAGAAGCATAAGCAATGACTTTCGTTCGTTGCATCAATACACACCCAAAACCATGTTTTGAGGCATCGCAATATACAACAAAGTCATCATTGCCTTCGGGAAGTGACAGGATAGGAGCGGTGGTTAGCTTCGTTTTCAAGATTTGGAATGCGGATTCATGTTCGGTCGCCCAAATGAATTTCTTTCCCTTGTGAGTCAATGCGGTTAGAGGACGTGCAACCAAAGAGAAATTTTCGATGAATCTACGATAGTACCCGGCGAGACCCAAAAATTGACGAATGTGAGTAGGAGTAGTAGGAGTCTCCCATTTGCTAATGGCTTCGATTTTCGTTGGATCGACTTTAATACCTTGGTCACTTACAACATGACCAAGAAACTGAACTTCCTTTAACCAAAATTCACACTTGGAGAATTTGGCATAGAGTTGTTCTTGTCTTAAAAGTTCAAGCACAAGTCGGAGATGTTGTTCGTGCTCTTCTTCATTTTTAGAATAGATCAATATGTCATCGATGAACACAATAACGAATTTATCGAGATACGGTTTGCACACGCGGTTCATAAGATCCATGAATACCGCCGGTGCGTTAGTGAGACCAAATGGCATGACAAGGAATTCATAACTACCATAACGAGTTCGGAAAGCGGTTTTGGAGACATCTTCCCCCTTAACCCTCAATTGATGATAACCCGAGCGGAGATCGATTTTCGAATATACACAAGACCCTTGTAGTTGATCAAAAAGGTCATCGATGCGAGGAAGAGGATATCGGTTCTTAACCGTCAATTTATTTAGTTCACGATAATCAATGCACATTCGTAGGGATCCGTCTTTCTTTTTAACAAACAAAATCGGAGCGCCCCAAGGCGAATGGCTAGGTTGGATAAAACCACGATCAAGTAGTTCTTGGATTTGACTTTGCAATTCTTGCATTTCAGATGGAGCGAGTCTATATGGTGCACGCGCTACGGGTGCGGCTCCTGGAATAAGATCGATTTGAAATTCAACCGGTCTATGAGGTGGAAGACCCGGTAATTCGTCGGGAAATACATCGGAATAGTCACTAACAATTGGCACATCATCGATGTGCTTCTCATCGGACTCGACTTTCTTAACGTGAGCAAGGATCGCAAAACAACCCTTACGGAGTAGTTTTCTAACTTTAATACTCGAAACGAGGTTGAGTCCGGTGCAACTCTTATCGCCATAGACGATCAAAGGTTCACCATTCTCGATAGGAATTCGGATTGCGTTAAGATCACAAAGAATGTGAGATTTCGTTTTGACTAACCAATTCATACCGATTATTACATCAAAGCTTCCTAGTTCCATGGGTATCAAGTCAATTTCAAATTCCTTACCCAAAATGTTCAAAGTACACCCCCGGTAATATGTGTCGGCACTTAAGAGTTTTCCGTCGGCCACTTCGATGGAATAAGTAGTATCTAAAGGGTGTGGTGGAGTGCAAAGGGTAGGAGCTAAAGTCTTGGACACAAAACATTTATCGGCACCCGAATCGAATAAGCAAGTAACATAAGAGTTGTTGAGAAGAAACGTACCCGTGACTAGTTCATTGTCATCTCGGGCTTCCTCGGTGTTGATGTTAAAGGCTCGGCCTCGGTTGTTGGGGTTGGCTTTCTTTTTCGGGCATTCGTTCTTATAATGGCCCGTTTGGCCACATTCATTACAAGTGACCGTCCTTGGAGGATTGGGCCCTTTTCGAGCGACGGGGGCGGTGCTTGTGCAATTGTTGGCCCTATGACCAACTCCTTGGCAACGGTGACAAATTAGCTTGTTACATTCGCCGTAATGATGTTTGTGGCACTTGTTGCACAAAGGTAAGTTTCCGACATAACCCTTCTTGCCGTCATTGTTGAAGGGCTTTTTGGTGAAGGTGTTGTTGTTGTAGTTGGTTGATGGAGTGGCTTCCCATTTCCTTTTGTTGCCACCCGATTTATCCTCGGCCTTAGGTGCCGGAACTACGATTTCGTCAACCGTTTCAATTAGTTGGCGAGCCATGTTCATAGCGGCTTGATGAGTAGTGGGTTTGGATGACATCACCCCTTGTTTGATGCTTTTTGGAAGACCGAGCATGTAGAGCTCAATCCTTTGAGATTCGGGGTTAACAAGATTAGGACACATCAAGGATAGTTCGGCGAAGCGTTGATTATAAGCCTTAAGATCGTTTCCGACCGCTTTCAAAGCTCTTAGTTCTTCTTCAAGCTTTCGGGTTTCTTCGCGCGGAAAATATTCGACAATCATCTTTTCCTTCAAATCAGTCCAAGAGAGGGCATGAGCTTCATCGGTACCCACCGATTGAACATAGGTGTTCCACCAAGTGAGAGCAACACCGGAGAACGTGTGGGTGGAGTATTTGACCTTGTCTTGATCCCGACAACCGCTTATGCTAAAAACGGCCTCGGTTTGTTCAAACCAACGAGTAAGCACAACCGGTCCACCGGTTCCATCATAAGTGTGAGGTTTGCACCCCATGAAAGCTTTGTAGGAGCATCCCTCGTTTGAGTTACCGGCCCCATTGTTGTTGTTGTTGTTGTTGTTGTGGTTGTTGTTATTGTTATTGTTGTTGGAAGAGTGACCGGCCATGGCCGCATCTACGGCGGTAGCTATCATCCGTTCGAGAGCTTGTTCGGGAGTTTCATTGCGGCGTACACGACGAGGAGCCATTGTTCCTTCAAAACAAAATAATACCGTTGGTTAGTATTCTAAATAATACTAACCGTGATATGGGATAAAGATAGAGAGAAAATTATCCTTGACCCGCCTTAAATTCTTTATGTCGTAATGTCGGTATGTTCGTATGAGTCACCGTAATATAATTTCCGGGAATTATATTACCCTAATTCATATGTGCATTCGACATTACGTCATATAGTCAAGGTGGCGTGTCAATTAAATTATACAACGCAAGATTTAGATAGGATAAGAGTAGATATGAGTAAGAGAGTTCGAGTATAAATGCACAAATAGTCAAGTAATTCCTACGTCAAGTCTATATGCCGGTTGTAGTCTAGACTCACCAATGTACCCTATGACTCGGGGTTGACACCAATGAACTCTAAATCCCTACAACCAAAGCTCTGATACCACTTGTAGCGACCCCGACAAATCGTCAAATGACGGCGTCATCTACGTATGGTCCCATTACATGGTCGTAAGTCTTTATAACAAAGTTTGACCGAAAAGTATGTCGCATTCATTTCATAAATAAGGGTGTTTCAAAGTTTACAAAAGTAGTTTCCATAACAAATACATAACAATGTTTAAAGTTTGTATGAAACACATGCGACACGATTAAAAGTAGTCCAAAAAGACGCTCCACGTATGCAAGTATACTCGACATCCAATGCAAGTATCAAATAGTATGAGCGGAAGCATGTATCACCTAATGTTCAAGGACCTGAGAAAAACATAGAGAATCTGTCAACGAAAACGTTGGTGAAATCATAGGTTTAGATAAGTAAATGAGTAATAGTAAGTTGAACCACAAGATTTGCAACATCGATAAAGCCATAGTACATTCTAAAAGTTAATATTCACGAGCACCCAATTATCAAAGCTTAACGTTCCGTCCGTTGAATACCCCATCAATTAGTGCTAGAACAACACTGTTCCCGAAAATATATTTCATTCGTAAACGGTAGCGAACCGTTTGAATGAGGGTTTGTCAAACCCATATGGCCATATAACATAAGTTCTCGCTTACACCATCTGATGTAACTAATGATAATCGGATTGAGGATTTTCGTTCTAAACTCGTATGTAGAATGTTTGTTTTCCCGTTCTTGTGTTCACTTAGTTCAAAAGAATCGTTTATGTTTTCTCATCCCAAAAGTAAGTTTAAAAGAGTAAAAGTGGGACTATGATCTCACCTTGAGTGCACGAGTAGTAAAGTACTTCAACAAGTAAACGTGTGCAAAGAACAATGCTAGTCTTGACCTAAACAATAGGTTGTATCAATAACGGTAAACACGATAGGTCAAAGATGTTCAATTAGTCCTATGGCTCGTTACGACTCGATTATTTAGCATGTGAAATCAAATTGCCAAGTTTCATGCAAGATACAAGTATATAAATAAGTTAGGAAGGTTGCATAATCATTTGGTTAAGTTTGACAAAAAGTCAAACTTTGGTCGGTCAAAGTCAACGAAAGTCAACACGTTCGGGTCGGGTTCCGAACTATTTTTCTAATCTTAGAAATCATATATGAGCATGTTGGCCAAGTTACATGTTAATCGGAGGCGCGTAGCATGCCAAACATTATTCGAAAATTGACCAAATTGGACAGACCCAATCGGCGCGCCGCGCGGGGGGTATGGCGCGCCGCGCCACCCTGCTGCTTCAGCTATTTTTCTGCTTTTTAAATGTGCACGAACCAAAACCAATTCTAACACAATTCTTGACCCGCAACGCTTATAACGCCTATCATACATCGTTGGAAAGGTATTTTGACAAGGAATGCAACTAAACACATATCATCAATCAAGCTTGCACTTATGACAAACAAAACCGCATTTAATGTTCCATAATCAATGCATTCAAGTCAATATTGCAATTTAATGATTTGGCAACCAAATTACATGTACAATATGCCGTTTCGAAGGTAATTAAGCATACTACACAACCTAACACTTACAATTAACATCTCATGTCATTTAATGTATCAAAAGTTCATGTAAAGCTCATCAAACCCTAATCCAAAATCACAAATTCAACAATCTTGCATATGAAACTAATCCATGTCAACCTACATACCAATTTGAAGCTAGTGATGTTAGGAACACAATTAAAACATGAACTTTCATCATTCAACAACATATGAACACCTAAAACTCAAGATTAAGCAAGCATTCTTTCAATATGAACTAGTTACATCAAAATATCAAAAACGAGCATACAAATCACATAAACAAACTAGACTCGAGCCATAGACACTAATTAACAACCTTATAACTCAAAAATCTCAAGAACACATAAAATTAGTGATTTTAGAAAGTTACCCAAATGTAATGAGGTTGGTATGGAATCGAAGAGGAGATCACGAGGAGTTCAAATATGTAAACGGTTTGGAATGAATCCTTCTTGAATGATTTTAGATGATGATTTGCTTTTTGGAGAATTTGAGAAAAATGGAGAAGTATGAAAAGAAAAGAAGAAAGAAAATGAAAATGGGGAGGATAAGGGGGTTGACTAGTCAAAAGCTAGTCACCTCTTTGGCTTTGTGGCGGAACTAGTCCCTCGAGTTCGGTTGCGGGTGCGTTAAATTACCTAGACATGATAATTTAAAACGCGTATTAACGGGAGATGTTAAAAACATATAACGGAGTTTAAAATAGTTAAACGGAAAAGTAAACGGAAAAAGGCGGGATGTTACAACTTCTACTATACTCTTGGGTTTATAGTGTTTCTAGTTCTCCCGTGTCTTTATATTGCTATATGCATCGATATATATGGTTTATAATTTCTGGTTTATCGTTGGGCTTTATATGTTCCCTTATATTTCAAAGTCTCTGCTTCTGTCTTCTATAATCATTATCATTCACAGTTAATGCTCTCTTTTATTTGCTGCAATATATACCCCAATTTCTATTTCAGAGTTTTGTCCTTTCGTTTCTTCTTCTTGCGATTAAGCACCTCTTGTAATGGTCCAGAATTCACAGATATAAATTTCGGAATGAACATTGTTAATGTTCTAGGAAGGAAATTGTGATGGCACGATCTTGACTTGTCAAATTACTAGAATACCTTGGAAAAGGCCGAATCATCAAGAAATATTTTCTTGATATTTTAGAGGTTAAATAGAATACAAGAGTCGTATAACATGGCACATGATGATGTTATGATCTGTGAATCATCACGTTCCATTTAGAAACTCAGCATGACTTACTGTAATATAATCACGTTGATCAAGTGTCATTATATTATACTAATTCATGTTTCAGTTCCCAACACTACTTCAAAATATTCCTATTTTAAACTTGAATGTTTCAGAATTTAGAAACTAAAATAGTTTCTTTTATGATGTAATACAGATAGCGCGAAGAGGTAAATGATTTCAAATAAGAAAAATTAAGAAAATATCTTCAGAAATATGGAGGATATTTATAATGAAAGATATGATGATATTTTAAAATTTCTAATATCAGAGGATGATGAAGAATATTGTCCGCAGGGGTTTAGAGTCAGGAGCAAGGTATTCGTTAATGACTTCAGCAGGTACTGAATCATTTGGATCCTTTGAAGTCAGGTTCAGTCTTTGTAATTTATCCACATCCTCCTTCCTACTTTGCTCAATCCGTTTTCCAGTTCCAAAACTTCTCTTTTTCTGCGCGTTGCCAGCACACTTCATCATTATCATCCAGCTTTTACCGTTTAAAGTCGTTTATTGTTTTTGCTGCTTCATCAGCATTTTTTTCCATTTTTGAAGAACCAATTCGTATTTCGGAGTGTTTTTCAGAAACTTCACATTCAAATTAAGTCTCTGACGTTATATATACACATATAACTGTTGGCGTAGACATGCTGCGAGATTTCAAAATACTGATTGCTAATTCCCAATGATTCATATGCCAATTCTCATTACAAGATGCGAATGAGTAAATGATGGAGTTTCAATAAATAATTATAATGACTTTTTGTAGAGGCTAAAGTCAAAGGGTAATGAAGTTGTTGGTACATCTGCTAATAATGTGGTGGAATGTAAAAGGTTCCCTAGTAACGATGGTGTATATCTCAAGGTTATAATAAGGTTAGTCTGACTGAAAAGTCAAAGTTGACTTGCTGGAGCTGTGACAAAACTGGCTACTTTGAATAGGAGTCGCAAAGTTATTTTTGCTAATAAATGCCAAAGAATCTGACGCGGATACGTTGTTTAAACTTTTACTTTGGTTTCAAGAGTTTTTCGAGTACATAACTGTGGGTAACATGTGGTTGGATCATCATCTCTATTGCTCATCATTCGAAGTGTCTTCAGAAATTTTCGAAGGGTTTGAACACAGATTGTAATCGTTAACATACATTTGATGTTCTAACACAGTTTTGAAGTCAAAATATAGCTTGTGAAAGATGTAAGGATCTAAGAGTGATGATTTTGGTCATATCTCGAGTTGAATTTTGAGATTTCAAAATCAGAATATGTAATTAAATTTTGAATGAGTATGGTTGTTTTGATTTCTATAAAAGAATGTATATTGTTGTGAAAGTAGGGAGTATAATGGATGATTTGCTGAATCAGATTCGAAGAATGTAACATATTATTTGTGAATTTATATATCTCTCGGGTATTACCTACCCGTTAAAAAAAATTCACAATTAATATTTTGTACAAAAGAATTTTATTACAGTCTTTATGTAAATATATATATATGTATATTTTCTTCAGATGTAACATAGATTTAATGAATTAATGTTAAATTAAACTCATTTGATTTACAGTTGAAACTAGAATTGAATAATCCCTAAAGGCTTTAAAAAATACATAACTTTTACGCAGTATTTCTTTAATGACATTGAAATTATGAATCAATACTTCGTTATTTGTTGATGTATGATGTTCGGTTCATGGAATTCTTGTGAATTTCGCAAAGTACGAATGATGTTATCTGAAAAGTTTCGGGTACATCGATGATGAAAGTGTAAAATCAAATATATACTTGATTTATTATGAATTGGAATTTGTTGAATTGTGACAGAGATTGTAGTTAACGCTGGTTAAGTTGCAGCCGAAGGACGTACATTATTGCATATTTGTAATATGAATTAACCGAGTAGTTAAGATTCACACACAATAGCTTAGCACGGAAAGATTTATTTCAATATATATATATATATATATATATATATATATATATATATATATATATATAATATATATAATTTCTTCAGAGGGAATGAATTAATTCTTCATAACTCGTTGATACAATATACACGTTATTGATTCGTAATGATGTCCACAGTGATTCTTGAACTAACGGAGTTTGTGATGTTATCGGTGTTGTTGATTCGGATGTTGAGTGTACTGACAATGCTGGCAACGCTGACGGTACTGTTGATGCTGTTGGTAAAGCAAGTTTAACTTGTTAATCACACACCATTTTTGTCAGGGTTTCTACTCTTCCTTATATCATTTTGGTTCGCTTAACTGATTTATGGTTAGGGCTAGATTAGATAATCTCTAAGACTTTAGAGATTACATAATAGCCGCGGAATGTTTCTCCAATGAAGTTATGAATTAATACTTCGTCAGTTATTGTTGTTGGTACTCCTTGGTATCTTGATGCGGGTGAGCTGGGCAATGTAACCAGCAACACAGCCAGCTCGAGCTCAAAAGATGTTACACCCGAATCAGGCCAAGCAATGGTCGTGTTGCCACCTATTTCGTATCATCTAAGTGTTTTTGGAGCTGGTTCAAGAAGCTCAGGGGTGACCCTACTTCAGTCCTTAAACTGAAGTAGTTATGTTTTCATGAATAAAGTTTTTGATAGTTGAAGGCAAGCCATCAACGAAGAAGAACCAGCTAGCCGGACCAGCAAATGAGTTTAGTTTAGCCAGTAAAGCTTTAATTCACTCAGCCGGGTAACCAGCAAATCGAACCAGCAAAGTTATGCTTAGGCGAACCAGCTAGTTCAACCAGCTAAAGAATTTTAGTTCAATCAGCACACGAAACTCTAGTACAACCAGCACACGATGCTATTTTCTATCTGAATGGCCAACTTGCTGATACAATTCAAAGTTTACTTATGCTTTTCAATAAACCGGTCAGGTCATGTGCTTAACACGTGTGTGGCTGTTCTAGAAGAATGTTAGCTATCCAAGGAAGACTCCCAATTATCATTGGATGCTTTTATCATGGGAAGGAGCACTAACAAATGGCAGGCTTTTTGCAGATTGTGTCCCTTATTCTTATTGGCTAATTTATAATTGTTTGTCCTTTTTTGTCTCCATTTCCTTTTTATGTTTTTGTCTTTTAGAAAATAGCTGTTAAGCTTCTACTATAAATAGAGAGCTCTTGTAATTGTAAAACTTGGTTGATGATTGAATGAAAAGTTTGATAGAGCTTATCTATTTACAAAATCTCTGTGTCTTTACGAATCTTTGATTCAGGTGGCTAAGAGTGGTTTCTTTATCAGTGTTTGTGGTGTTACTTTATCAAACATTGTGGTGAAATCCAAATCTTCATATCTGATATTATAGTTGTGGTGGAATTTTTATCAGCTGTAGTTAAAGATTTGGAGTGTTTCTAGATCTCTAATTGTGGTGGTATCTTTATCAATTTTGGGTTTAGATTCTTCTATCCTTGTGTTCTTATTTCAGAGTTTTATACTCTGTTTTTGGGGCTGTTACTGTTACAAATTTGGGGGTTGTGTTCAGATCTGTTTAAGTGAAGAAAGCTTGTTCTAAATTGCGTTTTTAATGTCATAATCACGCATCAAAGTGGTATCAGAGCTTAGGTTGTTCAAATCGAAGCTTTGTTATCATTTTTATTGTTGTTTCAGTTCATACTCTGTTTTAGAGCGGTTAAGCTTTATTTCAGATCTGGGTTTCTATTTGTTGCTAAAGGTCTATTTCAGATCTGATATTTGAAATGGCTGATATTCCAAGGAATATGACTCTTGAAGAAGCTCATAATCTTAGAAGAGATATAGCTATTGAAGCTCTACAACAATAGATGGAAAGAATGGTTAACTTGTTGGAAGATGGTGTTCCAAGAAGAAATAGAATTAGATCTGAAAATGGAGATACAACTATTGTATCTTCTAGTACTGAATCTGAGGATGGTAGCCAATCTACTGATGGATCTCATGCTTCTTCACAAAGACGAAGAAGGCATAGGAAAAAGGCTGATGATTTGAAAGATATCAAGATAGACCCACCTAATTTTGAAGGATCCTCTAATCCTGAAGATTACTTTGAATGGGTTCAGGCCACGGATAGAATTATGGAGGTTAAAGGCTATGATGATAAAAAGGCCTTTAAAGTTGATGTAATTAGATTAAAGAAGTATGCTTCAATGTGGTATGATAATCTAAAAAAAGAAAGGCAATATGAAGGGAAGAAAACAATCAAAACCTGGTCCAAGTTAAAAGAGTGTATGCAAAAGAGGTTTGTTCCTCAAGCTTACAAGCAAGAGCTGTATATCCAGATGAATATACTCAAGCAAGGCAGCATGAATGTTGTTGATTACATCAGAGAGTTTGAGCAGCTCAAGATTCGTACAAATGTTAAAGAAGCTGAAGAACACACTATAGCAAGATTCGTTGGGGGCTTAAATGCTTCTATTGCTGATCAAGTTGAAATGCAACCTCTATAGACTTTTGAGAGTGCTTGCAAGCTGGCTATTCAGGTAGAGAAACAAGCAAAAAAGAAAATTAATTTTAAGTCTTATTCCAAGCCAGCTGTGCTGCCTATGAAGGGTCAATCATCTATGCTGCCTAGGCATAACGAGGCAGCGCCCAAAGTATCTAAAGGCAAAGAGCAGGTTATAGCTGGTCCTAAAGATGATAGAAGGAAATGCTTCAAGTGCCATGGATTTGGGCATTTTCAAGCTCAATGTCCTAACCAGCGTGCTCTTACACTAAAGGAGATTGAAGATTTGGAAGGGGGTTTTGAAACTGAACCAGCATATAATGAGTCTGATAGTGAAGAGTTTGTTGCTGCTGATATTGGATAGTTTTTAGTGGTTCGAAGAGTAATGCACTCAGCTGAGACTATTGAAGATAAGAGTCAGCGTGAAAACATCTTTCATTCAAGGTGCACAGTCAAGGGCAAAGTGTGCAGCCTGATTGTTGATGGAGGCAGCTGTGCAAACGCAGCATCTGCTCACATGGTGGAAAAGCTTGAGCTGGTTACAAAGAAGCATCCTCATCCATACAAACTTCAATGGCTTAACCAAGGCAGTGAGGTGAAGGTTACTCGCCAAGTTACTGTTCCATTTTCTATTAGTACTGTTTATCAAGATGAGATTACTTGTGATGTTATCCCTATGGATGCTTGTCATTTGCTGCTTGGTAGACCTTGGTTATTTGATAAGTATGTCTATCATAATGGAAACCAAAATAATTATTCAATGTATGTGAATGGAAAGAAGATCACCCTCACTTCTTTAAAGCCTAGTGAAATACCTAGAGCTGATCCTACTGTTAAGAATGATAAAGCTTTATTTATGACTCAAGCTGAAGTTGATACTGAGTTAAAGGGTGGTACTGGTGCTTATTTATTGCTAATGGTTGAAAGTGATGAGTTGAACCAGCATGATGAAATACCAGCTAGGGTAAAGCCATTGTTATCTGAATTTGTTGATGTGTTTCCTACTGAGTTACCTACTGGTTTACCACCAATCAGGGGTATTGAACATCAAATTGATCTTGTACATGGATCTGTTCTTCCTAATAAAGCAGCTTATCGATGTTCCCCTCATGAAGCAAAAGAATTAGAAAAGCAAGTTAATGAGTTGGTTGCCAAGGGATATGTTAGAACCAGCATGAGTCCTTGTTCAGTACCAGCTTTACTGGTTCCAAAGAAAGATGGTTCTATGAGAATGTGTGTAGACAGTCGAGCTATTAACAACATCACCATCAAGTATATGTATCCCATACCTAGATTAGATGATATGCTAGATGAGCTGCATGGTTCTTGTATGTTTTCTAAAGTTGATCTTAGAAGTGGGTATCATCAGATTCGATTGAAAGAAGGAGATGAATGGAAGACAGCTTTCAAGATCAAAGGTGGATTATTCGAGTGGTTGGTTATGCCTTTTGGGTTGTCTAATGCATCCAGCACATTCATGAGGCTTATGAATGAAGTGCTCAGGCCACTTATTGGTCAGTTTGTGGTTGTTTACTTTGATGACATCCTAGTGTACTCAAAAACTAAAGAAGAACACTTGGATCATCTGAGGAAAGTATTTGAGCTATTAAGGCAGAATCAGTTATATGCAAAGTTGGAGAAGTGTGATTTCTTTGTCAACAAAGTAGTGTTTCTTGGATATGTGGTTTCTGAAGAAGGCATTTCAATGGATCCATCTAAGGTGGAAGCAATCAGATCATGGCCTAGTCCTTCTACCATCACTGAAGTCAGAAGTTTTCATGGTTTAGCTTCATTCTATAGAAGATTTATCAAAGACTTCTCCATAATTGTTGCTCCAATTACTGATTGTATGAAGAAAGGGGTATTTGAATGGTCTAGTTCTGCCCAATCAGCATTTGCATCATTGAAAGAAAAGCTAAGTTCAGCACCTATACTTGCTTTACCTAATTTTGATATCCTATTTGAACTTGAATGTGATGCAAGTGGTGTTGGCATTGGAGCTGTGCTAGTGCAAGGAAAAAGACCAGTAGCTTATTTCAGTGAAAAGCTAAATAGATCAAAGCTGAATTATAGCACTTATGATAAAGAGTTTTATGCCATCATTCGAGCTGTTGATCATTGGTCACATTATTTGAAGCCAAGGCAGTTTGTTCTCTTTTCTGATCATGAAGCATTAAAATACATTAATGGGCAGTACAAATTAAATCCAAGGCATGCAAAATGGGTTGAATTCTTGCAGATGTACTCCTTTGTGTCTAAACACAAGGCTGGTACTTCTAATGTTGTTGCTGATGCTCTTTCAAGAAGATACTCTTTGTTGTCAATTCTAGAAGCTAGAGTTCTTGGATTTTCATTTGTTAAGGAGTTATATGAAGCTGATCCAGACTTTGCTCCTATTTTGAACTGTTCTCCTGCTGAGTCCAAAAGAGATTATGTTGAGCAAGATGGTTTTCTATTCAAGGGCAGCAGATTGTGCATCCCAAAAGATTCAATCAGGGAGTTGCTGATTAGAGAAGCACATGGAGGTGGTTTAGCTGGTCATTTTGGGATTAACAAGACATTGGATATCCTAAGTGAACACTTCTACTGGCCATGTATGGATAAAGATGTCAAAGCTGTGATTAATCGTTGTGCTACTTGCTGTCAAGCTAAGTCAACTTTTCACAAGGGTTTATATACTCCTCTTCCTGTTCCCAACCAGCCATGGGAAGATTTGAGCATGGATTTCATTATTGCTTTACCAAGGACTCAGCGAGGCAAAGATTCTATTATGGTTGTTGTTGACAGGTTTTCAAAGATGGCTCATTTCATAGCCTGCAACAAAACCAATGATGCTATTGTTGTTGCTACTTTATTCTTCAAAGAAATTGTTCGTCTTCATGGAGTTCCCAAAACCATTGTGTCTGATCGAGATACAAAGTTCTTAAGCTATTTTTGGAAAACATTATGGATGCTGCTTGGAACAAAGCTTTTATTCAGCACTTCTCACCATCCCCAAACTGATGGTCAAACTGAAGTTACCAATAGAACTGTGGGAATGTTGCTAAGGGCACTTGTGAAGAAAAGTTTGAAGGAGTGGGATTTGAAGCTTGCTCAAGCTGAATTTGCTTTTAACAGAGCACCTAATTACTCCACAGGAAAATCACCATTTGAAATCTGCTATGGTGCAAATCCACTCACACCCATTGATCTGATTCCTTTTGCAATTGAGCCTAAGGTAAGCGTTGATGCAGTAGCAAAGGCCAAAGAAATGAAGAAGCTGTATGAGCAAGTGAGGGCCAAAATTGTGAAGACCAACCAGCAATACAAGGCTAAAGCTAACCAGCACAGAAAGCAGCCCACTTTTGTTCCTGGTGATCTTGTTTGGATTCATCTAAGGAAGGAAAGGTTCCCGGCAAAAAGGAAGAACAAGCTGATGCCAAGAGCTGAGGGTCCATTTAAAGTGTTGGAAAAAGTTGGTGATAATGCTTACAAGGTTGAGCTGCCTGGTGATACTGCTGTGGAGAGCACTTTTAATGTTGGTGATTTGATGCCCTACTTGGAAGATGACAACCTCGAGAACTTGAGGTCAAGTTCCTTTTTAGAGGGGGAGGATGATGCGGGTGAGCTGGGCAATGTAACCAGCAACACAGCCAGCTCGAGCTCAAAAGATGTTACACCCGAATCAGGCCAAGCAATGGTCGTGTTGCTACCTATTTCGTATCATCTAAGTGTTTTTGGAGCTGGTTCAAGAAGCTCAGGGGTGACCCTACTTCAGTCCTTAAACTGAAGTAGTTATGTTTTCATGAATAAAGTTTTTGATAGTTGAAGGCAAGCCAGCAACGAAGAAGAACCAGCTAGCCGGACCAGCAAATGAGTTTAGTTCAGCCAGTAAAGCTTTAATTCATTCAGCCGGGTAACCAGCAAATTGAACCAGCAAAGTTATGCTTAGGCGAACCAGCTAGTTCAACCAGCTAAAGAATTTTAGTTCAATCAGCACACGAAACTCTAGTACAACCAGCACGCGATGCTATTTTCAGTCTGAATGGCCAACTTGATGATACAATTCAAAGTTTACTTATGCTTTTCAATAAACTGGTCAGGTCATGTGCTTAACACGTGTGTGGCTGTTCTAGAAGAATGTTAGCTGTCCAAGGAAGACTCCCATTTATCATTAGATGCTTTTATCATGGGAAGGAGCACTAACAAATGGCAGGCTTTTTGCAGATTGTGTCCCTTATTCTTATTGGCTAATTTGTAATTGTTTGTCCTTTTTTGTCTCCATTTCCTTTTTATGTTTTTGTCTTTTAGAAAATAGCTGTTAAGCTTCTACTATAAATAGAGAGCTCTTGTAATTGTAAAACTTGGTTGATGATTGAATGAAAAGTTTGATAGAGCTTATCTATTTACAAAATCTCTGTGTCTTTACGAATCTTTGATTCCGGTGGCTAAGAGTGGTTTCTTTATCAGTGTTTGTGGTGTTACTTTATCAAACATTGTGGTGAAATCCAAATCTTCATATCTGGTATTATAGTTGTGGTGGAATCTTTATCAGCTATAGTTGAAGATTTGGAGTGTTTCTAGATCTCTAATTGTGGTGGTAGCTTTATCAATTTGGGTTTTAGATTCTTCTATCCTTGTGTTCTTATTTCAGAGTTTTATACTCTGTTTTTGGGGCTGTTACTGTTACAAATTTGGGGGTTTGTGTTCAGATCTGTTTAAGTGAAGAAAGCTTGTTCTAAATTGCGTTTTTAAAGTCATAATCACGCATCATATCTATGGTGCGCATGACGTTGATGCTCGTGGGACATATTGTGAAGTTGAGGTTTACGACGCGGTTGTGGTTGGAGGTGGTAATGGTACTGTTGGCGTTGATGATGGTGATACTGGTTATACTGCTGATGCTGCTACTGGTGTTTGTAATCTCTGCACCATATTCTCCAAAGCCACTACCCGAGTGCGAAGCTCGTTGACTTCTTGTATTACACCGGGGTGATTGTCGGTTCGGACGAGTGGATAAATAAAATCTAAAATTTGATGTAATATATAATCGTGACGAGATACTCTGGAAATGAGCGAGAACATGGTATTTCGAACAGGTTCACCGGTAAGTGCTTCAGGTTCTTCGTCAAGAGGGCAATGTGGTGGATGGAAGGGATCACCTTCTTCTTGTCTCCAATGATTGAGGAGGCTACGAACCCATCCCCAATTCAACTAGAATAGGTGATGACTGATTGGTTGATCTATTCCGGTCACACTACTTTCGGAGCTTGAATGGGATTCCATTTTGGAATCTGAGTGACTTGAACTGATGACGAATTCCATTTCGTACGATTAGATAAAGGATTTTTTTTTCGATATGAAATGATTTTGGCTAACGGATGGTATTCTAATTACATAGAATATATATATATATATATATATATATATATATATATATATATATATATATATATATATATATATATATATATATATATATATATATATATATAATATATATAAATATATATATATATATATAAATATATATATATATATCAAAAGATTTCGTAGATTACGGAGGACTTTGCGGGATATGTCAGGCAAAGTTTAAAATAACAGATACGATAAGATATGATTTAGCAGATATGCTAAGATATGAATTTTTGTCTATACACTATTCATCCAATCAATGCAGCAAGACGTGTCTTAGATTAAAAATGATAAGCAGGTAATTTCCTAAGGATGATAAGTAGTTAATTTTCGACACAAAATGATAAGCAAAACTTTTGACATGCAGACACGGTCGAAGTCCAGACTCACTAATGCATCCTATCGACTTATCAGTTAGATACACTAATGCAGACCTGGTTCGCTAAGACCACCACTCTGATACCAACTGAAGGGACCCATTCATATACATTATAAACGATTCACAATAGTTGATTACATTGAGAGGCATGCATACCATTTCATAGTATCCACTCTCCAACTATAAATTGATTTAATAATAATCTTTGATGAACTCAATGACTCGAATGCAACGTTCTTCGAAATATGCTATGAAAGACTCCAAGTAATATCTTTAAAATGAGCAAATGCACAACGGAAGATTTCTTTAACACCTGAGAATAAACATGCTTTAAAGTGTCAACCAAAAGGTTGGTGAGTTCATTAGTTTATCATAATCATTTATTTCCATCATTTTAATAGACCACAAGAATTTCATTTCCAGTTCTCATAAATATACGTCCCATGCATAGAGACAAAAATAATCATTCATATGGTGAAGACCTGGTAACCGACATTAACTAGATACATATAAGAATATCCCATATCATTTCGGGATCCTCCTTCGGACATGATATAAATTTCGAAGTACTAAAGCATCCGGTACTTTGGATGGGGTTTGTTAGGCCCAATAGATCTATCTTTAGGATTCGCGTCAATTAGGGTGCATGTTCCCTAATTCTTAGATTACCAGACTTTAATAAAAAGGGGCATATTTGATTTCGATAATTCAACCATAGAATGTAGTTTCAATTACTTGTATCTATTTCGTCAAACATTTATAAAAGCGCATGTATTCTCAGTCCCAAAAATATAAAGGGTAAAAAGGCAAATGAAACTCACCATACTGTATTTCGTAGTAAAAATACATATAACATCTTTGAACAAGTGCAAGGTTGGCCTCGGATTCACGAACCTAAATTAATTATATATATTTATGTGTTGGTCAATATTTGTCTAACAAATTAGGTCAAGTCATAGTGTACCACAATCCTAATGCTCGAGACTAATATGCAAAAGTCAACAAAAGTAAATTTGACTCAAAATAATTTCCAAAAATCTATACATGATTAATATATAGTTTAAATATCGTCATTTTATATTTTTAAATATTTGTAAAAGATTTATTAGAGTAAATAATATAATTTAATTATTAATAAATAAAATTTTATATTAAATTTATATAATAAAATATACTTTTATATATATTAAATAATAAAATTTATAGAGTTCATTTAATATCATAAATATAATATGATAGGTATTATTAAAGTAAGTTATTACACGTAGTAAAATATGTTTGTATCACATATTTATTTGATAAAATAATATCTATAATGTTAGTAAGTAAAAGTTGTATTATTTTGTAATAATAATTATTATTATAAAAATATCAATATTTATAATTACTAAGATGACATTATGATAAAACGATAATTCTAATTATGATAACTTTAATATTTACAATAATTTTTAATATTATCTTTAAAATAATAATTCTATTTAAAATAATAATAATAATGATATTTTATAGTAACAATGACATTTCTATTAAAATGATAATTTTTGTTAAAATGATAGTTTTAATACTACCGATACTTTTAATAATAATAGTAATGATAAAAATAATAAGAACGATAATTTTATCTAAATCAATATCTTATAATATTTTAATTTCATCATGATACTCTTACCCATTATTTCCTAATCGTTTCGTTTAATAGCTTTTAATCGTCTTTTAAATTGTGTTCATAATAATGATAATAATAGTAATCAAAATAATTAGGTGTTACAGATATTTGTTTTAATTACACTAATATTAATAATGATAGTTACTATAACATTATTAACGATAATACTAACAATTATCTTAATGATAATATAGTAATAGTAATAATAATAATAACAATAACAATAACCATTTTTAATTAATGATATATATATATATATATTAATAATGATAATAATAATAATAATACCAATAATAATAATAATAATAATAATAATAATAATTGGATAATAATAATAATACTAATTATAACTTTAACGATAATAACGATAGTAATAATAAAAAAATAACATTTTTTAATGATAAATCCCTTTTATTGATAAAGATAATAATAATGATAACAATAAGATAAAACTAGAACGACGATAAAAACGACGATAATAATAATCATTTTTAATAAAAATATCGAAAATTCAATTGATTATAACTTCTAATCCATTCATCGAAACCATTCGATATCTAAAGGAAAAGTTCTTAATTTTTCACTAGCTTTCCAAGGACATGCATATCTTATACCTTATCTCAACCGCAAGTGTAACTAATTCAAGATTCAACCTAATCTGTCTAAGGGCAATATTAAAAGTACAAGCATGCATAATCCTAAATACTCGAGCACTAGTCAGGGATACACTATTAGTATGTAAAAGTTAAATTATGAGTACTCACGTATCAATATTGAGATTCAATATTGCAGGAAAGGTACGTAGACGCAACGGAAATGATAAACACTATATTGACCTCACAAGCATACCCATGAACCATACTCAATCACCTCCATAGCTATAACCCATAATTTCCTTAATCCTATCCCACTCGAAAAACAATTTCGAAATCACTCAGACAGCACTCCGTCGTAATATTTTATGTATACTAATAATATCTTGAAATAATACGGAGTAAATATATAAATGTAAATCGATTGAGAGAGTTTAGAGAAAAATATTTTCAAGTTTCTATGAAATAATAAAACCTATTAAATTCTATTTATAATAGATTTTTGAATTATTAAAGTGAATTATTAAAGTATGAATTATTAAAGTGAATTATTAAAGTATGAATTATTAAAGTGAATTATTAAAGTATGAATTATTAAAGTGAATTATTAAAGTATGAATTACTAAAGTGAATTATTAAAGTTAAAGTAAAGTAAAAATAAAGTAAAGGTAAAGTTTAAGTATAGTAAAAATATAAAACTATGTACGTATAATACGTGTATAAATATATATAATATTAATTTAAATCGTTATATATATTTAATAAAATAAAATATAAATATCGTTATCTTTATCATACTAGTTAAGTAATGAGTTGTCAAAAGTGGTTCTAGATATTTATAAAAGTTATATACGTTTTAATAATAAAGTTCTTTTTAAACTGAAAACGTTTTTGTACGTTTGAAACTAAATAGATCAATCAAGTCTTTATGAGATTCAATCTTCCACTATCCTTTGTCTAGTTCTCAATGATTGACAATTTGTTCTTATTTATAATTCACTTTACCATTTTTCGAATATTGTTAAAATGGAAAGATTTCTCAAATCAACGTGGGCCTTTCAATAGAGACTTGTAATCATAATTCAATATATCTGATAATTCAATCATTTGATCTTATCTTCTAATTCCATTGATAAACATTTTGAAACAGATACAATCATATAAAGTATTTAATCTAATATTTTGTTTACGTTTCAAGTTATAATATATATACACATATACATATATAATCATATTCGTTTAATGGTTCGTGAATCGTTGGAACTTGGTCGAGGTTGAATGAATGTATGAACATAGTTTAAAATTCTTGAAATTTAACTTAACAAACATTGCTTATCGTGTCAGAAACATATAAAGATTAAAGTTTAAATTTGGTTGGAAATTTCCGGGTTGTCACAAAAGAGTCGTGTAAATGGCACATGATGACGGTATGTTCTGTGAATCATCACGTTCCATTAGAAACTCAGCATGAATTACTGTAATATAATCACGTTTGAAATGTCCCGTTCCATATTAATTGATTTCGTTGCGAGGTTTTGACCTCTATATGAGACGTTTTTCAAAGACTGCATTCATTTTAAAGCAAACCATAACCTTTATTTCATCAATAAAGGTTTAAAAAGCTTTACGTAGATTATCAAATAATGATAATCTAAAATATCCTGTTTACACACGACCATTACATAATGGTTTACAATACAAATATGTTACAACAAAATAAGTTTCTTGAATGCAGTTTTTACACAATATCATACAAGCATGGACTCCAAATCTCGTCCTTATTTAAGTATGCGACAGCGGAAGCTCTTAATAATCACCTGAGAATAAACATGCTTAAAACGTCAACAAAAATGTTGGTGAGTTATAGGTTTAACCTATATATATCAAATCATAATAATAGAACACAAGATTTCATATTTCAATACACATCCCATACATAGAGATAAAAATCATTCATATGGTGAATACCTGGTAACCGACATTAACAAGATGCATATATAAGAATATCCCCATCATTCTGGGACACCCTTCGGATATGATATAAATTTCGAAGTACTAAAGCATCCGGTACTTTGGATGGGGCTTGTTGGGCCCGATAGATCTATCTTTAGGATTCGCGTCAATTAGGGTGTCTGTTCCCTAATTCTTAGATTACCAGACTTAATAAAAAGGGGCATATTCAATTTCGATAATTCAACCATAGAATGTAGTTTCACGTACTTGTGTCTATTTTGTAAATCATTTATAAAACCTGCATGTATTCTCATCCCAAAAATATTAGATTTTAAAAGTGGGACTATAACTCACTTTCACAGATTTTTACTTCGTCGGGAAGTAAGACTTGGCCACTGGTTGATTCACGAACCTATAACAATATATACATATATATCAAAGTATGTTCAAAATATATTTACAACACTTTTAATATATATTGATGTTTTAAGTTTATTAAGTCAGCTGTCCTCGTTAGTAACCTACAACTAGTTGTCCACAGTTAGATGTACAGAAATAAATCGATAAATATTATCTTGAATCAATCCACGACCCAGTGTATACGTATCTCAGTATTGATCACAAATAAAACTATATATATTTTGGAATCAACCTCAACCCTGTATAGCTAACTCCAACATTCACATATAGAGTGTCTATGGTTGTTCCGAAATATATATAGATGTGTCGACATGATAGGTCGAAACATTGTATACGTGTCTATGGTATCTCCAGATTACATAATATACAATACAAGTTGATTAAGTTATGGTTGGAATAGATTTGTTACCAATTTTCACGTAGCTAAAATGAGAAAAATTATCCAATCTTGTTTTACCCATAACTTATTCATTTTAAATCCGTTTTGAGTGAATCAAATTGCTATGGTTTCATATTGAACTCTATTTTATGAATCTAAACAGAAAAAGTATAGGTTTATAGTCGGAAAAATAAGTTACAAGTCGTTTTTGTAAAGGTAGTCATTTCAGTCGAAAGAACGACGTCTAGATGACCATTTTAGAAAACATACTTCCACTTTGAGTTTAACCATAATTTTTGGATATAGTTTCATGTTCATAATAAAAATCATTTTCTCAGAATAAAAACTTTTAAATCAAAGTTTATCATAGTTTTTAATTAACTAACCCAAAACAGCCCGCGGTGTTACTACGACGGCGTAAATCCAGTTTTACGGTGTTTTTCGTGTTTTCAGGTTTTAAATCATTAAGTTAGCATATCATATAGATATAGAACATGTGTTTAGTTGATTTTAAAAGTCAAGTTAGAAGGATTAACTTTTGTTTGCGAACAAGTTTAGAATTAACTAAACTATGTTCTAGTGATTACAAGTTTAAACCTTCGAATAAGATAGCTTTATATGTATGAATCGAATAATGTTATGAACATCATTACTACCTTAAGTTCCTTGGATGAACCTACTGGAAAAGAGAAAAATGGATCTAGCTTCAATGGATCCTTGGATGGCTCAAAGTTCTTGAAGCAAAATCATGACACGAAAACAAGTTCAAGTAAGATCATCACTTGAAATAAGATTGTTATAGTTATAGAAATTGAACCAAAGTTTGAATATGATTATTACCTTGTATTAGAATGATAACCTACTGTAAGAAACAAAGATTTCTTGAGGTTGGATGATCACCTTACAAGATTGGAAGTGAGCTAGCAAACTTGAAAGTATTCTTGATTTTATGAAACTAGAACTTTTGGAATTTATGAAGAACACTTAGAACTTGAAGATAGAACTTGAGAGAGATCAATTAGATGAAGAAAATTGAAGAATGAAAGTGTTTGAAGGTGTTTTTGGTCGTTGGTGTATGGATTAGATATAAAGGATATGTAATTTTGTTTTCATGTAAATAAGTCATGAATGATTACTCATATTTTTGTAATTTTATGAGATATTTCATGCTAGTTGCCAAATGATGGTTCCCACATGTGTTAGGTGACTCACATGGGCTGCTAAGATCTGATCATTGGAGTGTATATACCAATAGTACATACATTTAAAAGCTGTGTATTGTACGAGTACGAATACGGGTGCATACGAGTAGAATTGTTGATGAAACTGAACGAGGATGTAATTGTAAGCATTTTTGTTAAGTAGAAGTATTTTGATAAGTGTCTTGAAGTCTTTCAAAAGTGTATGAATACATATTAAAACACTACATGTATATACATTTTAACTGAGTCGTTAAGTCATCGTTAGTCGTTACATGTAAATGTTGTTTTGAAACCTTTAGGTTAACGATCTTGTTAAATGTTGTTAACCCAATGTTTATAATATCAAAAGAGATTTTAAATTATTATATTATCATGATATTATGATGTACGAATATCTCTTAATATGATATATATACATTAAATGTCGTTACAACGATAATCGTTACATATATGTCTCGTTTCAAAATCATTAAGTTAGTAGTCTTGTTTTTACATATGTAGTTCATTGTTAATATACTTAATGATATGTTTACATATCATAATATCATGTTAACTATATATATAACCATATATATGTCATCATATAGTTTTTACAAGTTTTAACGTTCGTGAATCACCGGTCAACTTGGGTGGTCAATTGTCTATATGAAACCTATTTCAATTAATCAAGTCTTAAAAAGTTTGATTGCTTAACATGTTGAAAACATTTAATCATGTAAATATCAATCTCAATTAATATATATAAACATGGAAAAGTTCGGGTCACTACAGTACCTACCCGTTAAATAAATTTCGTCCCGAAATTTTAAGCTGTTGAAGGTGTTGACTAATCTTCTGGAAATAGATGCGGGTATTTCTTCTTCATCTGATCTTCACGCTCCCAGGTGAACTCGGGTCCTCTACGAGCATTCCATCGAACCTTAACAATTGGTATCTTGTTTTGCTTAAGTCTTTTAACCTCACGATCCATTATTTCGACGGGTTCTTCGATGAATTGAAGTTTTTCGTTGATTTAGATTTCATCTAACGGAATAGTGAGATCTTCTTTAGCAAAACATTTCTTCAAATTCGAGACGTGGAAAGTGTTATGTACAGCCGCGAGTTGTTGAGGTAACTCAAGTCGGTAAGCTACTGGTCCGACACGATCAATAATCTTGAATGGTCCAATATACCTTGGATTTAATTTCCCTCGTTTACCAAATCGAACAACGCCTTTCCAAGGTGCAACTTTAAGCATGACCATCTCTCCAATTTCAAATTCTATATCTTTTCTTTTAATGTCAGCGTAGCTCTTTTGTCGACTTTGGGCGGTTTTCAACCGTTGTTGAATTTGGATGATCTTCTCGGTAGTTTCTTGTATAATCTCCGACCCGTAATCTGTCTATCCCCCACTTCACTCCAACAAATCGGAGACCTTCACTTTCTACCATAAAGTGCTTTAAACGGCGCCATCTCAATGCTTGAATGGTAGCTGTTGTTGTAGGAAAATTCTGCTAATGGTAGATGTCGATCCCAACTGTTTCCGAAATCAATAACACATGCTCGTAGCATGTCTTCAAGCGTTTGTATCGTCCTTTCGCTCTGCCCATCAGTTTGTGGATGATAGGCAGTACTCATGTCTAGACGAGTTCCTAATGCTTGCTGTAATGTCTGCCAGAATCTTGAAATAAATCTGCCATCCCTATCAGAGATAATAGAGATTGGTATTCCATGTATGGAGATGACTTCCTTCAAATACAGTCGTGCTAACTTCTCCATCTTGTCATCTTCTCTTATTGGCAAGAAGTGTGCTGATTTGGTGAGACGATCAACTATTACCCAAATAGTAACAAAACCACTTGCAGTCCTTGGCAATTTAGTGATGAAATCCATGGTAATGTTTTCCCATTTCCATTCCGGGATTTCAGGTTGTTGAGGTAGACCTGATGGTTTCTGATGCTCAGCTTTGACCTTAGAACACGTCAAACATTCTCCTACGTATTTAGCAACATCGGCTTTCATACCCGGCCACCAAAAATGTTTCTTGAGATCCTTGTACATCTTCCCCGTTCCAGGATGTATTGAGTATCTGGTTTTATGAGCTTCTCTAAGTACCATTTCTCTCATATCTCCAAATTTTGGTACCCAAATCCTTTCAGCCCTATATCGGGTTCCGTCTTCCCGAATATTAAGATGCTTCTCCGATCCTTTGGGTATTTCATCCTTTAAATTTCCCTCTTTTAAAACTCCTTGTTGCGCCTCCTTTATTTGAGTAGTAAGGTTATTATGAATCATTATATTCATAGATTTTACTCGAATGGGTTCTCTGTCCTTCCTGCTCAAGGCATCGGCTACCACATTTGCCTTCCCTGGGTGGTAACGAATCTCAAAGTCGTAATCATTCAACAATTCAATCCACCTACGCTGCCTCATATTTAGTTGTTTCTGATTAAATATGTGTTGAAGACTTTTGTGGTCGGTATATATAATACTTTTGACCCCATATAAGTAGTGCCTCCAAGTCTTTAATGCAAAAACAACCGCTCCTAATTCCAAATCATGCGTCGTATAATTTTGTTCGTGAATCTTCAATTGTCTAGACGCATAAGCAATCACCTTCGTTCGTTGCATTAATACACAACCGAGACCTTGCTTTGATGCGTCACAATAAATCACAAAATCATCATTCCCTTCAGGCAATGACAATATAGGTGCCGTAGTTAGCTTTTTCTTCAATAACTGAAACGCTTTCTCTTGTTCATCATTCCATTCAAATTTCTTCCCTTTATGCGTTAATGCAGTCAAGGGTTTTGCTATTCTGGAAAAGTCTTGGATGAACCTTCTGTAGTAACCAGCTAGTCCTAAAAACTGGCGTATGTGTTTCGGAGTTTTCGGGGTTTCCCACTTTTCAACAGTTTCTATCTTTGCCGGATCCACCTTAATACCTTCTTTGTTCACTATGTGACCGAGAAATTGAACTTCTTCCAACCAAAATGCACACTTTGAAAACTTAGCGTACAATTCTTCCTTCCTCAATACTTCTAACACCTTTCTCAAATGTTCACCGTGTTCTTGGTCATTCTTTGAGTAAATAAGTATGTCATCAATGAAAACAATGACAAACTTGTCAAGGTATGGTCCACACACTCGGTTCATAAGGTCCATGAACACAGCTGGTGCATTAGTTAAACCAAACGGCATTACCATAAACTCGTAATGATCGTAACGTGTTCTGAAAGCAGTCTTTGGAATATCATCTTCTTTCACCCGCATTTGATGATACCCGGAACGTAAGTCAATCTTTGAATAAACAGACGAGCCTTATAGTTGATCAAATAAGTCGTCGATTCTCGGTAGTGGGTAGCAGTTCTTGATGGTAAGTTTGTTCAACTCTCGGTAGTCGATACACAACCTGAATGTACCATCTTTCTTCTTGACAAACAAAACAGGAGCTCCCCATGGTGATGTGCTTGGTCGAATGAAACCACGCTCTAAAAGTTCTTGTAATTGGCTTTGCAGTTCTTTCATCTCGCTGGGTGCGAGTCTGTAAGGAGCACGAGCTATTGGTGCAGCTCCTGGTACAAGATCTATTTGAAATTCAACAGATCGATGTGGGGGTAATCCCGGTAATTCTTTCGAAAATATATCGGGAAATTCTTTTGCAATGGGAACATCATTGATGCTCTTTTCTTCAGT
The DNA here is from genome assembly GCF_046630445.1 of Rutidosis leptorrhynchoides. NCBI lineage: Eukaryota > Viridiplantae > Streptophyta > Magnoliopsida > Asterales > Asteraceae > Rutidosis > Rutidosis leptorrhynchoides. Next base: position 310,232,824 of record NC_092333.1, on the reverse strand, counting down.
TTGTACTTTCTCGACGTGTGCTAGAACAGCATAGCAACCTTTTCTTATTAGTTTTTGTGCCTTCAAATTACTAATAAGATGTAGCTTCGTGTTGCCCTTTTCTCCGTACACCATTAAGGGTTTTCCTTTTTCTCGTATAATGCAAATTGCATTTTTGTAACAAACGATCTCTGCTTTCACTTCTTTCAACCAGTCCATACCGATTATCACATCAAAACTCCCTAACTCTACTGGTATCAAATCAATCTTAAATGTTTCGCTAACTAGTTTAATTTCTCGATTCCGACATATATTATCTGCTGAAATTAATTTACCATTTGCTAATTCGAGTAAAAATTTACTATCCAAAGGCGTCAATGGACAACTTAATTTAGCACAAAAATCTCTACTCATATAGCTTCTATCCGCACCCGAATCAAATAAAACGTAAGAAGATTTATTGTCAATAAGAAACGTACCCGTAACAAGCTCCGGGTCTTCCTGTACCTCTGCCGCATTAATATTGAAAACTCTTCCGCGGCCTTGTCCATTCGTGTTCTCCTGGTTCGGGCAATTTCTAATGATGTGGCCCGGTTTTCCACATTTATAACAAACTACATTGGCATAACTTGCTCCGACACTACTTGCTCCGCCATTACTCGTTCCGACACCATTTGTTCCTTTCGTTCTATTAACACCTGGTCCGTAGACTTCACACTTCTCCGCGCTATGACCATTTCTTTTACACTTGTTGCAAAATTTGGTGCAGAACCCCGAGTGATACTTTTCACACCTTTGGCATAGCTGCTTCTGATTGTTGTTGTTGTTGTTGCGGTTATTATTGTTGTTGGGATAATTGTTGTAGTTGCTGTTGTTGTTGTTGTTGTTGTTGTTGTTGTTGTTGTTGGGCCATTTGTTGTAGTTGCGATTAATGTTGCGATTGTTGGGATAATTGTTGTAATTGCTGTTGTTGTTGTATTGGTGATTCTTATCACCGTTTTCCTCCCACTTTCTTTTGACTTGCTTCACATTGGCCTCTTCAGCAGTCTGTTCTTTAATTCTTTCTTCAATCTGGTTCACTAGTTTGTGAGCCATTTTACATGCCTGTTGTATGGAGGCGGGCTCGTGTGAACTTATATCTTCTTGGATTCTTTCCGGTAATCCTTTCACAAACGCGTCGATCTTCTCTTCCTCATCTTCGAATGCTCCCGGACACAATAGGCACAATTCTGTGAATCGTCTTTCGTACGTGGTAATATCAAATCCTTGGGTTTGTAACCCTCTAAGTTCTGTCTTGAGCTTATTGACCTCGGTTCTGGGACGGTACTTCTCGTTCATCAAGTGCTTGAATGCTGACCACGGTAGTGCGTACGCATCGTCTTGTCCCACTTGCTCTAGATAGGTATTCCACCATGTTAACGCAGAACCTGTGAAGGTATGCGTAGCGTACTTCACTTTGTCCTCTTCAGTACACTTACTTATGGCAAACACCGAATCGACCTTCTCGGTCCACCGTTTCAATCCGATCGGTCCTTCGGTTCCATCAAATTCCAAAGGTTTGCAGGCAGTGAATTCTTTGTAGGTGCATCCTACACGATTTCTTGTACTGCTAGATCCAAGGTTATTGTTGGTATGTAGCGCAGCCTGTACTGCGGCTATGTTTGAAGCTAGAAAAGTACGGAATTCCTCTTCATTCATATTCACGGTGTGTCGAGTAGTCGGTGCCATTTCCTTCAAAATAGTCAAATGGAACAAGTTAATCATATAGAATATTAAGAGTAGTTAATAGTATTTTGTAGCATAATATGAACTCATTTATAAAAGCTTTTTCTTCATATTAGCGTTTTATAAGTTTAAATTCGGGTAGTACCTACCCGTTAAGTTCATACTTAGTAGCTAATATACAATTCAACTTCTACAATTCTATATGAAAAACTGATTATAATAATATTTCGCGTTCAAAATTTTATACAATATTTTACAAACTTACAATACCGCTTATTTTACATAAAGTATGAAATATAGCACACAATAACTTTGATACAAGATAGTTGTGAAGATAATTCTAGCTAGTACACAAGTCGTTCAGCAAAGGCAATAAAGACACGTAATTCATACGTCCAGAAACAAGTCATGCATTCTGGTTTTACTAGGATTACTTCCCATCCTTGGTCTTGTGGAACATAACCGTTATGGTCGTTGATAAGACAGCGTGTTGTAACATCGTCAAAGGGACGAGGGTTACGTAATGTCCAACGGTCCCGTAACAATCTAAAAACCTCATTTCTTACCCCAATTACCGACTCCGTCACTTGTGGGAACGTTTTGTTTAATAGTTGTAGCCCGATGTTCTTGTTCTCACTTTGGTGAGAAGCGAACATTACTAATCTGTAAGCATAACATGCTTCTTTATGTTGCATGTTAGCCGCTTTTTATAAATCACGAAGTCCAATATTCGGATATATTGAGTCAAAATAATTTCTTAACCCGTTGCGTAAAATAGCATTTGGGTTCCCCGCAATATATGCGTCAAAGTAAACACATCGTAACTTATGGGTTTCCCAATGTGATATCCCCCATCTTTCAAACGAAAGTCTCTTATAAACCAAGACATTCTTGGAACGTTCTTCGAATGTCTTACAAACTGATCTCTCCTTAAATAGTTGTGCCGAGGAATTCTGACCGACTCTAGACAAGATTTCATCAATCATGTCTCCGGGTAGGTCTCTTAAAATATTGGCTTGTCTATCCATTTTGTGTTTTTATACTGTAAAATAGACAAGAGTTAGATTCATAAAAAAAATACTTATTAATACAAGCAATTTTTACATATATCATAAAGCATAAGCACACTATATTACATATATTACACCACACGAATACAACTATCTTATTCCGACTCGCTCATTTCTTCTTGTTCGGTTTTGGTTCGTTTTGCCAAGTTTCTAGGGATATATGATGTTCCCCTAATACGAGCCGTCGTTGTCCACATTGGTTTAGAAAAACCTGGTGGTTTAGAGGTTCCCGGGTCATTGTTACAACTTAAGGACTTCGGGGGTTGACGATACATATAAAGTTCATCGGGGTTGGAATTAGATTTCTCTATTTTTATGCCCTTTCCCTTATTATTTTCTTTTGCCTTTTTAAATTCAGTTGGGGTAATTTCTATAACATCATCGGAATTCTCGTCGGAATCCGATTCATCGGAGAATTGGTAATCCTCCCAATATTTTGCTTCCTTGGCGGAAACACCATTGACCATAATTAACCTTGGTTGGTTGGTTGAGGATTCTCTTTTTCTTAACCGTTTTATTATTTCCCCCACCGGTTTCGATTCTTCTTCCGGTTCCGATTCTTCTTCCGGTTCCGACTCTTCTTCCGGTTCCTCTTCGGGAACTTGTGAATCAGTCCACGAATCATTCCAATTTACATTTGACTCTTCATTATTATTAGGTGAGTCAATGGGACTTGTTCTAGAGGTAGACATCTATCACATAATATCAAACACGTTAAGAGATTAATATATCACATAATATTCATATGTTAAAAATATATAGTTTCCAACAAAAATGTTAAGCAATCATTTTTAAAGAAAACACGGTCGAAGTCCAGACTCACTAATGCATCCTAACAAACTCGATAAGACACACTAATGCAAATTTTCTGGTTCTCTAAGACCAACGCTCGGATACCAACTGAAATGTCCCGTTCTTATTGATTAAAAACGTTCCATATTAATTGATTTCGTTGCGAGGTTTTGACCTCTATATGAGACGTTTTTCAAAGACTGCATTCATTTTAAAACAAACCATAACCTTTATTTCATTAATAAAGGTTTAAAAAGCTTTACGTAGATTATCAAATAATGATAATCTAAAATATCCTGTTTACACACGACCATTACATAATGGTTTACAATACAAATATGTTACAACAAAATAAGTTTCTTGAATGCAGTTTTTACACAATATCATACAAGCATGGACTCCAAATCTCGTCCTTATTTAAGTATGCGACAACGGAAGCTCTTAATAATCACCTGAGAATAAACATGCTTAAAACGTCAACAAAAATGTTGGTGAGTTATAGGTTTAACCTATATATATCAAATCATAATAATAGACCACAAGATTTCATATTTCAATACACATCCCATACATAGAGATAAAAATCATTCATATGGTGAATACCTGGTAACCAACATTAACAAGATGCATATATAAGAATATCCCCATCATTCCGGGACACCCTTCGGATATGATATAAATTTCGAAGTACTAAAGCATCCGGTACTTTGGATGGGGCTTGTTGGGCCCGATAGATCTATCTTTAGGATTCGCGTCAATTAGGGTGTCTGTTCCCTAATTCTTAGATTACCAGACTTAATAAAAAGGGGCATATTCGATTTCGATAATTCAACCATAGAATGTTGTTTCACGTACTTGTGTCTATTTTGTAAATCATTTATAAAACCTGCATGTATTCTCATCCCAAAAATATTAGATTTTAAAAGTGGGACTATAACTCACTTTCACAGATTTTTACTTCGTCGGGAAGTAAGACTTGGCCACTGGTTGATTCACGAACCTATAACAATATATACATATATATCAAAGTATGTTCAAAATATATTTACAACACTTTTAATATATTTTGATGTTTTAAGTTTATTAAGTCAGCTGTCCTCGTTAGTAACCTACAACTAGTTGTCCACAGTTAGATGTACAGAAATAAATCGATAAATATTATCTTGAATCAATCCACGACCCAGTGTATACGTATCTCAGTATTGATCACAACTCAAACTATATATATTTTGGAATCAACCTCAACCCTGTATAGCTAACTCCAACATTCACATATAGAGTGTCTATGGTTGTTCCGAAATATATATAGATGTGTCGACATGATAGGTCGAAACATTGTATACGTGTCTATGGTATCTCAAGATTACATAATATACAATACAAGTTGATTAAGTTATGGTTGGAATAGATTTGTTACCAATTTTCACGTAGCTAAAATGAGAAAAATTATCCAATCTTGTTTTACCCATAACTTCTTCATTTTAAATCCGTTTTAAGTGAATCAAATTGCTATGGTTTCATATTGAACTCTATTTTATGAATCTAAACAGAAAAAGTATAGGTTTATAGTCGGAAAAATAAGTTACAAGTCGTTTTTGTAAAGGTAGTCATTTCAGTCGAAAGAACGACGTCTAGATGACCATTTTAGAAAACATACTTCCACTTTGAGTTTAACCATAATTTTTGGATATAGTTTCATGTTCATAATAAAAATCATTTTCTCAGAATAACAACTTTTAAATCAAAGTTTATCATAGTTTTTAATTAACTAACCCAAAACAGCCCGCGGTGTTACTACGACGGCGTAAATCCGGTTTTACGGTGTTTTTCGTGTTTCCAGGTTTTAAATCATTAAGTTAGCATATCATATAGATATAGAACATGTGTTTAGTTGATTTTAAAAGTCAAGTTAGAAGGATTAACTTTTGTTTGCGAACAAGTTTAGAATTAACTAAACTATGTTCTAGTGATTACAAGTTTAAACCTTCGAATAAGATAGCTTTATATGTATGAATCGAATAATGTTATGAACATCATTACTACCTTAAGTTCCTTGGATGAACCTACTGGAAAAGAGAAAAATGGATCTAGCTTCAATGGATCCTTGGATGGCTCAAAGTTCTTGAAGCAAAATCATGACACGAAAACAAGTTCAAGTAAGATCATCACTTGAAATAAGATTGTTATAGTTTTAGAAATTGAACCAAAGTTTGAATATGATTATTACCTTGTATTAGAATGATAACCTACTGTAAGAAACAAAGATTTCTTGAGGTTGGATGATCACCTTACAAGATTGGAAGTGAGCTAGCAAACTTGAAAGTATTCTTGATTTTATGAAACTAGAACTTTTGGAATTTAAGAAGAACACTTAGAACTTGAAGATAGAACTTGAGAGAGATCAATTAGATGAAGAAAATTGAAGAATGAAAGTGTTTGTAGGTGTTTTTGGTCGTTGGTGTATGGATTAGATATAAAGGATATGTAATTTTGTTTTCATGTAAATAAGTCATGAATGATTACTCATATTTTTGTAATTTTATGAGATATTTCATGCTAGTTGCCAAATGATGGTTCTCACATGTGTTAGGTGACTCACATGGGCTGCTAATATCTGATCATTGGAGTGTATATACCAATAGTACATACATCTAAAAGCTGTGTATTGTACGAGTACGAATACGGGTGCATACGAGTAGAATTGTTGATGAAACTGAACGAGGATGTAATTGTAACCATTTTTGTTAAGTAGAAGTATTTTGATAAGTGTCTTGAAGTCTTTCAAAAGTGTATGAATACATATTAAAACACTACATGTATATACATTTTAACTGAGTCGTTAAGTCATCGTTAGTCGTTACATGTAAATGTTGTTTTGAAACCTTTAGGTTAACGATCTTGTTAAATGTTGTTAACCCAATGTTTATAATATCAAAAGAGATTTTAAATTATTATATTATCATGATATTATGATGTACGAATATCTCTTAATATGATATATATACATTAAATGTCGTTACAACGATAATCGTTACATATATGTCTCGTTTCAAAATCATTAAGTTAGTAGTCTTGTTTTTACATATGTAGTTCATTGTTAATATACTTAATGATATGTTTACATATCATAATATCATGTTAACTATATATATAACCATATATATGTCATCATATAGTTTTTACAAGTTTTAACGTTCGTGAATCACCGGTCAACTTGGGTGGTCAATTGTCTATATGAAACCTATTTCAATTAATCAAGTCTTAACAAGTTTGATTGCTTAGCATGTTGGAAACATTTAATCATGTAAATATCAATCTCAATTAATATATATAAACATGGAAAAGTTCGGGTCACTACAACGTTGATCAAGTGTCATTATATTATACTAACTCATGCTTTAGTTTCCAACATTACTTCAATAACATTCATATTTTAAGCTCGAAAGTTTACAGAATATAGAAACTAACAGTTTCTATATGATGTAACACTGATAGTACGAATAGATTAATGATTTCAGATAAGAATAGTTATGAAAATATCTTCAGAAATATGGAGGATATTTATAATAAAAGATACGATAATATCTTAGAATATTTAAGATCGGATGATGATGGAAACTATTGTCCGCAAGGGTTTAGAGTAAGAAGCAAGATATTCGCTAAAGACTTCAGCAGGTATTGATTCATTTGGATTCTTTGAACAAACTTATTCTTTGTGATTTGTCCACGACTTCCTTTATAGTTTCATATAATCCGCTAAAGGTCGAATGCATTCATGTAAACTGTTCCAAAGTTTTCGAGACTCAACATTACAGACTTTGCTTATCGTGTTGAAAATACAATATCGTATCGAGAGTTTGATTTAAAATTAGTCGAAATTTTCCGGGTCACTACAGTATCTGCGCTAACATTGCGTCCTACTTTGATTTTCTGCTCTGGATATGCGGGATTAATTATTTCCATAGCATCCGCACCATCAACAGGTTCTTGCCCTACGGTTTTTACATTAACAGCCGCACAAATAGGCATAATGCTCATTGAACATATTGTGGCGACTCCCTTATATGTTGGAAACTTAATCATGCCATGAATTGTGGACGGGACAATTCCAAATTTACTTATAGCGGTTCTTCCTAGCAACATGTTATAGCGAGATGAGGCTCGCATAACATAAAAATCTAATCGCGCTTGTCGCACTAAAGCGTCATCATTAACATCAGCTAACTTGATGTTTAATGGCAAAACACCTATAGGCAATGAAGATTCTCCTGCAAAACCGGTTAGCGAAACTACGGTTGTTTGCAGGTTTGTTTTAATACTTTCTGGCAATTGAATGAAGCATTGTTCGTAAATAATATCGACGCTACTGCCATTGTCAACATGAACTGTAATGACCCGGAATTTTCTGACCAAATTATACTTATGAGATTAATATTTACATAAATTAAACCATACCAACATGATAAGAAATCCAAATTGTTGAGACTTGTGTTTTTGAAAAGAGTGTTACACAACGTTTGACCGTCCAAAATGACCGATGATATCACGAACTATATAACATACGATAATTATACGTTTGTGTATATATATGTATTTATATATATTTAACATGATCTAAGGATGGTTTAACATCTCATTGTGTACTAATGACAATGAGTTATAAGTATATTTTGAAACTACTAACTTAAGTTTTCAAAACGATAACTATACGTAACATTCTTTGATATATATACTTATAATCTATAATGCTTATACATGTATCGTATATATAATGTATTTAATCACTTTTAAGGACTTAAATACATAAAACAATATAAGTATATTCACAAAAGATAGCTATATTTGAATTCTCGTTCCGTTTCCTCAAGATTTCTATACGTATATCTAGGCTATATGTACCCGTATCATACCCAGCTTCTATACGTATTTACTATTGGTATATACACATCAAATCAACATCCTAATCAACATTATTACTGCCCTAGATATGAGGTAACTAGAATTTGTCAAGTAGTATGAATTATTAGTAAGAAAACAAAATTAGGAATCCTTTTCTTTCTTTATAAACTAAAAACGTTTTTATAAATGAACACCATTTCTTCACTCCATTTTCTCATAACTACACCCTCATTTCTCTCTCAAAATACTTCTAACTTCATACTTGATCATCTCCAAGCATTTTCCCTATCATTTAGCTTCAATTACAAGCCTTAAACACCATAAGAAAACTCTTTCAAGAACATATCAAAATAACCACCCATTTGAAGAAGTTTACTTCCAACCTTTTGATCTAACTCCACCACTCTTTGATTCCAAGATTATTTCTTATCTGTTGCAGTAACTTTATCCAAGTAACTTGAGGTAGAAACCTTGTTCATAATCTTATTCAATTCATATTCATATAGCTATCTTATTTTGTGGTATAAAATTTTAACAACAAGAACATATTTTGAATGATTTCAAACTTGTTCGCAAACTAAATAGATCCTTCTAACTTGACTTTTAAAATACTTCAAGACCTGTAATATATCATAATGATATGCTAACCTAACGAGATATAACTTGGTTTTACAAAGAACATCTTAAAAACTGAATCTACGTCGTCGGAGTGCAACCGGGGGCTGTTTTGGGTTGGATAATTAAAAACCATCTTAAACTTTGAATTGGAAGTTCATGTTCTGGAAAAATGATATTTCTTATGAATATGTTAACACATAAAAATTTCATTTTAACTCAAAGTGTAAGTATTTTTAGAAAAATGATCATTAAATGTTGTTTTTATGATGGAAAATGATCACTTTCATAAGTTTCACCAAAGTTTGACCTATAACCTATGATTTTGAATACAAACTAAGGTATTTTCAGTTCATATTATTAAAATTTGACTCGATCCAAGGATGTGGCAAGTTGAACCAACAAAAACGGAGTTGTAATGAAGAAACTACGACTAAAACAAGTTTGGGTATCCGAAGCTAGTTTAGCTACGAAAATATTTGGAGAAAAAGTAAATTAATCATATATTTTCTAATTAATATGATATTTTATATATAATTACTTATGATTTGATTTTATATATTTCAGGACCACCCGTAAACAACACGAGAAGATTAATCATAAGACCTCATGATTGTACGCAACACGTCATTTGACAACACGGTACTTTATGTACGCAACACATCATTTGACAACATGGTACCATGGGTCGAGATTAATTCTGATCAATACGAATACGATGGGGTCTTTATTTATTTTATTTAAGTAACTAATTGTGGACCACTAACATCGGACTGCTAACTACGGACTAAGAAAATATTAAAAGTATATATATATGTAACGATTACTTAAAAAGAAAATATGTTGATATATTATATATATGGTTAGGTTCGTGATATCTATCGGAGACCAAGTCGAATTAAATACCTTCAAGGCAAAAGTGAGTTTCATTTGCTCCCTTTTTAATTGCTTTTGCAATATATATTTTTGGGCTGAGAATACATGCGCTGCTTTTATAAATGTTTACAAAATAGACACAAGTACTTAAAAATATATTCTACGTTGAGTTGTACCACTGGCATATTTCTCTGTAGCTTGGTAACTACTATTTACATGGGTATTGTAAACGTGAATCCTGTTGATAGATCTATCGGGCCTGACAACCCCAACCGGACTGGACGACCAGTATTCAACGGTTGCACAGTACTTTGTTTTGGTGACTACACTTGGTACGGTGTAGTGAGATTTCATAATAAAGGGAATATGCGATGTTGATTAAATGTTAAGTATGGTTACCAAGTGCTCAACCACTTAGAATGCTTTACATACACTTGCGAGTGTATTATATTTATGATTATGAAATCTTGTGGTCTATTAACATATTGAAATGATTGTTATGATAAACCTATGAACTCACCAACTTTTTGGTTGACACTTTAAAGCATGTTTATTCTCAGGTACGAATTAAGTCTTCCGATGTGCATTTGCTCAATATAAGGACATTACTTGGAGCCGATCATCGCAATGGGACCAAATGTTGATGACTTCGACCAGGTGGATTAGGACGGGTCCTTTCAGTTGGTATCAGAGCGGTGGTCGTAGCGAACTAGGTCTTGCATTAGTGTGTCTAACTAGTAGTTGTTAGGATGCATTAATGAGTTTGGACTTCGACCGTGTCTACATGTCAAAAGTTTTGCTTATCATTTCTAGTCGGAAATCATCTGCTTATCATCCTTAGGAAATTACCTGCTTATCATTCATAAGTCTAGACACGTTTTACTGCATTTACTGCATTGATAGTGTATAGACGAATTCTTATCTTAGCATATCTGTTATTGCGAACTTTGACTGATATCTTTTCAAAGATTCTCCGTAATTTACGGAATTTTGGTATTATATATACATATGTAAATTATGTATTGAAGAGTACCAAATCTAACTCCTATAATCTATTCCATACCAAAAATTCATTTTCCCCATTATACAAGATGGATTCCGCATCTAGTTCGAATTCTTCAGATTCCGACAGTTATACCAATATGGATTTCCATTCGGGCTCCGAAAGCAGCGTTACCGGAATGGATCAACCAATTTCCCATCATCTATTCTGGATGAATTGGGGATGGGTTCATAATATACTAAATCACTGGAGACAAGAAGAAGGTGATCCATTCCATCTACCAAATTGCCCTCTTGGCGATGAACCTTAAGCACTTACCGGCGAACCTATTCAAAACACCATTTTCTCTCTAATTTCTAGAGTATCTCATTACAATTATATACTATCCCATATTACAAATCTTGTTCATTCGCTCGCTCCAACCGCCAATCATCCCGGTGTACTAGCAGAAGTTAACGAACTTCGCGCTCGCGTGATGGCTTTGGAGAACATGGTGCGAAGGTTGCAAACACCAGCAGCAGCACCAGCAGCATAATCAGCACCACCATCAATAACATCAACAATACCATCATCACCACTAACAACCAACATCCGCATCACACGTCTCGACATCATAATCTGTCCCACAAACATCAACATCATACGCACCATAGATACCAAGGAGTACCAACAATAATGAACGACGAAGTATTGATCCATAACTTCATTGATATTCTGCGAAGAATATGTGGTTTCAAAAAGTTTTAGAGATTTCTAATTCTAGCTCAAACCAAAAAGCAAATGAGATTAATATCATATTAACTCATTAAATTCATGATTTCATCTGAAGAAAATATATATGTATATATGTTTTCATAAAGATTGTAATTAAAAGTTCTTTTGTACAAAATATTAATGGTGAAATTTTTTTTTTAACGGGTAGGTAATACCCGAGGAATAATTAGATTTCATCTTAATAAGTTGCATTATACATTCGTCGAAGCTGATTCAACAGTCATTTACTATCCTACTTACAACCACCGATATACGTATCCGTTCACCGCAGAATAACCATTTTCATTCAATTTCATATTTGGATTTTGACTTCCCAGAATCCAACAAGTGGCATATGAAGAAAACATATGACAAAATAAAATCTGTTAGAAACAAACAAATTAACTATGAAAAATTTTGTTAAGAATCCACGCTAACTGTTCCAGCTAACTGTTCCTAGCTAACTGATTACATTTTATTTATCGCAGTTTATTTATCGCAATTTAATTATCGCACTTTTATTTAGCGTCATTTAATTTCTGTAATTATTTTACGCACTTTAAATATCGGGACACGTATACAATGTTTTGACAAATCATATCGACGCATCTATATGTATTATTTGGAATCACCATAGACACTCTATATGCAGTAATGATCGAGTTCTCTATATAGGGTTAAGGTTGATTCTACAATAATATATATAGTTTGAGTTGTGATCGAGTCTAAGAGGTATACGGGTCACGACACGTATTAATTAATTCGTATATTATATATTAAACTATATATGAATTATTGGACTGTTACTGTGGACTATCGACTATGGACTAATGACATTGGACAATTAAAATGAATTAAAATATTGATTATAACATATGAAACTAAACATTTCTTCAAGATTGCCACTTGATTTCATCTTAAACCTCATTGTATCTCGACGATTACAATCAGCGTTCAAATCTATCATGATTCTTAAAAACACCTCAATCGAGAGGATAAACCAACCGCAATTCATCTACGGAAGAAAAGATTGATGCATATAGTTATGCACCTAAAAAAACCCTCAGAAACTGAGTAAACGTTTGACACGTATCTGTTCTATTTCCTTTGACATTGTTATTACCGAAGATCGTTTTGCAATCCCTTCCCAAAGTAGCTAATTTTGTCACAGCTCCAGCAAGTCAACTCCGACTTTTCATCCAAAACAACTTTATTATAACCGCGATATATATGCGTACTCTTTATTGTTACTGGGGAACCTTTTATATTCCACAATATTACCATCAGCGATTAATCATTCTAAAAACACAATTCTCCTTAAACTACCTCGGTTTGATAACCGATGACCCAGATCAGTTAACTTTCAAAAATGCTGACGAAACAACATGTTGTAGATGATCTTAATGGCCAAAAGTTTGATGATAAAGAAAGGAGTGTTAGGAACGCTCGATAGAAAATTTAGTACCGAAAAGCGGATTATGTGAAACTATGAAGAAAGTCGTGGATAAATCACAAAGAATAAGTTTGCTTTCAAAGAATCCAAATGATTCTGTGCCTGCTGAAATCGTTAGCAAACATCTTTTTTCTCATTCTAAACCTTCACAGACAAATCTTCTTCATCATCCATTGATATTAGAAATTCTTAGATATTCTCGTATGTTCTATTATAAATATCCTCCATATTTCTGGCGATATTTTCACAACTATTCTTATCTGAGATCATTTATCTCTCCGTAATATCTGCAACATAAAAGAAACTGTGTTAGTTTCTAAATTCTGAAACCTTCGAGTTTAAAATATGAATGTTTTGAAGTAGTGTTGGGAACTGAAGCATGGATTAGTATAATATAATGATACTTGATCAACGTCATTATATTACAGTAAGTCATGCTGAGTTTCTAATGAAGCATGATGATTCACAGTACCGTCATCATGTGCCATTTACATGACTCTTACATTCTATCTAATCTCTAAACATATCAAGAGAATATTTTTCTGGATGACTCGGTCTTCTCCAGGGTATTCTGGTAATTTAACAAATCAAAATCGTTCTATTACCATTTTCTTCTTAGAGCATTAGCTATGTTCATTCTGAATTTCATATCTACGAATTCCGGACCATTACTCACTTGACTCGAAGTCAGGAAGAGAAAACGAAAGCATGAAGCTCCGAAAAATAATGAAGAATATAAACTTTGATAATAACCCCAAAATTACAAACCGTGTATATCGATACAGATAGCAATATAGAGAAACGGGAGAATTAGAAACACTATAAACACAAGAGTATAGTAGAAGTAAGTAGATTCTTCTAGTGGTAGATGAAAAATAAGAATGACAGATATAAAAGTTAGGAGTATATCAAGAATCAGGACTGGATGGAGCATATTGATGAATGCTTTAATGTAAGAATCAAGGGAGAAAGAATAAAAGGTGTGAGTCGTGGAAAATAAGGAAACGAAGGGGTGAATTTATAGTGAAATATCCGACAGAGCAATCGAAACAGATTATTGCATATAATCAAGAAGATCCTGATTTCCTTAATCACCAAAGAACCAAATCTTATTACGTAAGATTCTCTTTAAATCCCTTAAATCCTGGAAATCAATCATAACTACGTCATCGGTTAAGACGAATATATTTTACTCATCTCACTCTTTTACGATAGTCTCATTTATATTCTTCGCATAATCGAATCATTTTATCTACATTACTCAATGATGATAAAACTTCATTATCATCTTATATTTGTCATGAAAACCTTCTTATTGTTATCCATAACAACCTCTATCAAATTTCGAGGACGAAATTTCTTTAACGGGTAGGTACTGTAATGACCCGGAATTTTCTGACCAAATTATACTTATGAGATTAATATTTACATAAATTAAACCATACCAACATGATAAGAAATCCAAATTGTTGAGACTTGTGTTTTTGAAAAGAGTGTTACACAACGTTTGACCGTCCAAAATGACCGATGATATCACGAACTATATAACATACGATAATTATACGTTTGTGTATATATATGTATTTATATATATTTAACATGATCTAAGGATGGTTTAACATCTCATTGTGTACTAATGACAATGAGTTATAAGTATATTTTGAAACTACTAACTTAAGTTTTCAAAACGATAACTATACGTAACATTCTTTGATATATATACTTATAATCTATAATGCTTATACATGTATCGTATATATAATGTATTTAATCAATTTTAAGGACTTAAATACATAAAACAATATAAGTATATTCACAAAAGATAGCTATATTTGAATTCTCGTTCCGTTTCCTCAAGATTTCTATACGTATATCTAGGCTATATGTACCCGTATCATACCCAGCTTCTATACGTATTTACTATTGGTATATACACATCAAATCAACATCCAAATCAACATTATTACTGCCCTAGATATGAGGTAACTAGAATTTGTCAAGTAGTATGAATTATTAGTAAGAAAACAAAATTAGGAATCCTTTTCTTTCTTTATAAACTAAAAACGTTTTTATAAATGAACACCATTTCTTCACTCCATTTTCTCATAACTACACCCTCATTTCTCTCTCAAAATACTTCTAACTTCATACTTGATCATCTCCAAGCATTTTCCCCATCATTTAGCTTCAATTACAAGCCTTAAACACCATAAGAAAACTCTTTCAAGAACATATCAAAATAACCACCCATTTGAAGAAGTTTACTTCCAACCTTTTGATCTAACTCCACCACTCTTTGATTCCAAGATTATTTCTTATCTGTTGCAGTAACTTTATCCAAGTAACTTGAGGTAGTAACCTTGTTCATAATCTTATTCAATTCATATTCATATAGCTATCTTATTTTGTGGTATAAAATTTTAACAACAAGAACATAGTTTGAATGATTTCAAACTTGTTCGCAAACTAAATAGATCCTTCTAACTTGACTTTTAAAATACTTCAAGACCTGTAATATATCATAATGATATGCTAACCTAACAAGATATAACTTGGTTTTACAAAGAACATCTTAAAAACTGAATCTACGTCGTCGGAGTGCAACCGGGAGCTGTTTTGGGTTGGATAATTAAAAACCATCTTAAACTTTGAATTGGAAGTTCATGTTCTGGAAAAATGATATTTCTTATGAATATGTTAACACATAAAAATTTCATTTTAACTCAAAGTGTAAGTATTTTTAGAAAAATGATCATTAAATGTTGTTTTTATGATGGAAAATGATCACTTTCATAAGTTTCACCAAAGTTTGACCTATAACCTATGATTTTGAATACAAACTAAGGTATTTTCAGTTCATATTATTAAAATTTGACTCGATCCAAGGATGTGGCAAGTTGAACCAACAAAAACGGAGTTGTAATGAAGAAACTACGACTAAAACAAGTTTGGGTATCCGAAGCTAGTTTAGCTACGAAAATATTTGGAGAAAAAGTAAATTAATCATATATTTTCTAATTAATATGATATTTTATATATAATTACTTATGATTTGATTTTATATATTTCAGGACCACCCGTAAACAACACGAGAAGATTAATCATAAGACCTCATGATTGTACGCAACACGTCATTTGACAACACGGTACTTTATGTACGCAACACATCATTTGACAACATGGTACCATGGGTCGAGATTAATTCTGATCAATACGAATATGATGGGGTCTTTATTTATTTTATTTAAGCAACTAATTGTGGACCACTAACATCAGACTGCTAACTACGGACTAAGAAAATATTAAAAGTATTAAAAGTATATATATATGTAACGATTACTTAAAAAGAAAATATGTTGATATATTATATATATGGTTAGGTTCGTGATATCTATCGGAGACCAAGTCGAATTAAATACCTTCAAGGCAAAAGTGAGTTTCATTTGCTCCCTTTTTAATTGCTTTTGCAATATATATTTTTGGGCTGAGAATACAAGCGCTGCTTTTATAAATGTTTACAAAATAGACACAAGTACTTAAAAATATATTCTACGTTGAGTTGTACCACTGGCATATTTCCCTGTAGCTTGGTAACTACTATTTACATGGGTATTGTAAACGTGAATCCTGTTGATAGATCTATCGGGCCTGACAACCCCAACCGGACTGGACGACCAGTATTCAACGGTTGCACAGTACTTTGTTTTGGTGACTACACTTGGTACGGTGTAGTGAGATTTCATAATAAAGGGAATATGCGATGTTGATTAAATGTTAAGTATGGTTACCAAGTGCTCAACCACTTAGAATGCTTTACATACACTTGCGAGTGTATTATATTTATGATTATGAAATCTTGTGGTCTATTAACATATTGAAATGATTGTTATGATAAACCTATGAACTCACTAACCTTTTGGTTGACACTTTAAAGCATGTTTATTCTCAGGTACGAATTAAGTCTTCCGATGTGCATTTGCTCAATATAAGGACATTACTTGGAGCCGATCATCGCAATGGGACCAAATGTTGATGACTTCGTCCAGGTGGATTAGGACGGGTCCTTTCATGAACTTTCATGACTGTAATGTCAGCGTCCGCGATTTTGCACGATACTACTATCGACATTTCAGAAAAATCATCGCTCTGCATTTTTGGGAAAGTAATTGGCGCAAGTTGCCAATTATGATACATTTTAGCGGATTTTCACTTTTTTCCTCTTTTTTGGGCATTCGCTCGCACAGCGACCGCTTTATCACTATCGTTTCCAATGTTACTCATTCTTTTAAGTAATCTAGCAACTTACCGCCAATTTCAAACGTATTTGCCTGCAAATCATCACAAAAAAAACACGATTGAAATTAAACCGTCGAATTAATTGTTTAGCGGCATAAAACAAAAAATTTTCAGTTTAATTCGTAAAACGTGTCCCACGGATGGCGCCAAATGATGAATCCTTAATTAATGATGTTACTTAATTACAGATTGAGTGCAATAAGATTGTAATGGAGGATGGAATGTTTGATGATTATTTTGGGCCCGATGATCGTCTTTCACTTTAACTATCAAGTGATCAACCACCCCGACCGGGTCATGATTGTTAATTTGCATATTTCACCTTTGCGCGATGTAAAAATCCCTTGGGCAAGATCACAAGTGGAAATTACAAAGGCTTGGACAAAATGGCAAAGAATCAACAACCTATAAATGAGAGGCCAAGCTCCCTATTTATAGTATTCGAAATATCCGCGGTTTGCGAGTTACTTAACTATCCGCGGAAACTCAGCGGATTAAACCGCGGTCTTGCATTAATGCGAAAACATAACCGCTGTACTTATTTTCAGCGAATATTGCATAGCTTTGCCTTATAATTCACGTAGTTCTGCCTTTGGCTTTTAGCAAATAAAATATAAATATACAATGCCATGTATATGATCAGTTATACTAATTATAATTATGATAACAATAATAATAATAACAATAATAATAATAATAATAGACATAATAATAATAATAATAATAATAATAATAATAATAATAATAATAATAATAATAATAATAATAATAATAATAATAATAATAATAATAATAATAATAATAATAATAATAATAATAAAGAAAATGAAAGTAAGAATATATACCCTTTCAAAAATGTTTTCCTAAAAAGAATTGCACCAAACGAGAATCAAACCCGAGACCTCTCGGTTGAACCCAAACGCACCCAACCACTCAGCTGCTGCTTACTTTTCTGATTTCCATCTCATCTAAATTTTATGTACTAACTTTTCTGTTATACATCTTCTTCTTCAATGTAAACAAGTCGACCAGGGAAATAAGGAACTAATTTTATAACTCAATTTATATTTGATTTAATATTTAAATTGAAACCTAATCAACTATCAAAGGCAAACTAACTTAACAGACACGAATTAAAAAATATATATAAAAGAAAAAAAATAAAAGCTGTGTTCGTGAACCAGACTGAAAACTCAAACATGGCTTTTGAAATTCAGACACTTTTTGACGATTATTACAAAATGAAATGTGTTTTAAATCCTTTATAGAATCTTTGTGAATCGTTAATTTCAATTGAAATAACCTCTACAACTTCAATTTGATTGAAGAACATTCGTTTGACTTTTGAAATATATATTTGACTTCCAAATTTCGAATTCGATAAAAGAATTTAACATGTGAAACTTTCCAGATTAATTAAATGAAGTATTTATAACGTTACTGCATTAATAGATTTTTAAAACTGTTACGAATTCAACGAATTTAATAAAATGTACCTGAACAGAGGTTTATTTAGGTTCATCAACCTTTTTCCGATTTAATTTGATTAAATAAAAATTTGGGAAGGTTGTTAGTGATTAATAGAAGTAGTAATAGGTTGAGTGATGTACAATTCAACTGAATTGATCGTTTAAACAGAGAGGATGGTTCACGGTTTTTCTCAATAAGACAAAAAAACAAGGACAGAAAAATTAAAAAAAAAATAAAGTCAAATGAGATCATAAGTTGATTTGTACGATTGATTCAGGTGTGTAATAAGTTAAGAGATAGCAAACAAAATTTTAACACTGTATGATAGATATTGAAACAGATTTGATTCCTACTTTGTATGAATGTGTATGTATTTAATATAAATTAGTAAATATAGTGCTAATAATATTAACAATATAAATACTACTAATAATAATAATAACATTAATAATAGTAATAATAATATTAATATAATGATATTAATAATAATATTAATATTAATAATAATACTAATAATAATGATGATATAAATAACAATAATATTGATAATAATTATTATTAAAAATAATAATAATAATAATATTTGTAATGATAAAGATAAGAAATTGTATTATTTTTATGATAATAATAATATTGATAACTATAATAATAATAATGATTATAATAATAATAAGAATATCAAATAACACTAATAATAATTAATAAATAATAATACAGATTTCCTTATATACATGTATCTGTATCTATCTTTGTGAGGGTTTGTTTTTATATAATTCTGTATATACATATATATATCTTTATGTATCTGAATATAATCGTATATATATATATATATATATATATATATATATATATATATATATATATATATATATATATATATATATATATATATATATATATATATATATATATATATATGTATATTAACTATTTAAGAAGACATAATATTGATTATATAAACATCAATATTAATCTTTAATAATAATAGTGAAACTTAATAATATTAATAATAATATATATGATAATAATAATAATATCAATAATATTAATTACTTGTACATATCAGGTTTTACATATTCATATATATAGTATCATAACCACTTGCAGTCCTTGGCAATTTAGTAATGAAATCCATGGTAATGTTTTCCCATTTCCATTCCGGGATTTCAGGTTGTTGTAGTAGACCTGATGGTTTCTAATGTTCAGCTTTGACCTTAGAACACGTCAAACATTCTCCTACATATTTAGCAATATCGGCTTTCATACCCGGCCACCAAAAGTGTTTCTTGAGATCTTTATACATCTTCCTCGCTCCGGGATGTATTGAATATCTGGTTTTATGTGCTTCTTTAAGTACCATTTCTCTCACATCTCCAAACCTTGGTACCCAAATTCTATCAGCCCTATATCGGGTTCCGTCTTCCCGAATATTAAGATGTTTCTCTGATCCTTTGGGTATCTCATTCTTCAACTTTCCTTCTTTTACAAACCCCTGTTGCGCCTCCTTTATTTGAGTAGTAAAGTTAGTACGAATAATTATATTCATAGCTTTTACCCGTATAGGTTCTCTGTCCTTTTTACTCAAAGCGTAGGCTACCACATTCGCCTTCCTTGGGTGGTATCGAATCTCAAAATCATAATCATTCAACAGTTCAATCCACCTGCGTTGTCTCATATTCAGTTGCTTCTGATTAAATATATGTTGGAGACTTTTGTGGTCGGTATATATAATACTTTTGACCCCATATAAATAATGCCTCCAAGTCTTTAATGCAAAAACAACAGCACCCAATTCCAAATCGTGAGTCGTATAATTTTGCTCGTGAATCTTCAATTGTCTAGACGCATAAGCAATCACCTTCATTCGTTACATTAATACACAACCGAGACCTTGCTTTGATGCGTCACAATAAATCACAAAATCATCATTCCCTTCAGGCAATGAAAATATAGGTGCCATAGTTAGCTTTTTCTTCAATAACTGAAACGCCTTCTCTTGTTCATCCTTCCATTCAAATTTCTTCCCTTTATGCGTTAATGCAGTCAAGGGTTTTGCTATTTTGGAGAAATCTTGGATGAATCTTCTGTAGTAACCAGCCAATCCTAAAAATTGACGTATATGCTTCGGAGTTTTTGGGGTTTCCTACTTTTCAACGGTTTCGATCTTTGCGGGGTCCACCTGGATACCTTCTTTGTTCACTATGTGACCGAGGAATTGAACTTCTTCCAACCAAAATGCACACTTTGAAAACTTAGCGTACAGTTTTTCTTTCCTCAATACTTCTAGCACTTTTCTCAAATGTTCTTTGTGCTCTTGATCATTCTTTGAGTAAATAAGTATGTCATCGATGAAAACAATGACAAACTTGTCAAGATATGGCCCACACACACAGTTCATAAGGTTCATGAACACAGCTGGTGCGTTAGTCAATCCAAACGGCATAACCATAAACTCGTATTGACCATAACACGTCCTAAAAGCAGTTTTTGGAATATCATCCTCCTTTACTCGCATTTGATGATATCCAGAACGTAAAACGATTTTCGAATAAACCGACGAGCCTTGTAGTTGATCAAATAAGTCGTCAATTCTCGGCAGTGGATAACGGTTTTTGATGGTAAGTTTATTCAACTCTCTGTAGTCAATACACAACCTAAATGTACCATCCTTCTTCTTGATAAACAAAATAGGAGCTCCCCATGGTGATGTGCTTGGTCGAATGAAACCACGTTCTAATAGTTCTTGCAATTGGCTTTGCAGTTCTTTCATCTCGCTGGGTGCGAGTCTGTAAGGAGCACGAGCTATTGGTGCAGCTCCTGATACAAGATCTATTTGAAATTCAACATATCGATGTGGAGGTAGTCCAGGTAATTCTTTCGGAAATACATCAGGAAATTCTTTTGCGACGGGAATATCATTGATGCTCTTTTCTTCAGTTTGTACTTTCTCGACGTGTGCTAGAACAGCATAGCAACCTTTTCTTATTAGTTTTTGTACCTTCAAATTACTAATAAGATGTAGCTTCGTGTTGCCCTTTTCTCCTTACACCATTAAGGGTTCTCCTTCTTCTCGTACAAAACGAATTACATTTTTGTAACATACGATCTCTGCTTTCATCTCCTTCAGCCAGTCCATGCCAACTATTACATCAAAACTCCCTAACTCTACTGGTATCAAATCAATCTTAAATATTTCGCTACCCAGTTTAATTTTTCGATTCCGGCATATATAATCTTCTGAAATTAATTTACCGTTTGCTAATTCGAGTAAAAATTTACTATCCAACAGCGTCAATGGACAACTTAATTTAGCACAAAAATCTCTACTCATATAGCTTCTATCCGCACCCGAATCAAATAAAACGTAAGCAGATTTATTGTCAATAAGAAACATACCCGTAACAAGCTCCGGGTCTTCCTGTGCCTCTGCCACATTAATATTGAAAACTCCCTTGTCCATTCGTGTTCTCCTGGTTCGGGCAATTTCTAATAATGTGGCCCAGTTTTCCACATTTATAACAAACTACATTGGCATAACTTGCTCCGACACTACTTGCTCCGCCATTACTCGTTCTGACACCATTTGTTCCTTTCATTCTGTTAACCCCTGGTCCGTAGACCTCACACTTCGCCGCGCTATGACCATTTCTTTTACACTTGTTGCAAAATTTGGTGTAGAACCCCGAGTGATACTTTTCACACCTTTGGCATAGCTGCTTCTGATTATTGTTGTTGTTGCGGTTGTTATTGTTGTTGGGATGATTGTTGTAGTTGTTGTTGTTGTTGTTGTTGTGTCGTTTGTTGTTGTTGCGATTGTTGGGATAGTTGTTGTTGTATTGGTGACTCTTATCACCGTTTTTCTCCCACTTTCTTTTGACTAGCTTCACGTTGGCCTCTTCGGCCGCCTGTTCTTTAATTCTTCCCTCAATCTGGTTCACTAGTTTGAGAGCCATTCTACATGCCTTTTGTATGGAGGCAGGTTCATGTTAACTTATATCTTCTTGGATTCTCTCCGGTAACCTTTTCACAAACGCGTCGATCTTCTCTTCCTCATCTTCGAACGCTCTCGGACACAATAGGCACAATTCTGTGAATCGTCTTTCGTATGAAGTAATATCGAATCCCTGTCTTCGTAACCCTCTAAGTTCTGACTTGAGCTTATTGACCTCGGTTCTGGGACGGTACTTCTCGTTCATCAAGTGCTTGAATGCTGACCACGGTAGCGCGTAAGCTGTAGTGACCCGAACTTTTCCATGTTTATATATATTAATTGAGATTGATATTTACATGATTAAATGTTTTCAACGTGTTAAGCAATCAAACTTGTTAAGACTTGATTAATTGAAATATGTTTCATATAGACAATTGACCACCCAAGTTGACCGGTGATTCACGAACGTTAAAACTTGTAAAAACTATATGATGACATATATATGGATATATATATAGTTAACATGATACTATAATAAGTAAACATATCATTAAGTATATTAACAATGAACTACATATGTAAAAACAAGACTACTAACTTAATGATTTTTTAAAAGAGACATATATGTAACGATTATCGTTGTAAAGACATTTAATGTATATATATATCATATTAAGAGATATTCATACATAATAATATCATGATAATATAATAATTTAAAATCTCATTTGATATTATAAACATTGGGTTAACAACATTTAACAAGATCGTTAACCTAGAGGTTTCAAAACAACACTTACATGTAACGACTAACGATGACTTAACGACTCAGTTAAAATGTATATACATGTAGTGTTATAATATGTATTTATACACTTTTGAAAGACTTCAATACACCTATCAAAATAATTCTACTTAACAGAAATGCTTACAATTACATCCTCGTTCAGTTTCATCAACAATTCTACTCGTATGCACCCGTATTCGTACTCGTACAATACACAGCTTTTAGATGTATGTACTATTGGTATATACACTCCAATGATCAGCTCTTAGCAGCCCATGTGAGTCACCTAACACATGTTGAAACCATCATTTGGCAACTAGCATGAAATATCTCATAAAATTACAAAAATATGAGTAATCATTCATGACTTATTTACATGAAAACAAAATTACATATCCTTTATATCTAATCCATACACCAACGACTAAAAACACCTACAAACACTTTCATTCTTCAATTTTATTCATCTAATTGATCTCTCTCAAGTACTATCTTCAAGTTCTAAGTGTTCTTCATTTATTCTACAAGTTCTAGTTACATAAAATCAAGAATACTTTCAAGTTTGCTAGCTCACTTCCAATCTTGTAAGGTGATCATCCAACCTCAAGAAATCTTTGTTTCTTACATTAGGTTATCATTCTAATACAAGATAATAATCATATTCAAACTTTGGTTCAATTTCTATAACTATAACAATCTTATTTCAAGTGATGATCTTACTTGAACTTGTTTTCGTGTCATGATTCTGCTTCAAGAACTTCGAGCCATCCAAGGATCCGTTGAAGCTAGATCCATTTTTCTCTTTTCCAGTAGGTTTATCCAAGGAACTTAAGTTAGTAATGATATTCATAACATCATTCGATTCATACATATAAAGCTATCTTATTCGAAGGTTTAAACTTGTAATCAATAGAACATAGTTTAGTTAATTCTAAACTTGTTCGCAAACAAAAGTTAATCCTTCTAACTTGACTTTTAAAATCAACTAAACACATGTTCTATATCTATATGATATGCTAACGTAATGATTTAAAACCTAGAAACACGAAAAACACCGTAAAACTGGATTTACGCCGTCGTAGTAACACCGCGGGCTGTTTTGGGTTAGTTAATTAAAAACTATGATAAACTTTGATTTAAAAGTTATTATTCTGAGAAAATTATTTTTATTATGAACATGAAACTATATCCAAAAATTATGGTTAAACTCAAAGTGAAAGTATGTTTTCTAAAATGGTCATCTAGACGTCGTTCTTTCGACTGAAATGACTACCTTTACAAAAATGACTTGTAACTTATTTTTCCGACTATAAACCTATACTTTTTCTATTTAGATTCATAAAATAGAGTTCAATATTAAACCATAGCAATTTGATTCACTCAAAACGGATTTAAAATGAAGAAGTTATGGGTAAAACAAGATTGGATAATTTTTCTCATTTTAGCTACGTGAAAATTGGTAACAAATCTATTCCAACCATAACTTAATCAACTTGTATTGTATATTATGTAATCTTGAGATACCATAGACACGTATACAATGTTTCGACCTATCATGTTGACACATCTATATATATTTCGGAACAACCATAGACACTCTATATGTGAATGTTGGAGTTAGCTATACAGGGTTGAGGTTGATTCCAAAATATATATAGTTTGAGTTGTGATCAATACTGAGATACGTATACACTGGGTCGTGGATTGATTCAAGATAATATTTATCGATTTATTTCTGTACATCTAACTGTGGACAACTAGTTGTAGGTTACTAACGAGGACAGCTGACTTAATAAACTTAAAACATCAAAATATATTAAAAGTGTTGTAAATATATTTTGAACATACTTTGATATATATGTATATATTGTTATAGGTTCGTGAATCAACCAGTGGCCAAGTCTTACTTCCTGACGAAGTAAAAATCTGTGAAAGTGAGTTATAGTCCCACTTTTAAAATCTAATATTTTTGGGATGAGAATACATGCACGTTTTATAAATGATTTACAAAATAGACACAAGTACGTGAAACTACATTCTATGGTTGAATTATCGAAATCGAATATGCCCCTTTTTATTAAGTCTGGTAATCTAAGAATTAGGGAACAGACACCCTAATTGACGCGAATCCTAAAGATAGATCTATTGGGCCTAACAAACCCCATCCAAAGTACCGGATGCTTTAGTACTTCGAAATTTATATCATATCTGAAGGGTGTCCCGGAATGATGGGGATATTCTTATATATGCATCTTGTTAATGTCGGTTACCAGGTGTTCACCATATGAATGATTTTTATCTCTATGTATGGGATGTGTATTGAAATATGAAATCTTGTGGTCTATTATTATGATTTGTTATATATAGGTTAAACCTATAACTCACCAACATTTTTGTTGACGTTTTAAGCATGTTTATTCTCAGGTGATTATTAAGAGCTTCTGCTGTCGCTTACTTAAATAAGGACGAGATTTGGAGTCCATGCTTGTATGATATTGTGTAAAAACTGCATTCAAGAAACTTATTTTGTTGTAACATATTTGTATTGTAAACCATTATGTAATGGTCGTGTGTAAACAGGATATTTTAGATTATCATTATTTGATAATCTACGTAAAGCTTTTTAAAACTGTATTGATGAAATAAAGGTTATGGTTTGTTTTAAAATGAATGCAGTCTTTGAAAAACGTCTCATATAGAGGTCAAAACCTCGCAACGAAATCAATTAATATGGAACGTTTTTAATCAATAAGAACGGGACATTTCATAAGCAGCATCTTGTCCCACTTGCTCTAGATAGGTATTCCACCATGTTAACGCAATACCTATGAAGGTATGTGTAGCGTACTTCACTTTGTCTCCTTCAGCACACTTACTTATGGCAAACACCGATTCAACTTTCTCGGTCCACCGTTTCAATCCGATTGGACCTTCGGTCCCATCAAATTCTGAAGGTTTGCAGGCAGTGAATTCCTTGTAGGAGCATCCTACACGATTTCTTGCGCCGTTAGCTGTATTGCTAGAATCAGAGTTATTGTTGGTATGTAGCGCGGCCTGTACTGCGGCTATGTTTGAAACAAGAAAGGCACGAAATTCCTCTTCGCTCATATTCAAGGTGTGTCGAGTAGTCGGTGCCATTTCCTTCAAAATAGTCAAATGAAACAAGTTAATCATACAGAATATTAAGAGTAGTCAATAGTATCTCGTAGCGTAATATGAACTCATTTATAAAAGCTTTTTCTTCATATTAGCGTTTTATAAGTTTAAATTCGGGTACTACCTACTCGTTAAGTTCATACTTAGTAGCTAATATACAATTCAACTACTACACTTCCATATGAAAAACTGATTATAATAATATATCACATACAAATATTCTTCAAACTTACAACTTCGCTATATTACATATAACATGAAATATAGTACACTATGATACAGGACAGTTTTGAAGACAAATCTAGTTAATACGCAAGTTGTTTAGCAAAGGAAATAAAGACACGTAATTCATAAGTCCAGAAACAAGTCATGCTTTCTGGTTTTACTAAGACGACTTCCCATCCTTGGTCTTGTGGAAAATAACCATTATGACCATTGGCTAGGCAGCTTGTTGTAATGTCGTCAAAAGGACAAGGGTTTCGTAATGTCCAACAGCCCCGTAATAATCTAAAAACCTTGTTTCTCACCCCAACTACTGAATACGTCACTTGTGGGAAAGTTTTATTTAAAAGCTACAATCCGATGTTCTTTTTCTCACTTTGGTAAGAAGCGGACATCACTAACCCGTAAGCATAACATGCTTCTTTATGTTGCATGTTAGAAGCTCTTTCTAATTCACGAAATCCTATGTTGGGATATGTTGAGTCAAAATAGGTTCTTAACCCGTAGCATAAAATTGTATTTGGGTTCCCCGCATTTAACGCTATAAAGAAAACACGGCGTAACTTAAAGTCTCCCCAATGTAATATACCCCACCTATCAAAGGAAAGCCTTTTATAAACTAAGGTATTTCTGGAAAGTCTTTCAAATGTTTGACAAGTTAATTTCGCCATAACTAAATGTGCTGATGAATTCTGACCGACTCTAGACAAGATTTCCTCAATCATATCCTCTGGTAGGTCTTCTAAAATATTCGGTTGTCTACCCTTAACGTCCATTTGGTTTTTATACTGTAAAATAGACAAGGATTAGATTCGTAATAACAAACAATACAAGCAATTTTTACATAGAACATAAAAGTACAAGCACACTACAATACATTTATTACACAACATGCTCACACCCTCTAATCTAAATCACTGGTTTCTTCTTCTTCGGACTTGGTTCTTTTTCCTAATCTTCTAGGGATATATGATGTTCCTCTAATACGAGTCGTCGTTTTTCACATTGGTTTAGAAAAACCTGGTGGTTTAGAGGTTCCCGGGTTATTGTCACGATATTGAAAATACGGGTGTTGACGGTACATATAAAGTTCATCAGGGTCGGAATCAGATTTCTCTATTTTGATGCCTTTTCCCTTATTATTTTCTTTTGCCTCATTAAATTGGGTCGGGGTAATTTCTATAACATCATCGAAATCCTCATCAGGATCCGATTCATCGGAAAATTGGTAATTTTCTCAATATTTTGCTTCCTTAGCGGAAACACCATTGACCATTATTAACTTTGGTCCATTGGTTGATGATTTTCTTTTATTTGACCGGTTTTCTGTGGTTCCTACTATTCCCCCCTCAGGAACCTCTTCTTCTTCCGATTCCTCTTCTTCTGGTTCCTCTTCTTCCGTTTCCTCTTCTTTCGGTTCTGTTTCCTCTTCTTCCGGTTCTTCGGGAACTTGTGAATCTTGCCAATATATATTGGACTCTTCGTTATTATAAGGTGAGTCAATGGAATTTGACCTAGATGTAGACATCTATCACACAATATCAAACATATTAAGAGATTAATATATCACATAATATTTACATGTTAATAATATATAGTTTCCAACAAAAATGTTAAGCAATCATTTTTAAAGAAAAAATACGGTCGAAGTCCAGACTCACTAATGCATCCTAACAAACTCGATAAGACACACTAATTCAAATTTTCTGGTTCTCTAAGACCAACGCTCTGATACCAACTGAAATGTCCCGTTCATATTGATTATAAACGTAATTGATTTCGTTGCGAGGTTTTGACCTCTATATGAGACGTTTTTCAAAGACTGCATTCATTTTTAAAACAACCATAACCTTTATTTTATCAATAAAGGTTTTAAAAACATTACGTAGATTATCAAATAATGATAATCTAAAATATACTGTTTACACATGACCATTACATAATGGTTTACAATAGAAATATATTACATCGACATATGTTTCTTGAATGTAGTTTTTTTACACAATATCATACAATCATGGACTCCAAATCTTGTCCTTATTTTAGTATGCAACAGCTGAAGCTCTTAGTATTCACCTGAGAATAAACATGCTTTAAACATCAACAAAAATGTTAGTGAGTTATAGGTTTAACCTATATATATCAAATCGTAACAATAGACCACAAGATTTCATATTTCAATACACATCCCATACATAGAGATAAAAATCATTCATATGGTGAACACCTGGTAACCGACATTAACAAGATGCATATATAAGAATATCCCCATCATTCCGGGACACCCTTCGGATATGATATAAATTTTGAAGTACTAAAACATCCGGTACTTTGGATGGGGTTTGTTAGGCCCAATAGATCTATCTTTAGGATTTGCGTCAATTAGGGTGTCTGTTCCCTAATTCTTAGATTACCAGACTTAATAAAAAGGGGCATATTCGATTTCGATAATTCAACCATAGAATGTAGTTTCACGTACTTGTGTCTATTTTGTAAATCATTTATAAAACCTGCATGTATTCTAATCCCAAAAATATTAGATTTTAAAAGTGAGACTATAACTCACTTTCACAGATATTTCCTTCCTCGGAAATAAGACTTGGCCACGGATCGATTCACGAACCTATAAAAATATGTACATATATATCAAAGTATGATCAAAAATATAATTACAACCATTTTTTATTATGTTTTAAAGATTTGAGTGTATTAAGTCAGCTGTCCTCGTTAGTAACCTACAACTAGTTGTCCACAGTTAGATGTACAGAAAATAAATCGATATATATTATCTTGAATCAATCCACGACCCAGTGTATACATGTCTCAGGCTAGATCACAACTCAAAGTATATATATTTTTGGAATCAACCTCAACCCTGTATAGCTAACTCCAACATTACTTCATATAGAGTGTCTATGGTTGTTCTAAATAATATATATACATGGGTCGATATGATATGTCAAAACATTTGCATACGTGTCTATGGTATCCCAAGATTACATAATATATTAGAATACATGTATAATACAATATAAGTTAGCTAGGATATGATTTGTATAGATTTGTTAAACATTTCCCGTAGCTAAAAAGATCAAAAATATCCAATCTTCTTTTACCCATAACTTCTTCATTTTAAATCCGTTTTGAGTGAATCAAATTGCTATGGTTTCATATTGAACTCTAATTTAAGAATCCAAACAGAAGAAGTATAGGTTTATAGTCAGAAATGTAAGTTACATGTCAATTACTAAAGAGGTAGTCATTTCCGTGGAAAGAACGACATCTTGATGACCATTTTGAAAAACATACTTTCACTTTGAGTTTAACCAAGATTTTTGGATATAGTTTCATGTTCATATGAAAAATAATTTTCCCAGAAGAAAAACTTTTAAATCAAAGTTTATCATAGTTTTTAATTATCCAAACCAAAACAGCCCCCGGTTTCACTACGACGGCGTATATCCGATTTTATGGTGTTCATCGTGTTTCCAGGTTTTGAATTATTAAGTTAGCATATCATATAGATATAGAACATGTGTTTAGTTGATTTTAAAAGTCAAGTTAGAAGGATTAACTTTTGTTTGCAAACAAGTTTAGAATTAACTAAACTATGTTCTAGTGATTACAATTTAAACCTTCGAATAAGATAGCTTTATATGTATGAATCGAATGATGTTATGAACATCATTACTACCTCAAGTTTTCTGGATAAAACTACTAGAAATGAGAAAAATGGATCTAGCTTCAAAGGATCCTTGGATGGCTTGAAAGTTCTTGAAGCAGAATCATGACACGAAAACAGTTCAAGTAAGATTTTCACTCGAAATAAGATTGTTATAGTTGTAGAAATTGAATCAAAGTTTGAATATGAATATTACCTTGAATTAGAAATATAACCTACTATAAATAACAAAGGTTCCTTGATCTTAGATGATTACTTGGAATGGATTAGAAAGCTTGGAAGTAGACTTGCAAACTTGGAAGTATTCTTGATTTTTATGAAACTATACTTATGGAATTTATGAAGAACACTTAGAACTTGAAGATGGAACTTGAGAGAGATCAATTAGATGAAGAAAATTGAAGAATGAAAGTGTTTGTAGGTGTTTTTGGTCGTTGGTATATGGATTAGATATAAAGGATATGTAATTTTGTTTTCATGTAAATAAGTCATGAATGATTACTAATATTTTTGTAATTTTAGGAGATATTTCATGCTAGTTGCCAAATGATGGTTCCCACATGTTTTAGGTGACTCACATGGGCTGCTAAGAGCTGATCATTGGAGTGTATATACTAATAGTACATACATCTAAAAGCTGTGTATTGTACGAGTACGAATACGGGTGCATACGAGTAGAATTGTTGATGAAACTGAACGAGGATGTAATTGTAAGCATTTTTGTTAAGTAGAAGTACTTTGATATGTGTCTTGAAGTCTTTCAAAAGTGTAAGAATACATATCAAAAAACAACATGTATATACATTCTAATGAAGTCGTTAAGTCTTCGTTAGTCGTTACATGTAAGTGTTGTTTTGAAACCTTTAAGTTAACGATCTCAATTAATGTTGTTAACCCAATGTTTATTATATCAAATGAGATGTTAAATTATTATATTATCATGATATTATAATGTATGAATATCTCTTAATATGATATATACATTAAAATATCGTTACAACGATAATCGTTACAAATAAGTCTCGTTTCGTAATTCTTGAGTTAGTAGTCTTGTTTTTACATATGTAGTTCATTGTTAACACACTTAATGATATATTTAAATATCATATTATCATGTTAAATATAGTGTATCAATATCTTAATATGATACATATGTATTTAGTAGACGTTATCATAACGATAATCATTATATATATCATTTCGAGTTTCTTAACTTAGTAATCTCATTTCTTATGTATATCACACATTGTTAATATACTTAATGAGATACTTACTCATCATAATCTCATGTCAACCATATATATATGTCTATATATACCACAACATGTAGTTTTTACAAATTTGTAACGTTCGTGAATCGCCGGTCAACTTGGGCGATCAATTGTCTATATGAAACTTATTTCATTTAATCAAGTCTTAACAATTTTGATTGCTTAACATGTTGGAAACATTTAGTCATGTAAATATCAATCTCAATTAATATATATAAACATGGAAAAGTTCGGGTCACTACATTAACTGTTAGCCGGATGACTTCTAGTGAGAGAAAGTACTATGTGAGAGAGAAAGGTAAAGTCTCTGCTTACAAATTGTTAGAATGTCTGAATGAATAAAATGACGACCCAAGGGGTCTATTTATAGTGATAGATCCACCAGATTGTTCGGGGACACGTGTCAGATAATGATACGTTCTGTTATTCGTGATTCGAAATATGCGCTAGATGTGACGTTCTCCGGTCAGGTCTTAAGCGCTATGAATCCTTCAGGGCTTATGCATGACGGAAGCAACCTGCTCAGCGGAGAACGCTGGATGGACAGTTTCACAAAACCATTGTTCTCAATGCTCCTGATGCTATTTTCATGCAAATATCGTGCCTTCATGCGTGTATACAATAGGATACACCATTATATAACAAGTTGCGAAATCTCCCGTTTTGTCCGATCTTCGCGTTTTCACTCCGAAACAGACTAACGAGCAAAACTCATCCTATTCCATTGGCAATTTCAGTTTCATGCCGTTCGGAGTAGTTTAGAGGCGTAAAAGTTAGAAATAAGCATCGTAACACATGTTGCAAAACTATAACAAGTTGCGAAAGCTCCCGTTTTGTCCGATCTTCGCGTTTCACTCCGAAACAGACTAACAATCAAAACTCATCCTATTCTATTGGCAATTTCAGTTTCACGCCATTCGGAGTCGTTTAGAGGCGTAAAGGTTAGAAATAAGCATCGTAACACATGTTGCAAAACTATAACAAGTTGCGAAAGCTCCCGTTTTGTCCGATCTTCGCGTTTTCACTCCGAAACAGACTAACGAGAAAAACTCATCCTATTCAACTGGCAATTTCAGTTTCACACCGTTCGGAGTAGTTTAGAGGCGTAAAAGTTAGAAATAAGCATCGTAACACATGTTGCAAAACTATAACAAGTTGCGAAAGCTCCCGTTTTGTCCGATCTTCGCGTTTTCACCCCGAAATAGACTAACAAGCAAAACTCATCCTATTCTATTGGGAATTTTAGTTTCACACCATTCGGAGTAGTTTAGAGGAGTAAACGTTAGAAATAAGCATCGTAACACATGTTGCAAAACTATAACAAGTTGCGAAAGCTCCCGATTTGTCCGATCTTCGCGTTTTCACTCCGAAACAGACTAACGAGCAAAACTCAGCCTATTCCATTGGCGATTTCAGTTTCACGCCGTTCGGAGTAGTTTAGAGGCGTAAAAGGTAGAAATAAGCATCGTAACACATGTTGCAAAACTATAACAAGTTGCGAAAGCTCCCGTTTTGTCTGATCTTCGCGTTTTCACTCCGAAATAGACTAACGAGCAAAACTCATTCTATTTAATTGGCAATTTCAGTTTCACGCCGTTCGGAGTAGTTTAGAGGCGTAAAAGTTAGAAATAAGCATCGTAACACATGTTGCAAAACTATAACAAGTTGCGAAAGCTCCCGTTTTGTCCGATCTTCGCGTTTTCACCTAGAAACATACCAACGAGCAAAAATCATCCTATTCCATTGACAATTTCAGTTTCACGCTGTTTGGAGTAGTTTAGTGGCGTAAAAGTTAGAAATAAGCATCGTAACACATGTTGCAAAACTATAACAAGTTGCGAAAGCTCCCGTTTTGTTCGATCTTCGAGTTTTCACCCCGAAACAGACTAATAAGCAAAACTCATCCTATTCAATTAGCAATTTTAGTTTCACACTGTTCGGAGTAGTTTAGAGGCGTAAACGTTAGAAATAAGCATCGTAACACATGTTGCAAAACTATAACAAGTTGCGAAAGCTCCTGTTTTGTACGAACTTCGCGTTTTCACTCTGAAAATAGACTAAGGAGCAAAACTCAGCCTATTCCATTGGCAATTTTAGTTTCACGCCGTTCGGAGTAGTTTAGAGGCGTAAAAGGTAGAAATAAGCATCGTAACACATGTTGCAAAACTATAACAAGTTGCGAAAGCTCTCGTTTTGTATGATCTTCGCGTTTTCACTCCGAAACAGACTAACGAGCAAAACTCATCCTATTCCATTGGAAATATCAGTTTCACGCCGTTCGGAGTAGTTTAGAGGCGTAAAAGTTAGAAATAAGCATCGTAACACATGTGGCAAAACTATAACAAGTTGCGAAAGCTCCCTTTTTGTCCGATTTTCGCGTTTTCACTTTGAAATAGACTAACGAGCAAAACTCATCCTATTGAATTGGCAATTTTAGTTTCACGCCGTTCGGAGTCGTTTAGAAGCGTAAAAGTTAGAAATAAGCATTGTAACAATGTTGCAAAATTATAAGAAGTTGCGAAGGCTCCCGTTTTGTCCGATCTTCGCGTTTTCACTTCGAAACAGACTAACGAGCAAAAATCATCCTATTCCATTGGCAATTTCAATTTCACGCCGTTCGAAGTAGTGTAGAGGCATAAAAGTTAGAAATAAGCATCGTAACACATGTTGCAAAACTATAACAAGTTGCGAAAGCTCCCGTTTTGTCCGATCTTCGCGTTTTCACTTCAAAACAGACCAACGAGCAAAACTCATCCTATTCCATTGGCAATTTTAGTTTCACGCCGTTCGGAGTCGTTTAGAGGCGTAAAAGTTAGAAATAAGCATCGTAACACATGTTGCAAAACTATAACAAGTTGCGAAAGCTCCCGTTTTGTCCGATCTTCGCGTTTTCACTTCGAAACAGACTAACGAGCAAAACTCATCCTATTGAATTGGCAATTTCAGTTTCACGCCGTTCGGAGTCGTTTAGAGGCGTAAAAGTTAGAATTAAGCATTGTAACAATGTTGCAAAATTATAACAAGTTGCGAAGGCTCCCGTTTTGTCCGATCTTCGCGTTTTCACTTCGAAACAGACTAACGAGCAAAAATCATCCTATCCCATTGGCAATTTCAGTTTCACGCCGTTCGAAGTAGTGTAGAGGCGTAACACATGTTGCGAAACTATAACAAGTTGCGAAAGCTCTCGTTTTGTATGATCTTCGCGTTTTCACTCCGAAACAGACTAACGAGCAAAACTCATCCTATTCCATTGGAAATATCAGTTTCACGCCGTTCGGAGTAGTTTAGAGGCGTAAAAGTTAGAAATAAGCATCGTAACACATGTTGCAAAACTATAACAAGTTGCGAAAGCTCCCGTTTTGTCCGATTTTCGCGTTTTCACTTTGAAATAGACTAACGAGCAAAACTCATCCTATTGAATTGGCAATTTTAGTTTCACGCCGTTCGGAGTCGTTTAGAGGCGTAAAAGTTAGAAATAAGCATTGTAACAATGTTGCAAAATTATAACAAGTTGCGAAGGCTCCCGTTTTGTCCGATCTTCGCGTTTTCACTTCGAAACAGACAAACGAGCAAAAATCATCCTATTCCATTGGCAATTTCAGTTTCACGCCGTTAGAAGTAGTGTAGAGGCATAAAAGTTAGAAATAAGCATCGTAACACATGTTGCAAAACTATAACAAGTTGCGAAAGCTCCCGTTTTGTCCGATCTTCGCGTTTTCACTTCAAAACAGACCAACGAGCAAAACTCATCCTATTCCATTGGCAATTTCAGTTTCACGCCGTTCGGAGTCGTTTAGAGGCGTAAAAGTTAGAAATAAGCATCGTAACACATGTTGCAAAACTATAACAAGTTGCGAAAGCTCCCGTTTTGTCCGATCTTCGCGTTTTCACTTCGAAACAGACTAACGAGCAAAACTCATCCTTTTCCATTGGCAATTTTGGTTTCACGCCGTTCGGTGTAGTTTAGAGGCGTAAAAGTTAGAAATAAGCATCGTAACACGTGTTGCAAAACTATAACAAGTTGCGAAAGCTCCCGTTTTGTCCGATCTTTGCATTTTCACTCCGAAACAGACTAACGAGCAAAACTCATCCTATTCCATTGGAAATTTCAGTTTCACGCCGTTCGGAGTAGTTTAGAGGCGTAAAAGTTAGAAATAAGCATCGTAACACATGTTGCAAAACTATAACAAGTTGCGAAAGCTCCCGTTTTGTCCGATCTTCGTGTTTTCACTTCGAAACATACCAACGAGCAAAACTCATCTTATTCCATTGGAAATTTGAGTTTCACGCTGTTCGGAGTCGTTTAGAGGCCTAAAAGTTAGAAATAAGCATCGTAACACATGTTGCAAAACTATAACAAGTTGCGAATTCTCCCGTTTTGTCCGATCTTCGTGTTTTCACTCCGAAATAGACTAACGAGCAAAACTCTTCCTATTCCATTGGTAATTTCAGTTGCATGCCGTTCGGAGTAGTTTAGACGCGTAAAACTTAGAAATAAGCATCGTAACACATGTTGCAAAACTATAACTAGTTGCGAAAGCTCCCATTTTGTCCGATCTTCGCGTTTTCACCCCGAAATAGACTAACAAGCAAAATTCATCCTATTCCATTGGCAATATCAGTTTCACGCCGTTCGGAGTAGTTTAGAGGCGTAAAAGTTTGAAATAAGCATCGTAACACATGTTGCAAAACTATAACAAGTTGCGAAAGCTCCCGTTTTGTCCGATCTTCGCGTTTTCACTCCAAAACAGACTAACGAGCAAAACTCAGCCTATTCCATTGGCGATTTCAGTTTCACACCGTTCGGAGTAGTTTAGAGGCGTAAAAGGTAGAAATAAGCATCGTAACA
Organism: Rutidosis leptorrhynchoides; assembly: GCF_046630445.1. NCBI lineage: Eukaryota > Viridiplantae > Streptophyta > Magnoliopsida > Asterales > Asteraceae > Rutidosis > Rutidosis leptorrhynchoides. The sequence continues at coordinate 310,195,992 of NC_092333.1, read as the reverse complement.
CATGTTGCAAAACTATAACAAGTTGCGAAAGCTCCCGTTTTGTCCGATCTTCCCGTTTTCACTCCGAAACAGACTAACGAGCAAAACTCATCCTATTCCATTTGCAATTTCAGTTTCACGCCGTTCGGAGTAGTTTGGAGGCGTAAAAGTTAGAAATAAGCATCATAACACATGTTGCAAAACTATAAGAAGTTGCGAAAGCTCCCTTTTTGTCTGATCTTTGCGTTTTCACTTCGAAATAGACTAACGAGCAAAACTCATCCTATTGCATTAGAAATTTCAGTTTCACGCCGTTCGAAGTCGTTTAGAGGCGTAAAAGTTAGAAATAAGCATCGTAACACATGTTGCAAAACTATAACAACTTGCGAAAGCTCCCGTCTTCTCCGATCTTTGCGTTTTCACTTCGAAATAGAATAACGAGCAAAACTCATCCTATTGCATTGGCAATTTCAGTTTCATACCGTTCGAAGTAGTTTAGAGGTGTAAAAGTTAGAAATAAGCATCGTAACACATGTTGCGAAACTGTAACATGTTACGAAAGTTCCCATTTTGTCCGATCTTCGCGTTTTCACTTTGAAACTGACCAACGAGCAAAACTCATCCTATTCCATTGGCAATTTTAGTTTCACGCCATTCGGAGTCATTTAGAGGCATAAAGGTTAGAAATAAGCATCGTAACACATGTTGCAAAACTATAACAAGTTGCGAAAGCTCCCGTTTTGTCCGATCTTCGCGCTTTCACTCCGAAACATACTAACGAGCAAAACTCATCCTATTCCATTGGAAATTTCAGTTTCACGTCGTTCGGAGTAGTTTAGAGGCGTAAAAGTTAGAAATAAGCATCGTAACACATGTTGCAAAACTATAACAAGTTGCGAAAGCTCCCGTTTTGTCCGATCTTTGCGTTTTCACTCCGAAATAGACTAACGAGCAAAACTCATCCTATTCCATTGGCAATTTCAGTTTCGTGCAGTTCGGAGTAGTTTAGATGTAAAGACCCGTCCTAATCCATAAGAACGAATATAATAACATATGATTACATTGCGAGGTATTTGACCTCTATATGATACATTTTACAAACACCGCATTCGTTTTAAAAGACTAACTTTCATTACATCAAAAGTTGACAGGCATGCATACCACTTCATAATATCCAACTATAAAAGATCTAATCTGCCATTTACTTAATCATAATCTTTACTGAACTCATCGACTTGAATGCAACGTCTTTTCAAATATGCCATGAATGACTCCAAGTAATATCTTTCAATTGAGCAAATGTACAGCGGAAGATTTCTTTCAATCCTGAGAATAAACATGCTTTAAAGTGTCAACCAAAAGGTTGGTGAGTTCATTAGTTTATCATAATCGATCATTTCCATAATTTTAATAGACCACAAGATTTCCTTTATTCAATAATCATACACTCGCTAGTGTTTAAAAATCATTCATATGGATTGAACACCTGGTAACCGACATTAACATTATGCATATAAAATATCCCCAAAACAGAAATCCATCTGTATAATATAAACTCGAAGTACTAAAGCATACCATTTTCCAGTATGGGGGAGTTAGTGCCCGTAGATCTACCTTTAGGATTCGCGTCAATTAGGGTGTCTGTTCCCTAATTCATGGGCTACCAAGCTAAAAGGGGTGATATTCGATTCGATAATCCAACCATAGAATGTAGTTTCGATTACTTGTGTCTATTTTGTAAAACATTTATAAAAGCAGCGCATGTATTCTCAGTCTCAAAAATATATATTGCAAAAGCATTTAAAAATGGAGCAAATGAAACTCACAATACTGTATTTTGTAGTAAAAATACATGTGACGACATTGAACAAGTGTAGGGTTGGCCTCGGATTCACGAACTTATATCATTCATTTATATATCAAAACATATACTTGTAATCGAACAATTATACATATTATTATTAATGATATAGTTTTTATATAATTAACTTATATATTTCATTACTTAATTAAATGAATCTGTTATATACGTAAAAATATTAATATAGTTAAGTTATATATTAAATATATTTTTATATGAAAAATCATTTGTTTGTGAAATTTATAATTATAATAATACTAGTATTAGTAATAATAATGATACTATATAATAATAATGATAAAAGTGATAATAATAATAATAATAATATTAATAAAAATAATGATATTAATAATGATAATGGTACCGAGTTGTATTCTAATAACTATGATAACAATAATTATAATAGTTTTAATAATTCTTTTAAATAAAATTTTAATCATTTTCATTATATCCAAAATTTCTACATTTGTAATCTTAACTGTATTATTAAAACTTTTATATTCATAGTCATAATAATCATAATCTTCGGGTTTAATTTATAAACTAATGACTATAGTTTCTTATAACATTAGTTGGTAGTTATAATTATAATTTTAACATGTACTCATATAATCATATCCAATTTCATAATTTATATCATAGCATCTTTTATTATGCATTTGCATTATTAACATGTTTAATCTTCTTGGAAACGTAATAATAATACTAGCAATAATAATACGATAATAATAATACTAATAATAATATAATTAGTAATGATACTACTAATAGTTTTTAAATGTTAATACTTGTAATAATGATAACATCATAATTTATGTTAATAATAATAATAATAAATAATAACAATAACAACAATAACAATAATAATAATTAATAATAATAATAATAGTAATAATAACAATAAAAATAACAATCTTTTTACTAATGATAATATTAATAATAATACTACTTAATGATATTACTAGTAAGAATAATAATATTAGTAACAATAATAATAATAATAATAATCCTAACTGTATTTATAATACATATACTAATAATAACGATAATGATAATATTCTTAATTTGATTATTGATAATGATACTTCTAAATATTATGGGTGATAACAAATTATCAAAATAATAATAATTCTAACTAATAATGATAATAATAACAATGATAATAATAATAATAATAATAATAATAATAATAATAATAATAATAATAATAATAATAATAATAATAATAATGATGATGATGGAAATGAAAACAAAAGTGTATACCCTTCTAAATTGTTTTTCCAAAAAGAAATGCTCCAGACGAGACTCGAACCCAAGACCTCTCGCTCACCTACTAACACCCATAACCATGCTTCCAACAAAGGGGGATCTGATTTAATATCCGTTTTAATTATATAAATCCCATTCTTTCTGTTTTCCTATGTTCTTCACCTTCTTCTCAATCCAATCCAATCCAAAATCGAATTAACCAAAATAATCACTCTTTCTTTCTATCATTGGAATAGAAAATGACTTAATATTGTGAATATAAATTAATAGACTAAAAAAAAAAAGAAAAAAATGATGTTCTTCGTCGCCAATAAAAAGAAGAACAAAAAAATCACTTTTAAAAATTTAGCTCGTTTTAGGTCCTGAACTCTACACGAAAAAGATTTTAAATCACTCATGGAAACTTTTGAAATCATTAATTTGACTTGAATCATAACATAGAACTCGAATTCAATCAAAGAACTTTGTTTGACTTTTGTTTCAAAAACTTTGACTTCACGAATTCGAAATCAATCAATGAAATTGAAAACAAAAAAAACTTACAGATAGATTAACTAGATGATTCCTAACACAATAGCATTTATAGATTTTACTAATTGATTCGAATTTGAATTAAGAAAATTTTTTTGAAGCGTACAGAGAAAGAAGAAAAAAAATAGTTGTGCTCTTCAATTAAATTTGAATTTTCCTTTTATTCGATTTGCAGTGATGCTAATCATTTTATAAATGTTGTAAATAATAGAGATCGATTAATCTGGTTCTTGTAGTATTGCTGGAAGTCGACAAAGGTTCACAGGCGAATATTAATACCGAATAATAGCAGATATTAATAACGCGTTCTGATCTTGTTTCCATATTTTTATATATTTATATTCAGTATTATAAATTATTAAATATATTAAATATAATAATATTAATATGTTAATATTAATAATAACAATAATAATAATTAATAATAATAATGATAATGATAAAATTTTTAATAATAACAATACTAATCATATTAATCATAATATTGATAACACTTTTGTTTATAAAAAATAGTACTAATAATTATAAAATGATACTAACACTAATATTTATGAAAATAATAGTAATTTATATTATTTTCATAATACTAATAATAATAATAATAATAATAATAATCATAATCATAATCATAATAATGATAATATCCATGATACTTAATAATAATACTAATAATAGTAATTATTAATGATAATGTTTTTAGTAATATTAATAATAACATTGATAATGTTATTAACAAGATACTAATACAAATATTAACAATAATATAATACTAATAATATTAAAAATAATAATGAATGTAATAATGATATAACAACTTATATTATAATTTTTAATTTAATTTAATATATTAATATTACATATTATTAATTATATCTATATACAATAACATATATATCATAATAATTATTTATAAAATTCATACATAGCTTTATTTAAATAACCAATTTATTATCTTGTATATTATTTTACATACTTAGTCTTACTGATCTATTGTATTTTTATTATTTTAAATCATTATATATACTTTTATTTATATTAATATATATATATATATATATATATATATATATATATATATATATATATATATATATATATATATATATATATATATATATATATATATATATATACATACATACATATACATACTTGTATACATGTTTATTTACACTCAATTATTTATGAATCATTGGGAATAGTCAGAGGTTAATAATAACATGAATACAGTTCTAAAATTTTAAGACTCGGTTTAACAGACTTTGCTTATCGTGTCGGAAACATGTAAAGATTAAGTTTAAAATTGGTCGGAAATTTCCGGGTCGTCACAGTACCTACCCGTTAAAGAAATTTCATCCCGAAATTTGATTAGGGTGGTCATGGCTGACAATAAAAATATTTTCATGACAAATATGAGTTTATAGATAGAGTTTTATTACCACAGAGTAATATGGATAAAACCATTCGTTTATTCGAAGAGTATGAGTGAAGCTATCACAAAAGATTAAAATGAGGAGAATAAGATTCGCCTTAGCTTTTGACGTAATCAGGGTTAAATTCCAGAATTCAAGGGATTTAAAGAAAATCTTCAAAATCTAAAAGATTTGATTCTTCGGCGAATAAGGAAATTAAGATTTCTATAATTAAATACGGTGATCTGCCTCGATTATAAAGCGACCCGTCCTAATCCATAAGGACGAATTCAATAACATATGGTTACATTGCGAGGTTCTGACCTCTATATGATACATTTTACAAACATTGCATTCGTTTTTAAAAAAAAAACTTTCATCACATCGAAAGTTGATGGCATGCATACCATTTTATAATATATCTAACTATAAATGAAACAATAATATTCTTGATGAACTTAACGACTCGAATGCAACGTCTTTTGAAATATATAATGAATGACTCCAAGTAATATCTCTAAAATGCGCAAATGCACAGCGGAAGTTTTCTTTCATACCTGAGAATAAACATGCTTAAAAGTGTCAACCAAAAGGTTGGTGAGTTCATAGGTTTATCATAAACAATCATTTCTATTATTTTAATAGACCACAAGATTTCATTTTTTCATAAATATACATCTCATATCAGGCATTTCGCAATCTGCATAGAGATAGAAATCATTCATATGGTGAACACCTGGTAACCGACATTAAAAAGATGCATATAGAATATCCCCAAAACAGAATCCTCTCGTCTGTATAACAATAAATCAAAGTACTAAAGCATCCGTACCTCGGATGGGGTTTGTTAGGCCCATAGATCTATCTTTAGGATTCGCGTTAATTAGGGGTACTGTTCCCTAATTCTTAGGCTACCAAGCTAAAAAGGGGCATATTCGATTCGATAATCCAATCATAGAATGTAGTTTCGATTACTTGTGTCTATTTCGTAAAACATTTATAAATGCAGCGCATGTATTCTCAGTCTCAAAAATATATATTGCAAAAGCATTTAAATAGGGAGCAAATGAAACTCACTATACAATATTTTGTACTAAAAATATGCATACGACGGAACTGGACAATTGCAGGGTTGGCCTCGGATTCACGAACCTATATCATTAATATATATTAACACATATAATTGTAATCGAACAATCTTATATATTATTACTTGTGATGTAATGGTTATATTTAATAATTTATAGGTTTTATTAATAATTTAGTTAAATATATTTTTATATATTTATTTTATTGTAATAATAATAATATTAATAGTAGTAATAATAATAATAATAATAATATAGTTATTATAATAATAATAATGATACTAGTAATAATAACAATGATATTAATAATAATAATGTTAAAAATAATAATAATAATAATGATAATAATTATAATATTCATAAAATTAATAATATTAGTAATATCCATAAAAATGATATTAATCTTCATAAAAATAATAATAATGATAATAAAAATATTAATGATAAAATTAATAATAATGATAATAATAATTTTTTTTATAATAATGATAGTTTTAATAATAATAATAATAATAATAATAATATTAATAACAATGATAATAATAATAATCATAATCATAATCTTAATCTTATCTTAATCATAATAAAGTTTTAAAAGGTGAGTTGTACCTATATATATAATCCATAAACTTAATTAAATTATATACGTATTCATGATATTATCTATTATCAATACTTATGATTTAATGAAATTTATATCATACTATAACTTCATATTAATTCTTAAATCATAATCATTATCATACATAGTAACTTTTAAATCATAATGATCATATACATAGCATTGTATATGTATATTTTATTCTCTAAAAGTTAAAAGCAGAATTGCGTGAGCTATAATGCAAAGTTATGAGATATTCGCTGAAAATAAGTACAGCAATTATATTTTCGCGCAAATAAAGGACTGCAGTTTAATCCGCTGAGTTTCCGCGGACACTTAAGCAACTCGCAGACCGCAGATATTTCGAATACTATAAATAGAGAGCTTGGCCTCTCATTTATGGGTGGTTGTGGATTCTCTGCCATTTTGCCCAAGCCTTTGTGACTTCCACTTGTGATCTTGCCCAAGGGATTTTACATTATGCTAAGGTGAATTATGCTAATTAACAATCAAGACCAGGTTGGGGTGGTTGATCACTTAATTGCTAAAGTGAAAGACGATCATCGGGGCCCAAAATAATCATCAAACATCTCATCCTTCATCTTATTATTGCACTCAATCCTTAATTAAGCAACAACTTGATATAGGATTGATCAATTGGCGCCATCCGTGGGACGCATTTTGCGATTTAAACTTGATATTTTTTGTTTTGAGCTATCAAATAATTAATTTGTCGATTTAATTTCAATAGCCTTTTTGTTGTGATGATTTGCAGGTGTTTTTTGATGGGGTAATCAGTTGATCTGCTTGATTGTCATGATGACAAATGCAAAGCAAATAGGTGTGTATGCGAATGCTGATGCATTGTCTAGTGATTCGCAGAATGTTTTATCATTTCTAATACAAGCAAATGCTAATGTAAACGCGGGTAAATCAGTTCAAGAACCGACTGCTAAGACATCTGCTGCAAACAATGCTAATGAATCACAGCCAGAAGTTGCTGTAGCAAAAATGGTAGCATGGAGGAATTTGCAGCAACATCGCGAAGAAACCATCACTGATGGTAAGCGATTAAAGATATTAGCCGGAAAAGCAGACAAAGTACTTGGTATTGCTATTGAGCATGCTAGAAAAGATTTTCGTGAAACTCATGTACCGTGAACTTATTTACTTCCGTTGAATGATTCTGGATCACAAGTTGATCGCTTAGTCATTGATCATTGCGATAGTGATAGCGATGGTGCGGATGAACGTGTTATCTTAAATTCTGTTTATAATTTAAAGACTGCGAAAGCGCCAAGAGAAGAGAATGAATTTTCTGATGATTCGGACAATGCGGAAGAAATTGTAAAAATTCTACATGTTAAGCGAAGGCGTCCACCAACACCTTTCCCTCGTCATGGGAATGAAGGTGAAGCATCTGATGATATTCGCAGAGAGGATGCTCAAAATTTTTTGGCAGATGCTTTCAAAAGCATTGCGCCAAAGTCAATGCAGCATAAGTTCGAACAGCCAAATTTCTTGCAAGATATGTTAACCAAGTTTTGTGCGGAGAATGTAGATACTCGCACAAAAAAGGCAACCGAAATCACTATTGCTGCGGACAAGTTTGTCCAGCATATTTCTGATTATCCAATTGTTTCTCCGCCAATTGTGTCTGCAACATTGGGGGTTTACTCAGGTTTAACCGATCCTTTAGATTTTCTGCAACGCTTTGAAGGGGTGGTGAGCACCTATAACTAGGATGAGCCAGTTGCTTGTAGAGTTTTCCCCATGGCTTTGAAAGGGTCAGCAAGGGAGTGGTTTCATAGCCTACAAGCTCGCAGTATTATTGGCTTTGTCGATCTTCGCGAAAAATTCTTGTTACAATTTCAGAATCTATTGCCGCAGAAAAAGACGCATATAGAATGTCATGATATTAAACAAGGCAACAAGGAAACTTTAAGTGCATTGCTCACGCGGTACGTTTATGAGTGCCAAAAGATCCCAAGCTTGAATGAAGATAAAAAAATCTCAGGTTTTTTGCACGCTATTAATCCGCAGCGACATCCAACGCTTGTGCGAAGATTGCGAAGAGATGTCCCGCAGACTTTTGCTAAGGTTCAGCAAGAAACATATGATTATCTCCGGGGTGGATAGGATAGCACTATAACCCCTGCATGTGGGTGGGGTAGAGACAAAAGCTGGCGGGATGACAATGATTCTTTTCGAGATGGTAACATGGATAGTTATCGCGGTTCTGGATTTCTGCGGAGAAATAACGGCGGTAGTTACTCGCGAAATGAAAGGTTTCAGGTTCAGCATGATAACCATGGTTATGGTCGTCGCGATCATTATTCTACGCGAAAGTGGAACAACGAATCTTTCAATATCATTCAGATGCTAACAAAAACCCCTAAAGAAATTTTGTTACAAGAAAGGGTTGCTAAGTCTTTTCCTGATTCGCAGCCTTTGGGAAAGAATAGTAGGCGTGATCGGTCAAAGTGTTGTGTTTTTCATGATGATTATGGACATGACACCAACTGCTGTAGAGATTTGGCGGAATTGATTGCGGAGGCATACGAACAAGGTAAGCTGGACCATTTAATCGCGCAGAACGCTGCAAGTACTGAAAATGCGATTATAATGCCTACAGAAGCCAATACCTCAAATGCGCCAAATGTGGTTGAGCGAAAGGCTCCCGCAGTGAAAAATTTGAGTGTAAACATGGTGAGTAAGAAAGAAAACCAGCGCGAAATCCAGGTCATTAATCTGGTAGAGGTGCAAGGTGAAATGTCTGTAATTCAAATATCTGAGCAAATTGTCAGTTGGAAATGTCCCTCTATTACTTTTCCTCCTGCAAGTCTGACCACGGATGTGGACAAACCAGTGGTGGTTTCATGCCGCATTGCAAATACTGGTATTATGATAATGAAGGTACATGTGGACACTGGTAGCAGTGTAGATGTCATGTACGAACAATGTTTTAGTAAACTGCCCGCAGAAATTCAAGTTTTGATGAAACCTACTGCGATTTCACTTGCTGGATTCTCAGGAGAGTCAACTTGGCCTGTTGGCCAGTTAGAATTGCAAATGGAGCTAGTTGATGACCGTGATTAGTTGCTGAGGCACCAAGCTTTATTGAATCTATACATAATGCGAAATCAGTCACGATTCAATATGATACTTGGGCGATCTGCTTTGCGCATGTTTGGCGCTATCCCTTCTACTATACATGGCATGGTCAAGTTTTCTGCTAATAAGGGAATTGGTGAAGGGACCCGTCCTAATCCATCTGGACGAATACATTACATTTGGTTACATCACGAGGTACTTGACCTCTATATGATACATTTTACAAACATTGCATTCGTTTTTAAAAGACCTACTTTCATTACATCGAAAGTTGACGCCATGCATACCATTTCATAATATATCCAACTATAATTGACTTTAATAATAATCTTGATGAACTCGATGACTCGAATGGAACGTCTTTTGAAATATGTCATGAATGACTCCAAGTAATATCTCTAAGATGAGCAAATGCACAGCGGATGATTTCTTTCATACCTGAGAATAAACATGCTTTAAAGTGTCAACCAAAAGGTTGGTGAGTTCATTAGTTTAACATAAATAATCACTTCCATCATTTTAATAGACCACAAGATTTCCAGTTCTCATAAATATATGTCCCATGCATAGAGACAAAAATATCATTCATATGGATTGAACACCTGGTAACCGACGTTAACTTAATGCATAGAATATCCCCAAACAGAACCTCTCATCTGTATAATAATAATCTCGAAGTACTAAAGCATTCGTACCCCGAATGGGACTTGTCAAGGTCCATAGATCTATCTTTAGGATTCACGTTAATCAGGGGCCATTTCCCTAAATTCTTAGGTTACCAGACTTGAAGGCGATATTCGGTTAATAATCCAACCATAGAATGTAATTTTAAGTACTTGTGTCTATTTCGTAAAACATTTATAAAAGCAGCGCATGAATTCTCAGTCCCAAAAATATATATTGCAAAAGCATTTAAAAAGGGAGCAAATGAAACTCACCTAATGTATTTTGTAGTAAAAATACATATGAATATATTGAACAATGCAGAGTTGGCCTAGGATTCACGAACCTATATCATTTGTATATTTATTAATATACATAATTGAAATCGAACAAATATATATGTATTTATTATTAGTGATATAATTTTTATGTTAATAATCTATATATGTCATTTTATATATATATATATATATATATATATATATATATATATATATATATATATATATATATATATAAAGTAAATAACCATATTTATATAGTTATGTTTTATATTAAATATATATGTATATATATTTATATATCTATATTTATTCTATAAATATCTTTTGTTTGTTAACTTAATAATAATACTAATAACAATAATATTAATAATAATAATAATAATGATAATATTGATAATAATTTTTATTTATAAAAATGCTACTTTTGCTGCTATTACTAGTTAGATTAATAGTTTGATTAATTATATAGTAATAATGTTTTTCATGATAATATTAATAGTACTACTTATAATAATTTGTTATCATTAATAATAATACATAATGATAATAATAATAATCTTTAAATGGTGATACTTATACTAATGGTAATACTAATAATAACAATAATCTTATTAATAACACAATTGATAATGATAATTTTTAATAATAATGATACTAATAATATTATAATGATAGTAATAATGATAGTAATATTATTAATAATGATATATTAATAATGGCTTTAATACAAATTCTTATATTCATACGAAATATATTAATACAACCAATGCTTAAAGTTAATACTAGTCTTAATAATGATAATAATAATAATTTTACTCATTTTAAAAATAATAACACTAATAATAATCATAATAATAATTCTTTTAATTATTCTACAAAACATATTACTAATATTAGTAATAACAATAATTAACAATAACAATAGTTACTAATATTAATAATAATAACAAGAGTAATAATAATTTGAACGCAGATTGTAATTGTTTAGTTTCATATGTTATAATCAATATTTTAATTCATTTTAATTGTCCAATCTTGGTAGTCCACAGTTTGCAGTCCACATTCACTAACTCAATAATTCATATATAGTTTAATATACAATATTTGAATTAGTTAATACGTATCGTGACCCGTGTACATGTCTCAGACTCGATCATAACTCAAACTATATATATTATTGTAGAATTAATCTCAACCCTGTATAGCTAACTCCAGCATTATTGCATATAGAGTGTCTATGGTTATTCCAAATAATATATATAGATGCGTCGATATGATATGTCAAAACCTTATATACGTGTCCCGATATTTAAAGTGCGTAAAATAAATAACAGAAATTAAATGACGATAAATAAAATTGCGATAAATAAAATGCGATAAATAAATTGCGATAATTAAATTGCGATAAATAAATTGCGATAAATAAAAGGTAATACGGAATTAACAGTTAGCTAGGAACAGTTAGCGTGAATTCTTAACAAAATTCTTCTCATAGTTAAATTGTTTGTTTCTAACAAGTTTTATTTTGTCCAATGTTTTCTTCATTATGCCACTTGTTGGATTTCGAGAAATTAAAATCCAAATATGAAATTGAATGAAAATGGTTATTTTGTGGTGAACAGATTTGTATATCGGTGAATGTATGTAGGATAGTAAATGACTGTTGAACCAGATTCGCAGAATGTACCGTGTAACTGATTAATGTGCAATCTAAATATTCCTCGGGTATTACCTACCCGTTAAAATATTTTCACCATTAACAGTTTGTACGAAAGAATTTTTAATTACAATCTTTATGAAAAAAAATATATACATATATATTTTCTTCAGATATAATCATGGATTTAATGAGTTAATGTGATATTAACCTCATTTGATTTACCGTTAGAACAAGAATATATAATCTCTGAAACATTAGAGATTACATAATCGCCATGTTCCTTGAAGATAAATGATATAGAACGATTCGTAGAACGAAAATTAATCGATGTAGAACAAGGTGTAAAACGAAGATTATGCTCGAGGTACATAATGAGATGTTGAGGCATGGATTGTTGATGATACTGGTGCTATTACTGATGGTACTGTTGATATCGGTGATGTTGCTGAAACTGGTAAGTTTTGCACCATATTCTCCAAATTGATTACTCGAGCGTGAAGCTCGTTGACTTCTTCTATTATTCCGGAATGATTGTCAGTCAGAACGAGTGGATGAATAAGGTTTAGAATTGTGGATAGAATATAATTGTGATGAGATACTCTAGAAATGAGAGAGAAAATGGTGTCTCGAACAGGTTCGCCGGTAATTGCTTCAGGTTCTTTGCCAAGAGGGGAATGTGCGGGATGGAAGGAATCACCTTCTTTGCGTCTCCATTGATTAAGTCGACTACAAACACATCAGATGAATTGGGGATGGCTGATTGGTTGCTCCATTCCGGTTACACTGCTTTCCGAGTTCGAGTGGAAATCCATATCGGAATAGGTGTTGGAATAACTATCGGAATAGCTATCATAATCTAAGGGACTCAAACTGGTTGAGGGATTCATCTCGTACGATCAGATGAAGGATTTTCGATAAGAAATAGATTATAGGATGTAGATTAGTACCCTGCAATACATAATTTACATATGCATATATAATACTAAAATCCCATAAGTTACGGAGGAATCTACGGAAGTTGTCAAGCAAAGGTAACAATAACAGATACGCTAAGATATGAATTTATCTATACACTGTCTATGCAATTAATGTAGCAAGACGTGTCTAGACTAATAATGATAAGCAGGTAATTTCCTAAGGATTATAAGCAGATGATTTCCGACTAGAAATGATAAGCAAAACTTTTGACATGCAGACACGGTCGAAGTCCAGACTCACTAATGTATCCTAACGACTTATCAGTTAGACACACTAATGCATACCTGGTTCGCTAAGACCACTGCTCTGATACCAACTAAAAGGACCCGTCCAAATCCATCTGGACGAATACATTACATTTGGTTACATCAGGAGGTACTTGACCTCTATATGATACATTTTACAAACATTGCATTCGTTTTTAAAAGACCTACTTTCATTACATCGAAAGTTGACGGCATGCATACCATTTCATAATATATCCAACTATAATTGACTTTAATAATAATCTTGATGAACTCGATGACTCGAATGCAACGTCTTTTGAAATATGTCATGAATGACTCCAAGTAATATCTCTAAGATGAGCAAATGCACAGCGGATGATTTCTTTCATACCTGAGAATAAACATGCTTTAAAGTGTCAACCAAAAGGTTGGTGAGTTCATTAGTTTAACATAAATAATCACTTCCATCATTTTAATAAACCACAAGATTTCCAGTTCTCATAAATATATGTCCCATGCATAGAGACAAAAATATCATTCATATGGATTGAACACCTGGTAACCGACGTTAACTTAATGCATAGAATATCCCAAAACAGAACCTCTTATCTGTATAATAATAATCTCAAAGTACTAAAGCATTTGTACCCCGAATGGGACTTGTCAAGGTCCATAGATCTATCTTTAGGATTCGCGTCAATCAGGGGCCATTTCCCTAAATTCTTAGGTTACCAGACTTGAAGGGCGATATTTAGTTAATAATCCAACCATAGAATGTAATTTTAAGTACTTGTGTCTATTTCGTAAAACATTTATAAAAGCAGCGCATGAATTCTCAGTCCCAAAAATATATATTGCAAAAGCATTTAAAAAGGGAGCAAATGAAACTCACCTAATGTATTTTGTAGTAAAAATACATATGACTATATTGAACAATGCAGAGTTGGCCTCGGATTCACGAACCTATATCATTTGTATATTTATTAATATACATACTTGAAATCGAACAAATATATATGTATTTATTATTAGTGATATAATTTTTATGTTAGTAATCTATATATGTCATTATATATATATATATATATATATATATATATATATATATATATATATATATATATATTAAGTAAATAACCATATTTATATAGTTAAGTTTTGTATTAAATATATATGTATATATATGTATATATATTTATTCTATAAATATCTTTTGTTTGTTAACTTAATGATAATTCTAATAACAATAATATTAATAATAATAATGATAATATTGATAATAATTTTTATTTATAAAAATGATACTTTTGCTGCTATTACTAGTTAGATTAATAGTTTGATTAATTATATAGTAATAATGTTTCTCATGATAATATTAATAGTACTTCTTATAATAATTTGTTATCATTAATAATAATACATAATGATAATACAAATAATCTTTAAATGGTGATACTTATACTAATGGTAATACTAATAATAACAATAATCTTATTAATAACACAATTGATAATGATAATTTTTAATAATAATGATACTAATAATATGATAATGATAGTAATAATGATAGTAATATTATTAATAATGATATATTAATAATGGCTTTAATACAAATTCTTATATTCATACAAAATAGATTAATATAACCAATGCTTAAAGTTAATACTAGTCTTAATAATGGTAATAATAATAATTTTACTCATTTTAATAATAATAACACTAATAATAATCATAATAATAATTCTTTTAATTATTCTACTAAACATATTACTAATATTAGTAATAACAATAATTAACAATAATAAGAGTTACTAATATTAATAATAATAACAAGAGTAATAATATTTAAGGAAAAAAGAAAAAAATATATATATAGTGACTACCTCACAATAATGAGCTCCAAAAAATAAATTCCCTTGCACGGGTTCGAACCCACGACCTCTCGTACCCATCAAACATTCCTAACCATTCGACCAAGGTCGATTTTCTGATTTATTTCACACCCAAAATATATTTAACCCTCATTTATCTGTTCTAACTTCTTCTTCTCCATCATCCAAAATAAATCGAACCAGAACATCAAACTCGACTAAACTGAATTTACTAATTAATGTTAAGATTAAAAATAGGTTCAAAGACAATTATTCAGAATTTAAATGAATAAAAAAATAAAAAATATAGCTGCTGTGCAGCGACGTGAACAGCAACAAAAAAATATATGCTTTTCGATTTTTAATTCGTTATTGCTAAAGATTTTAACACAAAATAGTTTGCTAAACATATATATAAACTACTGGAAACATCAATTGGACTTGAAATATAAACACGAATTCGAATTTTGATGAAGAACAATCGGTTTGACTTTTTGTTTATAAACTTTGACCATCAAATTAACAATCAATGTAATGAATTAAAGCTTGAAACTTATTGGAGAGCTTAAGTAAATGATTCCTGATAACTTTACATTAATAGATTTTGGTGATTGATTCGAAATTGAGTTTTGATCTAAAACATGTCGCGAAGAGGAAAGAAAGAAAAAAATGGGTTTGTTTCTTTGCTTCTGTTGGATTTCTTCAATTAGTCGAGTTAGTTATACATCAAACAAGTGATCGATTTTTATACAGTATTATGATTTGATTGAAAACTTGTATTTTGGTGAAAGTGATCGACAAGGGTTCACTGATGATTAAGAAAAGGTAAAAAAAAAATTATTGATTAGATAACAGATATAGGTATCACGCGTTTATATCTTTTTTTTTATTTAATATATAAATATAGATAATACAATTAATATGAATAATAATAGTATTAATAATATTACTAATAAGTTGCATTAATAATAATAACCATTATTAATGATAATAGTTTTTGATTATATTGTTAATAGTAATATACTACTTATAACAATATTAATAATAATAATAATACTTATAACATTAATATAATAAATTAATACTAACATACTAATATTTTACATAGATTGAAATATATATATATATATATATATATATATATATATATATATATATATATATATATAACTATAATATACCTATAATAATTATGTATAGGAATTTTGTAAATATATTATGTAATAACTTACAGTTATATATTGCATATTTATAAGTATTTGTTTTTATCTTCGTTTAATATCAATCGACTGACAAATGAGCGTTATTATCTTTTAATAATTATCTCCGAAGCCATATATATTCAATGTACTTATACATATATTTGTACATATAGATTTATTTTAATAACAATTTTTATTATATCTTATATTATTTTATTTTATAAATCTAATTCTAATAACTAAATAATATAATATTTTAAATTATATTTTGAATATATATATATTTTGAATATATATATATATATATATATATATATATATATATATTCTAAAATATATATTTATCTATTTACAAATAGTTGTTCGTGAATCATCGAGAATAGTCAAAGGTCAGATGATTTCATAAAATAGTTCAAACATTTTGAGACTCGGTTTAATAGACTTTGCTTATCATGTCGAAACCATATAAAGTTTAAGTTTAAATTTGGTCGAAAATTTCTGGGTCATCACAATTGGAATGCTAACTTCTACGAAAGTAGAGCCGTTTTGTGCTATGATTATGGCAAGTGAAAACATGGGTGTTGAAGGGCATTCAATTCACTCTGAATAATGCAAATAATTGAAGTAAAGAAGGTTGTGATAGACTGCATAGTCAAACTTGATCAATGTTTGCTATGCTACTTTTATTTTCTGAACTATGTAACGCGAAAGCGTAGTGAATAAAGAAAAGTTAATCTCAGTGTTAGTAATTGTCTCTTTACAAAGCAAAAATACTGCGTGTGACCACGCGTAGTGATTATTTTGCAAAATGCAATTACTCATTCTATCATAACACTATTTAATGTTTATGCGTATATAAGTACGAATCTGCAGATACTTTAAGTAAAATGGCAAGATTTTCGCTAAACATGGCCTGCTTAAATGGTATAATAATGCACGTATGCATTATGAAATAATGTGTTAAACGTCAAAGTGATGAAATTGCCCACTTGTGTTAAATTGTAAATATTGCGAAAGGATAAAATTTCCTAAGTATTTGATCTTGCCAATACTTAGATGCTTTGCAATGCTAAAAATTGCCTAAGGATCGATTTGTCGGACTTAGAAGATTCATAATGATTAAAAGATTGTTTTGCATAAAGTACGCGTTTGTTATGTGCACATTAGCGAATGCAGAAGTTACAAAGGGCAAGTCTGAATTATAAATATATGATAAAGTAAAGCGCTATATAAATAAATGAAGTTGCTGTAGTGACCCGGGAAATTCCCGACCAAATTTAAACTTGAATCTTTATATAAATTTGACACGATAAGCAAAGCCTGTAATGTTGAATCTCTAAGTTCTTGAACTGTTTACATGAAACTGTTTGACCTTTGACTACTCTTGACGATTCACGAATCTTTAATAGTATCTAGGAATGTAAAAATAAATAAGTATATATATAAATAATTATATTAGTATTAATGAAATATTAAGTAATTTAGTTATTTTGAAAGATAACATTAAATAACTAATGATGGTTATTTGGAATATAGATAGTATATTGTATATAAATGGTTCAAATATATTTTGCTAACGTTATCAAAATATTAAATGTATAATGTTATACTTTGTAGTTAATTGTTCAATATAAATATAATTAATCATCTACTTAACATTTAAAACATAATTATATATAATAGTTCAAACATAAATATGATTTCTATACATAACAATTACTATAATGTATATTGTTAAAATGTATAAATATTAAATATAAATAAGGTATACTATATAGATATCAAATATTACATAATTACTAAAATATAATATTAATGTATATAGTTACAAGTTATAGTTATTAGACTAAAAATTGTTATTATTATTAGTTTCATTATTATTGTTAATATTAATATTATGTATTTATGTTTGTACTATCAATATTAGTAAGTTCCTTTAAATAATTATTAAGCGGTTATGGATATAATTAGATATACATAAATACAAATACAAATATATTATACTCTTAAATACAATTATATATTTTATAAATACATATAAAAGATATTTAGATATATAATACTGACATATACATATATAAAAACATATAAATTTGTATTATGTTTCCATCACAATCCTACTGATTTAAATATTCGTTTTCTGTCCTTAAAGTTGTAACAACCCCGATTGAATTATCAGATAACATCAAATTTAATTATCAATCAATTTTTTTTTTTATTTATTTGTTCATGAGTAAAAATTTCTGATCGAACAGTTATTGGTATTTAACAAATGATTTATTTACTGATATTGATCAAAACCCTCAGATATTCCATCATCAATATCAGATATAATATAAAAATAATGATATAAACCGCGTGATTTTTTTTATTTCATTATCATCTCTCTTTTTCCTTCTTTTCTCTCTGCCCGTGAACCTGCAGTTGACACCATCCCTTTTACAAATCAAACATGCGCAAATTATGTTGGCTACTTCAAATGTTAGATTACTACAATCATCTTTTATAAATCATTGCTAACTATACAGTAAAGGAAATCAAAAACCCAGTTGGATATTTCTCTCGCCATACACAATTATGCCATATCTCGAAATCAATTCATATTTCAAAAACTAATAATGCAGAGTTCTTAGGAATCACCCATTTAAACTTTCTGTAAGTTTTCATTCATTAATTCCTTAAATTATGTATCAATTTCGAAGTCAAACTTAATTACAAAAAAATTCAACTTTATGTTCATCATCAAATTCGTTTCGGTTTTAATGTTTTTTTGAAATTAACGATCCAAAACGTTTCTATATACGAATTAAAACATGTTTCATTTTATATGTATAATCAAAAACAACCTTAAAATCAAAAAAGTGATTTTTTTTAAAAGACAGCAGCGTCGAGCAATAACTGTCATTTTTTTTTCGTTTTCCAAATTAACTCAAATAAAAGACTCTGTTGTATACTAAAACGAATTAATAAACTGATTGTTGTTGGGATTGATCCTTGGTTGAATTCATACAAGTTGGAGGAAGAAGATGACCAAGAGAAACCTACGGTTAAAATAGTTTTAGTTTAAGATATAGATCAGAAAAGCATGGTGGAGCAGCTGGTTAAGTGTGATGTCGGGTTTTAAAAAGGTCCTGGGTTCGAATCCCAGTTGAGGCAACCTATTTTTTTAGGCTTAATTTCTAAAAGGTAGTTCACTTTATATTTACTTTTATTATTATTATTATTATCATTTTCATTGTTATTATTATTATTACTATTATTATTACTAGTAATATTATTAAATACTATAGATAATATTATTATCATGATCAATATTATTATTAATAATTATTGTTTTTATTACGAATAACTACGATCATTATGATTATTAGTATTATCAATAAATATTATTATTATAAACATTATTATTAATTTATTAAGATTACTATTAATATAAGTATTACTAATGTTACTATGATTAGGATTGTGGATCAAAAGGTTAATGAAAGTATACGACATAATTATAATTATAGTTCTATGTATGAAAATATATATATATATATATATGAAAAGTACTAAGAAGAAATTAAAAATATGAATAATGATATGATAAGATTCATAATTATGACTATAATTAATATAAATAAACTATGGATATATATATATATATATATATATATATATATATATATATATATATCAAACGAATAGGTTTAATTAATGGATATGTATAATCGAATTAGGATTAAACTGCAAGATTTTGGTTATTAAATATATATAAGAAAGTATTATTATTAAGGTTACTATCATTAGCAGTAAAATTATTATTATAGTTATTATTATTACCAGTATTATTATTAACATCATTATTACTAAAAGTACTATTATTTTTAAATATAGCATTTTTACTAAAATTTGTATTATCATTAAAAATTAACAATTTTCTGTAAAATTATCTCTTTTATTGAAATTATCATTATTATTATTATTATCACTATTATTAAAATTATTACTAACATGACCATGATTACTATCATTAATAAGTAACTATTATTATTATTATTATTATTATTATTATGGAAATACAACTCGTTATTTATTATTAATATAATTTTATCAAATAAATATTAGGTACATAACAACATATTTATTATACGCAACATAACTACATTAATATGATTATAATAAATATTAATTATTCATCTAAGGTATATATATATAAGATTAACTATACTTAATCAATAAATAAGACCAATAAATTATTAAATATAACAATATATGTATATGTATATAAATATGTTCGATTAAGATAATATGTTTTAATAAGATATACAAATGATATAGGTTCGTGAATCCAAGGCCAACCCTACAATTGTTCAATATCGTAATATGTATTTTTACTACAAAATACATTAGGTGAGTTTCATTTGCCCTTTTTACTCTTTACGTTTTTTGGGCTGAGAATACATGCAAATGCTTTATTAACTGTTTTAAAATATTTATATGCGTGAGTTCATTTGCCTTTTTACCCTTTATATTTTTGGGCTGAGAATACATGCGCAACTTTTATAACTGTTTTACGGAATAGACACAAGTAATCGAAATTACATTATATGGTTGAATTATCAAAATCGAATATGACCCTTTTTATTAAGTCTGGTAATCTAAGAATTAGGGAACAGACACCCTAATTGACGCAAACTCTAAAGATAGATCTATCGGGCCCAACAAGCCCCATCCAAAGTACCGGATGCTTTAGTACTTCGAAATTTATATCATGTCCGAAGGAGGATCCCGGATTGATGGGGATATTCTTATATGCATATTGTGAATGTCGGTTACCAGGTGTTCAATCCATATGAATGATTATTTTTGTCTCTATGCATGGGACGTATATTTATGAGAAATGAAAATCTTGTGGTCTATTAAAATGATGGAAATGATTATTTATGTTAAATTAATGAACTCACCAACCTTTTGGTTGACACTTTAAAGCATGTTTATTCTCAGGTATGAAAGAAGCCTTCCGCTGTGCATTTTGCTCATTTTAAGGACAATACTTGGAGTCGATCATCGCTCTGGAATCAAAGGTTGATGACTTCGTCCGGGTGGATTAGGACGGGTCTTCACAGTTGGTATCAGAGCGGTGGTTGTAGCGAACCAGGTCTTGCATTAGTGTGTCTAACTAGGAGTTGTTAGGATGCATTAGTGAGTCTGGACTTCGACTTAATAGTTGTTAGGTTACTTTAAGGAGTCTGGACTTGAACCTGGTCTGCATGTTAAAAGTTTTGCTTATCATTTCGTGTTGAAAACTACCTGCTTGTCATTCTTAGAGAATCACTTGCTTATCATTCTTAGTCTAGACACGTTTTACTGCATCGACTGCATGAATAGTGTATAGACAAAATTCATATCTTAGCGTATCTGTTATTGTAACTTTGTCTGACATATTCCGTAGATTCCTCCGTAACTTATGGGATTTTAGAATTATATATGCATATGTAAACTATGTATTGCAGGGTACTAATCTATATCCTATAATCTTTTTCTTATCGAAAATCCTTCATCTGATCGTACGAGATGAATCCTGCAACCAGTTCGAGTCCCTCAGATTCCGATAGCTATTCTGATAGTTATTCCGACAGCTATTCCAACATAGATGTTCGCCTAATCTCCGAAAATAGCGTCATCGGCATGAATCAACCAATCAGCCATTATCAATTCATCTGATGGGTTTGTAGTCGACTTAAATAATGGAAACGCGCAGAAGGCAATCCCTTCCACCAACCGAATTCACCTCTTGACAATGAACCTGAAGCGTTTACCGGCGAACCTGTTCGAGACACCATTTTCAGTCTCATTTCCAGGGTAACTCAACAAGATTATATTCTATCCACAATTTCCGCTCGTTCCGACCGACAATCATCCTGGAGTAATAACTCAACGAACTTCGTGCTCGAATAATCAATTCAGAGAATATGGTGCAAAATGTACCAGCTTCAGCAACATCACCGGCACCAATAGTACAATCAATAACAGTACCAGTACCATCAACAATCCATGCTTCAATATCATCATCTGTACTTTGAGTATGATCTTCGTTCTACGTATCGTTCTACCTCATTTATCTTCGTTCGACATGGCGAATATGGAATCTCTAAAGTTTTAGAGATTATTTATTCTAGTTCCAACCGAAAAGCAAATGAGTTTAATATCATATTAACTCATTAAATCCATGAATGCATCTGAAGAAAATATATATGTATATATGTTTTCATAAAGATTGTAATTAAAAATTCTCTTGTACAAACTGTTAATGGTGAAAATATTTTAACGGATAGGTAATACCCGAGGACTATTTAAATTTCACATTAATAAGTTACATTGTACGTTCTTCGAATCTGTTTCAACAGTCATATATTATCCTACTTACATCCATCGATATACAAATCCGTCCACCACAGAATAACCATATGCGTCCAATTACATATTTGGATTTTGACCTATCAGAATCCAACAAGTGGCATAATGAAGAAAACATTTGATTAAATAAAATTTGTTAGAAACAGACTAATTAACTATTAAATTTTTTTTTGCTAAGAATCCACGCTAACAAAATTGTAGCTAACTGTTCCTAGCTAACTGTTAATTCCATATTACAATTTAATTATCGCAATTTATTTATCGCATTTTATTTATCGCAATTTACATTCTCGCAATTTTATTTATCGTCATTAAATTTCTGTTATTTACTTTATGCACTATATTTATCGTTATTTAATTTTCTGTTATTTATTTTACGCACTTTAAATATCGGGACATGTATACAAGGTTTTGACATATCATATCGACGCATCTATATATATTATTTGGAATCACCATAGACACTCTATATGCAGTAATGATCGAGTTCTCTATACAGGGTTGAGGTTGATTCTACAATAATATATATAGTTTGAGTTGTGATCGAGTCTGAGACGTATACGGGTCACGACACGTATTAATTAATTCGAATATTATACATTAAACTATATATATGAATTATTGGACTGTCAACTGTGGACTATCGACTGAGGACTAATAACATTAAACAAATAAAATGAATTAAAATATTGATTATAATATATGAAACTAAACAATTCTTCAAGTTTGCCACTTGATTTCATCTTAAACCCCATTTGTATCTTGACGATTACAATCTGCGTTCAAACCTTTCATGATTCTTGAAAACACCTCAATCGATAGGATGAATCAACCGCACTTTATCTACGGAAGGAAAGATTTATGCATATAGTTATGCACCTGAGAAACTCTCGGCAACTGAGTAAAAGTTTAACACGTAGCCGCGTTAGATCCTTTGGCATTTATTAGCAAAAATAATTTTGCGATCCCTTTTCAAAGTAGCCAATTTTGTCACAGGTCCAGCAAGTCAACTTCGACTTTTCATTCGAAGTAGCCTTACTATAATCTTGATATATATACGATTACCCTTTTTATATCGGAGAATTCTTTTATATTCCACCATATTATCAGTAGATTTACCAGCAACCTCGTTGCTTCTTGGCTTAAATCTCTCTGACAAATCATTATATTTATTCATTGAAACCCTATCATATACTCATCCGCATCTTGTAACGAGAACTGTCATACCAATTACCTGGAATCATCAATCAGTACTTTGAAAACTTACAGCATATCTACATCAACAGTTATATGTATAACATTTATCTTTAAGAATTATGATCTTTCATTCTGAAATTCTGAAAAGCACTCAGTCACAAATCAATACTCTGAATGTTGAAAAAGCTGAATGAAGCAGCAGATCTAACGACCCGTCCTAATCCACAAGGACGAATACATTACATTTGGTTACATTGCGAGGTACTAGACCTCTATATGATACATTTTACAAACATTGCATTCGTTTTTGAAAAGACAATCTTTCATTACATCAAAAGTTGACGGCATGCATACCATTTTATAATATATCTAACTATAATTGACTTAATAATAATCTTGATGAACTCAACGACTCGAATGCAACGTCTTTGGAAATATGTCCTGAATGACTCCAAGTAACGTCTCTAAAATGAGCAAGTGCACAGCGGAAGATTTCTTTCATACCTGAGAATAAACATACTTTAAAGTGTCAACCAAAAGGTTGGTGAGTTCATTAGTTTAACATAAATAATCCTTTCCTAATTTTAATAGACCACAAGATTTCATACTTCCATTTCTCATAATCATACGTCCCATGCATAGAGACAAAAATATCATTCATATGGATTGAACACCTGGTAACCGACATTCACATTATGTATATAAGAATATCCCCATCATTCCGGGATCCTCCTTCGGACATGATATAAATTTCGAAGTACTAAAGCATCAAGTACTTTGGATGGGGCTTGATGGGCTCGATAGATCTATCTTTAGAGTTCGCGTCAATTAGGGTGTCTGTTCCCTAATTCTTAGATTACCAGACTTAATAAAAATGGGCATATTCGATTTCGATCATTCAACCATATAATGTAGTTTCGATTACTTGTGTCTATTTCGTAAAACATTTATAAAACCGCATGCATTCTCAGTCCCAAAAATATATATTGCAAAAGCATTTAAAAAGGGAGTGATGAAACTCACTATAATGTATTTTGTACTAAAAATACATATGACGACATTGAACAATGCAGGGTTGGCCTCGGATTCACGAACCTATATCAAGTATTAACACATTATAGTATAAATCAATTAAGTTTATATATTTGTTATGCATTAATTATTCTTATAATATATTATGATACTTATTTGATATTTAATTAATGTTATATCAATAATATTAGTTGAAACATAATTTTTATGTAATATTAGTATATTTTATGTTATAATATATTTACATATATATCTTTTGTTTTGCAAAATTAATAATCGTAGAAATACCTGACTAAGGGTAATAATAATAATACTAATAGTATGATACTAGTAATAATAATGATAATAATGATTATCATACTTATATGGTGATAATAATATTTATAATACTAATAATAACAATCATAATAACAATACTATTAAATAATCATAAATTCTTATTTTAGTAATAATAATAGTAATAATTATATTACTACTAATAATAACAATAATAATAATAATATTAATTTTAGAAATGAGAACTACCTTCAAAGAGCTTTTCTAAAAAAAACTGCCCCAAACAGGGCTCGAACTCGAGACCTCTCACCCACCCGCAAACACCCTTAACCATTCTGCCATCCATGTTTTTCTGACTTATAAGGCAACCCAAACATATATATCTAGTATTTCTTTCATCTTAGTTCATCATCTTCTTCACCAAGTTTAAAATCAAATGGGGGCAAAAACTCAACAACAATCGAACGTGTTTTCATTTATGACTTGTAAACAACATGAAACAAAAAAAAATGTGTTCATGATATAAAAAAAATGAGAAAAAAAACACAAAAAATCCTACTGCTTGCTCGTAATTTAACTTAAAACATCAATTTAACTTAAAACATCAAAACAAGCTCTAATTTCTCCAAGAACAAAACTGTTGACTTTTGACAATTTAACTTTGACTCGCAAATTCGAATTCGTTATTAAGAATTGGAACATGAGATTTTGCAGGAAGTTTAAGTAAATGATTCCTAACAACTCTGCATTTTTAGTTTTTGAAATTTGTTTCGAATTTATGTTAGTGTATATTACTGTGAAGAACTCAAGAACTAAAAAATTGATTTTTAGATTAAGAGTGTTATAGG
Organism: Rutidosis leptorrhynchoides; assembly: GCF_046630445.1. NCBI lineage: Eukaryota > Viridiplantae > Streptophyta > Magnoliopsida > Asterales > Asteraceae > Rutidosis > Rutidosis leptorrhynchoides. Next base: position 310,169,497 of record NC_092333.1, on the reverse strand, counting down.
TTATGATTACAACATGAATTGTGTTGCAAATCATTCCTATAATCTTTATGGATCATCAAATTAACTGGAGATATCAAAACAAACTCGAATTTCATTCAAGAACACTTAGTTGACTTTTAAAACCAAAACTTTGACTCCAAAATTAGAGATTAATAGAAAGAATTGAGGATTGAAAACTTACAGATAGTTTAGATAGATGATTCCTAACAAGACTGTATTATTACATTTTGAAAATTCATTCTAAATCAAAATATGATGAAAAAGATAAATGTATAGAGTGTGGAGCTTATTTTCTGGGTTTTTCAGTTTTATTCAATCACTGAATGCAATAGACAATATATAGCAAAGGATTTCTGTTTTGAATTGTGATTGAAGCAGACTCATAACAAACTCTGATAGATACAAAAATCATATACAGTAGGGATGTGGATGTGAAACTGAATGGTACTAGTTCTTGATTCTTTTTTTATAATTAAATTAATATTAATAATTGATAATATATTAATAATAATTATTATTATATAAGTACTAATGATACAAAATTCATAAAAATGATAATAATAATACTATTAGTGTTAATAATAATAAATTGTATTAGTTTCTAATAATTTGTACGTTGTCACCCGTCTTACGACCCGGTTCCGGTTTCTCGAACGCATTTTCGTATGCTTAGAAAACTGATACCTTTTCATTTCGCGAATTGTACCTTTATTAATAATTAGACTTAAATTAATGGAAAACTAACCCACTCAAAGTGTAACTTAATCTTTTGAGTGTTTTGGTCATTTACTTCTATAAATCATAGTCTCGTTATTTATCAAAGCATATTTAATAATATTAAATCAAAACATTTTATGACTAATTTGATATTATTATTCATCACTTTGTAAAATAAAAATATATTTTCATTTAAAATATAAACTTGTACATACCGTATATAATGGAAATATTAATGTAATAATATAATATTTAGTTTTTCAAAACTAATAATAGTTCAAAAGTTTATTTTAAATTTGTTTAGAAAATCTTATAACACGTAACGTTTATACTTTAAACTTAATTTGATATAATTCATTTATGCGCCAACGTTTAGTTTAATTTCCTTAAACTTTCTAAATAATATATCTTAATATCGATCAAATCAAATAACAAGTGTTGCTATCGTTTACATAAATAATTTGTAATCAGATATGTATTTAATATACATAAACATGTTTTAAATACACATTGCAAGTTATTTAAATATATCTTAACAATTAATATTCAACTTACGTTATTTAACAAAGACATTTTAATAACCAAGTTATATTACATTGGAAAACGTTTTCGCACGTTTGTAAATAGATCAATCAAGTAATATGAAATTCAATTCTCCACTAACATTTGTCTGACACTAGATAAGTGATACTTTGTTTTCATTTGAAAATCACTTTATCATTTATTCCGAATACCGTTAAAAACAAACGATTTCTCAAATCAACGTGGACCTCATAACAGAGACTCGTAATCATAATTCAATGTATCTGATAATTCAATCATATGATATTATCTTTTAATTTCGTCAATAACTATATTAACTTATATTGAAACAAAATACGTTCATGTAAAGTATTATATGTCTAATACTTTGTTAACATTTTCAACTAATAAGTATATATTATATATACATATCAATATACACATAAATGTTCGTGAATCGTTGAGCATAGTCAAAGGGTAATTGATTACATGAATATAGATTTCAAAACTTTCGAGACTCAACATTACAGATTTTGCTTATCGTGTCGGAAACATATAAAGATTAAAGTTTAAATTTGATCAAAAATTTCTGGGTCATCACAGTACCTACCCGTTAAAGAAATTTCGTCCCAAAATTTGATCGAGGTCGTCATGCTAACTATAAAAATGTCTTCATGACGAATATGAGTCGATGAATAGAGTTATATCATCATTGAGTAATATAGATAAAACAATTTGATTACGTGAAGAGTATAAGGGAAGCTATCGCAGGAGAGTGAAATGAGTAACTGTATATTCATTTTAACCGATGACGTAGTTATGATTTGTTTCCGGATTTCATGGAATTTAAAGAAAATCTTTGCGATAAGATTTGATTCTTCGGCGATTAAGGAAATTTGGATCTTCTTTGATTAAATGCAATAATTTGTTGCGATCGCTCTGTCGGATATTTTACTATAAATCCATCCCCTTTGTTTCCTTATTTTCACAACTCACAACTTTTATTCTTTCTCCTCAATTCATACTTTAAAACATTCGTCAATATGCTCCATCCCGTTTTGATTCTTGATATACTCTTAACTTTCATATCTATCATTCTTCTTTTCCATCTACCGCCGGAAGAATCTATTCACTTATAATATACTCTGGGTTTTATAGTGTTCTTAGTTCTCCCGTGTTTTTATATTGCTATATGCATCGATATATACGGTTTATAAATTCTGGGTAGTTGTTGGGTTTTATATCTTTTCTTATATTTCGATGTCCCTACTTCTGTCTCCCCTAATCATTGTCATCCATTGTTAATGCTCTCTCCTATTTGCTGCGATTTATACCCCAATTTCTATTTCAGAGTTTTGTCCTTTCGTTTCTTCTTCTTGTGATTAAGCACCGCTTGTAATGGTCCAGAATTTGCAGATATGAATTTCGGAATGAACATTGTTAATGTTCTAAGAAGAAAATCGTAATGGTACGATCTTAATTTGATATATTACCAGAATATCCGGAAAGATAGAACTATCAAGAAGATATGTTCTTAATATGTTTAGAGATTGGGTAGAATGTAAGAGTTGTGTAAATGGCACATGATGACGATATGTTCTGTGAATTATCACGTTCCATTAGAAACTCAGCATGAATTACTGTAATATAATCACGTTGATCAAATGTCATTATATTATACTAACTCATGCTTCAGTTCCCAACACTACTTCAAAATCATTTATATTTTCTACTCGAAGGTTTTAGAATTTAGAAACTAAAATAGTTTCTTTTATGATGTAACACAGATAACACGAAGAGATAACCAATTTCGGATAAGAAGAGTTTTGAAAATATCCTCAGAAATATCAAAGATATTTATGATGATATTTTCATAATTTCTAAGATCGAAGGTTGATGAAGAAAGATTTTCCACAAGATTTAATATGAGTATAGAGCAATGTTTTCTCTAAAGATTTCATTGATACAGAATTATCTGGATTCTTTGAATATAGGGTTTGGTCCTTGTATTTGTCCTTGGCCTCCTTCATGGTTAGCTCAATCCGTTTTCCAGTTCCAACTTTTCTGAGCTTTTCCAACATGCTATTCTTTATTATCAAACTTCTGGCTGTTAAGATCGTTTACAGTTTTTACTGCTTCATTCAGCTTTTTCAACATTTCGAGTATTGATTCGTAGACTGGGTGCTTTTCATAATTTCAGAATGGAAGGTCATAATTCTAAGAGATAAAGGTTATATGTATACCTATAACTGTTGTTGTAGAATTGTTGCGGGATTCAAAATACTGATTGCTGATTCCCGATAATTGGTATGACAATACTCGTTACAAGATGCAGACGAATATATGATAAGGTTTTAATGAACAGATATAATGGTTCTTCGAAGGGACTTAAGACAACGTGTAATGAAGTTGCTGGTAAGTTTACTGCTAATGTGGCGGAATATAAAAGGTTCCCTAACAATGATGGCGAAAGGCATATTTATATATCAAGGCTACAATAAGGCTAATCCGAATGAAAGTCGAAGTTGACTTGCTGGAGCTGTGACAAAATTTTCTAATTGGGAAAGAGATTGCAAAGTTATTTTCGGCAATAACAACGTTAAAGGAATTAGCACAGCTACGTGTTAAATGTTTACTCAGTTTTCGAGAGTTTTCAGGTGCATAACTATACGCATCAATCTTTTCTTCCGTAGACGAAGTGCGGTTGGTTCATCCTCTCAATTGAGGTGTTTTCAATAAATATGAAATGTTTGAACGCAGATTGGAATCGTCAAGATACAAATGAGGTTTAAGATGAAATCAAGTGGCAACTTGAAGAATTGTTTAGTTTCATAGGTTATAATCAATATTTTAATTCATTATAATTGTCCAATGTTTTTAGTCCACAGTCGATAGTCCACAGTTAACAATCCACTGATTCATATATAGTTTAATATATAATATTCGAATTAATTAATATGTATCATGACCCGTATACGTCTCAGACTCGATCACAACTCAAACTATATATATTATTATAGAATCAACCTCGACCCTGTATAGCTAACTCCCGCATTACTGCATATAGAGTGTCTATGGTTACTCCAAATAATATATATAGATGCGTCGATATGATATGTCAAAACCTTGTATACGTGTCCCGATATTTAAAGTGCGTAAAATAAATAACAGAAATTAAATGACGATAAATAAAGTGCGTAAAGTAAATAACAGAAATTAAATGACGATAAATAAAGTGCGTAAAGTAAATAACAGAAATTAAATGACGATAAATAAAATTGCGATAATGTAAATTGCGATAATTAAATTGCGATAAATAAAGTGTAATCAGTTAGCTGGGAACAATTAGTTAGGAACAGTTAGCGTGGATTCTTAACAAAATTTCTCATAGTTAATTTGTTTGTTTCTAACAAATTTTATTTTGTCCAATGTTTTCTTCATTATGCCACTTGTTGGATTATGATAAATCAAAATCCAAATATGAAATTGGATGAATGTGGTTATTCTGTGGTGAACGGATTTGTATATCGGTGGACATAAGTAGGATAGTAAATGACTGTTGAATTAGATTCAAAGAATGTACAGTGTAACTTATTAATGTGAAATCTAAATATTCCTCGGGTATTACCTACCCGTTAAAATATTTTCACCATTAACAGTTTGTACATAAGAATTTTTTTTTTTTTAATTACAATCTTTATGAAAATATATATACATATATATCTTCTTCAGATGTAATCATGGATTTAATGAGTCAATATGATATTAAACTCATTTGATTTACCGTTGGAACAAGAATATATAATCTCTAAAACATTAGAGATTACATAATCATAATGTCGAACGAAGATAAATGATGTAGAACGATAAGTAGAACGATAATTATACTTAAGGTATAGAATGAGATGTCGAGGCATGGGTTGTTGATGGCACTGGTGTTGTTATTGATGGTACTGTTGGTGCTGGTGATGTTGTTGAAGCTGGTAATTTTTGCACCATATTCTCCAGATTGATTACTCGAGCGCGAAGTTCATTGACTTCTTCTATTATTCCGGGATGATTGTCGGTCGGTACGAGTGGATGAATAAGGTTTAGAATTTTAGATAGAATACAATCGTGGTGAGATATTTGGGAAATGGGGGTGAAAATTGTGTTTCAGACTGGTTCGCCGGTAAGTGCTTCAGGTTCATTGCCAAGAGGTAAATTCGGTTGGTGGGTGGAAAGGATCGCCTTCCTCTCGTCTCCATCGGTTAAGTCGAATACGAACCCATCAGATGAATTGGGGATGATTGATTGGTTGATTCATTCTGGTGACGTTGCCTCTAGAGCTTAGGTGAACATCCGTGTCGGAATAGTTGTCGGAATAACTATCGGATTAGCTATCGAAGTCTGAGGGACTCGAACTGGTTGAGGGATTCATCTCGTATGATCAGATAAAGTATTTTCGATAAGAAATAGATTATAGGATGTAGATTAGTACCCTGCAATACATAATTCACATATGCGTATACAATACTAAAATCCCATATGTTACGGCGGAATCTACGGAAGTTGTCAGACAAAGTCTACAGTACAAGATATGCTAAGATATGAATTAGCAGATACGCTAAGATACGAATTTTGTCTATACACTATTCATACAATCTTTGCAGTAAGATGTGTCTAGACTAAGAATGATAAGCAGGTAATTTCCTAAGGATGATAAATAGATGATTTTTGACAAAAAATGATAAGCAAAACTTTTGACATGCAGACACGGTCGAAGTCCAGACTCACTATTGCATCCTAACGACTATCAGTTAGACTCACTAATGCAAGACCTGGTTCGCTAAGACCACCTCTCTGATACCAACTCTAACGACCCGTCCTAATCCACAAGGACGAATACATTACATTTGGTTACATTGCGAGGTACTAGACCTCTATATGATACATTTTACAAACATTGCATTCGTTTTTGAAAAGACAATCTTTCATTACATCGAAAGTTGACGGCATGCATACCATTTTATAATATATCTAACTATAATTGACTTAATAATAATCTTGATGAACTCAACGACTCGAATGCAACGTCTTTTGAAATATGTCCTGAATGACTCCAAGTAATGTCTCTAAAATGAGCAAGTGCACAGCGGAAGATTTCTTTCATACCTGAGAATAAACATGCTTTAAAGTGTCAACCAAAAGGTTGGTGAGTTCATTAGTTTAACATAAATAATCCTTTCCTAATTTTAATAGATCACAAGATTTCATACTTCCATTTCTCATAATCATACGTCCCATGCATAGAGACAAAAATATCATTCATATGGATTGAACACCTGGTAACCGACATTCACATTATGTATATAAGAATATCCCCATCATTCCGGGATCCTCCTTCGGACATGATATAAATTTTGAAGTACTAAAGCATCCGGTACTTTGGATGGGGCTTGATGGGCCCGATAGATCTATCTTTAGAGTTCGCGTCAATTAGGGTGTCTGTTCCCTAATTCTTAGATTACCAGACTTAATAAAAAGGGGCATATTCGATTTCGATCATTCAACCATATAATATAGTTTCGATTACTTGTGTCTATTTCGTAAAACATTTATAAAAGCGCATGCATTCTCAGTCCCAAAAATATATATTGCAAAATCATTTAAAAAGGGAGTGATGAAACTCACTATAATGTATTTTGTAGTAAAAATACATATGACGACATTGAACAATGCAGGGTTGGCCTCGGATTCACGAACCTATATCAAGTATTAACACATTATAGTATAAATCAATTAAGTTTATATATTTGTTATGTATTAATTATTCTTATAATATATTATGATACTTATTTGATATTTAATTAATGTTATATCAATAATATTAGTTGAAACATAATTTTTATGTAATATTAGTATATTTTATGTTATAATATATTTACATATATATCTTTTGTTTTACAAAATTAATAATCGTAGAAATACCTGACTAAGGGTAATAATAATAATACTAATAGTATGATACTAGTAATAATAATGATAATAATGATTATCATACTTATATGGTGATAATAATATTTATAATACTAATAATAACAATCATAATAACAATACTATTAAATGATCATAAATTCTTATTTTAGTAATAATAATAGTAATAATTATATTACTACTAATAATAACAATAATAATAATAATATTAATTTTAGAAATGAGAACTACCTTCAAAGAGCTTTTCTAAAAAAAACTGCCCCAAACAGGGCTCGAACTCGAGACCTCTCACCTACTCGCAAACACCCTTAACCATTCTGCCATCCATGTTTTTCTGACTTATAAGGCAACCCAAACATATATATCTAGTATTTCTTTCATCTTAGTTCATCATCTTCTTCACCAAGTTTAAAATCAAACGGGGCCAAAAACTCAACAACAATCGAACGGATTTTCATTTATGACTTGTAAACAACATGAAACAAAAAAAAAATGTGTTTATGATATAAAAAAAATGAGAAAAAAAAACAAAAAATCCTACTGCTTGCTAGTAGTTAGAAATTTTTTTTTTTTTTTTCAATTTTGAGTTCGTTTTGGACAATCTTTACAACATGAAACATGTTTCAAATCATTCCTAAAATCTATCAAAATCATCAATTTAACTTAAAACATCAAAACAAGCTCTAATTTCTCCAAGAACAAAACAGTTGACTTTTGACAATTTAACTTTGACTCGCAAATTCGAATTCGTTATTAAGAATTGGAACTTGAGATTTTGTAGGAAGTTTAAGTAAATGATTCCTAACAACTCTGCATTTTTAGTTTTTGAAATTTGTTTCGAATTTACGTTAGTGTATATTACTGTGAAGAACTCAAGAACTCAAAAATTGATTTTTAGATTAAGAGTGTTATAGGTTATGATTACAACATGAATTGTGTTGCAAATCATTCCTATAATCTTTATGGATCATCAAATTAACTGGAGATATCAAAACAAACTCGAATTTGATTCAAGAACACTTAGTTGACTTTTAAAACCAAAACTTTGACTCCAAAATTAGAGATTAATAGAAAGAATTGAGGATTGAAAACTTACAGATAGTTTAGATAGATGATTCCTAACAAGACTGTATTATTATATTTTGAAAATTCATTCAAAATCAAAATATGATGAAAAAGATAAATGTACAGAGTGTGGAGCTTATTTTCTGGGTTTTTCAGTTTTATTCAATCACTGAATGCAATAGACAATATATAGCAAAGGATTTCTATTTTGAATTGTGATTGAAGCAGACTCATAACAAACTCCGACCGATACAAAAATCATATACAGTAGGGATGTGGATGTGAAGCTGAATGGTACTAGTTCTTGATTCTTTTTTTTTATAATTAAATTAATATTAATAATTGATAATATATTAATAATTATTATTATTATATAAGTACTAATGATACAAAATTCATAAAAATGATAATAATAATACTATTAGTGTTAATAATAATAAATTGTATTAGTTTCTAATAATTTGTACGTTGTCACCCGGCTTACGTCCCGGTTCCGGTTTCTCGAACGCATTTTCGTATGCTTAGAAAACTGATACCTTTTCATTTCGCGAATTGTACCTTTATTAATAATTAGACTTAAATTATTGGAAAACTAACCCACTCAAAGTGTAACTTAATCTTTTGAGTGTTTTGGTCATTTAATTCTATAAATCATAGTCTCGTTATTTATCAAAGCATATTTAATAATATTAAATCAAAACGTTTTATGACTAATTTGATATTATTATTCATCACTTTGTAAAATAAAAATATATTTTCATTTAAAATATAAACTTGTACATACCGTATATAATGGAAATATTAATGTAATAATATAATATTTAGTTTTTCAAAACTAATAATAGTTCAAAAGTTTATTTTAAATTCGTTTAGAAAATCTTATAACACGTAACGTTTATACTTTAAACTTAATTTGATAGAATTCATTTATGCGCCAACGTTTAGTTTAATTTCCTTAAACTTTCTAAATAATATATCTTAATATCGATCAAATCAAATAACAAGTGTTGCTATCGTTTACATAAATAATTTGTAATCAGATATGTATTTAATATACATAAACACGTTTTAAATACACGTTGCAAGTTATTTAAATATATCTTAACAATTAATATTCAACTTACGTTATTTAACAAAGACATTTTAATAACCAAGTTATATTACATTGGAAAACGTTTTCGCACGTTTGTAAATAGATCAATCAACTAATATGAAATTCAATTCTCCACTAACATTTGTCTGACACTAGATAAGTGATACTTTGTTTTCATTTGAAAATCACTTTATCATTTATTAAGAATACCGTTAAAAACAAACGATTTCTCAAATCAACGTGGACCTCATAATAGAGACTCGTAATCATAATTCAATGTATCTGATAATTCAATCATATGATATTATCTTTTAATTTCGTCAATAACTATATTAACTTATGTTGAAACAAAATACGTTCATGTAAAGTATTATATGTCTAATACTTTGTTAACGTTTTCAACTAATAAGTATATATTATATATACATATCAATATACACATAAATGTTTGTGAATCGTTGAGCATAGTCAAAGGGTAATTGATTACATGAATATAGATTTCAAAACTTTCGAGACTCAACATTACACATTTTGCTTATCGTGTCGGAAACATATAAAGATTAAAGTTTAAATTTGATCGGAAATTTCCGGGTCATCACAGCAGAAACCATAGAAAACCGTAAATGGCCTTAATCATCGAAAGTTTGATGATAAAGTATAGTATGTTGGAAAAGCTCAGAAAAGTTGAAACTGGAAAACGAATTGAGTTAACCACGAAGGAGACCAAGGACAAATACAAGGACCATACCCTATATTCAAAGAATTCAGATAATTATGGATCTGTTGAAAATCTTTAGAGAATATCTTGCTCCGAAGTCATGTTAAAATTTTGCGAAAAATCTTTCTCCATCAACCATCGAACTTAGAAATTCCAAAATATCATCATCAGTATCTTCGATATTTCTGAGGATATTTTCATAAATATTCTCGTCCGAAATTATATACCTCTCCGTGCTTCCTGTGTATCATTATATTGGAAACATTCAAGAGAAAATTTAGTACCGAAAATCAGATTATGCGAAACTATGAAGAAAGCCGTGGATAAATCACAAAGAATAAGTTTGAATTCAAAGAATCCAAATAATTCAATGCCTGCTGAAGTCTTTAGCGAATATCTTGCTCCTTACTCTAAACCCTTGAGGACAATAGTTTTCGTCATCCTCTGATCTTAAATATTCAAAGATATTATTGTATCTTTCATTTTAAATATCCTCGATATTTCTGAATATATTTTCATAACTAATCTTATCTGAAATCATTTATCTCTTTGAACTATCAGTGTTACATCATATGAGAAACTATTAGTTTCTATATTCTGTGAACTTTCGAACTTAAAATATGAATGTTATTGAAGTAATGTTGGGAATTGATGCATGAGTTAGTATAATATAATGACACTTGATCAACGTGATTATATTACAGTAAGTCATGCTGAGTTTCTAATGGGATGTGATGATTCACAGATCATAACGTCATCATGTGCCATGTTACATAACTCTGTCATTCTGCTTAACTTTTGAACATATCAAGAAAGTATATTCTTGATAGTTCCATTCTCAGTGAATCTAGTAATTTGACAAGTTAAATCGTGCTATTACGTTCTCTCTTGCTTAGAACATTACGTTAATTCGAAACTCCATACCTACAAATTCTGAACCATTACTTGCGAAAAGAAAACAAAAGCATGAAGCTCTGAAATAGAAAATGGGTATAAATCGCAGCAAATAAGAGAGAGCAATAACCGTGAATGACAATGATTATATAAGACGGGAGCAGGGACTCCGAAATATAAAGGAGAATTTAAAGGCTGATAACAACATATAAATTACAAACCGTGTATATCAATGTTTATCGCAACATAAAGACACGGGAGAATTAAAAACACTATAACCCCAATGGTGATGTAGAAGAAAACAGATTCCTCCGATGAAAGTTGGAAAAGGAGAATGATTGTTGTGATAGTAAGGATAAGGACAAGGATTAGAACTGGATTAAGCATTTTCACAATTTTTTGGAGGTATGAACTAAGAAAGAAAGTATAGGAATGGTAAGAATAACGGAACGGAAGAGTTTGATTTATAATAGAAATATCAGACGGAGTAATCGAGGCAGATCACCGTATTTAATTATAAAGATCTTAATTTCCTTACTCGCCGAAGAATCAATCTTTTTATATTTCGAAGATTTTCTTTAAATCCCTTGAATTCCGGAATTCAACCCTAACTCTGCCAAAAGTTAAGACGAATCTTTACTTTTCCTATTTTAATCTTTTGTGATAGCTTCACTCGTACGCTTCGAATAATCGAATTATTTTATCCAGGTTACCCCCTGTGATAAAATTCTATTTATCAACTCATATTTGCCATGAAAACATTTTATTGTTAGCCATGACAACCTCACTCAAATTTCGAGACGAAATTTCTTTAACGGGTAGGTACTGTAGTGACCCGAGAAATTCCCGACCAAATTTAAACTTGAATCTTTATATAAATTTGACACGATAAGCAAAGCATGTAATGTTGAATCTCTAAGTTCTTGAACTGTTTACATGAAACTGTTTGACCTTTGACTACTCCTGACGATTCACGAATCTTTAATAGTATCTAGGAATATAAAAATAAATAAGTATATATATAAATAATTATATTAGTATTAATGAACTATTAAGTAATTTAGTTATTTTGAAAGATAACATTAAATAACTAATGATGGTTATTTGGAATATAGATAGTATATTGTATATAAATGGTTCAAACATATTTTGCTAACGTTATCAAAATATGATGGTTATTTGAATCTTTATATAAATTTTACACGATAAGCAAAGCCTGTAATGTTGAATCTCTAAGTTCTTGAACTGTTTACATGAAACTGTTTGACCTTTGACTACTCCTGACGATTCACGAATCTTTAATAGTATCTAGGAATGTAAAAATAAATAAGTATATATATAAATAATTATATTAGTATTAATGAACTATTAAGTAATTTAGTTATTTTGAAAGATAACATTAAATAACTAATGATGGTTATTTGGAATATAGATAGTATATTGTATATAAATGGTTCAAACATATTTTGCTAACGTTATCAAAATATTAAATGTATAATGTTATACTTTGTAGTTAATTGTTTAATATAAATATAATTAATCATCTACTTTACATTTAAAACATAATTATATATAATAGTTCAAACATAAATATGATTTCTATACATAACAATTACTATAATGTATATTGTTAAAATGTATAAATATTAAATATAAATAAGGTATACTATATAGATATCAAATATTACATAATTACTAAAATATAATATTAATGTATATAGTTACAAGTTATAGTTATTAGACTAAAAATTGTTATTATTATTAGTTTCATTATTATTGTTAATATTAATATTATGTATTTATGTTTGTACTATCAATATTAGCAAGTTCCTTTAAATAATTATTAAGCGGTTATGGATATAATTAGATATACATAAATACAAATACAAATATATTATACTCTTAAATACAGTTATATATTTTATAAATACATATAAAAGATATTTAGATATATAATACTGACATATACATATATAAAAACATATAAATTTGTATTATGTTTCCATCACAATCCTACTGATTTAAATATTCGTTTTCTGTCCTTAAAGTTGTAACAACCCCGATTGAATTATCAGATAACATCAAATTTAATTATCAATCAAATTTTTTATTTATTTATTTGTTCCTGAGTAAAAATTTCTGGTCGAACAGTTATTATTATTTAACAAATGATTTATTTACTGATATTGATCAAAACCCTCAGATATTCCATCATCAATATCAGATATAATATATAAATAATGATATAAACCGCGTGATTTTTTTTTATTTCATTATCATCTCTCTTTTTCCTTCTTTTCTCTCTGCCTGTCAACCTGCAGTTGACACCATCCCTTTTACAAATCAAACATGAGCAAATTCTGTTGGCTACTTCAAATGTTAGATTAATACAATCATCTTTTATAAATCATTGCTAACTATACAGTAAAGGAAATCAAAAACCCAGTTGGATATTTCTCTCGCCATACACAATTATGCCATATCTCGAAATCAATTCATATTTCAAAAACTAATAATGCAGAGTTCTTAGGAATCACCCATTTAAACTTTCTGTAAGTTTTCATTCATTAATTCCTTAAATTATGTATCAATTTCGAAGTCAAAGTTAATTACAAAAAAGTCAACTTTATGTTCATCATCAAATTTGTTTCGGTTTTAATGTTTTTGTTGAAATTAACGATCCAAAACGTTTCTATATACGAATGAAAACATGTTTCATTTTATATGTATAATCAAAAACAACCTTAAAATCAAAAAAGTGATTTTTTTCTTAAAAGACAGCAGCGTCGAGTAATAACTGTCATTTTTTTTTTTCGTTTTCCAAATTAACTCAAATAAAAGACTCTGTTGTATACTAAAATGAATTAATAAACTGATTGTTGTTGGGATTGATCCTTGGTTGAATTCATACAAGTTGGAGGAAGAAGATTAACAAGAGAAACCTACGGTTTAAATAGTTTCAGTTTAAGATATAGATCAGAAAAGCATGGTAGAGCAGCTGGTTAAGTGTGATGTCGGGTTTTAAAAAGGTCCTGGGTTCGAATCCCAGTTGAGGCAACCTATTTTTTTAGGCTTAATTTCTAAAAGGTAGTTCACTTTATATTTAGTTTTATTATTATTATTATTATCATTTTCAATGTTATTATTATTATTATTATTATTATTATTATTACTAGTAATATTATTAAATACTATAGATAATATTATTATCATGATCAATATTATTATTAATAATTATTGTTATTATTACGAATAACTACGATCATTATCATTATTAGTATTATCAATAAATATTGTTATTATAAACATTATTATTAATTTATTAAGATTACTATTAATATAAGTATTACTAATGTAACTATGATTAGGATTGTGGATCAAAAGGTTAATGAAAGTATACGACATAATTATAATTATAGTTCTATGTATGAAAATATATATCTATATGAAAAGTACTAAGAAGAAATTAAAAATATGAATAATGATATGATAAGATTCATAATTATGACAATAATTAATATAAATAATCTATGGATATATATATATATATATATATATATATATATATATATATATATATATATATATATATATATATATATATATATATATATATATATATATATATATATATCAAGCGAATAGGTTTAATTAATGGATGTAATGCATGTATAATCGAATTAGGATTAAACAGCAAGATTTTGGTTATTAAATATATATAAGAAAGTATTATTATTAAGGTTACTATCATTAGCAGTAAAATTATTATTATAGTTATTATTATTACCAGTATTATTATTAACATCATTATTACTAAAAGTGCTATTATTTTTAAATATAGCATTTTTACTAAAATTTGTATTATCATTAAAAATTAACAATTTTCTGTAAAATTATCTTTTTTATTGAAATTATCATTTTTATTATTATTATCACTATTATTAACATTATTACTAACATGACCATGATTACTATCATTACTAAGTAACTATTATTATTATTATTATTATTATTATGGAAATACAACTCATTATTTATTATTAATATAATTTTATCAAATAAATATTAGGTACATAACAACATATTTATTATACGCAACATAACTACATTAATATGATTATAATAAATATTAATTATTCATCTAAGGTATATATATATAAGATTAACTATACTTAATTAATAAATAAGACCTATAAATTATTAAATATAACAATATATGTATATGTATATAAATATATTCGATTAAGATAATATGTTTTAATAAGATATACAAATGATATAGGTTCGTGAATCCAAGGCCAACCCTACAATTGTTCAACGTCGTAATATGTATTTTTACTACAAAATACATTAGGTGAGTTTCATTTGCCCTTTTTACTCTTTAAGTTTTTTGGGCTGAGAATATATGCAAATGCTTTATTAACTGTTTTAAAATATTTATATGCGTGAGTTCATTTGCCTTTTTACCCTTTATATTTTTGGGCTGAGAATACATGCGCAACTTTTATAACTATTTTATGGAATAGACACAAGTAATCGAAATTACATTATATGGTTGAATTATCGAAATCGAATATGCCCCTTTTTATTAAGTCTGGTAATCTAAGAATTAGGGAACAGACACCCTAATTCACGCGAACTCTAAAGATAGATCTATCGGGCCCAACAAGCCCCATCCAAAGTACCGGATGCTTTAGTACTTCGAAATTTATATCATGTCCGAAGGAGGATCCCGGAATGATGGGGATATTCTTATATGCATATTGTGAATGTCGGTTACCAGGTGTTCAATCCATATGAATGATTATTTTTGTCTCTATGCATGGGACGTATATTTATGAGAAATGAAAATCTTGTGGTCTATTAAAATGATGGAAATGATTATTTATGTTAAATTAATGAACTCACCAACCTTTTGGTTGACACTTTAAAGCATGTTTATTCTCAGGTATGAAAGAAGCCTTCCGCTGTGCATTTTGCTCATTTTAAGGACAATACTTGGAGTCGATCATCGCTCTGGAATCAAAGGTTGATGACTTCGTCCAGGTGGATTAGGACGGGTCTTCACAGTTGGTATCAGAGCGGTGGTCGTAGCGAACCAGGTCTTGCATTAGTGTGTCTAACTAGGAGTTGTTAGGATGCATTAGTGAGTCTGGACTTCGACTTAATAGTTGTTAGGTTACTTTAAGGAGTCTGGACTTGAACCTGGTCTGCATGTCAAAAGTTTTGCTTATCATTTCGTGTTGAAAACTACCTGCTTGTCATTCTTAGAGAATCACTTGCTTATCATTCTTAGTCTAGACACGTTTTACTGCATCGACTGCATGAATAGTGTATAGACAAAATTCATATCTTAGCGTATCTGTTATTGTAACTTTGTCTGACATATTCCGTAGATTCCTCCGTAACTTATGGGATTTTAGTATTATATATTCATATGTAAACTATGTATTGCAGGGTACTAATCTATATCCTATAATCTTTTTCTTATCGAAAATCCTTCATCTGATCGTACGAGATGAATCCTGCAACCAGTTCGAGTCCCTCAGATTCCGATAGCTATTCTGATAGTTATTCTAACAGCTATTCCAACATAGATGTTCACCTAAGCTCCGAAAACAGCGTCATCGGCATGAATCAACCAATCAGCTAATATCAATTCATCTGATGGGTTCGTAGCCAACTTAAATAATGGAAACGCGCAGAAGGCAATCCCTTCCACCAACCGAATTCACCTCTTGACAATGAACCTGAAGCGTTTACCGGCGAACCTGTTCGAGACACCATTTTCAGTCTCATTTCCAGGGTAACTCGACAAGATTATATTCTATCCACAATTCTGAACTTTATTCATCCGCTCGTTCCGACCGACAATCATCCTGGAGTAATAACTCAACGAACTTCGCGCTCGAATAATCAATTCAGAGAATATGGTGCAAAATGTACCAGCTTCAGCAACATCACCGGCACCAACAGTACAATCAATAACAGCACCAGTACCATCAACAATCCATGCTTCAATATCATCATCTGTACTTTGAGTATGATCTTCGTTCTACGTATCGTTCTACCTCATTTATCTTCGTTCGACATGGCGAATATGGAATCTCTAAAGTTTTAGAGATTATTTATTCTAGTTCCAACCGAAAAGCAAATGAGTTTAATATCATATTAACTCATTAAATCCATGAATGCATCTGAAGAAAATATATATGTATATATGTTTTCATAAACATTGTAATTGTAATTAAAAATTCTCTTGTACAAACTGTTAATGGTGAAAATATTTTAACGGATAGGTAATACCCGAGGACTATTTAAATTTCACATTAATAAGTTACATTGTACGTTCTTCGAATCTGTTTCAACAGTCATATATTATCCTACTTACATCCATCGATATACAAATCTGTTCACCACAGAATAACCATATTCGTCCAATTACATATTTGGATTTTGACCTATCAGAATCCAACAAGTGGCATAATGAAGAAAACATTTGATTAAATAAAATTTGTTAGAAACAGACTAATTAACTATTAAATTTTTTTTTTGCTAAGAATCCACGCTAACAAAATTCTAGCTAACTGTTCCTAGCTAACTGTTAATTCCATATTACAATTTAATTATCGCAGTTTATTTATCGCATTTTATTTATCGCAATTTACATTCTCGCAATTTTATTTATCGTCATTAAATTTCTGTTATTTACTTTATGCACTATATTTATCGTTATTTAATTTTCTGTTATTTATTTTACGCACTTTAAATATCGGAACATGTATACAAGGTTTTGACATATCATATCGACGCATCTATATATATTATTTGGAATCACCATAGACACTCTATATGCAGTAATGATCGAGTTCTCTATACAGGGTTGAGGTTGATTCTACAATAATATATATAGTTTGAGTTGTGATCGAGTCTGAGACGAATACGGGTCACGACACGTATTAATTAATTCGAATATTATATATTAAACTATATATATGAATTATTGGACTGTCAACTGTGGACTATCGACTGAGGACTAATAACATTAAACAAATAAAATGAATTAAAATATTGATTATAATATATGAAACTAAACAATTCTTCAAGTTCGCCACTTGATTTCATCTTAAACCTCATTTGTATCTTGACGATTACAATCTGCGTTCAAACCTTTCATGATTCTTGAAAACACCTCAATCGATAGGATGAATCAACCGCACTTTATCTACGGAAGGAAAGATTTATGCATATAGTTATGCACCTGAGAAACTCTCGGCAACTGAGTAAAAGTTTAACACGTAGCCGCGTTAGATCCTTTGGCATTTATTAGCAAAAATAATTTTGCGATCCCTTTTCAAAGTAGCCAATTTTGTCACAGCTCCAGCAAGTCAACTTCGACTTTTCATTCGAAGTAGCCTTACTATAATCTTGATATATATACGATTACCCTTTTTATACCGGAGAATTCTTTTATATTCCACCATATTATCAGTAGATGTACCAGCAACCTCGTTGCTTCTTGGCTTAAATCTCTCTGACAAATCATTATATTTATTCATTGAAACCCTATCATATACTCATCCGCATCTTGTAACGAGAACTGTCATACCAATTACCTGGAATCAGCAATCAGTACTTTGAAAACTCACAGCATATCTACATTAACAGTTATATGTATAACATTTATCTTTTAGAATTATGATCTTTCATTCTGAAATTCTGAAAAGCACTCAGTCACAAATCAATACTCTGAATGTTGAAAAAGCTGAATGAAGCAGCAGAAACCATAGAAAACTGTAAACGACCTTAATCATCGAAAGTTTGATGATAAAGTATAGTATGTTGGAAAAGCTCAGAAAAGTTGAAACTGGAAAACGGATTGAGTTAACCACGAAGGAGACCAAGGACAAATACAAGGACCATACCCTATATTCAAAGAATTCAGATAATTATTAATCCGTTGAAAATCTTTAGAGAATATCTTGCTCCGAAGTCATGTTAAAATTTTGCAAAAAATCTTTCTCCATCAACCATCGAACTTAGAAATTCCAAAATATCATCATCTGTATCTTCGATATTTCTGAGGATATTTTCATAAATATTCTCGTCCAAAATTATATACCTCTCCGTGCTTCCTGTGTATCATTATATTGGAAACATTCAAGAGAAAATTTAGTACCAAAAAGCAGATTATGCGAAACTATGAAGAAAGCCGTGGATAAATCACAAAGAATAAGTTTGACTTCAAAGAATCCAAATAATTTAATGCCTGCTGAAGTCTTTAGTGAATATCTTGCTCCTTAATCTAAACCCTTGCGGACAATAGTTTTCGTCATCCTCTGATCTTAAATATTCAAAGATATTATTGTATCTTTCATTTTAAATATCCTCGATATTTCTGAATATATTTTCATAACTAATCTTATCTGAAATCATTTATCTCTTTGAACTATCAGTGTTACATCATATGAGAAACTATTAGTTTCTATATTCTGTGAACTTTCGAACTTAAAATATGAATGTTGTTGAAGTAATGTTGGGAATTGATGCATGAGTTAGTATAATATAATGACACTTGATCAACGTGATTATATTACAGTAAGTCATGCTGAGTTTCTAATGGGATGTGATGATTCACAGATCATAACGTCATCATGTGCCATGTTACATAACTCTGTCATTCTGCTTAACTTTTGAACATATCAAGAAAGTATATTCTTGATAGTTCCATTCTCAGTGAATCTAGTAATTTGACAAGTCAAATCGTGCTATTACGTTCTCTCTTGCTTAGAACATTACGTTAATTCGAAACTCCATACCTACAAATTCTGAACCATTACTTGCGAAAAGAAAACAAAAGCATGAAGCTCTGAAATAGAAAATGGGTATAAATCGCAGCAAATAAGAGAGAGCAATAACCGTGAATGACAATGATTATATAAGACGGGAGCAGGGACTTCGAAATATAAAGGAGAATTTAAAGGCTGATAACAACATATAAATTACAAACCGTGTATATCAATGTTTATCGCAACATAAAGACACGGGAGAATTAAAAACACTATAACCCCAATGGCGAAGTAGAAGAAAACAGATTTCTCAGATGAAAGTTGGAAAAGGAGAATGGTTGTTGTGATAGTAAGGATAAGGACAAGGATTAGAACTGGATTAAGCATTTTCACAATCTTTTGGAGGTATGAACTAAGAAAGAAAGTATAGGAATGGTAAGAATAACGGAACGGAAGAGTTTAATTTATAATAGAAATATCAGACGGAGTAATCGAGGCAGATCACCGTATTTAATTATAAAGATCTTAATTTCCTTACTCGCCGAAGAATCAATCTTTTTATATTTCGAAGATTTTCTTTAAATCCCTTGAATTCCGGAATTCAACCCTAACTCTGCCAAAAGTTAAGACGTCTTTACTTTTCCTATTTTAATCTTTTGTGATAGCTTCACTCGTACGCTTCGAATAATCGAATTATTTTATCCAGGTTACCCCCTGTGATAAAATTCTATTTATCAACTCATATTTGCCATGAAAACATTTTTATTGTTAGCCATGACAACCTCACTCAAATTTCGGGATGAAATTTCTTTAACGGGTAGGTACTGTAGTGTGAAGACCCGTCCTAAACCATTCGGACGAAGTCCATATCGATTATAAACGATTCACAATAGTTGGTTACATCGCGAGGTACTTGACCTCTATATGATACATTTTACAAACATTGCATTCGTTTTTAAAAGACAAACTTTCATTTACATCGAAAGTTGACGACATGCATACCATTTCATAATACGTCTAACTATATTTGACTTAATAATAATCTTGATGAACTCGACGACTCGAATGCAACGTCTTTTGAAATATGTCATGAATGACTCCAATAATATCTCTAATATGAGCAAATGCACAGCGGAAGATTTCTTTCGTACCTGAGAATAAACATGCTTTAAAGTGTCAACCAAAAGGTTGGTGAGTTCATTAGTTTAACATAAATAATCATTTCATAATTTTAATAGACCACAAGATTTCATATTTCCATTTCTCATAAACATACGTCCCATGCATAGAGATAAAAATATCATTCATATGGATTGAACACCTGGTAACCGACATTAACAATATGCATATAAGAATATCCCCATCATTCCGGGATCCTCCTTCGGACATGATATAAATTTCAAAGTACTAAAGCATCCGGTACTTTGGATGGGGTTTGTTAGGCCCAATAGATCTATCTTTAGAGTTCGCGTCAATTAGGGTGTCTGTTCCCTAATTCTTAGATTACCAGACTTAATAAAAAGGGGCATATTCGATTTCGATCATTCAACCATATAATGTAGTTTCGATTACTTGTGTCTATTTCGTAAAACATTTATAAAAGCAGCGCATGTATTCTCAGTCCCAAAAATATATATTGCAAAAGCATTTAAAAAGGGAGCAAATGAAACTCACGCATGTAAATATTATAAAACAGTTAATAAAGTATTTGCATGTATTCTCAGCCCAAAAACGTAAAGAGTAAAAGGGATCAAATGAAACTCACCTATTGTATTTTGTAGTAAAAATACATATAACGACAATGATCAAGTGTAGGGTTGGCATTCACGAACCTATATTCAATATGTATATTAATATATGTAATGGAAATCTCATAATCCCATTTATTAATTATATAATATTTATGGGTTTGTAGTTATATAAATTTCATACTAAGTTTTATTTTATACATATACTTTGTTTATATGTATTATAACTTAAATTATATGTTATATATCTACTTTGTATATATATATATATATATATACATTGAAAATAATTAATATTTATTCATTTAGTTATATTAATATATCTATTTATATCATTACATGTTTTAGTGTTATATATATAAAAATATAGTTTGTTATATTTATTATTGTTCATAATAATAATACTAACCTAAATGAAATTTTAATAAATATAATAACTTTATATAACAATGGTAATTTTTACAAGGAGATAGTTTTAATAAAAATAGTAGTAATAATCATATTAATAAATATAATGATAATATTAATAATAATACTTATGTTAATAATAATAATAATAATAATAATAATAATAATAATAATAATAATAATAATAATAATAATAATAATAATAATAATTAATAAAAATAAAAATAAGTTACAACCTTTGAAGGGAAGCTCAATAAAAAGAACGCCTCGGCCGAGACTCGAACCCACGACCTCTCAAATACCCAACACCCCTTATAACCATTCAATCTAGCCTGCTTTTCTGATTATCTATACAATCCAATTTATTTAAACCCATTTCTTGGCCCAACATAAACTCCAAAAATTCATTTAAAACAAGGATGGCCCAACTGTCTAGATTTGATCTCGGCCCAAACATTTAAAAGGAATTACGGCCCAACAGAATTACATGGATACGGCAGCCCAACAAAACAGTCCAACATTAAATTATTTTGAAGCCCACTAAACATCCCAATCTTAATGAGCCCAAGAACTAATCTAAAAATCACGCTCCAACCTCTTGGCATTTTAAGGCCTATCGTCTTTGCTTCATCATAGTCCAATAAAAAAAATCTAAGATTACGGCAATAGCATGACCCGAATCCAATAGCATGTTCAAAGAATGAAAGGCAAAGAACTAAAGGTGCACTTACGTGGGAGTTGGTCAGCAACAAAAAAAAAATATAATAATCCAACTATAAAGTGGTACCCATTTGCTTCTAATCCCCACAAGCATACCGACAATTTGTAGTGGGTTAACTCTTAGTCATTTTCATTTGTGTTTAATCACCATTTATATTAAATTTCATTGTCATCCTCATTATCACATATTGCTACAGTAGCACAGAAGCATAAATAAGGCGTACAACATTTTTTTTTGAAGGCTTTGTGGTGGTTGTAAACAACAATAGATAGCAGTAGTCGTAATAGGATAATTGATGGTGGTGTTCGGTTTATAGAACACAGAATAGCAGCGGATAATAACATAAATGGTGTGGTTTTGGTGGTTGAAAATAGTAGTAAAAGGAAACAGTTAATTGGCAGTGATATTGCAAGGTTGAAGGTAGTAACCGATGGTGGTGAAAGATTAGTTTTGGTTGATGATTGTCATATACAATGTATATGTATGTCGAGTTTGTATATATATATAAATATAGAGAAAAAGGGTGGTGATCGAGGGTTGTTGAGAGTGGTTTTGTTCATCGAAAGATAAATAGAAAAACAAAAGTAGAAACTGCAGGTTGTAGATATTCTCGATGGTGGTTTGGGTGATCGAAAGTGATTGCAATGAAGTGGGTTTGAGTTGGTTTTCAATAGTTCGATTTGCAACAGGAAACAAGAACAAAAGTATAGTAGCTGTAGCATCAACAAGTGTTATTGTTTCGATTGGCAGGTGGTTTGTGATAATAGAAGTAGAAACTTCATGGCAGCCGTTTTGTGATGATTGCTTGAGTTGTTTGTTTTGGTGGTGTGAAATGGTGATAAAAGGTGGTTTGATTATGGATTATGGTGGTGGTTGACGATTGTATTGTGATTCGATGGGTAACCATAGTTAGCTCTTGATGGTGGTGGTCGATCATAGTTAGTAGAGAAGAGATTATAGGTGATGGTTGTTTTGATGGCGGCTCATGTTTAGGGTGTCGGTTCTTGGAGGTGATGATAGAAAGTGTTGCGAAGATGGTTATTAGTTTGTGCCTTCTCTGCACTCTAACTATCTATCTATCTAAAATCTATAAATGTAATGTGTACATATAGGACATATGGGTGGTTGTCAAAAGCAAAAGTAGTAGTGATTCTTTTCAAATTAAGCATAGTAATCATATGCAATAATTTTGATGTATCAATCACGGATCGATTTAGAATAGGAATATATAATATATAATATTAATAATAATAATCAAAGAAGAAAGAATTAGAAACGTGTAATTTACTTAGCCGTCATCTATCACGGACTAAATCTTGTATTCCGTTGTTAATTAGTGGCGGATAAAAGTCTTCAGAAAAATCCCAAATTTTTATAATAAAAATCTTTATTTATTTAAGTCATTATTGTAAAATTAATTGTTTAAAATTATTAAATAAGAATTAACTCAACTGTTCGCGCTTGGTCCTGGGTAAAATATAAAAAGTGTTAAAATTTATTATTTAGCTTCTAAATATATTTTTAATAGACCAATGATTCATATAACTCATTTTCGAATTATCGTTTATTTTAAAATCATATAAATTCGAATTTAAATTGCTTAATATCGATCGACTGACAAACGAGTGCTATTATCGTTTACTAAATAAATTCGAAACCATATAAATATACATTCAATATACGTTACAGATATATATAGATTTAGTTTAATAATAATATCATATATTATTTTATTTCCTCTATTTATTTCTAACAGTTAAATTTTGTTTTATTTCAATTTATATTTTAAATTAAATATATATATATATATATATATATATATATATATATATACATACATATTTAAAATATATATGTATCTATTTACAATTAGTTGTTCGTGAATCGTCGAAGCGGGTCGAGGTTAAATGATAACATGACAACCGTTCAAAAATTTTGAGACTCAACATTACAGGCATTTCTTATCGTGTTGAAATCGTGTAAAGATCAAGTTTAAATTTGGTCGAAAATCTCCGGGTCGTCACATGTAGTGACCCGGGAAATTCCCGACCAAATTTAAACTTGAATCTTTATATAAATTTGACACGATAAGCAAAGCCTGTAATGTTGAATCTCTAAGTTCTTGAACTGTTACATGAAACTGTTTGACCTTTAACTACTCCTGACGATTCACGAATCTTTAATAGTATCTAGGAATGTAAAAATAAATAAGTATATATATAAATAATTATATTAGTATTAATGAACTATTAAGTAATTTAGTTATTTTGAAAGATAACATTAAATAACTAATGATGGTTATTTGGAATATAGATAGTATATTGTATATAAATGGTTCAAACATATTTTGCTAACGTTATCAAAATATGATGGTTATTTGAATCTTTATATAAATTTGACACGATAAGCAAAGCCTGTAATGTTGAATCTCTAAGTTCTTGAACTGTTTACATGAAACTGTTTGACCTTTAACTACTCCTGACGATTCACGAATCTTTAATAGTATCTAGGAATGTAAAAATAAATAAGTATATATATAAATAATTATATTAGTATTAATGAACTATTAAGTAATTTAGTTATTTTGAAAGATAACATTAAATAACTAATGATGGTTATTTGGAATATAGATAGTATATTGTATATAAATGGTTCAAACATATTTTGCTAACGTTATCAAAATATTAAATGTATAATGTTATACTTTGTAGTTAATTGTTCAATATAAATATAATTAATCATCTACTTAACATTTAAAACATAATTATATATAATAGTTCAAACATAAATATGATTTCTATACATAACAGTTACTATAATGTATATTGTTAAAATGTATAAATATTAAATATAAATAAGGTATACTATATAGATATCAAATATTACATAATTACTAAAATATAATATTAATGTATATAGTTACAAGTTATAGTTATTAGACTAAAAATTGTTATTATTATTAGTTTCATTATTATTGTTAATATTAATATTATGTATTTATGTTTGTACTATCAATATTAGTAAGTTCCTTTAAATAATTATTAAGCGGTTATGGATATAATTAGATATACATAAATACAAATACAAATATATTATACTCTTAAATACAGTTATATATTTTATAAATACATATAAAAGATATTTAGATATATAATACTGACATATACATATATAAAAACATATAAATTTGTATTATGTTTCCATCACAATCCTACTGATTTAAATATTCATTTTCTATCCTTAAAGTTGTAACAACCCCGATTGAATTATCAGATAACATCAAATTTAATTATCAATCAAAAATTTTTTTTTTTTATTTTTTATTTGTTCCTGAGTAAAAATTTCTGGTCGAACAGTTATTAGTATTTAACAAATGATTTATTTACTGATATTGATCAAAACCCTCAGATATTCCATCATCAATATCAGATATAATATATAAATAATGATATAAACCGCGTGAATTTTTTTTTATTTCATTATCATCTCTCTTTTTCCTTCTTTTCTCTCTGCCCGTGAACCTGCAGTTGACACCATCCCTTTTACAAATCAAACATGAGCAAATTCTGTTGGCTACTTCAAATGTTAGATTACTACAATCATCTTTTATAAATCATTGCTAACTATATAGTAAAGGAAATCAAAAACCCAGTTGGATATTTCTCTCGCCATACACAATTATGCCATATCTCGAAATCAATTCATATTTCAAAAACTAATAATGCAGAGTTCTTAGGAATCACCCATTTAAACTTTCTGTAAGTTTTCATTCATTAATTCCTTAAATTATGTATCAATTTCGAAGTCAAAGTTAATTACAAAAAAAGTCAACTTTATGTTCATCATCAAATTCGTTTCGGTTTTAATGTTTTTGTTGAAATTAACAATCCAAAACGTTTCTATATACGATTTATAACATGTTTCATTTTATATGTATAATCAAAAACAACCTTAAAATCAAAAAAGTGATTTTTTTTTAAAAGACAGCAGCGTCGAGCAATAACTGTCATTTTTTTTTTCGTTTTCCAAATTAACTCAAATAAAAGACTCTGTTGTATACTAAAACGAATTAATAAACTGATTGTTGTTGGGATTGATCCTTGGTTGAATTCATACATGTTGGAGGAAGAAGATGAACAAGAGAAACCTACGGTTTAAATAGTTTCAGTTTAAGATATAGATCAGAAAAGCATGGTGGAGCAGCTGGTTAAGTGTGATGTCGGGTTTCAAAAAGGTCCTGGGTTCGAATCCCAGTTGAGGTAACCTATTTTTTTAGGCTTAATTTCTAAAAGGTAGTTCACTTTATATTTAGTTTTATTATTATTATTATCATTTTCATTGTTATTATTATTATTATTACTATTATTATTACTAGTAATATTATTAAATACTATAGATAATATTATTATCATGATCAATATTATTATTAATAATTATTGTTATTATTACGAATAACTACGATCATTATCATTAGTAGTATTATCAATAAATATTGTTATTATAAACATTATTATTAATTTATTAAGATTACTATTAATATAAGTATTACTAATGTTACTATGATTAGGATTGTGGATCAAAAGGTTAATGAAAGTATACGACATAATTATAATTATAGTTCTATGTATGAATATATATATATATATATATATATATATGAAAAGTACTAAGAAGAAATTAAAAATATGAATAATGATATGATAAGATTCATAATTATGACTATAATTAATATAAATAAACTATGGATATAAATATATATATATATATATATATATATATATATATATATATATATCAAGCGAATAGGTTTAATTAATGGATGTAATTCATGTGTAATCGAATTAGGATGTTACTATGATTATCTCTTTTATTGAAATTATCATTATTATTATTATTATCACTATTATTAACATTATTACTAACATGACCATGATTACTATCATTAATAAGTAACTATTATTATTATTATTATTATTATTATTATGGAAATACAACTCGTTATTTATTATTAATATAATTTTATCAAATAAATATTAGGTACATAACAACATATTTATTATACGCAACATAACTACATTAATATGATTATAATAAATATTAATTATTCATCTAATATACATATATATATATATATATATATATATATATATATATATATATATATATATATATATATATAAGATTAACTATACTTAATTAATAAATAAGACCTATAAATTATTAAATATAACAATATATGTATATGTATATAAATATGTTCGATTAAGATATTATGTTTTAATAAGATATACAAATGATATAGGTTCGTGAATCCAAGGCCAACCCTACAATTATTCAATGTCGTAATATGTATTTTTACTACAAAATACATTAGGTGAGTTTCATTTGCCCTTTTTACTCTTTACGTTTTTTGGGCTGAGAATACATGCAAATGCTTTATTAACTGTTTTAAAATATTTATATGCGTGAGTTCATTTGCCTTTTTACCCTTTATATTTTTGGGCTGAGAATACATGCGCAACTTTTATAACTGTTTTACGGAATAGACACAAGTAATCGAAATTACATTATATGGTTGAATTATCGAAATCGAATATGCCCCTTTTTATTAAGTCCGGTAATCTAAGAATTAGGGAACAGACACCCTAATTGACGCGAACTCTAAAGATAGATCTATCGGACCCAACAAGCCCCATCCAAAGTACCGGATGCTTTAGTACTTCGAAATTTATATCATGTCCGAAGGAGGATCCCGGAATGATGGGGATATTCTTATATGCATATTGTGAATGTCGGTTACCAGGTGTTCAATCCATATGAATGATTATTTTTGTCTCTATGCATGGAACGTATATTTATGAGAAATGAAAATCTTGTGGTCTATTAAAATGATGGAAATGATTATTTATGTTAAATTAATGAACTCACCAACCTTATGGTTGACACTTTAAAGCATGTTTATTCTCAGGTATGAAAGAAGCCTTCCACTATGCATTTTGCTCATTTTAAGGAAAATACTTGGAGTCGATCATCGCTCTGGAATCAAAGGTTGATGACTTCATCCGGGTGGATTAGGACGGGTCTTCACAGTTGCAACTGCGGAATGAAAATATGTCACAAGTATTATGCGCAAAACAGCGCGGATAATTACAAAAAAAGCAATTAAGGATTGCGAAATAATCGTTTGAAATCTAACTAAGAAAATTTAAAGCTCTAGCGCTTTAATGTCTGCAAAAGTAATGCCCTCTTGTTGAACCAGTTCCTCTAAGGCTGGTATGTTAACTTTTTCAACCTCCTTCTTTACCCCTGCGAGTGCTTCTCGGGCATCATCTGTGGCACATATTTCACTTGCCATATCTGAGGGGAGAGGTTGTGAGAGGTCGCCAAGTTTTCACAATAAGTCATGCCACTCGCAGCGTGTGTCGAGTTTGGATGCTTGTGCGTATGCTCAGAATTTTTCAGCGACCGGTTGCGAATCCATCACTTTATCTGCGAATTTCGGTAGATATTTCACAAGCTGAGCGAATTCTTTTTCGGCTTTCTCCGCCCTCTTCTTGAGTTGGATGTTTTCCTCTGCAGCCTTTTTAAACTGTGCCTCCACCCTCCGCGTTTTCCTCTTATGAGCAGTAGCAATTTTGACTTGCTTTTCATATTCATCTGAAATCTCAGTAAAGCGCTCAATATTGTGAACAGCTAGGCAAATTGCATTATAGCAATCGTGCAGTCATTGTCTTTCCGCTTGTGGATATGTCAGCTTGCGGTATTGTTCTTTGGTTTCTTTGGGAATGAATTTGTAGAGCCTGCGGTACAATCGATCGGCTTTTTCTGCCTCTGCGGCTTCTTCCGCATCTTCTTCCTCTTCTTCTTCTTCCTGATTAGACGCTTCTGCATCGGAAGGAATTGTTAAATCTTCATGACCAGGTTCTTCAAGAATATATGTGGGGATATTCCCCGTAATATTATAGAGCGGTGTAACTTTACCAGTTGAATCTGAAAGGACAATTACAAACAGATAAGCAAAAATCTCAAATTTGTGCGAAATTAATACGGGTATAATAAACAAATATTGTGAAATTAACAATTGCTTACTTGCTTCTTGTTCAGATATAGTGCGCACTCGTTTTTTGCGCGGGGTCGTTGCACTTTCTGTGGCTTTCCGCTTACCGCGGTCTTTCACCGCTGGAAATGAAAAGCGTGTTGGTCATTGGTTCGTCAATGGGGATAATCTTGTCGTTGCCGCCTTTTACACGACGCGCAGGTCTGATTCTGCTAATATCCGCCGATCTCATGATTAAGCCAAGCTCAATCACTGCGAAAATACAAATGCATAAGGATATGCGAAGGAAAAAATAAAAAATTATATAATGCGAAAAGTTTAGGCGAAATACCATTATTCATCTGGTCGATTAGAAGAGCATCGTAGTCGCTCCAAGACCATTGAATCGAAACCCTATCAATGTACAGCGGTACATTTGAATATGTTCGCAGAATTAGGCTTGCACCCTTAAGCATCTTGAGAATGTCGTTCTCAAGATCATCAAGTATGGATTTGTCATTCAGAGTGCCATCGAGTTCAGTACACCACTTTTTTGGTATACTACTATCCACATGAGCGGTGTCGTTGATAAAGAAGAAAGAGCTGCGCCAATTGCCAATCGAATCTTTTGGCGAAGTCATTACGCCAAGTTTACTGCGGAAAGAGAACCATCTCGCATCATATAGCATAAGGGTATTGCATGCGTGAAACACGTTAAGCAGCGGTTGTTGGCTGATAGCATTACAATACATCTCAAACCACACGATTTAGTTAATCGCGTTTGGATGGAGTTGCGCAATGGCGATTTTATAATATTCTCAGACACTGCAAAAAAATTGGGTAAGTGGGAAACGTAGGTTGCCTTGAGAGATGGCGGCCTCATATATAGTAATCATACCTTTAGGGGGAGTGTTTGCTCGATCATCCACTGAAGGTGCAGTGGGAACAAATTGAGCGAGTAGAGGATACCACTACTGTAGGGTTCGGAGTTTCGCTTCCATCATATAGGAAACGAAACCTCCAGGCGTATGGGCAGATGAAGCAGATGCCATTTATACTCAAAAAAGTAGAACGGATGATGAATTGAAGGTATTAAGGGTTGATTAGATAAATTGCAAAGAACGAGTGTAATCAGATGAATATGATTGAACACGTAATTGAGAGAGAAAGTTTAAAGTTCTTATGCGGGTTATTCAGCTATTTATAATTGGAATTAGGTCGAGTAAGTTAGTAATGATTACATTTAAATGGCTCAAATTACCGCAACGTGTACACGGTAATTTTCTAGCCGTTACAGCGTTTTGATTTGACAGAATTGAGAAAGTTACCGTTGTGCCTATGCGTTGAGTTTAATAATATCAACGGTAATTAATGAGTGGTAAAAATTATAAAATATCACTTGTAAAAAATTGTTAGTGATTATTTCTTTATTTTTTAGAGTTTATTATGATACATCTGCTTCGCGAAATGTATCATAATAAACTGGGGGGACTTGATCATATACATAGCATTGTATATGTATATTTATTCGCTAAAAGTCAAAAGCAGAATTGCGTGAGCTATAATGCAAAGCTATGAGATATTCGCTAAAAATAAGTACAACAGTTATATTTTCACGCTAATAAAGGACTGCGGTTTAATCCGCTGAGTTTCCGCGGACACTTA
This sequence comes from Rutidosis leptorrhynchoides, assembly GCF_046630445.1. Lineage (NCBI taxonomy): Eukaryota > Viridiplantae > Streptophyta > Magnoliopsida > Asterales > Asteraceae > Rutidosis > Rutidosis leptorrhynchoides. Next base: position 310,138,145 of record NC_092333.1, on the reverse strand, counting down.
AGCAACTCGCAGACCGCGGATATTTCGAATACTATAAATAGAGAGTTTGGCCTCTCATTTATGGGTGGTTATGGATTCTCTGCCATTTTGCCCAAGCCTTTGTGACTTCCACTTGTGATCTTGCCCAAGGGATTTTACATTGTGCTAAGGTGAATTATTCTAATTAACAATCAAGACCGGGTCGGGGTGGTTGATCACTTAATTGCTAAAGTGAAAGACGATCATCTGAAGCGCCCCGTCCTAATCCATCCGGACGAAGTCCATATCGATTATAAACGATTCACAACAGTTGATTACATCGCGAGGTACTTGACCTCTATATGATACATTTTACAAACATTGCATTCGTTTTTGAAAAGACAATCTTTCATTACAACGAAAATTGACGGCATGCATACCATTTCATAATATATCTCACTATAATTGACTTAATAACAATCTTGATGAACTCAACGACTCGAATGCAACGTCTTTTGAAATATGCCATGAATGACTCCAAGCAATATCTTTAAAATGAGCAAATGCACAGCGGAAGATTTGAAATGTCCCGTTCTTATTGATTAAAAACGTTCCATATTAATTGATTTCGTTGCGAGGTTTTGACCTCTATATGAGACGTTTTTCAAAGACTGCATTCATTTTAAAACAAACCATAACCTTTATTTCATTAATAAAGGTTTAAAAAGCTTTACGTAGATTATCAAATAATGATAATCTTAAATATCCTGTTTACACACGACCATTACATAATGGTTTAAAATACAAATATGTTACAACAAAATAAGTTTCTTGAATGCAGTTTTTACACAATATCATACAAGCATGGACTCCAAATCTCGTCCTTATTTAAGTATGCGACAGCAGAAGCTCTTAATAATCACCTGAGAATAAACATGCTTAAAACGTCAACAAAAATGTTGGTGAGTTATAGGTTTAACCTATATATATCAAATCATAATAATAGACCACAAGATTTCATATTTCAATACACATCCCATACATAGAGATAAAAATCATTCATATGGTGAACACCTGGTAACCGACATTAACAAGATGCATATATAAGAATATCTCCATCATTCCGGGACACCCTTCGGATATGATATAAATTTCGTAGTACTAAAGCATCTGGTACTTTGGATGGGGTTTGTTAGGCCCAATAGATCTATCTTTAGGATTCGCGTCAATTAGGGTGTCTGTTCCCTAATTCTTAGATTACCAGACTTAATAAAAAGGCGCATATTCGATTTCGATAATTCAACCATAGAATGTAGTTTCACGTACTTGTGTCTATTTTGTAAATCATTTATAAAACCTGCATGTATTCTCATCCCAAAAATATTAGATTTTAAAAGTGGGACTATAACTCACTTTCACAGATTTTTACTTCGTCGGGAAGTAAGACTTGGCCACTGGTTGATTCACGAACCTATAACAATATATACATATATATCAAAGTATGTTCAAAATATATTTACAACACTTTTAATATATTTTGATGTTTTAAGTTTATGAAGTCAGCTGTCCTCGTTAGTAACCTACAACTAGTTGTCCACAGTTAGATGTACAGAAATAAATCGATAAATATTATCTTGAATCAATCCACGACCCAGTGTATACGTATCTTAGTATTGATCACAACTCAAACTATATATATTTTGGAATCAACCTCAACCCTGTATAGCTAACTCCAACATTCACATATAGAGTGTCTATGGTTGTTCCGAAATATATATAGATGTGTCGACATGATAGGTCGAAACATTGTATACGTGTCTATGGTATCTCAAGATTACATAATATACAATACAAGTTGATTAAGTTATGGTTGGAATAGATTTGTTACCAATTTTCACGTAGCTAAAATGAGAAAAATTATCCAATCTTGTTTTACCCATAACTTCTTCATTTTAAATCCGTTTTGAGTGAATCAAATTGCTATGGTTTCATATTGAACTCTATTTTATGAATCTAAACAGAAAAAGTATAGGTTTATAGTCGGAAAAATAAGTTACAAGTCTTTTTTGTAAAGGTAGTCATTTCAGTCGAAAGAACGACGTCTAGATGACCATTTTAGAAAACATACTTCCACTTTGAGTTTAACCATAATTTTTGGATATAGTTTCATGTTCATAATAAAAATCATTTTATCATAATAACAACTTTTAAATCAAAGTTTATCATAGTTTTTAATTAACTAACCCAAAACTGCCCGCGGTGTTACTACGACGGGCGTAAATCCGGTTTTACGGTGTTTTTCGTGTCTCCAGGTTTTAAATCATTAAGTTAGCATATCATATAGATATAGAATATGTGTTTAGTTGATTTTAAAAGTCAATTTAGAAGGATTAACTTTTGTTTGCGAACAAGTTTAGAATTAACTAAACTATGTTCTAGTGATTACAAGTTTAAACCTTCGAATAAGATAGCTTTATATGTATGAATCGAATGATGTTATGAACATCATTACTACCTTAAGTTCCTTGAATAAACCTACTGGAAAAGAGAAAAATGGATCTAGCTTCAACGGATCATTGGATGGCTCGAAGTTCTTGAAGCAGAATCATGACATGAAAACAAGTTCAAGTAAGATCATCACTTGAAATAAGATTGTTATAGTTATAGAAATTGAACCAAAGTTTGAATATGATTATTACATTGTATTAGAATGATAACCTACTGTAAGAAACAAAGATTTCTTGAGGTTGGATGATCACCTTACAAGATTGGAAGTGAGCTAGCAAACTTGAAAGTATTCTTGATTTTATGTAACTAGAACTTGTAGAATATATGAAGAACACTTAGAACTTGAAGATAGAACTTGAGAGAGATCAATTAGATGAATAAAATTGAAGAATGAAAGTGTTTGTAGGTGTTTTTGGTCGTTGGTGTATGGATTAGATATAAAGGATATGTAATTTTGTTTTCATGTAAATAAGTCATGAATGATTACTCATATTTTTCTAATTTTATGAGATATTTCATGCTAGTTGCCAAATGATGGTTCCCACATGTGTTAGGTGACTCACATGGGCTGCTAAGAGCTGATCATTGGAGTGTATATACCAATAGTACATACATCTAAAAGCTGTGTATTGTACGAGTACGAATACGGGTGCATACGAGTAGAATTGTTGATGAAACTGAACGAGGATGTAATTGTAAGCATTTTTGTTAAGTAGAAGTATTTTGATAAGTCTATTGAATTCTTTCAAAAAGTGTATAAATACATATTAAAACACTACATGTATATACATTTTAACTGAGTCGTTAAGTCATCGTTAGTCGTTACATGTAAGTGTTGTTTTGAAACCTTTAGGTTAACGATCTTGTTAAATGTTGTTAACCCAATGTTTATAATATCAAATGAGATTTTAAATTATTATATTATCATGATATTATCATGTATGAATATCTCTTAATATGATATATATACATTAAATGTCTTTACAACGATAATCGTTACATATATGTCTCGTTTAAAAATCATTAATTTAGTAGTCTTGTTTTTACATATGTAGTTCATTGTTAATATACTTAATGATATGTTTACTTATCATAGTATCATGTTAACTATATATATATATATCCATATATATGTCATCATATAGTTTTTACAAGTTTTAACGTTCGTGAATCACCGGTCAACTTGGGTGGTCAATTGTCTATATGAAACATATTTCAATTAATCAAGTCTTAACAAGTTTGATTGCTTAACATGTTGGAAACATTTAATCATGTAAATATCAATCTCAATTAATATATATAAACATGGAAAAGTTCGGGTCACTACAGTACCTACCCGTTAAATAAATTTCGTCCCGAAATTTTAAGCTGTTGAAGGTGTTGACGAATCTTCTGAAAATAAATGCGGGTATTTCTTCTTCATCTGATCTTCATGCTCCCAGGTGAACTCGGGTCCTCTACGAGCATTCCATCGAACCTGAACAATTGGTATCTTGTTTTGCTTAAGTCTTTTAACCTCACGATCCATTATTTCGACGGGTTCTTCGATGAATTGAAGTTTTTCGTTGATTTGGATTTAATCTAACGGAATAGTGAGATCTTCTTTAGCAAAACATTTCTTAAAATTTGAGACGTGGAAAGTGTTATGTACAGCCGCGAGTTGTTGAGGTAACTCAAGTCGGTAAGCTACTGGTCTGACACGATCAATAATCTTGAATGGTCCAATATACCTTGGATTTAATTTCCCTCGTGTACCAAATCGAACAACGCCTTTCCAAGGTGCAACTTTAAGCATGACCATCTCTCCAATTTCAAATTCTATATCTTTTCTTTTAATGTCTGCGTAGCTCTTTTTTCGACTTTGGGCGGTTTTCAACCGTTATTGAATTTGGATGATCTTCTCGGTAGTTTCTTGTATAATCTTCGGACTCGTAATCTGTCTATCCCCCACTTCACTCCAAAAAATTGGAGACCTACACTTTCTACCATAAAGTGCTTCAAACGATGCCATCTCAATGCTTGAATGGTAGCTGTTGTTGTAGGAAAATTCTGCTAACGGTAGATGTCGATCCCAACTGTTTCCAAAATCAATAACACATGCTCGTAGCATGTCTTCAAGCGTTTGTATCGTCCTTTCGCTCTGCCCATCAGTTTGTGGATGATAGGCAGTACTCATGTCTAGACGAGTTCCTAATGCTTGCTGTAATGTCTGCCAGAATCTTGAAATAAATCTACCATCCCTATCAGAGATAATAGAGATTGGTATTCCATGTTTGGAGACGAATTCCTTCAAATACAGTCGTGCTAACTTCTCCATCTTGTCATCTTCTCTTATTGGCAGGAAGTGTGCTGATTTGGTGAGACGATCAACTATTACCCAAATAGTATCAAAACCACTTGCAGTCCTTGGCAATTTAGTGATGAAATCCATGGTAATGTTTTCCCATTTCCATTCCGGGATTTCGGGTTGTTGAAGTAGACTTGATGGTTTCTGATGCTCAGCTTTGACCTTAGAACACGTCAAACATTCTCCTACGTATTTAGCAACATCGGCTTTCATACCCGGCCACCAAAAATGTTTCTTGAGATCCTTGTACATCTTCCCCGTTCCAGGATGTATTGAGTATCTGGTTTTATGAGCTTCTCTAAGTACCATTTCTCTCATATCTCCAAATTTTGGTACCCAAATCCTTTCAGCCCTATACCGGGTTCCGTCTTCCCGAATATTAAGATGCTTCTCCGATCCTTTAGGTAGTTCATCCTTTAAATTTCCCTCTTTTAAAACTCCTTGTTGCGCCTCCTTTATTTGAGTAGTAAGGTTATTATGAATCATTATATTCATAGACTCGAATGGGTTCTCTGTCCTTCCTGCTCAAGGCATAGGCTACCACATTTGCCTTCCCCGGGTGGTAACGAATCTCAAAGTCGTAATCATTCAATAATTCAATCCACCTATGCTGCCTCATATTCAGTTGTTTCTGATTAAATATGTGTTGAAGACTTTTATGGTCGGTATATATAATACTTTTGACCCCATATAAGTAGTGCCTCCAAGTCTTTAATGCAAAAACAACCGCGCCTAATTCCAAATCATGCGTCGTATAATTTTGTTCGTGAATCTTCAATTGTCTAGACGCATAAGCAATCACCTTCGTTCGTTGCATTAATACACAACCGAGACCTTGCTTTGATGCGTCACAATAAATCACAAAATCATCATTCCCTTCAGGCAATGACAATATAGGTGCCGTAGTTAGCTTTTTCTTCAATAATTGAAACGCTTTCTCTTGTTCATCATTCCATTCAAATTTCTTCCCTTTATGCGTTAATGCAGTCAAGGGTTTTGCTATTCTGGAAAAGTCTTGGATGAACCTTCTGTAGTAACCAGCTAGTCCTAAAAACTGGCGTATGTGTTTCGGAGTTTTCGGGGTTTCCCACTTTTTAACAGTTTCTATCTTTGCCGGATCCACCTTAATACTTTCTTTGTTCACTATGTGACCGAGGAATCGAACTTCTTCCAACCAAAATGCACACTTTGAAAATTTAGCGTACAATTCTTCCTTCCTCAATACTTCTAACACCTTTCTCAAATGTTCACCGTGTTCTTGGTCATTCTTTGAGTAAATAAGTATGTCATCAATGAAAACAATGACAAACTTGTCAAGGTATGGTCCACACACTCGGTTCATAAGGTCCATGAACACAGCTGGTGCATTAGTTAAACCAAACGGCATGACCATAAACTCATAATGACCGTAACGTGTTCTGAAAGCAGTCTTTGGAATATCATCTTCTTTCACCCGCATTTGATGATACCCGGAACGTAAGTCAATTTTTGAATAAACAGACGAGCCTTGTAGTTGATCAAATAAGTCGTCGATTCTCGGTAGTGGGTAGCAGTTCTTGATGGTAAGTTTGTTCAACTCTCGGTAGTCGATACACAACCTGAATGTACCATCTTTCTTCTTGACAAACAAAACAGGAGCTCCCCACGGTGATGTGCTTGGTCGAATGAAACCACGCTCTAAAAGTTCTTGTAATTGGCTTTGCAGTTCTTTCATCTCGCTGGGTGCGAGTCTGTAAGGAGCACGAGCTATTGGTGCAGCTCCTGGTACAAGATCTATTTGAAATTCAACGGATCGATGTGGGGGTAATCCCGGTAATTCTTTCGGAAATACATCGGGAAATTCTTTTGCAATGGGAACGTCATTGATGCTCTTTTCTTCAGTTTGTACTTTCTCGACGTGTGCTAGAACAGCATAGCAACCTTTTCTTATTAGTTTTTATGCCTTCAAATTACTAATAAGATGTAGCTTCGTGTTGCCCTTTTCTCCGTACACCATTAAGGGTTTTCCTTTTTCTCGTATAATACGAATTGCATTTTTGTAACAAACGATATCTGCTTTCACTTCTTTCAACCATTCCATACCGATTATCACATCAAAACTCCCTAACTCTACTGGTATCAAATCAATCTTAAATGTTTCACTAACCAGTTTAATTTCTCGATTCCGACATATATTATCTGCTGAAATTAATTTACCATTTGCTAATTCGAGTAAAAATTTACTATCCAAAGGCGTCAATGGACAACTTAATTTACACAAAAAATCTCTACTCATATAGCTTCTATCCGCACCCGAATCAAATAAAACGTAAGCAGATTTATTGTCAATAAGAAACGTACCCGTAACAAGCTCCGGGTCTTCCTGTACCTCTGCCGCATTAATATTGAAAACTCTTCCGCGGCCTTGTCCATTCGTGTTCTCCTGGTTCGGGCAATTTCTAATAATGTGGCCCGGTTTTCCACATTTATAACAAACTACATTGGCATAACTTGCTCCGACACTACTTGCTCCACCATTACTCTTTCCGACACCATTTGTTCCTTTCGTTCTATTAACCCCTGGTCCGTAGACCTCACACTTCGCCGCGCTATGACCATTTCTTTTACACTTGTTGCAAAATTTGGTGCAGAACCCCGAGTGATACTTTTCACACCTTTGGCATAGCTGCTTCTGATTGTTGTTGTTGTTGCGGTTATTATTGTTGTTGGGATGATTGTTGTAGTTGCTGTTGTTGTTGTTGTTGTTGTTGTTGTTGTTGTTGTTGGGCCGTTTGTTGTAGTTGCGATTGATGTTGCGATTGTTGGGATAATTGTTGCGATTATTGTTGTAATTGCTGTTGTTGTTGTATTGGTGATTCTTATCACCGTTTTCCTCCCACTTTCTTTTGACTTGCTTCACATTGGCCTCTTCAGCAGTCTGTTCTTTAATTCTTTCTTCAATCTGGTTCACTAGTTTGTGAGCCATTCTACATGCCTGTTGTATGGAGGCGGGCTCGTGTGAACTTATATCTTCTTGGATTCTTTCCGGTAATCCTTTCACAAACGCGTCGATCTTCTCTTCCTCATCTTCGAATGCTCCCGGACACAATAGGTACAATTCTGTGAATCATCTTTCGTACGTGGTAATATCAAATCCTTGGGTTCGTAACCCTTTAAGTTCTGTCTTGAGCTTATTGACCTCGGTTCTGGGACGGTATTTCTCGTTCATCAAGTGCTTGAATGCTGACCACGTTAGTGCGTACGCATCGTCTTATCCCACTTGCTCTAGATAGGTATTCCACCATGTTAACGCAGAACCTGGGAAGGTATGCGTAGCGTACTTCACTTTGTCGTCTTCAGTACACTTACTTATGGCAAACACCGATTCGACTTTCTCGGTCCACCGTTTCAATCCGATCGGTCCTTCGATTCCATCAAATTCCAAAGGTTTGCAGGCAGTGAATTCTTTGTAGGTGCATCCTACACAATTTCCTATACTGCTAGATCCAAGGTTATTGTTGGTATGTAGCGCAGCCTGTACTGCGGCTATGTTTGAAGCTAGAAAAGTACGGAATTCCTCTTCATTCATATTCACGGTGTGTTGAGTAGTCGGTGCCATTTCCTTCAAAATAGTCAAATGGAACAAGTTAATCATACATAATATTAAGAGTAGTTAATAGTATTTCGTAGCATAATATGAACTCATTTATAAAAGCTTTTTCTTCATATTAGCGTTTTATAAGTTTAAATTCGGGTAATACCTACCCGTTAAGTTCATACTTAGTAGCTAATATACAATTCAACTACTACAATTCTATATGAAAAACTGATTATAATAATATTTCGCGTTCAAACTTTTACACAATATTTTACAAACTTACAATACCGCTTATTTTACATATAGCATGAAATATAGCACACAATAAATTTGATACAAGATGGTTGTGAAGATAATTCTAGCTAGTACACAAGCCGTTCAGCAAAGGCAATAAACACACGTATTTCATACGTCCAGAAACAAGTCATGCATTCTGGTTTTACTAGGATTACTTCCCATCCTTGGTCTTGTGGAACATAACCGTTATGGCCGTTGATAAGACATCGTGTTGTAACGTCATCAAAGGGATGAGGGTTACGTAATGTCCAACAGTCCCGTAACAATCTAAAAACCTCATTTCTTACCCCAATTACCGACTCCGTCACTTGTGGGAATGTTTTGTTTAATAGTTGTAGCCCGATGTTCTTGTTCTCACTTTGGTGAGAAGCGAACATTACTAATCCGTAAGCATAACATGCTTCTTTATGTTGCATGTTAGCCGCTTTTTCTAAATCACGAAGTCCAATATTCGGATATATTGAGTCAAAATAATTTCTTAACACATTGCGTAAAATAGCATTTGGGTTCCTCGCAATATATGCGTCAAAGTAAACACATCGTAACTTATGGATTTCCCAATGTGATAACCCCCATCTTTTGAACGAAAGCCTTTTATAAACCAAGGCATTCTTGGAACGTTCTTCGAATGTCTTTCAAACTGATCTCGCCTTAAATAGTTGTGCCGAAGAATTCTGACCGACTCTAGACAAGATTTCATCAATCATGTCTCCAGGTAGGTCTCTTAAAATATTGGGTTGTCTATCCATTTGGTGTTTTTATACTGTAAAATAGACAAGAGTTAGATTCATAAAAAAAATACTTATTAATACAAGCAATTTTTACATATATCATAAAGCATAAGCACACTATATTACATATATTACACCACACGAATACAACTATCTTATTCCGACTCGCTTGTTTCTTCTTCTTCGGTTTTGGTTCGTTTTGCCAAGTTTCTAGGGATATATGATGTTCCCCTAATACGAGCCGTCGTTTTCCACATTGGTTTAGAAAAACCTGGTGGTTTAGAGGTTCCCGGGTCATTGTTACAACTTAAGGACTTCGGGGGTTGACGATACATATAAAGTTCATCGGGGTTGGAATTAGATTTCTCTATTTTTATGCCCTTTCCCTTATTATTTTCTTTTGCCTTTTTAAATTCAGTTGGGGTAATTTCTATAACATCATCGAAATTCTCGTCGGAATCCGATTCATCGGAGAATTGGTAATCCTCCCAATATTTTGCTTCCTTGGCGGAAACACCATTGACCATAATTAACCTTGGTCGGTTGGTTGAGGATTTTCTTTTACTTAACCGTTTTATTATTTCCCCCACCGGTTCTATTTCTTCTTCCGGTTCCGATTCTTCTTCCGGTTCCGACTCTTCTTCCGGTTCCTCTTCGGGAACTTGTGAATCAGTCCACAAATCATTCCAATTTACATTTGACTCTTCATTATTATTAGGTGAGTCAATGGGACTTGTTCTAGAGGTAGACATCTATCACATAATATCAAACGCGTTAAGAGATTAATATATCACATAATATTCACATGTTAAAAATATATAGTTTCCAACAAAATTTGTTAAGCAATCATTTTTCAAGTAAACACGGTCGAAGTCCAGACTCACTAATGCATCCTAACAAACTCGATAAGACACACTAATGCAAAATTCTGGTTCTCTAAGACCAACGCTCGGATACCAACTGAAATGTCCCGTTCTTATTGATTAAAAACGTTCCATATTAATTGATTTCGTTGCGAGGTTTTGACCTCTATATGAGACGTTTTTCAAAGACTGCATTCATTTTAAAACAAACCATAACCTTTATTTCATCAATAAAGGTTTAAAAAGCTTTACATAGATTATCAAATAATGATAATCTAAAATATCCTGTTTACACACGACCATTACATAATGGTTTACAATACAAATATGTTACAACAAAATAAGTTTCTTGAATGTAGTTTTTACACAATATCATACAAGCATGGACTCCAAATCTCGTCCTTATTTAAGTATGCGACAGCGGAAGCTCTTAATAATCACCTGAGAATAAACATGCTTAAAACGTCAACAAAAATGTTGGTGAGTTATAGGTTTAACCTATATATATATCAAATCATAATAATAGACCACAAGATTTCATATTTCAATACACATCCCATACATAGAGATAAAAATCATTCATATGGTGAACACCTGGTAACCGACATTAACAAGATGCATATATAAGAATATCCCCATCATTCCGGGACACCCTTCGGATATGATATAAATTTCGAAGTACTAAAGCATCTGGTACTTTGGATGGGGTTTGTTAGGCCCAATAGATCTATCTTTAGGATTCGCGTCAATTAGGGTGTCTGTTCCCTAATTCTTAGATTACCAGACTTAATAAAAAGGCGCATATTCGATTTCGATAATTCAACCATAGAATGTAGTTTCACGTACTTGTGTCTATTTTGTAAATCATTTATAAAACCTGCATGTATTCTCATCCCAAAAATATTAGATTTTAAAAGTGGGACTATAACTCACTTTCACAGATTTTTACTTCGTCGGAAAGTAAGACTTGGCCACTGGTTGATTCACGAACCTATAACAATATATACATATATATCAAAGTATGTTCAAAATATATTTACAACACTTTTAATATATTTTGATGTTTTAAGTTTATTAAGTCAGCTGTCCTCGTTAGTAACCTACAACTAGTTGTCCACAGTTAGATGTACAGAAATAAATCGATAAATATTATCTTGAATCAATCCACGACCCTGTGTATACGTATCTCAGTATTGATCACAACTCAAACTATATATATTTTGGAATCAACCTCAACCCTGTATAGCTAACTCCAACATTCACATATAGAGTGTCTATGGTTGTTCCGAAATATATATATATGTGTCGACATGATAGGTCGAAACATTGTATACGTGTCTATGGTATCTCAAGATTACATAATATACAATACAAGTTGATTAAGTTATGGTTGGAATAGATTTGTTACCAATTTTCACGTAGCTAAAATGAGAAAAATTATCCAATCTTGTTTTACCCATAACTTCTTCATTTTAAATCCGTTTTGAGTGAATCAAATTGTTATGGTTTCATATTGAACTCTATTTTATGAATCTAAACAGAAAAAGTATAGGTTTATAGTCGGAAAAATAAGTTGCAAGTCATTTTTGTAAAGGTAGTCATTTCAGTCGAAAGAACGACGTCTAGATAACCATTTTAGAAAACATACTTCCACTTTGAGTTTAACCATAATTTTTGGATATAGTTTCATGTTCATAATAAAAATCATTTTATCAGAATAACAACTTTTAAATCAAAGTTTATCATAGTTTTTAATTAACTAACCCAAAACTACCCGCGGTGTTACTACGACGGCGTAAATCCGGTTTTACGGTGTTTTTCGTGTCTCCAGGTTTTAAATCATTAAGTTAGCATATCATATAGATATAGAACATGTGTTTAGTTGATTTTAAAAGTCAAGTTAGAAGGATTAACTTTTGTTTGCGAACAAGTTTAGAATTAACTAAACTATGTTCTAGTGATTACAAGTTTAAACCTTCGAATAAGATAGCTTTATATGTATGAATCGAATAATGTTATGAACATCATTACTACCTTAAGTTCCTTGGATAAACCTACTGGAAAAGAGAAAAATGGATCTAGCTTCAACGGATCCTTGGATGGCTCGAAGTTCTTGAAGCAGAATCATGACACGAAAACAAGTTCAAGTAAGATCATCACTTGAAATAAGATTGTTATAGTTATAGAAATAGAACCAAAGTTTGTATATGATTATTACCTTGTATTAGAATGATAACCTACTGTAAGAAACAAAGATTTCTTGAGGTTGGATGATCACCTTACAAGATTGGAAGTGAGCTAGCAAACTTGAAAGTATTCTTGATTTTATGTAACTAGAACTTGTAGAATATATGAAGAACACTTAGAACTTGAAGATAGAACTTGAGATAGATTAATTAGATGAAGAAAATTGAAGAATGAAAGTGTTTATAAGTGTTTTTGGTCGTTGGTGTATGGATTAGATATAAAGGATATGTAATTTTGTTTTCATGTAAATAAGTCATGAATGATTACTCATATTTTTGTAATTTTATGAGATATTTCATGCTAGTTGCCAAATGATGGTTCCCACATGTGTTAGGTGACTCACATGGGCTGCTAAGAGCTGATCATTGGAGTGTATATATCAATAGTACATACATCTAAAAGCTGTGTATTGTACGAGTACGAATACGGGTGCATACGAGTAGAATTGTTGATGAAACTGAACGAGGATGTAATTGTAAGCATTTTTGTTGAGTAGAAGTATTTTGATAAGTCTATTGAAGTCTTTCAAAAAGTGTATAAATACATATTAAAACACTACATGTATATACATTTTAACGGAGTCGTTAAGTCATCGTTAGTCGTTACATGTAAGTGTTGTTTTGAAACCTTTAGGTTAACGATCTTGTTAAATGTTGTTAACCCAATGTTTATAATATCAAATGAAATTTTAAATTATTATATTATCATGATATTATCATGTATGAATATCTCTTAATATGATATATATACATTAAATGTCTTTACAACGATAATCGTTACATATATGTCTCGTTTAAAAATCATTAAGTTAGTAGTCTTGTTTTTACATATGTAGTTCATTGTTAATATACTTAATGATATGTTTACTTATCATAGTATCATGTTAACTATATATATATATCCATATATATGTCATCATATAGTTTTTACAAGTTTTAACGTTCGTGAATCACCGGTCAACTTGGGTGGTCAATTGTCTATATGAAACATATTACAATTAATCAAGTCTTAACAAGTTTGATTGATTAACATGTTAGAAACTTTTAATCATGTAAATATCAATCTCAATTAATATATATAAACATGGAAAACTTCGGGTCACTACAAGATTTCTTTCGTACCTGAGAATAAACATGCTTTCAAGTGTTAACCAAAAGGTTGGTGAGTTCATTAGTTTACATAAATAATCATTTCCATCATTTTAATAGACCACAAGAATTTCATTTCTATTTCTCATAAATATACGTCCCATGCATAGAGACAAAAATAATCATTCATATGGTGAACACCTGGTAACCGACATTCACAATATGCATATAAGAATATCCCCATCATTCCGGGATCCTCCTTCGGACATGATATAAATTTCGAAGTACTAAAGCATCCGGTACTTTGGATGGGGCTTGTTGTGCCTAATAGATCTATCTTTAGGATTCGCGTCAATTAGGGTGTCTGTTCCCTAATTCTTAGATTACCAGACTAAAAAGGGGCATATTCGGTTTAATAATCCAGCCATAGAATGTAGTTTTAAGTACTTGTGTCTATTTCGTCAAACATTTATAAAGCAGCGCATGTATTCTCAGTCTCAAAAATATATATATTGCAAAAGCATTTAAAAAGGGAGCAAATGAAACTCACCATACTGTATTTTGTAGTAAAATTACATAAGACGACATTGAACAATGCAGGGTTGGCCTCGGATTCATGAACCTATATTAGGTATATATATTAATACACATAATCGTAATCGAACAATTTATTTATTATTATTATTATTAATTGTTACTTTAGTAAGTTATATGGTTCATTAATAATTTAGCTATATTTATTTTATGTATTCTTTAGATAAAAATGTTGAAAATAATTATTTTCATGTTAATAATAATGATGATAATAATAATAACAATACTAATAATAATATTATTCATAAAATTAATAGTAATAGTAATTTTCATAGATGTAATATTAATATTCATAAAATGATAATAATAATAAAAATAATGATAATAGTAGTAGTTTTTAATAAAAATGAAAGTTTAATAATAATAATAATAATGAAAATAATAGTTTTTATAATAACACTTAATACTTAATACCTAATAATAATAATAATAATAATAATACTAATAAATAACAAAATTACTACCTCACATAAAATAGATTTCAAAAAGAATAGAATGCCATAGCCTGAACTCGAACCCGCGACCTCCCGTTCACGCACAAACATCCTTAACCATCCATCTGATTCTGTTTATCTGATTTATTTTGCTACCCAAGCCTATTTAACTTGTTTTAAAGAGCCCACCCGTTAACAATCTTCGGCCCAACAATTAAAAATAGGGGACACGGCCCAACAGAATAAATATGGCTGCCCACCTATGAAACGGATCATAGCCCTGCTGCGTTTAAATGTGTCATTCGGCCCAACAGAATTCTTAAACTATTTAATTCAGCTTTTATAATAAAAAGATTTCGCAGGCTCCTGGTTTCAAACTCATGACCTCTCGATTAATACACCTTTCACTAAACCATTTCACCAACAATTTAATCTGGTTGACACTCGCTTGAATTTTTATTTAACAAATAACAAAACTTCTTAACACCTTCATCATATAACCTTGCCCTCAGCATAAGTAACCATCATCATTTATCATTTTTATCATTCGCAATTTTTGTACATCATTTCATTAATCGTGATCACCTCGTCATCCATATCATCAATTAATATCATCATCATATCTTCGATTAATATCATCATCCATATCATCGACTTCATCGAGATATCATAACCATTATCAAATAAGTAATATCAGCATCATCCATACTTCATCTTTTATTTCATTTTGTAATATTTATAACTATATTCATTGAGTTTTAATCTTAATCAATCTCATAGTTTTACCATAATAATTTTATTTATTGAGGAGCATATATATATACATACGTACTATAATATAACTTAAAACTTAAGGTTTTTGTTTAATACCATCAGAGAGATCGATCGAATGGGAATCGTGCTTGAAAGGAAGAAGAAACGAGTGTATATCAGTTTTTGTGTATTACTTGGATAAATCTCATGAAACTATTATATATTCTTGATAAGGCCCAACATGGCAGCCCAATATCCCTTCACAAGCCCGATCCATAGAATCTGCCCAAAATACATAGCAGCCAAATAACAAAAACAATCTTTCGATCAACTTGTCACATCTGGATCCCATCGAGCCACTTATACATCAGCCTTTATTATCTCATTACAGAATTATATTATTTAATCAACTTCAATAAACCATCATCTTTCTCGTTATTTCAGGAAGCAACATGGAAGATCATGGTGGTTGTGATCACACAAAAGGGTGGTGAATTAAAAAGTGATGGTGGCGATTGTTATACAAATAGAATGAGAAAATTACGTAACAGAATAAACAGTGATTGAAGTTTGGTGTTTAAAATAAGTCTATGGTGATTACGTTTGTCAACAACAATAACGAACCGAATGAGGATGATGTAATAGAAGTGTAACAATGTATGATGGTGAAGTGTGTGGTGAAACGGAAAACAGAATTACAAGATGGAAGAGGTGGTGATATTCGATTAAAAATAGAAACAAAGCAGCTGTAGTCGCAGACTTGATCGATATAGTGTTGACATCTGAACAGACATATAAATAATAGTTGGTTTTTCTCGGACATTAATAAGAGAGAATAGAGAGATCTGGAGAAAGTGAGTAAAGAAGGTGTTTGCAGGTTTATTTGTGGTTGTTCATGAACTCAGGTGGTGGTTAAATGGGTTCAATGGTGATGACCCGAATGTGAGTATGTCTTCAAACCAAACAGAAACCATCGAGTGTCTCCGGTGGTAGAGTGGTGTTTGATTAAGACTTTATATAAAAATGCAATCGAATTTTGATTAGTAAAAAGGAGAAGATAGAATAGAATATGGGTGTGTGTTCAATGAATGAATGATATGTATATATTATATTGATTGATGTAGATATATAATAGGTAGTACATTTAATCACTACAGTATTCGAATTCTTTACTCAATCAGCAACAGAAATTGAAGAGAGAAGTAATAGAAATCGATACAGATGTTTAACGAATTTGTACTAATGATTTTGATGTGTAATAATCGATAGATAAAAACAATTTTAGTTATAGTTTGATAGAGATTGTTATTGGATTCCAAATATATATCTACTTCTATATAATATCAGTATTAATAAATAAATAAATAAGTATATTAATAATAATAATAATATTAATAATAATATTAATTATTTAAATAATAATAATAGTTAATAATAACAATAACAATTATAGTAATAATAATTATTTATAACAATATTAAAATGATATACTAATGATATTTTCTTATTTTACATCTTTAATTCTAATGATTAAATTGTGTTTTATTATTTCAAATTATTATTATTATATATATATATATATATATATATATATACTTTTTGTTTAGATTTATATACACACAATTGTTCGTGAATCGTCTGGAGTAGTCACAAGTCAAATGAATTCATGTAAATGGTTCAAAATTTCGTGACTCAACATTACATATCTTGCTTATCGTGTCGAAATCATATATAGATTAAGTTTAAATTTGGTCAAAAATTCCCGGGTCATCACAGTACCTACCCGTTAAAGAAATTTCGTCCCGAAATTTGAGTGAGGTGGTCATGCCTAACAATATGAATGTTTTCATGACACATACGAGCTGAGATTTAGAGTTTTATCAACATTGAGAAATATATATAAAACAATTCAATTATTCGAAGTGTACAAATGAAGCTATCACAAAAGAGTGAAATGAATATATGCAGATTGGTCTTGTCTGGTGACGTAATCATGGTTGATTTCCGGAAATCAAGGGATTTAAAGAAAATCTTCGAAATCTAAAAGATTTGATTCTTCGGCGAGTAAGGAAATTAAGATCTCTATAATTAAATACGGTGATCTACCTCGATTACTCTGCCTGATATTTCTATTATAAATTAAACTTTTTCGTTCCATTATTCTCACCATTCCTATACTTTCTTTCTTAGTTCATACATCCAAAAGATTGTGAAAATGCTTAATCCAGTTCTAATCCTTGATATTTTTCTAATTATCATTTTATAACAACCCGGAAAATTTTCGACTAAATTTAAACCTAAATTTTATATAATTTCGATAGATTATAGTGAGTCTTAAAAATGTTTGAGCTGATTCATTTAAGCTTCAATCAATATCGACGATTCACGAACAATTTTTTTGTAAATAAATATGTAATATATATATATATATATATATATATATATATATATATATATATATATATATATATATATATATATATATATATATATATATATATATATATATATATATATATATATATATACATATATATACATATTATATATTACATAACTTGTAACATTAATATATTTAATTACAAGTTAAATTATATACTCATATTACCTTCATTATTATTATAAATATTAATATTAACATTTATATCAGTATTCTTAGTATTATTATATTCAATATATAATAATAGATGTAAAATTTGATACATGTAAATTGTTATATTTGTTATTATTATTATGACCATTATCATAAAAATCATTATTATTATTATACAACAACAACAAAAATTATTATCATTATCTTGTATAAAAATAATACAAATTATTATTATTATCATTAACAATAATAAAAATTTACATTTTATAGTTATTATTATCATTATTATTAATTATAATTAAAGTTATCATTTTTATTAATATTGTCATATTAATTATTTTCATTATTTATTATTAATAAAAAATATTATTATTATTAGTATAATTATTTAAGATAGGAACCTAATACCTAATTTAGGTCGATTTTTTTTGTGATATGCTTTTTCTTTCTTTAATCCATCGTAAATGCCTTCTATCTTGGATCATAATTAGCAATTCTTTTTTTATTATTTCTTTTCCCATCGTGATATAGCAGTATTTTTTATTCATTATCTATTGATTTTTATTTCTCCTACTGAACACGAAATTGGATTCATAGTCAACATCCATAACAATCGATCACCTCAGCTTGATTATAAAGACCCATTCGATTTCTTCATCATCATTATCATTTTCTGTTGGATTTAGATTAAGCAGAAATATAAAAAAAATACATATATACAGCTCGATAAAACCTCTGTTCTTAAACTATTTTTGCCAAAAATCTATTTTTGATCGTATTTTAAAATCCATAAATGCAATAATGTTAGGAATCTCATACTAAAACTTTCTGGAAAGTTTCAGTTATTAATTTGAAGAATCAAAGATGAATTTTCGAGTCAAAGTTTCAATTTTAAAAGTCAACCGATGTGTTCACCCTAAAATTCGATTTATGTTTGAAGTTTCAGATTAAATTAAGGATTCCTACAGTTTCTAATAATGATTTACTATCACTTTTATGTTGAAGTCGAAGTCTAAAACGATCCCAAACTCGAAATTAAATTATTTTTTTTCTTACTTCGCGAAGCAGCAGCACTTTTCCATTTTTTTTTTCCTGTTTTGATAAATCAACTCATACACCTTGATGGTTATGTTCCATCTTCATATCCAAATTAAAACATTAAAGTAGCTGTAATTGATTGTATTTTGGTTCTAGTCGTGGGTGTTAAACGAAGAGGAAGAAGATAACAGAAAATACAGGTTATATATATATATATATATATATAGAAACGAGTAAAATCAGAAAAATAGAAGAAAGATCGATGGTTAAGGTTGTTTACGGGTGAGCGAGAGGTCACAGGTTCAAGTCCCGTCTTGGGCATATTTTTTTTAGAAAAGGCTTTTTCCAAGGTAGTCTTCATTTTATTATTATTATTATTATTATTATTATTATTATTATTATTATTATTATTAGTATTATTATTATTATTATTATTATTATTATTATTTTTATTATTATTATTATTATTATTATTATTATTATTATTATTATTATTATTATTATTATTATTATTATTATTATTATTATTGTTGTTGTTGTTGTTAAATTACTTATTATCATTACTAATACTAATAACATAACTATTATTACTATCTTTAATATAATTTATAAATTATACTATTATCATTGTTATTATTATGATTTTTAATTATTATTATTATTTAGTGTTATAACTATTATAATTATTAACATCATTAATAAAAGTTACCATGTATTATTATTAACATAATTAAAATTAAACTTATAATTACTATTATTATTGTTACTACAAAAATTATTATTAGTAGTATTATTAGAAGTATTATTATTATTTTATTTTTGCTATCATCAAAACTATATTATTATTATTATTATTATTATTATTATTATTATTATTATTATTATTATTATTATTATTATTATTATTATTATTATTATTAATATTATTATTATTATTTTTAAAACCTTATTATGATTATTATCATTTTTACTACTAGTATTATTATTATTATTATTGTAAAATAATACGACTCTTTATTCATTATCATTATTAATATTAATTGATCAAATAAATACTTATAAATAGAATATACAAAAGTTTGTATATAGAAATATATAACAAGTGAAATAATATATATAAACTTATTCGATTACAAGTATATGTGTTAATATATATACTTGATATAGGTTCGTGAATCCAAGGACAACTCCGCACTTGTTCAGTACCATCATACACATAATCACTACAAACTATCATATCGTATAGTGAGTTTATCTATTCCCTTTTTATATATTTTTGGGCTGAGAATACATGCGCAACTTTTATAACTGTTTTACACGTATCAACTATTAAACTGTGATATGTTGGGCTATGACCAGCAAGTCCCCAACCGACAAGTATAAACGATAACTTGTACAGGGCAAACTTGAAAGTCTAGTCTAAATATCAGTACCAACTATTAAACTGTGATATGTTGGGCTATGAACAGCAAGTCCCCAACCGACAAGTATAAACGATAACTTGTACGGGGTAAACTTGAAAGTCTAGTCTAAATATCAGTACCAACTGTTAAACTATGCTATACCCGGCTATGTCCGACTAAGTCCCTACAGTGATATTTTTAATTGCTGTGGCATTCTTAATTATTGGGGATAAGCCTATCGGGATTAACGTCCCCGATACATTTGACTAAGTCTTTGTATTACTCAATAATGAAATTAAATCGACAAGGACAGAACAACTTGTCACGGGGCAAACTTGAACGTTTATTCTAAATATCATGCACTGGCATAACTTTTTGATCCTGCGGGAGATCAACTTGACTGGATCTGAGTGATCTACTTATGAAAACAAATCTTGTGGTCTAACATTATAACTGAAATCATTATTTATGACAAGCCTATGAACTCACTCAACCTCGTGTTGACTTTTTAAGCATGTTTATTCTCAGGTACTTAAATATTGCTTCCGCTGTATATCTACTGCTTTGATGATGATTGCTTGCTATGCTTGGAGTCTTCATTACATATCATATCAATTAAAGACATATTTATCTTCCGTTGCAAAACTCAACAAAACGTCTCATGTAGAGTCGTTCTCGTTTATACAACTGTGATTTGATATAATTAGACACAAATACCCCATGCCCTATTTGGGGGTGTCACACATTTCTGTCATCCTTCTTTTCAATCTTCCATCAGAAGAATCTGTTTACTTCTACTATTACCTTGTTGTGATATTGTTCTTAATTATACCGTGTCTTTATATTGCTATTCGTATTAATATCCACGGTTTGTAATTTATGTGTTGTTGTTGAGTTTTATATCTTCCCTTATATTTCGATGTCCTTGCTTCTGTCTCCTATAATCATTATCATCCACAGTTAATTCTCTCTCCTATTTGTTGCAATTTATACCCCCTTTCTATTTCGGAGCTTCATGCTTTTGTTTTCTTTTCGCAAGTAACGGTCTAGAATTCATAGGTGTGGAGTTTCGAATGAGCTTAATGTTTTAAACAAGAAAGAACGTAATAGCACGATTTGTCAAATTACCAGAATCACTGAGAATATAACTATCAAGAATATATTTTCTTGATGTGTTCAGAAGTTAATCAGAATGAAAGAGTTATGTAACATGACACATGATGATGTTATAATCTGTGAATCATCATGTTCCATTTAGAAACTCAGCATGACTTTTTTGTAATATAATCACGTTGATCAAGTGTCATTATATTATACTAACTCATGCATCAGTTCCCAACATTACTTCCATAACATTCATATTTTAAGCTCGAAAGTTTACAGAATATAGAAACTAACAGTTTCTATATGATGTAACACTGATAGTACAAAGAGATTAATGATTTCAGATGAGAACAGTTATGAAAATATCTTCAGAAATATGGAGGATATTTATAATGAAAGATACGATAATATCTTTGAATATCTAAGATCAGAGGATGATGGAGACTATTGTCCGCAAGGGTTTAGAGTAAGGAGCAAGATATTCACTAAAGACTTCAGCAGGCATTGAATTATTTGGATTCTTTCAAGTCAAACTTATTCTTTGTGATTTGTCCACGGTTTCCTTCATAGTTTCGCATAATCCGCTTTTCGATACTAAATTTTCTATTGAGTGTTTCCAATACTCCATTCTTTATCATCAACTTTTGATTGTTGAGGTCATTTACAGTTTTTGTTGCTTCATTCAACTTTTCAAAATTCAGAGCATTAATTTGCAGACTGGGTGCTTTTCAGAATTTCAGAATGAAAGATCATAATTCTAAGAGATAAGTGTCATACATATAACTGTTGATGTAGATATGCTGTGAGTTTTCAAAGTTCTGATTGATAACCAATGATTCAGATATGGTAGCATTAAATGCAGAGGAAACAGAAGAATTTTCCTCGTCATTGGACCTTAGAAATTCTAAGATATCACCGAATCTTTCGTTATAAATATCCTCTATATTTCTGAAGATATCTTTATAACGATTCTTGTCAGTAATTAATTATCTCTTTGCGATGTCTTTATCACATCATAAAGGAAACTGTTTTAGTTTCTATATTCTGTAAAATTCAAGTTTAAATTATGAATGATTTGAAGTAGTGTTGGGAATTGAAGCATGAGTTAGTATAATATAATGACGTCAGGCCAACGTGATTATATTACAGTAAGTCATGCTAAATTTTTAATGGAAGATGATGATTCATAGACTTTATAATCATCATTTACCATGTTACACGACTCTTACATTCTATTTAACTCTAAACATATCAAGAAAATATTTTTCTTGATTATTCGGTCTTTTCCGGATATTCTGGTAATATGACAAATCAAAACGTGTTGTTACCTTTCCTTCTGCTTTGAATATCATGATCATTCAAAACTTCACACCTACGAATTCTGGACCGTTACTTGCTTTACAAAAGCATGAAGCTCCGACATATAAGGAAAAATATAAAGCCCGATAACGACACCGAAATTACAAACCGTGTATATCAATGCGTATAGTAATATAAAGACACGGGAGAACTAAAAACACAATAAATCCTAGAGCATAATAGAAGTAAACAGACTCCTCTGGTGGGAGTTAGAAAAGAAGGATGATTATGGCGATAACCAATATAAGGTCAAGAACAAGAACTGGATTGAGCATATTAACAAAACTTTTGGAAGTATGAATTGAGAAAGAAAGTACAGAAGTGGTGAAGATAATGAAACGGAAGAAGCTAATTTATAGCGAAATTCCAGACACATCAATCGAGACAATTTCACAACATTTAATCAAAGAAAATCTCAATTTCCGTAATTACCGGAGAATCAAATCTTATACAGATTATGAAGATTTTCTTTAATCCCTTGAATTACGGAAATCAACTTTAACCATATCAAAAGTTAAAGCGAACATTTAATTTTCTCATTTCAATCTTTTGCTATAGCTTCATTTATACTCTTTCTATAATCGAATCATTTTATCCACATTATTCAAAGGTGATAAAACTCTATTTTTCAACTCATATTCATCATTACAATATCCATGTTGTAAACAATGACGATCTCTATCAAATTTCATGATTATGATTTTCATGAACTCCTCTCTGTTTTGTCTGCCCTAATATTACAGCATAAACGCTCAAGGTTTTAAATGAGCTCAATATTATTCATAACACATTTCATGTATCCAATTTACTGAAATGACTTGCATAACATCATCATTTTGAATGATCTCTGCATTAATGATAAAATGCAATTCGTAGAAGAACCTATAGAAATTATGGTTCGTATGACTTAAAAGCTTGAAACAAAACAATATTCTTTCCGTTGGAAAACACGCAAGGCCCCAAACATACCTGGGAACGTGAAGACCAAACAAAACATAAATATTCTCATCTATATACGAACAACGCCGATTGATGGCAACAACTAAATTTCGGGACGAAATTTCTTTTAACGGGTAGGTACTATAACAACCCGGAAAATTTTCGACTAAATTTAAACCTAAATTTTATATAATTTCGACAGATTATAGTGAGTCTTAAAAATGTTTGAGCTGATTCATTTAAACTTCAATCAATACCGACGATTCACGAACAATTTTTTTGTAAATAAAGATGTAATATATATATATATATATATATATATATATATATATATATATATATATATATATATATATACATATTATATATTACATAACTTGTAACATTAATATATTTAATTACAAGTTAAATTATATACTCATATTACCTTCATTATTATTATAAATATTAATATTAACATTTATATCAGTATTCTTAGTATTATTATTTTCAATATATAATAATAGATGTAAAATTTGATACATGTAAATTGTTATATTTGTTATTATTATTATGACCATTATCATAAAAATTATTATTATTATTATACAACAACAACAACAAAAATTATTATCATTATCTTGTATAAAAATAATACAAATTATTATTATTATCATTAACAATAATAAAAATTTACATTTTATAGTTATTATTATCATTATTATTAATTTTAATTAAAGTTATCATTTTTATTAATATTGTCATATTAATTATTTTCATTATTTATTATTAATAAACAATATTATTATTATTAGTATAATTATTTAAGATAGGAACCTAATACCTAATTTAGGTCGATTTTTTTTGTGATTTGCTTTTTCCTTCTTTAATCCATCGTAAATGCCTTCTATCTTGGATCATAATCAGCAATTATTTTTTTATTATTTCTTTTCCCATCGTGATATAGCAGTATTTTTTTATTCATTATCTATTGATTTTTATTTCTCCTACTAAACACGAAATTGGATTCATAGTCAACATCCATAACAATCTATCACCTCAGCTTGATTATAAAGACCCATTCAATTTCTTCATCATCATTATCATTTTCTGTTGGATTTAGATTAAATAGAAAAAAAAATACATATATACAGCTCGATAAAACCTCTGTTCTTAAACTATTTTTACCAAAAATCTATTTTAATCATATTTTAAAATCCATAAATGCAATAATGTTAGGAATCTCATACTAAAACTTTTTGGAAAGTTTTAGTTATTAATTTGAAGAATCAAAGATGAATTTTCGAGTCAAAGTTTCAATTTTAAAAGTCAACCAATGTGTTCATCCTAAAATTCGATTTATGTTTGAAGTTTCAGATTAAGTTAAGGATTCCTACAGTTTCTAATAATGATTTACTATCACTTTTATGTTGAAGTCGAAGTCTAAAACGATCCCAAACTCAAAATCAAATTATTTTTTTTTCTTACTTCGCGAAGCAGCAGCACTTTTCCATTTTTATTTTTTTCTGTTTTGATAAATCAACTCATACACCTTGATGGTTACGTTCCATCTTCATATCCAAATTAAAACATTAAAGTAGCTGTAATTGATTGTGTTTTGGTTCTAGTCGTGGGTGTTAAACGAAGAGGAAGAAGATAACAGAAAAGATAGGTTATATATATATATATATATATATATATATATATATATATATATATATATATATATATATATATATATATATATATATATATAGAAACGAGTAAAATCAAAAATATAAAAGAAAGATCGATGGTTAAGGTGGTTTACGGGTGAGCGAGAGGTCACGGGTTCGAGTCCCGTCTTGGGCATATTTTTTTTAGAAAAGGCTTTTTCCAAGGTAGTCTTCATTTTATTATTATTATTATTATTATTATTATTATTATTATTATTATTATTATTATTATTATTATTATTATTATTGTTGTTGTTGTTAAATTACTTATTATCATTACTAATACTAATAACATAACTATTATTGCTATCTTTAATATAATTTATAAATTATACTATTATCATTGTTATTATTATGATTTTTAATTATTATTATTATTATTAGTGTTATAACTATTATAATTATTAACATCACTAATAAAAGTTACCATGTATTATTATTAACATAATTAAAATTAAACTTATAATTACTATTATTATTGTTACTACAAAAATTATTGTTACTAGTATTATTAGAAGTATTATTATTATTTTATTTTTGCTATCATCAAAACTATATTATTATTATTATTATTATTATTATTATTATTATTATTATTATTATTATTATTATTATAACCTTATTATGATTATTATCATTTTTACTACTAGTATTATTATTATTATTACAAAATAATACGACTCTTTATTCATTATCATTATTAATATTAATTGATCAAATAAATACTTATAAATAGAATATACAAAAGTATGTATATAGAAATATATAACAAGTGAAATAATATATATAAACTTATTCGATTACAAGTATATGTGTTAATATATATACTTGATATAGGTTCGTGAATCCAAGGACAACTCCGCACTTGTTCAGTACAAACTATCATGTCGTATAGTGAGTTCATATGTTCCCTTTTTATATATTTTTGGGCTGAGAATACATGCGCAACTTTTATAACTGTTTTACACGTATCAACTATTAAACTGTGATATGTTGGGCTATGACCAGCAAGTCCCCAACCGACAAGTATAAATGATAACTTGTACGGGGCAAACTTGAAAGTCTAGTCTAAATATCAGTACTGAAATGTCCCGTTCTTATTGATTAAAAACGTTGCATATTAATTGATTTCGTTGCGAGGTTTTGACCTCTATATGAGACGTTTTTCAAAGACTGCATTCATTTTAAAACAAACCATAACCTTTATTTCATCAATAAAGGTTTAAAAAGCTTTACGTAGATTATCAAATAATGATAATCTAAAATATCCTGTTTACACACGACCATTACATAATGGTTTACAATACAAATATGTTACAACAAAATAAGTTTCTTGAATGCAGTTTTTACACAATATCATACAAGCATGGACTCCAAATCTCGTCCTTATTTAAGTATGCGACAGCGGAAGCTCTTAATAATCACCTGAGAATAAACATGCTTAAAACGTCAACAAAAATGTTGGTGAGTTATAGGTTTAACCTATATATATCAAATCATAATAATAGACCACAAGATTTCATATTTCAATACACATCCCATACATAGAGATAAAAATCATTCATATGGTGAACACCTGGTAACCGACATTAACAAGATGCATATATATAAGAATATCCCCATCATTCCGGGACACCCTTCGGATATGATATAAATTTCGAAGTACTAAAGCATCCGGTACTTTGGATGGGGTTTGTTAGGCCCAATAGATCTATCTTTAGGATTCGCGTCAATTAGGGTGTCTGTTCCCTAATTCTTAGATTACCAGACTTAATAAAAAGGGGCATATTCGATTTCGATAATTCAACCATAGAATGTAGTTTCACGTACTTGTGTCTATTTTGTAAATCATTTATAAAACCTGCATGTATTCTCATCCCAAAAATATTAGATTTTAAAAGTGGGACTATAACTCACTTTCACGGATTTTTACTTCGTCGGGAAGTAAGACTTGGCCACTGGTTGATTCACGAACCTATAACAATATATACATATATATCAAAGTATGTTTAAAATATATTTACAACACTTTTAATATATTTTGATGTTTTAAGTTTATTAAGTCAGCTGTCCTCGTTAGTAACCTACAACTAGTTGTCCACAGTTAGATGTACAGAAATAAATCGATAAATATTATCTTGAATCAATCCACGACCCAGTGTATACGTATCTCAGTATTGATCACAACTCAAACTATATATATTTTGGAATCAACCTCAACCCAGTATAGCTAACTCCAACATTCACATATAGAGTGTCTATGGTTGTTCCGAAATATATATAGATGTGTCGACATGATAGGTCGAAACATTGTATACATGTCTATGGTATCTCAAGATTACATAATATACAATACAAGTTGATTAAGTTATGGTTGGAATAGATTTGTTACCAATTTTCACGTAGCTAAAATGAGAAAAATTATCGAATCTTGTTTTACCCATAACTTCTTCATTTTAAATCCGTTTTGAGTGAATCAAATTGCTATGGTTTCATATTGAACTCTATTTTATGAATCTAAACAGAAAAAGTATAGGTTTATAGTCGGAAAAATAAGTTACAAGTCGTTTTTGTAAAGGTAGTCATTTCAGTCGAAAGAACGACGTCTAGATGACCATTTTAGAAAACATACTTCCACTTTGAGTTTAACCATAATTTTTGGATATAGTTTCATGTTCATAATAAAAATCATTTTCTCAGAATAACAACTTTTAAATCAAAGTTTATCATAGTTTTTAATTAACTAACCCAAAACAGCCCGCGGTGTTACTACGACGGCGTAAATCCGGTTTTACGGTGTTTTTCGTGTTTCCAGGTTTTAAATCATTAAGTTAGCATATAATATAGATATAGAACATGTGTTTAGTTGATTTTAAAAGTCAAGTTAGAAGGATTAACTTTTGTTTGCGAACAAGTTTAGAATTAACTAAACTATGTTCTAGTGATTACAAGTTTAAACCTTCGAATAAGATAGCTTTATATGTATGAATCGAATGATGTTATGAACATCATTACTACCTTAAGTTCCTTGGATAAACCTACTGGAAAAGAGAAAAATGGATCTAGCTTCAACGGATCCTTGGATGGCTCGAAGTTCTTGAAGCAGAATCATGACACGAAAACAAGTTCAAGTAAGATCATCACTTGAAATAAGATTGTTATAGTTATAGAAATTGAACCAAAGTTTGAATATGATTATTACCTTGTATTAGAATGATAACCTACTGTAAGAAACAAAGATTTCTTGAGGTTGGATGATCACCTTACAAGATTGGAAGTGAGCTAGCAAACTTGAAAGTATTCTTGATTTTATGTAACTAGAACTTGTAAAATATATGAAGAACACTTAGAACTTGAAGATAGAACTTGAGAGAGATCAATTAGATGAAGAAAATTGAAGAATGAAAGTGTTTGTAGGTGTTTTTGGTCGTTGGTGTATGGATTAGATATAAAGGATATGTAATTTTGTTTTCATGTAAATAAGTCATGAATGATTACTCATATTTTTGTAATTTTATGAGATATTTCATGCTAGTTGCCAAATGATGGTTCCCACATGTGTTAGGTGACTCACATGGGCTGCTAAGAGCTGATCATTGGAGTGTATATACCAATAGTACATACATCTAAAAGCTGTGTATTGTACGAGTACGAAGCATATGAGTAGAATTGTTGATGAAACTGAACGAGGATGTAATTGTAAGCATTTTTGTTAAGTAGAAGTATTTTGATAAGTGTCTTGAAGTCTTTCAAAAGTGTATGAATACATATTAAAACACTACATGTATATACATTTTAACTGAGTCGTTAAGTCATCGTTAGTCATTACATGTAAATGTTGTTTTGAAACCTTTAGGTTAACGATCTTGTTGAATGTTGTTAACCCATTGTTTATTATAACAAATGAGATGTTAAATTATTATATTATCATGATATTATGATATATAATATATCTTAGTATGATGTATATACAGTTAAATGTCGTTAAAACGATAATCGTTACATATATGTCTCGTTTCGAAATCATTAAGTTAGTAGTCTTATTTTTACATATGTATTTCATTGTTAATACACTTAATAATATATTTACTTATCATTTAACATAATTAACCAAGTGTATCAATATCTTAATATGATTCATATGTACCTAGTAAGACGTTGTTATAACGATAATCGTTATATATATCGTTTTCGAGTTTCTTAAATTAATAGTCTCATTTTTATGTATATAACTCATTGTTAAAATACCTAATGAGAAACATAATTATAATAAAAACATGTTAACTATATATATAACCATATATATGTCATCGTATAGTTTTTACAAGTTTTAACGTTCGTGAATCACGTCAATTGTCTATATGAAACATATTTCAATTAATACAGTCTTAACAAGTTTGATTGCTTAACATGTTGGAAACATTTAATCATGTAAATATCAATCTCAATTAATATATAAACATGGAAAAGTTCGGGTCACTACAAGTACCAACTATTAAACTGTGATATGTTGGGCTATGACCAGCAAGTCCCCAACCGACAAGTATAAACGATAACTTGTACGGGGTAAACTTGAAATTCTAGTCTAAATATCAGTATCAACTTTTAAACTATGCTATACCCGGCTATGTCCGACTAAGTCCCTACAGTGATATTTTTAATTGCTGCGGCATTCTTAATTATTGGGGATAGGCCTATCGGGAGTAACGTCCCCTATACATTTGACTAAGTCTTTGTATTACTCAATAATGAAATTAAAACGACAAGGACAGAACAACTTGACACGGGGCAAACTTGAACGTTTAGTCTAAATATCACGCACTGGCATAACTTTTTGATCCTACGGGAGATCAACTTGACTGGATCTGAGTGATCTACTTATGAAAACAAATCTTGTGGTCTAACACTATTACTGAAATCATTATTTATGACAAACCTATGAACTCACTCAACCTCGAGTTGACGTTTTAAGCATGTTTATTCTCAGGTACTTAAATATTGCTTCCGCGGTATATCTACTGCTTTGATGATGATTGCTTGCTATGCTTGGAGTCTTCATTACATATCATATCAATTAAAGACATATTTATCTTCCGCTGCAAAACTCAACAAAATGTCTCATGTAGAGTCGTTCTCGTTTATACAACTGTGATTTGATATAATTAGACACAAATACCCCAGGCCCTATTTGGGGGTGTCACACATTTCTGCATCCTTCTTTTCAATCTTCCATCAGAAGAATCTGTTTACTTCTACTATTACCTTGGGGTGATACTGTTCTAAATTATACCGTGTCTTTATATTGCTATTCGTATTAATATCCACGGTTTGTAATTTCTGTGTTGTTGTTGGGTTTTATATCTTCCCTTATATTTCGATGTCCTTGCTTCTGTATCCTATAATCATTATCATCCACAGTTAATGCTCTCTCCTATTTGTTGCGATTTATACCCCCTTTCTATTTCGGAGCTTCATGCTTTTGTTTTCTTTTCGCAAGTAACGGTCTAGAATTCATAATTGTGGAGTTTCGAATGAGCTTAATGTTCTAAACAAGAAAGAACGTAATAGCACGATTTGATTTGTCAAATTACCAGAATCACTGAGAATAGAACTATCAAGAATATATTTTCTTGATGTGTTCAGAAGTTAATCAGAATGAAAGAGTTATGTAACATGACACAAGATGATGTTATAATCTGTGAATCATCATGTTCCATTTAGAAACTCAGCATGAATTTTTGTAATATAATAACGTTGATCAAGTGTCATTATATTATACTAACTCATGCATCAGTTCCCAACATTACTTCCATAACATTCATATTTTAAGCTCGAAAGTTTACAGAATATAGAAACTAACAGTTTCTATATGATGTAACACTGATAGTACAAAGAGATTAATGATTTCAGATGAGAACAGTTATGAAAATATCTTCAGAAATATGGAGGATATTTATAATGAAAGATATGAAAATATCTTTGAATATCTAAGATCAGAGGATGATGGAGACTATTGTCCGCAAGGGTTTAGAGTAAGGAGCAAGATATTCGCTAAAGACTTCAGCAGACATTGAATTATTTGGATTCTTTGAAGTCAAACTTATTCTTTGTGATTTGTCCACGATTTCCTTTATCGCATAATCCGCTTTTCGATACTAAATTTTCTATTGAGTGTTTCCAATACTCCATTCTTTATCATCAACTTTTGACTGTTGAGGTCATTTATAGTTTTTGTTACTTCATTCAACTTTTCAAAATTCAGAGCATTAATTTGCAGACTGGGTGCTTTTCAGAATTTCAGAATGAAAGATCATAATTCTAAGAGATAATGTGACGACCCGGAAATTTCCGTGCAAATTTAAACTTAACCTTTATATGTTTCCGACACGATAAGAAAAATTTGTAATGTTGAATCTCAAAAAGTTTGGAACTACATTCATGTAATCAATTACCCTTTGACCGTGTTCGATGATTCACGAACAATTATGAGTATATAGATATGTATATATAATATATAATATTAACTGAAAACATTAACAAAGTATTAGATATATGATACTTTACATGAACGTATTTGTTTCGATATATTTATCGACAGAATTAAGAGATAATATCAAATGATTGAATTATCAGATACATTATGATATGATTACGGGCCTATGTTATAAGGTCTACTGTGATTTAAGAAATCTATTCTTTTTTACAATATTCGAAAAATGGTAAAGTGATTTATAAATAAGAACAAATGTGTCAATTAACGGGAACTAGACAAGAGTTAGTGGAAATTCCTGTTTAATTTCCAAGGCATGTTTTATAATATTTTTCTCGTGACCTTGATAAGATAACTATGTTAACTTTCATTTTATTTAATATGAAAATAAGAACGTGGAGTGTAAATAACTTAGATGTTGGATATCGACAAGTTAAGTAACTCGACATTTTTCATTAAGATGATTTCATATGTTTATTTAACCTTTGGACTTTATCCCATGCTTCACCAATAGACTGTAATTTAAAAACTTGAAACCTATTATGAATATATATAATTCTACTTTTTTAAAATGTTTTATGATATAACGATTTCCATTATTTTAACCTTTTAACAAAATGATTCTTAAATATATTTAGTTTTGGAAAACAAAATTATCATATTTATTTGATTTAGTTTCAAAAGTACAAAAAATGTTTTCATTTTAAAAAGAACTTTATTATTAAAACGTATATATCTTTTATAAATATCTAAAACCACTTTTGATAACTCATTACTTAACCAGTATGATAAAGATAATGATATTTATATTTTATTTTATTAAATATATATAACAATTTAAATTAATATTATATATATTTATACGCGTATTATACGTATATAGTTTTATACTTTTAATATACTTTAACTTTACTTTTACTTTACTTTTACTTTACTTTAACTTTAATAATTCACTTTAATAATTTATACTTTAATAATTCACTTTAATAATTCATACTTTAATAATTCACTTTAATAATTTATACTTTAATAATTCACTTTAATAATTCATACTTTAATAATTCACTTTAATAATTCACTTTAATAATTCATACTTTAATAATTCAAAAAGCTATTATAAATAGAATTGAATAGGTTTCATTATTTCATAGAAACTTGAAAATATATTTCTCTAAACTCTCTCAATCGAATTACATATATATATTTTCTTTGTATTATTTCAAGATATTATTAGTATACATAAAATACTACGACGGAGTTATAC
The DNA here is from genome assembly GCF_046630445.1 of Rutidosis leptorrhynchoides. Classification (NCBI taxonomy): domain Eukaryota; kingdom Viridiplantae; phylum Streptophyta; class Magnoliopsida; order Asterales; family Asteraceae; genus Rutidosis; species Rutidosis leptorrhynchoides. Next base: position 310,104,864 of record NC_092333.1, on the reverse strand, counting down.
TCAGACGATTTCAAAATAAGTTTTCAAACGGGATAAAGCTAAGGAAATTATGGGTTATAGCTATGGAGGTTATGGGTATTGATCGAGAGTATTGCTCGTGAGTCAAACTAGTGTTTATCATCTCCGTTGCGTCTACGTACTTTTCCTGCAATATTGAATCTCAATATTAATACGTTCGTGAATCCAAGGCCAACATTGCACTTGTTCAATGACGTCATATGTATTTTTACTACAAAATACAGTATTGTGAGTTTTATTTGCTCCCTTTTTAATTGCTTTTGCAATATATATTTTTGGGCTGAGAATACATGCGTTGTTTTATAAATGTTTTACGAAATAGGCACAAGTACTAAAATAAATTCTACGTGGGTTTAAACCAGAAATATACCCTTAGCTTGGTAACATTAAACTACTTGTCTATGTACGGTAGGCGTGAATCTTAAAGATAGATCTATTGGGCCTGACAAACCCCATCCTGACTATGGGATGCTTTAGTACTTCGAGGTTTATATAACACACCTGATTCGGTGTACTTTCAGAGGGTAAAACATGAACGTTAAGGCTTGTTACCGGGTGCCTGTAGCGACCCCGACAAATCGTCAAGTGACGGCGTCGACTACGTGGGTCCCATTACCTGGTCATAAGTCTTTATGATAATGTTTGACCAAAATATGTCACCCTTATTTCAAAATAAAGATTGTTTTCAAAGTTTACAAGAATTGTTCAACCAAAAGTTAAGTTACAAAGTTATAAGTACATTTGAAATCTAGGCGACACGGTTTAAAGTAAAGTCAAAAGACGCTCCAAGTAATGCATGTATACTCGACATCCAATGCAAGTATCAAATAGTGAGCGGAAGCATGTATCACATATCGTGCAAGACCTGAGAAAAACATAGAAATCTGTCAACGAAAACGTTGGTGAAATCATAGGTTTAAGTGAGTAAGTGAGTAAAAGTAAGTAAGTCGAACCACAAGGTTTGCAAAGTAGAAATAATAGTAATACATTCTAAAAGTTAATATTCACGAGCACTCAATTATCAAAGCTTAACATTCCGTCCGTTGAACCCCGTAATAATAGTGTTAGAACATACACTGTTTCCCGAAAATATATTTCACCCGTAGACGGTAGCGAACCGTCCGAAGTGAGGGTTTGTCAAACCCATATGGCCATATAACATAAGTTCTCGCTTACACCATCTGATGTAACTAATGATAATCGAATTGAGGATTTGTGTTCAAACTCGTATGTAGAATGTTTGTTTTCCCTGTACTTGTGTTCACGTAGTTTAAAAGAACGTTTATGTTTTCTCATCCCAAAAGTAAGTTCAAAAAGAGTAAAAGTGGGACTATGATCTCACCTTTGATTGCAAGAGTGAAATAGTACTTCAACAAGTAAACGTGCAAAGAACAATGCTAGTCTCGACCTAAACAATTAGGTTGTATCAATAACGATAGTCACGAAGGGTCAAAGATGTTCAATTAGTCCTATGGCTCGTTACGACTCGATTAATATAGCATGTGAATCAATTTGTCAAGTTTCATGCACGATACAAGTAGTTAAGTATGTTAGAACGATTGTATAATCGTTTGGTTAAGTTTGACTAAAAGTCAAACTTGGTCAAAGTCAAGGTCAACGGGGTAGGGTCGGGTATCCGACAATTTTCCCAAGACGAGAAGTCATATAAGAGCCTAATAGTCAAGTTTCATGTTAAACGGAGTTTTAGTTAAGCGGAAACATTTTTGTGACATTTAAAAACAAAAGAGAGTGGCCTGGGGCTTTTGCGCGGCGCGCACTGGGTTGCGCGGCGCGCACCCAAGTGCAATTTCTGGTCAGAACTCAACCAAGAAGGCAAACATCTGGGATCTCTGATTCTGCGCGGCGCGCGGGTAAATGCGCGGCGCGCAATACCTGGGAATCATGCAGTTTGTAGAAAATGGTCCAAGTCACGAACCAAAATACAATATAACACATTTCATGCACCGAAAACACTTAAAACGCATAACCTATATCATTAGAAAGGTAATTTGACAAGGAAAACAACTAAGCACATTTCATCAAGCAATTCATCACTAACAACAACCAAAAACCGCATTAAACGTTCATAATCAAAGTTTCAAGTTCTAAAACGCATTTTATGATTCGGGCAACCAATTTACATGTATGATATGCTGTTTCGAATGTAATCATACACACATTGCAAAAAAATTCTTATCTACAATATTTCATAGCATTTGGTGCATCAAAAGTTCATCTAAAGCTTATCAAACCCTAATCCAAGTTCACAAAATCACTAATCATGTTCTTGGAGTTTCCTTAATCAACCTATACATCAAAACGAAGCTAATGATACTAGTAACACTTTTAAAACATGCACTTTAACAATCTAACAACATTTGATCATCCAAAATCAAGGATTTAGCAAGTAATTTTCATATTGAACTAGTTACACCAAAAACAACGAATCGAGCATACAAATTACATACACGACATCACAATGAGCCATAGACACTAATTAACAACTTTATAACTCAAAAATCTCAAGAACACATAAAATTAGTGATTTTAGAAAGTTACCCAAATGAGATGAAGTTGGTATCAAATTGAAGAGGATGAAGAGAGGATTCCAAATATGTATTTTGTTTAGTTGTAAGCTTCCTTGATTGAATTTGGATGATGAATTTATGAATTGGGTTTTGAGAGGATTTGTGGAAGTATTAAAGAAAAATGGAAAAGAAAAAGATAAATGAATGGATGAGGGAGGTTTGACCTCTTTGACCTAGTCAAAGGTTTGGTCCCTTGGCAAGTTTGGTCCCTCTAGTTTCAAAGCGGGTGCGGGAAATAACCAAACGAATATTTTAAAACGCTCGAGTAAACGGGTGACGTTATAATTAAATAACGAGGATATTATGAACGTTAGTTAACGAAAGATACCAAATTAAATGACGAAAGATATTATTTAAAAAAAAAAGACGGTGTTAAAATAAATTTAACGGAAAAATGCGGGATGTTACATTATCCACACCTCAAAAGAAATTTCGTCCCGAAATTTAGTTGGAAGTAATAGTCGATGTCTCTTACTCGAGACCTAGTGTAGTAACTCTACAAATGATTGAAGGTACTTTCTTGGACATTCCACGAATCCGGATAGTCGGGGTGTTACGTTGTATTAGGGCTTGGTTTTACGATCCACAAGTTCAGCTGGTTTTCCCTACGAGGAGGAGTTTGTCATCAATAGTTGGTGTATCTAGAAGGATTGCACGTTCCTGTTCCGCAGGACACGTTTCTAAGTTTGTTACACGAAATGTAGGGTAAACGGAAACTTAATTTAGTCGGAAGTTATAAACGATAGGAAGCGGTTCCAGTACGCCCCAAGGTTTCAAAAGGTTCGATATTGCGGATATAGCCTTTCTCGATTTTCCAAAATGGATTACACCTTTCCAAGGTGCGGTTTCTCAATATTACGCGGTGACACGCTGGGATTTGTGAGTTTTCATCTAAGTTTGGTATAACTCTTCTGGCGACTACGGGTCATCTCGAGCCCTCCTCGGATTTGAATGATTTCAATTGTTGTTTCTTGATGGAGTTCAGATTTCGGTGGTTGATGCTTTGGTTAAATGAACAGGGGTATGACATTAGCGGTCATATAGGGTTTCGGAAAGTGCGCGTGAACACACGAGTGGTAACCACTGTTGTAAGAGTGATCTACTAAAGGTGACAATACGAGTTTGTGACATGTCTTTCCAAGACATAAATCGTTCGTTTGCTCGGTTCGTCAGTTTGTGGGTGGTACGCGGTACTCATGTCTAAGCGGGTTCCCAAGGTTCCTTGTAAAACTAGAAGTGAAACGAGTATTTCGATACGGAATAATTGACAAAGATACACCGTGTTGGAATAGAATCTCTTAAGATACGTTTGAACAAGTTAGTTAGGGTTCGAAAAATGTTCGTTAGGACTATTCACCCTCGTGGAGAATACTTATGTAATATGAGGAGTTTCTCTATCCATGGAGAAATGTTACAAGGAGTTTCTTTAAACGGAAATGCGAACGGTAAAGATAGTAGTGAAATGAGGACTTAGAATAGGATGAGTTTACATCTCGAGGTTGCCATAACGTGCCTCTAGTTGTCAAAAGTTGAAGTCTGAAAGAGAAACGAGGTAGTACACGTAGTTGTATAGTTCGGGGTTGAATAATAGTTGACCGATTATCAGAAACACAAGGGTGTTAAGTCAAAGAAGAGTGAAGTATCGTTGGATTGTGTGCTATCTTAAATTCCAGTAATATCAGACGGTGACGGTGAAATAACAGAGGTATGTAGTGTGGTACGTGATGACGAGAAGATTGATCGGATCCACAATTTAGTATTCGAATTCTTAGTGTAAAATAACGAATTTTAGTTATGTTGATTTTTGAGTCGAGAGAGTATGCCTTTCGGCGTTCAAATAGAAATATTTCCATGTTCGAGTTCCATCTGTTGCTATACGATTTTAACTAGAAATGTTGGTGTGAAAAATCACGCTCAAGGTTCGAACACGGAGAGGTTTAGAGTTTTCCTTAGTGAGTTAACGAGTTTAAAAGTCGTGTGACACTGTGTGATACCATTCTGTAACACCCCAGCTTAACATGACCACAATATTGTCCGCTTTGCCCGCAGGCGCACGGCTTTTTCTTGGCGATAACACACGAGAAAAGTCAGAAATGAATCTTCGGTAACAACCGGTGAGATCTAATATTTTTACGAATATAAGTCTGAGTTGGGAGAGTTTCCTGATTACATGTGGCTTGATTTCGAGATTGATTGTAATGCCTTGACCATTAACATCATGGTCTAGAAAATTGGACTTCGTTCAACAGAAATTCTCACTCGGAGAATTTGGTATAGAGTTGCTCTTTTCTCAAAAGTTCGAGCTTAAGATGGTGATGTTGTTCGTTTTCCTTCTTTACTTGAATAAGTTAAGATGTCATCTATAAATACGATAACATATTAGTCTATATGAATTTGCATACGCGGTTCAAGAGGTTTATGGATACGGGCGAGCCCTAAATAAATCAAACGGTACTAAGAGAGATTTACAACTAACGTTGCGAGTTCGGAAAGTGGCTTAGGAGACATCGTCTCACTTAACCCCCAATTGATGATAACCGGAACGGAGGTCGATTTGGAACATACGGGATTCGTGCAAATAATCATGAGGTCATGGATGCGAGGGAGAGGGTATCGGTTTCCAACCGAAAATTTCTTAGTTCACAATAATCTATACATAAATGTAGGGCAACAATTTCTCCTTAATGAATAGGTTTTGAGTTCCTTAGTTCTATTGGTGTCGAGTTCAATTTCTTAACGTATATCCTCCGATAATATTTATAGGCACACAATATTTTTCCGTTGGTCGCTTAAATCGCCTAAATAGTATCTAGGGGAAAAGATGGAAGGTAATGAGTACAAGTCAAAGTCTTGGTTGTAAAACGTCTAGCGGTAATCGAATCGAACAAGTATGAAGTATACGGTTTGTTGTGAAGAAACGTACCCGTGACTAGTCCATCGTCGTCTCGGGCATCCTAGGTGTCGATGTTGAAAGTTCAATGGCGTGCGTTGAGGTTGATTTCTTCTTTGGGCACACATTCCTAAAATGACCCAGTTGGCCACACTCAAAGCATGCACCCGTCCTGTGTGCGTTGGGCACCCTTCGAGCGACGGTAACGGTACCCTTACAGACATGGGCCACATGGCCACTTCTTTGACACTTGACGCAAAATGGTTTGCCACATTCACTAAAATGATGTTTGCGACACTTGTTACAGTGAGGTAGGGTTCCGGCATACCCCTTCTTGCCGCCGGGGGTGAAAGGCTTCTTGGAGATGTTGTTATTGTTGTGGTTGCTTGGTTGCGAGGCTTCCCATTTTCTTTTGTTGTTACCCGGGTGGTTCTCGACCATTCGTACCGGTGCTTCCATTTCATTCACCGTTTCTAAAGTTTGGTGGGCCTTTGTTAAAGCCTCTTGTAGGTTAGTGGGTTGGGATGCCATTACCCCGTGTTGAATGCTCTTAGGGAGGCCATCCATGTAAAGTTCGACTCTTAGGGATTCGGGAGTCATGAGATTTGGACACATTGAGACTAGTTCGGTAAACCGTTGATTATAAGCTTCGAGGTCATTCCCGACCGTTCTTAAATTCCTTAGACTCTGTTCGAGCCTTTGAGTCTCGTTGCGTAGAAAATATTCGGTGATCATTCTCTCTCTTAATTCGGTCCATGAGAGTGTGTGGGCTTCATCGATACCCACCGATTGTACGTACTTGTTCCACCACGAAAGAGCAATGCCGGTGAAAGTGAGGGTGGAAAACTTGACCTTATCTTGGTCCTGACAACCGCTTATGCTAAAAACGGATTCTGTTTGTTCAAACCATCGGGTGAGAGTAACCGGTCCCCCGGTTCCATCGAAAGTGGGAGGATTGTACTTCATGAAGTTCTTGTAGGAGCAACCTTCGATTGAATTACCGGCCCCATGATTGTTGTTGTTAGAAAAGTGATTGGCCACGGCCGTACCCACGACGGTGGTTATCATTCGTTGAAGAGCTTGTTCTAGAGTTTCGAGAGGAGTGTTGTGTTGACCTTGGTGAGCCATTGTTCCTTCATGAGACAAGAATATCGTTGGTTAGTATTTTCAACAATACTAACCGTGGCATGGAATAAGGATAGAGAGAAAATTTTCCTTGACTCGCCTTAAATTCTCTATGTCATAATGTCGGAACGTCCATGTGAATCACCGTAATATAATCCCGGAAATTATATTACCCTGATTCTCATGTGCATTTAACATTACTTCATAAAGTCAAGGTGGCGCATCAACAAAATTTATCAACGTAAGATCAAGATCGAATACGAGTTAGATATGATAGAAGGGTTCGAGTATAAATGCACAATTAGTCAAATAATTCCTACTTCAGTCTATATGCCGGTTGTAGTCTAGATTCACCTATGTACCCTATGACTCGGGGTGAACACAAATGAACTCTAAATCCCTACAACCAAGGCTCTGATACCACTTGTAGCGACCCCGACAAATCGTCAAGTGACGGCGTCGACTACGTGGGTCCCATTACCTGGTCATAAGTCTTTATGACAATGTTTGACCAAAATATGTCACCCTTATTTCAAAATAAAGATTGTTTTCAAAGTTTACAAGAATTGTTCAACCAAAAGTTAAGTTACAAAGTTATAAGTACATTTGAAATCTAGGCGACACGGTTTAAAGTAAAGTCAAAAGACGCTCCAAGTAATGCATGTATACTCGACATCCAATGCAAGTATCAAATAGTGAGCGGAAGCATGTATCACATATCGTGCAAGACCTGAGAAAAACATAGAAATCTGTCAACGAAAACGTTGGTGAAATCATAGGTTTAAGTGAGTAAGTGAGTAAAAGTAAGTAAGTCGAACCACAAGGTTTGCAAAGTTGAAATAATAGTAATACATTCTAAAAGTTAATATTCACGAGCACTCAATTATCAAAGCTTAACATTCCGTCCGTTGAACCCCGTAATAATAGTGTTAGAACATACACTGTTTCCCGAAAATATATTTCACCCGTAGACGGTAGCGAACCGTCCGAAGTGAGGGTTTGTCAAACCTATATGGCCATATAACATAAGTTCTCGCTTACACCATCTGATGTAACTAATGATAATCGAATTGAGGATTTGTGTTCAAACTCGTATGTAGAATGTTTGTTTTCCCTGTACTTGTGTTCACGTAGTTTAAAAGAACGTTTATGTTTTCTCATCCCAAAAGTAAGTTCAAAAAGAGTAAAAGTGGGACTATGATCTCACCTTTGATTGCAAGAGTGAAATAGTACTTCAACAAGTAAACGTGCAAAGAACAATGCTAGTCTCGACCTAAACAATTAGGTTGTATCAATAACGATAGTCACGAAGGGTCAAAGATGTTCAATTAGTCCTATGGCTCGTTACGACTCGATTAATATAGCATGTGAATCAATTTTTCAAGTTTCATGCACGATACAAGTAGTTAAGTATGTTAGAACGATTGTATAATCGTTTGGTTAAGTTTGACTAAAAGTCAAACTTGGTCAAAGTCAAGGTCAACGGGGTAGGGTCGGGTATCCGACAATTTTCCCAAGACGAGAAGTCATATAAGAGCCTAATAGTCAAGTTTCATGTTAAACGGAGTTTTAGTTAAGCGGAAACATTTTTGTGACATTTAAAAACAAAAGAGAGTGGCCTGGGGCTTTTGCGCGGCGCGCACTGGGTTGCGCGGCGCGCACCCAAGTGCAATTTCTGGTCAGAACTCAACCAAGAAGGCAAACATCTGGGATCTCTGATTCTGCGCGGCGCGCGGGTAAATGCGCGACGCGCAATACCTGGGAATCATGCAGTTTGCAGAAAAATGGTCCAAGTCACGAACCAAAATACAATATAACACATTTCATGCACCGAAAACACTTAAAACGCATAACCTATATCATTAGAAAGGTAATTTGACAAGGAAAACAACTAAGCACATTTCATCAAGCAATTCATCACTAACAACAACCAAAAACCGCATTAAACGTTCATAATCAAAGTTTCAAGTTCTAAAACGCATTTTATGATTCGGGCAACCAATTTACATGTATGATATGCCGTTTCGAATGTAATCATACACACATTGCAACAAAATTCTTATCTACAATATTTCATAGCATTTGGTGCATCAAAAGTTCATCTAAAGCTTATCAAACCCTAATCCAAGTTCACAAAATCACTAATCATGTTCTTGGAGTTTCCTTAATCTACCTATACATCAAAACGAAGCTAATGATACTAGTAACACTTTTAAAACATGCACTTTAACAATCTAACAACATTTGATCATCCAAAATCAAGGATTTAGCAAGTAATTTTCATATTGAACTAGTTACACCAAAAACAACGAATCGAGCATACAAATTACATACACGACATCACAATGAGCCATAGACACTAATTAACAACTTTATAACTCAAAAATCTCAAGAACACATAAAATTAGTGATTTTAGAAAGTTACCCAAATGAGATGAAGTTGGTATCAAATTGAAGAGGATGAAGAGAGGATTCCAAATATGTATTTTGTTTAGTTGTAAGCTTCCTTGATTGAATTTGGATGATGAATTTATGAATTGGGTTTTGAGAGGATTTGTGGAAGTATTAAAGAAAAATGGAAAAGAAAAAGATAAATGAATGGATGAGGGAGGTTTGACCTCTTTGACCTAGTCAAAGGTTTGGTCCCTTGGCAAGTTTGGTCCCTCTAGTTTCAAAGCGGGTGCGGGAAATAACCAAACGAATATTTTAAAACGCTCGAGTAAACGGGTGACGTTATAATTAAATAACGAGGATATTATGAACGTTAGTTAACGAAAGATACCAAATTAAATGACGAAAGATATTATTTAAAAAAAAAGACGGTGTTAAAATAAATTTAACGGAAAAATGCGGGATGTTACAGTGCCTACAACTTATAGAATACTTTTATACACTTGCGAGTGTACATATATTTATAAACGGAAATCTTGTGGTCTATTAATATATTGAAATGATTGTTATGATAAACCTATGGACTCACCAACCTTTTGGTTGACACTTTAAAGCATGTTTATTCTCAGGTATTAAAGAAATCTTCCGCTGTGCATTAGCTCATTTTAAGGATATTACTTGGAGTCATTCATGGAATATTTTGAAAGACGTTGCATTCAAGTCATTGAGTTCATCAAGATTATTATTAAGTCAATTATAGTTGGATGTATTATGAAATGGTGTGCATACCATCAATTTTCGTTGTAAAGAAAGTTTGTCTTTTAAAAACGAATTCAATGTTTGTAAAATATATCATATAGAGGTCAAATACCTCGCGATGTAATCAACTATTGTGAATCGTTTATAATGTATATGAACGGGTCCTTTCAGTTGGTATCAGAACGGTGGTCTTAGCGAACCAGGTCTTGTATTAGTGTTTCTAACTGATAATTGTTAAGATGCATTAGTGAGTCTGGACTTCGACCGTGTCTGCATGTCAAAAGTTTTGTTTATCATTTTTAGTCGAAAATCATCTACTTACCATCCTTAGGAAATTACCTGCTTATCATTCTTAGTCTAGACACGTCTTGCTGCATTGATTGCATGAATAGTGTATAGACAAAATTCATATCTTAGCGTATCTGCTAAATCATATCTTATCGTATCTATTACCGTAAACTTTTCCTGACATATTCCGTAAATTTCTCCGTAATCTATGAAATCTTTTGATCTATATATATATATATATATATATATATATATATATATATATATATATATATATATATATATATATATATATATATATATATATATATAGATAGATATTCTATGTAGTTAGAATATCACCCGATAGCCAGAAAATCATTTCGTATCGAAAAATCCTTTATCAAATCGTACGAAATGGAATTCGTCATCAGTTCAAGTTCCTCGAATTCCGAAAAGGAATCCCACTCAAGCTCCGAAAGCAGTGTGACTGGAATGGATCAACCAATTAGCCATCATCTATTCTGGATGAATTGGGGATGGGTTCGTAGCCTCCTTAATCATTGGAGACAAGAAGAAGGCGATCCTTTCCATCCACCACATTGCCCTCTTGGCAATGAACCTAAAGCACTTACCGGCGAACCTGTCTGAAACACCATTTTCTCTCTCATTTCCAGAGTATCTCGTCATGATTATATACTACACCAAATTCTAGATCTTATTTATTCGCTAGTCCGAACCGACAATCACCCCGGTGTAATAGAAGAAGTCAACGAGCTTCGCACTCGGGTAGTGGCTTTGGAGAATATGGTGCAAAGGTTACAAACACCAGCAGCAGCACTAGCAACATAACCAGTACCACCACCAACAACAACCGCATCGCAAACCTCAACTTCACAATCTGTCCCATGAACATCGACGTCATACGCCCTGTAGATACTAAGGAATACCACAACGATGAAGTATTGATTCATAACTTCATTGGGAAAACATTCTACAACGATTATGTAATTTCTAAAGTTTAGAAATTATCTATCTTAGCCTTAACCATAAATCAAGTGAGTTTAATTTAATATTAACTCACTAAATCTATATTACATCTGAAGAAATATACACATATATTTCCATAAAGACTGTAATAAAATTCTTTTGTACAAAATATTAATTGTGACATTTTTTTAACGGGTAGGTAATACCCGAGAGATATATAAATTCACAATTAATATGTTACATTCTTCGAATCTGATTCAGCAAATCATCCATTATACTCCCTACTTTCACAACAATATACATTCTTTTATAGAAATCAAAACAACCATACTCGTTCAAAAATCTAATTACATATTCTGATTTTGAAATCGCCGAATTAAATTCAAGTTATAACCGGTATCATCACTCTTAGATTCTTACATCTTTCAAAGCTATACTTTAACTTCAAAACCGTGTTAGAACATCGTATGTATATTAACGATTATAATCTGTGTTCAAGCCCTTCGAAATACCTGAAGACACTTCAAATAATGAACAATCGAGATGATGATCCAACCACATGTTATCCACAGTTACGTACCTGAAAAACTCTTGAAACCAAAGTCATAATTTAACATGTATCCATGTCAAACCTTTTGGTATTTACTAGATAAAATAACTTTTCAATCCCTTCTAAAAATAGACGATTTCGTCACAGCTCCAGCAAACCAACTTCAATTGTTCATTCGAATAACCCTTATTATAATGATTACTCCTTCATCATTATTACCGGGGAACCTTTCATATGTCGCCACATTAGCAGTAAACTTATTAACAACTTCATTGATCTTTGACTTTCCGAAAAATCTTTATATTTATCAAAACCCCATCATTTACTCATCTGCATCTTGTAACGAGAATTGCTATACGAATCATCAGAAATTAGCAATCAGTATTTTGAAATCTCACAGCATGTCTACGCCAACAATTATATGTGTATATCTTCTGGACTTATATACTTTGAATGTGAAGTTTCTGAAAAACACCCTAAACTGCGAACTAGTTCTCGAAATACTGATGAAGCAGCAAAAACTATAAACGACCTTAACAGTAAAAAGTTTGATGATAAAGAGTAGTGTGTTGGCAAAGCTCAGAAAAAGAAAAGATTTGGTACTGATAAATACGGATTGAGCAAACCATGAAGAAGGCTGTGGATAAATCACAAGGACGAAATCTACCTTCAAAGAATCCAAATGATTCCATGTCTGCTGAAGTCATTATCGAATACCTTGCTCCTGACTCTAAACCCTTATGGACAATATTCTTCATCATCCTCTGATATTAGAAATTTTAAGATATCATCGTATCTTTCGTTATAAATATTCTCCATATTTCTGAAGATATTTCCATAATTATTCTTATCTGAAATCATTAACCTCTTCGTGCTGTCTGTATTACATCATAAAAGAAACTATTTTAGTTTCTAAATTCTAAAACTTTCGAATTTAAAATAGGAATATTTTTGAAGTAGTGTTGGGAACTGAAGCATGAACTAGTATAATATAATGACACTTGATCAACGTGATTATATTACAGTAAGTCATGCTGAGTTTCTAAATGGAATGTGATGATTCACAGATCATAACGTCATCATGTGCTATGTTACACGACTCTTGTATTCTCTTTAACCTCTAAAATATCAAGAAAATATTTCTTGATGATTCGGCCTTTTCCGAGGTATTCTAGTAATTTGACAAGTCAATATCGTGCCATTACAATTTTCTTCTTAGAACATTAACAATGTTCATTCCGAAATTCATACATGCGAATTATGGACCATTACAAGCGGTGCTTAATCGCAAGAAGAAGAAACGAAAGGACAAAACTCCGAAATAGAAATTGGGGTATAAATCGCAACAAATAAAAGAGACCATTAATTGGGGATGACAATGATTATAGAAGACAGAAGTAGGGACATCGAAATATAAGGGAAGATATAAAACCCAACAACAACCCAGAAACTATAAACCGTATATATCGATGCATATAGCAATATAAAGACACGGGAGAACTAAAAACACTATAAAACCAAGAGTATAGTAGAAGTAAATAGATTCTTATGGAGGTAGATGAAAAAGAAGAATGACAGATATGAAAGTGAGGAGTATATCGAGAATCAGCACTGGATGAAGCATATTGACGAATAATTTTAAAGTAAGAATTGAGGGAGAAAGAATAGAAGGTGTGAATTAAAAGGAAACGAAGGAGGTGGATTTATAGTGAAATATCCGACAGAAAAATCGAGATGAATCATCGCATTAAATTGAAGAGGATCATAATTTCCTTAATCACCGAAGAATCAAATCCTATATAGATTACAAAGATTTTCTTTAATCCGGAGATCAACCGTGATGACGTCAAAAGATAAGATGAATCCCTATTTTCTCATTTCACTCTTTTACGATAGCTTCACTCGTACATTTCGAGTAATCGAATTATTTTATCCATATTTCTCAATCATGATAAAACCCTATGAATCAACTTATATTCTTCATAATAACATTCTTATTGTTAGCCATGACGACCTCGATCAAATTTCCGGACGAAATTTCTTTAACGGGTAGGTACTGTGACGACCCGGAAATTTCCGTGCAAATTTAAACTTAACCTTTATATGTTTCCGACACGATAAGCAGAATTTGTAATGTTGAATCTCAAAAAGTTTGGAACTACATTCATGTAATCAATTACCCTTTGACCGTGTTCGACGATTCACGAACAATTATGAGTATATAGATATGTATATATAATATATAATATTAACTGAAAACATTAACAAAGTATTAAATATATGATACTTTACATGAACGTATTTGTTTCGATATATTTATCGACAGAATTAAGAGATAATATAAATTGATTGAATTATCAGATACATTATGATATGATTACGGGCCTATGTTATGAGGTCTACTGTGATTTAAGAAATCTATTCTTTTTTACAACATTCGGAAAATGGTAAAGTGATTTATAAATAAGAACAAATGTGTCAATTAACGGGAACTAGACAAGGGTTAGTGGAAATTCCTGTTTAATTTCCAAGGCATGTTTTATAATATTTTTCTCGTGACCTTGATAAGATAACTATGTTAACTTTCATTTTATTTAATATAAAAATAAGAACGTGGAGTGTAAATAACTTAGATGTTGGATATCGACAAGTTAAGTAACTCGACATTTTTCATTAAGATGATTTCATACGTTTATTTAACCTTTGGACTTTATCCCATGCTTCACCAATAGACTGTAATTTAAAAACTTGAATCCTATTATGAATATATATAATTCTACTTTTCTAAAATGTTTTATGATATAACGATTTCCATTATTTTAACCTTTTAACAAAATGATTCTTAAATATATTTAGTTTAGGAAAACAAAATTATCATATTTATTTGATTTAGTTTCAAAAGTACAAAACATGTTTTCAGTTTAAAAAGAACTTTATTATTAAAACGTATATATCTTTTATAAATATCTAAAACCACTTTTGATAACTCATTACTTAACCAGTATGATAAAGATAATGATATTTATATTTTATTTTATTAAATATATATAACGATTTAAATTAATATTATATATATTTATACGCATATTATACGTATATAGTTTTATACATTTACTATACTTTAACTTTACCTTTACTTTACTTTTACTTTACTTTAACTTTAATAATTCACTTTAATAATTTATACTTTAATAATTCACTTTAATAATTCATAATTTAATAATTCACTTTAATAATTCATACTTTAATAATTCACTTTAATAATTCACTTTAATAATTCATACTTTAATAATTCACTTTAATAATTCACTTTAATAATTCATACTTTAATAATTCAAAAATCTATTATAAATAGAATTGAATAGGTTTCATTATTTCATAGAAACTTGAAAATATATTTCTCTAAACTCTCTCAATCGAATTACATATATATATTTTCTTTGTATTATTTCAAGATATTATTAGTATACATAAAATACTACGACGGAGTTATACTCAGACGATTTCAAAATAAGTTTTTAAACGGGATAAAGCTAAGGAAATTATGGGTTATAGCTATGGAGGTTATGGGTATTGATCGAGAGTATTGCTCGTGAGTCAAACTAGTGTTTATCATCTCCGTTGCGTCTACGTACTTTTCCTGCAATATTGAATCTCAATATTGATACGTTCGTGAATCCAAGGCCAACATTGCACTTGTTCAATGACGTCATATGTATTTTTACTACAAAATACAGTATTGTGAGTTTCATTTGCTCCCTTTTTAATTGCTTTTGCAATATATATTTTTGGGCTGAGAATACATGCGCTGTTTTATAAATGTTTTACGAAATAGGCACAAGTACTAAAATAAATTCTATGTGGGTTTAAACCAGAAATATACCCTTAGCTTGGTAACATTAAACTACTTGACTATGTACGGTAGGCGCGAATCCTAAAGATAGATCTATTGGGCCTGACAAACCCCATCCTGACTATGGGATGCTTTAGTACTTCGAGGTTTATATAACACAACTGATTCGGTGTACTTTTAGAGGGTAAAACATGAACGTTAAGGCTTGTTACCGGGTGCCTACAACTTATAGAATACTTTTATACACTTGCGAGTGTACATATATTTATAAACGGAAATCTTGTGGTCTATTAATTTATTGAAATGATTGTTATGATAAACCTATGAACTCACCAACCTTTTGGTTGACACTTTAAAGCATGTTTATTCTCAGGTATTAAAGAAATCTTCCGCTGTGCATTAGCTCATTTTAAGGATATTACTTGGAGTCATTCATGGCATATTTTAAAAGACGTTGCATTCAAGTCAATGAGTTCATCAAGATTATTATTAAGTCAATTATAGTTGGATGTATTATGAAATGGTGTGCATACCATCAATTTTCGTTGTAAAGAAAGTTTGTCTTTTAAAAACGAATGCAATGTTTGTAAAATATATCATATAGAGGTCAAATACCTCGCGATGTAATCAACTATTGTGAATCGTTTATAATGTATATGAATGGGTCCTTTCAGATAAGTGTCATACACATAACTGTTGATGTAGATATGTTGTGAGTTTTCAAAGTTCTGATTGCTGATTCCCGGTAATTGGTATGGCAGTTCTCGTTACAAGATGCGGATGAGTATATGATAGGGTTTCAATGAATAAATATAATGATTTATCAGAGAGATTTAAGCCACGAAGCATCGAGATTGTTGGTACGTCTGCTGGTAATATGGTGGAATATAAAAGAATTCTCCGGTATCAAAAGTGTAATCGTATATATCAGGATTATAGTAAGACTACTTTGAATGAAAAGTCGAAGTTGACTTGCTGGAGCTGTGACAAAATTGGCTACTTTGAAAAGGGATCACAAAGTTATTTTTGCTAATAAATGCCAAAGGATCTGACGCGGCTATGTGTTAAACTTTTACTCAGTTGCTGAGAGTTTCTCAGGTGCATAACTATATGCATAAATCTTTTCTTCCGTAGATGAAGTGCGGTTGATTCATCCTATCGATTGAGGTGTTTTCAAGAATCATGAAAGGTTGGAACGCAGATTGTAATCGTCAGGATACAAATGGGGTTTAGGATGAAATCAAGTGGCAAACTTGAAGAATTATTTAGTTTCATATGATATAATCAATATTTTAATTCATTTTAATTGTCCAATGTTATTAGTCCACAGTCGATAGTCCACAGTTGACAGTCCAATAATTCATATATAGTTTAATATATAATATTCGAATTAATTAATACATGTCGTGACCCGAATACGTCTCAGACTCGATCACAACTCAAACTATATATATTATTGTAGAATCAACCTCAACCCTGTATAGAGAACTCGATCATTACTGCATATAGAGTGTCTATGGTTATTCTAAATACTATATATAGATGCGTCGATATGATATGTCAAAACCTTGTATACGTGTCCCGATATTTAAAATGCATAAAATAAATAACAGAAATTAAATGACGATAAATAAAATTTCGATAATTAAATTGCAATAAATAAACTGCGATAAATAAAATGTAATAAGGAATTAATAGTTAGCTAGGAACAGTTAGCTAGGGTTTTGTTAGTGTGGTTTCTTAACAGAATTTCTTATAGTTAGTTTGTTTGTTTCTATCAAATTTTATTTTGTCAAATATTTTCTTCATTATGCCACTTGTTAGATTTTGATAAATCAAAATCCAAATATGAAATTGGATGAATATGGTTATTCTGCGTGAAAAGATACGTATCTCTGTAGATGTAAATAGGATAGTAAATGACCGTTGAATCAGATTCGAAGAATGTACAATGTAACTTATTAATGTGAAATCTAAATATTCCTCGGGTATTACCTACCCGTTAAAATATTTTCACCATTAACAGTTTGTACGAAAGAATTTTTAATTACAATCTTTATGAAACAATATATATACATATATATTTTCTTCAGACGTAATCATGGATTTAATGAATTAACATGATATTAATCTCATTTGCTTTTCGGTTTGAGCTAGAATAAGTAATCTCTAAAACTTTTAGAAACCACATATTCTTCACAGAATATTTCTTCAATGAAGTTATGAATTAATACTTCATCGTTCATTGTTGTTGGTACTCCTTGGTATCTATGGTGCGTATGACATTGATGTTCGTGTGACAGATTGTGAAGTTGAGGTTTGCGATGCGGTTGTTGTTGGTGGTGGTGATACTGGTTATGCTGCTGGTTCTGCTGTTGGTGTTTGTAACCTTTGCACCATATTCTCCAAGTCCACTACCCGAGCGCGAAGCTCGTTGACTTCTTCTATTATACCGGGGTGATTGTCGGTTCGGACGAGCGGATAAATATGATCTAGAATTTGGTATAGTATATAATCGTGACGACATACCCTGGAAATGAGAGAGAAAATGGTGTTTCGGACAGGTTCGTCGGTAAGTGCTTCAGGTTCTTCGTCAAGAGGGCAATGTGGTGGATGGAAAGGATCACCTTCTTCTTGTCTCCAATTATTGAGGAGGCTACGAACCCATCCCCAATTCATCCAGAATAGATGATGACTGATTGGTTGATCCATTCCGGTCACACTGATTTCAGAGCTTGAGTGGGATTCCATTTTGGAATCCGAGGGACTTGAACTGATGACAAATTCCATTTCGTACGATTGGATAAAGGATTTTTCGATATAAAAATGATTTTCCGGCTATCGGGTGGTATTCTATTTACATATGATATATATATATATATATATATATATATATATATATATATATATATATATATATATATATATATATATATATATATATATATATATATATATATAGATCAAAAGATTTCGTAGATTACGGAGGAATTTGCGGGATATGCCAGACAAAGTTTAAAGTAACAGATACGATAAGATATGATTTAGCAGATACGCTAAGATATGAATTTTGTCTATACACTACTCATGCAATTAATGTAGCAAGACGTGTCTAGACTAATAATGATAAGCAGGTAATTTTCTAAGGATGATAAGCAGATGATTTTCGACTAGAAATGATAAGCAAAAGTTTTGACATGTAGATATGGTCGAAGTCCAGACTCACTAATGCATCCTATCCAATTATCAGTTAGACACACTAATGCAGAACTGGTTCGCTAAGACCACCGCTCTGATACCAACTTTCATAGTTGGGGACAACCACCGTCCCACCCAGTGCCTTCCCAGCTAACCGCCTGGTGACCACTGAGTGTACCTCAGATACTGATTTTAGGGCCTGCCTCTTGGCTACTGCCAACCCTCGTAAGGGATCGCAAGGAGTAAGAGCCAATGCTTCGTCACAGGTAACACTGTGAGAACTTCCTTTACGACTAACCCGCCACACATGTACGGCGTTATACCAGCTCTGATGCCAACTGAAGCGCCCCATCCTAATCCATCCGTACGATGTCCATATCGATTATAAATGATTCAGAACAGTTGATTACATCGCGAGGTACTTGACCTCTATATGATACATTTTACAAACATTGCATTCGTTTTTGAAAAGACAATCTTTCATTACAACGAAAATTGACGGCATGCATACCATTTCATAATATATCTAACTATAATTGACTTAATAATAATCTTGATGAAATCAAAAATGCAACGTCTTTTGAAATATGCCATGAATGACTCCAAGCAATATCTTTAAAATGAGCAAATGCACAGCGGAAGATTTCTTTCGTACCTGAGAATAAACATGCTTTCAAGTGTCAACCAAAAGGTTGGTGAGTTCATTAGTTTATATAAATAACTGAAAGGACCAGTCCTAATCCACCTAGACGAAGTCATCAACATTTGTTCCCATTGCGATGATCGGCTCCAAGTAATGTCCTTATATTGAGCAAATGCACATCGGAAGACTTAATTCGTACCTGAGAATAAACATGCTTTAAAGTGTCAACCAAAAGGTTGGTGAGTTCATAGGTTTATCATAACAATCATTTCAATATGTTAATAGACCACAAGATTTCATAATCATAAATATAATACACTCGCAAGTGTATGTAAAGCATTCTAAGTGGTTGAGCACTTGGTAACCATACTTAACATTTAATCAACATCGCATATTCCCTTTATTATGAAATCTCACTACACCGTACCAAGTGTAGTCACCAAAACAAAGTACTGTGCAACCGTTGAATACTGGTCGTCCAGTCTGGTTGGGGTTGTCAGGCCCGATAGATCTATCAACAGGATTCACATTTACAATACCCATGTAAATAGTAGTTACCAAGCTACAGGGAAATATGCCAGTGGTACAACTCAACGTAGAATATATTTTTAAGTACTTGTGTCTATTTTGTAAACATTTATAAAAGCAGCGCATGTATTCTCAGCCCAAAAATATATATTGCAAAAGCAATTAAAAAGGGAGCAAATGAAACTCACTTTTTCCTTGAAGGTATTTAATTCGACTTGGTCTCAGATAGATATCACGAACCTATCCATATATATAATATATCAACATATTTTCTTTTTAAGTAATCGTTACATATATATATATACTTTTAATACTTTTAATATTTTCTTAGTCCGTAGTTAGCAGTCCGATGTTAGTGGTCCACAATTAGTTGCTTAAATAAAATAAATAAAGACCCCATCGTATTCGTATTGATCAGAATTAATCTCGACCCATGGTACCATGTTGTCAAATGATGTGTTGCGTACATAAAGTACCGTGTTGTCAAATGACGTGTTGCGTACAATCATGAGGTCTTATGATTAATCTTCTCGTGTTGTTTACGGGTGGTCCTGAAATATATAAAATCAAATCATAAGTAATTATATATAAAATATCATATTAATTAGAAAATATATGATTAATTTATTTTTTCTCCAAATATTTTCGTAGCTAAACTAGCTTCGGATACCCAAACTTGTTTTAGTCGTAGTTTCTTCATTACAACTCCGTTTTTGTTGGTTCAACTTGCCACATCCTTGGATCGAGTCAAATTTTAAGAATATGAACTGAAAATACCTTAGTTTGTATTCAAAATCATAGGTTATAGGTCAAACTTTGGTGAAACTTATGAAAGTGATCATTTTCCATCATAAAAACAACATTTAATGATCATTTTTCTAAAAATACTTACACTTTGAGTTAAAATGAAATTTTTATGTGTTAACATATTCATAAGAAATATCATTTTTCCAGAACATGAACTTCCAATTCAAAGTTTAAGATGGTTTTTAATTATCCAACCCAAAACAGCCCCCGGTTGCACTCCGACGACGTAGATTCAGTTTTTAAGATGTTCTTTGTAAAACCAAGTTATATCTTGTTAGGTTAGCATATCATTATGATATATTACAGGTCTTGAAGTATTTTAAAAGTCAAGTTAGAAGGATCTATTTAGTTTGCGAACAAGTTTGAAATCATTCAAACTATGTTCTTGTTGTTAAAATTTTATACCACAAAATAAGATAGCTATATGAATATGAATTGAATAAGATTATGAACAAGGTTACTACCTCAAGTTACTTGGATAAAGTTACTACAAAAGATAAGAAATAATCTTGGAATCAAAGAGTGGTGGAGTTAGATCAAAAGGTTGGAAGTAAACTTCTTCAAATGGGTGGTTATTTTGATATGTTCTTGAAAGAGTTTTCTTATGGTGTTTAAGGCTTGTAATTGAAGCTAAATGATGGGGAAAATGCTTGGAGATGATCAAGTATGAAGTTAGAAGTATTTTGAGAGATAAATGAGGGTGTAGTTATGAGAAAATGGAGTGAAGAAATGGTGTTCATTTATAAAAACGTTTTTAGTTTATAAAGAAAGAAAAGGATTCCTAATTTTGTTTTCTTACTAATAATTCATACTACTTGAAAAATTCTAGTTACCTCATATCTAGGGTAGTAATAATGTTGATTAGGATGTTGATTTGATGTATATATACCAATAGTAAATACGTATTGAAGCTGGGTATGATACGGGTACATATAGCCTAGATATACGTATAGAAATCTTGAGGAAACGGAACGAGAATTCAAATATAGCTATCTTTTGTGAATATACTTATATTGTTTTATGTATTTAAGTCCTTAAAAGTGATTAAATACATTATATATACGATACATGTATAAGCATTATAGATTATAAGTATATATATCAAAGAATGTTACGTATAGTTATCGTTTTGAAAACTTAAGTTAGTAGTTTCAAAATATACTTATAACTCATTGTCATTAGTACACAATGAGATGTTAAACCATCCTTAGATCATGTTAAATATATATAAATACATATATATACACAAACGTATAATTATCGTATGTTATATAGTTCGTGATATCATCGGTCATTTTGGACGGTCAAACGTTGTGTAACACTCTTTTCAAAAACACAAGTCTCAACAATTTGGATTTCTTATCATGTTGGTATGGTTTAATTTATGTAAATATTAATCTCATAAGTATAATTTGGTCAGAAAATTCCGGGTCATTACAGTACCTACCCGTTAAAGAAATTTCGTCCCCGAAATTTGATAGAGGTTGTTATGGATAACAATAAGAAGGTTTTCATGACAAATATAAGATGATAATGAAGTTTTATCATCATTGAGTAATGTAGATAAAATGATTCGATTATGCGAAGAATATAAATGAGACTATCGTAAAAGAGTGAGATGAGTAAAATATATTCGTCTTAACCGATGACGTAGTTATGATTGATTTCCGGGATTTAAGGGATTTAAAGAGAATCTTACGTAATAAGATTTGGTTCTTTGGTGATTAAGGAAATCAGGATCTTCTTGATTATATGCAATAATCTGTTTCGATTGCTCTGTCGGATATTTCACTATAAATTCACCCCTTCGTTTCCTTATTTTCCACGACTCACACCTTTTATTCTTTCTCCCTTGATTCTTACATTAAAGCATTCATCAATATGCTCCATCCAGTCCTGATTCTTGATATACTCCTAACTTTTATATCTGTCATTCTTCTTTTTCATCTACCACTAGAAGAATCTACTTACTTCTACTATACTCTTGTGTTTATAGTGTTTCTAATTCTCCCGTTTCTCTATATTGCTATCTGTATCGATATACACGGTTTGTAATTTTGGGGTTATTATCAAAGTTTATATTCTTCATTATTTTTCGGAGCTTCATGCTTTCGTTTTCTCTTCCTGACTTCGAGTCAAGTGAGTAATGGTCCGGAATTCGTAGATATGAAATTCAGAATGAACATAGCTAATGCTCTAAGAAGAAAATGGTAATAGAACGATTTTGATTTGTTAAATTACCAGAATACCCTGGAGAAGACCGAGTCATCCAGAAAAATATTCTCTTGATATGTTTAGAGATTAGATAGAATGTAAGAGTCATGTAAATGGCACATGATGACGGTACTGTGAATCATCATGCTTCATTAGAAACTCAGCATGACTTACTGTAATATAATGACGTTGATCAAGTATCATTATATTATACTAATCCATGCTTCAGTTCCC
Source organism: Rutidosis leptorrhynchoides (assembly GCF_046630445.1). NCBI lineage: Eukaryota > Viridiplantae > Streptophyta > Magnoliopsida > Asterales > Asteraceae > Rutidosis > Rutidosis leptorrhynchoides. Next base: position 310,081,809 of record NC_092333.1, on the reverse strand, counting down.
AACACTACTTCAAAACATTCATATTTTAAACTCGAAGGTTTCAGAATTTAGAAACTAACACAGTTTCTTTTATGTTGCAGATATTACGGAGAGATAAATGATCTCAGATAAGAATAGTTGTGAAAATATCGCCAGAAATATGGAGGATATTTATAATAGAACATACGAGAATATCTAAGAATTTCTAATATCAATGGATGATGAAGAAGATTTGTCTGTGAAGGTTTAGAATGAGAAAAAAGATGTTTGCTAACGATTTCAGCAGGCACAGAATCATTTGGATTCTTTGAAAGCAAACTTATTCTTTGTGATTTGTCCATGACTTTCTTCATAGTTTCACATAATCCGCTTTTCGGTACTAAATTTTCTATCGAGCGTTCCTAACACTCCTTTCTTTATCATCAAACTTTTGGCCATTAAGATCATCTACAACATGCTGTTTCGTCAGCATTTTTGAAAGTTAACTGATCTGGGTCATCGGTTATCAAACCGAGGTAGTTTAAGGAGAATTGTGTTTTTAGAATGATTAATCGCTGATGGTAATATTGTGGAATATAAAAGGTTCCCCAGTAACAATAAAGAGTACGCATATATATCGCGGTTATAATAAAGTTGTTTTGGATGAAAAGTCAGAGTTGACTTGCTGGAGCTGTGACAAAATTAGCTACTTTGGGAAGGGATTGCAAAACGATCTTCGGTAATAACAATGTCAAAGGAAATAGAACAGATACGTGTCAAACGTTTACTCAGTTTCTGAGGGTTTTTTTAGGTGCATAACTATATGCATCAATCTTTTCTTCCGTAGATGAATTGCGGTTGGTTTATCCTCTCGATTGAGGTGTTTTTAAGAATCATGATAGATTTGAACGCTGATTGTAATCGTCGAGATACAATGAGGTTTAAGATGAAATCAAGTGGCAATCTTGAAGAAATTTTTAGTTTCATATGTTATAATCAATATTTTAATTCATTTTAATTGTCCAATGTCATTAGTCCATAGTCGATAGTCCACAGTAACAGTCCAATAATTCATATATAGTTTAATATATAATATACGAATTAATTAATACGTGTCGTGACCCGTATACCTCTTAGACTCGATCACAACTCAAACTATATATATTATTGTAGAATCAACCTTAACCCTGTATAGAGAACTCGATCATTACTGCATATAGAGTGTCTATGGTGATTCCAAATAATATATATAGATGCGTCGATATGATATGTCAAAACATTGTATACGTGTCCCGATATTTAAAGTGCGTAAAATAATTACAGAAATTAAATGACGCTAAATAAAAGTGCGATAATTAAATTGCGATAAATAAACTACGATAAATAAAATGTAATCAGTTAGCTAGGAACAGTTAGCTGGAACAGTTAGCGTGGATTCTTAACAAAATTTTTCATAGTTAATTTGTTTGTTTCTAACAGATTTTATTTTGTCATATGTTTTCTTCATATGCCACTTGTTGGATTCTGGGAAGTCAAAATCCAAATATGAAATTGAATGAAAATGGTTATTCTGCGGTGAACGGATACGTATATCGGTGGTTGTAAGTAGGATAGTAAATGACTGTTGAATCAGCTTCGACGAATGTATAATGCAACTTATTAAGATGAAATCTAATTATTCCTCGGGTATTACCTACCCGTTAAAAAAAAAATTTCACCATTAATATTTTGTACAAAAGAACTTTTAATTACAATCTTTATGAAAACATATATACATATATATTTTCTTCAGATGAAATCATGAATTTAATGAGTTAATATGATATTAATCTCATTTGCTTTTTGGTTTGAGCTAGAATTAGAAATCTCTAAAACTTTTTGAAACCACATATTCTTCGCAGAATATCAATGAAGTTATGGATCAATACTTCGTCGTTCATTATTGTTGGTACTCCTTGGTATCTATGGTGCGTATGATGTTGATGTTTGTGGGACAGATTATGATGTCGAGACGTGTGATGCGGATGTTGGTTGTTAGTGGTGATGATGGTATTATTGATGTTATTGATGGTGGTGCTGATTATTCTGCTGGTGCTGCTGCTGGTGTTTGCAACCTTCGCACCATGTTCTCCAAAGCCATCACGCGAGCGCGAAGTTCGTTAACTTCTGCTAGTACACCGGGATGATTGGCGGTTGGAGCGAGCGAATGAACAAGATTTGTAATATGGGATAGTATATAATTGTAATGAGATACTCTAGAAATTAGAGAGAAAATGGTGTTTCGAATAGGTTCGCCGGTAAGTGCTTAAGGTTCATCGCCAAGAGGGCAATTTGGTAGATGGAATGGATCACCTTCTTCTTGTCTCCAGTGATTTAGTATATTATGAACCCATCCCCAATTCATCCAGAATAGATGATGGGAAATTGGTTGATCCATTCCGGTAACGCTGCTTTCGGAGCCCGAATGGAAATCCATATTGGTATAACTGTCGGAATCTGAAGAATTCGAACTAGATGCGGAATCCATCTTGTATAATGGGGAAAATGAATTTTTGGTATGGAATAGATTATAGGAGTTAGATTTGGTACTCTTCAATACATAATTTACATATGTATATATAATACCAAAATTCCGTAAATTATGGAGAATCTTTGAAAAGATATCAGTCAAAGTTCGCAATAACAGATATGCTAAGATAAGAATTCGTCTATACACTATCAATGCAGTAAATGCAGTAAAACGTGTCTAGACTTATGAATGATAAGCAGGTAATTTCCTAAGGATGATAAGCAGATGATTTCCGACTAGAAATGATAAGCAAAACTTTTGACATGTAGACACGGTCGAAGTCCAGACTCATTAATGCATCCTAACAACTACTAGTTAGACACACTAATACAAGACCTAGTTCGCTACGACCACCGGTCTGATACCAACTGAAAGGACCCGTCCTAATCCACCTGGACGAAGTCATCAACATTTGGTCCCATTGCGATGATCGGCTCCAAGTAATGTCCTTATATTGAGCAAATGCACATCGGAAGACTTAATTCGTACCTGAGAATAAACATGCTTTAAAGTGTCAACCAAAAGGTTGGTGAGTTCATAGGTTTATCATAACAATCATTTCAATATGTTAATAGACCACAAGATTTCATAATCATAAATATAATACACTCGCAAGTGTATGTAAAGCATTCTAAGTGGTTGAGCACTTGGTAACCATACTTAACATTTAATCAACATCGCATATTCCCTTTATTATGAAATCTCACTACACCGTACCAAGTGTAGTCACCAAAACAAAGTACTGTGCAACCGTTGAATACTGGTCGTCCAGTCCGGTTGGGGTTGTCAGGCCCGATAGATCTATCAACAGGATTCACGTTTACAATACCCATGTAAATAGTAGTTACCAAGCTACAGGGAAATATGCCAGTGGTACAACTCACGGTAGAATATATTTTTAAGTACTTGTGTCTATTTTGTAAACATTTATAAAAGCAGCGCATGTATTCTCAGCCCAAAAATATATATTGCAAAAGCAATTAAAAAGGGAGCAAATGAAACTCACTTTTGCCTTGAAGGTATTTAATTCGACTTGGTCTCCGATAGATATCACGAACCTAACCATATATATAATATATCAACATATTTTCTTTTTAAGTAATCGTTACATATATATATACTTTTAATACTTTTAATATTTTCTTAGTCCGTAGTTAGCAGTCCGATGTTAGTGGTCCACAATTAGTTGCTTAAATAAAATAAATAAAGACCCCATCGTATTCGTATTGATCAGAATTAATCTCGACCCATGGTACCATGTTGTCAAATGATGTGTTGTGTACATAAAGTACCATGTTGTCAAATGACGTGTTGCGTACAATCATGAGGTCTTATGATTAATCTTCTCGTGTTGTTTAAGGGTGGTCCTGAAATATATAAAATCAAATCATAAGTAATTATATATAAAATATCATATTAATTAGAAAATATATGATTAATTTACTTTTTCTCCAAATATTTTCGTAGCTAAACTAGCTTCGGATACCCAAACTTGTTTTAGTCGTAGTTTCTTCATTACAACTCCGTTTTTATTGGTTCAACTTGCCACATCCTTGGATCGAGTCAAATTTTAAGAATATGAACTGAAAATACCTTAGTTTGTATTCAAAATCATAGGTTATAGGTCAAACTTTGGTGAAACTTATGAAAGTGATCATTTTCCATCATAAAAACAACATTTAATGATCATTTTTCTAAAAATACTTACACTTTGAGTTAAAATGAAATTTTTATGTGTTAACATATTCATAAGAAATATCATTTTTCTAGAACATGAACTTCCAATTCAAAGTTTAAGATGGTTTTTAATTATCCAACCCAAAACAGCCCCCGGTTGCACTCCGACGACGTAGATTCAGTTTTTAAGATGTTCTTTGTAAAACCAAGTTATATCTTGTTAGGTTAGCATATAATTATGATATATTACAGGTCTTGAAGTATTTTAAAAGTCAAGTTAGAAGGATCTATTTAGTTTGCGAACAAGTTTGAAATCATTCAAACTATGTTCTTGTTGTTAAAATTTTATACCACAAAATAAGATAGCTATATGAATATGAATTGAATAAGATTATGAACAAGGTTACTACCTCAAGTTACTTGGATAAAGTTACTACAAAAGATAAGAAATAATCTTGGAATCAAAGAGTGGTGGAGTTAGATCAAAAGGTTGGAAGTAAACTTCTTCAAATGGGTGGTTATTTTGATATGTTCTTGAAAGAGTTTTCTTATGGTGTTTAAGGCTTGTAATTGAAGCTAAATGATGGGGAAAATGCTTGGAGATGATCAAGTATGAAGTTAGAAGTATTTTGAGAGAGAAATGAGGGTGTAGTTATGAGAAAATGGAGTGAAGAAATGGTGTTCATTTATAAAAACGTTTTTAGTTTATAAAGAAAGAAAAGGATTCCTAATTTTGTTTTCTTACTAATAATTCATACTACTTGACAAATTCTAGTTACCTCATATCTAGGGCAGTAATAATGTTGATTAGGATGTTGATTTGATGTATATATACCAATAGTAAATACGTATTGAAGCTGGGTATGATACGGGTACATATAGCCTAGATATACGTATAGAAATCTTGAGGAAACGGAAAGAGAATTCAAATATAGCTATCTTTTGTGAATATACTTATATTGTTTTATGTATTTAAGTCCTTAAAAGTGATTAAATACATTATATATACGATACATGTATAAGCATTATAGATTATAAGTATATATATCAAAGAATGTTACGTATAGTTATCGTTTTGAAAACTTAAGTTAGTAGTTTCAAAATATACTTATAACTCATTGTCATTAGTACACAATGAGATGTTAAACCATCCTTAGATCATGTTAAATATATATAAATACATATATATACACAAACGTATAATTATCGTATGTTATATAGTTCGTGATATCATCGGTCATTTTGGACGGTCAAACGTTGTGTAACACTCTTTTCAAAAACACAAGTCTCAACAATTTGGATTTCTTATCATGTTGGTATGGTTTAATTTATGTAAATATTAATCTCATAAGTATAATTTGGTCAGAAAATTCCGGATCATTACAATAATCATTTCCATCATTTTAATAGACCATAAGAATTTCATTTCTATTTCTCATAAATATACGTCCCATGCATAGAGACAAAAATAATCATTCATATGGTGAACACCTGGTAACCGACATTCACAATATGCATATAAGAATATCCCCATCATTCCGGGATCCTCCTTCGGACATGATATAAATTTCGAAGTACTAAAGCATCCGGTACTTTGGATGGGGCTTGTTAGGCCCAATAGATCTATCTTTAGGATTCGCGTCAATTAGGTTGTCTGTTCCCTAATTCTTAGATTACCAGACTAAAAAGGGGCATATTCGGTTTAATAATCCAGCCATAGAATGTAGTTTTAAGTACTTGTGTCTATTTCGTCAAATATTTATAAAGCAGCGCATGTATTCTCAGTCCCAAAAATATATATATTGCAAAAGCATTTAAAAAGGGAGCAAATGAAACTCACCATACTGTATTTTGTAGTAAAAGTACATAAGACGACATTGAGCAATGCAGGGTTGGCCTCGGATTCATGAACCTATATTAGGTATATATATTAATACACATAATCGTAATCGAACAATTTATTTATTATTATTATTAATTGTTACTTTAGTAAGTTATATGGTTCATTAATAATTTAGCTATATTTATTTTATGTATTCTTTAGATAAAAATGTTGAAAATAATTATTTTCATGTTAATAATAATGATGATAATAATAATAACAATACTAATAATATTATTATTCATAAAATTAATAGTAATAGTAATTTTCATAGATGTAATATTAATATTCATAAAATGATAATAATGATAATAATACTAAAATATTGATAATAGTAGTAGTTTTTAATAAAAATGAAAGTTTAATAATAATAATAATGAAAATAATAGTTTTTATAATAAGACTTAATACTTAATACCTAATAATAATAATAATAATAATAATAATAATAATAATAATAATAATAATAATAATAATAATAATAATAATAATAATAATAATAATAATACTAATAAATAACAAAATTACTACCTCACATAAAATAGATTTCAAAAAGAATAGAATGCCATAGCCTGAACTCGAACCCGTGACCTCCCGTTCACGCACAAACACCCTTAACCATCCATTTGATTCTGTTTATCTGATTTATTTTGCTGCCCAAGCCTATTTAACTTGTTTTAAAGAGCCCACCCGTTAACAATCTTCGGCCTAACAATTAAAAATAGGGGATACGGCCCACCAGAATAAATATGGCTGCCCACCTATGAAACTGATCATGGCCCAGCTGCGTTTGAATGTGGCATTCGGCCCAACAGAATTCTTAAACTATTTAATTCAGCTTTTATAATAAAAATATTTCACAGGCTCCTGGTTTCGAACTCATGACCTCTCGATTAATACACCTTTCACTAAACCATTTCACCATCAATTTAATCTGGTTGACACTCGCTTGAATTTTTATTTAACAAATAACAAAACTTCTTAACACCTTCATCATATAACCTTGCCCTCAGCATACGTAACCATCATCATTTATCATTTTTATCATTCTCAATTTTTGTACATCATTTCATTAATCGTGATCACCTCGTCATCCATATCATCGATTAATATCATCATCATATCTTCGATTAATATCATCATCCATATCATCGACTTCATCGAGATATCATAACCATTATCAAATAAGTAATATCAGCATCATCCATACTTCATCTTTTATTTCATTTTGTAATATTTATAACTGTATTCATTAAGTTTAATCTTAATCTAGCTCATATTTTTACCATAATAATTTTATTTATTGAGGAGCATATATATATACATACGTACTATAATATAGGTTAAAACTTAAGGTTTTTGTTTAATACCATCGGAGAGATCGATCGAATGGGAATCGTGCTTGAAAGGAAGAAGAACCGAGTGTATATCAGTTTTTGTGTATTACTTGGATAAATCCCATGAAACTATTATATATTCTTGATAAGTCCCAACATGGCAGCCCAATATCCCTTCACAAGCCCGATCCATAGAATCTGCCCAAAATACATAACAGCCAAATAACAAAAACAATCTTTCGATCAACTTATCACAGCTGGATCCCATCGAGCCACTTATACATCAGACTTTATTATCTCATTATAGAATTATATTATTTAATGAACTTCAATAAACCATCATCTTTCTCGTTATTTCAGGAAGCAACATTGAAGATCATGGTGGTTGTGATCACACAAAAGGGTGGTGAATTAAAAAGTGATGGTGGCGATTGTTATACAAATAGAATGAGAAAATTACGCAACAGAATAAACAGTGATCGAAGTTTGGTGTTTAAAATAAGTCTATGGTGATTATGTTTGTCAACAACAATAACGAACCAAACGAGGACGATGTAATAGAAGTGTAACCATGTACGATGGTGAAGTGTGTGGTGAAACGGAAAACAGAATTACAAGATGGAAGAGGTGGTGATATTTGATTAAAAATAGAAACAAAGCAGATGTAGTCGCAGACTTGATCGATATAGTGTTGACATCTGAACAGACATATAAATCATAGTTGGTTTTTCTCGGACATTAATAAGAGAGAATAGAGAGATGTGGAGAAAGTGAGTAAAAGAAGGTGTTTGCAGGTTTGTTTGTGGTTGTTCATGAACTCAGGTGGTGGTTAAATGGGTTCAATGGTGATGAGCCGAATGTGAGTATGTCTTCGAACCAAACAGAAACCATCGAGTGTCTCCGGTGGTAGAGTGGTGTTTGATTAAGACTTTATATAAAAATGCAATCAAATTTTGATTAGTAAAAAGGAGAAGATAGAATAGAATATGGGTGTGTGTTCAATGAATGAATGATATGTATATATTATATTGATTGATGTAGATATATAATAGGTAGTACATTCAATCACTACAGTATTCGAATTCTTTACTCAATCAGCAACAGAAATTGAAGAGAGAAGTAATAGAAATCGATACATATGTTTAACGAATTTGTTCTAATGATTTTAATGTGTAATAATTGGTAGATAAAAACAATTTTAGTTATAGTTTGATAGAGATTGTTATTGGATTCCAAATATATATCTACTTCTATATAATATCAGTATTAATAAATAAATAAATAAATAAGTATATTAATAATAATAATAATATTAATAATAATATTAATTATGTAAATAATAATAATAGTTAATAATAACATTAACAATTATAGTAATAATAATTATTTATAACAATATTAAAATAATATACTAATGATATTTTCTTATTTTACATCTTTAATTCTAATGAATAAATTGTGTTTTATTATTTCAAATTATATATATATATATATATATATATATATATATATATATATATATATATATATATATATATATATATATATATATATATATATATATACACACACTTTTTGTTTAGATTTATATACACACAATTGTTCGTGAATCGTCGGGAGTAGTCACAAGTCAAATGAATTCATGTAAATAGTTCAAAATTTCGTGACTCAACATTACAGACCTTGCTTATCGTGTCGAAATCATATATAGATTAAGTTTAAATTTGGTTGAAAATTTCCGGGTCGTCACATTATCGGGGCCCAAAATAATCATCAAACATCCCATCCTTCATCTTATTATTGCACTCAATCCTTAATTAACCAACAACTTGATATAGGATTGATCACATAACATAATCATCCTTTTTGTTATAGCTAATACATAAGTTTATTATAACTTTTATTTTTTTTAAGTTATTAATCATAATAAGTAAAGGTTATGATAAAGATTAACATTTAAAAAGTTTAAGTTTAATGCTCATACCCCAGCAAGATTCAAAAATGAATAACGTGAGCTTAGTTATGGGTCTCTTACGAAAACAAGAACAAACAAAAGTAACTCGATCGAACAGTTTGATACTTGTGTGATGCTTGAAATAAAACCACAGAAACCAGTACTCGATTTGCAGTAGTGGGTGTAGTATTGAAGCCTAATGGTTAGAAATTTGAAGGCCCAAAAGGATGAAGGAAATTCTAGCCCAATACTACTTACATCAATAGCCCATATTGATTTAACTTTAATAACGTTAAGTGAATCGAGTAGCAGGTGAGTTAAAAAGGGAACCAGAAATAGAAAACAAGAGGTTGTAGCTTTGTTCGAGCAGTATAAACAACAAGGTTCTGGGTTCGATTCTTCATCATCGTTTATCATTATGCCATCATTGAATCAACACCAACTCATCACTGTTTAATATTATCAACATCGCCTTTTTTAACATCGATCACCATCATCATCATATCAGCATCATCATAATCACACTCTTATCACGACATCATTTGTGATACATCATCATCATCATTCTCTTACGGTATCATCATCACCAATAATGCATGCTCTCTTCATTATCGATCACCAACATCTTCATCATCGTTAATCATCTTCCATGATCATCATCATCATACACGTATCATCATGATTATCATAATCATAACTTCACCTTCGTGTCATCATCTTTATAATTTATCCTCCGTGCACAGCTTTGTGAAACAGAATCGTATTTAGCTCGAGTAGTAGTCTGATTCGCTTAACAGATCAAAAATAGTAATGGTCCAACAGTAAACACTAGTATTCTTCTGCCCAACATAAAAGCCCGTTCAAGTAGTCCAACACTTTGATTCCAAGCCCAATTAATAGTCTAGTAAATGTTTTCGTGGATTAAGAGGTGGGTTAGCAGAAATCGACAGGAGAACAAAGGGTGGGGTCTTCGGTTCACCCATTATCGTTCACCATCATTATCATTCAAATAATCATCAGTCATCATTCATTATCATGTTTTTGGTTCACCATCATCTTCATTATTTTTGTATCACCATTCACGACATCAACATCATTCTCATCATCATCCTTGCTCGATCAACAACCGATAATAACAAGACTGCAGTAGCAGCTGTAAATGAGTAGTAACCATAGTAAAACAAGTGGGTTTTGATTTATCGAATAGCAAAATAGAATATCAATAAAGAGTGGGGATTGTCGATGGTTCTAAGGTTGAGTTGTGATGGTATTTGTTCTTGGTTGGGCTCGAATGAAAACAAAATAAGATAGGAAGTTTGTAGGTTCACATCATCGTTCATTGTACTATTAATCATCATCAACAATTGTCGCGTTTTACTTCCAATAGAAACAGAAAATGTATTGCAACAGTGGTAATCCACCATCGTTTTATAGTACTATTCATCATCTTCTTTATCGAGCATCATCTTCATTAAGTGGGTTTCTTGATTGGGTTGGATGGTATTCGATGTAATCATGAAACAGAAGAAGAAAGAAAGAAATTGTGATGGTGGTTTAGTGATGGTTGTGATGGTTTAAATTAGACAACAGCTGCAGCAGGAGCTGAGAAGCAAGGGGTGATCATTGAGATTGAACATGATGGTGTTTGATGGTGATGAGTATAAACATAGAGATGATGGTGATAGAAAAATAGAAATGGAAACCAGGTGGTGGCTCATCGAGTGTGAAGTGGGTGAAGGTGATGATCGGTGGTGGAAGAAGGTTGATGCAGGTGGTGGTGATTTGCAGGGTTTTAGTAGTAATTTGTCGGTGATAGTGGCAGTTAATTATCGGATAGAAACAAGAAAAAAAACAAGCGAATAAAAGTGGTGTTTTGCAGCCCGTTTAAACAGAAATATGCAACGTATTGTAGCTGTAGTAATAAAATGGTTGTCAATGGTTCACGGTCTTGGTTTTTATAGGAGAAAGATAGACATATATGGGTGGTCATAGTTTGGTTATACATTTGGTGATGGCGATGGGTTACCGGTGGTGGTCGGCTAGTTGAAGAAGGAAGAAAGGTTTTGGTTCATATATGGTTATATTAACTACATATATAAATTATACAAGTGTTAGTGGATATATAAAAAAAATGAAAACATTAATTCAAATTCAATCAATCATAGTACTCTTAAATCAACCTACACAATTTACAGATAATGAACCAAAATGAGTGGGTTCCTTTTTAACATAAAGCAGAATATTTAAGTAAAACACACAGTAATATCTATTTTCTGTTGTATTATTAACTCCTAATATCCACATGTATGAAAATGAAATGAATCGGAATAACAGTGAAGCAGCCTTCCTTTTTAATTTCTTATGCAAACGTTTTTAAAGCGAGCATATATCGTGCTTCGTGGTTAATTAATGGTGGATAAAAGTCCTCAGAAAAATCTCAAATTTTTAAATTAAATGCCTTTATTTATTTTGGTCATTATGGTATAAAATTTGTTCATAAATTATTAAACAAGAATTAACTCACTGTCCACTCCCGATCCTGGGTAAAATATAAAAAGTGTTGAAATTTATTAATTAGCTTCTAAATATTTTTTTAATAAGCCTAAAATTTATATAACTCATATTCGGATCACCGTTTATTTTAAAATTACATAAGTTCGTTTATAACTTGTTTATTATCAATCGAATGATAATTGATTGTTACTATCATTTTCCAAATAAATTCAAAACTATATATATATATATATATATATATATATATATATATATATATATATATATATATATATATATATATATATATATATATATATATATATATATATATATATATATATATATTCAATACAATTTATTTATATATATAGATACTTTTTAAATAATAATCATTATAATACCCTATTTTTATTTTACTTTACATAAATAAATTTTAGTAACAACAACATACACTATTTAAAATTATGTTTCCAATTATTATTTATATATATATATATATACACATATCAAATTACAATTAATTGTTCGTGTATCGTCAGAACTGGTCGAAGGTTAAATGTATATATTGAAATAGTTTAATAATTTTTGAGACTCAACATTACAGACTTTACTTATCATGTCGAAATCACATTTAGTTTAAGTTTAGATTTAGGAAATTTCCGGGTCATAAGAATACCTAGCCGTTAAAGAAATTTCGTCCCGAAATTTGATCGAGGTCGTCATTGAAGCGACCCGTCCTAATCCATAAGGACGAATACAATAACATATGATTACATCATGAGGTACTTGACCTCTATATGATACATTTTACAAACATTGCATTCGTTTTTAAAAGACAAACTTTCATTTCATTGAAAGTTGACAGGCATGCATACCATTTCATAATATGTCCAATTATAAACGACTTAACAATAATCTTGATGAACTCAACGACTCGAATGCAACGTCTTTTGAAATATGTCATGAATGACTCCAAGTAATATCTCTAAAATGAGCAAATGCACAGCGAAAGATTTCTTTCATACCTGAGAATAAACATGCTTTAAAGTGTCAACCAAAAGGTTGGTGAGTTCATTAGTTTAACATAAATAATCGTTTCCATCATTTTAATATACCACAAGATTTTCATTTCTCATAAATATACGTCCCATGCATAGAGACAAAAATAATCATTCATATGGTGAACACCTGGTAACCGACATTAACAAGATGCATTTAAGAATATCCCCTATCATTCCGAGAAATCCTTCGGACATGATAAAAATAACATCGAAGTACTAAAGCATCCGGTACTTTGGATGGGGTTCGTTAGGCCCAATAGATCTATCTTCAGGATTCGCGTTAATTAGTAGACCGGTTTACTAATTCTTAGGTTACCAAGCAAAAAGGGGCATATTCAGCTTCGATCATTCAACCATATAATGTAGTTTCGATTACTTGTGTCTATTTCGTAAAACATTTATAAAAGCGCATGTATTCTCAGTCCCAAAAATATATATTGCAAAAGCATTTAAAAAGGGAGCAAATGAAACTCACCATACTGTATTTTGTAGTAAAAATACATATGACGACATTGAACAAGTGTAGGGTTGGCCTCGGATTCACGAACCTATATTATTTGTGTATTCATCAATATATATAATCGTAATTGAATAAATATATATATATTATTATTAGTAATATGCTTGTTAAATTATTTGTTATATGGATGTAGATATATTCAATTTACATATTTTATTTAACTAGTGTTTATCTTTCATTATAACATGTTAATAATAATAATTTATATAATGGTTTCTATATGATAAAATATATATGTATATATTCGTTGATATATTTTATATGTATATATTTCATTTGTTTGTTAGAATAGTAATTATAATAATACTAAAATAATATTAGTAGTGATTAAAATAATGATAATTAATAATACTAGTATTAATAATAATGATAATGAAAATAATAACTTTTATAATAATACATACTAATAATTATTATAACAATTTTGTTACTAATGGTAATCTTAATAATAATACTTTTGTTAATAATAATAAGTCTAAAATGATACTAATACTAGTATTAATAATAGAAATAATAGTTTGTATTGTGTTCATAATAATAATAATAATAATAATAATAATAATAATAATAATAATAATAATAATAATAATAATAATAATAATAATAATAATAATAATAATGATAATAGTGATTCTAATCGTAATAATACTTATATCAAATCAATATTAATATACTAATAATAACATTAATACTACATAATGGTGTTACTTATTAACAAAATGATAATAATTTTAATCTTAGTATTTGTGTTTACATAGTAATAATGATAATGCTTATACTAGTCGTTAATAAATAAAATATTAATGATAACTAATACTTAAATGATAAAAATCATAATAACAATTACATTAATAATGTTACTAATAATAACAATAGTGTTCATTTTACTTGCAATCATGGTAATAATAATTATTATAATCCTAATAATATTTAGTAATAATATCATTAATAAATTATAACAATAATAATAATAACAATAACAACATTAATGATAATAATGATAATAATAATAATAATAAATATAATAACTATGGAAATAAAACTACCTTCTAAGCTTTTCCCCAAAAAGAATGGCTAAGACCAGGCTCGAACCCTAGACCTCCCGTCGCTGTTATGGGAAGAAGAAAAAAAAATGATTTTTGATATTGAGTACGTTATAGATCATGAAACCTAAATGAAATACGTTTTAAATCATTTACTGAAACTTAAGAAATTATCAATTTAATCAGAAACATCAAAACCATCTCGAATTTTAGGATGAACAACTTCTTTGACTTTTTGAAATTAAACCTTTGACTCTAAAATTCGAATTAGATATCAAGAATTGGAATCGAAGACTTTGCAGAAAGAATAGACAAAGTATTTCTAACACAACTACATTAACACTTTTTGAAATGGATATCGAATTCGAGCTATTGTGAAATTAAAATTAGAACAGTGTGTGGAACTGTGTTAATGGCTTTTGGGATTTATTCACAGCTCATAGCTGTTAATTTTTGGTCGTAATTGATATAGAAAATGTAGAGTTAAGTGAATTTGTCAAAAACACTGAGTAATTGTTTGTTTTGTAGTCAATTCGCATCGACGTGATTAATATAATCAGTACTATAAATAAATAAAAAATTAACATCAATTTGGTATTATTCAAATAGATTGGTACGATTAATTTGGATGAAAACGATTTACGAGACTGAAGCCAAAAATCATCTATAGTTTGATTGAGATATATAACAAATATTGATTGATTCTGTAATTCGTACGCAGGATTTTTATATAATTAATATTTAATAATTATAATTAATTAAAATTTTAATAATATTAATAATAGATTTAATAATAATAATATTAGTTTTATCAAATAACACTAAAAATGATATTAATTATATTGTTAATGATAAATATAATAAATTGTATCATTTTTTTAATAACTATAACAATAATTTTTATTAATAATAATTCTTAATGATAATATCTGATAATGATAACTATATCAATATTGATGATATTAATAATATTGATAAATATAATAATAATAAATAATCAACATTATAATAATAATGATATTAATAATAATAATAAATATTATTATTGATACTAATAATAGTACTACTTATGATAATATTGATATTATTATGATATCAATAATAATAATAATAATAATAATAATAATAATAATAATAATAATAATAATAATAATAATAATAATAATAATAATAATAATAACAATAACAATATAACAGTTTATGCATCTTAAATTTTCATGCCTGTATATATTATAATAATATTATCAATACAAATAATAATCATATCAATATTAATAATACTAATGAGAGCAGTAATAATAATATCGATATAATACTATCTCTAAACTTGTAATTATACTTAATATATTAATTTTACATGTGTCATTTTTAATATATATATATATATTTCTGAATATTAAATGTTTATACATTTCATATATCCTGTGATTTTCATACAATATTAATTATGTATAACAGTCATATATATATATATATATATATATATATATATATATATATATATATATATATATATATATATATATATATCCATTTTAATAACAGCTTACTTCTTTTGTATATTACTTTATATCTTTAATTCAAATGATTAAATTGTATTATATTATGTCAAATACAGTTATATTTATATTTATATATATACATTAATTTATTTACATACTACTGTTTGTGAATCGTTGGTAATAGTCAAAGGGTAAATGCATTCATGTAACTGTTCCAAAGTTTTAGAGACTCAACATTCCAAACTTTGCTTATCGTGTCTGAAACATATAAAGATTAAGTTTAAATTTGGTCGGAAATTTCCGGGTCGTCACAGTACCTACCCTTTAAAGAAATTTCGTCCCAAAATTTGAGTGGGATGGTCATGGATGACAATAAGTATGTTTTCATGACACATATGAGCTGATAAATAGAGTTTTATTACTGTTGGGCAATATGGTTAAGATAATTCGATTACTCGGGAGTTCGAGTGAAGTTATCACAAAATAGTGAAATGAGTAAATAACGTTTCGTCTTAACCGGCGACGTAGTTTTGATTGATTTTATAAAATAAGGTGTATCATAACTTTTGACGTTGTCTTGGTTGAAGTCCAAAATTCAAGGGATTTTAAGGGAAATCTTCGAAATCTAAAAGATTTGATTCTTCGGGGAGTAAGGAAATTAAGATCTCTATATTTTAATTCGTGTATCGTCAGAACTGGTCGAAGGTTAAATGTATATATTGAAATAGTTTAATAATTTTTGAGACTCAACATTACAGACTTTACTTATCGTGTCGAAATCACATTTAGTTTAAGTTTAGATTTAGGAAATTTCCGGGTCATAAGAATACCTAGCCGTTAAAGAAATTTCGTCCCGAAATTTGATCGAGGTCGTCATTGAAGCGACCCATCCTAATCCATAAGGACGAATACAATAACATATGATTACATCGCGAGGTACTTGACCTCTATATGATACATTTTACAAACATTGCATTCGTTTTTAAAAGACAAACTTTCATTTCATTGAAAGTTGACAGGCATGCATACCATTTCATAATATGTCCAATTATAAATGACTTAACAATAATCTTGATGAACTCAATGACTCGAATGCAACGTCTTTTGAAATATGTCATGAATGACTCCAAGTAATATCTCTAAAATGAGCAAATGCACAGCGGAAGATATCTTTAATACCTGAGAATAAACATGCTTTAAAGTGTCAACCAAAAGGTTGGTGAGTTCATTAATTTAACATAAATGATCATTTCCATCATTTTAATTGACCACAAGATTTTCATTTCTCATAAATATACGTCCCATGCATAGAGACAAAAATAATCATTCATATGGTGAACACCTGGTAACCGACATTAACAAGATGCATATATGAATATCCCCTATCATTCCGGGAAATCCTTTGGACATGATAAAAACAACATCGAAGTACTAAAGCATCCGGTACTTTGGATGGGGTTCGTTAGGCACAATAGATCTTCTTCAGGATTCGCGTCAATTAGTAGATCGGTTTACTAATTCTTAGGTTACCAAGCAAAAAGGGGCATATTCGGCTTCGATCATTCAACCATATAATGTAGTTTTGATTACTTGTGTCTATTTCGTAAAACATTTATAAAAGCGCATGTATTCTCAGTCCCAAAAATATATATTGCAAAAGCATTTAAAAAGGGAGCAAATGAAACTCACCATACTGTATTTTGTAGTAAAAATACATATGACTACATTGAACAAGTGTAGGATTGGCCTCGGATTCACGAACCTATATTATTTGTGTACTCATTAATATATATAATTGAAATTGAATAAATATATATTATTATTAGTAATATGCTTGTTAAATTATTTGTTATATGGATGTAGATATATTCAATTTACATATTTTATTTAACTAGTGTTTATCTTTCATTATAACATGTTAATAATAATACTTTATATTAGGGTTTCTATATGATAAAATATATATATGTATATATTAGTTGATATATTTTATATGTATATATTTCATTTGTTTGTTAGAATAGTAATTATAATAATACTAAAATAATATTAGTAGTGATTAAAATAATGATAATTAATAATACTAGTATTAATAATAAGGATAATGAAAATAATAACTTTTATAATAATACATACTAATAATTATTATAACAATTTTGTTACTAATGGTAATCTTAATAATAATACTTTTGTTAATAATAATAAGTCTAAAATGATACTAATACTAGTATTAATAATAGAAATAATAGTTTGTATTGTGTTCATAATAATAATAATAATAATAATAATAATAATAATAATAATAATAATAATAATAATAATAATAATAATAATAATAATAATAATAATAATAATAATAATAATAATAATAATAATAATAATAATAATAATAATAATAATAATGATTCTAATCGTAATAATACTTATATCAAATCAATATTAATGTACTAATAATAACATTAATACTACATAATGGTGTTACTTATTAACAAAATGATAATAATTTTAATCTTAGTATTTGTGTTTACATAGTAATAATGATAATGCTTATACTAGTCGTTAATAAATATAATATTAATGATAACTAGTACTTAAATGATAAAATTCAAAATAACAATTACATTAATAATGTTACTAATAATAACAATAGAGTTCATTTTACTTCTAATCATGGTAATAATAATTATTATAATCCTAATAATATTTAGTAATAATATTATTAATAAATTATAACAATAATAATAATAACAATAACAACATTAATGATAATAATGATAATAATAATAATAAATATAATAACTTTGGTAATAAAACTACCTTCTAAGCTTTCGCCCAAAAAGAATGGCTAAGACCAGGCTCGAACCCTAGACCTCCCGCTATACCGAGAACACCCATCACCACTCCTCCATTCCTGTTTCTCTGAAATCATTATATCCTAATTTAAATTATACCCGTTTTTGTTTCCTGTTTTCTCTCCTTCTTGTTCTTTAAAATTTCACCCGACATAAAGCTCCACAATTTACTAACAGCGAATACAAAGTTGGGTTTTATAGACTTGCAAACGAATTATCATCAATCTATATTGATTCCTAGTTGATAAATATATATATATATATATATATATATATATATATATATATATATATATATATATATATATAAAGGAATATTATCGTCGCTGTTATGTGAAGAAGAAAAAAAATGATTTTTGATATTGAGTACATTATAGATCATGAAACCTAAATGAAATACGTTTTAAATCATTTACTGAAACTTAAGAAATTATCAATTTAATCAGAAACATCAAAACCATCTCGAATTTTAGGATGGACAACTTTTTTGACTTTTTGAAATTAAACCTTTGACTCTAAAATTCGAATTAGATATCAAGAATTGGAATCGGAGACTTTGCAGAAAGATTAGACAAAGTATTTCTAACATAACTACATTAACACTTTTTGAAATGGATATCGAATTCGAGCTATTGTGAAATTAAAACAAGAACAGGGTGTGGAACTGTGTTAATGGCTTTTCGGTTTTATTTACAGCTCATAGCTATTAATTTTTAGTCGTAATTGATATAGAAAATGTAGAGTTAAGTGAATTTGTCAAAAACACTGAGTAATTATTTGTTTTGTAGTTAATTTGCATCGACGTGATTAATATAATCAGTACTATAAATAAATAAAAAATTAACATCAATTTGGTATTATTCTAATTGATTGGTACGATTAATTTGGATGAAAGCGATTTACGAGACTAAAGCCAAAAATCATCTATAGTTTGATTGAGATATATAACAAATATTGATTGATTCTGTAATTCGTACGCAGGATTTTTATATAATTAATATTTAAAAATTATAATTAATTGAAATTTTAATAATATTAATAATATTAATAATAGAATTAATAATAATAATATTAGTTTTATCAAATAACACCAAAAATGATATTAATTATATTGTTAATGATAAATATAATAAATTGTATCATTTTTTTTAATAACTATAACAATAATTTTTATTAATAATAATTCTTAATGATAATGGTGATAATATCTAATAATGATAACTATATCAATATTGAGGATATTAATAATATTGATAAATATAATAATAATAAATAATCAACATTATAATAATAATGATATTAATAATTATAATAAATATTATTAGTGATACTAATAATAGTACTACTTATGATAATATTGATATTATTATGATATCAATAATAATAATAACAATATAACAATTTATGCATCTTAAATTTTCATAACTGTATATATTATAATAATATTATCAATACAAATAATAATCATAACAATATTAATAATACTAATGAGAGTAGTAATAATAATAACGTTATAATACTATCTCTAAACTTGTAATTATACTTAATATATTAATTTTACCTGTGTCATTTTTAATATATATATATATATATATATATATATATATATATATATATATATATATATATATATATATACATATATTTCTGAAAATTAAATGTTTATACATTTCATATATCCTGTGATTTTCATACAATATTAATTATGTATAACAGTCATATATATATATATATATATATATATATATATATATATATATATATATATATATATATATATATATATATATATATATATAGATCCATTTTAATAACAGTTTACTTCTTTTGTATATTACTTTATATCTTTAATTCAAATGATTAAATTGTATTATATTATTTCAAATACAGTTATATTTATATTTATATATATACATTAATTTATTTACATACTACTGTTCGTGAATCGTTGGTAATAGTCAAAGGGTAAATGCATTCATGTAACTGTTCCAAAGTTTTCAAGACTCAACATTCGAAACTTTGCTTATCGTGTCGGAAACATATAAAGATTAAGTTTAAATTTGGTCGAAAATTTCCGGGTCGTCATAGTCATGGCTAACAATAAGTATGTTTTCATGACAAATATGTGTTGATAAATAGAGTTTTATCATTATTGAATAATATAGATAAAACGATTCGATTATGTGATGTGTACGAGTGGAGCTGTCACAAAAATTTGAGATAGAGATTTAACTTTTGACATAGTCACGACGGATTTTCGGAATTCAAAGGATTTAAGAAATATCTTCATGATCTATGTAAGATTTGATTCTTCGGTCAATAGGAATTTAGATCCTATTTAATTAAGTGCGGTAATCTGCCTTGATTTCTATGTCTCATACTTCCATTATAAATTAACCTCTTCCGTTCCATTATTTTCATCACTCATATACTTTTTTCCTCAATTGTTACTTACAAAAGATTGTGAAAATGCTTAATCCAATTCTGATCCTTGACCTCATTCTAACTATCGCAACAATCATCCTTCTTTTCCAACTCCCACCGGAGGAATATGTGTACTTCTACTTCGCTCTTAGGGTGGTGGTTTTCATAATCCTTCCTTGCATCTGTCTTTCCATAATTATTGAAATCCACTGTTAATGACCTTTCTCGTTTGCCGTGATTTATACTCCTATTATGTTTCAAAGCTCCATGCTTCTATTTTCTCTTCTCGACCTTAAGTGAAGTGATTAAGATGTCTCGGATGGTATGAAGTTCGATTGAACATAACTGATCATATACATAGCATTGTATATGTATATTTTATTTTCTAAAAGCTAAGGACAGAACTACGTGGATTATAAGGCACAGTTATGTAATATTCGCTGAAAATAAATACTGTGGTTATGTATTCGCTGAAATACCAAACTGCGGTTTGAACCGCTGACTTTCCGCGGAGAGCCGAGCATCTCGCAGACCGCAGATATCACGGATACTATAAATAGGGAGCTTGGCCTCTCATTTAGTGGTTGTTGATTCTCTGTCATTTGCCTAAGCCTTTGTAGATTTCACTTGTGACTTTGCCCAAGGACTTCTTACATTGAGTTAAGGTGAATCATGCTAATCGATAACGAAGACCGGGTCGGGGTGGTTGATCACTTGATAGTTAAAGTGAAAAACGATCATCGGGGCCCAAAATAATCATCGAACATCCCATCCTCCATTATAATCTTATTGCACTCAATCCGTAATTAAGCAACATCATTAATTAAGGATTGATCAATTGGCGCCATCCGTGGGACACGTTTTATGAATTAAACTGAAAATTTTTGTTTTACGCTGTTAAATAATTAATTAGGCGGTTTAATTTCAATCGTGTTTTTGTTGCGATGATTTGCAGGTGCGTGTTTTCAAATTGGCAGTAAATAATGAATAACATTGGCGATAATAGTGATAACATGGCCAATATGCGAATGAATGTCCAAAAAAGAGGAAAGAGGCAAAAATCTGCCAAAATGTATCATAATTGGCAATCAGCGCCAATTAGCTTTCCAAAAATGCAGAGCGACGATTTTTCTGAAATGCCGATAATAGTATCGTGTAAAATTGCGGACGCTAATATCACAGTGATGAAAGTTCATGTTGATAATGGTAGTAGCGTTGATATTATTTACGAACAATGTTTCGCTCAGTTGCCAGAGGATATTAAAGCAAATCTGTAAACGACTGCGGTTTCGCTAACCGGTTTTGCAGGAGAATTTTCGCTACCAATCGGTGTCTTGTCGCTGAACATCGAGCTAGCTGATGTAAATGATAATGCTTTAGTGCGAAAAGCACGGCTAGATTTCTATGTTATGCGAGCTTCTTCTCGCTATAACATGTTGCTAGGAAGGACCGCTATAAGCAAAAATTTGGAATTGTGCCGTCCACAATTCATGGCATGATTAAATTTCCAACATATAAAGGAATCGCCGCAATATGTTCAGCGAGCATAGTGCCTATTTGCGCGGCTGTCAATGTAAAAACCGCAGGTCAGAAACCTGAGGATACTGCGGATAAGAAGGATAGCATGGAAATAGTTAATCCTGCATATCCAGAACAGAAAATCAAAGTAGGTTGCAATCTTAGTGCGGATACTCGAAAGCAAATTGTGCAATTACTTGATGAATATATGGATGTTTTTGCCTGGTGCGAAAACGATATGACCGGTGTTCCACGTCACATTGCGGAACACAAGCTAAATGTAAATCCAGCTCTAAAACTAGTAGTGCAAAAGCGAAGGGGTATGGCCCCAGATCGCGTCAAATGGTTGTGCGAAGAAGTCACAAAATTAGTCCGAGCTGGAATTTTGCGCGAAGTACAATATCAGTCATGGATCGCGAATCCAGTATTGGTGAAAAAACCAGATAATTCCTGGCGAATGTGTATTGACTACAAAGATCTGAATAAAGCGTGCACCAAAGATAATTATCCGCTGCCAGAAATTGATTTAAAGGTGGAATCTTTGCATGCATTTCCATATAAATGTTTTCTGGATGAGGCAAGAGGTTATCATCAAATCCCTATGGTGCAAGAGGATGCAGATAAAACCGCATTTCACACAGGCAAAGGCATATATTGTTATATAATGATGCCTTTTGGACTAATCAATGCAGGTGCGACATATCAGCGCTTGATTGACACCGCGTTTGATAAGCAAATAGGGCGTAATCTTGAGGCCTATGTCGATGATTTAGTCATCAAAAGTACAACGCAAGAGCGAATCGTTGAAGATATGCGCGAAACATTTGATAAACTGCGTGAGATAAACATGAAGCTCAATCCGCTGAAATGCAGTTTCGGCGAAACTGAAGGAAAGTTTTTAGGATATCTTGTTACGGAACAAGGTATTCAAGCTAATCCAAAAAAGATCGCGGCTATCGAAAATATGACCGCGCCTAAGACGGTTAAGGAAGTGCAAAGTTTAACAGGAAAATTGGCCGCCCTAACGCGTTTTTTGTCTAAAGCTGCTGAGCGACAATTGCCATTTTTCAAAACTTTAAAAGGTTGCTTGAAGCAGAAGAATTTTGTTTGGACCGCTGAAGCAGATTCTGCGTTTCAAGAGATGAAAAACCTGTTGAAAACTTTGCCTACACTAACAGTGCCAATTCATGGCGAAATTCTCTATCTATATATTTCAGTAGCAAATGAAGCGTTTGGCTCAGTCTTGATAGCGGAAAGGAACAAAATACAAAAGCCAGTGTATTTTGTTAGCAAAGCTCTTACGGGAAGCGAAATAAACTATGCGCCGATCGAAAAGTTTGTATATGCGCTCATTTTAACAACGCGAAGGCTACGTAGATATTTTCAGGGGCATCCAGTGCATGTGCTAACCAATCTGCCAATCAGGCAAGTCTTAACAAAACCGGAGATTTCCGGTAGACTCGCATTATGGGCAGTGGAGTTGGGTGCTTATCAAATATCCTACTTTCTGCGAAGTGCGGAAAAAGGTCAAGTTATGGTAGATTATCTCGCAGAGCTGTCTGGAGAGTTGGAAGTAATTAATGAGCGAACCGCGCTAAAACCAGCAGTTAATGAAACTTGGGAGTTATATACTGATGGTGCTTCTTGTGCGGAAGGTGCAGGTGCGGGTTTAGTTTTGGTAAGTTCTAACGGCGAAGAGCACACTTACGCACTGCGGTTTAATTTTGATGTGACAAACAATGAGGCAGAATATGAAGCATTGCTTGCAGGCTTAAATATCGTGCAAAAAATGAATATTGTTAAGTTGTGTGCATTTACAGATTCGCAACTAGTAGCGAATCAGTTTAGCGGATCTTTTGAAGCGCATGATCCTTCTATGCAGAAGTACTTGCAACTGCTAAAAGAAACTACTGCGCGGTTCGAATACTTTGAACTCGCGCAAGTGCCTAGAAGTCAAAACGAAAAGGCAGATGCTTTGAGCAAATTAGCCGCTCTAACATTTTCATATTTTCAAAAACAAGTATGGGTTGAGGAATTGGCAAGTAAGTCAATTGATAGTGATTTAATGGTAGCATCTGTTATAGAGGCGCAGCCAAATTGGATGGAACCAATCCTGCAATATATTCGCAATGATATTTTGCCAG
The DNA here is from genome assembly GCF_046630445.1 of Rutidosis leptorrhynchoides. Lineage (NCBI taxonomy): Eukaryota > Viridiplantae > Streptophyta > Magnoliopsida > Asterales > Asteraceae > Rutidosis > Rutidosis leptorrhynchoides. Next base: position 310,056,872 of record NC_092333.1, on the reverse strand, counting down.
AGGATAGTCGCGAAGCTCATTTAGTGCGAGAGCGAACGCCGATGTATCTAATACAAGATGATGTCTTATATCGCAAATCGTACTGCGGACCGATGATGCGGTGTGTTGGACCAATTGAGGCGGAAATGCTTGTTGAAGAAGTGCATAATGGTACTTGTGCGCTACATTCAGGATACAAGACTATTGCTGCGAAAATTATGCGGATGGGATACTTTTGGGCCGTCCCAATACCGCGATGTGGCAAAAATTGTTAAACGCTGTAAAAGTTGCCAAAGGCATGCTCTGCAGAATCGAATGCCGCGGCATGATATGATCCCTGTTAATTCGCCATGGCCGTTTAGTAAATGGGCCATTGACATTGTGGGGCCATTTCCTGCAGGACCTGGCAATGTTAAATTCCTAATCATTGCAATTGATTATTTTACTAAATGGGTTGAAGCGAAAGCGGTTTGCACAATCACTGGTGTGCAGGTGCGAAATTTTGTGTGGGAATACATTGTGTGCAGATTTGGTATTCCGCGAGAATTGGTTAGCGATAATGGCGCACAAATAGCGAAAGATCCATTTAAGACGTGGTGCACTGACTTAAACATAATACAAAAGTTCACGTCAGTAGCGCACCCGCAAGCTAATGGTTTATGCGAGGTAACAAATCGCGATATTGTAAGCGGAATAAAAAAGAGGTTGTGCGAAAGGCGAAATGGTTGGGTAGATGAATTACCCAATGTCTTATGGGCACATCGTACAACTTTCAAAAAGAGTACATGTGAAACACCATTTAGCCTGGTTTATGGCTCTGAGGCAGTAATCCCCGCTGAAATTTTAGTACCAACGCATTGAATCGCTAACTTTGATGAAGAAGCAAATGATGCTGCGTTGTGCGAAAATCTCAATTTTATAGAAGAGCGGAGATTAATAGCTGCTATCAGAGAAGCGAATAATAAACAGCAAATTGCTAAGTATTATAATAAAAGAGTGCGAGCTTTATCATTCGCTATAGGTGAATGGGTGTTGCGTAATAATGAGGCAAGCAGAGCAGAAAAGCTAGGAAAATTGGGTCCTAATTGGGAAGGCCCTTATCAAATTGTGGCAATTAATGCGGCAGGCTCATATATGCTCGCGGACGTGGAAGGGCGAACTTTGCCTAATGCATGGCATGCTGTCCTTTTAAAGCGATATTATGCATAGTTTTGCGGAAATTAACAATTGTATATGTAAAAAATCGCGAAAATTATATTCAATACACATGGCTGAAATACTTATTAAGTGTCCTTGTTTTTAATTTTTTGCAAGTCTTGATCACGCTTGTTAAAATTTTAAGAATACTCACTTGTAAAAGTATGCGAAAGTTCTAATGCGAATAAATATGATATGTTTTGCAGTTAATTTCATATTTTTATATTCCGCATTGTTTATATAGCAAAGTGATGAAATTGCCCACTTTTGCACTCGAATTATTGCGAAAGGAATATTATCTCCTAAATATTTGATCTTGTCAATATTTGGATGCTTCGCAATGCTGATTACATACCTAAGGATCGTTACGACGGACTTAGAAGATTCATAACGTATAAGTATATACGCATAGAAATTGTTTCGCAAAAGTATGCGCTTATTATGTGCACAATAATAAAGTGTTGGAAATTGCAAAGGACAAGTTTGTGTTATGAATATTGCTAAAATAAAAAGCGCTATATAAATATTGAGTACTCGCAAATAAAGATAAAACGCTGAAATTTTATTAACAAAACCGCAGAGATAGCTGCGTGCTATATTACATATCCCTAATCTAATTTTGACAAGTCAAGTGCTATGATGTCTTGAGCAGTAGCATCCTCTGCATAACTAATAGCAACGACTTTGTCAATAGGGATATCCGCTAACTTAGCTTCTGCCACAGCAGCTGCGTTCCGTGCGTCTTCAAGAGCACAAATGCGGTCACTAATTGCGGAGGGAAGAAGGTCTGGTATGGTACAAAGCGGTGCAATTTCATGCAGAAACTCTACCCTTTCGCATGAAATGTCCCGTTCTTATTGATTAAAAACGTTCCATATTAATTGATTTCGTTGCGAGGTTTTGACCTCTATATGAGACGTTTTTCAAAGACTGCATTCATTTTAAAACAAACCATAACCTTTATTTCATCAATAAAGGTTTAAAAAGCTTTACGTAGATTATCAAATAATGATAATCTAAAATATCCCGTTTACACACGACCATTACATAATGGTTTACAATACAAATATGTTACAACAAAATAAGTTTCTTGAATGCAGTTTTTACACAATATCATACAAGCATGGACTCCAAATCTCGTCCTTATTTAAGTATGCGACAGCGGAAGCTCTTAATAATCACCTGAGAATAAACATGCTTAAAACGTCAACAAAAATGTTGGTGAGTTATAGGTTTAACCTATATATATCAAATCATAATAATAGACCACAAGATTTCATATTTCAATACACATCCCATACATAGAGATAAAAATCATTCATATGGTGAACACCTGGTAAGCGACATTAACAAGATGCATATATAAGAATATCCCCATCATTCCGGGACACCCTTCGGATATGATATAAATTTCGAAGTACTAAAGCATCCGGTACTTTGGATGGGGTTTGTTAGGCCCAATAGATCTATCTTTAGGATTCGCGTCAATTAGGGTGTCTGTTCCCTAATTCTTAGATTACCAGACTTAATAAAAAGGGGCATATTCAATTTCGATAATTCAACCATAGAATGTAGTTTCACGTACTTGTGTCTATTTTGTAAATCATTTATAAAACCTGCATGTATTCTCATCCCAAAAATATTAGATTTTAAAAGTGGGACTATAACTCACTTTCACAGATTTTTACTTCGTCGGGAAGTAAGACTTGGCCACTGGTTGATTCACGAACCTATAACAATATATACATATATATCAAAGTATGTTCAAAATATATTTACAACACTTTTAATATATTTTGATGTTTTAAGTTTATTAAGTCAGCTGTCCTCGTTAGTAACCTATAACTAGTTGTCCACAGTTAGATGTACAGAAATAAATTGATAAATATTATCTTGAATCAATCCACGACCCAGTGTATACGTATCTCAGTATTGATCACAACTCAAACTATATATATTTTGGAATCAACCTCAACCCTGTATAGCTAACTCCAACATTCAAATATAGAGTGTCTATGGTTGTTCCGAAATATATATAGATGTGTCGACATGATAGGTCGAAACATTGTATACGTGTCTATGGTATCTCAAGATTACATAATATACAATACAAGTTGATTAAGTTATGGTTGGAATAGATTTGTTACCAATTTTCACGTAGCTAAAATGAGAAAAATTATCCAATCTTGTTTTACCCATAACTTCTTCATTTTAAATCCGTTTTGAGTGAATCAAATTGCTATGGTTTCATATTGAACTCTATTTTATGAATCTAAACAGAAAAAGTATAGGTTTATAGTCGGAAAAATAAGTTACAAGTCGTTTTTGTAAAGGTAGTCATTTCAGTCGAAAGAACGACGTCTAGATGACCATTTTAGAAAATATACTTCCACTTTGAGTTTAACCATAATTTTTGGATATAGTTTCATGTTCATAATAAAAATCATTTTCTCAGAATAACAACTTTTAAATCAAAGTTTATCATAGTTTTTAATTAACTAACCCAAAACAGCCCGCGGTGTTACTACGACGGCGTAAATCCGGTTTTACTGTGTTTTTCGTGTTTCCAGGTTTTAAATCATTAAGTTAGCATATCATATAGATATAGAACATGTGTTTAGTTGATTTTAAAAGTCAAGTTAGAAGGATTAACTTTTGTTTGCGAACAAGTTTAGAATTAACTAAACCATCTTCTAGTGATTACAAGTTTAAACCTTCGAATAAGATAGCTTTATATGTATGAATCGAATAATGTTATGAACATCATTACTACCTTAAGTTCCTTGGATAAACCTACTGGAAAAGAGAAAAATGGATCTAGCTTCAACGGATCCTTGGATGGCTCGAAGTTCTTGAAGCAGAATCATGACACGAAAACAAGTTCAAGTAAGATCATCACTTGAAATAAGATTGTTATAGTTATAGAAATTGAACCAAAGTTTGAATATGATTATTACCTTATATTAGAATGATAACCTACTGTAAGAAACAAAGATTTCTTGAGGTTGGATGATCACCTTACAAGATTGGAAGTGAACTAGCAAACTTGAAAGTATTCTTGATTTTATGTAACTAGAACTTGTAGAATATATGAAGAACACTTAGAACTTGAAGATAGAACTTGAGAGAGATCAATTAGATGAAGAAAATTGAAGAATGAAAGTATTTGTAGGTGTTTTTGGTCGTTGGTGTATGGATTAGATATAAAGGATATGTAATTTTGTTTTCATGTAAATAAGTCATGAATGATTACTCATATTTTTGTAATTTTATGAGATATTTCATGCTAGTTGCCAAATGATGGTTCCCACATATGTTAGGTGACTCACATGGGCTGCTAAGAGCTGATCATTGGAGTGTATATACCAATAGTACATACATCTAAAAGCTGTGTATTGTACGAGTACGAATACGGGTGCATACGAGTAGAATTGTTGATGAAACTGAACGAGGATGTAATTGTAAGCATTTTTGTTAAGTAGAAGTATTTTGATAAGTGTATTGAAGTCTTTCAAAAGTGTATAAATACATATTAAAACACTACATGTATATACATTTTAACTGAGTCGTTAAGTCATCGTTAGTCGTTACATGTAAGTGTTGTTTTGAAACCTTTAGGTTAACGATCTTGTTAAATGTTGTTAACCCAATGTTTATAATATCAAATGAGATTTTAAATTATTATATTATCATGATATTATCATGATATTATCATGTATGAATATCTCTTAATATGATATATATACATTAAATGTCTTTACAACGATAATCGTTACATATATGTCTCGTTTAAAAATCATTAAGTTAGTAGTCTTGTTTTTACATATGTAGTTCATTGTTAATATACTTAATGATATGTTTACTTATCATAGTATCATGTTAACTATATATATATCCATATATATGTCATCATATAGTTTTTACAAGTTTTAACGTTCGTGAATCACCGGTCAACTTGGGTGGTCAATTGTCTATATGAAACATATTTCAATTAATCAAGTCTTAACAAGTTTGATTGCTTAACATGTTGAAAACATTTAATCATGTAAATATCAATCTCAATTAATATATATAAACATGGAAAAGTTCGGGTCACTACAGTACCTACCCGTTAAATAAATTTCGTCCCGAAATTTTAAGCTGTTGAAGGTGTTGACGAATCTTCTGGAAATAGATGCGGGTATTTCTTCTTCATCTGATCTTCACGCTCCCAGGTGAACTCGGGTCCTCTACGAGCATTCCATCGAACCTTAACAATTGGTATCTTGTTTTGCTTAAGTCTTTTAACCTCACGATCCATTATTTCGACGGGTTCTTCGATGAATTGAAGTTTTTCGTTGATTTGAATTTCATCCAACGGAATAGTGAGATCTTCTTTAGCAAAACATTTCTTCAAATTTGAGACGTGGAAAGTGTTATGTACAGCCGCGAGTTGTTGAGGTAACTCAAGTCGGTAAGCTACTGGTCCGACATGATCAATAATCTTGAATGGTCCAATATACCTTGGATTTAATTTCCCTCGTTTACCAAATCGAACAACGCCTTTCCAAGGTGCAACTTTAAGCATGACCATCTCTCCAATTTCAAATTCTATATCTTTTGTTTTAATGTCAGCGTAGCTCTTTTGTCGACTTTGGGCGGTTTTCAACCGTTGTTGAATTTGGATGATCTTCTCGGTAGTTTCTTGTATAATCTCCGGACCCGTAATCTGTCTATCCCCCACTTCACTCCAACAAATCGGAGACCTGCACTTTCTACCATAAAGTGCTTCAAACGGCGCCATCTCAATGCTTGAATGGTAGCTGTTGTTGTAGGAAAATTCTGCTAACGGTAGATGTCGATCCCAACTGTTTCCGAAATCAATAACACATGCTCGTAGCATGTCTTCAAGCGTTTGTATCGTCCTTTCACTCTGCCCATCAGTTTGTGGATGATAGGCAGTACTCATGTCTAGACGAGTTCCTAATGCTTGTTGTAATGTCTGCCAGAATCTTGAAATAAATAGGCCATCCCTATCAGAGATAATAGAGATTGGTATTCCATGTCTGGAGACGACTTCCTTAAAATACAGTCGTGCTAACTTCTCCATCTTGTCATCTTCTCTTATTGGCAGGAAGTGTGCTGATTTGGTGAGACGATCAACTATTACCCAAATAGTATCAAAACCACTTGCAGTCCTTGGCAATTTAGTGATGAAATCCATGGTAATGTTTTCCCATTTCCATTCCGGGATTTCGGGTTGTTGAAGTAGACCTGATGGTTTCTGATGCTCAGCTTTGACCTTAGAACACGTCAAACATTCTCCTACGTATTTAGCAACATCGGCTTTCATACCTGGCCACCAAAAATGTTTCTTGAGATCCTTGTACATCTTCCCCGTTCCAGGATGTATTGAGTATCTGGTTTTATGAGCTTCTCTAAGTACCATTTCTCTCATATCTCCAAATTTTGGTACCCAAATCCTTTCAGCCCTATACCGGGTTCCGTCTTCCCGAATATTAAGATGCTTCTCCGATCCTTTGGGTATTTCATCCTTTAAATTTCCCTCTTTTAAAACTCCTTGTTGCGCCTCCTTTATTTGAGTAGTAAGGTTATTATGAATCATTATATTCATAGATTTTACTCGAATGGGTTCTCTGTCCTTCCTGCTCAAGGCATCGGCTACCACATTTGCCTTCCCCGGGTGGTAACGAATCTCAAAGTCGTAATCATTCAATAATTCAATCCACCTACACTGCCTCATATTCAGTTGTTTCTGATTAAATATGTGTTGAAGACTTTTGTGGTCGGTATATATAATACTTTTGACCCCATATAAGTAGTGCCTCCAAGTCTTTAATGCAAAAACAACCGCGCCTAATTCCAAATCATGCGTCGTATAATTTTGCTCGTGAATCTTCAATTGTCTAGAGGCATAAGCAATCACCTTCGTTCGTTGCATTAATACACAACCGAGACCTTGCTTTGATGCGTCACAATAAATCACAAAATCATCATTCCCTTCAGGCAATGACAATATAGGTGCCGTAGTTAGCTTTTTCTTCAATAACTGAAACGCTTTCTCTTGTTCATCCTTCCATTCAAATTTCTTCCCTTTATGCGTTAATGCAGTCAAGGGTTTTGCTATTCTGGAAAAGTCTTGGATGAACCTTCTGTAGTAACCAGCTAGTCCTAAAAACTGGCGTATGTGTTTCGGAGTTTTCGGAGTTTCCCACTTTTCAACAGTTTCTATCTTTGCCGGATCCACCTTAATACCTTCTTTGTTCACTATGTGACCGAGGAATTGAACTTCTTCCAACCAAAATGCACACTTTGAAAACTTAGCGTACAATTCTTCCTTCCTCAATACTTCTAACACCTTTCTCAAATGTTCACCGTGTTCTTGGTCATTCTTTGAGTAAATATGTATGTCATCAATGAAAACAATGACAAACTTGTCAAGGTATGGTCCACACACTCGGTTCATAAGGTCCATGAACACAGCTGGTGCATTAGTTAAACCAAACGACATGACCATAAACTCGTAATGACCGTAACGTGTTCTGAAAGCAGTCTTTGGAATATCATCTTCTTTCACCCGCATTTGATGATACCCGGAACGTAAGTCAATCTTTGAATAAACAGACGAGCCTTGTAGTTGATCAAATAAGTCATCGATTCTCGGTAGTGGGTAGCGGTTCTTGATGGTAAGTTTGTTCAACTCTCGGTAGTCGATACAAAACCTGAATGTACCATCTTTCTTCTTGACAAACAAAACAGGAGCTCCCCACGGTGATGTGCTTGGTCGAATGAAACCACGCTCTAAAAGTTCTTGTAATTGGCTTTGTAGTTCTTTCATCTCGCTGGGTGCGAGTCTGTAAGGAGCACGAGCTATTGGTGCAGCTCCTGGTACAAGATCTATTTGAAATTCAACGGATCGATGTGGGGGTAATCCCGGTAATTCTTTCGGAAATACATCAGGAAATTCTTTTGCGACGGGAACATCATTGATGCTCTTTTCTTCAGTTTGTACTTTCTCGACGTGTGCTAGAACAGCATAGCAACCTTTTCTTATTAGTTTTTGTGCCTTCAAATTACTAATAAGATGTAGCTTCGTGTTGCCCTTTTCTCCGTACACCATTAAGGGTTTTCCTTTTTCTCGTATAATGCGAATTGCATTTTTGTAACAGACGATCTCTGCTTTCACTTCTTTCAACCAGTCCATACCGATTATCACATCAAAACTCCCTAACTCTACTGGTATCAAATCAATCTTAAATGTTTCGCTAACCAGTTTAATTTCTCGATTCCGACATATATTATCTGCTGAAATTAATTTACCGTTTGCTAATTCGAGTAAAAATTTACTATCCAAAGGCGTCAATGGACAACTTAATTTAGCACAAAAATCTCTACTCATATAGCTTCTATCCGCACCCGAATTAAATAAAACGTAAGCAGATTTATTGTCAATAAGAAACGTACCCGTAACAAGCTCCGGGTCTTCCTGTGCCTCTGCCGCATTAATATTGAAAACTCTTCCGTGACCTTGTCCATTCGTGTTCTCCTGGTTCGGGCAATTTCTAATAATGTGACCCGGTTTTCCACATTTATAGCAAACTACATTGGCATAACTTGCTCCGACACTACTTGCTCCGCCATTACTCATTCCGACACCATTCGTTCCTTTCGTTCTATTAACCCCTGGTCCGTAGACCTCACACTTCGCCGCGCTATGACCATTTCTTTTACACTTGTTGCAAAATTTGGTGCAGAACCCCGAGTGATACTTTTCACACCTTTGGCATAGCTGCTTCTGATTGTTATTGTTGTTGCGGTTATTATTGTTGTTGGGATGGTTGTTGTAGTTGCTGTTGTTGTTGTTGTTGTTGTTGTTGTTGGGCCGTTTGTTGTAGTTGCGATTGATGTTGCGATTGTTGGGATAATTGTTGCGATTATTGTTGTAATTGCTGTTGTTATTGTATTGGTGATTCTTATCACCATTTTCCTCCCACTTTCTTTTGACTTGCTTCACATTGGCATCTTCAGCAGTCTGTTCTTTAATTCTTTCTTCAATCTGGTTCACGAGTTTGTGAGCCATTCTACATGCCTGTTGTATGGAGGCGGGCTCGTGTGAACTTATATCTTCTTGGATTCTTTCCGGTAATCCTTTCACAAACGCGTCGATCTTCTCTTCCTCATCTTCGAATGCTCCCGGACACAATAGGCACAATTCTGTGAATCGTCTTTCGTACGTGGTAATATCAAATCCTTGGGTTCGTAACCCTCTAAGTTCTGTCTTGAGCTTATTGACCTCGGTTCTGGGACGGTACTTCTCGTTCATCAAGTGCTTGAATGCTGACCACGGTAGTGCGTACGCATCGTCTTGTCCCACTTGCTCTAGATAGGTATTCCACCATGTTAACGCAGAACCTGTGAAGGTATGCGTAGCGTACTTTACTTTATCCTCTTCAGTACACTTACTTATGGCAAACACCGATTCGACCTTCTCGGTCCACCGTTTCAATCCGATCGGTCCTTCGGTTCCATCAAATTCCAAAGGTTTGCAGGCAGTGAATTCTTTGTAGGTGCATCCTACACGATTTCCTGTACTGCTAGATCCAAGGTTATTGTTGGTATGTAGCGCAGCCTGTACTGCGGCTATGTTTGAAGCTAGAAAAGTACGGAATTCCTCTTCATTCATATTCACGGTGTGTCGAGTAGTCGGTGCCATTTCCTTCAAAATAGTCAAATGGAACAAGTTAATCATACAGAATATTAAGAGTAGTTAATAGTATTTCGTAGCATAATATGAACTCATTTATAAAAGCTTTTTCTTCATATTAGCATTTTATAAGTTTAAATTCGGGTAGTACCTACCCGTTAAGTTCATACTTAGTAGCTAATATACAATTCAACTACTACAATTCTATATGAAAAACTGATTATAATAATATTTCGCGTTCAAACTTTTACACAATATTTTACAAACTTACAATACCGCTTATTTTACATATAGCATGAAATATAGCACACAATAAATTTGATACAAGATGGTTGTAAAGATAATTCTAGCTAGTACACAAGTCGTTCAGCAAAGGCAATAAAGACACGTAATTCATACGTCCAGAAACAAGTCATGCATTCTGGTTTTACTAGGATTACTTCCCATCCTTGGTCTTGTGGAACATAACCGTTATGGTCGTTGATAAGACAGCGTGTTGTAACGTCGTCAAAGGGACGAGGGTTATGTAATGTCCAACAGTCCCGTAACAATCTAAAAACCTCATTTCTTACCCCAATTACCGACTCCGTCACTTGTGGAAACGTTTTGTTTAATAGTTGTAGCCCGATGTTCTTGTTCTCACTTTGGTGAGAAGCGAACATTACTAATCCGTAAGCATAACATGCTTCTTTATGTTGCATGTTAGCCGCTTTTTGTAAATCACGAAGACCAATATTCGGATATATTGAGTCAAAATAATTTCTTAACCCGTTGCGTAAAATAGCATTTGGGTTCCCCGCAATATATGCGTCAAAGTAAACACATCGTAACTTATGGGTTTCCCAATGTGATATCCCCCATCTTTCAAACGAAAGTCTCTTATAAACCAAGACATTCTTGGAACGTTCTTCGAATGTCTTACAAACTGATCTCGCCTTAAATAGTTGTGCCGAGGAATTCTGGCCGACTCTAGACAAGATTTCATCAATCATGTCTCCGGGTAGGTCTCTTAAATTATTGGGTTGTCTATCCATTTTGTGTTTTTAAACTGTAAAATAGACAAGAGTTAGATTCATAAAAAAATACTTATTAATACAAGCAATTTTTACATATATCATAAAGCATAAGAATACTATATTACATATATTACACCACACGAATACAACTATCTTATTCCGACTCGCTCGTTTCTTCTTCTTCGGTTTTGGTTCGTTTTGCCAAGTTTCTAGGGATATATGATGTTCCCCTAATACGAGCCGTCGTTGTCCACATTGGTTTAGAAAAACCTGGTGGTTTAGAGGTTCCCGGGTCATTGTTACAACTTAAGAACTTTGGGGGTTGATGATACATATAAAGTTCATCGGGGTTGGAATTAGATTTCTCTATTTTTATGCCCTTTCCCTTATTATTTTCTTTTGCCTTTTTAAATTCAGTTGGGGTAATTTCTATAACATCATTGGAATTCTCGTCGGAATCCGATTCATCGGAGAATTGGTAATCCTCCCAATATTTTGCTTCCTTGGCGGAAACACCATTGACCATAATTAACCTTGGTCGGTTGGTTGAGGATTCTCTTTTATTTAACCGTTTTATTATTTCCCCCACCAGTTCCGATTCTTCTTCCGGTTCCGATTCTTCTTCCGGTTCCGACTCTTCTTCCGGTTCTTCTTCGAGAACTTGTGAATCAGTCCATGAATCATTCCAATTTACATTTGACTCTTCATTATTATTAGGTGAGTCAATGGGACTTGTTCTAGAGGTAGACATCTATCACATAATATCAAACACGTTAAGAGATTAATATATCACATAATATTCATATGTTAAAAATATATAGTTTCCAACAAAAATGTTAAACAATCATTTTTAAAGAAAATACGGTCGAAGTCCAGAATCACTAATGCATCCTAACAAACTCGATAAGACACACTAATGCAAATTTTCTGGTTCTCTAAGACCAACGCTCTGATACCAACTGAAATGTCCCGTTCTTATTGATTAAAAACGTTCCATATTAATTGATTTCGTTGCGAGGTTTTGACCTCTATATGAGACGTTTTTCAAAGACTGCATTCATTTTAAAACAAACCATAACCTTTATTTCATCAATAAAGGTTTAAAAAGCTTTACGTAGATTATCAAATAATGATAATCTAAAATATCCCGTTTACACACGACCATTACATAATGGTTTACAATACAAATATGTTACAACAAAATAAGTTTCTTGAATGCAGTTTTTACACAATATCATACAATCATGGACTCCAAATCTCGTCCTTATTTAAGTATGCGATAGCGGAAGCTCTTAATAATCACCTGAGAATAAACATGCTTAAAACGTCAACAAAAATGTTGGTGAGTTATAGGTTTAACCTATATATATCAAATCATAATAATAGACCACAAGATTTCATATTTCAATACACATCCCATACATAGAGATAAAAATCATTCATATGGTGAACACCTGGTAAGCGACATTAACAAGATGCATATATAAGAATATCCCCATCATTCCGGGACACCCTTCGGATATGATATAAATTTCGAAGTACTAAAGCATCCGGTACTTTGGATGGGGTTTGTTAGGCCCAATAGATCTATCTTTAGGATTCGCGTCAATTAGGGTGTCTGTTCCCTAATTCTTAGATTACCAGACTTAATAAAAAGGGGCATATTCAATTTCGATAATTCAACCATAGAATGTAGTTTCACATACTTGTGTCTATTTTGTAAATCATTTATAAAACCTGCATGTATTCTCATCCCAAAAATATTAGATTTTAAAAGTGGGACTATAACTCACTTTCACAGATTTTTACTTCGTCGGGAAGTAAGACTTGGCCACTGGTTGATTCACGAACCTATAACAATATATACATATATATCAAAGTATGTTCAAAATATATTTACAACACTTTTAATATATTTTGATGTTTTAAGTTTATTAAGTCAGCTGTCCTCGTTAGTAACCTATAACTAGTTGTCCACAGTTAGATGTACAGAAATAAATTGATAAATATTATCTTGAATCAATCCACGACCCAGTGTATACGTATCTCAGTATTGAACACAACTCAAACTATATATATTTTGGAATCAACCTCAACCCTGTATAGCTAACTCCAACATTCAAATATAGAGTGTCTATGGTTGTTCCGAAATATATATAGATGTGTCGACATGATAGGTCGAAACATTGTATACGTGTCTATGGTATCTCAAGATTACATAATATACAATACAAGTTGATTAAGTTATGGTTGGAATAGATTTGTTACCAATTTTCACGTAGCTAAAATGAGAAAAATTATCCAATCTTGTTTTACCCATAACTTCTTCATTTTAAATCCGTTTTGAGTGAATCAAATTGCTATGGTTTCATATTGAACTCTATTTTATGAATCTAAACAGAAAAAGTATAGGTTTATAGTCGGAAAAATAAGTTACAAGTCGTTTTTGTAAAGGTAGTCATTTCAGTCGAAAGAACGACGTCTAGATGACCATTTTAGAAAATATACTTCCACTTTGAGTTTAACCATAATTTTTGGATATAGTTTCATGTTCATAATAAAAATCATTTTCTCAGAATAACAACTTTTAAATCAAAGTTTATCATAGTTTTTAATTAACTAACCCAAAACAGCCCGCGGTGTTACTACGACGGCGTAAATCCGGTTTTACTGTGTTTTTCGTGTTTCCAGGTTTTAAATCATTAAGTTAGCATATCATATAGATATAGAACATGTGTTTAGTTGATTTTAAAAGTCAAGTTAGAAGGATTAACTTTTGTTTGCGAACAAGTTTAGAATTAACTAAACCATCTTCTAGTGATTACAAGTTTAAACCTTCGAATAAGATAGCTTTATATGTATGAATCGAATGATGTTATGAACATCATTACTACCTTAAGTTCCTTGGATAAACCTACTGGAAAAGAGAAAAATGGATCTAGCTTCAACGGATCCTTGGATGGCTCGAAGTTCTTGAAGTAGAATCATGACACGAAAACAAGTTCAAGTAAGATCATCACTTGAAATAAGATTGTTATAGTTATAGAAATTGAACCAAAGTTTGAATATGATTATTACCTTATATTAGAATGATAACCTACTGTAAGAAACAAAGATTTCTTGAGGTTGGATGATCACCTTACAAGATTGGAAGTGAACTAGCAAACTTGAAAGTATTCTTGATTTTATGTAACTAGAACTTGTAGAATATATGAAGAACACTTAGAACTTGAAGATAGAACTTGAGAGAGATCAATTAGATGAAGAAAATTGAAGAATGAAAGTGTTTGTAGGTGTTTTTGGTCGTTGGTGTATGGATTAGATATAAAGGATATGTAATTTTGTTTTCATGTAAATAAGTCATGAATGATTACTCATATTTTTGTAATTTTATGAGATATTTCTTGCTAGTTGCCAAATGATGGTTCCCACATGTGTTAGGTGACTCACATGGGCTGCTAAGAGCTGATCATTGGAGTGTATATACCAATAGTACATACATCTAAAAGCTGTGTATTGTACGAGTACGAATACGGGTGCATACGAGTAGAATTGTTGATGAAACTGAACGAGGATGTAATTGTAAGCATTTTTGTTAAGTAGAAGTATTTTGATAAGTGTATTGAAGTCTTTCAAAAGTGTATAAATACATATTAAAACACTACATGTATATACATTTTAACTGAGTCGTTAAGTCATCGTTAGTCGTTACATGTAAGTGTTGTTTTGAAACCTTTAGGTTAACGATCTTGTTAAATGTTGTTAACCCAATGTTTATAATATCAAATGAGATTTTAAATTATTATATTATCATGATATTATCATGTATGAATATCTCTTAATATGATATATATACATTAAATGTCTTTACAACGATAATCGTTACATATATGTCTCGTTTAAAAATCATTAAGTTAGTAGTCTTGTTTTTACATATGTAGTTCATTGTTAATATACTTAATGATATGTTTACTTATCATAGTATCATGTTAACTATATATATATCCATATATATGTCATCATATAGTTTTTACAAGTTTTAACGTTCGCGAATCACCGGTCAACTTGGGTGGTCAATTGTCTATATGAAACATATTTCAATTAATCAAGTCTTAACAAGTTTGATTGCTTAACATGTTGAAAACATTTAATCATGTAAATATCAATCTCAATTAATATATATAAACATGGAAAAGTTCGGGTCACTACATCGCACAATTGCAAGGCAGATGCATAAGTTGTGAACTGCGCATTCACGGGTGCTGAATTAAGCACCTTTTTCGAAAACTCCGGTAAGTGTTGGCGGAGTAGAGAAAATTCATGCTTTGCAGCAGCCACTTTAGCCAGAGCATTATCCCGCTCTGCGGTGAGCTGAAACTTGAGTGAGGAAATAGAAGATTCCAGTTTCTTCTCATTTTCAGCAGCGGCTGAAACTTGAGATTGAAAATCCTCTGCGGTAGTCTTCGTCGCAGTAAGTTGATAAGCTAAGTCAACAGCGCGCTTCTCGCTATTTTCAGCTCTGATCCGCTCAGAGTTATATTTTTGCTGCTCAGTGTCGAGGATGTCGAAGAATTTTTCTTCGTGCAAAATCATATAATATGCCGAGTTAAAGCACATGTAAAAGTTTTGTACAAAACTATTATGTGCATCAACGGCAGAGCGTTTGGCGAATTCACGACGAAGTTCGCTCGGAATTGCAAGCTTCATTTGTTCGCGCTGATCTGCAGCAGCGCCGGGAGAAGCGTAAGTATATCCCGATAACCCATCAATTCGCACTCCATATGAATCAGGAGGAGTGCGAAGAAGCTCTGTGATCTACGCCACAGTGTTCGGGCTGGGAAACAAAGGATTGAAGGATGCGCCTTCTGCAAACAAAAAAAGAAACGCGGATTATAATCATAACAATAAATATTTCAGATAAAGGTATGAGATCATGGTTATTAGATTTATACCTGTTTGTTGTTCTCCTTCATAATCCGCTGATAGCGGATTATCGAAAAGGGGAGAACATTGTTTGGCCCTCTTGCTTTGCGTAGAAGGCGGGTTTTCGAGCGGTCGTTTACCAGTACTTGACTGGGACGGTGGTGACTTTGCCGTCAAATCCACAAGAGGAATGTCAGGCTTCTCTTGTTTAATTTGACGGCCGGATAATACTGACTTTGCCTCTGGGCTTACGAGTAGCTTGTTAATTAGCGTTTTTGGGTCCACCTTTCGATCAACTTCATCCATCTTCATGATTAATGATTGAAGGTTGTGATTGCCGACTTGATAATGTTTCAAAGAGAACAAATGAATTGAGAATAAGCGAAAGAAAGTGACAATAGCGAGGGTAAGTGTGACGTTGGTGATTGTGAACCACAATATATATAGGCGAATGCAAGGGGTAATCAAGTGTTTTAATTATCCGTTGTAAAAAACTCAAACGGTAATATTTGAGTTAGCAGGAAACAACGGTAACTTTTACAATGGTAACTCTGCTAAAGCGACATTAATTAAAGCGGAAAATAACTGCAAACATTGCGAATTTTAGAGTTTATCATGATGCATTTGCTTCGCGAAAATACATCATAATAAACTGGGGGGACTTGATCATATACATAGCATTGTATATGTATATTTTATTTTCTAAAAGCTAAGGACAGAACTACGCGGATTATAAGGCACAGTTATGCAATATTCGCTGAAAATAAATACTGTGGTTATGTATTCGCTGAAATACCAAACTGCGGTTTGATCCGCTGACTTTCCGCGGAGAGCCGAGCATCTCGCAGACCGCGGATATCACGGATACTATAAATAGGGAGCTTGGCCTCTCATTTAGTGGTTGTTGATTCTCTGCCATTTGCCTAAGCCTTTGTAGATTTCACTTGTGACTTTGCCCAAGGACTTCTTACATTGAGTTAAGGTGAATCATGCTAATCGATAATGAAGACCGGGTCGGGGTGGTTGATCACTTGATAGTTAAAGTGAAAAACGATCATCGGGGCCCAAAATAATCATCGAACATCCCATCCTCCATTATAATCTTATTGCACTCAATCAGTTATTAGGCAACATCATTAATTAAGGATTGATCAATAACTAAGATTCTAAGCAGAAAGGAATTGTATTAGCACGATTTGTTTTGGTAAATTACCAGAATCACGGAGGATAGAACTATCAAGAATATATTTTCTTGATATGATTAGAGGTTAAGTAGAATGAAAGAGTTATGTAACATGGCACATGATGAGGGTAAGATCTGTGAATCATCACGTTCTATTAGAAATACAGCATGACTTACTGTAATATAATCCCGTTGGCCAAGTGTCATTATATTATACTAACTCATGCTTCAATTCCTAACACTTCTCCAGAAACCATTCATAATTTAAACTTGAATTTTAAAGAAAATTTAGAAAATAAAATATTTTCCTTTATGATGTAATATAGATAGCACGAAGAGATAAATAATTTCGGACAAGAATATTTATGAAAATATCCTCAGAAATATCGAAGATATTTATGATGATATTTTGAAATTTCTAAGTTCGAAGGTTGATGAAGAAAGGTTTTCCACAAGATTTAACATGAGTACGGAGCAAGCTATTCTCTAAAGATTTCATCGGATACAGAATTATCTGGATTCTTTGAATATAGAGTTTGGTCCTTGTATTTGTTCTCGGTCTCCTTCATGGTTTGCTCAATCCGTTTTTCAGTTCCAAAACTAAGCCTTTTCAACACACCATTCTTTATTATTAAGCTTCTGGTCATTAGGACCATCTATAGCTTTTGTTGCTTCATCAACATTCTCATATCTGAATCATTGGTTATCAATCCGAGGTGTTTTTAAGAGTTTAAAGAGTTTGAGTGAAGATTGTAATTATCAAGATACAAATGATGTTCAAGATGAAATCAAGTGACAAACTTGAAGAAATGTTTAGTCGTAGAAGGTGTAGCTTATTAACGATCTTTTAAACCAAAATGTGTTATAATTTATATTTCCTACTCTTTTTATACTTTTTAATTGTTCAAGGTTAGTAGTCAAATGTTAGTAGTCCAATAGTCCAATAGTCTAATAGCCCAATATATAATCTTAGAATTTAAAATATTTAAGATTAGAAAATGATAAAGAAATTTTACGTAGTTAATTAATTGGTTACTAATAAATTTTATTTTATTCAATATTTTCTTCATTATGCCACTTGTCAAATCTTATCTTAGATTTTAATCGGCAGAAAATCGTATATGAAATTGAATTAGAATGAAAATGGTTATTCTTTGGTGAACGAATACGTATATCTATGATTGTATGTGGGATAGTGAGTGACTGTTGAATCGGATTTGAAGAATGTACAGTGTAACATGTTAATGTGAGATCTGAATATTTCTAAGGTATTACCTACCCGTTAAAATATTCTCATCATTAATAGTTGGTACACGAGAACTTTTAACTACAATCTTTATGAAAATATCCTTACATATATATTTTCTTCAGATGTAATCGTGGATTTAATGAGTTAATATGATATTAAACTCATCTGATTTATGGTTAGAACTAGAGTACATAATCTCTAAAATATTAGGGATTACATAATCGCCATGTAGAACGAAGATAAATGATGAACGATATGTAGAACGAAAATTAAACATTATAGATATCGATTGTTAAATCGTTGATGAAAGATGTGAATGATAGCATAAGTGAATTAAATATGATAAAAGCCCTTTAAAGCTTCTTTTATCTTTCTCGGGTATTACCTACCCGTTAAAAATTTACACGTCATAGTTAATATGAAAAGAATTTTTATTACGATCTCAAGATATACATAAACATATATACGTATATCCTTTTAACCGCGAACCGAAAGTAATGAATTAATATTTCATAATTCATCATTCATCATTCTCGGTACTCTTCGGTGTCTGTGGTTGTGACGACCTGGAAATTTCCAACCAAATTTAAACTTTAATCTTTATATGTTTCCGACACGATAAGCAAAGTTTGTTAAATTGAATATTAAGAATTTTAAACTGTGTCCATACATTCATTTAACCTCGACCATATTCCAATGATTCACGAACCATTATATGAACGAATATGATTATATATGTATATGTATATATATATATATATATATATATATATATATATATATATATATATATATATATATATATATATATATTATATATATTATAACTTGAAAACATTAACAAAGTATTAGACCTATAATACTTTACATAAACGTATTTGTTTCAAAATATATTTAGAATAATTATTGATGGAATTAAAAGATAATATCAAAAGATTTAAATATCAAATACATTGAATTATGATTTCGATTCTCTATAGAGAGGTCCACTTTGATTTAAAAAAACATTTCCTTTTTAATGATAATCAGAATAAACGGTAAAGTGATCTTCGAGTAAGGACAAAGTGTCAAGTAGTGAGAGTAAGCCAGATTGGTGGAAATTTCTGTTAAATTCCAATACATGCCTTACAATTATTGCCTCGTGACTTTTGATAAGATAAATTAATTAACCTTCATATTAGGTATTGTGAAAGTGAAATTAGGGATTATAGGTAAATTAGAGAATAGATATTGACAAGTTAAATAGATCAACATTTTACATTAAGATGATTCCCTACATTTGATTTTCCTCTAGACTTAATCCTACGAGTCATGATTAAACTGGAAGTTAAAACCTTGAAACCTGTTATGATTTTTATATGATTTTTACTTCCATAAACGAAAACGTCATTTCGATATAATAGACTTTTTAAGAACGTCTTATGACATAACAACTTCTACTATTATAACCTTTGTGATAAAATGATTTGGAATATAAAGTAATTGGAATATTAAAATGTCTTTGTAAACGTTTTATATAAATAAAGTATATCAATTTTAAACTTTAAAAATACAAAAGTTACAAAATAGTAATTCTTGATATTTAAACAAGTCCTAAATACATAAATTTTGAATATCATTAGTTTTGAAAAACTATATATTAAGTAAAGAGTTCAAACTTATATTTTGAAATGAAAATATATATTTTAACTTAGTCATAAAACGTCCTGATTTAAAATAATATATTTTGACAAACAAAGAGTCACTGATTTATAGAAGCAAATGACCACAACACTCAAATGCATAAGTTACACTTCGTGTAATATTGTTTATTAGTGATTTAAGATTATATTTTGATAAGGGAACGAGTCACTAAACATAAAAGGCTAGTTTTCTCAGTGTACGAAACGTCGTTCGAAAAACCAAATGCGGGACATGAGCAAACTGGCAATGTACGAAATATCGGAACTAATTTTACTAGTTAACTATGTACGTAAATATAATATAATATATAATTAATTATATAAATTAATTAAATAAATAAAAATTATATAATAAAGTGTCGCAGCCATTAATCATCGAGGGAGTGAGCTGGAGGAGACAGTGCCGCGATTGCGGGATTAACACCCTAAATAACTCCGCAGTTGCGGAGATCAGAGATCCACAAACTGGCTATATATATAATTATTATTATTATTATTATTATTATTATTATTATTATTATTATTATTATTATTATTATTATTATTATTATTATAATTATTATTATTATTATTATTATTATTATTATTAATATTAAGATTACTAATATTAATTTTATTATTATTAGCATTAGTATTATGAGCGATATTATTAAGTATTATACATAAAATACTACGACGAGATTCTGCTCGCGTAATTTCAAATGGGTATTTTGAAATGTCCCGTTCATATTGATTATAAACGTTTCATATTAATTGATTTCGTCGCGAGGTTTTGACCTCTATATGAGACGTTTTTCAAAGACTGTATTCATTTTTAAAGCAATCATAACCTTTATTTTATATATAAAATTTTAAAAAACATTACGTAGATTATCAAATAATGATAATCTAAAATATACCGTTTACACACGACCATTACATAATGGTTTACAATAAGAATATATTACATCAAAAATAAGTTTCTTGAATGCCGTTTTTACATAATATCATACAAGCATGGACTCCAAATCTTGTTCTTATTTTAGTATGCAACAGCGGAAGCTCTTAATAATCACCTGAGAATAAACATGCTTAAAATGTCAACAAAAATGTTGGTGAGTTATAGGTTTAACCTATATATTATCAAATCATAATAATAGACCACAAGATTTCATATTTCAATATACATCCCATACATAGAGATAAAAATCATTCATATGGTGAACACCTAGTAACCGACATTAACAAGATGCATATAAGAATATCCCCTATCATTCCGGGAAATCCTTCGGACATGATAAAAACAACATCGAAGTACTAAAGCATCCGGTACTTTGGATGGGGTTCATTAGGCCCAATAGATCTATCTTTAGGATTCGCGTCAATTAGTAGACCGGTTTACTAATTCTTAGGTTACCAAGCAAAAGGGGCATATTCAGCTTCGATCGTTCACCCATATAATGTAGTTTCATTTATTTGTGTCTATTTCATAAAACATTTATAAAACTGCATGTATTCTCATCCCAAAATATTAGATGTTAAAAGTAGGACTATAACTCACTTTCACAGATTTTTACTTCGTCGGAAAGTAAGACTAGGCCACTGGTTGATTCACGAACCTATACAAATATGTACATATATATCAAAGTATGATCAAAATATATTTACAACATTTTTTATTACGTGTTAATGATTTGAGTTTGTTAAGTCAGCAGTCCTCGTTAGTAACCTACAGCTAGTTGTCCACAGTTAGATGTACAGAAATAAATAAATATAAATTATCTTGGATCAATCCACGACCCAGTGTATACAAGCCTCAGGCTTGACCACAACTCAAACTTTATATATTATTTTGGAATCAACCTCAACCCTGTATAGCTAACTCCAACATTACTGCATATAGAGTGTCTATGGTTGTTCCAAAATATATTATATAGATGGGTCGATATGATATGTCAAAACATTGTATACGTGTCTATGGTATCCCAAGATTACATAATATACATTAAAATACATGAATAATACAATATAAGTTAGCTAGGATATGATTTGTATAGAATTGTTACATTTTCCTGTAGCTACAACAATCAAAAATATCCAATCTTGTTTTACCCATAACTTCTTCGTTTTAAATCCGTTTTGAGTGAATCAAATTGCTATGGTTTCATATTGAACTCTATTTTATGAATCTAAATAGAAAAGTATAGGTTTTGTGATGACCCGGGAATTTCCGACCAAATTTAAACTTAATCTTTATATGATTTCAACACGATAAGCAAAGTCTATAATGATGAGTCTTAAAATTTTTGGAACTGTTTAGATTTATTCAGTTAACCTTTGACTATTCCCGACGAATCACGAACGAATGTTATAAATAAATATGTATGTGTATATATATATAAATATAATTATAAGTGTATATATTAACTTAAATTAAATACAAACAAATCATTTAATTTGAATTAAAAATTTTAACGTATATATATAATAATAAGGTACTAATAAAATGAATATATTATATAATTAGTAAATCTAACTGATGTCAAAGCTAAGGGGTATAAAATACTATTAAATTTTACTAGGAAATACTATTAAATACGATACAATTTTACACAAGATATTTATTTATTTCTAGAATGGATATACTTAAAGCTTGCTACAACACTTATAGGCAGTGTACCTAATCGTACAGTAGTGTAGTTTTTAGTAAGTCCGGTTCGTTCCACAGGGAAAAAATTTTTTAAACAAAGCTTAACGCTATATTAGTTTAATTTATAAAAATACAAATATATATATAAGTAATATTATTATTATAAAATGGGGGTTTTTTACCGTTTAATGACCAGTTTGTCGATTTTAAAAACTTAAGTCGCAGTTAAAACCAAATGTAAAATATTAAAAATAAATATAAGACTTAATTTAAAGCGTAAAGTAAATAACGATAATGAAATTGTGATAAATAAAAGTGCGATAAAATAAACTTGCGATAATTAAAAAGTATGATAATTAAAAGTGTAATTAAATACAATCACAATAAATAAAAGTACGATAATTAGAAGTGCAATTAAATATAAAATAAAGGAAATTAAATATGAAATAAAAGAATTATGCTTATTTAAACTTCCGTAATCATGATGTTTGACGTGTTGATTTTAGTTTTATGCCCATGGGTTAATTGTCCTTTGTCCTGGATTATTTAATATGTCCATCTGGTTTTTGTCCATAACAGTCCATCAGTCATAAATATAAAGTGCGAGTGGCCTCGTCAAATTATCCTTATACCTGAAGTTAAATATTCCAACTAATTGGGGACTTAAACTGTAACAAGATTTTAATACTTTGTTTAATAATTACACCAGGTTATCGACTGCGTGTAACCCAAGGTTTTAATACTTTGTTATCAATTATGCTAAGTATCCTTATACATAATTTCACCCCTGTTTTAATAATTCTAGTGACTATTAATCCATTCCCGTGTCCGGTTAAATGAATGATTATTCGTACATATAAATACCCCGCCCATCGTGTCCGATCGAGTGTATATGGTTATTTATAGGGACATCCAATTGTAAATCTTTATATTAAAATTAACAAATTATCATTTAGTTAAACAAATATAAATCCCATTAATAGCCCATAGTCTAATTTCCACAAGTGTCGTTCTTTTGTTCAAACCCCAATTATGGTACAAAGCCCAATTACCCAATTTTAATATTTTTAGCCCAACATCATGATTACTTCGGATTAAATAAGCATAATAATAACTTAGCTACGAGACATTAAATTAAGAAGGTTGAACATAACTTACAATGATTAAAAATAGCGTAGCGTTACACGGACAGAATTTCGACTTACACCCTTACAACATTCGCTAACATACCCTTATTATTAGAAATTAAAATTAAAATTAAAATTAAAATTAAAATATAAATATATATATATATATTACGTATATATTGAGAGAGAGATTAAAGGATATATTGATCGATATTACGTTCACCAAACTGCGAATTTATAGGCCTGTGAACTGAAAAAGGAGCTCATGCGATCGCATGAGCTTTGCTCTTCAAGGCCATGCGATCGCATGGCCAGCTGGGGAGGCTCACATTTGGTTGTTTTCTTCTGTCGACGGTTTTATAATATAATATAATATATATATATATATATATATATATATATATATATATATATATATATATTAATTTTAAGAATTAATTATATATTATATTATATTCATGTGCATAGTTGACTTGTAATTTTTAGTCCGTTGCATCGAGCGTTGAGAGTTGACTCTGGTCCTAGTTCCGGATTTTCGAACGTCCTTGCGTACAATTTAATATCTTGTACTTTGCGTTTTGAATCTTGTACTCTTGTAATTTCGAGACGTTTCTTATCAATAATTGGAACCTCTTTGATTGTATTTTGTTCTTTTGAGCTTTTTGGTCGTTTGCGTGTTTAATTCGTCGAATCTGTCTTTTGTCTTCACCTTTTATTATTTAAACGAATATCACTTGTAAATAGAACAATTGCAACTAAAAGCTTGTCTTTCTTGAGGGATAATGCTATGAAATATATGTTCGTTTTTAGCATTATCACTAACATAAATAATAATGTATATTATTAAATAGAAGTTAAAATATAGTTGATATAATATTATTACTTTCTGTGTTAATATTAAAATAAATATATTAATATTAATATCAGAATTAATAATAGTATGATACAATTATGAAATCAGATATGTATCAATTAATAGATTACTATTATTATTATTATTAATATTATTATTATCATTTAATTTATATTGTTAAAATTAGTATTATTATCAGTGTTACTAATAATATTATTATCATCATGTTTTTTATCATTATTGTTATTATATCATTATACTATTATTATATTTACTTTTATTATTATAAGTATTTCTATTATTAGTATTATTAGTATTTTGATTAATAAAACCGAAACATTAGTTCTCTGTATTTTCAACTTTTTAGTCAAAAATTAAAATCGAATCAATTATCAAAATCTATTAATGTGGTTTTGTTAGAAATCCTTCCTTTAAACTATCTGCAAAGTTTCATCTATCAATTTCAAATATCGAGTAAGAATTTCGATGTCAAAGTTACGTTTTCAAAAGTTATCTGAATTGTGTTTCATGAAAATTCGAATCCGTTTTTCAGTTTATTAAACAATTGGTGATTCCAAAAGTTTGTATATAGGATTTACAAACTAATTCGTGTAGAAACTTTTATTTAAAACGCTCTCCAATTCACAAACCCATTTTTTTTCTTTTTCTTTACAGCGACGAAGAACAGGTGCTGTGCACATTTTTTTTTATTTCTGTTAAATTAATTTTACAATTACGAATCAATTTCTATTTCGTTTATTATTACTAAAACAACAAATTATAGTTTGATACAAACTATAATTCCCTGGTCGATTTGAAATTTGAAGAGGAAGAAGAATTGTAACAGATAAAATACGGATTCATAAGTATATAAGAGAGTATTAGAATCAGAAATAAACAGACAGCAACATGGTAAAGGGTGTAGACGAGTATTCGAGGGGTTGAAGGTTCGATCCCCAGCTGGGTCAAAATTTTTTTAAGAAGCCTATTTATTAAGGTAGTTATTTAAATTATTCATTTTTATTATCAATATATTTATTATTATGATTATTACATTATTATTGTTATTGGTATTATTACTAGAATTATTATTATTGTTATTATAGTTATCATTGTTATTGTCATATTATCATTATTATTGAAAATGTTAATGATAATAATATGATATACAAATAAATATGAAATAAGTATGATAAGTAGTACTAACTTGTAATATAAATAATTTATAATATGAATATGAATGAAAATAAAAGATAAGTAGAATTGTTTACGAAAATATATGTGTATATATGATATGTAATATGATTATGCTATAAAGTTTACAAAAATAATACGAAATACTATGATAAGTTAGCTTGAGGATTAGAATTGACGATGATTAAAAATGTATAGCCATACGTAACATATATATATATATATATATATATATATATATATATATATATATATATACATGTATGTATAGAAAAATCATAAAAGTTTAAACTTTAATATGAGTATTACTATGAACCTACTTTTGATATATACCGATTATTATTAATTTAAGGTGTAAATATTAATTATATATAAATTATGCATATATTAAAGTACAAATTATATTACAACCATAAATGAGAATTTTGTATAAAATAAATATATAGCTTAATATAGATTAATGAAACATTAGTAATATTACACATAAGTTTTAATAATCATATTAACATATTATATAAAAATATTCATATATAACAACTTAAGTATTTTAATATAATACAAACCAAAAATATATTAATATAACTATATAGATATTAATTATTTGAAATATATACACAAATTAAATATATAATATATAAATTAGGATATAATAAATAAATTTATTCGATTACAAGTATATGTTTTAATATATATACAAATGATATAGGTTCGTGAATCCGAGGCCAACCCTGCATCGTTCAATATAGTCATATGTATTTTTACTACAAAATACATTAGGTGAGTTTCAATTGCCTTTTTACCCTTCATATTTTTGGGCTGAGAATACATGCGCAATTTTTATAACTGATTTACGAAATAGACACAAGTAATTGAAATTACATTATATGGTTGAATGATCGAAATCGAATATGCCCCTTTATAGTCTGGTAATCTAAGAATTAGGGAACAGACACCCTAATTGACGCGAATCCTAAAGATAGATCTATCAGGCCCAACATGAAACGTCCCGTTCTTATTGATTAAAAACGTTCCATATTAATTGATTTCGTTGCGAGGTTTTGACCTCTATATGAGACGTTTTTCAAAGACTGCATTCATTTTAAAACAAACCATAACCTTTATTTCATCAATAAAGGTTTAAAAAGCTTTACGTAGATTATCAAATAATGATAATCTAAAATATCCTGTTTACACACGACTATTACATAATGGTTGACAATACAAATATATTACAACGAATTAAGTTTCTTGAATGCAGTTTTTACACAATATCATACAAGCATGGACTCCAAATCTTGTCCTTATTTAAGTATTCGACATCGGAAGCTCTTAATAATCACCTGAGAATAAACATGCTTAAAACGTCAACAAAAATGTTGGTGAGTTATAGGTTTAACCTATATATATCAAATCGTAACAATAGACCACAAGATTTCATATTTCAATATACATCCCATACATAGAGATAAAAAATGATTCATATGGTGAACACCTGGTAACCGACATTTAACAAGATGCATATATAAGAATATCCCCATCATTCCGGGACACCCTTCGGATATGATATAAATTTCGAACTACTAAAGCATCCGGTACTTTGGATGGAGTTTGTTAGGCCCAATAGATCTATCTTTAGGATTCGCGTCAATTAGGGTGTCTGTTCCCTAATTCTTAGATTACCAGACTTAATAAAAAGGGGCATATTCGATTTCGATAATTCAACCATAGAATGTATTTTCACGTACTTGTGTCTATTTTGTAAATCATTTATAAAACCTGCATGTATTCTCATCCCAAAAATATTAGATTTTAAAAGTGGGACTATAACTCACTTTCACAGATTTTTACTTCGTTGGGAAGTAAAACTTGGCCACTGGTCGATTCACGAACCTATAACAAATATGTACATATATATCAAAGTATGTTCAAAATATATTTACAACACTTTTAATACATTTTGATGTTTTAAGTTTATTAAGTCAGCTGTCCTCGTTAGTAACCTACAACTAGTTGTCCACAGTTAGATGTACAGAAATAAATCAATATATATTATCTTGAATCAATCCACGACCTAGTGTATACACGTCTCAGGCTAGATCACAACTCAAAGTATATATATATTTGGAATCAATCTCAACCCTGTATAGCTAACTCCAACATTACTGCATATAGAGTGTCTATGGTTGTTCCAAATAATATATATACATGGGTCGATATGATATGTCAAAACATTTGAATACGTGTCTATGGTATCCCAAGATTACATAATATATTAGAATACATGTATAATACAATATAAGTTAGCTAGGATATGATTTGTATAGAATTGTTAATATTTCCCGTAGCTACAAAAAAAAAAAAAAATTTCCAATCTTGTTTTACCCATAACTTCTTCATTTTAAATCCGTTTTGAGTGAATCAAATTTCTATGGTTTCATATTGAACTCTATTTTATGAATCTAAACAGAAAAAGTATAGGTTTATTGTCAGAAATATAAGTTACAAGTCGTTTTTGTAAGAGGTAGTCATTTCAGTCGAAAGAACGACGTCTTGATGACCATTTTGAAAAACATACTTCCACTTTGAGTTTAACCATGATTTTTGGATATAGTTTCATGTTCATAAGAAAAATCATTTTCCCAGAAGAAAAACTTTTAAATCAAAGTTTATCGTAGTTTTTAATTATCAAACCCAAAACAGCCCGCGGTGTTACTACGACGGCGTATGTCCAGTTTTACGGTGTTTTTCGTGTTTCCAGGTTTTAAATCATTAAGTTCGTATATCATATAGATATAGAACATGTGTATAGTTGATTTTAAAATTCAAGTTATAAGGATTAACTTTTGTTTGCGAACAAGTTTAGAATTAACTAAACTATGTTCTAGTGATTTCAAGTTTAAACCTTCGAATAAGATAGCTTTATATGTATGAATCGAATGATGTTATGAACATCCTTACTACCTCAAGTTTTGTGGATAAACCTACTGGAAAAGAGACAAATGGATCTAGCTGATCAATCCATGATTAATGATGTTACTTAATCACGGATTGAGTGCAATAAGATTGTAATGGAGGATGGGATGTTTGATGATTATTTTGGGCCCCGATGATCGTCTTTCACTTTAACTATCAAGTGATCAACCACCCCGACCCGTTCTTGATTTTTAATTAGCTTAATTCACCTTTTCGCAATGTAAAAATCCATTGGGCAAGATCACAAATGGAAATTACAAAGGCTTAGGCAAAATGGCAGAGAATCAACAACCTCTAAATGAGAGGCCAAGCTCTCTATTTATAGGTTTCGAGATATCCGCGGTCCGCGAGTACCTTAACTATCCGAAGAAACTCAGCGGATTAAACTGCAGTCTTTGTATCAATGCGAAAACATGACCGCTGTGCTTATTTTCAGCAAATATTGCATAGCTTTGCCTTATAATTCGCGCAGTTCAGCCTTTGGCTTTTAGCAAATAAAATATACATATACAATGCTATGTATATGATCAAGTCCTCCCAGTTTATTATGATACATATTGCGAAACAAATGTATCATGATAAACTCTAAAAATTCGCAGTTATCGCAGCCAATATTCGCATGGAATCATTTCGCATTAACCAAGTTACCGTTATAGGAAAAAGTTACCGTTTGAGTTGTCACAACGGTTAATTAACATAATTAACCCCGTTGCCTATATATAGTGTGACCTGAAATCACAAATTCACTACTCATTTTTCCAAAATATCAAAGAATTACCCAATTCATCAATCAATCGTAATCATTTTAATCATTTTTTGCAGCTCTCTTTTAATTTGCAATGAAGATTAACGAGTTAGATAGGAAAGCTGATCCAAAAACTCTGATCACAAAACTATTAATGAGCCCGGAGGCTAAATCATCTTCATCGAAAGAAAAGCAGCCCATTCCAATCGTTGATTTAACCTCTAAATCTCCTTATTCAAAGCCGAGTACTACCAAGCGACCGTTACAAACACCGCCATCTTTGCAAAGCAAAAAACATAGACAACAGGAAACCGCTCCTCACGACGATCCATTTATACCGGAACACGAAAGGGAACAGCAAACTGGTATATTGCGAATTTCCATTGAACATGTAAAATATATATTATTTTTATTTCACCGACTAACCAACGACGTTATTTTGCAGGCGATTCTTCTGGTGATCCTATCTTTGCAAGTCCGAACACTCTTGATCAAATCACCGAATTGTTCCGTACTCCACCTAACTCTTATGGAGTGCGAATTGATGGTTTAGCAGGATATACTTACGCTTCAGCTGCCGCTGCTCAGGATCAGCGCCAACAGATGAAGTTAGCAATCCCCGGCGAGCTTCGCCGCGAGTTCTCTAAACTCTCTGCACTGGACGCGCATAATAGTTTTGTTCAAAATTTCTACATGTGCTTTAATTCAGCATATGATGTTATATGCCGTCAAGAACAATTTTTCAATGTTCTTGAAGCTGAACAACTAAAGTATAATGCGGAAAAGATCAAAGCTGAAAACAGCGAAAAACGCTGTATTTGTAGTGACCCGAACTTTTCCATGTTTATATATATTAATTGAGATTGATATTTACATGATTAAATGTTTCCAACATGTTAAGCAATCAAACTTGTTAAGACTTGATTAATTGAAATATGTTTCATATAGACAATTGACCACCCAAGTTGACCGGCGATTCACGAACGTTAAAACTTGTAAAAACGATATGACGATATATATATGGATATACATATGGTTAACATGAGATTATGATAAGTAAGTATCTCCATAAGTATATTAATAATGAGTTATATACATATAAACAAGACTACTAACTTAAGGATTTCGAAACGAGACATATATGTAACGATTATCGTTGTAACGACATTTAAATGTATATATATCATATTAAGATATATTAATATATCATAATATCATGATAATATAATAATTTAACATCTCATTAGATATAATAAATAATGGGTTAACAACATTAATTGAGATCGTTAACTTAAAGGTTTCAAAACAACACTTACATGTAACGACTAACGATGACTTAACGACTCAGTTAAAATGTATATACATGTAGTGTATTTAGATGTATTAAAATACTTTTGGAAGACTTCAAGACATATATCAAAACACTCATACTTAACGAAAATGGTTACAGTTACTTTTCCATTCTTTTCTTTCATCAAGAATTCTAGTCGTATTCTTACCCGTATTATACACAGCTTCAAAACGTACTTACTATGAGTATATACCAATAGGAACTAGCATGGGATTCCACTCTTGATTATGTCATGTATGACTAATCAATTTTAACTTCTACCATGATCTAGTCAACTAACTAGAACTCCTTTTAACCCCACTCACCACTCACCAATTACCACTCATCATTCACTCCATTTCACTTCCAATTCTCTTTCTAATTCTCTCTCAACACACCCACACTATTATGAACGTATTTTTCCAGTAGTTAATCATCATCTTCATCAAAAATCACTTCAAGAATCAAGCTATAATCATCATAGGAAGAACACTTCAAGAACACTTCAAAAATCCCTTCAAGTTTAATAATTTACTTCCAAGCTTTCTAATCCATTCCAAGTAATCATCTAAGATCAAGAAACCTTTGTTATATACAGTAGGTTATCTTTCTTATTCAAGGTAATATTCATATTCAAACTTTGATTCAATTTCTATAACTATAAACTATCTTAATTCGAGTAAAAATCTTACTTGAACTTGTTTTTGTGTCATGATCCTACTTCAAGAACTTTCAAGCCATCCAAGATCCTTTGAAGCTAGATCATTTCTTGTCACTTCTAGTAGGTTTACCTACTAAACTTGAGGTAGTA
Organism: Rutidosis leptorrhynchoides; assembly: GCF_046630445.1. Classification (NCBI taxonomy): domain Eukaryota; kingdom Viridiplantae; phylum Streptophyta; class Magnoliopsida; order Asterales; family Asteraceae; genus Rutidosis; species Rutidosis leptorrhynchoides. The sequence goes on along the minus strand of NC_092333.1, from coordinate 310,025,277 downwards.
ATGATGTTCATAACATCATTCGATTCATATATATAAAACTATCTTATTCGAAGGTTTAAACTCGTAATCACTAGAACATAGTTTAGTTAATTCTAAACTTGTTCGCAAATAAAAGTTAATCCTTCTAACTTGAATTTTAAAATTAACTAAACACATGTTCTATATCTATATGATATGATAACTTAATGATTTAAAACCTGGAAACACGAAAAACACCGTAAAACCGGATTTACGCCGTCGTAATAACACCGCGGGCTGTTTTGGGTTAGTTAATTATAAACTATGATAAACTTTGATTTAAAAGTTTTTATTCTGAGAAAATGATTTTTATTATGAACATGAAACTATATCCAAAAATTATGGTTAAACTCAAAGTGGAAGTATGTTTTCTAAAATGGTCATCTAGACGTCGTTCTTTCGACTGAAATGACTACCTTTAAAAAAACGACTTGTAACTTATTTTTCCGACTATAAACCTATACTTTTCTGTTTAGATTCATAAAATAGAGTTCAATATAAAACCATAGCAATTTGATTCACTCAAAACGGATTTAAAATGAAGAAGTTATGGGTAAAACAAGATTGGATAATTTTTCTCATTTTAGCTACGTGAAAATTGGTAACAAATCTATTCCAACCATAACTTAATCAACTTGTATTGTATATTATGTAATCTTGAGATACCATAGACACGTATACAATGTTTCGACCTATCATGTCGACACATCTATATATATTTCGGAACAACCATAGACACTCTATATGTGAATGTTGGAGTTAGCTATACAGGGTTGAGGTTGATTCCAAAATATATATAGTTTGAGTTGTGATCAATACTGAGATACGTATACACTGGGTCGTGGATTGATTCAAGATAATATTTATCGATTTATTTCTGTACATCTAACTGTGGACAACTAGTTGTAGGTTACTAACGAGGACAGCTGACTTAATAAACTTAAAACATCAAAATATATTAAAAGTGTTGTAAATATATTTTAAACATACTTTGATATATATGTATATATTGTTATAGGTTCGTGAATCAACCAGTGGCCAAGTCTTACTTCTCGACGAAGTAAAAATATGTGAAAGTGAGTTATAGTCCCACTTTTAAAATCTAATATTTTTGGGATGAGAATACATGCAGGTTTTATAAATGATTTACAAAATAGACACAAGTACGTGAAACTACATTCTATGGTTGAATTATCGAAATCGAATATGCCCCTTTTTATTAAGTCTGGTAATCTAAGAATTAGGGAACAGACACCCTAATTGACGCGAATCCTAAAGATAGATCTATCGGGCCCAACAAGCCCCATCCAAAGTACCGGATGCTTTAGTACTTTGAAATTTATATCATATCCGAAGGGTATCCCGGAATGATGGGGATATTCTTATATATGCATCTTGTTAATGTCGGTTACCAGGTGTTCACCATATGAATGATTTTTATCTCTATGTATGGGATGTGTATTGAAATATGAAATCTTGTGGTCTATTATTATGATTTGATATATATAGGCTAAACCTATAACTCACCAACATTTTTGTTGACGTTTTAAGCATGTTTATTCTCAGGTGATTATTAAGAGTTTCCGCTGTCGCATACTTAAATAAGGACGAGATTTGGAGTCCATGCTTGTATGATATTGTGTAAAAACTGCATTCAAGAAACTTATTTTGTTGTAACATATTTGTATTGTAAACCATTATGTAATGGTCGTGTGTAAACAGGATATTTTAGATTATCATTATTTGATAATCTACGTAAAGCTTTTTAAACCTTTATTGATGAAATAAAGGTTATGGTTTGTTTTAAAATAAATGCAGTCTTTGAAAAACGTCTCATATAGAGGTCAAAACCTCGCAACGAAATCAATTAATATGGAACGTTTTTAATCAATAAGAACGGGACATTTTAGTTGGTATCCGAGCGTTGGTCTTAGAGAACCAGAAAATTTACATTAGTGTGTCTTATCGAGTTTGTTAGGATGCATTAGTGAGTCTGGACTTCGACCGTGTTTTCTTTAAAAATGATTGCTTAACATTTTTGTTGGAAACTATATATTTTTAACATATGAATATTATGTGATATAATAATCTCTTAACGTGTTTGATATTATGTGATAGATGTCTACCTCTAGAACAAGTCCCATTGACTCACCTAATAATAATGAAGAGTCAAATGTAAATTGGAATGATTCGTGGACTGATTCACAAGTTCCCGAAGAGGAACCGGAAGAAGAGTCGGAACCGGAAGAAGAATCGGATCCGGAAGAAGAATCGGAACCGGAAGAAGAAATAGAACCGGTGGGGGAAATAATAAAACGGTTAAGTAAAAGAAAATCCTCAACCAACCGACCAAGGTTAATTATGGTCAACGGTGTTTCCGCCAAGGAAGCAAAATATTGGGAGGATTACCAATTCTCCGATGAATCGGATTCCGACGAGAATTCCGATGATGTTATAGAAATTACCCCAACTGAATTTAAAAAGGCAAAAGAAAATAATAAGGGAAAGGGCATAAAAATAGAGAAATCTAATTCCAACCCCGATGAACTTTATATGTATCGTCAACCCCCGAAGTCCTTAAGTTGTAACAATGACCCGGGAACCTCTAAACCACCAGATTTTTCTAAACCAATGTGGAAAATTACGGCTCGTATTAGGGGAACATCATATATCCCTAGAAACTTGGCAAAATGAACCAAAACCGAAGAAGAAGAAACAAGCGAGTCGGAATAAGATAGTTGTATTCGTGTGGTGTAATATATGTAATATAGTGTGCTTATGCTTTATGATATATGTAAAAATTTCTTGTACTAATAAGTATTTTTTTTTATGAATCTAACTCTTGTCTATTTTACAGTATAAAAACACAAAATGGATAGACAACCCAATATTTTAAGAGACCTACCCGGAGACATGATTGATGAAATCTTGTCTAAAGTCGGTCAGAATTCTTCGGCACAACTATTTAAGGCGAGATCAGTTTGTAAGACATTCGAAGAACGTTCCAAGAATGCCTTGGTTTATAAAAGGCTTTCGTTCGAAAGATGGGGGATATCACATTGGGAAATCCATAAGTTATGATGTGTTTACTTTGACGCATATATTGCGGGGAACCCAAATGCTATTTTACGCAATGGGTTAAGAAATTATTTTGACTCAATATATCCGAATATTGGACTTCGTGATTTAGAAAAAGCGGCTAACATGCAACATAAAGAAGCATGTTATGCTTACGGATTAGTAATGTTCGCTTCTCACCAAAGTGAGAACAAGAACATCGGCCTACAACTATTAAACAAAACGTTCCCACAAGTGACGGAGTCGGTAATTGGGGTAAGAAATGAGGTTTTTAGGTTATTACGAGACTGTTGGACATTACGTAACCCTCGTCCCTTTGACGACGTTACAACACGCTGTCTTATCAACGGCCATAACGGTTATGTTCCACAAGACCAAGGATGGGAAGTAGTCCTAGTAAAACCAGAATGCATGACTTGTTTCTGGACGTATGAATTACGTGTCTTTATTGCCTTTGCTGAACAACTTGTGTACTAGCTAGAATTATCTTCACAACTATCTTGTATCAAAGTTATTGTGTGCTATATTTCATGCTTTATGTAAAATAAGCGGTATTGTAAGTTTGTAAAATATTGTATAAAAGTTTGAACGCGAAATATTATTATAATCAGTTTTTCATATAGAATTGTAGTAGTTGAATTGTATATTAGCTACTAAGTATGAACTTAACGGGTAGGTACTACCCGAATTTAAACTTATAAAACGCTAATATGAAGAAAAAGCTTTTATAAATGAGTTCATATTATGCTACGAAATACTATTAACTACTCTTAATATTCTGTATGATTAACTTGTTCCATTTGACTATTTTGAAGGAAATGGCACCGACTACTCAACACACCGTGAATATGAATGAAGAGGAATTCCGTACTTTTCTAGCTTCAAATATAGCCGCAGTACAGGCTGCGCTACATACCAACAATAACCTTGGATCTAGCAGTACAGGAAATCGTGTAGGATGCACCTACAAAGAATTCACTGCCTGCAAACCTTTGGAATTTGATGGAACCGAAGGACCGATCGGATTGAAACGGTGGACCGAGAAGGTCGAATCGGTGTTTGCCATAAGTAAGTGTACTGAAGAGGACAAAGTGAAGTACGCTACGCATACCTTCACAGGTTCTGCGTTAACATGGTGGAATACCTATCTAGAGCAAGTGGGACAAGACGATGCGTACGCACTACCGTGGTCAGCATTCAAGCACTTGATGAACGAGAAGTACCGTCCCAGAACCGAGGTCAATAAGCTCAAGACAGAACTTAGAGGGTTACGAACCCAAGGATTTGATATTACCACGTACGAAAGACGATTCACAGAATTATGCCTATTGTGTCATGGAGCATTCGAAGATGAGGAAGAGAAGATCGACGCGTTTGTGAAAGGATTACCGGAAAGAATCCAAGAAGATATAAGTTCACACGAGCCCGCCTCCATACAACAGGCATGTAGAATGGCTCACAAACTAGTGAACCAGATTGAAGAAAGAATTAAAGAACAGACTGCTGAAGAGGCCAATGTGAAGCAAGTCAAAAGAAAGTGGGAGGAAAACGGTGATAAGAATCACCAATACAACAACAACAGCAATTACAACAATAATCGCAACAATTATCCCAACAATCGCAACATCAATCGCAACTACAACAAACGGCCCAACAACAACAACAGCAACTACAACAATCATCCCAACAACAATAATAACCGCAACAACAACAACAATCAGAAGCAGCTATGCCAAAGGTGTGAAAAGTATCACTCGGGGTTCTGCACCAAATTTTGCAACAAGTGTAAAAGAAATGGTCATAGCGCGGCGAAGTGTGAGGTCTACGGACCAGGGGTTAATAGAACGAAAGGAACAAATGGTGTCGGAACAAGTAATGGCGGAGCAAGTAGTGTCGGAGCAAGTTATGCCAATGTAGTTTGTTATAAATGTGGAAAACCGGGCCACATTATTAGAAATTGCCCGAACCAGGAGAACACGAATGGACAAGGCCGCGGAAGAGTTTTCAATATTAATGCGGCAGAGGCACAGGAAGACCCAGAGCTTGTTACGGGTACGTTTCTTATTGACAATAAATCTGCTTACGTTTTATTTGATTCGGGTGCGGATAGAAGCTATATGAGTAGAGATTTTTGTGCTAAATTAAGTTGTCCATTGACGCCTTTGGATAGTAAATTTTTACTCGAATTAGCAAATGGTAAATTAATTTCAGCAGATAATATATGTCGGAATCGAGAAATTAAACTGGTTAGCGAAACATTTAAGATTGATTTGATACCAGTAGAGTTAGGGAGTTTTGATGTGATAATCGGTATGGACTGGTTGAAAGAAGTGAAAGCAGAGATCGTTTGTTACAAAAATGCAATTTGCATTATACGAGAAAAAGGAAAACCCTTAATGGTGTACGGAGAAAAGGGCAACACGAAGCTACATCTAATTAGTAATTTGAAGGCACAAAAACTAATAAGAAAAGGTTGCTATGCTGTTCTAGCACACGTCGAGAAAGTACAAACTGAAGAAAAGAGCATCAATGATGTTCCCATTGCAAAAGAATTTCCCGATGTATTTCCGAAAGAATTACCGGGATTACCCCCACAGCGATCCGTTGAATTTCAAATAGATCTTGTACCAGGAGCTGCACCAATAGCTCGTGCTCCTTACAGACTCGCACCCAGCGAGATGAAAGAACTGCAAAGCCAATTACAAGAACTTTTAGAGCGTGGTTTCATTCGACCAAGCACATCACCGTGGGGAGCTCCTGTTTTGTTTGTCAAGAAGAAAGATGGTACATTCAGGTTGTGTATCGACTACCGAGAGTTGAGCAAACTTACCATCAAGAACCGCTACCCACTACCGAGAATCGACGACTTATTTGATCAACTACAAGGCTCGTCTGTTTATTCAAAGATTGACTTACGTTCCGGGTATCATCAAATGCGGGTGAAAGAAGATGATATTCCAAAGACTGCTTTCAGAACACGTTATGGTCATTACAAGTTTATGGTCATGCCGTTTGGTTTAACTAATGCACCAGCTGTGTTCATGGACCTTATGAACCGAGTGTGTGGACCATACCTTGACAAGTTTGTCATTGTTTTCATTGATGACATACTTATTTACTCAAAGAATGACCAAGAACACGGTGAACATTTGAGAAAGGTGTTAGAAGTATTGAGGAAGGAAGAATTGTATGCTAAGTTTTCAAAGTGTGCATTTTGGTTGGAAGAAGTTCAATTCCTCGGTCACATAGTGAACAAAGAAGGTATTAAAGTGGATCCGGCAAAGATAGAAACTGTTGAAAAGTGGGAAACCCCGAAAACTCCGAAACACATACGCCAATTTTTAGGACTAGCTGGTTACTACAGAAGGTTCATCCAAGACTTTTCCAGAATAGCAAAACCCTTGACTGCATTAACGCATAAAGGGAAGAAATTTGAATGGAAGGATGAACAAGAGAAAGCGTTTCAGTTATTGAAGAAAAAGCTAACTACGGCACCTATATTGTCATTGCCTGAAGGGAATGATGATTTTGTGATTTATTGTGACGCATCAAAGCAAGGTCTCGGTTGTGTATTAATGCAACGAACGAAGGTGATTGCTTATGCGTCTAGACAATTGAAGATTCACGAGCAAAATTATACGACGCATGATTTGGAATTAGGCGCGGTTGTTTTTGCATTAAAGACTTGGAGGCACTACTTATATGGGGTCAAAAGTATTATATATACCGACCACAAAAGCCTTCAACACATATTTAATCAGAAACAACTGAATATGAGGCAGCGTAGGTGGATTGAATTGTTGAATGATTACGACTTTGAGATTCGTTACCACCCGGGGAAGGCAAATGTGGTAGCCGATGCCTTGAGCAGGAAGGACAGAGAACCCATTCGAGTAAAATATATGAATATAATGATTCTTAATAACCTTACTACTCAAATAAAGGAGGCGCAACAAGGAGTTTTAAAAGAAGGAAATTTAAAGGATGAAATACCCAAAGGATCAGAACAGCATCTTAATATTCGGGAAGACGGAACCCGGTATAGGGCTGAAAGGATTTGGGTACCAAAATTTGGAGATATGAGAGAAATGGTACTTAGAGAAGCTCATAAAACCAGATACTCAATACATCCTGGAACGGGGAAGATGTACAAGGATCTCAAGAAACATTTTTGGTGGCCGGGTATGAAAGCCGATGTTGCTAAATACGTAGGAGAATGTTTGACGTGTTCTAAGGTCAAAGCTGAGCATAAGAAACCATCAGGTCTACTTCAACAACCCGAAATCCCAGAATGGAAATGGGAAAACATTACCATGGATTTCATCACTAAATTGCCAAGGACTGCAAGTGGTTTTGATACTATTTGGGTAATAGTTGATCGTCTCACCAAATCAGCACACTTCCTGCCAATAAGAGAAGATGACAAGATGGAGAAGTTAGCACGACTGTATCTGAAGGAAGTCGTCTCCAGACATGGAATACCAATCTCTATTATCTCTGATAGGGATGGCAGATTTATTTCAAGATTCTGGCAGACTTTACAGCAAGCATTAGGAACTCGTCTAGACATGAGTACTGCCTATCATCCACAAACAGATGGGCAGAGCGAAAGGACGATACAAACGCTTGAAGACATGCTACGAGCATGTGTTATTGATTTCGGAAACAGTTGGGATCGACATCTACCATTAGCAGAATTTTCCTACAACAATAGCTACCATTCAAGCATTGAGATGGCGCCGTTTGAAGCACTTTATGGTAGAAAGTGCAGGTCTCCGATTTGTTGGAGTGAAGTGGGGGATAGACAGATTACGGGTCTGGAGATTATACAAGAAACTACCGAGAAGATCATCCAAATTCAACAACGGTTGAAAACCGCCCAAAGTCGACAAAAGAGCTACGCTGACATTAAAAGAAAAGATATAGAATTTGAAATTGGAGAGATGGTCATGCTTAAAGTTGCACCTTGGAAAGGAGTTGTTCGATTTGGTAAACGAGGGAAATTAAATCCAAGGTATATTGGACCATTCAAGATTATTGATCGTGTCGGACCAGTAGCTTACCGACTTGAGTTACCTCAACAACTCGCGGCTGTACATAACACTTTCCACGTCTCGAATTTGAAGAAATGTTTTGCTAAAGAAGATCTCACTATTCCATTAGATGAAATCCAAATCAACGAAAAACTCCAATTCATCGAAGAACCCGTCGAAATAATGGATCGTGAGGTTAAAAGACTTAAGCAAAACAAGATACCAATTGTTAAGGTTCGATGGAATGCTCGTAGAGGACCCGAGTTCACCTGGGAGCGTGAAGATCAGATGAAGAAGAAATACCCGCATCTATTTCCAGAAGATTCGTCAACACCTTCAACAGCTTAAAATTTCGGGACGAAATTTATTTAACGGGTAGGTACTGTAGTGACCCGAACTTTTCCATGTTTATATATATTAATTGAGATTGATATTTACATGATTAAATGTTTCCAACATGTTAAGCAATCAAACTTGTTAAGACTTGATTAATTGAAATATGTTTCATATAGACAATTGACCACCCAAGTTGACCGGCGATTCACGAACGTTAAAACTTGTAAAAACGATATGACGATATATATATGGATATACATATGGTTAACATGAGATTATGATAAGTAAGTATCTCCATAAGTATATTAATAATGAGTTATATACATATAAACAAGACTACTAACTTAAGGATTTCGAAACGAGACATATATGTAACGATTATCGTTGTAACGATATTTAAATGTATATATATCATATTAAGATATATTAATATATCATAATATCATGATAATATAATAATTTAACATCTCATTAGATATAATAAATAATGGGTTAACAACATTAATTGAGATCGTTAACTTAAAGGTTTCAAAACAACACTTACATGTAACGACTAACGATGACTTAACGACTCAGTTAAAATGTATATACATGTAGTGTATTTAGATGTATTAAAATACTTTTGGAAGACTTCAAGACATATATCAAAACACTCATACTTAACGAAAATGGTTACAGTTACTTTTCCATTCTTTTCTTTCATCAAGAATTCTAGTCGTATTCTTACCCGTATTATACACAGCTTCAAAACGTACTTACTATGAGTATATACCAATAGGAACTAGCATGGGATTCCACTCTTGATTATGTCATGTATGACTAATCAATTTTAACTTCTACCATGAGCTAGTCAACTAACTAGAACTCCTTTTAACCCCACTCACCACTCACCAATTACCACTCATCATTCACTCCATTTCACTTCCAATTCTCTTTCTAATTCTCTCTCAACACACCCACACTATTATGAACGTATTTTTCCAGTAGTTAATCATCATCTTCATCAAAAATCACTTCAAGAATCAAGCTATAATCATCATAGGAAGAACACTTCAAGAACACTTCAAAAATCCCTTCAAGTTTACTAATTTACTTCCAAGCTTTCTAATCCATTCCAAGTAATCATCTAAGATCAAGAAACCTTTGTTATATACAGTAGGTTATCTTTCTTATTCAAGGTAATATTCATATTCAAACTTTGATTCAATTTCTATAACTATAAACTATCTTAATTCGAGTAAAAATCTTACTTGAACTTGTTTTTGTGTCATGATCCTACTTCAAGAACTTTCAAGCCATCCAAGATCCTTTGAAGCTAGATCATTTCTTGTCACTTCTAGTAGGTTTACCTACTAAACTTGAGGTAGTAATGATGTTCATAACATCATTCGATTCATATATATAAAACTATCTTATTCGAAGGTTTAAACTCGTAATCACTAGAACATAGTTTAGTTAATTCTAAACTTGTTCGCAAATAAAAGTTAATCCTTCTAACTTGAATTTTAAAATTAACTAAACACATGTTATATATCTATATGATATGATAACTTAATGATTTAAAACCTGGAAACACGAAAAACACCGTAAAACCGGATTTACGCCGTCGTAGTAACACCGCGGGCTGTTTTGGGTTAGTTAATTAAAAACTATGATAAACTTTGATTTAAAAGTTTTTATTCTGAGAAAATGATTTTTATTATGAACATGAAACTATATCCAAAAATTATGGTTAAACTCAAAGTGGAAGTATGTTTTCTAAAATGGTCATCTAGACGTCGTTCTTTCGACTGAAATGACTACCTTTACAAAAACGACTTGTAACTTATTTTTCTGACTATAAACCTATACTTTTCTGTTTAGATTCATAAAATAGAGTTCAATATAAAACCATAGCAATTTGATTCACTCAAAACGGATTTAAATTGAAGAAGTTATGGGTAAAACAAGATTGGATAATTTTTCTCATTTTAGCTACGTGAAAATTGGTAACAAATCTATTCCAACCATAACTTAATCAACTTGTATTGTATATTATGTAATCTTGAGATACCATAGACACGTATACAATGTTTCGACCTATCATGTCGACACATCTATATATATTTTGGAACAACCATAGACACTCTATATGTGAATGTTGGAGTTAGCTATACAGGGTTGAGGTTGATTCTAAAATATATATAGTTTGAGTTGTGATCAATACTGAGATACGTATACACTGGGTTGTGGATTGATTCAAGATAATATTTATCGATTTATTTCTGTACATCTAACTGTGGACAACTAGTTGTAGGTTACTAACGAGGACAGCTGACTTAATAAACTTAAAACATCAAAATATATTAAAAGTGTTGTAAATATATTTTAAACATACTTTGATATATATGTATATATTGTTATAGGTTCGTGAATCAACCAGTGGCCAAGTCTTACTTCTCGACGAAGTAAAAATATGTGAAAGTGAGTTATAGTCCCACTTTTAAAATCTAATATTTTTGGGATGAGAATACATGCAGGTTTTATAAATGATTTACAAAATAGACACAAGTACGTGAAACTACATTCTATGGTTGAATTATCGAAATCGAATATGCCCCTTTTTATTAAGTCTGGTAATCTAAGAATTAGGGAACATACACCCTAATTGACGCGAATCCTAAAGATAGATCTATCGGGCCCAACAAGCCCCATCCAAAGTACCGGATGCTTTAGTACTTCGAAATTTATATCATATCCGAAGGGTGTCCCGGAATGATGGGGATATTCTTATATATGCATCTTGTTAATGTCGGTTACCAGGTGTTCACCATATGAATGATTTTTATCTCTATGTATGGGATGTGTATTGAAATATGAAATCTTGTGGTCTATTATTATGATTTGATATATATAGGCTAAACCTATAACTCACCAACCTTTTTGTTGACGTTTTAAGCATGTTTATTCTCAGGTGATTATTAAGAGTTTCCGCTGTCGCATACTTAAATAAGGACGAGATTTGGAGTCCATGCTTGTATGATATTGTGTAAAAACTGCATTCAAGAAACTTATTTTGTTGTAACATATTTGTATTGTAAACCATTATGTAATGGTCGTGTGTAAACAGGATATTTTAGATTATCATTATTTGATAATCTACGTAAAGCTTTTTAAACCTTTATTAATGAAATAAAGGTTATGGTTTGTTTTAAAATGAATGCAGTCTTTGAAAAATGTCTCATATAGAGGTCAAAACCTCGCAACGAAATCAATTAATATGGAACGTTTTTAATCAATAAGAACGGGACATTTCAGTATTGATCTCTCCTATGAGTTAACCGCAGCAAAAACCACCGTTGATGACTTGAAACAACAGGTTACTGCTGCGAATGAGAAAGAAAAGCAACTGCAGGACACTATTAAAACACTGTCAGAGAATGTGACGAAGCTAACGACAGAGCGAGACAACGTTCTTGCTGCTAAAGCCTCTGCAGAACTTGAGTTCACCAAGGTCCGCCAATATCTCCCTGAACTGGCTAGAAAGATCCTTAATTCCAAGCCTGTTTCTGTAAATTTTTCAACATTTGCCTCCGCATTAAGGCTACGCGAGAGGGTTGAATTTATGGATGAGATTGCTATTCGCTGCCCACTGCCAGACCCACTACCAGCTGCATTAGCTTACCGCCTTTGCTCACTGGAAGATGCGAAGTCAGCATATGCGGTCGCTCAACAGGGCATAGCCAAAATTCCCCTCCCCAAGATAACCGCGATAAGTGAGAAAGAAAATGCCACTGCAGATGACATCATCAAGCTTGACTTAACCAATGATTAATACTCACTTTGTATAATCAGCATGCAGCTGCTTCTGCGATTTTATTAATAAAATTTTGCTTTTTCATATTTTTGCAAGTGCTTCTATTTTTATAGCGCTTTCATTGTCAATATTCATAACACAAACTTGTCCTTTGCAATTTCCAACATATATTATTGTGCACATAATAAATGCGTACTTTTGCGAACCAATCTGTATGCGTATATGCTTATACGTTATGAATCTTCTAAGTCCACCAAAACGATCCTTAGGCAATTAATTAGCATTGCGAAGCATCTAAGCATTGGCAAAATCAAACACTTAGGATTTAAAATTCCTTTCGCAATAATTCGCATGCAAAAGTGGGCAATTTCATCACTTTGCTTATTTAAACATTTCATAACTATTCGTATTTCATATATAAGCTTTTCGCATACTTTTACAAGTGTTTATTTTTGAAATTTCGTCAAGTGTGATCAAGACTTGCAAAAAATTAAAAACAAGAACACTTAATAAGTACATTAGCCATATACCTTGTATCCCATTTCGCACGTTATACATATATATCTGATAGTTTCCGCAAAACTATGCATAATATCGCTTTAACAAAATAGCATGCCACGCATTAGGTAAAACTCGCCCTTCCATATCTGCAAGCTTATATGAACCTGCGGCATTAATTGCCACAATTTGATAAGCGCCTTCCCAATTAAGACCCAACTTGACAAGCTTTTCTGCTCTACTTGCTTCATTGTTTCGCAGCACCCATTCGCCTATAGCGAAAGACAAAGCGCGCACTCTTTTGTTATAATACTTAGCAATTTGTTGTTTATTATTCGCTTCTCCAATAGCAGCCATTAATCTCCGCTCTTCTATGAAATTTAGATTTTCGCTCAACCCAGCATCATTTGCTTCATCATCAAAGTTAGCAATTCGATGCGTTGGTACCAGAATTTCTGCGGGGATTACTGCCTCAGAACCATACACCAAACTAAAAGGTGATTCGCCTGTACTTTTTTTAAAAGTAGTGCGATGTGCCCATAACACATTGGGTAATTCATCTACCCAACCAGTTCGCCTTTCACACAACCTCTTTTTAATACCGCTGACAATATCGCGGTTGGTTACTTCGCACAGTCCATTAGCTTGCAGGTGCGCCACTGACGTAAACTTTTGTATTATATTTAGATCAGCGCACCATGTCTTGAAAGGATCTTTCTCTATTTGTGCACCGTTATCGCTAACCAATTCTCGCGGAATGCCAAATCGGCAAACAATGTATTCCCATACAAAATTTCGCACTTGAGCACCAGTAATAGTGCGAACTGCCTTAGCTTCAACCCATTTGGTAAAGTAATCAATCGCGACAATCAGGAATTTAACATTTCCAGGGCCTGCAGGGAATGGTCCTACAATGTCAATAGCCCATTTATTAAACGGCCATGGTAAGTTAACAGTAATCATATCGTGTCACGGCATTCGATTCTGCGGAGCATGCCTTTGGCAACTCTTACAGCGTTTAACAATTTTTGCTACATCATGATATAGGGATGGCCAAAACTATCCCATTCGCATAATTTTCGCTGCAATAGTTTTATAGCCTGAATGCAGTGCACAAGTACCATTATGTACTTCTTCAACAATCATTTCTGCCTCGATTGGGCCAACACATCGCATCATTGGTCCGCAGTATGATTTGCGATATAAGATATCATCTTGAATGATATACATAGGCGCTCGCTCTCGCACTAAACGGGCTTCTCGACCATCATCTGGCAGAATATCACTGCGGATATATTGTAAAATTGGGTCCATCCAATTTTGCGGTTCTTCTGTAATAGATGCAACCATTAAATCACTATCTATTGATTTACTTGGTAATTACTCAACCCATACTTGTTTTTGAAAGTGCGAGAACGTTAAAGCAGCCAATTTGCTCAACGCATCCGCTTTTTTGTTTTGGCTTCTTGGCACTTGTGCGAGTTCGAAATGCTCAAATCGCATTGCCATGCGTGTCAAAAGATCCATTAAACTGATTCGCTACTAGCTGCGAATCTGTAAATGCACGCAACTTAACAATATTCATTTTTCGTGCAATATTTAAACCTGCAAGCAATGCGTCATACTCTGCCTCATTGTTGTTACATCAAAATTAAACCGCAGAGCATAAGTATGCACTTCACCGCTTGAACTTGCCAAAACTAACCCCGCACCTGCACCTTCTGCGCACAAAGCACCATCAGTAAATAAATCCCAAGTTTCACCGTGTTCAGGTTTTAGTGCGGTTCTCTCGTTAATCACCTCCAATTCTCCAGACAATTCAGCAAGATAATCCGCCATAACTTGCCCTTTTTCAGCACTACGCGGAAGGTAAGATATTTGATAAGCACCTAATTCTACCGCCCATAATGCAAGTCTACCAGATATCTCTGGCTTTGTTAAGACTTGCCTGATTGGTAGATTAGTTAAGACATGCACGGGATGCCCTTGAAAATATCTTCGTAGCCTTCGAGTTGTTAAAATGAGCGTATACACAAACTTTTCAATCGGCGCATAGTTTATTTCACTTCCCGTAAGTGCTTTACTAACAAAATACACAGGCTTTTGTATTTTGTTTCTTTCTGCGATCAAAACTGAGCCAAAAGCTTCGTTTGCTACCGAGATATAAAGATAAAGAGTTTCGCCATTAACCGGCGCGGTTAGTGTAGGCAAAGTTTTTAGCAACTTTTTCATCTCTTGAAACGCAGATTCTGCTTCGCTAGACCGAACAAAATTCTTTTGCTTCAAGCACCCTTTCAGAGTTTTGAAAAATGGCAACTGCCTTTCGGCAGCTTTAGACAAGAAGCGCGTTAATGCGGCTAGTTTTCCCGTCAAACTTTGCACTTCTTTGATCGTTTTCGGCGCGGTCATATTTTCTATAGCCGCGATCTTTTTCGGATTAGCTTGAATACCTTGTTCTGTAACAAGATATCCCAAAAATTTTCCTTCAGTTTCACCAAAACTACATTTTAGCGGATTAAGCTTCATGTTTATTTTTCGCAGTCTGTAAAATGTTTCGCGCATATCTTCAATGATTCGCTCTTGTGTCGCGCTTTTGATGACTAAATCATCTACATAAGCTTCAAGATTACGCCCTATTTGCTTATCAAACGCGGTGTCAATCAACCGTTGATATGTCGCACCTGCATTGATTAAATCAAAAGGCATCATGATATAGCAATATATGCCTTTGCCCGTATGAAATGCGGGTTTATCTGCGTCTTCTTGTGCCATAGGAATCTGATGATATCCTCTTACCGCGTCCAAAAAACATTTATATGGGAAAGCATGTAAAGATTCCACTTTCAGATCAATTTCTGGAAGCGGATAGTTATCCTCGGGGCACGCTTTATTCAGATCTTTGTAATCAATACAAATTCTCCAAGAACCATCAGGTTTTTTCACCAATACTGGATTCGCAATCCATGATTGGTATTGGACTTCGCGCAAAATGCCGACTCTCACCAATTTTGTTACTTCTTCGCACAACCATTTTACGCGATCTGGGGCCATACCCCTTCGCTTTTGTACTACGGGTTTCAGAGTTGGATTCACATTTAGCCTGTGTTCCGCAATATGACGCGGAACACCAGTCATATCATTTTCGCACCAGGCAAAAATATCCATATATTGGACGAGTAATTGCACGATTTGCTTTCTAGTATCCGCACTAACATTGCGTCCTACTTTGATTTTCTGTTCTGGATATGCAGGATTAATTATTTCCATAGCATCCGAACCATTAACAGGTTCTTGCCCTGTGATTTTTATGTTGACAGCCGCACAAATAGGCACAATGCTCATTGAACATATTGTGGCAATTCCCTTATACGTTGGAAACTTAATCATGCCATGAATTGTAGACGGGACAATCCCAAATTTACTTATAGCGGTTCTTCCCAACAGCATGTTATAGCGAGAAGAGGCTCGCATAACATAAAAATCTAATCGCGCTTGTCGCACCAAAGCGTCATCATTAACATCAGCTAACTCGATGTTTAATGAAAAAACACCTATAGGTAATGAAGATTCTCCTGCAAAACCGGTTAGTGAGACTGCGATTGTTTGCAAGTTTGTTTTAATACTTTCTGGCAATTGAGCGAAGCATTGTTCGTAAATAACATCAACGCTACTGCCATTGTCGACATGGACTTTCATGACTGTGATATCAGCTTCTGCGAATTTGCACGATATCATTATCGGCATTTCAGAAAAATCATCGCTCTGCATTTTCGGGAAACTAATTGGCGCAAATTGCCAATTATGATGCAGTTTAGCGAACTTTCGCTTTTTTCTCTTTTTTGGGCATTCGCTCACACAGCGACCACTGTATCACTATCGCTTCCAATATTACTCATAATTCTAAGCAATCGAGTAATTCACCACCGATTTTAGATGTATGCACCTACAAATCACCACAACAAAAACACGATTGAAATTAAACCGTCGAATTAATTGCTTAACGGCGTAAAACAAAAAATTTTCAGTTTAATTTGTAAAACGTGTCACTAGCTATGTATATGATCACTAGCTCCAAAGGATCTTGGATGGCTTGAAAGTTCTTGAAGTAGAATCATGACACGAAAACAAGTTCAAGTAAGATTTCCACTCGAAATAAGATTGTTATAGTTATAGAAATTGAATCAAAGTTTGAATATAAGTATTACCTTATATTAGAAAGATATCTTACTGTAAATAAGAAAGATTTCTTGAGGTTGGATGATCACTCTACAAGATTGGAAGTAAGCTAGTAAACTTGGAAGTATTCTTGATTTTATGAAACTAGAACTTGTAGCATTTATGAAGAACACTTAGAACTTGAAGATAGAACTTGAGAGAAATCAATTAGATGAAGAAAATTGAAGAATGAAAGTGTTTGTAGGTGTTTTTGGTCATTGGTGTATGGATTAGATATAAAGGATATGTAATTTTGTTTTCATGTAAATAAGTCATGAATGATCACTCATATTTTTGTAATTTTATGAGATATTTCATGCTAGTTGCCAAATGATGGTTCCCACATGTGTTAGGTGACTCACATGGGCTGCTAAGAGCTAATCATTGGAGTGTATATACCAATAGTACATACATCTAAAAGCTGTGTATTGTACGAGTACGAATACGGGTGCATACGAGTATAATTGTTGATGAAACTGAACGAGGATGTAATTGTAAGAATTTTTGTTAAGTAGAAGTATTTTGATAAGTGTCTTGAAGTCTTTCAAAAGTGTATGAATACATATTAAAACACTACATGTATATACATTTTAACTGAGTCGTTAAGTCATCGTTAGTCGTTACATGTAAGTGTTGTTTTGAAACCTTTAGGTTAATGATCTTGTTAAATGTTGTTAACCCAATGTTTATAATATCAAATGAGATTTTAAATTATTATATTATCATGATATTATGATGTACGAATATCTCTTAATATGATATATATACATTAAATGTCGTTACAACGATAATCGTTACATATATGTCTCGTTTCAAAATCATTAAGTTAGTAGTCTTGTTTTTACAAATGTAGTTCATTGTTAATATACTTAATGATATGTTTAATTATCATAATATCATGTTAACTATATATATAACCATATATATGTCATCATATAGTTTTTACAAGTTTTAACGTTCGTGAATCACCGGTCAACTTGGGTGGTCAATTGTCTATATGAAACCTATTTCAATTAATCAGGTCTTAACAAGTTTGATTTCTTAACATGTTGGAAACACTTAATCATGTAAATAACAATTTTATTTAATATATATATATATATATAAACATGGAAAAGTTCGGGTCACTACAGTACCTACCTGTTAAATAAATTTCGTCCCGAAATTTTAAGCAGTTGGAGGTGTTGACGTATCTTCTGGAAATAAATGTGGGTATTTCTTCTTCATCTGATCTTCTCATTCCCAAGTGAACTCGGATGCTCTACGAGCATTCCATTGAACCTTAATAATTGGTATCTTGTTTTGGTTAAGTCTTTTAACCTCACGATCCATTATTTCGACGGGTTCTTCGATGAATTGAAGTTTTTCGTTGATTTGGATTTCATCTAACGAAATAGTGAGATATTCTTTAGCAAAACATTTCTTCAAATTCGAGACGTGGAAAGTGTTATGTACAGCCGCGAGTTGTTGAGGTAACTCAAGTCGGTAAGCTACTGGTCCGACACGATCAATAATCTTGAATGGTTCGATATACCTTGGATTTAATTTCCCTCGTTTACCAAATCAAACAACGCCTTTCCAAGGTGCAACTTTAAGCATGACCATCTCTCTAATTTCAAATTCTATATCTTTTCTTTTAATGTCAGCGTAGCTCTTTTGTCGACTTTGGGCGGTTTTCAACCGTTGTTGAATTTGGATGATCTTTTCGGTAGTTTCTTGTATTATCTCCGGACCCGTAATCTGTCTATCCCCCACTTCACTCCAAAAAATCGGAGACCTGCACTTTCTACCATAAAGTGCTTCAAACGGTGCCATCTCAATGCTTGAATGGTAGCTGTTGTTGTAGGAAAATTTTGCTAACGGTAGATGTCGATCCCAACTATTTTCGAAATCAATAACACATGCTCGTAGCATGGCTTCAAGCATTTGTATCGTCCTTTCGCCCTGTCCATCAGTTTGTAGATGATAGGCAGTACTCATGTCTAGACGAGTTCCTAATGCTTGCTGTAATGTCTGCCAGAATATTGAAATAAATCTGCCATCCCTATCAGAGATAATAGAAATTGGTATTCCATGTCTGGAGACGACTTCCTTCAAATACAGTCATGCTAACTTCTCCATCTTGTCATCTTCTCTTATTGGCAGGAAGTATGCTGATTTGGTGAGACGATCAACTATTACCCAAATAGTATCAAAACCACTTGCAGTCCTTGGCAATTTAGTGATGAGATCTATGGTAATGTTTTCCCATTTCCATTCAGGGATTTCGGGTTGTTGAAGTAGACCTGATGGTTTCTGATGCTCAGCTTTGACCTTAGAACACTTCAAACATTCTCCTATCGACTTTCATACCCGGCAACCAAAAATGTTTCTTGAGATCCTTGTACATCTTTCTCATTCCAGGATGTATTGAGTATCTGGTTTTATGAGCTTCTCTAAGTACCATTTCTCTCATATCTCTAAATTTTGGTACCCAAATCCTTTCATCCCTATACCGGGTTCCGTCTTCCCGAATATTAAGATGCTTCTCCGATCCTTTGTGTATTTCATCCTTTAAATTTCTCTCTTTTAAAAATCCTTGTTGCGCCTCCTTTATTTGAGTAGTAAGGTTATTGTGAATCATTATATTCATAGATTTTACTCGAATGGGTTCTCTGTCCTTCCTGCTCAAGGCGTCGGCTACCACATTTGCCTTCTCCGGGTGGTAATGAATCTCAAAGTCGTAATCATTCAACAATTCAATCCACCTACGCTGCCTCATATTCAGTTGTTTCTGATTAAATATGTGTTGAAGACTTTTGTGGTCGGTATATATAATACTTTTGACCCCATATAAGTAGTGCCTCCAAGTCTTTAATGCAAAAACAACCGCGCCTAATTCTAAATCATGCGTCGTATAATTTTGTTCGTAAATCTTCAATTGTCTAGACGCATAAGCAATCACCTTCATTCATTGCATTAATACACAACCGAGACCATGCTTTGATGTGTCACAATAAATCACAAAATCATCATTCCCTTCAGGCAATGACAATATAGCTGCCGTAGTTAGCTTTTTCTTCAATAACTGAAACGCTTTCTCTTGTTCATCCTTCCATTCAAATTTCTTCCCTTTATGCGTTAATGCAGTCAAGGGTTTTGCTATTCTGAAAAAGTCTTGGATGAACCTTCTGTAGTAACCAGCTAGTCCTAAAAACTGGCGTATGTGTTTCGGAGTTTTCGGGGTTTCCCACTTTTCAACAGTTTCTATCTTTGTTGGATCCACCTTAATACCTTCTTTGTTCACTATGTGACCGAGGAATTGAACTTCTTCCAACCAAAATGCACACTTTGAAAACTTAGCGTATAATTCTTCCTTCCTCAATACTTCTAACACCTTTCTCAAATGTTCACCGTGTTCTTGGTCATTCTTTGAGTAAATAAGTATGTCATCAATGAAAACAATGACAAACTTGTCAAGGTATGGTCCACACACTCGGTTTATAAGGTCCATGAACATAGCTGGTGCATTAATTAAACCAAACGGCATGATCATAAACTCGTAATGACTGTAACGTGTTCTGAAAGCAGTCTTTGGAATATCATCTTCTTTCACCCGCATTTGATGATACCCGAAACGTAAGTCAATCTTTGAATAAATAGACGAGCCTTGTAGTTGATCAAATAAGTCGTCGATTCTCGGTAGTGGGTAGCGGTTCTTGATGGTAAGTTTGTTCAACTCTCGGTAGTCGATACACAACCTGAATGTACCATCTTTCTTCTTGACAAACAAAACAGGAGCTCCCCACGGTGATGTGCTTGGTCGAATGAAACCATGCTCTAAAAGTTCTTGTAATTGGCTTTGCAATTCTTTCATCTCGCTGGGTGCGAGTCTGTAAGGAGCACGAGCTATTGGTGCAGCTCCTGGTACAAGATCTATTTGAAATTCAACGGATCGATGTGGGGGTAATCCCGGTAATTCTTTCGGAAATACATCGGGAAATTCTTTTGCGACGGGAACATCATTGATGCTCTTTTATTCAGTTTGTACTTTCTCGACGTGTGCTAGAACAGCATAGCAACCTTTTCTTATTAGTTTTTGTGCCTTCAAATTACTAATAAGATGTAGCTTCGTGTTGCCCTTTTTTCCGTACACCATTAAGGGTTTTCCTTTTTCTCATATAATGCGAATTGCATTTTTGTAACAAACGATCTCTGCTTTCACTTCTTTCAACCAGTCCATACCGATTATCACATTAAAACTCCCTAACTCTACTGGTATCAAGTCAATCTTAAATGTTTTCTAACCAGTTTAATTTCTCGATTCCGACATATATTATTTGCTGAAATTAATTTACCATTTGCAAATTCGAGTAAAAATTTACTATCCAAAGGCGTCAATGGACAACTTAATTTAGCACAAAAATATCTACTCATATAGCTTCTATCCACACCCGAATCAAATAAAACGTAAGCAGATTTATTGTTAATAAGAAACGTACCCGTAACAAGCTCCGGGTCTTCCTGTGCCTCTGCCGCATTAATATTGAAAAATCTTTCGCGGCCTTGTCCATTCGTGTTCTCCTGGTTCGGGCAATTTCTAATAATGTGGCCCGGTTTTCCACATTTATAACAAACTACATTGGCATAATTTGCTCCAACACTACTTGCTCCACCATTACTCATTCCGACACCATTTGTTCCTTTCGTTCTGTTAACCCCTGGTCCGTAGACCTCACATTTCGTCGCGCTATGACCATTTCTTTTACACTTGTTGCAAAATTTGGTGCAGAACCCCGAGTGATACTTTTCACACCTTTGGCATAGCTGCTTCTGATTGTTGTTGTTGTTGTTGCGGTTGTTATTATTGTTGGAATGATTGTTGTAGTTGTTGTTGTTGTTGTTTGGCCATTTGTTGTAGTTGCGATTGATGTTGCGATTGTTGGGATAGTTGTTGTTGTTTTGGTGACTCTTATCACCGTTTTCCTCCCACTTTCTTTTGACTAACTTCACGTTGGCCTCTTCAGCCGCCTGTTCTTTAATTCTTCCCTCAATCTGGTTCACTAGTTTGTGAGCCATTCTACATGCCTTTTGTATGGAGGCAGGCTCTTGTGAACTTATATCTTCTTGGATTCTCTCCGGTAACCCTTTCACAAATGCGTCGATCTTCACTTCCTCATCTTCGAACGCTCTCGAACACAATAGGCACAATTCTGTGAATCATCTTTCGTACGAAGTAATATCAAATCAGTGTGTTCGTAACCCTCTAAGTTCTGACTTGAGCTTATTGACCTCGGTTCTAAGACGGTACTTCTCGTTCATCAAGTGCTTGAATGCTGACCACGGTAGCGCGTAAGCAGCATCTTGTCCCACTTGCTCTAGATAGGTATTCCACCATGTTAACGCAATACTTGTGAAGGTATGCGTAGCGTACTTCACTTTGTCACCTTCAGCACACTTACTTATGGCAAAGACCGATTCAACTTTCTCGTTTCACCGTTTCAATCCGATTGGTCCTTCAGTCCCATCAAATTCTGAAGGTTTGTAGGTAGTGAATTCCTTGTAGGAGCATCCTACACGATTTCTTGCGCCGTTAGCTGTATTGCTAGATTCAGAGTTATTGTTGGTATGTAGCGCGGCCTGTACTGCGGCTATGTTTGAAGCAAGAAAGGCACGAAATTCCTCTTCGCTCATATTCAAGGTGTGTCGAGTAGTCGGTGCCATTTCCTTCAAAATAGTCAAATGAAATGAGTTAATCATATAGAATATCAAGAGTAGTCAACAGTATTTTGTATTGTAATATGAACTTATTTATAAAAACTCTTTCTTCATATTAGCGTTTTATACTCTTTAATTCGGGTAGTACCTACCCGTTAAGTTCATACTTAGTAGCTAACATACCATTTCAACTACTACAATTCTATATGAAAAACTAATCACAAAAAAAAAAAAAAAAATCATATTCAAACCTTTATACAATAACTTGCAAACTTACAATACCGCTATTTTACATATAGCATGAAATATAGCACATAAAACTTTGATACAAAGTAGTTGCGAAGATAATTCCAGTTAATAAATAAGGCGTTCAGCAAAGGCAATAAAGACACGTAATTCATACGTCCAGAAACAAGTCATGCATTCTGGTTTTACTAATACCACTTCCCATCCTTAGTTTTGTGGAACATAACCGTTGTGACCGATAGTATGACAATGTGTTGTAACGTCGTCAAAAGGATGAAGGTTACGTAATGACCAACAGTCTCGTAATAACCAAAAAACCTTATTTCTTACCCCAATTACCGACTCCGTCACTTGTGGGAACGTTTTGTTTAATAATTGTATCCCGATGTTCTTGTTCTCACTTTGGTGAGAAGCGAACATTACTAACCCGTAAGCATAACATGCTTCTTTATGTTGCATGTTAGCCGCTTTTTCTAAATCACGAAGTCCTATATTCGGATATATTGAGTCAAAATAATTTCTTAACCCGTTGCGTAAAATAGCATTTGGGTTCCCCGCAATATATGCGTCAAAGTAAACACATCGTAACTTATGGATTTCCCAATGTGATATCCCCCATATTTCGAACGAAAGCCTTTTATAAACCAAGGCATTCTTGGAACGTTCTTCGAATGTCTTACAAACTGATCTCGTCTTAAATAGTTGTGCCGAAGAATTCTGACCGACTCTAGACAAGATTTCATCAATCATGTCTCCGGGTAGGTCTCTTAAAATATTGGGTTGTCTATCCATTTTGTTTTTTTATACTGTAAAATAGACAAGAGTTAGATTCATAAAAAAAATACTTATTAATACAAGCAATTTTTACATATATCATAAAGCATAAGCACACTATATTACATATATTACACCACACGAATACAACTATCTTATTCCAACTCCCTCGTTTCTTCTTCTTCGATTTTGGTTTGTTTTGCCTAGTTTCTAGGGACATATGATGTTCCCCTAATACGAGCCGTCGTTTTCCACATTGGTTTAGAAAAACCTGGTGGTTTAGAGGTTTCCGGGTTATTATCACGACTTAAGAAATACGGGTGTTGACGATACATATAAAGTTCATCGAGTTTGGAATCAAATTTCTCTATTTTTATGCCCTTTCCCTTATTGTTCTCTTTTGCCTTATTAAATTGTGTTGGGGTAATTTCTATAACATCATCGGAATCCTTGTCGGGATCCGATTCATCGGAGAATTGGTAATCCTCCCAATACTTTGCTTCCTTAGCGGAAACACCATTGACCATAATTAACTTTGGTCGGTTGGTTGAGGATTTTCTTCTACTTAACCATTTTATTATTCTCCCTACTAGTTCTATTTCTTCTTCCGGTTCCGATTCTTCTTTCAGTTCCGATTCTTCTTCCGGTTTCGACTCTTCTTCCGGTTCCTCTTCGGGAACTTGTGAATCTGTCCACGAATCATTCCAATTTACATTTGACTCTTCATTATTATTAGGTGAGTCAATGGGACTTGTTCTAGAGGTAGACATCTATCACATAATATCAAACACGTTAAGAGATTAATATATCACATAATATTCACATGTTAAAAATATATAGTTTCCAACAAAATTTGTTAAGCAATCATTTTTCAAGTAAACACGGTCGAAGTCCAGACTCACTAATGCATCCTAACAAACTCGATAAGATACACTAATGAAAAATTCTGGTTCTCTAAGACCAACGCTCGGATACCAACTGAAATGTCCCATTCTTATTGATTAAAAATGTTCCATATTAATTGATTTCGTTGCGAGGTTTTGACCTCTATATGAGACATTTTTCAAAGACTGCATTAATTTTAAAACAAACCATAACCTTTATTTCATCAATAAAGGTTTAAAAAGCTTTACGTAGATTATCAAATAATGATAATCTAAAATATCCTGTTTGCACACGACTATTACATAATGGTTTACAATACAAATATATTACAACGAATTAAGTTTCTTGAATGCAGTTTTTACACAATATCATACAAGTATGGACTCCAAATCTTGTTCTTATTTAAGTATGCGACAGCGGAAGCTCTTAATAATCACCTGAGAATAAACATGCTTAAAACGTCAACAAAAATGTTGGTGAGTTATAGGTTTAACCTATATATATCAAATCGTAACAATAGACCACAAGATTTCGTATTTCAATATACATCCCATACATAGAGATAAAAAATCATTCATATGGTGAACACCTGGTAACCGACATTTAACAAGATGCATATATAAGAATATCCCCATCATTCCGGGACACCCTTCGGATATGATATAAATTTCGAAGTACTAAAGCATCCGGTACTTTGGATGGGGTTTGTTAGGCCCAATAGATCTATCTTTAGGATTCGAGTCAATTAGGGTGTCTGTTCCCTAATTCTTAGATTACCAGACTTAATAAAAAGGGGCATATTCGATTTCGATAATTCAACCATAGAATGTAGTTTCACGTACTTGTGTCTATTTTGTAAATCATTTATAAAACCTGCATGTATTCTCATCCCAAAAATATTATATTTTAAAAGTGGGACTATAACTCACTTTCACAGATTTTTACTTCGTCGGGAAGTAAGACTTGGCCACTGGTCGATTCACGAACCTATAACAAATATGTACATATATATCAAAGTATGTTCAAAATATATTTACAACACTTTTAATACATTTTGATATTTTAAGTTTATTAAGTCAGCTGTCCTCATTAGTAACCTACAACTAGCTGTCCACAGTTAGATGTACAGAAATAAATCGATATATATTATCTTGAATCAATCCATGATCCAGTGTATACACGTCTCAGGCTAGATCACAACTCAAAGTATATATATTTTTGGAATCAACCTCAACCCTGTATAGCTAACTCCAACATTACTGCATATAGAGAGTCTATGGTTGTTCCAAATAATATATATACATAGGTCGATATGATATGTCAAAACATTTGCATACGTGTCTATGGTATCCCAAGATTAAATAATATATTAGAATACATGTATAATACAATATAAGTTAGATAGGATATGATTTGTATAGAATTGTTAATATTTCCCGTAGCTACAAAAATAAAAAAAATATCCAATCTTGTTTTACCCATAACTTCTTCATTTTAAATCCGTTTTGAGTGAATCAAATTGCTATGGGTTCATATTGAACTCTATTTTATGAATCTAAACATAAAAAGTATAGGTTTATAGTCAGAAATATAAGTTACAAGTCATTTTTATAAGAGGTAGTCATTTCAGTCGAAAGAACGACGTCTTGATGACTATTTTGAAAAACATACTTCCACTTTGAGTTTAACCATGATTTTTGGATATAGTTTCATGTTCATAAGAAAAATCATTTTCCCAGAATAAAAACTTTTAAATCAAAGTATATCATAGTTTTTAATTATCAAACACAAAACAGCCCGCGGTGTTACTACGACGGCGTATGTCCAGTTTTACGGTGTGTTTCGTGTTTCCAGGTTTTAAATCATTAAGTTAGCATATCATATAGATATAGAACATGTGTTTAGTTGATTTTAAATGTAAAGTTAGAAGGATTAACTTATGTTTACTAACAAGTTTAGAATTAACTAAACTATGTTCTAGTGATTACATGTTCAAATCTTCGAATAAGATAGTTTTATATGTATGAATCAAATGATGTTATGAACATCATTAGTACCTCAAGTTTAGTAGGTAAACCTACTAGAAAAGAGACAAATGGATCTAGCTTCAAAGGATCTTGGATGGCTTGAAAGTTCTTGAAGTAGAATCATGACACGAAAACAAGTTCAAGTAAGATTTCCACTCGAAATAAGATTGTTATAGTTATAGAAATTGATTCAAAGTTTGAATATGAGTATTACCTTATATTAGAAAGATATCTTACTGTAAATAAGAAAGATTTCCTGAGGTTGGATGATCACTCTACAAGATTGGAAGTAAGCTAGCAAACTTGGAAGTATTCTTGATTTTATGAAACTAGAACTTGTAGAATTTATGAAGAACACTTAGAACTTGAAGATAGAACTTGAGAAAGATCAATTAGATAAAGAAAATTGAAGAATGAAAGTGTTTGTAGGTGTTTTTGGTTGTTGGTGTATGGATTAGATATAAAGGATATGTAATTTTGTTTTCATGTAGATAAGTCATGAATGATCACTCATATTTTTGTAATTTTATGAGATATTTCATGCTAGTTGCCAAATTATGGTTCCCACATGTGTTAGGTGAATCACATGGGCTGCTAAGAGCTGATCATTAGAGTGTATATACCAATAGTACATACATCTAAAAGCTGTGTATTGTACGAGTACGAATACGGGTGCATACGAGTAGAATTATTGATGAAACTGAACGAGGATGTAATTGTAAGCATTTTTGTTAAGTAGAAGTATTTTGATAAGTGTCTTGAAGTCTTTAAAAAGTGTATGAATACATATTAAAACACTACATGTATATACATTTTAACTGAGTCGTTAAGTCATCGTTAGTCGTTACATGTAAGTGTTGTTTTGAAACCTTTAGGTTAACGATCTTGTTAAATGTTGTTAACCCAATGTTTATAATATCAAATGAGATTTTAAATTATTATATTATCATGATATTATGATGTACAAATATCTCTTAATATGATATATATACATTAAATGTCGTTACAACGATAATCATTACATATATGTCTCGTTTCAAAATCATTAAGTTAGTAGTCTTGTTTTTACATATGTAGTTCATTGTTAATATACTTAATGATATGTTTACTTATCATAATATCATGTTAACTATATATATAACCATATATATGTCATCATATAGTTTTTACAAGTTTTAACGTTCGGGAATCACCGGTTAACTTGGGTGGTCAATTGTCTATATGAAACCTATTTCAATTAATCAGGTCTTAACAAGTTTGATTACTTAACATGTTGGAAAAGTCATACCCCGTCCAAAATTTTCCTGAACGAACACTTCAACATAAGGTACCATCGCGATGAACAGACCTCTATATGCCATGAATGACTCCAAGTAATATCTCTAAAATGAGCAAATGCACATCAGAAAGTTTCTTTCATACCTGAGAATAACATGCTTTAAAGTGTCAACCAAAAGGTTGGTGAGTTCATTAATTTATAGTAATCATTTCATTTTCATCATTTTAATAGACTACAAGATTTTAAATATTATAAAACGTGCAAAAGTCCCATTCCAACTGCACAAAAAAATATCTTTCATATGAAGAACACCTGGTGAGGATTCAAAATATAATAGTAACCATCTGTGCCGGTCTTTCACCCCACGGCTGAATACGTGTGCCTTCAAAATATAGAACCTCTGTGCCGGTCTTAACACCCCACGGCTGTACACATGCTTATAAAATATAGGACAACCGGTGCCAAAATGTCATAAATAATAAACCATCCACCCGGCTCGGGAGCTCATACGCTTTAACGGAAACTGGGGGCTAATGCGTGTCATAATAATCAACCCCTATCCCAGACAATTCTATCATAGAATACAGTTAAGGTACTTGTGTCTATTGCGTCAAACATTTATAAATGCGCATGTATTCTCAGTCCTAAAAATGTAAAGAGTAAAAAGGGAATCAAATGAAACTCACCTAATGTATTTTGTAGTAAAAATACATAGAACGACATTGAACAAGTATAGGGTTGACCTCAGATTCACGAACATATATCATTTATATATTTATTAACACATATAATTGTAATCAAATAAATTCATATATTATATCTTAAATTAGATATCTTATATATTTAATTTGTATATATTTAAAATAGTTGATATTTATATAGTTTAATATTATATTTAAAATCAATAATTTGTTATTTGTAAATATTTATATAAATAATCTTAGTATATATAATTATATGTAATATTATGGTAGTTGTAATATATATACTCTTATATAGAAAATATTTGTTTGTTGTAATAATATTGTTAATATAGAAGTAGTAATCATAATAATAATAATATTAATAATAATAATAATAATAATAATAATAATAATAATAATAATAATAATAATAATAATAATAATAATAATAATAATAGTAATAGTAATAATATTAATGATAATGATATTGATAATATACTACTAATAATATTAACTATAAAAATAATCATTTTACTAAGAATACTAACATTTATTTTAATAACTATAATGACAATAATGATAATAATAATAATAATAATAATAATAATAATAATAATAATAATAATAATAATAATAATAATAATAATAATAATAATAATAATAATAATAATTATAATAATAATGATAATAAGATAATGATAATCATAAATAATTAAGTAAATAACTACCTCAACGAAGTAGTTCTTAAAAATGACCAAGTCCGGGTTTGAACCCGTGACGTCCAGCTAACCCGTAAAACACCTTAAACCATGGAATCGTTTCTGTTTTTCTGATAATATACGTATCCAATATACATTTACCCATTATTCGGTTTCTAAATTTCCTTCATGAACTACATCACAATCTTAAACTTAAATCATCAACTTAATCATGCATCATGATCATCATCTACGTGATTCCATTACCTGCTCATATCGTCTAATCATCATCATTATACTCGTCATTCATTATTGTAACCATCTCTATATCATTTTCATCGAATCCGCATCACCTAATCATATCGTCATATCGTACATCATGATTATCATAACCTCAGCGTATCACGTATGATCACCATCATAATTCCTATCTATCATCATTAACATTTAACACGTGATTGTTTTAAGAAAGTAAACGTAGCAGTAGTGGTGTGTTGTGAAACAGAAACCAGTATTGGGTCGCAGCAGTTTCAGCCCATCAAGAGCCCAACGGTTCAATTGATAAACTTGTTGGTTAGGCCCAACCATACAACTCAAATCACGGCCCAAGTAGAATGATCTTATTACCCTGTTTGTATAACAAGGATTTCGGCCCAACAAAGTGAATATAATGGCCCAAATTCACAAACTATAAGCTCATGATATAGAATCTAAAAACAGGAATCGTTATCATCATGTATCCTATGATCACTCATCATCGTGACATCTACCATAGTCATCATCATTTAGTCGAATCTCTTGATCTTCAATATCATAACCCTTTCATCACTTAATTAATCATTATCAAGAAAAATAATAACAACCACACGTTTTTTTCCTTGGACCCATGTTGGTCGATAATCAATTTCCAACAATTAACAACCACATGCGAAAAAAATAATGATCTGTAAAGAAATTCTTCAATGTGTGTTGTCCCACATGTAATGCATTTGACGGGAATAAAAAATATATAGCCACTAGTTACCTCAATTATTAATCAACACTTACTTTATCATCATCTTATCTCTATTATCATGATTGTTATATTATGGTCACGTTTAGAAATGGAAACAGATATTCAGCCTTGCTGTTTGAAACGAAGCAGGAAACAGGAAACTGGAACTGTATTTATTGTAGCAGCTAATACTTGTGGTTCGAACGGTTTATTACCCCAATCATCATCATTATAAAATCATATACTCTGTGGTTTTAGAATACAACAGAAACAGAAACAAGTGAGCTACAGTGGCAGTGATGGTTATCGTGGGAGTGATGATTTCTGCAAAAAGGAAACCATAGCAGCAGTGATGGTTTCAAGGTGAAGTTTTTTATTATGGTTTGTAGGTTCTCAAAATAAAAGGGTGATGAAATGTGGTTGTTTGTAGTTTTAATGAACACAAGTTTTAAGTGGATGGTGGATGGTGATTATGACAAAAAATAAAGATAGTAGTTTAGAAGTAGTATAAATGGGGTTTGCAATGAATTGGGTCTCGATGGTGGTTGTTGATGGTGGTGTAGGATGATCGTGGTAAGGTGATTAAAGATGAAGCTAGGGTGGTGAAAGATGGTTGTTCGTGGTGTGTACATCCGTGCTTTATCCTGTTTCGATTGATAAACAGAAAGGAAGAAAGAAGAAACATAGTTGAGGTGGAAGTGGGCGATTGATCTGCAAAATAGAAGACTAGCTGCAGCAAGTAGCGGAGGTAGATGGTGTTGGATTGGTGGTTTATGATTGGTATTGACGGTGGTAGAGATAATGTTACTTGATCGACAAAGCAAGAAGGAGGAGAAGAACAATAATGTTTGCAATTATGCGCATGAATGTCTAAATTATCTATAGTTAAAAGATGTATATATAAATATACATGTTTAATGGTCTTTAGCTGTAAAGTTGGATTAAGAAAAGAGACAATTGGAATTAAGGAAAGAAAAGGGACAATAATACATCTGTTATTAAATAGTATAGTTGCCTCCACTTTCTTGACCCGTGTTTTTAATTGTTGGGTAGTACGTGGAGTGTTAGTGGATAGAATATTAGTAGTTGTAGTGGTAGAAGAGGGTGCAAAATGTTTGGTAATCAAAGATGATCGACTAGAGTGAGTTGTTTGGTTTTGATGGGTGGTCGAATTAGTTGTTCAAGTAATAAAAAAGGAAACAAGAAGCGAATGGTTGTAGTAATGGAAGGATGTTTGAATAGTATTAAGCAACGAAGAGAAAGTGGCTATCATGAGAGGTTTGTTACGGTTGAGTGATGGTGTGTATATATAAAGATATATATAATAACAATAATTATAATATTAATAATAATTATATAATAAAAATCCTCATGATTTGACATGAAACAAATTTTAAAGTGGCCAACATTAGTTCTTGGTGTCTTGTGTTTGAAAAGAAAGAAAGTAGGAATATATAAAGTAGTAATTTTAACATGTATGATAAAGTGTGATTGAGATAGTACTCTTTACTATTGATAATTGAAAACAGAAAGTTAGAAATCACAAGTGGTGATCTTAAATTAAGAAAAGGATGCAATTTGATAACCAAGTTGGAAAACAAACACAGTACTTCTAATCAATTACTCATAAATCACGGATTCAATCGATATGCAAGTATATATATATAGATATTTATATTTATATGTATACACATTTATTTACAAATAATGATTCGTGAATCGTCGAGAATGGTCGAAGGTCAATTGAATATATGAAATAGTAAAACAAATTTTTGAGACTCAACTTTACAGACTTTGCTTATCGTGTCAAAAATATTAAATCGTATCGAGCGTTTGGTTTAAAATTAGTCGAAATTTTCCGGGTCACTACAGTACCTACCCGTTAAAGAAATTTCGTCCCGAAATTTGAGTGAGGTCGTCATGGCTAACAATAAAAATATTTTCATGACGAATATGAGTTGATAAATAGAGTTTTATCATTATTGATTAATATAGATAAAACAATTCAATTATGTGAAGCGTACGAGTGAAGCTGTCACCAAAAAAAAAAATTGAGATAGAGATTTAACTTTTGACGTAGTCTAGGTTGAATTCCGGAATTCAAGGGATTTAAAGAAAATCTTCGTAATAAGATTTGGTTATTCGGCGATTAAGGAAATAAGGATCTTCTTTGATTTAATGCAATAATCTGTTTCGATTGTCTTGTCGTGTATTTCACTATAAATCTACCCCCTTCGTTTCCTTACAACTCACACCTTCTATTCTTTCCCCCTCAATTCATACTTTAAAACATTCGTCAATATGCTCCATCCCGTCCTGATCCTTGATATACTCTTAACTTTCATATATGTTATTCTTCTTTTTCACCTGCCGCCGGAAGAATCTATTTACTTCTACTATACTCTTGGTTTTATAGTGTTTTTAGTTCTCCTGTGTCTTTATATTGCTATATGTGTCGATATATACTGTTTGTAATTTCTGGGTTGTTGTTGTTGTACATTATATATTCCCTTATATTTCAAAGTCCCTGCTTCTGTCTTCTATAATCATTGTCATCCATAGTTAATGCTCCCTTCTATTTACTGTGATTTATACTCCTATTTCTATTTTAGAGCTTCATTCTTTCGTTTCCTTTTCTTGCGATTAAGCACCGTATGTAATGGTCCAGAATTCGTAGATATGAATTTCGGAATGAACATAGTTTATGTTCTCAGAAGGAAGTTGTAATGGCACGATCTTGATTGGTTAAATTACCAGGATTCAAGGAAAAAGATAGAACTATCAGGAAGATATATTCTTGATATGTTTGGAGATTAGATAGAATGTACGAGTCGTGTAAATGGCACATGATGATGGTACTGTGAATCATCACGTTTCATTAGAAACTCAGCATGAACTACTGTAATATAATCACGTTGATCAAGTGTCATTATATTATACTAACTCATGCATCAGTTCCCAACACTACTTCAAAAGCATTCATACTTTAAACTCGAAGGTTTTAAAATTTAGAAACTTAAATAGTTTCTTTTATGATGTAATATAGATAGAGTGGAGAGATAATTAATATTGGACAAGAATATTTATGAAGATATCTTCAGAAATATTGAAGATATTTATAATGAAAGATACGATAATATCTTGGAATGTTAAACCAAATTGGGATGAAGAAATTCATTCACGATGATTTAGAGCGGTTAAGGAGTAAGGTATTCGCTAAAGATTTCATCAGAAATAGAATCATCAGGATTCTTTACGTATAAGTTTAGTCCTTGTGATTTGTCCACAGTCTCCTTCATAATTTCGCATAAACCGCTTTTTGGTACTAAATTTTCTATTGAGCGTTTCCAACACTCCATTCTTTATCATCATACTTTCGACTGTTAAGATCGTTTACAGTTTGCTGCTTCCTCAGCGTTCTCAACATTCAGAGTATAAATTCGTAGACTGGGACTTATCAGAATTTCAGAATGGAAGATTGTAATTCTAAGAGATAAAGGTTATATGTATACATATAACTGTTGATGTAGACATGCTGCGAGTTTTCAAAGTACTGATTGCTAATTCTCGGTAATTGGTATGGTAATTCTCGTTATAAGATGTAGATGAATATATGATAAGGTTTTAATACACAAATATAAGGGTTTTTCGGAGAGACTTAAGCCAATGAGAAATGAAGTTGTTGGTAAGTTTACTAATAATGTGATGGGATGTAAACGGTTCCCTGATAACGATGACGAAAGGCAAGCTTATAAATCAAGGTTATAATAAGTCTTATCCGAATGAAAGTCGAAGCTAACTTGCTGGAGCTGTGACAAAATTGGCTAATTTGAAAAGAAATTGCAAAGTTATTTTCTATAATAACAACGTCAAAGGAGCTAGCACAGATACGTGTTAGACGTTTATACAGGTTCCGAGAATTTTTCAGGTGCATAACTATATGCGTAAACCTTTTCTTCCGTAGATGAAGTGCGGTTGGTTCATCCTCTCGATTGAGATATTTTCAAGAATTATGAAAGTTTGAACGCAGGTTGTAATTGTCAAGATACAAATAAGGTTTAAGATGAAATCAAGTGGCAAACTTGAAGAATTGTTTAGTTTCATATGTTATAATCATTATTTTAATTCATTTTAATCGTCCACTGTTGATAGTCCACAGTTAGCTAGCAACAGTTAGCTAGGATTTTGTTAGCGTGGTCTCTTAACAAAATTTCTCATAGTTAATTTCTTTGTTTCTAACAAATTTTATTTCGTCAAATGTTTTCTTTATTATGCCATTTGTTGGATTCTGATAGGTCAAAATCCAAATATGAAATTTGAACTTGGATGTCAATAGTTGTTCTTTGGTGAACGGATATGTGTATGTGTGAATTTGAGCAGTGTTGTTAATGACTGCAGAATCTGAATTGAAGAATGTACAGTGTAACTTATTAATGTGAGATCTAAATATTCCTCGGGTATTACCTACCCGTTAAAATATTTTCACCATTAACAGTTTGTATAAAGGAATTTTTAATTATAATCTTTATGAAATATACTTACATATATATTTTCTTCAGATGTAATCATGTATTTAATGAGTTAATATGATATTAATCTCATTTGCTTTTCGGTTTAAGCTAGAATAAGTAATCTCTAAAACTATTAGGATCCACATATTCTTCGCAGAATATTGATGAAGTTATGGATCAATACTCCATCGTTCATTGTTGTTGGTACTCCTTGGTATCTATGGTGCGTTTGATGTTGATGTTCGTGGAACAGATTGTGAAATTGAGGCTTGGGATGCGGATGTTGTTGTTGGTGGTACTGTTGATGCAAGTAATGTTGCTGAAGCTGGTACATTTTGCACCATATTTTCAAATCGATTACTCAAGAACGAAGCTCGTTGTCTTCTTATATTATTCCGGGATGATTGTCGGTCTTAACAAACGAATGAATAAGGTTTAAAATTTTAGATAGAATCTAATCGTGGCGAGTTATTCGGGAAATGAGTATGAAAATGGTGTTTTTAATAGGTTCACCGGTAAGTGCTTCAGGTTCTTTGCCAAGAGGGAAATTTGGTGGATGAAAGGGATCACCTTCTTCCCAAGAGGGAAATTTGGTGGATGAAAGGGATCACATTTTTCTTGTCTTCGATGATTAAGTAGACTACGAACCCATCAGATGAATTAGGGATGGCTGATTGATTGATTCATTCTTGTGACGCCGCTTTCGGAGCTGGAGTGGGACTCCATATTGGAATCCGAGGGACTTGAACTAGTTGTGAGTTCCATTTCGTACGATTGAATAAAGGATTTTTGATATGAAATGATTTTCGGATATCGGATGATATTCTAATTACATAGAATACCTATATATAGAACAGAATATTTCGTAGATTACGGAGAAATTTACGAAATATATCAGGCACAGTTTATAGTAACAGATACGCTAAGATATGGGTTAGCAGATACGATAAGATGTGAATTTTGTCTACACACTATTCATGCAGTCAATGCAGTAAGATGTGTCTAGACTAAGAATGATAAGTAGGTAATTTTCGACAAGAAATGATAAGCAAAACTTTTAACATGCAGACCAGGTTCAAGTCCAGACTTAATATTATAACCTAACAACTACTAGGTCGAAGTCCAGACTTCACTAATGCATCATAACAACTAGCTGTTAGTCACACTAATGCAGACTCACTAATGCATCCTAAAAACTACCGGTTAGACACACTAATGCAGACTCATTAATGCATCCTAACAACTACCTGTTAGACACACTAATGCAGACCTGGTTCGCTAAGACCACCGCTCTGATACCACAAGTCATACCCCGTCCAAAATTTTCCTGAACGAACACTTCAACATATGGTACCATCGCGATGAACGGACCTCTATATGCCATGAATGACTCCAAGTAATATCTCTAAAATGAGCAAATGCACAGCGGAAAGTTTCTTTCATACCTGAGAATAACATGCTTTAAAGTGTCAACCAAAAGGTTGGTGAGTTCATTAGTTTATAGTAATCATTTCATTTTCATCATTTTAATAGACCACAAGATTTTAAATATTATAAAACGTGCAAAAGTCCCATTCCAACTGCACAAAAAAAAATATCTTTCATATAAAGAACACCTGGTGAGGATTCAAAATATAATAGTAACCATCTGTGCCGATCTTTCACCCCACGGCTGAATACATGTACCTTCAAAATATAGAACCTCTGTGCCGGTCTTTACACCCCACGGCTGTACACATGTTTATAAAATATAGGACAACCGGTGCCAAAATGTCATAAATAATAAACCATCCACCCGGCTCGGGAGCTCATACTCTCTAACGGAAACCGGGGGCTAATGCGTGTCATAATAATCAACCCCTATCAAAGACAATTCTATCATAGAATGCAGTTAAGGTACTTGTGTCTATTGCGTCAAACATTTATAAATGCGCATGTATACTTAGTCCCAAAAATGTAAAGAGTAAAAAGGGAATCAAATGAAACTCACCTAATGTATTTTGTAGTAAAAATACATAGAACGACATTGAACAAGTATAGGGTTGACCTCAGATTCACGAACATATATCATTTATATATTTATTAACACATATAATTGTAATCAAATAAATTCATATATTATATCTTAAATTAGATATCTCATATATTTAATTTGTATATAGTTAAAATAGTTGATATTTATATAGTTTAATATTATATTTAAAATCAATAATTTATTATTTGTAAATATTTATATAAATAATCTTAGTATATATAATTATATGTAATATTATGGTAGTTGTAATATATATACTCTTATACAGAAAATATTTATTTGTTGTAATAATATTGTTAATATAGAAGTAGTAATCATAATAATAATAATAATAATAATAATAATAATAATAATAATAATAATAATAATAATAATAATAATAATAATAATAATAATAATAATAATAATAATAATAATAATAATAATAATAATAATAATAAAAGTAATAGTAATAAAAGTAATAGTAATAATATTAATGATAATGATATTGATAATATACTACTAATAATATTAACTATAAAAATAATCATTTTACTAAGAATACTAACATTTATTTTAATAACTATAATGATAATAATGATAATAATAATAATAATAATAATAATAATCTTAATAATAATAATAATAATAATAATAATAATAATAATAATAATAATAATAATAATAATAATAATAATAATAATAATAATAATAATAAGATAATGATAATCATAAATAATTAAGTAAATAACTACCTCAACGAAGTAGTTCTTAAAAATGCCCAAGTCCGGGTTTGAACCCGTGACGTCCCGCTAACCCGTAAAACACCTTAAACCATGGAATCATTTCTCTTTTCTGATAATATACGTATCCAATATACATTTACCCATTATTCGGTTTCTAAATTTCCTTCATGAACTACATCACAATCTTAAACTTAAATCATCAACTTAATCATGCATCATGATCATCATCTACATGATTCCATTACCTGCTCATATCGTTTAATCATCATCATTATACTCGTCATTCATTATTATAACCATCTCTATATCATTTTCATCGAATCTGCATCACCTAATCATATCGTCATATCGTACATCATGATTATCATAACCTCAACGTATCATGTATGATCACCATCATAATTCCTATCTATCATCATTAACATTTAACACATGATTGTTTTAAGAAAGTAAACGTAGCAGTAGTGGTGTGTTGTGAAACAGAAACAAGTATTGGGTCACAGCAGTTTCAGCCCATCAAGAGCCCAACGGTTCAATTGATAAACTTGTTGGTTAGGCCCAACCATACAACTCAAATCACGGCCCAAGTAGAAATATCTTATTAGCCTGTTTGTACAACAAGGATTTTGGCCCAACAAAGTGAATATAATGGCCCAAATTCACAAACTATAAGCTCATGATATAGAATCTAAAAAAAGGAATCGTTATTATCATGTATCCTATGATCACTCATCATCGTGACATCTACCATAGTCATCATCATTTAGTCAAATCTCATGAGCTTCAATATCATAACCCTTTCATCACTTAATTAATCATTATCAAGAAAAATAATAACAACCACACGCTGTTTTCCTTGGACCCATGTTGGTCGATAATCAATTTCCAACAATTAACAACCACATGCGAAAAAAAAATAATGACCTGTAAAGAAATTCTTCAATGTGTGTTGTCCCACATGTAATGCATTTGACGGGAATAAAAAATATATAGCCACTAGTTACCTCAATTATTAATCAACACTTACTTTATCATCAACTTATCTCTATTATCATGATTGTTATATTATGGTCACGTTTAGAAACGGAAACAGATATTCAGCCTTGCTGTTTGAAATGAAGCAGGAAGCAGGAAACAGGAAACTGGAACTATATTTGTTGTAGCAGCCAATACTTGTGGTTCGAACGGTTTATTACCCCAATCATCATCATTATAAAATCATACACTCGGTGGTTTTTGAATACAACAGAAACAAAAACAAGTGAGCTGTAGTGGCAGTGATGGGTATCGTGGGAGTGATGATTTCTGTAAAAAGGAAACCATAGCAGCAGTAAAGTGGTCGATCGAAGCAACCAAGGCGACGGGTTTGGTATTGTAGCAGTTGGTGCACGGTGAAGATTAAAAGAGAGATTGATAGAAAGATAGATAAACGTGATGGTTTCAAGGTGAAGTTGTTTATTATGGTTTGTAGGTTCTCGAAATAAAAGGGTGATGAAATGTGGTTGTTTGTGGTTTTAATGAACACAAGTTTTAAGTGGATGGTGGATGGTGATTATGACAGAAAATAAAGACAGTAGTTTAGCAGTAGTATAAATGGGGTTTGTAATGAATTGGGTCTCGATGGTGGTTGTTGATGGTGGTGTAGGATGATCGTGGTAAGGTGATTAAAGGTGAAGCTAGGGTGGTGAAAGATGGTTGTTCGTGGTGTGTACATCCGTGCTTTATCCTGTTTCGATTGATAAACAGAAAGGAAAAGAAGAAACATATTTGAGGTGGAAGTGGGCGATTGATCTGCAAAACAGAAGACTAGCTGCAGCAAGTAGCGGAGGTAGATGGTGTTGGATTGGTGGTTTATGATTGGTATTGACGGTGGTAGAGATAATGTTACTTGATCGATAAAGCAAGAAGGAGGAGAAGAACAATAATGTTTTCAATTATGCGCATGAATGTCTAAATTATCTATAGTTAAAAGATGTATATATAAATATACATGTTTAATGGTCTTTAGCTGTAAAGTTGGATTAAGAAAAGAGACAAGTGGAATTAAGGAAAGAAAAGGGACAATAATACATCTGTGATTAAATAGTATAGTTGCCTCCACTTTCTTGACCCGTGTTTTTAATTGTTGGGTAGTACGTAGAGTGTTAGTGGATAGAATATTAGTAGTTGTAGTGGTAGAAGAGGGTGCAAAATGTTTGGTAATCAAAGATGATCGACTAGAGTGAGTTGTTTGGTTTTGATGGGTGGTCGAATTAGTTGTTCAAGTAATAAAAAAGGAAACAAGAAGCGAATGGTTGTAGTGATGGAAGGATGTTTGAATAGTATTAAGCAACGAAGACAAAGTGGCTATCATGAGAGGTTTGTTACGGTTGAGTGATGGTGTGTATATATAAATATATATATAATAACAATAATTATAATATTAATAATAATTATATAATAAAAATCCTCATGACTTGACATGAAACAAATTTTAAAGTGGCCAACATTAGTTCTTGGTGTCTTGTGTTTGAAAAGAAAGAAAGTAGGAATATATAAAGTAGTAATTTTAACATGTATGATAATGTGTGATCGAGATAGTATTCTTTACTATTGATAATTGAAAACAGAAAGTTAGAAATCACAAGTGGTGATCTTAAATTAAGAAAAGGATGCAATTTGATAACCAAGTTGCAAAACAAACACAGTACTTCTAATCAATTACCCATAAATCACGGATTCAATCGATATGCAAGTATATATATATTTATATAATATTTATATTTATATGTATACACATTTATTTACAAATAATGATTCGTGAATCGTCGAGAATGGTCGAAGGTCAATTGAATATACGAAATAGTAAAACAAATTTTTGAGACTCAACTTTACAGACTTTGCTTATCGTGTCAAAAATATTAAATCGTATCGAGAGTTTGGTTTAAAATTAGTCAAAATTTTCCGGGTCACTACAGTACCTACCCGTTAAAGAAATTTCGTCCCGAAATTTGAGTGAGGTCGTCATGGCTAAAAATAAAAATGTTTTCATTACGAATATGAGTTGATAAATAGAGTTTTATCATTATTGATTAATATAGACAAAACAATTCAATTATGTGAAGCGTACGAGTGAAGCTGTCACCAAAAAAAAAAATTGAGATAGAGATTTAACTTTTGACGTAGTCTAGGTTGAATTCCGGAATTCAAGGGATTTAAAGAAAATCTTCGTAATAAAATTTGGTTATTCGGCGATTAAGGAATTCAGGATATTCTTTGATTTAATGCAATAATCTGTTTCGATTGTCTTGTCGGGTATTTCACTATAAATCTACCCCCTTCGTTTCCTTACAACTCACACCTTCTATTCTTTCCCCCTCAATTCATACTTTAAAACATTCGTCAATATGCTCCATCCCGTCCTGATCCTTGATATACTCTTAACTTTCATATATGTTATTCTTCTTTTTCATCTGCCGCCGGAAGAATCTATTTACTTCTACTATACTCTTGGTTTTATAGTGTTTTTAGTTCTCCTGTGTCTTTATATTGCTATATGCGTCGATATATACTGTTTGTAATTTCTGGGTTGTTGTTGTACTTTATATTTTCCCTTATATTTCAAAGTCCCTGCTTCTGTCTTCTATAATCATTGTCATCCACAGTTAATGCTCCCTTCTATTTGCTGCGATTTATACTCCTATTTCTATTTCAGAGCTTCATTCTTTCGTTTCCTTTTCTTGCGATTAAGCACCGTATGTAATGGTCCAGAATTCGTAGATATGAATTTCAGAATGAACATAGTTTATGTTCTAAGAAGGAAGTTGTAATGGCACGATCTTGATTGGTTAAATTACCAGGATTCAAGGAAAAAGATAGAACTATCAGGAAGATATATTCTTGATATGTTTAGAGATTAGATAGAATGTACGAGTCGTGTAAATGGCACATGATGATGGTACTGTGAATCATCACGTTTCATTAGAAACTCAGCATGAACTACTGTAATATAATCACGTTGATCAAGTGTCATTATATTATACTAACTCATGCATCAGTTCCCAACACTACTTCAAAAGCATTCATACTTTAAACTCGAAGGTTTCAAAATTTAGAAACTTAAATAGTTTCTTTTATGATGTAATATAGATAGAACGGAGAGATAATTAATATTGGATAAGAATATTTATGAAGATATCTTCAGAAATATTGAGGATATTTACAATGAAAGATACGATAATATCTTGGAATGTTAAACCAAATTGGGATGAATAAATTCATTCACGATGATTTAGAGCGGTTAAGGAGTAAGGTATTCGCTAAAGATTTCATCAGAAACAGAATCATCAGGATTCTTTACGTATAAGTTTAGTCCTTGTGATTTGTCCACAGTCTCCTTCATAATTTCGCATAATCCGCTTTTGGTACTAAATTTTCTATTGAGCGTTTCCAACACTCCATTCTTTATCATCATACTTTCAACTGTTAAGATCGTTTACAGTTTGCTGCTTCCTCAACGTTCTCAACATTCAGAGTATAAATTCGTAGACTGGGACTTATCAGAATTTCAGAATGGAAGATTGTAATTCTAAGAGATAAAGGTTATATGTATACATATAACTATTGATGTAGACATGCTGCGAGTTTTCAAAGTACTGATTGCTAATTCTCGGTAATTGGTGTCACACCCCCAAAATAGGGCCTAGGGTATTTGTGACTAATTATATCAAATCACAGTTGTATATACGAGAACGACTCTATATGAGACGTTTTGAATAAAACATTTATTAATAAAACAGCGGAAGCATTAAAAGTTTTACATCAAATTTAAACTGAAATAATAATAATAGTCTTAATGCAAAGTAAATGTAATGAAATGAAGACTCCATGTAGCAGCATTCAATTCATCAGGTAGCAATCATGGCAATCATCTTATTCGTCACCTGAGACAAAACATGCTTAAAGTGTCAACCAAAAAGGTTGGTGAGTTCATTAGTTTATCAAAATCAATCATTTCCGTTATAATAATAGGCCACAAGATTTCAGTTTCATAAATATCCGTACACTAGCAAGTGTATAAAAGCATTCTATAAGTTGTAGGCACCCGGTAACAAGCCTTAACGTTCATGTTTTACCCTCTGAAGTACACCAGATCAGGTGTGTTTAAAATAACCTCGAAGTACTAAAGCATCCCATAGTCATGATGAGGTTTGTCAGACCCAATAGATCTATCTTTAGGATTCACGCCTACCGTACATAGACAAGTAGTTTAATGTTACCAAGCTAAGGGTATATTTCTGGTTTAAACCCACATAGAATTAGTTTTAGTACTTGTGCCTATTTCGTAAAACATTTATAAATCAGCGCATGTATTCTCAGCCC
Source organism: Rutidosis leptorrhynchoides (assembly GCF_046630445.1). NCBI lineage: Eukaryota > Viridiplantae > Streptophyta > Magnoliopsida > Asterales > Asteraceae > Rutidosis > Rutidosis leptorrhynchoides. The sequence goes on along the minus strand of NC_092333.1, from coordinate 309,982,388 downwards.
AAAAATATATATAAAAAGGGAGCAAATGAAACTCACCTTAAATAGCAGTTGAAGTATTCCACGCAAGAAAGGAAAGTAAAGCAAGTAAGTGACCGAGATATCAACTAGAAGTAGTTCTTTAAGAGAGAAATGAGAGATTAAGGTGTAAGTTTGAAATGAGAAATGTATGTGGTATTTATAGTTGAAAATGATAGGTAAAAAAATTAAAATAAAATAAGTAAATCTTAAAAGTTAAAATAAGAAAAATTATTTTGTATTTTTATTAAAAGTAAATCTTAAAAGTTAAAATAAGAAAAAGTAGTTTGTATTTTTATTAAAAGTAAAATTTTAAAAGTTAAAATAAGAAAAAGTAGTTTGTATTTTTATTAAAAGTAAAATCTTAAAAGTTAAAATAAGAAAAAGTATTTTGTATTTTTATTAAAAGTAAATTTTAAAAGTTAAAATAAGAAAAAGTAGTTTGTATTTTTATTAAAAGTAAAATCTTAAAAGTTAAAATAAGAAAAAGTAGTTTGTATTTTTATTAAAAGTAAAATCTTAAAAGTTAAAATAAGAAAAAGTATTTTGTATTTTTATTAAAAGTAAATCTTAAAAGTTAAAATAAGAAAAAGTAGTTTGTATTTTTATTAAAAGTAAAATCATAAAAGTTAAAATAAGAAAAAGTAGTTTGTATTTTTATTAAAAGTAAAATCTTAAAAGTTAAAATAAGAAAAAGTATTTTGTATTTTTATTAAAAGTAAATCTTAAAAGTTAAAATAAGAAAAACTAGTTTGTATTTTTATTAAAAGTAAAATCTTAAAAGTTAAAATAAGAAAAAGTATTTTGTATTTTTATTAAAAGTAAATCTTAAAAGTTAAAATAAGAAAAAGTAGTTTTTATTTTTATTAAAAGTAAAATCTTAAAAGTTAAAATAAGAAAAAGTATTTTGTATTTTTATTAAAAGTAAATCTTAAAAGTTAAAATAAGAAAAAGCAGTTTGTATTTTTATTAAAAATAAAATCATAAAAGTTAAAATAAGAAAAAGCAGTTTGTATTTTTATTAAAAGTAAAATCTTAAAAGTTAAAATAAAAAAAGTATTTTGTATTTTTATTAAAAGTAAATCTTAAAAGTTAAAATAAGAAAAAGTAGTTTGTATTTTTATTAAAAGTAAATCTTAAAAGTTAAAATAATAAAAAGTAGTTTGTATTTTTATTAAAAGTAAATCTTAAAAGTTAAATAAGAAAAAGTAGTTTGTATTTTTATTAAAAGTAAATCTTAAAATAAAAGTAGTTTGTATTTTTATTAAAAGTAAATCTTAAAAGAAAAAGTAGTTTGTATTTTTGTATTTATTTATTAAAAGTAGATATAGTTTTTATTTTTATTTTGTATAAAATTCTAAAAAAAATTGTTTAATATATTTCTAAACATTTTATTTCTATATTTGTTTAATTATTAAATACGAATTTTATATAAAAATTATTATTATATTTAGTTTTTATAAAAATTAAAATTTATGATTATTAATTTATAGTTTTTATTATTTTTATAAATGTTATAATATTATTTATTATTTAGTTAATTATATATTCTATTAACTAAATAACAAAAGTAATATAAATATTATATATATATATATTCATTGATGTAATTATGTTATATTATATATCATAATCTTATTTATAATATTTATAATTATATTATTTATTTTAAGCGTACGTTTATTCGGTCAACGTTAAATTTATTCGTATATAACAACTCTAGGTATTTTAGTAAAATCGGAAGTCAAAAAGTGAGGGTTGTTATAGTACCTACCCGTTAAAAGAAATTTCGTCCCGAAATTTAGTTTTTGCATTCAATCGGCGTTGTTCGTACCTAGACGAGGATATTTACGTTTTATCTGGTCTTCACGTTCCCAGGTAGGTTCGGGGCCTTTCGTGAATTCCAACGGATAGAATATTGTTCTGTTTCATGCATTTAAATAATACGAACCCTAATTTCTTACAGGTTCTTCTATAAAGTGCATTTTATCATTAATGCGGAGGTTATCTAAAGGATTAATAAGAGTGTCATTTGACTAGGTTATCCTCAAAAGGGATGATGTTGTTATACGAGCATTTTAGTAAACTGAACACATGAAATGTGTTATGAATAGTATTGAGCTTATTTAAAACTTTGAGTGTTTATGTCACAATATTAGGGTAGAAAAAAAAACAGAGAGTAGTTCATGAAAATTATAGTCATGAAGTTTGATAGAGATCATCATTGTTTACAACAAGAATATTGTAATGATGAATATAAGTTGAAAAAATAAAGTTTTATCACTACTGAATAATATGGATAAAACGATTTGATTATAGGAAGCGTATAAATGAAGCTATTGTAAAAGAGTGAATGAGAAATTAAATGTTCGCCTTAACTTTTGACGTAGTCACGATTGATTTCCGAAATTCAAGGGATTAAAGGAAATCTTCGTAATCCATAAGATTTGATTCTCCGGTAATTAAGGAATTTGAAATTTTCTTTGATTAAATGAGGTGAATTGCTTCAATTGCTGTGTTTGGAATTTTGCTATAAATTAGCTTCTTCCGTTTCATTATCTTCACCACTTCTATACTGTCTTCCTCAATTCATACTTCCAAAGATTGTGAGAATGCTCCATCCAGTTCTTATCCTGGATATTTTTCTGACTATCATTTCAGTCATTCTTCTTTTTCATTTACCACCAGAGGAATTTGTTTTCTTCTACTATTACCTTGGGGTTATAGTGTTTTTAATTCTCCCATGTCTTTACGTTGCAATACGTATTGATATACACGGTTTGTAATTTCGGTATCGTTATCGGGCTACATATTTTCCCTTATATGTCAGAGCTCTTTACCTTTTTATTCTCCTCTCGACTCTAAGTAAAGCGAGTAATGGTCCAGAATTTGTAGGTATGAAGTTTTGAATGGACCTACTGTTCTAAGCGTAATATCACGATTTGATTTGGTAAATTACCAGAATTACTGAGGATAGAACTATCAAAAATATATTTTCTTGATATGTTCAGAGATTAAGTAGAATGTAAGAGTCGTGTAACATGGCAAATGATGATTATAAAGTCTATGAATCATCATCTTCCATTAAAAATTTAGCATGACTTACTGTAATATAATCACGTTGGCCTGACGTCATTATATTATACTAACTCATGCTTCAATTCTCAACACTACTTCAAATCATTCAAAATTTGAATTTAAATTTTACGGAATATAGAAACTTAAACAGTTTTCCTTTATGATGTAATAAAATATTGCAAAGAGATAATTAATTGCGGACAAGAATCGTTATGAAGATATCTTTAGAAATATCGAGGATATTTATAACGAAAGATACGATGATATTTTAGAATTTCTAAAATCGATGGATAATGAAGAAATTCTTCTGTAAGGATTTAGAATGCGTAAAAAGATCTTCTGTGATTTCCTTCAGAAATCGAATCATCTAGATTCTTTGGTTATAGGTTTAGTCCTTGAGATTTGTCCTTGGTCTCCTTCATGTTTTGCTCAATCCATCTTTCAATACCAGATTTTCTTTTGAGCTTTTCCAACACACAATTCTTTATTATCAAGCTTCTGATCATTAAGGCCATCTACAGCTTTTGCTGCTTCATCAGCATTCTCAAGGTTAACTGATCTGAATCATTGATTATCAATCCGATATGTTTTCAAGGATTTTGAAGAATGTACAATGTAATATATTAATGTGAATGTTAGATATTTCTTGGGTATCACCTACCCGTTAAAATATTTTCACAATCAACAGTTTGTACAAAAGAATTTTTAAATACAATCTTTATGAAAATATACATACATATATATTTTCTTCAGATGTAATTATGGATTTAATAAGTTAATATAATATTAAACTCATTTGATTTACGGTTGAAACGAGAATAAATAATCTCCAAAACTTTAGAGATTACATAATCGTCGCGGAATATTTCTTTAATGAAGTTATGAATCAATACTTCATCGTTCATTGTTATTAATATACCTCAGTATATGATGTTGATGCTCGTGGATTTCTTGTGAAATTTATAAGGCACGAATGATGTTTTCGAGAAATTTTCGAGTACATCGAAAATAGGAGTGTAAAATCACACATGCATTTGAATAATACACTTAGTTTATTATGAAATGGAGTTTATTGTACTGAAGCAGTGATTAATGATTGTTAAGTCATTAACAAAGGATGTACATCATAGCGTATTAGTGATATGAATTAACCAAGTAGTACATACTGAAATGTCCCGTTCTTATTGATTAAAAACGTTCCATATTAATTGATTTCGTTGCGAGGTTTTGACCTCTATATGAGACGTTTTTCAAAGACTGCATTCATTTTAAAACAAACCATAACCTTTATTTCATCAATAAAGGTTTAAAAGTTTTACGTAGATTATCAAATAATGATAATCTAAAATATCCTGTTTACACATGACCATTACATAATGGTTTACAATACAAATATGTTACAACAAAATAAGTTTCTTGAATGCAGTTTTTTACACAATATCAAACAAGCATGGACTCCAAATCTCGTCCTTATTTAAGTATGCGACAGCGGAAGCTCTTAATAATCACCTGAGAATAAACATGCTTTAAAACGTCAACAAAAATGTTGGTGAGTTATAGGTTTAACCTATATATATCAAATCATAATAATAGACCACAAGATTTCATATTTCAATACATATCCCATACATAGAGATAAAAATCATTCATATGGTGAACACCTGGTAACCGACATTAACAAGATGCATATATAAGAATATCCCCATCATTCCGGGACACCCTTCGGATATGATATAAATTTCGAAGTACTAAAGCATCCGGTACTTTGGATGGGGTTTGTTAAGCCCAATAGATCTATCTTTAGGATTCGCGTCAATTAGGGTGTCTGTTCCCTAATTCTTAGATTACCAGACTTAATAAAAAGGGGCATATTCGATTTCGATAATTCAACCATAGAATGTAGTTTCACGTACTTGTGTCTATTTTGTAAATCATTTATAAAACCTGCATGTATTCTCATCCCAAAAATATTAGATTTTAAAAGTGGGACTATAACTCACTTTCACAGATTTTTACTTCGTCGAGAAGTAAGACTTGGCCACTGTTGATTCACGAACCTATAACAATATATACATATATATTAAAGTATGTTCAAAATATATTTACAACACTTTTAATATATTTTGATGTTTTAAGTTTATTAAGTCAGCTGTCCTCGTTAGTAACCTACAACTAGTTGTCCACAGTTAGATGTACAGAAATAAATCAATAAATATTATCTTGAATCAATCCACGACCCAGTGTATACGTATCTCAGTATTGATCACAACTCAAACTATATATATTTTGGAATCAACCTCAACCCTGTATAGCCAACTCCAACATTCACATATAGAGTGTCTATGGTTGTTCCGAAATATATATAGATGTGTCGACATGATAGGTCGAAACATTGTATACATGTCTATGGTATCTCAAGATTACATAATATGCAATACAAGTTGATTAAGTTATGGTTGGAATAGATTTGTTACCAATTTTCACGTAGCTAAAATGAGAAAAATTATCCAATCTTGTTTTACCCATAACTTCTTCATTTTAAATCCGTTTTGAATGAATCAAATTGCTATGGTTTCATAATGAACTGTATTTTATGAATCTAAACAGAAAAAGTATAGGTTTATAGTTGGAAAAATAAGTTACAAGTCGTTTTTGTAAAGGTAGTCATTTCAGTCGAAAGAACGACGTCTAGATGACCATTTTAGAAAACATACTTCCACTTTGAGTTTAACCATAATTTTTTTTATATAGTTTCATGTTCATAATAAAAATCATTTTCTCAGAATAACAACTTTTAAATCAAAGTTTATCATAGTTTTTAATTAACTAACCCAAAACAGCCCGCGGTGTTACTACGACGGCGTAAATCCGGTTTTACGGTGTTTTTCGTGTTTCCAGGTTTTAAATCATTAAGTTAGCATATCATATAGATATAGAACATGTGTTTAGTTAATTTTAAAAGTCAAGTTAGAAGGATTAACTTTTGTTTGCGAACAAGTTTAGAATTAACTAAACTATGTTCTAGTGATTACGAGTTTAAACCTTCGAATAAGATAGTTTTATATATATGAATCGAATGATGTTATGAACATCATTACTACCTCAAGTTTAGTAGGTAAACCTACTGGAAGTGACAAGAAATGATCTAGCTTCAAAGGATCTTGGATGGCTTGAAAGTTCTTGAAGTAGGATCATGACACAAAAACAAGTTCAAGTAAGATTTTTGCTCGAATTAAGATAGTTTATAGTTATTGAAATTGAATCAAAGTTTGAATATGAATATTACCTTGAATAAGAAAGATAACCTACTGTATATAACAAAGGTTTCTTGATCTTATATGATTACTTGGAATGGATTAGAAAGCTTGGAAGTAAATTAGTAAACTTGAAGGGATTTTTGAAGTATTCTTGAAGTGTTCTTCCTATGATGATTATAGCTTGATTCTTGAAGTGATTTTTGATGAAGATGATGATTAACTACTGGAAAAATACGTTCATAATAGTGTGGGTGTGTTGAGAGAGAATTAGAAAGAGATTTGGAAGTGAAATGGAGTGAATGATGAGTGTTAATTGGTGAGTGGTGAGTGGGGTTAAAAGGAGTTCTAGTTAGTTGACTAGCTCATGGTAGAAGTTAAAATTGATTAGTCATACATGACATAATCAAGAGTGGAATCCCATGCTAGTTCCTATTGGTATATACCCATAGTAAGTACGTTTTGAAGCTGTGTATAATACGGGTAAGAATACGACTAGAATTCTTGATGAAAGAAAAGAATGGGAAAGTAACTGTAACCATTTTCGTTAAGTATGAGTGTTTTGATATATGTCTTGAAGTCTTCCAAAAGTATTTTAATACATCTAAATACACTACATGTATATACATTTTAACGGAGTCGTTAAGTCATCGTTAGTCGTTACATGTAAGTGTTGTTTTGAAACCTTTAAGTTAACGATCTCAATTAATGTTGTTAACCCATTGTTTATTATATCTAATGAGATGTTTAATTATTATATTATCATGATATTATGATATATTAATATATCTTAATATGATATATATACATTTAAATGTCGTTACAACGATAATCGTTACATATATGTCTCGTTTCGAAATCCTTAAGTTAGTAGTCTTGTTTATATGTATATAACTCATTGTTAATATACTTATGGAGATACTTACTTATCATAATCTCATGTTAACCATATGTATATCCATATATATATCGTCAAGTCGTTTTTACAAGTTTTAACGTTCGTGAATCGCCGGTCAACTTGGGTGGTCAATTGTCTATATGAAACATATTTCAATTAATCAAGTCTTAACAAGTTTGATTGCTTAACATGTTGGAAACATTTAATCATGTAAATATCAATCTCAATTAATATATATAAACATGGAAAAGTTCGGGTCACTACAGTACCTACCCGTTAAATAAATTTCGTCCCGAAATTTTAAGCTGTTGAAGGTGTTGACGAATCTTCTGGAAATAGATGCGGGTATTTCTTCTTCATCTGATCTTCACGCTCCCAGGTGAACTCGGGTCCTCTACGAGCATTCCATCGAACCTTAACAATTGGTATCTTGTTTTGCTTAAGTCTTTTAACCTCACGATCCATTATTTCGACGGGTTCTTCGATGAATTGGAGTTTTTCATTGATTTGGATTTCATCTAACGGAATAGTGAGATCTTCTTTAGCAAAACATTTCTTCAAATTCGAGACGTGGAAAGTGTTATGTACAGCCGCGAGTTGTTGAGGTAACTCAAGTCGGTAAGCTACTGGTCCGACACGATCAATAATCTTGAATGGTCCAATATACCTTGGATTTAATTTCCCTCGTTTACCAAATCGAACAACGCCTTTCCAAGGTGCAACTTTAAGCATGACCATCTCTCCAATTTCAAATTCTATATCTTTTCTTTTAATGTCAGCGTAGCTCTTTTGTCGACTTTGGGCGGTTTTCAACCGTTGTTGAATTTGGATGATCTTCTCGGTAGTTTCTTGTATAATCTTCGGACCCGTAATCTGTCTATCCCCCACTTCACTCCAACAAATCGGAGACCTGCACTTTCTACCATAAAGTGCTTCAAACGGCGCCATCTCAATGCTTGAATGGTAGCTGTTGTTGTAGGAAAATTCTGCTAACGGTAGATGTCGATCCCAACTGTTTCCGAAATCAATAACACATGCTCGTAGCATGTCTTCAAGCGTTTGTATCGTCCTTTCACTCTGCCCATCAGTTTGTGGATGATAGGCAGTACTCATGTCTAGACGAGTTCCTAATGCTTGCTGTAATGTCTGCCAGAATCTTGAAATAAATCTGCCATCCCTATCAGAGATAATAGAGATTGGTATTCCATGTCTGGAGACGACTTCCTTCAAATACAGTCGTGCTAACTTCTCCATCTTGTCATCTTCTCTTATTGGCAGAAAGTGTGCTGATTTGGTGAGACGATCAACTATTACCCAAATAGTATCAAAACCACTTGCAGTCCTTGGCAATTTAGTGATGAAATCCATGGTAATGTTTTCCCATTTCCATTCTGGGATTTCGGGTTGTTGAAGTAGACCTGATGGTTTCTGATGCTCAGCTTTGACCTTAGAACACGTCAAACATTCTCCTACATATTTAGCAACATCGGCTTTCATACCCGGCCACCAAAAATGTTTCTTGAGATCCTTGTACATCTTCCCCGTTCCAGGATGTATTGAGTATCTGGTTTTATGAGCTTCTCTAAGTACCATTTCTCTCATATCTCCAAATCTTGGTACCCAAATCCTTTCAGCCCTATACCGGGTTCCGTCTTCCCGAATATTAAGATGCTTTTCCGATCCTTTGGGTATTTCATCCTTTAAATTTCCTTCTTTTAAAACTCCTTGTTGCGCTTCCTTTATTTGAGTAGTAAGGTTATTATGAATCATTATATTCATAGATTTTACTCGAATGGGTTCTCTGTCCTTCCTGCTCAAGGCATCGGCTACCACATTTGCCTTTCCCGGGTGGTAACGAATCTCAAAGTCGTAATCATTCAATAATTCAATCCACCTACGCTGCCTCATATTCAGTTGTTTCTGATTAAATATGTGTTGAAGACTTTTGTGGTCGGTATATATAATACTTTTGACCCCATATAAGTAGTGCCTCCAAGTCTTTAATGCAAAAACAACCGCGCCTAATTCCAAATCATGCGTCGTATAATTTTGTTCGTGAATCTTCGATTGTCTAGACGCATAAGCAATCACCTTCGTTCGTTGCATTAATACACAACCGAGACCTTGCTTTGATGCGTCACAATAAATCACAAAATCATCATTCCCTTCAGGCAATGACAATATAGGTGCCCTAGTTAGCTTTTTCTTCAATAACTGAAACGCTTTCTCTTGTTCATCATTCCATTCAAATTTCTTCCCTTTATGCGTTAATGCAGTCAAGGGTTTTGCTATTCTGGAAAAGTCTTGGATGAACCTTCTGTAGTAACCAGCTAGTCCTAAAAACTGGCGTATGTGTTTCGGAGTTTTCGGGGTTTCCCACTTTTCAACAGTTTCTATCTTTGCCGGATCCACCTTAATACCTTCTTTGTTAACTATGTGACCGAGGAATTGAACTTCTTCCAACCAAAATGCACACTTTGAAAACTTAGCGTACAATTCTTCCTTCCTCAATACTTCTAACACCTTTCTCAAATGTTCACCGTGTTCTTGGTCATTCTTTGAGTAAATAAGTATGTCATCAATGAAAACAATGACAAACTTGTCAAGGTATGGTCCACACACTCGGTTCATAAGGTCCATGAACACAGCTGGTGCATTAGTTAAACCAAACGGCATGACCATAAACTCGTAATGACCGTAACGTGTTCTGAAAGCAGTCTTTGGAATATCATCTTCTTTCACCCGCATTTGATGATACCCGGAACGTAAGTCAATCTTTGAATAAATAGACGAGCCTTGTAGTTGATCAAATAAGTCGTCGATTCTCGGTAGTGGGTAGCGGTTCTTGATGGTAAGTTTGTTCAACTCTCGATAGTCGATACACAACCTGAATGTACCATCTTTCTTCTTGACAAACAAAACAGGAGCTCCCCACGGTGATGTGCTTGGTCGAATGAAACCACGCTCTAAAAGTTCTTGTAATTGGCTTTGCAGTTCTTTCATCTCGCTGGGTGCGAGTCTGTAAGGAGCACGAGCTATTGGTGCAGCTCCTGGTACAAGATCTATTTGAAATTCAACGGATCGCTGTGGGGGTAATCCCGGTAATTCTTTCGGAAATACATCGAGAAATTCTTTTGCAATGGGAACATCGTTGATGCTCTTTTCTTCAGTTTGTACTTTCTCGACGTGTGCTAGAACAGCATAGCAACCTTTTCTTATTAGTTTTTGTGCCTTCAAATTACTAATAAGATGTAGCTTCGTGTTGCCCTTTTCTCCGTACACCATTAAGGGTTTTCCTTTTTCTCGTATAATGCGAATTGCATTTTTGTAACAAACGATCTCTGCTTTCACTTCTTTCAACCAGTCCATACCGATTATCACATCAAAACTCCCTAACTCTACTGGTATCAAATCAATCTTAAATGTTTCGCTAACCAGTTTAATTTCTCGATTCCGACATATATTATCTGCTGAAATTAATTTACCATTTGCTAATTCGAGTAAAAATTTACTATCCAAAGGCGTCAATGGACAACTTAATTTAGCACAAAAATCTCTACTCATATAGCTTCTATCCGCACCCGAATCAAATAAAACGTAAGCAGATTTATTGTCAATAAGAAACGTACCCGTAACAAGCTCCGGGTCTTCCTGTGCCTCTGCCACATTAATATTGAAAACTCTTCCGCGGCCTTGTCCATTCGTGTTCTCCTGGTTCGGGCAATTTCTAATAATGTGGCCCGGTTTTCCACATTTATAACAAACTACATTGGCATAACTTGCTCCGACACTACTTGCTCCGCCATTACTTGTTCCAACACCATTTGTTCCTTTCGTTCTGTTAACCCCTGGTCCGTAGACATCACACTTCGCAGCGCTATGACCATTTCTTTTACACTTGTTGCAAAATTTGGTGCAGAACCCCGAGTGATACTTTTCACACCTTTGGCATAGCTGCTTCTGATTGTTGTTGTTGTTGCGGTTATTATTGTTGTTAAGATGATTGTTGTGGTTGCTGTTGTTGTTGTTGTTGTTGTTGTTGTTGTTGGGCCGTTTGTTGTAGTTGCGATTGATGTTGCGATTGTTAGGATAGTTGTTGCGATTATTGTTATAATTGCTGTTGTTATTGTATTGGTGATTCTTATCACCGTTTTCCTCCCACTTTCTTTTGACTTGCTTCACATTGGTCTCTTCAGCAGTCTGTTCTTTAATTCTTTCTTCAATCTGGTTCACTAGTTTGTGAGCCATTCTACATGCCTGTTTTATGGAGGCGGGCTCGTGTGAACTTATATCTTCTTGGATTCTTTCTGGTAATCCTTTCACAAACGCGTCGATCTTCTCTTCCTCATCTTCGAATGCTCCCGGACACAATAGGCACAATTCTGTGAATCGTCTTTCATACGTGGTAATATCAAATCCTTGGGTTCGTAACCCTCTAAGTTCTGTCTTGAGCTTATTGACCTCGGTTCTGGGACGGTACTTCTCGTTCATCAAGTGCTTGAATGCTGACCACGGTAGTGCGTACGCATCATCTTGTCCCACTTGCTCTAGATAGGTATTCCACCATGTTAACGCAGAACCTGTAAAGGTATGCGTAGCGTACTTCACTTTGTCCTCTTCAGTACACTTACTTATGGCAAACACCGATTCGACCTTCTCGGTCCACCGTTTCAATCCGATCGGTCCTTCGGTTCCATCAAATTCCAAAGGTTTGCAGGCAGTGAATTCTTTGTAGGTGCATCCTACACGATTTCCTGTACTGCCAGATCCAAGGTTATTGTTGGTATATAGCGCAGCCTGTACTGCGGCTATGTTTGAAGCTAGAAAAGTACGGAATTCCTCTTCATTCATATTCACGGTGTGTCGAGTAGTCGGTGCCATTTCCTTCAAAATAGTTAAATGGAACAAGTTAATCATACAGAATATTAAGAGTAGTTAATAGTATTTCGTAGCATAATATGAACTCATTTATAAAAGCTTTTTCTTCATATTAGCGTTTTATAAGTTTAAATTCGGGTAGTACCTACCCGTTAAGTTCATACTTAGTAGCTAATATACAATTCAACTACTACAATTCTATATGAAAAACTGATTGTAATAATATTTCGCGTTCAAACTTTTACACAGTATTTTACAAACTTACAATACCGCTTATTTTACATATAGCATGAAATATAGCACACAATAATTTTGATACAAGATGGTTGTGAAGATAATTCTAGCTAGTACACAAGTCGTTCAGCAAAGGCAATAAAGACACGTAATTCATACGTCCAGAAACAAGTCATGCATTCTGGTTTTACTAGGATTACTTCCCATCCTTGGTCTTGTGGAACATAACCGTTATGGCCGTTGATAAGACAGCGTGTTGTAACGTCGTCAAAGGGACGAGGGTTACGTAATGACCAACAGTCTCGTAATAACCTAAAAACCTCATTTCTTACCCCAATTACCGACTCCGTCACTTGAGGGAACGTTTTGTTTAATAGTTGTAGCCCGATGTTCTTGTTCTCACTTTGGTGAGAAGCGAACATTACTAACCCGTAAGCATAACATGCTTCTTTATGTTGCATGTTAGCCGCTTTTTCTAAATCACGAAGTCCTATATTTGGATATACTGAGTCAAAATAATTTCTTAACCCGTTGCGTAAAATAGCATTTGGGTTCCCCGCAATATATGCGTCAAAGTAAACACATCGTAACTTATGGATTTCCCAATGTGATATCCCCCATCTTCCGAACGAAAGCCTTTTATAAACCAAATCATTCTTGGAACGTTCTTCGAATGTCTTACAAACTGATCTCGCCTTAAATAGTTGTGCCGAGGAATTCTGACCGACTCTAGACAAGATTTCATCAATCATGTCTCCGGGTAGGTCTCTTAAAATATTGGGTTGTCTATCCATTTTGTGTTTTTATACTGTAAAATAGACAAGAGTTAGATTCATAAAAAAATACTTATTAATACAAGCAATTTTTACATATATCATAAAGCATAAGCACACTATATTACATATATTACACCACACGAATACAACTATCTTATTCCGACTCGCTTGTTTCTTCTTCTTTGGTTTTGGTTCGTTTTCCCAAGTTTCTAGGGATATATGATGTTCCCCTAATACGAGCCGTTATTTTCCACATTGGTTTAGAAAAACCTGGTGGTTTAGAGGTTCCCGGGTCATTGTTACAACTTAAGGACTTCGGGGGTTGACGATACATATAAAGTTCATCGGGATTGGAATTAGATTTCTCTATTTTTATGCCCTTTCCCTTATTATTTTCTTTTGCCTTTTTAAATTCAGTTGGGGTAATTTCTATAACATCATCGGAATTCTCGTCGGAATCCGATTCATCGGAGAATTGGTAATCCTCCCAATATTTTGCTTCCTTAGCGGAAACACCATTGACCATAATTAACCTTGGTCGGTTGGTTGAGGATTTTCTTTTACTTAACCGTTTTATTATTTCCCCCACCGGTTCTATTTCTTCATCCGGTTCCGATTCTTCTTCCGATTCCGATTCTTCTTCTGGTTCCGACTCTTCTTCCGGTTCCTCTTCGGGAACTTGTGAATCAGTCCACGAATCATTCCAATTTACATTTGACTCTTCATTATTATTAGGTGAGTCAATGGGACTTGTTCTAGAGGTAGACATCTATCACATAATATCAAACGCGTTAAGAGATTAATATATCACATAATATTCACATGTTAAAAATATATAGTTTCCAACAAAATTTGTTAAGCAATCATTTTTCAAATAAACACGGTCGAAGTCCAGACTCACTAATGCATCCTAACAACTACATAAGACACACTAATGCAAAATTCTGGTTCTCTAAGACCAACGCTCTGATACCAACTGAAATGTCCCGTTCTTATTGATTAAAAACGTTCCATATTAATTGATTTCGTTGCGAGGTTTTGACCTCTATATGAGACGTTTTTCAAAGACTGCATTCATTTTAAAACAAACCATAACCTTTATTTCATCAATAAAGGTTTAAAAGTTTTACGTAGATTATCAAATAATGATAATCTAAAATATCCTGTTTACACATGACCATTACATAATGGTTTACAATACAAATATGTTACAACAAAATAAGTTTCTTGAATGCAGTTTTTTACACAATATCAAACAAGCATGGACTCCAAATCTCGTCCTTATTTAAGTATGCGACAGCGGAAGCTCTTAATAATCACCTGAGAATAAACATGCTTTAAAACGTCAACAAAAATGTTGGTGAGTTATAGGTTTAACCTATATATATCAAATCATAATAATAGACCACAAGATTTCATATTTCAATACATATCCCATACATAGAGATAAAAATCATTCATATGGTGAACACCTGGTAACCGACATTAACAAGATGCATATATAAGAATATCCCCATCATTCCGGGACACCCTTCGGATATGATATAAATTTCGAAGTACTAAAGCATCCGGTACTTTGGATGGGGTTTGTTAAGCCCAATAGATCTATCTTTAGGATTCGCGTCAATTAGGGTGTCTGTTCCCTAATTCTTAGATTACCAGACTTAATAAAAAGGGGCATATTCGATTTCGATAATTCAACCATAGAATGTAGTTTCACGTACTTGTGTCTATTTTGTAAATCATTTATAAAACCTGCATGTATTCTCATCCCAAAAATATTAGATTTTAAAAGTGGGACTATAACTCACTTTCACAGATTTTTACTTCGTCGAGAAGTAAGACTTGGCCACTGTTGATTCACGAACCTATAACAATATATACATATATATTAAAGTATGTTCAAAATATATTTACAACACTTTTAATATATTTTGATGTTTTAAGTTTATTAAGTCAGCTGTCCTCGTTAGTAACCTACAACTAGTTGTCCACAGTTAGATGTACAGAAATAAATCAATAAATATTATCTTGAATCAATCCACGACCCAGTGTATACGTATCTCAGTATTGATCACAACTCAAACTATATATATTTTGGAATCAACCTCAACCCTGTATAGCCAACTCCAACATTCACATATAGAGTGTCTATGGTTGTTCCGAAATATATATAGATGTGTCGACATGATAGGTCGAAACATTGTATACGTGTCTATGGTATCTCAAGATTACATAATATGCAATACAAGTTGATTAAGTTATGGTTGGAATAGATTTGTTACCAATTTTCACGTAGCTAAAATGAGAAAAATTATCCAATCTTGTTTTACCCATAACTTCTTCATTTTAAATCCGTTTTGAATGAATCAAATTGCTATGGTTTCATAATGAACTGTATTTTATGAATCTAAACAGAAAAAGTATAGGTTTATAGTTGGAAAAATAAGTTACAAGTCGTTTTTGTAAAGGTAGTCATTTCAGTCGAAAGAACGACGTCTAGATGACCATTTTAGAAAACATACTTCCACTTTGAGTTTAACCATAATTTTTTTTATATAGTTTCATGTTCATAATAAAAATCATTTTCTCAGAATAACAACTTTTAAATCAAAGTTTATCATAGTTTTTAATTAACTAACCCAAAACAGCCCGCGGTGTTACTACGACGGCGTAAATCCGGTTTTACGGTGTTTTTCGTGTTTCCAGGTTTTAAATCATTAAGTTAGCATATCATATAGATATAGAACATGTGTTTAGTTAATTTTAAAAGTCAAGTTAGAAGGATTAACTTTTGTTTGCGAACAAGTTTAGAATTAACTAAACTATGTTCTAGTGATTACGAGTTTAAACCTTCGAATAAGATAGTTTTATATATATGAATCGAATGATGTTATGAACATCATTACTACCTCAAGTTTAGTAGGTAAACCTACTGGAAGTGACAAGAAATGATCTAGCTTCAAAGGATCTTGGATGGCTTGAAAGTTCTTGAAGTAGGATCATGACACAAAAACAAGTTCAAGTAAGATTTTTGCTCGAATTAAGATAGTTTATAGTTATTGAAATTGAATCAAAGTTTGAATATGAATATTACCTTGAATAAGAAAGATAACCTACTGTATATAACAAAGGTTTCTTGATCTTATATGATTACTTGGAATGGATTAGAAAGCTTGGAAGTAAATTAGTAAACTTGAAGGGATTTTTGAAGTATTCTTGAAGTGTTCTTCCTATGATGATTATAGCTTGATTCTTGAAGTGATTTTTGATGAAGATGATGATTAACTACTGGAAAAATACGTTCATAATAGTGTGGGTGTGTTGAGAGAGAATTAGAAAGAGATTTGGAAGTGAAATGGAGTGAATGATGAGTGTTAATTGGTGAGTGGTGAGTGGGGTTAAAAGGAGTTCTAGTTAGTTGACTAGCTCATGGTAGAAGTTAAAATTGATTAGTCATACATGACATAATCAAGAGTGGAATCCCATGCTAGTTCCTATTGGTATATACCCATAGTAAGTACGTTTTGAAGCTGTGTATAATACGGGTAAGAATACGACTAGAATTCTTGATGAAAGAAAAGAATGGGAAAGTAACTGTAACCATTTTCGTTAAGTATGAGTGTTTTGATATATGTCTTGAAGTCTTCCAAAAGTATTTTAATACATCTAAATACACTACATGTATATACATTTTAACGGAGTCGTTAAGTCATCGTTAGTCGTTACATGTAAGTGTTGTTTTGAAACCTTTAAGTTAACGATCTCAATTAATGTTGTTAACCCATTGTTTATTATATCTAATGAGATGTTTAATTATTATATTATCATGATATTATGATATATTAATATATCTTAATATGATATATATACATTTAAATGTCGTTACAACGATAATCGTTACATATATGTCTCGTTTCGAAATCCTTAAGTTAGTAGTCTTGTTTATATGTATATAACTCATTGTTAATATACTTATGGAGATACTTACTTATCATAATCTCATGTTAACCATATGTATATCCATATATATATCGTCAAGTCGTTTTTACAAGTTTTAACGTTCGTGAATCGCCGGTCAACTTGGGTGGTCAATTGTCTATATGAAACATATTTCAATTAATCAAGTCTTAACAAGTTTGATTGCTTAACATGTTGGAAACATTTAATCATGTAAATATCAATCTCAATTAATATATATAAACATGGAAAAGTTCGGGTCACTACACATACTAGTTAAGATTCACACGTAATAGTTTAGTACGAAAAGATTTATTATTGTTCCAAATCATATATATATAAAGTATACATATATAATTCTTCAGGAAGAATGAGTCAATACAACTTAACTCATTATTACTAATATTTCTTAGTATCTATGGGCGTATGATGTCGATGTTTGAGGTACCGATTATGATGTTGAGACGTGGGATGCTGATGTTGTTGTTGGTGAAGCTGATGCTGTTGGTGGTGATGCTGATAGTACTGGTGGTGCTGGTGCTGCTGTTTGTGCTGCTTGTGGTACTTGGTTAGTAAGTGTGAGCCTAGCTACCAAATCGCGCACTATTTCCTCCAGGGTTTCTACTTTACGCTCGAGTCTATGGATTTGTTCTACCCATTCCTCTGTAAGGTTTGTCAATTCTTGATATTTAGTTTGAAGTCTTCTAACTTCTTCTAATAACCATTTCTGGTTAGAATTCGGGAGTAGAGGACGAATATTGTCATTGGTTATATCGAGTCGACCTTCGAGGCGGAAAATCCTTGCGAAAAGAGTGAAAACGGTATTGCGAACAGGTTCGCCGGTAAGTGGATCGAGTACTCCGACATTTGGTGGTAAGTTTGGCTCGTGATAAGGAGTACCTTCTTCATTTCTCCATAGGGTGAGTATTTCGCGAACCCATCCCCATTTTCTAAAGAAATCACGGTAATTGATCGGTGGGTGTGCTCCTGTCACGCTATCTTTGGAGCTAGAAGAACTTGAGGAATTAGGTGAGAAATCCATATTATGTGTTTGGAATAGGGTTTGATATGAAATGGGTGTTGAATATTGAATGATATATTCATCTCCTTGAATACGTATATATAGCAGAAAGATTTCCGTAATTTACGGAGGAAATTTAGGAAAAGTGTTAGACAAGGTCTATTGGGAATAGATATGCTAAGATATGATTTGTCTATACTCTAATAATGGCAGTATGACGTGTCGAGATTATAAAATGATAAGTATGTAATCTAATAATCTTTCGATTAAAGACTTTCAATTCGTATACTGTGATAACCCAATGACATTTCCCGGTTCGCAAACCGATGCATAAAGGCATAAGGCATATAGGTTCGTGATATAACAGGGAGTTATATACCTTTGAGTATGAATTATAGGAGTTTCAAAAATCTTGAATAATATTTCATGTAATACATATGTAATACACAAAACCAGGATAGATGACTAGGTGAGTTGTTCTTAATAAGTTCACCACTTATTAAGTGCGTAAGTGACTAAGTGTTGTATGATCACTATAGTCAGGTTTGATATTGTGCACCATACCCAAACATCTATGCCACCGCCGAGTCACTTGAATGATCAATTGTTACCGGTTGGCCCAGGAATTCTCGACCAAAATCTAAGTTTGGCATTCGAAATCCACAAGCGTCCCATAGTGGTACCAAGGATCACCCTAGGCCTTAAGTAGCGTTGACGTTCGAGTAGTTTCACATTATCGTGTATGTTATAATCTTAAGATTTAAGTATAGTTTCTAAGGTATAGTGTAGCATTTATCAATTAAAGGCAACAATTAAAGGCACTATGGTCAAGGAAAGTTGTAGTCCTACATTGCTAAGGTACCTAATTGTATAAGGCACACATAAAATGCAATCCTGGTTCTCTACAACAACCTGCTCTGATACCAATCTGTCACACCCCTAAAATAGGGCCTAGGGTATTTGTGACTAATTATATCAAATCACAGTTGTATATACGAGAACGACTCTATATGAGACGTTTTGAATAAAACATTTATTAATAAAACAGCGGAAGCATTAAAAGTTTTACATCAAATTTAAACTGAAATAATAATAATAGTCTTAATGCAAAGTAAATGTAATGAAATGAAGACTCCATGTAGCAGCATTCAATTCATCAGGTAGCAATCATGGCAATCATCTTATTCGTCACCTAAGACAAAACATGCTTAAAGTGTCAACCAAAAAGGTTGGTGAGTTCATTAGTTTATCAAAATCAATCATTTCCGTTATAATAATAGGCCACAAGATTTCAGTTTCATAAATATCCGTACACTAGCAAGTGTATAAAAGCATTCTATAAGTTGTAGGCACCCGGTAACAAGCCTTAACGTTCATGTTTTACCCTCTGAAGTACACCAGATCAGGTGTGTTTAAAATAACCTCGAAGTACTAAAGCATCCCATAGTCAGGATGAGGTTTGTCAGACCCAATAGATCTATCTTTAGGATTCACGCCTACCGTACATAGACAAGTAGTTTAATGTTACCAAGCTAAGGGTATATTTCTGGTTTAAACCCACATAGAATTAGTTTTAGTACTTGTGCCTATTTCGTAAAACATTTATAAATCAGCGCATGTATTCTCAGCCCAAAAATATATATAAAAAGGGAGCAAATGAAACTCACCTTAAATAGCAGTTGAAGTATTCCACGCAAGAAAGGGAAGTAAAGCAAGTAAGTGACCGAGATATCAACTAGAAGTAGTTCTTTAAAAGGGAGCAATGAGAAATATATGTGGTATTTATAGTTGAAAATGATAGGTAAAAAAAATTAAAATAAAATAAGTAAATCTTAAAAGTTAAAATAAGAAAAATTATTTTGTATTTTTATTAAAAGTAAATCTTAAAAGTTAAAATAAGAAAAAGTAGTTTGTATTTTTATTAAAAGTAAAATTTTAAAAGTTAAAATAAGAAAAAGTAGTTTGTATTTTTATTAAAAGTAAAATCTTAAAAGTTAAAATAAGAAAAAGTATTTTGTATTTTTATTAAAAGTAAATTTTAAAAGTTAAAATAAGAAAAAGTAGTTTATATTTTTATTAAAAGTAAAATCTTAAAAGTTAAAATAAGAAAAAGTAGTTTGTATTTTTATTAAAAGTAAAATCTTAAAAGTTAAAATAAGAAAAAGTATTTTGTATTTTTATTAAAAGTAAATCTTAAAAGTTAAAATAAGAAAAAGTAGTTTGTATTTTTATTAAAAGTAAAATCATAAAAGTTAAAATAAGAAAAAGTAGTTTGTATTTTTATTAAAAGTAAAATCTTAAAAGTTAAAATAAGAAAAAGTATTTTGTATTTTTATTAAAAGTAAATCTTAAAAGTTAAAATAAGAAAAACTAGTTTGTATTTTTATTAAAAGTAAAATCTTAAAAGTTAAAATAAGAAAAAGTATTTTGTATTTTTATTAAAAGTAAATCTTAAAAGTTAAAATAAGAAAAAGTAGTTTGTATTTTTATTAAAAGTAAAATCTTAAAAGTTAAAATAAGAAAAAGTATTTTGTATTTTTATTAAAAGTAAATCTTAAAAGTTAAAATAAGAAAAAGTAGTTTGTATTTTTATTAAAAGTAAAATCATAAAAGTTAAAATAAGAAAAAGCAGTTTGTATTTTTATTAAAAGTAAAATCTTAAAAGTTAAAATAAAAAAAGTATTTTGTATTTTTATTAAAAGTAAATCTTAAAAGTTAAAATAAGAAAAAGTAGTTTGTATTTTTATTAAAAGTAAATCTTAAAAGTTAAAATAATAAAAAGTAGTTTGTATTTTTATTAAAAGTAAATCTTAAAAGTTAAATAAGAAAAAGTAGTTTGTATTTTTATTAAAAGTAAATCTTAAAATAAAAGTAGTTTGTATTTTTATTAAAAGTAAATCTTAAAAGAAAAAGTAGTTTGTATTTTTGTATTTATTTATTAAAAGTAGATATAGTTTTTATTTTTATTTTGTATAAAATTCTAAAAAAAATTGTTTAATATATTTCTAAACATTTTATTTCTATATTTGTTTAATTATTAAATACGAATTTTATATAAAAATTATTATTATATTTAGTTTTTATAAAAATTAAAATTTATGATTATTAATTTATAGTTTTTATTATTTTTATAATTGTTATAATATTATTTATTATTTAGTTAATTATATATTCTATTAACTAAATAACAAAAGTAATATAAATATTATATATATATATTCATTGATGTAATTATGTTATATTATATATCATAATCT
Source organism: Rutidosis leptorrhynchoides (assembly GCF_046630445.1). Taxonomy (NCBI): domain Eukaryota; kingdom Viridiplantae; phylum Streptophyta; class Magnoliopsida; order Asterales; family Asteraceae; genus Rutidosis; species Rutidosis leptorrhynchoides. The sequence continues at coordinate 309,961,017 of NC_092333.1, read as the reverse complement.
TATTTATAATATTTATAATTATATTATTTATTTTAAGCGTACGTTTATTCGGTCAACGTTAAATTTATTCGTATATAACAACTCTAGGTATTTTAGTAAAATCGGAAGTCAAAAAGTGAGGGTTGTTATAATTGGTATTGTAATTCTCGTTATAAGATGTAGATGAATATAGGATAAGGTTTTAATACAAAAATATAAGGGTTTTTCGGAGAGACTTAAGCCAATGAGAAATGAAGTTGTTGGTAAGTTTACTAATAATGTGATGGGATGTAAACGGTTCCCCGATAACGATGACGAAAGGCAAGCTTATAAATCAAGGTTATAATTAGTCTTATCCGAATGAAAGTCGAAGCTGACTTGCTGGAGCTGTGACAAAATTGGCTAATTTGAAAATAAATTGCAAAGTTATTTTCGATAATAACAACGTCAAAGGAGCTAGCACAGATACGTGTTAGACGTTTATACAGGTTCCGAGAATTTTTCAGGTGCATAACTATATGCGTAAACCTTTTCTTTCGTAGATGAAGTGCGGTTGGTTCATCCTCTCGATTGAGATATTTTCAAGAATTATGAAAGTTTGAACGCAGGTTGTAATTGTCAAGATACAAATGAGGTTTAAGATGAAATCAAGTGGCAAACTTGAAGAATTGTTTAGTTTCATATGTTATAATCATTATTTTAATTCATTTTAATCGTCCACTGTTGATAGTCCACAGTTAGCTAGGAACAGTTAGCTAGAATTTTGTTAGCGTGGTTTCTTAACAAAATTTATCATAGTTAATTTGTTTGTTTCTAACAAATTTTATTCCATCAAATGTTTTCTTCATTATGCCACTTGTTGGATTCTGATAGGTCAAAATCCAAATATGAAATTTGAACTTGGATGACAATAGTTGTTCTTTGATGAACGGATACGTATATGTGTGAATTTGAGCAGTGTTGTTAATGACTGCGGAATCTGAATTGAAGAATGTACAGTGTAACTTATTAATGTGAGATCTAAATATTCCTCGGGTATTACCTACCCGTTAAAATATTTTCACCATTAACAGTTTGTACAAAGGAATTTTTAATTGCAATCTTTATGAAAATATACTTACATATATATTTTCTTCAGATGTAATCATGTATTTAATGAGTTAATATGATATTAATCTCATTTGCTTTTCGGTTTGAGCTAGAATAAGTAATCTCTAAAACTATTAGGATCCACATATTCTTTCGCAGAATATTGATGAAGTTATGGATCAATACTCCATCGTTCAATGTTATTGGTACTCCTTGGTATCTATGGTGCGTATGATGTTGATGTTCGTGGAACAGATTGTGAAATTGAGGCTTGGGATGCGGATGTTGTTATTGGTGGTATTTTTGATGCCAGTAATGTTGCTGAAGCTGGTACATTTTTCACCATATTTTCAAATCGATTACTCGAGAACGAAGCTCGTTGTCTTCTTATATTATTCCGGGATGATTGTCGGTCGTAACAAACGAATGAATAAGGTTTAAAATTTTAGATAAAATCTAATCGTGGCGAGGTATTCGGGAAATGAGTATGAAAATGGTGTTTTTAATAGGTTCACCGGTAAGTGCTTCAGGTTCTTTGCCAAGAGGGAAATTTGGTGGATGAAAGGGATCACCTTCTTCCCAAGAGGGAAATTTGGTGGTTGAATGGGATCACCTTTTTCTTGTCTTCGATGATTAAGTAGACTACGAACCCATCAGATGAATTAGGGATGGCTGATTGATTGATTCATTCTTGTGACGCCGCTTTCGGAGCTAGAGTGGGACTCCATATTGGAATCCGAGGGACTTGAACTAGTTGTGAGTTCCATTTCGTACGATTGAATAAAGGATTTTTGATATGAAATGATTTTCGGATATCGGATGATATTCTAATTACATAGAATACCTATATATAGAACAGAATATTTCGTAGATTACGGAGAAATTTACGAAATATATCAGGCACAGTTTATAGTAACAGATACGCTAAGATATGGGTTAGCAGATACGATAAGATGTGAATTTTGTCTACACACTATTCATGCAGTCAATGCAGTAAGATGTGTCTAGACTAAGAATGATAAGTAGGTAATTTTCGACAAGAAATGATAAGCAAAACTTTTAACATGCGGACCAGGTTCAAGTCTAGACTTAATATTATAACCTAACAACTACTAGGTCGAAGTCCAGACTTCACTAATGCATCATAACAACTAGCTGTTAGTCACACTAATGCAGACTCACTAATGCATCCTAAAAGCTACCGGTTAGACACACTAATGAAGACTCATTAATGCATCCTAACAACTACCTGTTAGACACACTAATGCAGACCTGGTTCGCTAAGACCACCGCTCTGATACCACAAGTCATACCCCGTCCAAAATTTTCCTGAACGAACACTTCAACATATGGTACCATCGATTATCATCACTAGAATACAATCAAATCACTGCTCCATTTGTTGAATTAACATCCTCTTTAAACGTCATATAGGCTGGTAGTTGATGTAAACATAAAATAACACAGAAAGATAATAAAACCGAAACATTAGTTCTCTGTATTTTCAACTTTTTAGTCAAAAATTAAAATTGAATCAAATGTCAAAATCTATTAATGTGGTTTTGTTAGAAATCCTTCCTTTAAACTATCTGCAAAGTTTCATCTTTCAATTTCAAATATCGAGTAAGAATTTCGAGGTCAAAGTTACGTTTTCAAAAGTCAACTGAATTGTGTTTCATGAAAATTCGAATCCGTTTTTCAGTTTATTAAACAATTGGTGATTCCAAAAGTTTGTATATAGGATTTACAAACTAATTCATGTAGAAACTTTTATTTAAAACGCTCTCCAATTCACAAACCCATTTTTTTTTTCTTTTTCTTTACATCGACGAAGAACAGGTGCTGTGCACATTTTTTTTTATTTCTGTTAAATTAATTTTACAATTACAAATCAATTTCTATTTCGTTTATTATTACTAAAACAACAAATTATAGTTTGATACAAACTATAATTCCCTAGTCGATTTGAAATTTGAAGAGGAAGAAGATTTGTAACAGATAAAATACGGGTTCATAAGTATATAAGAGAGTATTAGAATCAGAAATAAACAGACAGCAACATGGTAAAGGGTGTAGATGAGTATTCGAGGGGTTGAAGGTTCGATCCCCAGCTGGGTCAAAATTTTTTTAAGAAGCCTATTTATTAAGGTAGTTATTTAAATTATTAATTTTTATTATCAATATATTTATTATTATGATTATTACATTATTATTGTTATTGGTATTATTACTAGAATTATTATTATTGTTATTATAGTTATCATTGTTATTGTCATATTATCATTATTATTGAAAATGTTAATGATAATAATATGATATACAAATAAATATGAAATAAGTATGATAAGTAGTACTAACTTGTAATATAAAGAATTTATAATATGAATATGAATGAAAATAAAAGATAAGTAGAATTGTTTACGAAAATATATGTGTATATATGATATGTAATATGATTATGGTATAAAGTTTACAAAAATAATACGAAATACTATGATAAGTTAGCTTGAGGATTAGAATTGACGATGATTAAAAATGTATAGCCATACGTACCATAAAAATATATATATATATATATATATATATATATATATATATATATATATATATATTATATATATATATATATATATATATATATATATATATATATATATGTAGAAAAATCATAAAAGTTTAAACTTTAATATGAATATTACTATGAACCTACTTTTGATATATACCGATTATTATTAATTTAAGGTGTAAATATTAATTATATATAAATTATGCATATATTAAAGTACAAAATATATTACAATAATAAATGAGAATTTTGTATAAAATAAATATATAGCTTAATATAGATTAATGAAACATTAGTAATATTACACATAAGTTTTAATAATCATATTAACATATTATATATAAATATTCATATATAACAACTTAAGTATTTTATTATAATACAAACCAAAAATATATTAATATAACTATATAGATATTAATTATTTGAAATATATACACAAATTAAATATATAATATATAAATTAGGATATAATAAATAAATCTATTCGATTACAAGTATATGTTTTAATATATATACAAATGATATAGGTTCGTGAATTCGAGGCCAACCCTGCATCGTTCAATATAGTCATATGTATTTTTACTACAAATACATTATGTGAGTTTCAATTGCCTTTTTACCCTTCATATTTTTGGGCTGAGAATACATGCGCAATTTTTATAACTGATTTACGAAATAGACACAAGTAATTGAAATTACATTATATGGTTGAATGATCGAAATTGAATATGCCCCTTTATAGTCTGGTAATATAAGAATTAGGGAACAGACACCCTAATTGACGCGAATCCTAAAGATAGATCTATCGGGCCCAACAAGCCCAATCCAAAGTACCGGATGCTTTAGTACTTCGAAATTTATATCATGTCCGAAGGAGGATCCCGGAATGATGGGGATATTCTTATATTCATATTGTGAATGTCGGTTACCAGGTGTTCACCATATGAATGATTATTTTTGTCTCTATGCATGAGACGTATATTTATGAGAAATGAAAATCTTGTGGTCTATTAAAATGATGGAAATGATTATTTATGTTAAACTAATGAACTCACCAACCTTTTGGTTGACACTTGAAAGCATGTTTATTCTCGGGTACGAAAGAAATCTTCCGCTGTGCATTTGCTCATTTTAGGGATATTACTAGGAATCATTCATGACATATTTCAAAAGACGTTGCATTCGAGTCGTTGAGTTCATCAAGATTAATATTAAGTCAATTATAGGTAGATATATTATGAAATGGTATGCATGTCGTCAACTTTCGATGTAATGAAATATTGTCTTTTCAAAAACGAATGCAATGTTTGTAAAATGTATCATATAGAGGTAAAGTACCTCGCGATGAAATCAACTATTGTGAATCGTTTATAATCGATACGGACTTTGTCCGGATGGATTAGGACGGGTCTCTACAGTTGGTATCAGAGCGGTGGTCTTAGCGAACCAGGTATTGCATTAGTGTGTCTATCTGATAGTCGTTAGGATGCATAAGTGATTCTGGACTTCGACCGTGTCTGCATGTCAAAAGTTTTGCTTATCATTTTTGTCAGAAATCATATGCTTATCATCCTTAGAAAATTACCTACTCATTATTCTTAGTCTAGACACGTTTTACTGTATTGACTGCATGAATAGTGTATAGACAAAATTCATATCTTAGCATATCTACTAATCCATATCTTAGCGTACCTGTCACTGTAGACTTTATCTGACACGTTTCCTTAATTTTCTCCGTAATTCACGAGATCTTTGGAAGTATGTATAGATATTATATATATAATTAGAATATCATTGGATATTCGAAAATCATTTCATATCAAAACCCTTTAACTGATCGTGAGAGATGGATCCTACACCTAGCTTGGATTCCATTAGTTCCGGAAGCGATTTCGAGATGTATATTAAAGCAGACTCCGAAGTCAATGAACCAGAAGTGCCTCAACCATTTAGTTATTTTTCTTTCTGGAGAAGATGGGAGTGGGTCCGAGACTTACTCACTCGATGGAGAAATGAAGAAGGCGAGCCCTACCGTCAACCAAACTTACCTCCTAACATCGGAGAAAATGATGTACTCACCGGTGAACCTATGCACAACACTGTATTCACCCTTCTTGCTAAAGTTTTCCACCTCGAAGGTCGCATTACTGCAATCTCAGAATATATTCAACCTCTACTTCCGAATACCAATCGAAGGGGAATATTAGAAGAAGTTAGGGAACTTCGAATTGATAATCAAGATCTATCGAATCAGATGAGTGGATGGATAGAAATGATAGAGGGTAAGATAGAAACCCTGACAAGAATGGTGCATGATTTACAACACTAGTAGCACCGACAGCAACATTACCACCATCAGCAGCACCAGCAGCATAACCAGTACCAACAATAACAACATCATTACACGTCTCAACCTCGCAATCTATACCTCAAGCATAATCATTGTTCTACGAATCGTTCTACATAAACTATCTTCGTCCTTCATGGCGATTACGTAATCTCTAATGTTTTAGATATTATGTACTCTAGTTCTAGCCGTAAACTTAATGAGTTTAATATCGCATTGACTCATTAAATCCATGATTACGTCAGAAGAAAATATATATGTATATATATTGTTTCATAAAGATTGTAATTAAAAATTCTTTTGTACAAACTGTTAATGGTGAAAATATTTTAACGGGTAGGTAATACCCGAGGAATATTTAGATTTCACATTAATAAGTTACATTGTACATTCTTCGAATCTGATTCAACGGTCATTTGCTATCCTATTTACATCTACAGAGATACGTATCTGTTCACCGTAGAATAACCATATTCATCCAATTTCATATTTGGATTTTGATTTATCAAAATCCAACAAGTGGCATAATAAAGAAAACATTTGACAAATTAAAATTTTATAGAAACAAACAAACTAACTATAAGAAATTCTGTTAAGAAACCACGCTAACAAAACCCTAGCTAACTGTTTCTAGCTAACTGTTAATTCCTTATTACATTTTATTTATCGCAGTTTATTTATCGCAATTTAATTATCTCAATTTTATTTATCGTCATTTAAATTTTTGTTATTTATTTTACGCATTTTAAATATCGGGACACGTATACAAGGTTTTGACATATCATATCGACGCATCTATATATAGTATTTGGAATAACCATAGACACTCTATATGCAGTAATGATCGAGTTCTCTATACAGGGTTGAGGTTGATTCTACAATAATATATAGTTTGAGTTGTGATCGAGTCTGAGACGTATACGGGTCATGACATGTATTAATTAATTAGAATATTATATATTAAACTATATAAGAATTATTGGACTGTCAACTGTGGACTATCGACTGTAGACTAATAACATTCGACAATTAAAATGAATTAAAATATTGATTATAACATATGAAACTAAACAATTCTTCAAGTTTGCCACTTGATTTCATCTTAAACCCCATTTGTATCCTGACGATTACAATCTACGTTCAAACCTTTCATGATTCTTGAAAACACCTCAATCGATAGGATGAATCAACCGCACTTCATCTACGAAAGAAAAGATTTATGCATATAGTTATGCACCTGAGAAACTCTCAGCAACTAAGTAAAAGTTTAACACATAGCCGCGTCAGATCCTTTGGCATTTATTAGCAAAAATAACTTTGTGATCCCTTTTCAAAGTAGCCAATTTTGTCACAGCTCCAGCAAGTCAACTTCGACTTTTCATTCGAAGTAGTCTTACTATAATCCTGATATATACGATTACCCTTTTGATACCGGAGAATTCTTTTATATTCTACCATATTACCAGCAGACGTACCAACAACCTCGATGCTTCTTGGCTTAAATCTCTCTGATAAATCATTATATTTATTCATTAAAACCCTATCATATACTCATCCGCATCTTGTAACGAGAACTGCCATACCAATTACCGGGAATCAGCAATCAGTACTTTGAAAACTCACAGCATATCTACATCAACAGTTATATGTATGAAACTTATCTCTTAGAATTACGATCTTTCATTCTGAAATTCTGAAAAGCACCCAGTCTGCAAATTAATGCTCTGGATTTTGAAAAGTTGAATGAAGCAACAAAAACTGTAAATGACCTCAACAGTCAAAAGTTGATGATAAAGAATGGAGTATTGGAAACACTCAATAGAAAATTTAGTACCGAAAAGCGGATTATGCGAAACTATGAAGGAAACCGTGGACAAATCATAAAGAATAAGTTTGACTTCAAAGAATCTAAATAATTCAATGCCTGCTGAAGTCTTTAGCGAATATCTTGCTCCTTACTCTAAACCCTTGCGGACAATAGTCTCCATCATCCTCTGATCTTAGATATTCAAAGATATTATCATATCTTTCATTATAAATATCCTCCAGATTTCTGAAGATATTTTCATAACTGTTCTCATCTGAAATCATTAATCTCTTTGTACTATCAGTGCTACATCATATAGAAACTGTTAGTTTCTATATTCTGTAAACTTTTGAGCTTAAAATATGAATGTTATGGAAGTAATGTTGGGAACTGATGCATGAGTTAGTATAATATAATGACACTTGATCAACGTGATTATATTACAAAAAGTCGTGCTGAGTTTCTAAATGGAACATGATGATTCATAGATTATAACATCATCATGTGTCATGTTACATAACTCTTTCATTCTGATTAACTTCTGAACACATCAAGAAAATATATTCTTGATAGTTCTGTTCTCAGTGATTCTGGTAATTTGACAAATCAAATCGTGCTATTACGTTCTTTCTTGTTTAGAACATTAAGCTCATTCGAAACTCCACACCTATAAATTCTAGACCGTTACTTGCGAAAAGAAAACAAAAGCATGAAGCTCCGAAATAGAAAGGGGGTATAAATCGCAGTAAATAGGAGAGAGCATTAACTGTGGATGATAATGATTATAGGAGACAGTAGCAAGGACATCGAAATATAAGGGAAGATATAAAACCCAACAACAACACAAAAATTACAAACCGTGGATATTAATACGAATAGCAATATAAAGACACAGTATAATTAAGAACAGTATGACCCCAAGGTAATAGTAGAAGTAAACAGATTCTTCTGATGGAAGATTGAAAAGAAGGATGACGGAAATGATAATCAGGGAAATATCAGGGATTAGAACTGGATTAAGCATTTTTACAATCTTTTGGATGTACGAACTGAAATGTCCCGTTCTTATTGATTAAAAACGTTCCATATTAATTGATTTCGTTGCGAGGTTTTGACCTCTATATGAGATGTTTTTCAAAGACTGCATTCATTTTTAAAACAAACCATAACCTTTATTTCATAAATAAAGGTTTAAAAAGCTTTACGTAGATTATCAAATAATGATAATCTAAAATATCCTGTTTACACACGACCATTACATAATGGTTTACAATACAAATATGTTACATCGAAATCAGTTTCTTGAATGCAGTTTTTACACAATATCATACAAACATGGACTCCAAATCTTGTCCTTATTTTAGTATGCAACAGCGGAAGCTCTTAATATTCACCTGAGAATAAACATGCTTTAAACGTCAACAAAAATGTTGGTGAGTTATAGGTTTAACCTATATATATCAAATCGTAACAATAGACCACAAGATTTCATATTTCAATACACATCCCATACATAGAGATAAAAATCATTCATATGGTGAACACCTGGTAACCGACAATAACAAGATGCATATATAAGAATATCCCCATCATTCCGGGACGCCCTTCGGATATGATATAAATTTCGAAGTACTAAAGCATCCGGTACTTTGGATGGGGTTTGTTAGGCCCAATAGATCTATCTTTAGGATTCGCGTCAATTAGGGTGTCTGTTCCCTAATTCTTAGATTACCAGACTTAATAAAAAGGGGCATATTCAATTTCGATAATTCAACCATAGAATGTAGTTTCACGTACTTGTGTCTATTTTGTAAATCATTTATAAAACCTGCATGTATTCTCATCCCAAAAATATTAGATTTTAAAAGTGGGACTATAACTCACTTTCACAGATTTTTACTTCGTCGGGAAGTAAGACTTGGCCACTGTTGATTCACGAACCTATAACAATATATACATATATATTAAAGTATGTTCAAAATATATTTACAACACTTTTAATATATTTTGATGTTTTAAGTTTATTAAGTCAGCTGTCCTCGTTAGTAACCTATAACTAGTTGTCCATAGTTAGATGTACAGAAATAAATCGATAAATATTATCTTGAATCAATCCACGACCCAGTGTATACGTATCTCAGTATTGATCACAACTCAAACTATATATATTTTGGAATCAACCTCAACCCTGTATAGCTAACTCCAACATTTACATATAGAGTGTCTATGGTTGTTCCGAAATATATATAGATGTGTCGACATGATAGGTCGAAACATTGTATACGTGTCTATGGTATCTCAAGATTACATAATATACAATACAAGTTGATTAAGTTATGGTTGGAATAGATTTGTTACCAATTTTCACGTAGCTAAAATGAGAAAAATTATCCAATCTTGTTTTACCCATAACTTCTTCATTTTAAATCCGTTTTGAGTGAATCAAATTGCTATGGTTTTATATTGAACTTTATTTTATGAATCTAAATAGAAAAAGTATAGGTTTATAGTCGGAAAAATAAGTTACAAGTCATTTTTGTAAAGGTAGTCATTTCAGTCGAAAGAACGACGTCTAGATGACCATTTTAGAAAACATACTTCCACTTTGAGTTTAACCATAATTTTTGGATATAGTTTCATGTTCATAATAAAAATCATTTTCTCAGAATAACAACTTTTAAATCAAAGTTTATCATAGTTTTTAATTAACTAACCCAAAACAGCCCGTGGTGTTACTACGACGGCGTAAATCCGGTTTTACGGTGTTTTTCGTGTTTCCAGGTTTTAAATCATTAAGTTAGCATATCATATATATATAGAACATGTGTTTAGTTGATTTTAAAAGTCAAGTTAGAAGGATTAACTTTTGTTTGCGAACAAGTTTAGAATTAACTAAACTATGTTCTAGTGATTACAAGTTTAAACCTTCGAATAAGATAGCTTTATATGTATGAATAGAATAATGTTATGAACATCATTACTACCTTAATTTCCTTGGATAAACCTACTGGAAAAGAGAAAAATGGATCTAGCTTCAATGGATCCTTGGATGGCTCGAAGTTCTTGAAGCAGAATCATGACACGAAAACAAGTTCAAGTAAGATCATCACTTGAAATAAGATTGTTATAGTTATAGAAATTGAACCAAAGTTTGAATATGATTATTACCTTGTATTAGAATGATAACCTACTGTAAGAAACAAAGATTTCTTGAGGTTGGATGATCACCTTACAAGATTGGAAGTGAGCTAGCAAACTTGAAAGTATTCTTGATTTTATGAAACTAGAACTTTTGGAATTTATGAAGAACACTTAGAACTTGAAGATAGAACTTGAGAGAGATCAATTAGATGAAGAAAATTGAAGAATGAAAGTGTTTGTAGGTGTTTTTGGTCGTTGGTATATGGATTAGATATAAAGGATATGTAATTTTGTTTTCATGTAAATAAGTCATGAATGATTACTCATATTTTTGTAATTTTATGAGATATTTCATGCTAGTTGCCAAATAATGGTTCCCACATGTGTTAGGTGACTCACATGGGCTGCTAAGAGCTGATCATTGGAGTGTATATACCAATAGTACATACATCTAAAAGCTGTGTATTGTACGAGTACGAATACGGGTGCATACGAGTAGAATTGTTGATGAAACTGAACGAGGATGTAATTGTAAGCATTTTTGTTAAGTAGAAGTATTTTGATAAGTGTATTGAAGTCTTTCAAAAGTGTATAAATACATATTAAAACACTACATGTATATACATTTTAACTGAGTCGTTAAGTCATCGTTAGTCGTTACATGTAAGTGTTGTTTTGAAACCTTTAGGTTAACGATCTTGTTAAATGTTGTTAACCCAATGTTTATAATATCAAATGAGATTTTAAATTATTATATTATCATGATATTATCATGTATGAATATCTCTTAATATGATATATATACATTAAATGTCTTTACAACGATAATCGTTACATATATGTCTCGTTTAAAAATCATTAAGTTAGTAGTCTTGTTTTTACATATGTAGTTCATTGTTAATATACTTTATGATATGTTTTCTTATCATAGTATCATGTTAACTATATATATATATCCATATATATGACAACATATAGTTTTTACAAGTTTTAACGTTCGTGAATCACCGATCAACTTGGGTGGTCAATTGTCTATATGAAACATATTTCAATTAATCAAGTCTTAACAAGTTTGATTGCTTAACATGTTGGAAACATTTAATCATGTAAATATCAATCTCAATTAATATATATAAACATGGAAAAGTTCGGGTCACTACAGTACCTACCCGTTAAATAAAGTTCGTCCCGAAATTTTAAGCTGTTGAAGGTGTTGACGAATCTTCTGGAAATAGATGCGGGTATTTCTTCTTCATCTGATCTTCACGCTCCCAGGTGAACTCGGGTCCTCTACGAGCATTCCATCGAACCTTAACAATTGGTATCTTGTTTTGCTTAAGTCTTTTAACCTCACGATCCATTATTTCGACGGGTTCTTCGATGAATTGAAGTTTTTCGTTGATTTGGATTTCATCTAACTGAATAGTGAGATCTTCTTTAGCAAAACATTTCTTCAAATTCGAGACGTGGAAAGTGTTATGTACAGCCGCGAGTTGTTGAGGTAACTCAAGTCGGTAAGCTACTGGTCCGACACGATCAATAATCTTGAATGGTCCAATATACCTTGGATTTAATTTCCCTCGTTTACCAAATCGAACAACGCCTTTCCAAGGTGCAACTTTAAGCATGACCATCTCTCCAATTTCAAATTCTATATCTTTTCTTTTAATGTCAGCGTAGCTCTTTTGTCGACTTTGGGCGGTTTTCAACCGTTGTTGAATTTGGATGATCTTCTCGGTAGTTTCTTGTATAATCTCCGGACCCGTAATCTGTCTATCCCCCACTTCACTCCAACAAATCGGAGACCTGCACTTTCTACCATAAAGTGCTTCAAACGGCGCCATCTCAATGCTTGAATGGTAGCTGTTGTTGTAGGAAAATTCTGCTAACGGTAGATGTCGATCCCAACTGTTTCCGAAATCAATAACACATGCTCGTAGCATGTCTTCAAGCGTTTGTATCGTCCTTTCGCTCTGCCCATCAGTTTGTGGATGATAGGCAGTACTCATGTCTAGACGAATTCCTAATGCTTGCTGTAATGTCTGCCAGAATCTTGAAATAAATCTGCCATCCCTATCAGAGATAATAGAGATTGGTATTCCATGTCTGGAGACGACTTCCTTCAAATACAGTCGTGCTAATTTCTCCATCTTGTCATCTTCTCTTATTGGCAGGAAGTGTGCTGATTTGGTGAGACGATCAACTATTACCCAAATAGTATCAAAACCACTTGCAGTCCTTGGCAATTTAGTGATGAAATCCATGGTAATGTTTTCCCATTTCCATTCCGGGATTTCGGGTTGTTGAAGTAGACCTGATGGTTTCTGATGCTCAGCTTTGACCTTAGAACACGTCAAACATTCTCCTACGTATTTAGCAACATCGGCTTTCATACCCAGCCACCAAAAATGTTTCTTGAGATCCTTGTACATCTTCCCCGTTCCAGGATGTATTGAGTATCTGGTTTTATGAGCTTCTCTAAGTACCATTTCTCTCATATCTCCAAATTTTGGTACCCAAATCCTTTCAGCCCTATACCGGGTTCCGTCTTCCCGAATATTAAGATGCTTCTCCGATCCTTTGGGTATTTCATCCTTTAAATTTCCCTCTTTTAAAACTCCTTGTTGCGCCTCCTTTATTTGAGTAGTAATGTTATTATGAATCATTATATTCATAGATTTTACTCGAATGGGTTCTCTGTCCTTCCTGCTCAAAGCATCGGCTACCACATTTGCCTTCCCCGGGTGGTAACGAATCTCAAAGTCGTAATCATTCAATAATTCAATCCACCTACGCTGCCTCATATTCAGTTGTTTCGGATTAAATATGTGTTGAAGACTTTTGTGGTCGGTATATATAATACTTTTGACCCCATATAAGTAGTGCCTCCAAGTCTTTAATGCAAAAACAACCGCGCCTAAATTCCAAATCATGCGTCGTATAATTTTGTTCGTGAATCTTCAATTGTCTAGACGCATAAGTAATCACCTTCGTTCGTTGCATTAATACACAACCGAGACCTTGCTTTGATGCATCATAATAAATCACAAAATCATCATTCCCTTCAGGCAATGACAATATAGGTGCCGTAGTTAGCTTTTTCTTCAATAACTGAAACGCTTTCTCTTGTTCATCATTCCATTCAAATTTCTTCCCTTTATGCGTTAATGCAGTCAAGGGTTTTGCTATTCTGGAAAAGTCTTGGATGAACCTTCTGTAGTAACCAGCTAGTCCTAAAAACTGGCGTATGTGTTTTTGAGTTTTCGGGGTTTCCCACTTTTCAACAGTTTCTATCTTTGCCGGATCCACCTTAATACCTTCCTTGTTCACTATGTGACCGAGGAATTGAACTTCTTCCAACCAAAATGCACACTTTGAAAACTTAGCGTACAATTCTTCCTTCCTCAATACTTCTAACACCTTTCTCAAATGTTCACCGTGTTCTTGGTCATTCTTTGAGTAAATAAGTATGTCATCAATGAAAACAATGACAAACTTGTCAAGGTATGGTCCACACACTCGGTTCATAAGGTCCATGAACACAGCTGGTGCATTAGTTAAACCAAACGGCATGACCATAAACTCGTAATGACCGTAACGTGTTCTGAAAGCAGTCTTTGGAATATCATCTTCTTTCACCCGCATTTGATGATACCCGGAACGTAAGTCAATCTTTGAATAAACAGACGAGCCTTGTAGTTGATCAAATAAGTCGTCGATTCTCGGTAGTGGGTAGCGGTTCTTGATGGTAAGTTTGTTCAACTCTCGGTAGTCGATACACAACCTGAATGTACCATCTTTCTTCTTGACAAACAAAACAGGAGCTCCCCACGGTGATGTGCTTGGTCGAATGAAACCACGCTCTAAAAGTTCTTGTAATTGGCTTTGCAGTTCTTTCATCTCGCTGGGTGCGAGTCTGTAAGGAGCACGAGCTATTGGTGCAGCTCCTGGTACAAGATCTATTTGAAATTCAACGGATCGATGTGGGGGTAATCCCGGTAATTCTTTCGGAAATACATCGGGAAATTCTTTTGCAATGGGAACATCATTGATGCTTTTTTCTTCAGTTTGTACTTTCTCAACGTGTGCTAGAACAGCATAGCAACCTTTTCTTATTAGTTTTTGTGCCTTCAAATTACTAATAAGATGTAGCTTCGTGTTGCCCTTTTCTCCGTACACCATTAAGGGTTTTCCTTTTTCTCGTATAATGCGAATTGCATTTTTGTAACAAACGATCTCCGCTTTCACTTCTTTCAACCAGTCCATACCGATTATCACATCAAAACTCCCTAACTCTACTGGTATCAAATCAATCTTAAATGTTTCGCTAACCAGTTTAATTTCTCGATTCCGACATATATTATCTGCTGAAATTAATTTACCATTTGCTAATTCGAGTAAAAATTTACTATCCAAAGGCGTCAATGGACAACTTAATTTAGCACAAAAATCTCTACTCATATAGCTTCTATCCGCACACGAATCAAATAAAACATAAGCAGATTTATTGTCAATAAGAAACGTACCCGTAACAAGCTCCGGGTCTTCCTGTGCCTCTACCGCATTAATATTGAAAACTCTTCCACGGCCTTGTCCATTCGTGTTCTCCTGGTTCGGGCAATTTCTAATAATGTGGCCTGGTTTTCCACATTTATAACAAACTACATTGGCATAACTTGCTCCGACACTACTTGCTCCGCCATTACTCGTTCCGACACCATTTGTTCCTTTCGTTCTATTAACCCCTGGTCCGTAGACCTCACACTTCGTCGCGCTATGACCATTTCTTTTACACTTGTTGCAAAATTTGGTGCAGAACCCCGAGTGATTCTTTTCACACCTTTGGCATAGCTGCTTCTGATTGTTGTTGTTGTTGCGGTTATTATTGTTGTTGGGATGATTGTTGTAGTTGTTGTTGTTGTTGTTGTTGTTGTTGGGCCGTTTGTTGTAGTTGCGATTGATGTTGCGATTGTTGGGATAATTGTTGCGATTATTGTTGTAATTGCTGTTGTTGTTGTATTGGTGATTCTTATCACCGTTTTCCTCCCACTTTCTTTTGACTTGCTTCACATTGGCCTCTTCAGCAGTCTGTTCTTTAATTCTTTCTTCAATCTGGTTCACTAGTTTGTGAGCCATTCTACATGCCTGTTGTATGGAGGCGGGCTCGTGTGAACTTATATCTTCTTGGATTCTTTCCGGTAATCCTTTCACAAACGCGTCGATCTTCTCTTCCTCATCTTCAAATGCTCCCGGACACAATAGGCACAATTCTGTGAATCGTCTTTCGTACGTGGTAATATCAAATCCTTGGGTTCGTAACCCTCTAAGTTCTGTCTTGAGCTTATTGACCTCGGTTCTGGGACGGTACTTCTCGTTCATCAAGTGCTTGAATGCTGACCACGGTAGTGCGTACGCATCATCTTGTCCCACTTGCTCTAGATAGGTATTCCACCATGTTAATGTAGAACCTGTGAAGGTATGCGTAGCGTACTTCACTTTGTCCTCTTCAGTACACTTACTTATGGCAAACACCGATTCAACCTTCTCGGTCCACCGTTTCAATCTGATCGGTTCTTCGGTTCCATCAAATTCCAAAGGTTTGCAGGCAGTGAATTCTTTGTAGGTGCATCCTACACGATTTCCTGTACTGCTAGATCCAAGGTTATTGTTGGTATGTAGCGCAGCCTGTACTGCGGCTATGTTTGAAGCTAGAAAAGTACGGAATTCCTCTTCATTCATATTCACGGTGTGTCGAGTAGTCGGTGCCATTTCCTTCAAAATAGTTAAATGGAACAAGTTAATCATACAGAATATTAAGAGTAGTTAATAGTATTTCGTAGCATAATATGAACTCATTTATAAAAGCTTTTTCTTCATATTAGCGTTTTATAAGTTTAAATTCGGGTAGTACCTACCCGTTAAGTTCATACTTAGTAGCTAATATACAATTCAACTACTACAATTCTATATGAAAAACTGATTATAATAATATTTCGCGTTTAAACTTTTATACAATATTTTACAAACTTACAATACCGCTTATTTTACATAAAGCATGAAATATAGCACACAATAACTTTGATACAAGATAGTTGTGAAGACAATTCTAGCTAGTACACAAGTCGTTCAGCAAAGGCAATAAAGACACGCAATTCATACGTCCAGAAACAAGTCATGCATTCTGGTTTTACTAGGACTACTTCCCATCCTTGGTCTTGTGCAACATAACTGTGATGACCCGGGAATTTCCGACCAAATTTAAACATAATCTTATATGATTCGACTCGATAAGCAAAGTCTATTAAACCGAGTCTCATTATGTTTGAACTATTTCATGATAACATTTGACCTTTAACTATTTCCGACGATTCACGAACCTTTAATTGTAACTAAGAATGTAAATATAAATAATTATATATAAAACTAATTATATTAGTATTAATGAACTATTAAGTAATTTTGTTATTATAAAAGATAACATTTAATAACTAAAGATTTTCATTTTGAATATATATAGTATATTGTATATAAATGATTTAAACATATTTTACCAACGTTATCAAAATATTAAATGTACAATGTTATACTTTGTAGTTAATTGTTTAATATACATAATTAATCATCTACTCAACATTTAAAACATGATTTTATATATATGGTAGTATACATATATACATAAATATAACTATATATATATATATATATATATATATATATATATATATATGATTTTATACATAATTATTATATTATGTATATGTAGAAATTTATAATATATCTATGATGAAATAATGTACTATTTTAATAAATATATATAATACTTACATATATAAAACATTTATATTTTTCATAATTACATACATAAGTATAATATAATTAGTATGTAAATAAATATTATAATATATTTATATTAAAATGCATAAATATATAATATTCAGTATATGTTACAATACATATTACATAATTATTAAATATTACATAATAATAGATGATATTAATAAATTAAATTTAAATACAAATATAGTTGTTGTAGTAATGTTATTTGTATCGTCAAATATCAATATTTGTATTCATAATATCACTTTATATCATATAAAGATGAAATTGGATGTATAAATTAGATTATTATTACTAATATTATTATTATCGATAAAATATTAATATTATCATAATTAGTATGGTATTATTATTATTATTATTATTATTATCATTTTTACAATTATTATTATCATTAATATTATATTTATCATTATTATTAATTTTATTAATATTATTAGATATTAATAGTATTGTTATTATATATTATTATTATTGATTAAAAAAAAGCAGTAGGGATCTATATTATACGCTTGACCTCTGTATCCTTTATCTCTATTATTATTATTTTTTTTGTTTCTTTCCTGCTCCCAACTCGTGAACCTGTGTTGACATTTTCTCCATTTTTTATCAACCGATCTCTATTATTACAACATGATTATGTATAATTGCAAATCAAATAAAAAGGAAATCCAATGGGATTAAAGAGCACAGCGATATTTTTGTTTTCTTCTTCTCTGCACGCTCCAATTTTTTTTTCTCTTAATTCAATTTCGAATAAAGTTTCAAAATCTAAAAATGCAGAAAGGTTAGAAATCTTTCTTTGAATCTATCTGCAAAATCTCAACTCTCAAATCTTTATATCGATCTTGAATTTTGAAGTCAAAGTTTAGTTTAAAAAAAGTCAACAATTGTTCTTGAGACAAATTCGCGTTCGTGTATATGTTTCTGATCAAATTGACGATTCCAGTAGTTTTTATACATGTTTAGAAAACTATTTCGTGTTATAAACATTATCTATAATGTTATCTATTACGAAATCAATTTTTTTTGTTTTGTTCCAAGAACCGACGCTGCAGTAGGCCTTAGTGTTTTTTTTTTTTATTTTAGAACCCAAATTATTTTTTTTTCTGTAATGTTTTGAAGCTTTAAAGGGAACCCCGATTTTTTTATTTTTTTTTGGTTATTGATGTTTTGTTGAATCCATGAGACTTGTGGAGAAGAAGAGGAATAGAAGAAAAAAAGTTTATATATAAAATTTAAATTCGATATTAGTACAGAGAATCAGAATTGGTGGGATGGTCGAGAGTGTTTGCGTGTGAGCATGTGGTCACGAGATCGAGTCCAGAGGACGGTAGTTTCTTTTTTTTTTTTTGAAACTCTTTTCATGTGAGGTAGTTTTCTTTTCTAATTTTTTTATTGTTATTATATATTAATTATTATTAGTATTATTATTATTATTGTGATTGTTTTGATTGTTATTGTTATTGTTATTATTAGTATCATACTTGTTATCATATTTGAAAGTATTATAGACATTACTATTATTATTATGATAGGTATTAATAATATTATTATTAGTAATAAACTTATCATTTTAGTATTTTATCATCATTAGGATTATGATTATGATTATCATTATTATTATTATGAAGGAAATAAAAATATATTATTATCATCAATATTAGAATTTGTACCGGTTTATAAATAATAGTATCATCAGTACATTTACAATTAATAATATCATATTTATCAGTATCATCATTAATATTTACTAGTATTATTATGATTATCATTTATCATTTTATAAATATTAGAACCCTTATTATTAACATAAGTATGGTATTAGTATTAATATTATTTTAGAGTTATTATTATTAGTATCATTAACAGTTATCATTTTCATTTTTTTTGCTATTAGTATTATCATTATTAATAAAATTATTATTATTATTAGTAAATCATTATTATCTAAATTATTATTTTAACAAATAAATCTTTTGTACACTATATATATACTTATGGTATATACTAGGATTGTATTAATAATTCACATAACAAACTAATAAAATTTCATAAATACAATACTAACCACAAATATATGTATATAAATATATTAATGTCACTATTTATATAAACGTAAATCATTATAGATATATACATAAAATCGATATATATATATAAAATATAACTTAAAATATAATATAAGTATACGTTTTAAAATAAAGGTTAGAATAAATTCTACAAAACTATAATATATAAATAATACATATTAATAAATGAAATTTTGTAACTTACATTATACGTATTAATATATACACAATTGATATAGGTTCGTGAATCCGAGGCCAACCCTGCATTGTTCAATGACGTCATATGTATTTTTACTACAAAATACAGTATCGTGAGTTTCATTTGCCTTTTTACCCTTTATATTTTTGGGCTGAGAATACATGCGCAACTTTTATAACTGTTTTACGAAATTGACACAAGTACGTGAAACTACATTCTATGGTTGGATTATCGAAGTCGAATATGCCCCTTTTTATTAAGTCTGGTAATCTAAGAATTAGGGAACAGACACCCTAATTGACGCGAATCCTAAAGATAGATCTATCGGGCCCAACAAGCCCCATCCAAAGTACCGGATGTTTTAGTACTTCGAAATTTATATCATGTCCGAAGGAGGATCCCGGAATGATGGGGATATTCTTATATATGCATATTGTTAATGTCGGTTACCAGGTGTTCAATCCATATGAATGATATTTTTGTCTCTATGCATGGGACGTATGTTTATGAGAAATGGAAATCTGAAATCTTGTGGTCTATTAAAATGATGGAAACGATTGTTTAAGTTAAACTAATGAACTCACCAACCTTTTGGTTGACACTTTAAAGCATGTTTATTCTCAGGTACGAAAGAAATCTTCCGCTGTGTATTTGCTCATTTTATAGATATTACTTGGAGTCATTCATGGCATATTTCAAAAGACGTTGCATTCGAGTCGTCGAGTTCATCAAGATTATTATCAAGTCAATTATAGTTGGATATATTATGAAATGGTATGCATGCCTGTCAATTTTCGATGTAATGAAAGTTTGTCTTTTCAAAAACGAATGCAATGTTTGTAAAATGTATCATATAGAGGTCAAGTACCTCGCGATGTAATCAACTGTTGTGAATCGTTTATAATCGATATGGACTTCGTCCGGATGGATTAGGACGGGTCTTCACAGTTGGTATCAGAGCGGTGGTCTTAGCGAACCAGGTCTTGCATTAGTGAGTCTAACTGATAGTCGTTAGAATGCATTAATGAGTCTGGACTTCGACCGTGTTTGCATGTCAAAAGTTTTGCTTATCATTTAGTGTCAAAAAATTATTTGCTTATCATCCTTAAAGTCTAAGACACGTCTTACTGCCTTTATTGCATAGACAGTGTATAGTTAAATTCATATCTTAGCGTATCTGTTATTGTTACCTTTGCCTGACAGCTTCCGTAGATTCCTCCATAGCTTATGGGATTTTAGTATTATATATGCTTATGTAAATTATGTATTGCAGGGTACTAATCTACATCCTATAATCTATTTCTTATCGAAAATCCTTCATCTGATCGTACGAGATGAATCCCTCAACCAGTTCGAGTCCATCAGATTTCGATAGCTATTTCGATAGTTATTCCGACAGCTATTTCGATATGGATTTCCACTCGAGCTCCGAAAGCAGAGTAACCGGAATGAATCGATCAATTAGCCATCATCTATTCTGAATGAATTGGAGATGGGTTCGTAGTCGACTTAATCAATGGAAACGCGAAGAAGGCGATCATTTCCACTAACCAAATTCACCTCTTGACAATGAACCTAAAACGTTTACCGGCGAACCTGTTCGAGACACCATTTTCTCTCTCATTTCCAAAGTATCTCATCACGATCATATACTATCTCAGATTCTAAACCTCATTCATCCGCTCGTCCGAACCGACAATCATCCCGGTGTAATAGAAGAAGTTAACGAACTTCGCGCATAAGTTGTAGTCTTGGAAAATATGGTGCAAAACGTACCAGCTTCATCCAAATCACCGGCACCAACAGTACCACCAACAACCCAAATTTCAATATCACATGCCTCAACATCTCAATCTATACCTCGAGTATAATCATCATTCTACATGACATTCTACATCAGTTATCTTCGTTCGACATGGTGATTATGTAATCTCTAATGTTTTAGAGATTATTTATTCTAGTTCCAACTGAAAACTAAATGAGTTTAATATCATGTTAACTCATTAAATTCATGATTACATCTGAAGAAAATATATATGTATATATGTTTTCATAAAGATTGTAATTAAAAATTCTTTTGTACAAACTGTTAATAATAAAAATATTTTAACGGGTAGGTAATACCCGAGGAATATTTAAATTTCACATTAATAAGTTACACTGTATATTCTTCGAATCTGATTCAACAGTTATTCACTATCCTATTTACAACCACCGGGATACTTATCCGTTCACCAAAGAATAACTATTTTTATTCAAATTCAATTTCATATTTGAATTTTGACCTATCAGAATCCAACAAGTGGCATAATGAAGAAATAATGGACACAATAAAAATTGATTAGAAACAGACTAATTAACAATATTAAATTTTATTAAGAAACCACGCTAACAAAATCCTAGCTAACTGTTCCTAGCTAACTGTTAATTCCGTATTACATTTTATTTATCGCAATTTATTTATCGCAATTTATTTATCGCAATTTATTTTATCGCAATTTATATTCTCGCAATTTTATTTATTGTCATTTAATTTCTGTTATTTACTTTACGCACTTTATTTATCGTCATTTAATTTCTGTTATTTATTTTACGCACTTTAAATATCGGGACACGTATACAAGGTTTTGACATATCATATCGACACATCTATATATATTATTTGGAATCACCATAGACACTCTATATGCAGTAATGATCGAGTTCTCTATACAGGGTTGAGGTTGATTCTATAATAATATATATACTTTGAGTTGTGATCGAGTCTGAGACATGTACACGGGTCACGATACGTATTAATTAATTCAAATATTATATATTAAACTATATATGAATGATTGCACTGTCAACTGTGGACTATCGACTGTAGACTAATAACATTGGACAATTAAAATGAATTAAAATATTGAATATAACATATGAAACTAAACAATTCTTCAAGTTTGCCACTTGATTTCGTCTTAAACCTCATTTGTATCTTCACGATTACATTCTGCGTTCAAACCTTTCATGATTCTTGAAAACACCTCAATCGATAGGATGAATCAACCGCACTTTATCTACGGAAGGAAAGATTTATGCATATAGTTATGCACCTGAGAAACTCTCGGCAATTGTGTAAAAGTTCAACACGTAGCCGCGTCAGATCCTTTGGCATTTATTAACAAAAACAACTTTGCGATCCCTTTTCAAAATTAGCCAATTTTGTCACAGCTCCAACAAGTCAACTTCGACTTTTCGTACGAAACAACCTTATTATAACGTTTATATATACGCGTGCTCTTTTATTGTTACCAGGTAACCTTTCATATTCC
Organism: Rutidosis leptorrhynchoides; assembly: GCF_046630445.1. Classification (NCBI taxonomy): domain Eukaryota; kingdom Viridiplantae; phylum Streptophyta; class Magnoliopsida; order Asterales; family Asteraceae; genus Rutidosis; species Rutidosis leptorrhynchoides. Next base: position 309,937,663 of record NC_092333.1, on the reverse strand, counting down.
ATCATATTACCATCAGCGTTTAATCATCTAAAAACACAATTCTCCTGAAACCACCTCGGATTAATAACCGATGATTCAGATATCATAGCATTAAATGCAGAGGAAACAGAAAAATGGTAGATGGTCTAAACGGACAAAAGTTTGATGATAAAGAAAGGAGTGTTAGGAACGCTCGATAGAAAATTGGGTATTGAAAAACAGATTGAGTTACCCATGAAGGAGACCAAGGACAAATACAAGGACCAAATCCTATATTCAAAGGATTCAGGTAATTCTGGATCCGTTGAAATCTTTAGAGAATATCTTGCTCCGAAGTCATGTTAAAATCTTGCGGAAAATCTTTCTCCATCAACCGTCGAACTTAGAAATTCCAAAATATCATCATCAATATCTTTGATATTTCTGAGGATATTTTCATAAATATTCTCGTCCGAAATTATATACCTCTTCGTGCTTCCTGTGTATCAATATATTGGAAACATTCAATAGAAAATATAGTGCCGAAAAGCAGATTATGCGAAACTATGAAGAAAGCCGTGGATAAATCACAAAGAATAAGTTTGACTTCAAAGAATCCAAATAATTCAATGTCTGCTAAAGTCTATAGTGAATAACTTGCTCCTTACTCTAAACCCTTGCAGACAATAGTTTCTATCATCCTATGATCTTAGATATTCTGAGATATTATCGTACCTTTCATTATAAATATCCTCCATATTTCTGGAGATATTTTTATAACTATTCTTATCTGAAATCATTAATCTTTTCGTGCTATCAGTATTACATCATATAGAAACTGTTAGTTTCTATATTCTGTAAATTTTCAAGCTTAAAATATGAATGTTATTGTAGTAATGATGGGAACTAATGCATGAGTTAGTATAATATAATGACACTTGATCAACGTGATTATATTACAGTAAGTCATGCTGAGTTTCTAAATGAAACGTGATGATTCACAGATCATAACGTCATCATGTGCCATGTTACATAACTCTTTCATCCTACTTAACTCCGTAACAAATCAAGAAAATATATTCTTGATGGTTCTATCTTCCGTGATGTTGATAAATTTGAAAATCAAATCGTGCTATCACGTTCCTTCATGCTTAGAACATTATAATCATTCGAAACTCTATATCTATAAATTCTGGACCATTATTCGCTTGACTTGAAGTCGGGAAGAGAAAACAAAAGCATAGAGCTTTGAAATATAAGGGAGAATATAAAGTCCGATAACAACACATAAATTACAAACCGTGTATATCAATGTTTATCGCAACATAAAGACACGGGAGAATTAAAAACATTATAATCCCGAGGGCGAAGTAGAAGAAAGCAGATTCCTCTGGTGGAAGTTGGAAAAGGAGAATGATTGTTGCGATAGTAAGGATGAGGACAAGGATCAAAACTGGATTAATCATTTTCAGAATCTTTTGGATGTATGAACTAAGAAAGAAAGTATAAGAATGGTGAGAATAATGGAAAGGAAGAGCTTAATTTATACTGGAAATATCAGACGTAGTAATCGGGGCAGATCACCGTATTTAATTAAAGAGATCTTAATTTCCATAAATCCCGAAGAATCAGATTTTATAGATCTTCAAGATTTTCTTTAAATTCCTTAAATTCCGGAATTCAACCAAGGCAATGTCAAAAGTTAAGACGCGCCTTATTTTCTAAATTCAAACCTGACTACGTCAAAAGTTAAAAACAAATCTTTGTTTCTCATTTCATCCTTTTGTGAATAGCTTCATTCGCACTCTTCGAATAATCGAATTATTTTTATCCATATTACTCAATGATGATAAAACTCAAGTTATCAACTCATATTCGTCAGGAAAACATATTTATTGTTAGCTATGACGACCTCACTCAAATTTCGGGACGAAATTTCTTTAACGGGTAGGTACTGTGATGACCCGGGAATTTCCGACCAAATTTAAACATAATCTTATATGATTCGACTCGATAAGCAAAGTCTATTAAACCGAGTCTCATTATGTTTGAACTATTTCATGATAACATTTGACCTTTAACTATTTCCGACGATTCACGAACCTTTAATTGTAACTAAGAATGTAAATATAAATAATTATATATAAAACTAATTATATTAGTATTAATGAACTATTAAGTAATTTTGTTATTATAAAAGATAACATTTAATAACTAAAGATTTTCATTTTGAATATATATAGTATATTGTATATAAATGATTTAAACATATTTTACCAACGTTATCAAAATATTAAATGTACAATGTTATACTTTGTAGTTAATTGTTTAATATACATAATTAATCATCTACTCAACATTTAAAACATGATTTTATATATATGGTAGTATACATATATACATAAATATAACTATATATATATATATATATATATATATATATATATATATATATATATATATATATATGATTTTATACATAATTATTATATTATGTATATGTAGAAATTTATAATATATCTATGATGAAATAATGTACTATTTTAATAAATATATATAATACTTACATATATAAAACATTTATATTTTTCATAATTACATACATAAGTATAATATAATTAGTATGTAAATAAATATTATAATATATTTATATTAAAATGCATAAATATATAATATTCAGTATATGTTACAATACATATTACATAATTATTAAATATTACATAATAATAGATGATATTAATAAATTAAATTTAAATACAAATATAGTTGTTGTAGTAATGTTATTTGTATCGTCAAATATCAATATTTGTATTCATAATATCACTTTATATCATATAAAGATGAAATTGGATGTATAAATTAGATTATTATTACTAATATTATTATTATCGATAAAATATTAATATTATCATAATTAGTATGGTATTATTATTATTATTATTATTATTATCATTTTTACAATTATTATTATCATTAATATTATATTTATCATTATTATTAATTTTATTAATATTATTAGATATTAATAGTATTGTTATTATATATTATTATTATTAATTAAAAAAAAGCAGTAGGGATCTATATTATACGCTTGACCTCTGTATCCTTTATCTCTATTATTATTATTTTTTTTGTTTCTTTCCTGCTCCCAACTCGTGAACCTGTGTTGACATTTTCTCCATTTTTTATCAACCGATCTCTATTATTACAACATGATTATGTATAATTGCAAATCAAATAAAAAGGAAATCCAATGGGATTAAAGAGCACAGCGATATTTTTGTTTTCTTCTTCTCTGCACGCTCCAATTTTTTTTTCTCTTAATTCAATTTCGAATAAAGTTTCAAAATCTAAAAATGCAGAAAGGTTAGAAATCTTTCTTTGAATCTATCTGCAAAATCTCAACTCTCAAATCTTTATATCGATCTTGAATTTTGAAGTCAAAGTTTAGTTTAAAAAAAGTCAACAATTGTTCTTGAGACAAATTCGCGTTCGTGTATATGTTTCTGATCAAATTGACGATTCCAGTAGTTTTTATACATGTTTAGAAAACTATTTCGTGTTATAAACATTATCTATAATGTTATCTATTACGAAATCAATTTTTTTTGTTTTGTTCCAAGAACCGACGCTGCAGTAGGCCTTAGTGTTTTTTTTTTTTTTATTTTAGAACCCAAATTATTTTTTTTTCTGTAATGTTTTGAAGCTTTAAAGGGAACCCCGATTTTTTATTTTTTTTTGGTTATTGATGTTTTGTTGAATCCATGAGACTTGTGGAGAAGAAGAGGAATAGAAGAAAAACAGTTTATATATAAAATTTAAATTCGATATTAGTACAGAGAATCAGAATTGGTGGGATGGTCGAGAGTGTTTGCGTGTGAGCATGTGGTCACGAGATCGAGTCCAGAGGACGGTAGTTTCTTTTTTTTTTTTTGAAACTCTTTTCATGTGAGGTAGTTTTCTTTTCTAATTTTTTTATTGTTATTATATATTAATTATTATTAGTATTATTATTATTATTGTGATTGTTTTGATTGTTATTGTTATTGTTATTATTAGTATCATACTTGTTATCATATTTGAAAGTATTATAGACATTACTATTATTATTATGATAGGTATTAATAATATTATTATTAGTAATAAACTTATCATTTTAGTATTTTATCATCATTAGGATTATGATTATGATTATCATTATTATTATTATGAAGGAAATAAAAATATATTATTATCATCAATATTAGAATTTGTACCGGTTTATAAATAATAGTATCATCAGTACATTTACAATTAATAATATCATATTTATCAGTATCATCATTAATATTTACTAGTATTATTATGATTATCATTTATCATTTTATAAATATTAGAACCCTTATTATTAACATAAGTATGGTATTAGTATTAATATTATTTTAGAGTTATTATTATTAGTATCATTAACAGTTATCATTTTCATTTTTTTTGCTATTAGTATTATCATTATTAATAAAATTATTATTATTATTAGTAAATCATTATTATCTAAATTATTATTTTAACAAATAAATCTTTTGTACACTATATATATACTTATGGTATATACTAGGATTGTATTAATAATTCACATAACAAACTAATAAAATTTCATAAATACAATACTAACCACAAATATATGTATATAAATATATTAATGTCACTATTTATATAAACGTAAATCATTATAGATATATACATAAAATCGATATATATATATAAAATATAACTTAAAATATAATATAAGTATACGTTTTAAAATAAAGGTTAGAATAAATTCTACAAAACTATAATATATAAATAATACATATTAATAAATGAAATTTTGTAACTTACATTATACGTATTAATATATACACAATTGATATAGGTTCGTGAATCCGAGGCCAACCCTGCATTGTTCAATGACGTCATATGTATTTTTACTACAAAATACAGTATCGTGAGTTTCATTTGCCTTTTTACCCTTTATATTTTTGGGCTGAGAATACATGCGCAACTTTTATAACTGTTTTACGAAATTGACACAAGTACGTGAAACTACATTCTATGGTTGGATTATCGAAGTCGAATATGCCCCTTTTTATTAAGTCTGGTAATCTAAGAATTAGGGAACAGACACCCTAATTGACGCGAATCCTAAAGATAGATCTATCGGGCCCAACAAGCCCCATCCAAAGTACCGGATGTTTTAGTACTTCGAAATTTATATCATGTCCGAAGGAGGATCCCGGAATGATGGGGATATTCTTATATATGCATATTGTTAATGTCGGTTACCAGGTGTTCAATCCATATGAATGATATTTTTGTCTCTATGCATGGGACGTATGTTTATGAGAAATGGAAATCTGAAATCTTGTGGTCTATTAAAATGATGGAAACGATTGTTTAAGTTAAACTAATGAACTCACCAACCTTTTGGTTGACACTTTAAAGCATGTTTATTCTCAGGTACGAAAGAAATCTTCCGCTGTGTATTTGCTCATTTTATAGATATTACTTGGAGTCATTCATGGCATATTTCAAAAGACGTTGCATTCGAGTCGTCGAGTTCATCAAGATTATTATCAAGTCAATTATAGTTGGATATATTATGAAATGGTATGCATGCCTGTCAATTTTCGATGTAATGAAAGTTTGTCTTTTCAAAAACGAATGCAATGTTTGTAAAATGTATCATATAGAGGTCAAGTACCTCGCGATGTAATCAACTGTTGTGAATCGTTTATAATCGATATGGACTTCGTCCGGATGGATTAGGACGGGTCTTCACAATAACCGTTATGGCCGTTGATAAGACAGCGTGTTGTAACGTCATCAAAGGGACGAGGGTTACGTAATGTCCAACAGTCCCGTAATAATCTAAAAACCTCATTTCTTACCCCAATTACCGACTCCGTCACTTGTGGAAACATTTTGTTTAATAGTTGTAGCCCGATGTTCTTGTTCTCACTTTGGTGAGAAGCGAACATTACTAATCCGTAAGCATAACATGCTTCTTTATGTTGCATGTTAGCCGCTTTTTCTAAATCACGAAGTCCAATATTCGGATATATTGAGTCAAAATAATTTCTTAACCCGTTGCGTAAAATAGCATTTGGGTTCCCCGCAATATATGCGTCAAAGTAAACACATCGTAACTTATGGGTTTCCCAATGTGATATCCCCCATCTTTCAAACGAAAGTCTCTTATAAACCAAGACATTCTTGGAACGTTCTTCGAATGTCTTACAAACTGATCTCGCCTTAAATAGTTGTGCCGAAGAATTCTGGCCGACTCTAGACAAGATTTCATCAATCATGTCTCCGGGTAGGTCTCTTAAAATATTGGGTTGTCTATCCATTTTGTGTTTTTAAACTGTAAAATAGACAAGAGTTAGATTCATAAAAAAAATACTTATTAATACAAGCAATTTTTACATATATCATAAAGCATAAGAACACTATATTACATATATTACACCACACGAATACAACTATCTTATTCCGACTCGCTCGTTTCTTCTTCTTTGGTTTTGGTTCGTTTTGCCAAGTTTCTAGGGATATATGATGTTCCCCTAATACGAGCCGTCGTTGTCCACATTGGTTTAGAAAAACCTGGTGGTTTAGAGGTTCCCGGGTCATTGTTACAACTTAAGGACTTCGGGGGTTGACGATACATATAAAGTTCATCGGGGTTGGAATTAGATTTCTCTATTTTTATGCCCTTTCCCTTATTATTTTCTTTTGCCTTTTTAAATTCAGTTGGGGTAATTTCTATAACATCATCGGAATTCTCGTCGGAATCCGATTCATCGGAGAATTGGTAATCCTCCCAATATTTTGCTTCCTTGGCGGAAACACCATTGACCATAATTAACTTTGGTCGGTTTGTTGAGGATTTTCTTTTACTTAACCGTTTTATTATTTCCCCCACCGGTTCTATTTCTTCATCCGGTTCCGATTCTTCTTCCGGTTCCGATTCTTCTTCCGGTTCCGACTCTTCTTCCGGTTCCTCTTCGGGAACTTGTGAATCAGTCCACAAATCATTCCAAATTACATTTGACTCTTCATTATTATTAGGTGAGTCAATGGGACTTGTTCTAGAGGTAGACATCTATCACATAATATCAAACACGTTAAGAGATTAATATATCACATAATATTCATATGTTAAAAATATATAGTTTCCAACAAAAATGTTAAGCAATCATTTTTAAAGAAAACACGGTCGAAGTCCAGACTCACTAATGCATCCTAACAAACTCGATAAGACACACTAATGCAAATTTTCTGGTTCTCTAAGACCAACGCTCGGATACCAACTGAAATGTCCCGTTCTTATTGATTAAAAACGTTCCATATTAATTGATTTCGTTGCGAGGTTTTGACCTCTATATGAGACGTTTTTCAAAGACTGCATTCTTTTTTAAAACAAACCATAACCTTTATTTCATAAATAAAGGTTTAAAAAGCTTTACGTAGATTATCAAATAATGATAATCTAAAATATCCTGTTTACACACGACCATTACATAATGGTTTACAATACAAATATGTTACATCGAAATCAGTTTCTTGAATGCAGTTTTTACACAATATCATACAAACATGGACTCCAAATCTTGTCCTAATTTTAGTATGCAACAGCGGAAGCTCTTAATATTCACCTGAGAATAAACATGCTTTAAACGTCAACAAAAATGTTGGTGAGTTATAGGTTTAACCTATATATATCAAATCGTAACAATAGACCACAAGATTTCATATTTCAATACACATCCCATACATAGAGATAAAAATCATTCATATGGTGAACACCTGGTAACCGACAATAACAAGATGCATATATAAGAATATCCCCATCATTCCGGGACACCCTTCGGATATGATATAAATTTCGAAGTACTAAAGCATCCGGTACTTTGGATGGGGTTTGTTAGGCCCAATAGATCTATCTTTAGGATTCGCGTCAATTAGGGTGTCTGTTCCCTAATTCTTAGATTACCAGACTTAATAAAAAGGGGCATATTCGATTTCGATAATTCAACCATAGAATGTAGTTTCACGTACTTGTGTCTATTTTGTAAATCATTTATAAAACCTGCATGTATTCTCATCCCAAAAATATTAGATTTTAAAAGTGGGACTATAACTCACTTTCACAGATTTTTACTTCGTCGGGAAGTAAGACTTGGCCACTGTTGATTCACGAACCTATAACAATATATACATATATATTAAAGTATGTTCAAAATATATTTACAACACTTTTAATATATTTTGATGTTTTAAGTTTATTAAGTCAGCTGTCCTCGTTAGTAACCTATAACTAGTTGTCCACAGTTAGATGTACAGAAATAAATCGATAAATATTATCTTGAATCAATCCACGACCCAGTGTATACGTATCTCAGTATTGATCACAACTCAAACTATATATATTTTGGAATCAACCTCAACCCTGTATAGCTAACTCCAACATTTACATATATAGTGTCTATGGTTGTTCCGAAATATATATAGATGTGTCGACATGATAGGTCAAAACATTGTATACGTGTCTATGGTATCTCAAGATTACATAATATACAATACAAGTTGATTAAGTTATGGTTGGAATAGATTTGTTAACAATTTTCACGTAGCTAAAATGAGAAAAATTATCCAATCTTGTTTTACCCATAACTTCTTCATTTTAAATCCGTTTTGAGTGAATCAAATTGCTATGGTTTCATATTGAACTTTATTTTATGAATCTAAACAGAAAAAGTATAGGTTTATAGTCGGAAAAATAAGTTACAAGTCGTTTTTGTAAAGGTAGTCATTTCAGTCGAAAGAACGACGTCTAGATGACCATTTTAGAAAACATACTTCCACTTTGAGTTTAACCATAATTTTTGGATATAGTTTCATGTTCATAATAAAAATCGTTTTCTCAGAATAACAACTTTTAAATCAAAGTTTATCATAGTTTTTAATTAACTAACCCAAAACAGCCCGCGGTGTTACTACGACGGCGTAAATCCGGTTTTACGGTGTTTTTCGTGTTTCCAGGTTTTAAATCATTAAGTTAGCATATCATATAGATATAGAACATGTGTTTAGTTGATTTTAAAAGTCAAGTTAGAAGGATTAACTTTTGTTTGCGAACAAGTTTAGAATTAACTAAACTATGTTCTAGTGATTACAAGTTTAAACCTTCGAATAAGATAGCTTTATATGTATGAATAGAATGATGTTATGAACATCATTACTACCTTAATTTCCTTGGATAAACCTACTGGAAAAGAGAAAAATGGATCTAGCTTCAATGGATCCTTGGATGGCTCGAAGTTCTTGAAGCAGAAACATGACACGAAAACAAGTTCAAGTAAGATCATCACTTGAAATAAGATTGTTATAGTTATAGAAATTGAACCAAAGTTTGAATATGATTATTACCTTGTATTAGAATGATAACCTACTGTAAGAAACAAAGATTTCTTGAGGTTGGATGATCACCTTACAAGATTGGAAGTGAGCTAGCAAACTTGAAAGTATTCTTGATTTTATGAAACTAGAACTTTTGGAATTTATGAAGAACACTTAGAACTTGAAGATAGAACTTGAGAGAGATCAATTAGATGAAGAAAATTGAAGAATGAAAGTGTTTGTAGGTGTTTTTGGTCGTTGGTGTATGGATTAGATATAAAGGATATGTAATTTTGTTTTCATGTAAATAAGTCATGAATGATTACTCATATTTTTGTAATTTTATGAGATATTTCATGCTAGTTGCCAAATGATGGTTCCCACATGTGTTAGGTGACTCACATGGGCTGCTAAGAGCTGATCATTGGAGTGTATATACCAATAGTACATACATCTAAAAGCTGTGTATTGTACGAGTACGAATACGGGTGCATACGAGTAGAATTGTTGATGAAACTGAACGAGGATGTAATTGTAAGCATTTTTGTTAACTAGAAGTATTTTGATAAGTGTATTGAAGTCTTTCAAAAGTGTATAAATACATATTAAAACACTACATGTATATACATTTTAACTGAGTCGTTAAGTCATCGTTAGTCGTTACATGTAAGTGTTGTTTTGAAACCTTTAGGTTAACGATCTTGTTAAATGTTGTTAACCCAATGTTTATAATATCAAATGAGATTTTAAATTATTATATTATCATGATATTATCATGTATGAATATCTCTTAATATGATATATATACATTAAATGTCTTTACAACGATAATCGTTACATATATGTCTCGTTTAAAAATCATTAAGTTAGTAGTCTTATTTTTACATATGTAGTTCATTGTTAATATACTTTATGATATGTTTTCTTATCATAGTATCATGTTAACTATATATATATATCCATATATATGTCATCATATAGTTTTTACAAGTTTTTAACGTTCGTGAATCACCGATCAACTTGGGTGGTCAATTGTCTATATGAAACATATTTCAATTAATCAAGTCTTAACAAGTTTGATTGCTTAACATGTTGGAAACATTTAATCATGTAAATATCAATCTCAATTAATATATATAAACATGGAAAAGTTCGGGTCACTACACGAACTAAGAAAGAAAGTATAGGAATGGTGAGAATAATGGAACAGAAGAGTTTAATTTATAATGGAAATATCAGACGGAGTAATCGAGGCAGATCACCGTATTTAATTATAAAGATCATAATCTCCTTATTCGTCGAAGAATCAAATCTCTCAGATTTCGTAGATTTTCTTTAAATCCCTTGAATTCCGGAATTCAATCACGACTACGTTAAAAGTTATGGAAAATCTCCATTTCTTCATCTCAATCTTTTGTAACAGCTTCATTCATACTCTTCGAATAATCGAATTATTTTTATCCATATTACTCAATAATGATAAAACTCAAGTTATCAACTCATATTTGTCATGAAAACATTTTTATTGTTAGCCATGACCACCTCACTCAAATTTCGGGATGAAATTTCTTTAACGGGTAGGTACTGTGATGACCCGGGAATTTCCGACCAAATTTAAACTTAATCTTTATATGATTTAGACACGATAAGCAAAGTCTATAATGATGAGTCTTAAAATTTTTGGAACTGTTTAGATTTATTCAGTTAACCTTTGACTATTCCCGACGAATCACGAACGAATGTTATAAATAAATATGTATGTGTGTATATATATATATATATATATATATATATATATATATATATATATATATATATATATATATATATATATATATATAAATATAATTATAAGTGTATATATTAAATTAAATTAAATATAAACAAATCATTTAATTTGAATTAAAAATTTTAACGTATATATATATATAATAATAAGGTACTAATAAAATGAATATATTATATAATTTGTAAATCTAACATAAATAATAATGTATAATATTAAATAGAAGTTAAAATATAGTTGATATAATATTATTACTTTCTGTGTTAATATTAAAATAAATATATTAATATTAATATAAGAATTAATAATAGTATGATACAATTATGAAATCAGATATGTATCAATTAATAGATTACTATTATTATTATTAATATTATTATTATCATTTAATTTATATTGTTAAAATTAGTATTATTATCAGTGTTACTAATAATATTATTATCATCATTTTTTTTTATCATTATTGTTATTATATCATTATACTGTTATTATATTTACTTTTATTATTATAAGTATTTCTATTATTAGTATTTCGATTTATAAAATTAATAAAAAGTATTATTAATATAAATTTTATTAATTAGAATTATTATTATTACTTATATATATTTGTTATTAATATTGATTATATACTTTATAGATTCAGATATAATATATATACAGCTATATATAACAAATAAATAAATAAAATACAGTTATAACAGATATGTATAATTATATAACAGATAAGTAAATAAATAAATGCTGCTATATATAAAAATACTGGTATTTATATATAAACATTAAAACTAATTAGTTAATTATATATAATTACTGTTATTATACTCGTGATATTCTATCTGCTCATATTTTTTTTATTCTGTTAAATCCGTGATCAATAATCGATTATCATCACTAGAATACAATCAAATCACTGCTCCATTTTTTGAATTAACATCCTCTTTAAACGTCATATAGGCTGGTAGTTGATGTAAACAGAAAATAACACAGAAAGATAATAAAACCGAAACATTAGTTCTCTGTATTTTCAACTTTTTAGTCAAAAATTAAAATCGAATCAATTATCAAAATCTATTAATGTGGTTTTGTTAGAAATCCTTCCTTTAAACTATCTGCAAAGTTTCATCTATCAATTTCAAATATCGAGTAAGAATTTCGAGGTCAAAGTTACGTTTTCAAAAGTCAACTGAATTATGTTTCATGAAAATTCGAATCCGTTTTTCAGTTTATTAAACAATTGGTGATTCGAAAAGTTTGTATATAGGATTTACAAACTAATTCGTGTAGAAACTTTTATTTAAAACGCTCTTCAATTCACAAACCCATTTTTTTTTCTTTTTCTTTACAGCGACGAAGAACAGGTGCTGTGCACATTTTTTTTATTTCTGTTAAATTAATTTTACAATTACGAATCAATTTCTATTTCGTTTATTATTACTAAAACAACAAATTATAGTTTGATACAAACTATAATTCCTTGGTCGATTTGAAATTTGAAGAGCAAGAAGAATTGTAACAGATAAAATACGGGTTCATAAGTATATAAGAGAGTATTAGAATCAGAAATAAACAGACAGCAACATGGTAAAGGGTGTAGACGAGTATTCGAGGGGTTGAAGGTTCGATCCCCAGCTGGGTCAATTTTTTTTTTAAGAAGCCTATTTATTAAGGTAGTTATTTAAATTATTCATTTTTATTATCAATATATTTATTATTATGATTATTACATTATTATTGTTATTGGTATTATTACTAGAATTATTATTATTGTTATTATAGTTATCATTGTTATTGTCATATTATCATTATTATTGAAAATGTTAATGATAATAATATGATATACAAATAAATATGAAATAAGTATGATAAGTAGTACTAACTTGTAATATAAAGAATTTATAATATGAATATGAATGAAAATAAAAGATAAGTAGAATTGTTTACGAAAATATATGTGTATATATGATATGTAATAAGATTATGGTATAAAGTTTACAAAAATAATACGAAATACTATGATAAGTTAGGTTAAGGATTAGAATTGACGATGATTAAAAATGTATGGCCATACGTACCATAAATATATATATATATATATATATATATATATATATATATATATATATATATATATATATATATATATATATATAGAAAAATCATAAAAGTTTAAACTTTAATATGAGTATTACTATGAACCTACTTTTGATATATACCGATTATTATTAATTTAAGGTGTAAATATTAATTATATATAAATTATGCATATATTAAAGTACAAAATATATTACAACCATAAATGAGAATTTTGTATAAAATAAATATATAGCTTAATATAGATTAATGAAACATTAGTAATATTACACATAAGTTTTAATAATCATATTAACATATTATATATAAATATTCATATATAACAACTTAAGTATTTTAATATAATACAAACCAAAAATATATTAATATAACTATATAGATATTAATTATTTGAAATATATACACAAATTAAATATATAATATATAAATTAGGATATAATAAATAAATTTATTCGATTACAAGTATATGTTTTAATATATATACAAATGATATAGGTTCGTGAATCCGAGGCCAACCCTGCATCGTTCAATATAGTCATATGTATTTTTACTACAAATACATTAGGTGAGTTTCAATTGCCTTTTTACCCTTCATATTTTTGGGCTGAGAATACATATGCAATTTTTATAAATGATTTACGAAATAGACACAAGTAATTGAAATTACATTATATGGTTGAATGATCAAAATTGAATATGCCCCTTTATAGTCTGGTAATCTAAGAATTAGGGAACAGACACCCTAATTGACGCGAATCCTAAAGATAGATATATCGGGCCCAACAAGCCCCATCCAAAGTACCGGATGCTTTAGTACTTCGAAATTTATATCATGTCCGAAGGAGGATCCCAGAATGATGGGGATATTCTTATATGCATATTGTGAATGTCGGTTACCAGGTGTTCACCATATGAATGATTATTTTTGTCTCTATGCATGGGACGTATATTTATGAGAAATGAAAATCTTGTGGTCTATTAAAATGATGGAAATGATTATTTATGTTAAACTAATGAACTCACCAACCTTTTGGTTGACACTTAAAAGCATGTTTATTCTCAGGTACGAAAGAAATCTTCCGCTGTGCATTTGCTCATTCATGACATATTTCAAAAGATGTTGCATTCAAGTCGTTGAGTTCATTAAGATTAATATTACGTCAATTATAGTTAGATATATTATGAAATGGTATGCATGCCATCAACTTTTGGTGTAATGAAATATTGTCTTTTCAAAAACGAATGCAATGTTTGTAAAATATATCATATAGAGGTAAAGTACTTCGCGATGAAATCAACTATTGTGAATCATTTATAATCGATACGGACTTCATCCGGATGGATTAGGATGGGTCTCTACAGGTTTATAGTCGGAAATATAAGTTACAAGTCGTTTTTGTAAGAGGTAGTCATTTCAGTCGAAAGAACGACGTCTTGATGACCATTTTGAAAAACATACTTCCACTTTGAGTTTAACCATGATTTTTAGATATAGTTTCATGTTCATAAGAAAAATCATTTTCCCAGAAGAACAACTTTTCAATCAAAGTTTATCATAGTTTTTAATTATCAAACCCAAAACAGCCCGCGGTGTTACTACGACGGCGTATATCACGTTTTACGGTATTTTTCATGTTTCCAGGTTTTAAATCATTAAGTTAGCATATCATATAAATATAGAACATGTGTTTAGTTGATTTTAAAAGTCAAGTTAGAAGGATTAACTTTTATTTGCGAACAAGTTTAGAATTAACTAAAATATGTTCTAGTGATTACGAGTTTAAACCTTCGAATAAGATAGTTTTATATATATGAATCGAATGATGTTATGAACATCATTACTACCTCAAGTTTAGTAGGTAAACCTACTAGAAGTGACAATAAATGATCTAGCTTCAAAGGATCTTGGATGGCTTGAAAGTTCTTGAAGTAGGATCATGACAGAAAAACAAGTTCAAGTAAGATTTTTACTCGAATTAAGATAGTTTATAGTTATAGAAATCGAATCAAAGTTTGAATATGAATATTACCTTGAATAAGAAAGATAACCTACTATAAATAACAAAGGTTTCTTGATCTTAGATGATTACTTGGACTGGATTAGAAAGCTTGGATGTAAACTAGTAAACTTGAAAGGATTTTTGAAGTGTTCTTGAAGTGTTCTTCCTAAGATGATTATAGCTTGATTCTTGAAGTGACTTTTGATGAAGATGATGATTATCTACTAGAAAAATTCATTCATAAGTGTGTGTGTGTGTGTGTATTGAGAGAGAATTAGAAAGAGAATTGGAAGTGAAATGGAGTGAATGATGAGTGGTAAGTGGTGAGTGAGGTTAAAAGGAGTTCTAGTTAGCTGACTAGTTCATGGTAGAAGTTAAAACTGATTAGTCATACATGAAATAATCAAGAGTGGAATCCCATGCTAGTTCCTATTGGTATATATATCCACAGTAAGTACGTCTAGAAGCTGTGTATAATACGGGTATGCATACGACTAGAATTCTTGATGGAAAAAGAATGGGAATGTAACTGTACCCATTTTCATTAAGTATGAGTGTTTTGATATATGACTTGAAGTCTTCAAAAAGTATATTAATACATCTAAATACACTACATGTATATACATATTAACTGAATTGTTAAGTCATCGTTAGTCGTTACATGTAAGTGTTGTTTTGAAACCTTTAAGTTAACGATCTCATTTAATGTTGTTAACCCATTGTTTATTATATCTAATGAGATGTTAAATTATTATCTTATCATGATATTATGATATATTAATATATCTTAATATGATATATATACATTTAAATGTCGTTACAACGATAATCGTTACATATATGTCTCGTTTCGAAATCCTTAAGTTAGTAGTATTGTTTTTACATATGTAGTTCATTGTTAACATACTTAATGATATATATAATTATCATTTTATCATGTTAAATATAGTGTAACAATATCTTAATATGATACATATGTATTTAGTAAGACGTTGTAATAACGATAATCGTTACATATATCATTTCGAGTTTCTTAACTTAGTAGTCTCATTTTTATGTATATAACTCATTATTAATATACTTATGGAGATACTTACTTATCATAATCTCATGTTAAATATATGTATATTCATATATATATATATATATATATATATATATATATATATATATATATATATATATATATATATCGTCATGTCATTTTTACAAGTTTTAACATTCGTGAATCGCCGGTAAACTTGGGTGGTCAATTGTCTACATGAAACTCATTTCAAATAATCAAGTCTTAACAATTTGATTGCTTAACATGTTGGAAACACTTAATCATGTAAAAATCAATTTCATTTAATATATATAAACATGGAAAAGTTTGGGTCACTACAGTACCTACCCGTTAAATAAATTTCGTCCCGAAATTTTAAGCAGTTGGAGGTGTTGTCGTATCTTCTGGAAATAAGTGCGGGTATTTCTTCTTCATCTGATCTTCTCATTCCCAGGTGAACTCGGGTCCTCTATGAGCATTCCATCGAACCTTAACAATTGGTATTTTGTTTTGCTTAAGTCTTTTAACCTCACGATCCATTATTTCGACGGGTTCTTCGATGAATTGAAGTTTTTCGTTAATTTGGATTTCGTCTAACGGAATAGTGAGATCTTATTTAGCAAAACCTTTCTTCAAATTCAAGACGTGGAAAGTGTTATGTACAGCCGCAAGTTGTTGAGGTAACTCAAGTCGGTAAGCTACTGGTCAGACACGCTCAATAATCTTGAATGGTCTAATATACCTTGGATTTAACTTCCCTCGTTTACCAAATCGAACAACGCCTTTCCAAGGTGCAACCTTAAGCATGACCATCTCTCCAATTTCAAATTCTATATCTTTTCTTTTAATGTCGGCGTAGCTCTTTTGTCGACTTTGGGCGGTTTTCAACCGTTCTTGAATTTGGATAATCTTCTCGGTAGTTTCTTATATTATCTCCGGATCCGTAATCTGTCTATCCCCCACTTCACTCCAACAAATCGGAGACCTACACTTTCTACCATAAAGTGCTTCAAACTGCGCCATCTCAATGCTTGAATGGTAGCTGTTGTTGTAGGAAAATTCTGCTAACGGTAGATGTCGATCTCAAATGTTTCTGAAATCAATAACACATGCTCGTAGCATGTCTTCAAGCGTTTGTATCGTCCTTTCACTCTGCCCATCAGTTTATGGATGATAGGCAGTACTCATGTCTAGACGAGTTCCTAATGCTTGCTGTAATGTCTGCCAGAATCTTGAAATAAATCTGCCATCCCTATCAGAGATAATAGAGATTGGTATTCCATGTCTGGAGATGACTTCCTTCAAATACAGTCGTGCTAACTTCTCCATCTTGTCATCTTCTCTTATTGGCAGGAGTGTGTTGATTTGGTGAGACGATCAACTATTACCCAAATAGTATCAAAACCCCTTGCAGTCCTTGGCAATTTAGTGATGAAATTCATGGTAATGTTTTCCCATTTCCATTCCGGGATTTCGGGTTGTTGAAGTAGACCTGATGGTTTCTGATGCTCACCTTTGACCTTAGAACACGTCAAACATTCTCCTACGTATTTAGCAACGTCGGCTTTCATACCTGGCCACCAAAAATGTTTCTTGAGATCCTTGTACATCTTTCCCGTTCCAGGATGTATTGAGTATCTGGTTTTATGAGCTTCTCTAAGTACCATTTCTCTCATATCTCCAAATTTTGGTACCCAAATTCTTTCAGCCCTATACCGGGTTCCAACTTCCCGAATATTAAGATGTTTTTCCGATCCTTTGGGTATTTCATCCTTTAAGTTTCCCTCTTTTAAAACTCCTTGTTGCGCCTCCTTTATTTGAGTAGTAAGGTTAGTGCGAATCATTATATTCATACATTTTACATGAATGGGTTCTCTGTCCTTTCTGCTCAAGGCGCCAGCTATCACATTTGCCTTCCCTGGGTGGTAACTGTAGTGACCCGAACTTTTCCATGTTTATATATATTAATTGAGATTGATATTTACATGATTAAATGTTTCCAACATGTTAAGCAATCAAACTTGTTAAGACTTGATTAATTGAAATATGTTTCATATAGACAATTGACCACCCAAGTTGACCGGTGATTCACGAACGTTAAAACTTGTAAAAACTATATGATGACATATATATGGATATATATATAGTTAACATGATACTATGACAATGAACTACATATGTAAAAACAAGACTACTAACTTAATGATTTTTAAACGAGACATATATGTAACGATTATCGTTGTAAAGACATTTAATGTATATATATCATATTAAGAGATATTCATACATGATAATATCATGATAATATAATAATTTAAAATCTCATTTGATATTATAAACATTGGGTTAACAACATTTAACAAGATCGTTAACCTAAAGGTTTCAAAACAACACTTACATGTAACGACTAACGATGACTTAACGACTCAGTTAAAATGTATATACATGTAGTGTTTTAATATGTATTTATACACTTTTGAAAGACTTCAATACACTTATCAAAATACTTCTACTTAACAAAAATTCTTACAATTACATCCTCGTTCAGTTTCATCAACAATTCTACTCGTATGCACCCGTATTCGTACTCGTACAATACACAGCTTTTAGATGTATGTACTATTGGTATATACACTCCAATGATCAGCTCTTAGCAGCCCATGTGAGTCACCTAACACATGTGGGAACCATCATTTGGCAACTAGCATGAAATATCTCATAAAATTACAAAAATATGAGTAATCATTCATGACTTATTTACATGAAAACAAAATTACATATCCTTTATATCTAATCCATACACCAACGACCAAAAATACCTACAAACACTTTCATTCTTCAATTTTCTTCATCTAATTGATCTCTCTCAAGTTCTATCTTCAAGTTCTAAGTGTTCTTCATAAATTCCAAAAGTTCTAGTTTCATAAAATCAAGAATACTTTCAAGTTTGCTAGCTCACTTCCAATCTTGTAAGGTGATCATCCAACCTCAAGAAATCTTTGTTTCTTACAGTAGGTTATCATTCTAATACAAGGTAATAATCATATTCAAACTTTGGTTCAATTTCTATAACTATAACAATCTTATTTCAAGTGATGATCTTACTTGAACTTGTTTTCGTGTCATGATTCTGCTTCAAGAACTTCGAGCCATCCAAGGATCCATTAAAGCTAGATCCATTTTTCTCTTTTCCAGTAGGTTTATCCAAGGAACTTAAGGTAGTAATGATGTTCATAACATCATTCGATTCATACATATAAAGCTATCTTATTCGAAGGTTTAAACTTGTAATCACTAGAACATAGTTTAGTTAATTCTAAACTTGTTCGCAAACAAAAGTTAATCCTTCTAACTTGACTTTTAAAATCAACTAAACACATGTTCTATATCTATATGATATGCTAACTTAATGATTTAAAACCTGGAAACACGAAAAACACCGTAAAACCGAATTTACGCCGTCGTAGTAACACCGCGGGCTGTTTTGGCTTAGTTAATTAAAAACTATGATAAACTTTGATTTAAAAGTTGTTATTCAGAGAAAATGATTTTTATTATGAACATGAAACTATATCCAAAAATTATGGTTAAACTCAAAGTGGAAGTATGTTTTCTAAAATGGTCATCTAGACGTCGTTCTTTCGACTGAAATGACTACCTTTACAAAAACGACTTGTAACTTATTTTTCTGACTATAAACCTATACTTTTCTGTTTAGATTCATAAAATAGAGTTCAATATGAAACCATAGCAATTTGATTCACTCAAAACGGATTTAAAATGAAGAAGTTATGGGTAAAACAAGATTGGATAATTTTTCTCATTTTAGCTACGTGAAAATTGGTAACAAATCTATTCCAACCATAACTTAATCAACTTATATTGTATATTATGTAATCTTGAGATACCATAGACACGTATACAATGTTTCGACCTATCATGTCGACACATCTACATATATTTCGGAACAACCATAGACACTCTATATGTGAATGTTGGAGTTAGCTATACAGGGTTGAGGTTGATTCCAAAATATATATAGTTTGAGTTGTGATCAATACTGAGATACGTATACACTGGGTCGTGGATTGATTCAAGATAATATTTATCGATTTATTTCTGTACATCTAACTGTGGACAACTAGTTGTAGGTTACTAACGAGGACAGCTGACTTAATAAACTTAAAACATCAAAATATATTAAAAGTGTTGTAAATATATTTTGAACATACTTTGATATATATGTATATATTGTTATAGGTTCGTGAATCAACCAGTGGCCAAGTCTTACTTCCCGACGAAGTAAAAATCTGTGAAAGTGAGTTATAGTCCCACTTTTAAAATCTAATATTTTTGGGATGAGAATACATGCAGGTTTTATAAATGATTTACAAAATAGACACAAGTACGTGAAACTACATTCTATGGTTGAATTATCGAAATCGAATATGCCCCTTTTTATTAAGTCTGGTAATCTAAGAATTAGGGAACAGACACCCTAATTGACGCGAATCCTAAAGATAGATCTATCGGGCCCAACAAGCCCCATCCAAAGTACCGGATGCTTTAGTACTTCGAAATTTATATCATATCCGAAGGGTGTCCCGGAATGATGGGGATATTCTTATATATGCATCTTGTTAATGTCGGTTACCAGGTGTTCACCATATGAATGATTTTTATCTCTATGTATGGGATGTGTATTGAAATATGAAATCTTGTGGTCTATTATTATGATTTGATATATATAGGTTAAACCTATAACTCACCAACATTTTTGTTGACGTTTTAAGCATGTTTATTCTCAGGTGATTATTAAGAGCTTCCGCTGTCGCATAGTTAAATAAGGACGAGATTTGGAGTTCTTGCTTGTATGATATTGTGTAAAAACTGCATTCAAGAAACTTATTTTGTTGTAACATATTTGTATTGTAAACCATTATGTAATGGTCGTGTGTAAACAGGATATTTTAGATTATCATTATTTGATAATCTACGTAAAGCTTTTTAAAACCTTTATCTATGAAATAAAGGTTATGGTTTGTTTTAAAAATGAATGCAGTCTTTGAAAAACGTCTCATATAGAGGTCAAAACCTCGCAACGAAATCAATTAATATGGAACGTTTTTAATCAATAAGAACGTGACATTTCAGTTGGTATCCGAGCGTTGGTCTTAAAGAACCAGAAAATTTGCATTAGTGTGTCTTATCGAGTTTGTTAGGATGCATTAGTGTTCTGGACTTCGACCGTGTTTTCTTTAAAAATGATTGCTTAACATTTTTGTTGGAAACTATATATTTTTAACATATGAATATTATGTGATATATTAATCTCTTAACGTGTTTGATATTATGTGATAGATGTCTACCTCTAGAACAAGTCCCATTGACTCACCTAATAATAATGAAGAGTCAAATGTAAATTGGAATGATTCATGGACTGATTCACAAGTTCCCGAAGAGGAACCGGAAGAAGAGTCGGAACCGAAAGAAGAATCGGAACCGGACGAAGAATCAGAACCGGAAGAAGAATCGGAACCGGTGGGGGAAATAATAAAACGGTTAAGTAAAAGAGAATCCTCAACCAACCAACCAAGGTTAATTATGGTCAATGGTGTTTCCGCCAAGGAAGCAAAATATTGGGAGGATTACCAATTCTCCGATGAATCGGATTCCGACGAGAATTCCAATGATGTTATTGAAATTACCCCAACTGAATTTAAAAAGGCAAAAGAAAATAATAAGGAAAAGGGCATAAAAATAGAGAAATCTAATTCCAACCCCGATGAACTTTATATGTATCGTCAACCCCCGAAGTTCTTAAGTTGTAACAATGACCCGGGAACCTCTAAACCACCAGGTTTTTCTAAACCAATGTGGACAACGACGGCTCGTATTAGGGGAACATCATATATCCCTAGAAACTTGGCAAAACGAACCAAAACCGAAGAAGAAGAAACGAGCGAGTCGGAATAAGATAGTTGTATTCGTGTGGTGTAATATATGTAATATAGTGTTCTTATGCTTTATGATATATGTAAAAATTGCTTGTATTAATAAGTATTTTTTTATGAATCTAACTCTTGTCTATTTTACAGTTTAAAAACACAAAATGGATAGACAACCCAATATTTTAAGAGACCTACCCGGAGACATGATTGATGAAATCTTGTCTAGAGTCGGCCAGAATTCCTCGGCACAACTATTTAAGGCGAGATCAGTTTGTAAGACATTCGAAGAACGTTCCAAGAATGTCTTGGTTTATAAGAGACTTTCGTTTGAAAGATGGGGGATATCACATTGGGAAACCCATAAGTTACGATGTGTTTACTTTGACGCATATATTGCGGGGAACCCAAATGCTATTTTACGCAACGGGTTAAGAAATTATTTTGACTCAATATATCCGAATATTGGACTTCGTGATTTAGAAAAAGCGGCTAGCATGCAACATAAAGAAGCATGTTATGCTTACGGATTAGTAATGTTCGCTTCTCACCAAAGTGAGAACAAGAACATCGGGCTACAACTATTAAACAAAACGTTTCCACAAGTGACGGAGTCGGTAATTGGGGTAAGAAATGAGGTTTTTAGATTATTACGGGACTGTTGGACATTACGTAACCCTCGTCCCTTTGACGACGTTACAACACGCTGTCTTATCAACGGCCATAACGGTTATGTTGCACAAGACCAAGGATGGGAAGTAGTCCTAGTAAAACCAGAATGCATGACTTGTTTCTGGACGTATGAATTACGTGTCTTTATTGCCTTTGCTGAACGACTTGTGTACTAGCTAGAATTATCTTCACAACTATCTTGTATCAAAGTTATTGTGTGCTATATTTCATGCTTTATGTAAAATAAGCGGTATTGTAAGTTTGTAAAATATTGTATAAAAGTTTGAACGCGAAATATTATTATAATCAGTTTTTCATATAGAATTGTAGTAGTTGAATTGTATATTAGCTACTAAGTATGAACTTAACGGGTAGGTACTACCCGAATTTAAACTTATAAAACGCTAATATGAAGAAAAAGCTTTTATAAATGAGTTCATATTATGCTATGAAATACTATTAACTACTCTTAATATTCTGTATGATTAACTTGTTCCATTTGACTATTTTGAAGGAAATGGCACCGACTACTCGACACACCGTGAATATGAATGAAGAGGAATTCCGTACTTTTCTAGCTTCAAACATAGCCGCAGTACAGGCTGCGCTACATACAAACAATAACCTTGGATCTAGCAGTACAGGAAATCGTGTAGGATGCACCTACAAAGAATTCACTGCCTGCAAACCTTTGGAATTTGATGGAACCGAAGGACCGATCGGATTGAAACGGTGGACCGAGAAGGTCGAATCGGTGTTTGCCATAAGTAAGTGTACTGAAGAGGACAAAGTAAAGTACGCTACGCATACCTTCACAGGTTCTGCGTTAACATGGTGGAATACCTATCTAGAGCAAGTAGGACAAGACGATGCGTACGCACTACCGTGGTCAGCATTCAAGCACTTGATGAACGAGAAGTACCGTCCCAGAACCGAGGTCAATAAGCTCAAGACAGAACTTAGAGGGTTACGAACCCAAGGATTTGATATTACCACGTACGAAAGACGATTCACAGAATTGTGCCTATTGTGTCCGGGAGCATTCGAAGATGAGGAAGAGAAGATCGACGCATTTGTGAAAGGATTACCGGAAAGAATCCAAGAAGATATAAGTTCACACGAGCCCACCTCTATACAACAGGCATGTAGAATGGCTCACAAACTAGTGAACCAGATTGAAGAAAGAATTAAAGAACAGACTGCTGAAGAGGCCAATGTGAAGCAAGTCAAAAGAAAGTGGGAGGAAAACGGTGATAAGAATCACCAATACAACAGCAACAGCAAATACAACAATAATCGCAACAATTATCCCAACAATCGCAACATCAATCGCAACTACAACAAACGGCCCAACAATAACAACAACAACAACAACAGCAACAGCAAACTACAACTATCATCCCAACAACAATAATAACCGCAACAACAACAACAATCAGAAGCAGCTATGCCAAAGGTGTGAAAAGTATCACTCGGGGTTCTGCACCAAATTTTGCAACAAGTGTAAAAGAAATGGTCATAGCGCGGCGAAGTGTGAGGTCTACGGACCAGGGGTTAATAGAACGAAAGGAACAAATGGTGTCGGAACGAGTAATGGCGGAGCAAGTAGTGTCGGAGCAAGTTATGCCAATGTAGTTTGTTATAAATGTGGAAAACCGGGCCACATTATTAGAAATTACCCGAACCAGGAGAACACGAATGGACAAGGCCGTGGAAGAGTTTTCAATATTAATGCGGCAGAGGCACAGGAAGACCCGGAGCTTGTTACGGGTACGTTTCTTATTGACAATAAATCTGCTTACGTTTTATTTGATTCGGGTGCGGATAGAAGCTATATGAGTAGAGATTTTTGTGCTAAATTAAGTTGTCCATTGACGCCTTTGGATAGTAAATTTTTACTCGAATTAGCAAATGGTAAATTAATTTCAGCAGATAATATATGTCGGAATCGAGAAATTAAACTGGTTAGCGAAACATTTAAGATTGATTTGATACCAGTAGAGTTAGGGAGTTTTGATGTGATAATCGGTATGGACTGGTTGAAAGAAGTGAAAGCGGAGATCGTTTGTTACAAAAATGCAATTCGCATTATACGAGAAAAAGGAAAACCCTTAATAGTGTACGGAGAAAAGGGCAACACGAAGCTACATCTTATTAGTAATTTGAAGGCACAAAAACTAATAAGAAAAGGTTGCTATGCTGTTGTAGCACACGTCGAGAAAGTAGAAACTGAAGAAAAGAGCATCAATGATGTTCCCATTGCAAAAGAATTTCCCGATGTATTTCCGAAAGAATTACCGGGATTACCCCCACATCGATCCGTTGAATTTCAAATAGATCTTATACCAGGAGCTGCACCAATAGCTCGTGCTCCTTACAGACTCGCAACCAGCGAGATGAAAGAACTGCAAAGCCAATTACAAGAACTTTTAGAGCGTGGTTTCATTCGACCAAGCACATCACCATGGGGAGCTCCTGTTTTGTTTGTCAAGAAGAAAGATGGTACATTCAGGTTGTGTATCGACTACCGAGAGTTGAACAAACTTACCATCAAGAACCGCTACCCACTACCGAGAATTGATGACTTATTTGATCAACTACAAGGCTCGTCTGTTTATTCAAAGATTGACTTACGTTCCGGGTATCATCAAATGCGGGTGAAAGAAGATGATATTCCAAAGACTGCTTTCAGAACACGTTACGGTCATTACGAGTTTATGGTCATGCCGTTTGGTTTAACTAATGCACCAGCTGTGTTCATGGACCTTATGAACCAAGTGTGTGGACCATACCTTGACAAGTTTGTCATTGTTTTCATTGATGACATACTTATTTACTCAAAGAATGACCAAGAACACGGTGAATATTTGAGAAAGGTGTTAGAAGTATTGAGGAAGGAAGAATTGTACGCTAAGTTTTCAAAGTGTGCATTTTGGTTGGAAGAAGTTCAATTCCTCGGTCACATAGTGAACAAAGAAGGTATTAAGGTAGATCCGGCAAAGATAGAAACTGTTGAAAAGTGGGAAACCCTGAAAACTCCGAAACACATACGCCAGTTTATAGGACTAGCTGGTTACTACAGAAGGTTCATCCAAGACTTTTCCAGAATAGCAAAACCCTTGATTGCATTAACGCATAAAGGGAAGAAATTTGAATGGAATGATGAACAAGAGAAAGCGTTTCAGTTATTGAAGAAAAAGCTAACTACGGCACCTATATTGTCATTGCCTGAAGGGAATGATGATTTTGTGATTTATTGTGATGCATCAAAGCAAGGTCTCGGTTGTGTATTAATGCAACGAACGAAGGTGATTGCTTATGCGTCTAGACAATTGAAGATTCACGAACAAAATTATACGACGCATGATTTGGAATTAGGCGCGGTTGTTTTTGCATTAAATACTTGGAGGCACTACTTATATGGGGTCAAAAGTATTATATATACCGACCACAAAAGTCTTCAACACATATTTAACCAGAAACAACTGAATATGAGGCAGCGTAGGTGGATTGAATTATTGAATGATTACGACTTTGAGATTCGTTACCACCCGGGGAAGGCAAATGTGGTAGCCGATGCCTTGAGCAGGAAGGACAGAGAACCCATTCGAGTAAAATCTATGAATATAATGATTCATAATAACCTTACTACTCAAATAAAGGAGGCGCAACAAGGAGTTTTAAAAGAGGGAAATTTAAAGGATGAAATACCCAAAGGATCGGAGAAGCATCTTAATATTCGGGAAGACAGAACCCGGTATAGGGCTGAAAGGATTTGGGTACCAAAATTTGGAGATATGAGAGAAATGGTACTTAGAGAAGCTCATAAAACCAGATACTCAATACATCCTGGAACGGGGAAGATGTACAAGGATCTCAGGAAATATTTTTGGTGGCCGGGTATGAAAGCCGATGTTGCTAAATACGTAGGAGAATGTTTGACGTGTTCTAAGGTCAAAGCTGAACATCAGAAACCATCAGGTCTACTTCAACAACCTGAAATCCCAGAATGGAAATGGGAAAACATTACCATGGATTTCATCACTAAATTGCCAAGGACTGCAAGTGGTTTTGATACTATTTGGGTAATAGTTGATCGTCTCACCAAATCAGCACACTTCCTGCCAATAAGAGAAGATGACAAGATGGAGAAGTTAGCACGACTGTATTTGAAGGAAGTCATATCCAGACATGGAATACCAATCTCTATTATCTCTGATAGGGATGGCAGATTTATTTCAAGATTCTGGCAGACATTACAGCAAGCATTAGGAACTCGTCTAGACATGAGTACTGCCTATCATCCACAAACTGATGGGCAGAGCGAAAGGACGATACAAACGCTTGAAGACATGCTACGAGCATGTGTTATTGATTTCGGAAACAGTTGGGATCGACATCTACCGTTAGCAGAATTTTCCTACAACAACAGCTACCATTCAAGCATTGAGATGGCGCCGTTTGAAGCACTTTATGGTAGAAAGTGCAGGTCTCCGATTTGTTGGAGTGAAGTGGGGGATAGACAGATTACGGGTCCGGAGATTATACAAGAAACTACCGAGAAGATCATCCAAATTCAACAACGGTTGAAAACCGCCCAAAGTCGACAAAAGAGCTACGCTGACATTAAAAGAAAAGATATATAATTTGAAATTGGAGAGATGGTCATGCTTAAAGTTGCACCTTGGAAAGGCGTTGTTCGATTTGGTAAATGAGGGAAATTAAATCCAAGGTATATTGGACCATTCAAGATTATTGATTGTGTCGGACCAGTAGCTTACCGACTTGAGTTACCTCAACAACTCGCGGCTGTACATAACACTTTCCACGTCTCGAATTTGAAGAAATGTTTTGCTAAAGAAGATCTCACTATTCCGTTAGATGAAATCCAAATCAACGAAAAACTTCAATTCATCGAAGAACCCGTCGAAATAATGGATCGTGAGGTTAAAAGACTTAAGCAAAACAAGATACCAATTGTTAAGGTTCGATGGAATGCTCGTAGAGGACCCGAGTTCACCTGGGAGCGTGAAGATCAGATGAAGAAGAAATACCCGCATCTATTTCCAGAAGATTCGTCAACACCTTCAACAGCTTAAAATTTCGGGACGAAATTTATTTAACGGGTAGGTACTGTAGTGACCCGAACTTTTCCATATTTATATATATTAATTGAGATTGATATTTACATGATTAAATGTTTCCAACATGTTAAGCAATCAAACTTGTTAAGACTTGATTAATTGAAATATGTTTCATATAGACAATTGACCACCCAAGTTGACCGGTGATTCACGAACGTTAAAACTTGTAAAAACTATATGATGACATATATATAGATATATATATAGTTAACATGATACTATGATAAGTAAACATATCATTAAGTATATTAACAATGAACTACATATGTAAAAACAAGACTACTAACTTAATGATTTTTAAACGAGACATATATGTAACGATTATCGTTGTAAAGACATTTAATGTATATATATCATATTAAGAGATATTCATACATGATAATATCATGATAATATAATAATTTAAAATCTCATTTGATATTATAAACATTGGGTTAACAACATTTAACAAGATCGTTAACCTAAATGTTTCAAAACAACACTTACATGTAACGACTAACGATGACTTAACGACTCAGTTAAAATGTATATACATGTAGTGTTTTAATATGTATTTATACACTTTTGAAAGACTTCAATACACTTATCAAAATACTTCTACTTAACAAAAATGCTTACAATTACATCCTCGTTCAGTTTCATCAACAATTCTACTCGTATGCACCCGTATTCGTACTCGTACAATACACAGCTTTTAGATGTATGTACTATTGGTATATACACTCCAATGATCAGCTCTTAGCAGCCCATGTGAGTCACCTAACACATGTGGGAACCATCATTTGGCAACTAGCATGAAATATCTCATAAAATTACAAAAATATGAGTAATCATTCATGACTTATTTACATGAAAACAAAATTACATATCCTTTATATCTAATCCATACACCAACGACCAAAAACACCTACAAACACTTTCATTCTTCAATTTTCTTCATCTAATTGATCTCTCTCAAGTTCTATCTTCAAGTTCTAAGTGTTCTTCATAAATTCCAAAAGTTCTAGTTTCATAAAATCAAGAATACTTTCAAGTTTGCTAGCTCACTTCCAATCTTGTAAGGTGATC
The DNA here is from genome assembly GCF_046630445.1 of Rutidosis leptorrhynchoides. Classification (NCBI taxonomy): domain Eukaryota; kingdom Viridiplantae; phylum Streptophyta; class Magnoliopsida; order Asterales; family Asteraceae; genus Rutidosis; species Rutidosis leptorrhynchoides. Next base: position 309,908,531 of record NC_092333.1, on the reverse strand, counting down.
ATCCAACCTCAAGAAATCTTAGTTTCTTACAGTAGGTTATCATTCTAATACAAGGTAATAATCATATTCAAACTTTGGTTCAATTTCTATAACTATAACAATCTTATTTCAAGTGATGATCTTACTTGAACTTGTTTTCGTGTCATGATTCTGCTTCAAGAACTTCGAGCCATCCAAGGATCCATTGAAGCTAGATCCATTTTTCTATTTTCTAGTAGGTTTATCCAAGGAACTTAAGGTAGTAATGATGTTCATAACATCATTCGATTCATACATATAAAGCTATCTTATTCGAAGGTTTAAACTTGTAATCACTAGAACATAGTTTAGTTAATTCTAAACTTGTTCGCAATTAAAAGTTAATCCTTCTAACTTGACTTTTAAAATCAACTAAACACATATTCTATATCTATATGATATGCTAACTTAATGATTTAAAACCTGGAAACACGAAAAACACCGTAAAACCGGATTTACGCCGTCGTAGTAACACCGCGGGCTGTTTTGGGTTAGTTAATTAAAAACTATGATAAACTTTGATTTAAAAGTTGTTATTCAGAGAAAATGATTTTTATTATGAACATGAAACTATATCCAAAAATTATGGTTAAACTCAAAGTGGAAGTATGTTTTCTAAAATGGTCATCTAGACGTCGTTCTTTCGACTGAAATGACTACCTTTACAAAAATGACTTGTAACTTATTTTTCCGACTATAAACCTATACTTTTCTGTTTAGATTCATAAAATAGAGTTCAATATGAAACCATAGCAATTTGATTCACTCAAAACGGATTTAAAATGAAGAAGTTATGGGTAAAACAAGATTGGATAATTTTTCTCATTTTAGCTACGTGAAAATTGGTAACAAATCTATTCCAACCATAACTTAATCAACTTGTATTGTATATTATGTAATCTTGAGATACCATAGACACGTATACAATGTTTCGACCTATCATGTCGACACATCTATATATATTTCGGAACAACCATAGACACTCTATATGTAAATGTTGGAGTTAGCTATACAGGGTTGAGGTTGATTCCAAAATATATATAGTTTGAGTTGTGATCAATACTGAGATACGTATACACTGGGTCGTGGATTGATTCAAGATAATATTTATCGATTTATTTCTGTACATCTAACTGTGGACAACTAGTTGTAGGTTACTAACGAGGACAGCTGATTTAATAAACTTAAAACATCAAAATATATTAAAAGTGTTGTAAATATATTTTGAACATACTTTGATATATATGTATATATTGTTATAGGTTCGTGAATCAACCAGTGGCCAAGTCTTACTTCCCGACGAAGTAAAAATCTGTGAAAGTGAGTTATAGTCCCACTTTTAAAATCTAATATTTTTGGGATGAGAATACATGCAGGTTTTATAAATGATTTACAAAATAGACACAAGTACGTGAAACTACATTCTATGGTTGAATTATCGAAATCGAATATGCCCCTTTTTATTAAGTCTGGTAATCTAAGAATTAGGGAACAGACACCCTAATTGACGCGAATCCTAAAGATAGATCTATCGGGCCCAACAAGCCCCATCCAAAGTACCGGATGCTTTAGTACTTCGAAATTTATATCATATCCGAAGGGTGTCCCGGAATGATGGGGATATTCTTATATATGCATCTTGTTAATGTCGGTTACCAGGTGTTCACCATATGAATGATTTTTATCTCTATGTATGGGATGTGTATTGAAATATGAAATCTTGTGGTCTATTATTATGATTTGATATATATAGGTTAAACCTATAACTCACCAACATTTTTGTTGACGTTTTAAGCATGTTTATTCTCAGGTGATTATTAAGAGCTTCCGCTGTCGCATAGTTAAATAAGGACGAGATTTGGAGTCCATGCTTGTATGATATTGTGTAAAAACTGCATTCAAGAAACTTATTTTGTTGTAACATATTTGTATTGTAAACCATTATGTAATGGTCGTGTGTAAACAGGATATTTTAGATTATCATTATTTGATAATCTACGTAAAGCTTTATAAAACCTTTATCTATGAAATAAAGGTTATGGTTTGTTTTAAAAATGAATGCAGTCTTTGAAAAACGTCTCATATAGAGGTCAAAACCTCGCAACGAAATCAATTAATATGGAACGTTTTTAATCAATAAGAACGGGACATTTCAGTAACGAACCTCAAAGTCGTAATCATTCAACAATTCAATCCACCTGCGCTGCCTCATGTTCAGTTGTTTCTGATTAAATATGTGTTGAAGACTTTTGTGGTCGGTATATATAATACTTTTGACCCTATATAAGTAGTGCCTCCAAGTCTTTAATGCAAAAACAATCGCGCCTAATTCCAAATCATGCATCATATAATTCTGCTCGTGAATCTTCAATTGTCTAGACGCATAAGCAATTACTTTCATTCGTTGCATTAATACACAACCGAGACCTTGCTTTGAGGCGTCACAATATATCACAAAATCATCATTCCCTTCAGGTAATGACAATATAGGTTCCGTAGTTAACTTTTTCTTTAACAATTGAAATGCTTTCTCTTGTTCATCCTTCCATTCAAATTTCCTCCCTTTATGCGTTAATGCAGTTAAGGGTTTTGCTATTCTGGAAAAGTCTTGGATGAACGTTCTATAGTAACCAGCTAGTCCTAAAAACTGGCGTATGTGTTTCGGAGTTTTCGGGGTTTCCCACTTTTCAACGGTTTCAATCTTTGCTGGATCCACCTGAATACCTTCTTTGTTCACTATGTGACCGAGGAATTGAACTTCTTCCAACCAAAATGCACACTTTGAAAACTTAGCGTACAGTTTTTCTTTTCTCAGCAACTGTAGCACTTTTCTCAAATGTTCTTCGTGCTCTTGATCATTCTTCGAGTAAATAAGTATGTCATCGATGAAAACAATGACAAACTTGTCAAGATATGGCCCACACACTCGGTTCATGAGGTCCATGAACACAGCTGGTGCGTTAGTCAATCCAAATGGCATAACCATAAACTCATAATGACCGTAACGCGTCCTAAAAGCAGTCTTTGGAATATCATCCTCCTTCACCTGCATTTGATGATATCCAGAACGTAAATCGATCTTCGAATAAACCGACGAGCCTTGTAGTTGATCAAATAAGTCGTCGATTCTCGGTAATGGGTAACGGTTCTTGATGGTAAGTTTGTTCAACTCTCGGTAGTCGATACACAACCTGAATGTACCATCTTTCTTCTTGACAAATAGAACAGGAGCTCCCCATGGTGATGTACTTGGTCGAATGAAACCACACTCTAAAAGTTCCTGTAGCTGACTTTGTAATTCTTTCATTTCGCTGGGTGCGAGTCTGTATGGAGCATGAGTTATTGGTGCAGCTCCTGGTACAAGGTCTATTTGAAATTCAACGGATCGATGTGGGGGTAATCCCGGTAATTCTTTCAGAAATACATCGGGAAATTCTTTTGCGACGGGAACATTACTGATGTTCTTTTCTTCAGGTTTAACTTCCTCGATGTGTGCTAGAATTACGTAACAACCTTTTCTTATTAGTTTTTGGGCCTTCAAACTACTAATAAGATTTAATTTCACGTTGTTCTTTTGTCCGTACACCATTAAAGGTTTTCCTTTTTCACGCATAATGCGAATCGCATTGTTGTAACAAACGACCTCTGCTCTCACCTTTTTCAACCAGTCCATGCCAATTATTACATCAAAACTTCCTAACTCGATTGGTATTAAATCAATTTTAAACGTTTCATCCCCCAATTTAATTTGTCTCTCCCGACATATATTATCTGCTGAAATTAATTTACCGTTTGCTAATTCGAGTAAAAATTTACTATCCAAAGGCTTCAATGGGCAACTTAATTTAGCACAAAATTCTCTACTCATATAGCTTCTATTCGCACCCGAATCAAATAAAAATAAGCAGATTTATCGTCAATAAGAAACGTACCCGTAACAAGCTCCGGGTCTTCTTGTGCTTCTGCTGCATTAATATTGAAAACTCTTCCATGACCCTGCCCATTAGTATTCCCCTGATTTGGGCAATTCCTAATAATGTGGCCAGCTTTTCCACATTTATAACAAACAGCGTTGGTATTACTTGCTCCGACACTATTCGTTTCGGCATTACTTGTTCCGACATTATTTGTTCCTTTAGTTCTGTTAAACTTTGGTCCATAGACCTCACACTTTGTCGCGCTTTGACCATTTCTTTTACACCTGTTGTAAAATGTTGTGCAAAACCCCTGATGATTTTCTTCACACCTATGACTTGGCTGTTTTTGGTTTTTGTTGCCGTTGTTGTTATTGAGGTTGTTGTTGGGATTGTTATTGTTGTTGAAACGGTTGTTGTAGTTGTTGTTGTTGTTAGGATGTTTGTTGTAGTTATTGTTAGGATTGCGGTTATTGTTGCGATTGTTGTTGCGGTTGTTGGGATAGTTATTGCGATTGTTATTGTAATTGTTGTTGTTGTTGTACTGGTGACTCTTGTCACCGTTTTCCTCCCACTTCCTCTTGAGTTGTTTTGTGTTGGCTTCTTCGGCCGCCTGCTCTTTAATTCTTCCCTCAATCTGATTTATGAGTTTATGAGCCATTCGACTTGCCTTCTGTATAGAAGCGGGCTCGTGTGAACTTACATCTTCTTGAATCCTTACTGGTAACCCTTTTACAAACGCGTCGATCTTCTCTTCTTCATCTTCGAATGCTCCCGGACACAATAGGCACAACTCTGTGAATCGTCGTTCATATGTGGTAAGGTCAAACCCTTGTGTTCGTAACTCTCTAAGTTCTGCTTTGAGTTTATTGACTTCGTTTCTAGGACGGTACTGCTCGTTCATCAATTGCTTGAACGCCGACCACGGTAGTGCGTAAGCAGCATTTTGTCCTACCTGTTCAAGATAGGTGTTCCACCACGTTAACGCAGTACCTGTGAAGGTATGCGTAGTGTACTTAACTTTGTCCTCTTCAGTACACTTACTTATGGCAAACACCGATTCGACTTTCTCGGTCCGCCGTTTCAATCCAATTGGTCCTTCGGTTCCATCAAATTCCAAAGGTTTGCAGGCAGTGAATTCTTTGTAGGTGCATCCTACACGATTTCTTGAGCCATTAGCTACATTGCTAGATTCAGAGTTATTGTTGGTATGTAGCGCAGCCTGTACTGCAGCTATGTTTGCAGCAAGAAAAGTACGAAATTCCTCTTCGCTCATATTCATGGTTTGTCGCGTAGTCGGTGCCATTTCCTTCAAAATAGTCAACTGAATCGAGTTAATCATACAGAATATTAAGAGTAGTCAATAGTATTTCGTAGCATAATATGAATTCATTTATAAAAGCTTTTTCTTCATATTAGCGTTTTATATGTTTAAATTCGGGTACTACCTACCCGTTAAGTTCATACTTAGTAGCTAATATACAATTCAACTACTACAATTCCATATGAAAAACTGATTATAATAATATATCACATACAAATATTCTTCAAACTTACAACTTCGCTATATTACATATAACATGAAATATAGTACACTTTGATACATGACAGTTTTGAAGATAAATCTAGTTAATAGGCAAGTTGTTCAGTAAAGGAAATAAAGACACGTAATTCATAAGTCCAGAAACAAGTCATGCATTCCGGTTTTACTAAGACGACTTCCCATCCTTGGTCTTGTGGAAAATAACCGTTATGACCATTGGCTAGGCAGCATGTTGTAATGTCATCAAAAGGATGAGGGTTTCGTAATGTCCAACAGCCCCGTAATAATCTAAAAACCTTGTTTCTCACCTCAACTACTGAATCCGTCACTTGTGGAAAGGTTTTATTTAAAAGTTGTAATCCGATATTCTTTTTCTCACTTTAGTAAGAAGCGAACATCACTAACCCGTAAGTATAACATGCTTCTTTATGTTGCATGTTAGAAGCTCTTTCTAACTCGCGAAATCCTATGTTGGGATATGTTGAGTCAAAATAGGTTCTTAACCCGTAGCATAAAATTGCATTTGGGTTCCCCGAATTTAATTCTTTAAAGAAAACAAGGCGTAACTTACGTTCTCCCAGGCATTTCTGGAAAGTCTTTCAAATGTTTGACAAGTTAATTTCGCCATAACTAAATGTGCTGATGAATTCTGACCGACTCTAGACAAGATTTCCTCAATCATATCCTCTGGTAGGTCTTCTAAAATATTCGGTTGTCTACCCTTAACGTCCATTTTGTTTTTATACTGTAAAATAGACAAGGATTAGATTCATAAAAGATAATTAACAAACAATACAAGCAATTTTTACATAGAACATAAAAGTACAAGCACACTACAATATATATAATACACAACATGATTACAACTCCCTAATCTGAATCACTGGTTTCTTCTTCTTCGGACTTGGTTCGCTTTCCTAATTTTCTAGGGATATATGGTGTTCCTCTAATACGAGCCATCATTTTCCACAATGGTTTAGAAAAACCTGGTGGTTTAGAGGTTCCCGGGTTATTGTTACACTTTAGGAAATACGGATGTTGCCGATACATATAAAGCTCATCGGGGTTGGAATCAGGTTTCTCTATTTTTATACCCTTTCCCTTATTATTTTCTTTTGCTATATTAAATTGGGTCGAGGTGATTTATATAACATCATCGGAATCCTCATCGGGATCCGATTCATCGGAAAATTGGTAATCTTCCCAATATTTTGCTTCCTCGGCAGAAACACCATTGACCATTTTTAACTTTGGTCCGTTGGTTAAGGATTTTCTTTTATTTAAACGATGTACTGTAGGTATCACTATTTCTTTATCCGAAATCTCTTCTTCTTCTGGTTCCTCCTCTTCCGATTCATCCTCTTCTGGTTCCTCTTCTTCCGGTTCCTCTTCTTCCGGTTCCTCCTCTTCTGGTTCCTCTTCGGGAATTTGTGAATCTTCCCAAAATATATTCGACTCTTCATTATTATTAGGTGAATCAATGGGATTTGTACTAGAGGTAGACATGTATCACACAATATCAAACATATTAAAGAGGTTAATATATCACATAATATTTAAATGTTAATTGTTAGGTTTTAACAAGTTTCATAATACTTAGAACATTTTAGGAAACAAATTAAAGCGGAAGCATGTAAGTATTACCATTTAAAACTTGTATTCCTTTAACCTTTTAAAGTTAAAACCCAATTAGGATCAAGTTGTGATATATGCTTACAAACTACAAGATAGTAAGGAGGTTATACCTATTCCAAGCTAGGTAATGAATGATGAAGATTATGATGATGAATAGAGCTCCAAAACTATGAAACCTCAAGTTGTTATACCCCAAGCTTATCACCAACACCTTGTACTTTGGTTAGGATTTATTATCACTTGAAATTAGCTTGCAAAAAAAAGTTTGAGAACCCTTTCTCCCTCACAAAACTCACGGCAGACAGCAGCTCCAAAGGAGTGTTTTGTGCAGTTTTTTTTTGAAGTTTACTTGGTGTGTTTGCATGTACTAGTGATTCCCTAAAAACCTTGGTACTTATGCCACATGAATATGTGAAGTAACCACTCATGTGGCTAGTCAAATGCATGCTTGGATGGACTCCAATGCCACTAGTATTTTTATAAAATGGTTTTATAAAACATGACAATTTTTATAAAACTTGCTCATTTTATAAACTTGCAATTTAAATTTTATGCACATTCCATTTTATATAAAACCAATTTATATAAAAATGCAACATAAATTAATTAATCATTTAACCAATAAATAATTAAATCCATATTATATAAATTATTCCATAATTTATATATATATATATGTACACATCAAGTAAAATTTAAGAAAACCAATTTTCTTTAAAGTTCAAGTGTCGCGTATTTGATCAATGAACCAATCGTTACAATCAAATACTAATAAGGTGTCGGTAAGCTTGTAATTGGGTATGACCCGACTTGGATCACAACATATTCGCCACATTAATTTAATATGTCTCTCGGGCATACGAAAAAACCTTCAATCTCCCACTTGCACGAGAAACATAAGAAATTAATGCAAGTGATGGATACAGCCTAACACACTGTCCATCACCCCTAATATGTTATGACTTTGTGCCATTCAATAACATCATCCCTTTCGAGTTCCCATCTCGAATATGAATAGGTGAATCTTTCATTATTTCCTTTCGTCCTAGATGTCATGTTAAATCCAAGAGATACAGAGTGATCACTCTCTTATAGATTTAACTTTTCAGGCCTTAGACATCTGACTCTCAACGAATAAGAGGGACAAATTCCATCTTGACTACATACGTCCTAGATATACACCTTGTAATATACCTGAGTTCTTCCTTATGTACTACCATGTTTCAGAATAGCGAAGGAAAGAATCAAGACACAGTACTTGGTGAATATCCGAACCCAATATGTATCTCAGGTCAGAGGATACAATGATATTCGCCTTTACTCAAGATTACATGTGATCAACCACAAAGGCTCTATACAGTAATTCTTGAGAGCGGGTCTTCCAATATTTGTTTCCCACAAATATCTATGAACCTTGGTTGCAACCTTGCCCCACATTCAACCTATGAATGTATACCAATCCGAGTTCATAATAGTCTAAACCTCACACTTGTTCCCACAAATGTGATCGACTACGGAAATTTAGAATAATTGCTTATTCATGGATGAAATATGCAAAATAGGAACATAACTCAAATAAATTAACACCATAGTTATATTAATGAGTTTGAATAATTTCGTTCCGGTACAATACATAAAATAGATCATATCCAATCACTAGAATATCGAAGCCCTAATGCACAAACATGTCCCTCATGTTTTGGCCCATGTAAAAGCTTCGTGAGTGGATCCGCAACATTATGATCTGTATGAACTTTGCGAATACATATCTTTCCTTTTTCAACTTCATCCCTTATGTAGTTGAATCTCCGCTCAATGTGACGAGTCTTTTGATGGGCACGAGGTTCCTTGATTTGAGCAATCACACCCTCGTTGTCACAAAAGATCTCAAGAGGGTCCTGAATGGAAGGGACCACTCCTAAGTCGTCGATGAATTTCTTCATCCATGCAGCTTCCTGTGCTGCCAATGAGGCGACAATGTACTCCGACTCTGTAGTGGATAACGCAACAACCTCCTGTTTCGAACTCTTCCAAGAGACCGCACCTCCATTTAATGTAAATACATAACCGGATTGTGATCGAGAATCATCTCGATCAGTTTGGAAGCTCGCGTCCACGTAACCATTTACAGCGAGTTCCTCCTCACCAGACCCATATATTAGAAACATATCCTTAGTCCTCCTAAGGTATTTCAATATGCTTTTAACAGCAATCCAATGATTATTTCCTGGGTTATTCTGGTATCTACTTGTCAAGCTTAGAGCGCATGACACATCCGGTCTAGTACATATCATTGCATACATGATAGACCCAATAGAAGATGCGTATGGGACTTTCTTCATTCTCTCTTGTTCATCTTTCGTGGTAGGACACTGAGATGAACTGAGAATGGTTCCCTTTTGAATAGGTACCAAACCTCTCTTAGAGTTTTCCATCTTGAACCTTTTCAAGATTTTATCAATGTATGTACTTTGACTTAAACCTATCAATCTCTTGGATCTATTCCTATAGATCCCTATCCCCAATATGTATTGTGCATCTCCAAGATCCTTAATGGAGAAGCAACTCTTTAGCCAAGTTTTGACTCCTTGCATTGTGGTAATATCATTCCCAAATAATAATATATCATCCACATATAGTACAAGGAACATGATAGTGCTCCCACTAGCTTTCTTATATACACAAGCTTCATCACCATTTTTAATGAAGCCAAATTTCTCGGCTTCCTCATTAAAACGATGATTCCACATTCTAGATGCTTGTTTCAATCCGTAGATTGACTTCTTTAACTTGCATACACTTTTAGGATATTTTGGATCAACAAAACCTTCAGGCTGGACCATATAGACATCTTCCATAAGATATCCATTTAGGAAAGCGGTTTTGACATCCATTTGCCATATTTCATAGTCGTAGTGAGCAGCAATGGCAAATAATATCCTAATAGACTTTAGCATTGCCACTGGCGAGAAAGTTTCATCATAATCAACCCCTTGAGTTTGAGTGAAACCTTTTGCTACAAGTCTAGCTTTATATGTATCCAAGTTTCCATGTATGTCGGTTTTCTTCTTGAAAAGCCATTTGCAATCAACTAGCTTAGAGCTAGGAGGTTGCTCAACAAGTTCCCACACTTGGTTTTCATACATGGATTGCATCTCGGCGTTCATGGCTTCCTGCCATTTATCTTTATCAATCCTTGATAAAGCATCTTGGTAGTTTGTTGGTTCATCCAAATCAACCGTATAGCAACCATCTATGAGAAACCCATATCTCTCAGGAGGATTGCTAATCCTACCAGATCTACGAATGTCTTGTGTATTTTGATCATCCATTTGATCACTATCAACATTTTCATGTTGAGTGCTAGTGTCAACCAATTGTGTATCATCTACTTGATCTTGAACCTCTTCAAGATCTATCTTCCTTTCACTATTTCCTTCCATTAGGAACTTAGTTTCAAGGAATTCCGCCTTCCGAGCAACAAATACATTCTGCTCGGATGGATCATAGAAATAGTATCCCATATCATCCTTGGGATATCCTATGAAGATACACTTCGTGGATCGAGCATTCAACTTATTAGGGACGTAACGCTTAGGATAAGCTTCACATCCCCATACCTTTAAGTATGATAGAGATGGAGGTTTACCAAACCACATCTCGTGAGGAGTTCGTTCCACTTTCTTGGTTGGGGCCATATTTAAAATACGAGCCGCGGAGCTTAGACAATAACCCCAAAATGATAGAGGTAACGAGCTTCTTGCCATCATAGATCGAACCATATCCATTAGGGTTCGGTTTCTCCTTTCGGAAACTCCATTAAGTTGGGGTGTTCCGGGTGGAGTAAGTTGTGAGATAATCCCACAACTCCTAAGATGATCTTGGAAGGCATCGCTTAGGTATTCACCTCCTCTATCGGTACGAAGTACCTTAATTGTCCTATTGAGTTGATTTTGTACTTCGTTTTGATATTCTTTGAATGCTTCAAACGTTTCGTCCTTGTGTCTTAATAAGTAGACATATCCGAAACGACTAAAGTCATCAATGAAAGTAACAAAGTATCTTTCACCATTCCTAGTCATGGGTTTAAAGGGTCCACATACATCCGAATGTATTAATCCCAATAAATCTTTAGCCCTTTCATAGGTCCCTTTGAAAGGTGCTTTAGTCATCTTGCCTTGTAAATAAGATTCACATACTTCAAACGAATCCATTTCATTTGATTTCAAAAGTCCATTCTTTTGAAGTGTATGTATTCGGTTCTTGTTTATGTGACCAAGGCGACAATGCCATAAGTATGAATCACTCAAATCCCTTTTGAGTTTCTTGGTGCTTGTATGGTACATTGAGCTACTAGATGATGTGTCATCATGAACCAATTCATAAATTCCATTTGATGGTGAAGCCTTGAAATAGAATACATTATCTAAATAAATATGGATATCATCATTAACAAAATTAAGATAAAAACCACATTGTTTCAAGCGGGAAATGGAAATAATGTTTCGACATAAGTCGGGTGCATACAAAACATCATTCAAAATAAGTTCCAAACCACTTGGAAGCTTTATCACAAAGTCTCCTTGAGCCTTAACTTGCACTTTGGCTACATTACCCATGTAGAGACTTGATGTTCCCATTTGCTTGCTACTTCTTTTGAACCCCTGCAATGAATTGCAAATGTGAGTTCCACATCCAGTGTCTAATACCCATGTATTAGAAGAAGTAATACTAAGCTCTATATATACCATATATACATTACCTGAGGTTTGCCCTGCATCCCTCTTGTCCTTCAACTCCTTAAGATAGACCGGACAGTTTCGTTTCCAATGACCCATCTCACCGCAACCGAAACATGGGTCTTCCTTGGGGTTTGCCTTCTCGGCTACCTTTTGCTTCTTAGCCTTGTTGATGATTGGGGTAACCATCTTCCCCTTCCCTTTGCCTTGATGGGCGGGTCCTTTTCTCTTAGCCACCTTTGGCTTACAGGTGTTACCTTTGGATCCACCTTGATCGATTGCTAACACGGGTAAAGCCCTTTTACCCATGCTAGTTTCCGCCGTTCTAAGCATACCGTGAAGCTCATCTATGCTCTTATCCATCCCATTCATATTGTAATTAATTACAAATTGATCAAACCTTTTTGATAGGGAGTTAAGGATAAGATCGGTGGATAACTCATTAGATATGTTTAGGTTAAGACGGTTAGCACGATCGATAAGGCTTTTCATCTTAAGTACATAAGATGAAACTGATTGGGTATCGTCCATACGACAAGCATGTAGCGCCCGAACCGTTTCGAATCGCTCGACACGCGCTTGTTGAAGGAACATCTCCTTCAATTGCGTTATCATGTCGTATGCACTATGATGCTCGAAATCCTTTTGGAGTTCGGGTATCATAGTCCCAAGCATTAAGCATGAGACTTGAAGGGAGTCTTGACAATACTTATCATAAAAGGCCATTGCCTCCACATCATTCTCATCCGGTTGATCGGGAATGGGGTCCTCAAGCACATACATTTTATCCTCTTGTTTGAGGACAATCCGAAGATTGCGGAACCAATCCATAAAGTTTGTATGGTTGAGTTTGTCTTTCTCTAAGAGAGACCTTAATGATAGGTGGTTTAGATTAAGTGGTGCGTTTGGAATGTTGTTGTTGTTATTGGCGGCCATCTACAAAATTAACAAAGTTCGTTTAAGTATCGATTTTAATTTAAAATTCAATACCCTTTAAATCAAATTGAATTATTAAATTCTAGAATCCAACGGTAAACCAAATTTCGGTTAGGTGACCTTTATCCCGCAATTTGATTTAGCTAGGTAGTCAATAAATGACAATTGCAATCCATTTGCAACTTCTAGAGTATGGGATCATGCAATCCTTTTGCATGGCATATTTATCCCATCAACGCCTATTTGTTCTTCATGCTTCGGTGACCCTAAGTTCATGATTCCCAAATCAAGTCGTCCTACTTGTATAGACTTGTAAATTTAACATACATGTGGTTAGGTGACCTTTATCCCACAAGCATGCGAAATTTACCTTAATCATATTAGTTTGCTCATAACGGTTAGGTGACCTTTATCCCATCATGAGTTCCCTAATACTTTTAAGTGTCACACAATAGGATGGCGTTAAACTTGTTTACCTTATTAGTGAAAGGGATTTTGAGTTTTCGTTAATTCTAGTTTGAGAAAACTTTTGCACCATACACCAACATGCATTTAGTGTATGGTTTATTTGAAAATCCATTTTCATGTTATGTAATAAAGCCAATTTTATTACATTGATATAAACCATTTTATCATGTTCTTAATAACCGATTATTAATGTCCTTTTAGCCGTTTTTAATTTAACCATTTAAATTGACGTTTTGCATGTCGTTAATAATGTCAGTTTTAACCAATTTAAATTGCCATTTTAGTTTGTTGTTAACTTGTGTGATTAACTTGTAGCATACAAACATACAATCCACATAATCATACAAAACAACCACGCATGCAAAATCATATGTTCACAATCAAGCCATTTTTGGTAGACATTTGTTTAGCCGAAAACAAATGCCACCGGTTAAGGGTAATAACACAAAGTAGGAGATTTTAAAATCTCCCACTTAATCTTGCATCCAAATGCTTCTTCATGTGTTCTTCAAGTCTTCATCATCTTCATCATTTTACAAAATATATCCTAATACATTTTGTCTAGAAAATGAAATACAACCTAATCTATTTTACATACCAAATATAAAATAAATTACATAACCAAATGAATATTATTACAAACCAATTGAATAATTATTACATGCCTTTTGAATGAATGATAATACATACCAAATGAATCATAAATCAACCAAACACACATGCATGCAATACAAGGTCAAGGCTAGGATTGTGAACATTACATACAACCAAAATTAGACCAAATGGAAGAACCCAAAAACCCATTTTGTGTCTCCTTAAATTCGGCCTAAATACCAAACCCACCCAAACCCTTAAATTTTTGCATTTTACTTACATGCATGTTCATAAAATGCAAAATATAGTGGGTTTAACATATCATCTCGAAGCATATTTCATCAACTTCGGCTCTAGATACCATTGTTAGGTTTTAACAAGTTTCATAATACTTAGAACATTTTAGGAAACAAATTAAAGCGGAAGCATGTAAGTATTACCATTTAAAACTTGAATTCCTTTAACCTTTTAAAGTTAAAACCCAATTAGGATCAAGTTGTGATATATGCTTACAAACTACAAGATAGTAAGGAGGTTATACCTATTCCAAGCTAGGTAATGAATGATGAAGATGATGATGATGAATAGAGCTCCAAAACTATGAAACCTCAAGTTGTTATACCCCAAGCTTATCACCAACACCTTGTACTTTGGTTAGGATTTATTATCACTTGAAATTAGCTTGCAAAAAAAAGTTTGAGAACCCTTTCTCCCTCACAAAACTCACGGCAGACAGCAGCTCCAAAGGAGTGTTTTGTGCAGTTTTTTTTTGAAGTTTACTTGGTGTGTTTGCATGTACTAGTGATTCCCTAAAAACCTTGGTACTTATGCCACATGAATATGTGAAGTAACCACTCATGTGGCTAGTCAAATGCATGCTTGGATGGACTCCAATGCCACTAGTATTTTTATAAAATGGTTTTATAAAACATGACAATTTTTATAAAACTTGCTCATTTTATAAACTTGCAATTTAAATTTTATGCACATTCCATTTTATATAAAACCAATTTATATAAAAATGCAACATAAATTAATTAATAATTTAACCAATAAATAATTAAATCCATATTATATAAATTATTCCATAATTTATATATATATATATGTACACATCAAGTAAAATTTAAGAAAACCAATTTTCTTTAAAGTTCAAGTGTCGCGTATTTGATCAATGAACCAATCGTTACAATCAAATACTAATAAGGTGTCGGTAAGCTTGTTATTGGGTATGACCCGACTTGGATCACAACATATTCGCCACATTAATTTAATATGTCTCTCGGGCATACGAAAAAACCTTCATTAATAATATATAGTTTTCAACAACAAAAAATGTTAAGCAATCGTTTTTGAAGAAAAACACGGTCAAAGTCCAGACTCACTAATGCATCCTAACAAAATCGGTAAGACACACTAATGCAATTTTATGGTTCTCTAAGACCCACTTTCTGATACCAACTGAAATGTCCCGTTCATATTGATTATAAACGTTCCATATTAATTGATTTCGTCTCGAGGTTTTGACCTCTATATGAGACATTTTTCAAAGACTGCATTCATTTTTAAAACAACCATAACCTTTATTTTATCTATAAAGTTTTAAAAAGCTTTACGTAGATTATCAAATAATGATAATATAAAATATACCTTTTACACACGACCATTACATAATGGTTTACAATAAGAATATATTACATCAAAAATAAGTTTCTTGAATGCAGTTTTTACATAATATCATACAAGCATGGACTCCAAATCTTGTCCTTATTTTAGTATGAAATAGCGGAAGCTCTTAATAATCACCTGAGAATAAACATGCTTAAAACGTCAACAAAAATATTGGTGAGTTATAGGTTTAACCTATATATTATCAAATCATAATAATAGAACACAAGATTTCATATTTCAATATACATCCCATACATAGAGATAAAAATCATTCATATGGTGAACACCCAGAAACTGACATTAACAAGATGCATATAAGAATATCCCCTATCATTCCGGGAAATCCTTCGGAATGATAAAAACAACATCGAAGTACTAAAGCATCCGGTACTTTGGATGGGGTTCGTTAGTCCCAATAGATCTATCTTTAGGATTCGCGTCAATTAGTAGATCGGTTTACTAATTCTTAGGTTACCAAGCAAAAGGGGCATATTCGGCTTCGATCATTCACCCATATAATGTAGTTTCATTTACTTGTGTCTATTTTGTAAAACATTTATAAAACTGCATGTATTCTCATCCCAAAATATTAGATTTTAAAAGTGGGACTATAACTCACTTTCACAGATTTTTACTTCGTCGGGAAGTAAGACTTGACCACTGGTCGATTCACGAACCTATACAAATATGTACATATATATCAAAGTATGATCAAAATATATTTACAATATTTTTTATTACGTGTTAATGATTTGAGTTTGTTAAGTCAGCAGTCCTCGTTAGTAACCTACAGCTAGTTGTCCACAGTTAGATGTACAGAAATAAATAAATATAAATTATCTTGGATCAATCCACGACCCAGTGTATACAAGCCTTATGCTAGACCACAACTCAAACTATATATATTATTTTGGAATCAACCTCAACCCTGTATAGCTAACTCCAACATTACTGCATATAGAGTGTCTAAGGTTGTTCCAAAATATATTATATAGATGGGTCGATATGATATGTCAAAACATTGTATACGTGTCTATGGTATCCCAAGATTACATAATATACATTAAAATACATGAATAATACAATATAAGTTAGCTAGGATATGATTTGTATAGAATTGTTACATTTTCCTGTAGCTACAACAATCAAAAATATCCAATCTTGTTTTACCCATAACTTCTTCGTTTTAAATCCGTTTTGAGTGAATCAAATTGCTATGGTTTCATATTGAATTCTATTTTATGAATCTAAATAGAAAAAGTATAGGTTTATAGTCGGAAATATAAGTTACAAGTCATTTTTCTAAGAGGTAGTCATTTCAGTCGAAAGAACGACGTCTTGATGACCATTTTGTAAAACATACTTCCACTTTGAGTTTAACCATGATTTTTGGATATAGTTTCATGTTCATAAGAAAAATCATTTTCCCAGAAGAACAACTTTTAAATCAAAGTTTATCATAGTTTTTAATTATCAAACCCAAAACAGCCTGCAGTGTTATATCCGGTTTTACGGTGTTTTTCGTGTTTCCAGGATTTAAATCATTAAGTTAGCATATCATATAGATATATAACATGTGTTTAGTTGATTTTAAAAGTCAAGTTAGAAGGATTAACTTTTGTTTACGAACAAGTTTAGAATTAACTAAACTATGTTCTAGTGATTACGAGTTTAAACCTTCGAATAAGATAGTTTTATATATATGAATCGAATGATGTTATGAACATCATTACTACCTCAAGTTTAGTAGGTAAACCTACTAGAAGTGACAAGAAATGATCTAGCTTCAAAGGATCTTGGATGGCTTGAAAGTTCTTGAAGTAGGATCATGACACAAAAACAAGTTCAAGTAAGATTTTTACTCGAATTAAGATAGTTTATAGTTATAGAAATTGAATCAAAGTTTGAATATGAATATTACCTTGAATAAGAAATATAGTCTACTATAAATAACAAAGGTTTCTTGATCTTATATGATTACTTGGAATGGATTAGAAAGCTTGGATGTAAACTAGTAAACTTGAAAGGATTTTCGAAGTGTTCTTGAAGTGTTCTTCCTAAGATGATTATAGCTTGATTCTTGAAGTAACTTTTGATGAAGATGATGATTAGCTACTGGAAAAATTCGTTCATAAGTGTGTGTGTGTGTGTGTGTGTGTTGAGAGAGAATTAGAAAGAGAATTGGAAGTGAAATGGAGTGAATGATGAGTGGTAAGTGGTGAGTGGTGAGTGGGGTTAAAAGGATTTCTAGTTAGTTGACTAGTTCATGGTAGAAGTTAAAATTGATTAGTCATACATGACATAATCAATAGTGGAATCCCATGCTAGTTCCTATTGGTATATACCCACAGTAAGTACGTCTAGAAGCTGTGTATAATACGGGTATGAATACGACTAGAATTCTTGATGGAAAAAGAATGGGAATGTAACTGTACCCATTTTTGTTAAGTATGAGTGTTTTGATATATGTCTTGAAGTCTTCAAAAAGTATATTAATACATCCAAATACACTACATGTATATACATATTAACTGAATCGTTAAGTCATCGTTAGTCGTTACATGTAAGTGTTGTTTTGAAACCTTTAAGTTAACGATCTCATTTAATGTTGTTAACCCATTGTTTATTATATCTAATGAGATGTTAAATTATTATCTTATCATGATATTATGATATATTAATATATCTTAATATGATATATATACATTAAAATGTCGTTACAACGATAATCGTTACATATATGTCTCGTTTCGAAATCCTTAAGTTAGTAGTATTGTTTTTACATATGTAGTTCATTGTTAACATACTTAATGATATATATAATTATCATTTTATCATGTTAAATATAGTGTAACAATATCTTAATATGATACATATGTATTTAGTAAGACATTGTAATCACGATAATCGTTACATATATCGTTTCGAGTTTCTTAACTTAGTAGTCTCATTTTTATGTATATAACTCATTGTTAATATACTTATGGAGATACTTACTTATCATAATCTCATGTTAACTATATGTATATTCATATATATATCGTCATGTCATTTTTACAAGTTTTAACGTTCGTGAATCGCCTGTCAACTTGGGTGGTCAATTGTCTACATGAAACTCATTTCAAATAATCAAGTCTTAACAATTTGATTGCTTAACATGTTGGAAACACTTAATCATGTAAAAATCAATTTCATTTAATATATATAAACATGGAAAAGTTCGGGTTACTACATATTTCGAGTAGGATAGGGCTAAGGAAATTATAGGTTATAGCTATGGAGGTGATGGGTAATGTTCGAGGGTATGCTCGTAAGGTCAACCTAGTGTTTATCATCTCCGTTGCATCTACGTACCTTTCCTGCAATATTGAATCTCAATATTGATACGTAAGCACTCATAATTTAACTTTTACATATTAATAGTGTATCCCTGACTAGTGCTCTAGTATATAGTATTATGCATGCTTGTATTTTTGATATTGTTGTTAGATAGGATATGTTGAATCCTGAATTAGTTACATATGCGGTTGAGATAAGGTATAAGATATGCATGTCGTTGGAAAGCTAGCGAAAAATTAAGAACTTTTCATTTAGATATCGAATGGTTTCGATGAACGAATTAGAAGTTATAGTCAATTGAAATTTGGTATTATTATTAAAAATGATTATTATTATCGTCGTTATTATCATTGTTCTAGTTTTTATATTATTATTATTTTTATTATTATTATTATTATTATTATTATTATTATTATTATTATTTTTATTATTATTATTATTATTATTATTATATTATTATTATTATTATTATTATTATCATTATCCATAGAAAGTATTATCATTATAAATTGTTATTTTATTATTATTATTACTACCGTTATTATTGTTAAAGTTATAATTAGTATTATTATTATTATTATCATTAAAATAGTTATTAGTATTAATATTATCATAATATTTATTATTAGTAGTATTATTATAATTAAAACTAATATAAGTAACACTTAATTATTATGATTACTATTATTATCATTAAAATGAAAGCGACATAAAAGACGATTAAAAACTATTAAATGAATTAATTAGGAAATAATGAGTATGAGTATCATGATGAAATTAAAATATTGTAAGATATGAATTTAGATCAAATTATTGTTCTTATTATTTTTATGATTACTATTATTACTAAAAGTATTGATAATATTAAAACTATCATTTTAACAAAAATTATCATTTTAATAGAAATGTCATTATTATTATCATTTTAAATAAAATTATTATTTTAAAGTTAATATTAAAAAGTATCGTAAGTATTAAAGTTATTATAATTAGAATTATCATTTTATCATAATATCAATTTGAGTAAATATAAATATTGATATTTTTATTAATAGAATAATAATAATTATTATTACAAAATAATACAACTATTACTTATTATTATTATCAATATTATTTTATCAAATAAATATGTAATACAAATAATATAATTACTTTAATAAAACCTATCATAATATTTTTTATGATATTAAATGAATTTTATAAATTTTATTACTTAAGATATATAAAAGTATATATTTTTTTATAAAGTTTTATTTATTAATAAATGAATTATATTATTTACTCTAATAAATCTTTTAAAAATATTTAAAAATATAAAACGACGATATTTAAACTATATAATAATCATGTATAAATTTTGGAAATCATTTTGAGTCAAATGACTTTTGTTGACTTTTGCATATTAGTCTCGAGCATTAGGATTGTGGAACACTATGACTTGACTTAATTTGTTAGACAAATATTGACCAACACATATATATACATAATTAATTTAGGTTCGTGAATTTGAGGCCAACCTTGCACTTGTTCAATGACGTTATATGTATTTTTACTACGAAATACAGTATGGTGAGTTTCATTTGCCTTTTTACCCTTTATATTTTTGAGCTGAGAATACATGCGCAATTTTTATACATGTTTTACGAAATAGACACAAGTAATCGAAACTACATTATATGGTTGAATGATCGAAGCCGAATATGCTCCTTTTTGCTTGGTAGCCTAAGAATTAGGGAACATCACTAATTTTGAAAATTAGTGCACGCCTAACGATAGATCTATTGGGCCTAACGAACCCCATCCAAAGTACTGGATGCTTTAGTACTTCGAATTCATTTTTATCATGTCCGAAGGATTTCCCGAAATGATAGGGGATATTCTTATATACATCTTGTTAATGTCGGTTACCAGGTGTTCAATCCATATGAATGATTTTTGTCTCTATGCATGTGACGTATATTTATTAGAACTGGAAATGAAATTCTTGTGGTCTATTAAAATGATGGAAATGAATGATTATGATAAACTAATGAACTCACCAATCTTTTGGTTGACACTTTAAAGCATGTGTATTCTCAGGTATGAAAGAAATCTTCCGCTGTGCATTTGTTCATTTTAAGGATATTACTTGAAGTCATTCATGGCATATTTCGAAGAACGTTACATTTGAGTCTTTGAGTTCATTAAAGATTAAAGATTATTATTAAGTTAATTTATCGTTGGATAGTGGATATTATGAAATGGTATGCATGCCTGTCAATTTTCGATGTAAATAAAGTTTGCCTTTTAAAAACGAATGCAATGTTTGTAAAATGTATCAAATAGAGGTCAAATACCTCGCGATGTAATCAACTATTGTGAATCGTTTATAATGTATATGAACGGGTCCTTTCAGTTGGTATCAGAGCGGTGGTCTTAGCGAACCAGGTCTGCATTAGTGTGTCTAACTGATAAGTCGTTAGGATGCATTAGTGAGTCTGGACTTCGACCGTGTCTGCATGTCAAAAGTTTTGCTTATCATTTTGTGTCGAAAATTAACTACTTATCATCCTCAGGAAATTACCTGCTTATCATTTTTAGTCTAAGACATATCTTGCTGCATTGATTGCATGAATAGTGTATAGACAAAAATTCATATCTTGGCGTATCTGATAAATCATATCTTATCGTATCTATTACTGTGAACTTTGCCTGACATATCCCGAAAATTCCTCCGTAATCTACGAAATCTTTTGATCTATATATATTGATATCCTATGTAAATAGAATACCACCCGATAGCCGGAAAATCATTTTATAGCGAAAAAATCCTTTATCCAATCGTACAAAATGGAATTTGTCATCAGTTCAAGTCACTCGGATTCCGAAATGGAATCTCACTCAAGCTCCGAAAGCAGTGTGACCGGAATGGATCAACCAATCAGTCATCACCTATTCTGGATGAATTGGGGATGGGTTCATAGCCTCCTTAATCATTGGAGACAAGAAGAAGGCGATCCTTTCCATCCACCACATTTCCCTCTTGACGAAGAACCTGAAGCACTTACCGGCGAACCTGTCCAAAACACCATTTTCTCTCTCATTTCCAGAGTATCTCATCACGATTATATATTACATCAAATTTTAGATTTTATTTATCTGCTCGTCCGAACCGACAATCACCCCGGTGTAATAGAAGAAGTCAATGAGCTTCGCGCTCGGGTAGTGGCTTTGGAGAATATGGTGCAGAGATTACAAACACCAGCAGCAGCACCAGCAGCATAACCAGTACCACCATCATCAACGCCAACAGTACCATTACCACCTCCAACCACAACCGCGTCGTAAACCTCAACTTCACAATCTGTCCCACGAGCATCAACGTCATACGCCCTATAGATAACAAGGAAGACCAACAACAACAAACGATGAAGTATTAATTCATAACTTCATCAGAGAAATATTATATGGTGATTATGTAATCTCTAAAATTTTAGAGATTACTTATTCTAGACCTAACCATAAATCAGATGAGTGGACCGAGATGATAAAAGTAACCCTGACAAGAATGGTGCACGATTTACAAACTAATTTTTTTTTACCAACAGCATCAACAGTACCGTTAGCATCACCATCACAGTCAGTGCCGTCAGCATCGTCAGAATCAGCAGCACCTGTAACATCACAAACTCCGTCAGTTTAAAAATCACTGTGGACATCATTACGAATCAATAACGCGTATATTGTATCAACGAGTTATGAAGAATTAACTCATTCCCTCTGAAGAAATTATATGTATATTTTATATATATATATATATATATATATATATATATATATATATATATATATATATATATTGAAATAAAAATAAATCCTTCCGTGCTAAGATATTGTGTGTGAATCTTAACTAATCGGTTAATTCATATTACAAATATGCAATAATGTACGTCCTTCACCCGCAACTTAACCATCATTAACTATAATCTCTGTCTCAATTCAACCAATTCCAATTCCTAATAAATCAAGTATATATTTGATTTTACACTTTCATCATCGATGTACCCGAAACTTTTCAGATAACATCATTCGTACTTTGCGAAGTTCACAAGAATTTAACGAAAACCAACATCACGCCTCAATAAATAACGAAGTATTGATTCATAATTTCAATATTATTGAAGAAATACTTATGTAATCTCTAAAGCCTTCAAGGGATTATTCAATTCTTGTTCCAACCGTAAATCGAATTGGTTTAATTTAGTATAAACTTATTAAAATCTATGTTACATCTGAAGAGAATATATACATATATATTTTCATAAAGACTGTAATAAAGTTCTTTTGTACAATATTAATTGTGAAATTTTTTTTTAACGGGTAGGTAATAGCCGAGAGATATATATATATATATTCACAATCAATATGTTACATTCTTCGAATCTGATTAAGTAAATTATCAACTATACTTCTTACTTTCACAATAATATACATTTCTTTATAGAAATCAAAACAACCATACTCATTCAAACCCAATTACATATTCTGATTTTGAAACCTCAGAATTCAATTCGAGATATAACCGGTACCATCACTTTTAGATTCCTACATCTTTCAAAGATATACTTTGACTTCAAAACTGTGTTAGAACATCAAATGTATATTAACAATTACAATCTGTGTTCAAACCCTTCGAAAATTTCTGAAGACACTTCAAATAATGAGCAATCGAGATGATGATTCAACCACATATTACCCACAGTTATGTACTTAAAAAGCTCTCGAAACCAAAGTCATAATTCAACACATATCTGTGTCAGATCCTTTGGCATTTATTAGCAAAAATAACTTTGCAATTCCTTTTCAAAGTAGCAAATTCTATCACAGCTCCAGCAAGACAACTTCGATTTTTCATTCGGAGTAGCCTTATCATAATCTTGATATATATGTTGCCCTTTCGCCATTGTTACCGGGGAACCTTTCATATCTCGCCACATTAGCAGTAAACTTATCAGCAATCGTAATGATCTGAGATTTTTCAAAAAGTGATTATATTTATCAAAACCCCATCATTTACTCATCTGCCTCTTGTAACGAGAATTGCCATACGAATCATTAGGAATTAGCAATCAATATTTTGAAATCTCGCAACATGTTGACGCCAACTTTAACGCCCCGTCCTAATCCATCCGGACGAAGTCCATATCAATTATAAACGGTTCATAATAGTTGATTACATCGCGGGGTACTTGACCTCTAAATGATACATTTTACAAACATTGCATTCGTTTTTAAAAGACAAACTTTCATTACATCGGAAGTTGACAGGTATGCATACCATTTCATAATATCCAAACTATAAATGACCTAATCTGTCATTTACTTAATAATAATCTCTAATGAACTTCACGACTCGAATGCAACGTCTTTTGAAATATGTCATGAATGACTCCAAATAATATCCTTAAAATGAGCTAATGCACAGCGGAAGATTTCTTTCAAACCTGAGAATAAACATGCTTTCAAGTGTCAACCAAAAGGTTGGTGAGTTCATTAGTTTATCATAAACAATCATTTCATAATTTTAATAGACCACAAGATTTCATATTTCCATTTCTCATAAATATACGTCCCATGCATAGAGACAAAAATATCATTCATATGGATTGAACACCTGGTAACCGACATTCACAATATGCATATAAGAATATTCCTATCATTCCGGGATCCTCCTTCGGACATGATATAAATTTCGAAGTACTAAAGCATCCGGTACTTTGGATGGGGCTTGTTGGGCCCGATAGATCTATCTTTAGAGTTCGCGTCAATTAGGGTGTTTGTTCCCTAATTCTTAGATTACCAGACTTAATAAAAAGGGGCATATTCGATTTCGATCATTCAACCATATAATGTAGTTTTGATTACTTGTGTCTATTTCGTAAAAATATTTATAAAAATTGCGCATGAATTCTCAGCTCAAAAATATAAAGGGCAAAAAGGTAAATGAAACTCACCATACTGTATTTTGTAGTAAAAATACATATAACAGCATTGAACAAGTATAGGGTTGGCCTCAGATTCACGAACCTATATCAATTGTATATCTATTAAAACATATAATGGAAATCGCATAATTTCCTTTATTAATTATATATTATTTATGTGTTTGTAGTTTATATAATGTATATTAAATTCCATTTAAAAATATATACTTATATTATATCTTAAAGTATACGTTATATATATTTATTGTATATATATTTAAAATGATTAGAATCTATACATTTAGTTATATTAATATATCCATGTATATATTTAGTATTATATTAAAAATATCGAATTTGTTGTATGTCGGTATTTATATAAGAAATGTTAATATGTCTTGTATATAGTTATATAGATTATTAATATAGTTGTAATATATATAATAAGTAGATTTTATGTACCAAATATCTATTTGTTAAAAATGATAGTTTTGATATTAATGATTTTACTAATAATAGTCTACTAATAATAACTTTATTAATGATGATAATACTAATAATAAGAATGATAATGATAATAATGATAGTACATATGTTAATAATGATTCTAATAATACTATTAAGTACATAATGATACTAATACTAATATTAATAATAATAATAATAGTTTGTGTTATTTTGATAATAATAATAATCCTAATCATAATAATAGTAATAATACATATATTAGTAATAATGATAATGATAAAGATTATAATTTTAGTAACAATAACAATACTAATAATAATAGTAATTTTGGTAATGAAATATACCTTCAAAAGCCTTTCTATAAAAAATATGTCCCGAACAGGATTTGAACCCGAGACCTCTCGCTCACCCACAAACACCCTTAACCATTCTGCCATTCATGTCTTTCTTATTTATTATGCAACCCAAATATATATATCTAATATCTATTTCAACTTGAATCATCTTCTTCATCCTGTACCTTAAATCAATTCAATCATGGAACTTCAAAAAATCAAAATAACGCATTCGGGTTTCATTTATGATTTGTAAACAACATGAAACAAAAAATAAAAGTGTGTTCATGATATAAAAAAAATGAGAAAAAAACAAAAAAAAAATCCTACTGCTTGCGCGTAGCCAAGAAAAAAAAAATTTGTTTTCAATTTTGAGTTCGTTTTGGACAATCTTTACAACATGAAACATGTTTCAAATCATTCCTAAAATCTATCTAAATTATCAATTGAACTTAAAACATCAAAACAAGCTCTAATTGTTGGGATTTAACAAGTTTCATAATACTTAAAACCTTTTAAGAATCATTCAAAGCGGAAGCATGTAAAATTACCAATTGAAACTTGTATATCTTTAACCATATAAAAGTTAAATCCCAAGAAAAGGATCAAGTTGAGAAATAAGCTTACAAACTACAAGCAAGAATAAGATGTTATACCTATTCCAAGCTAGTTGAAAGTGATGAAGATGATGATGTTGAATGGAGCTTCAAATGGATGAAACCTCAAGAGATTATACCCCAAACTTGTAACCAACACCTTGTACTTTGGTTAGGTTTTGTTGACACTTGAATTTGGCTTCCAAAAACCAAATTATGAAACCCTTTTGTGCACCAAAAGGCCACGGCCAGAACAGCTCTTGGAGAGAGCTTTGTGCAGTTTTTTTTGCTTATGTTTTGATGTGTAAATGCATGTGTGTTTGGTCTCCAAGAGAGCCTTGGTTAATATGCACCTAGAATGGAAGTAACATGGTAAAAGACAAGTCAAAAGAGCATGCTTACTCCATACTCCCATGCCACTTCCAATTCTTTTAAATAAAATGGTTTGTTTTATAAAATTAGATTTTATAAAACACATTTTATAAAACTTCCATTTATTATATACATTTTATTATATAAAACCAATTTATATATAAAATGTAACATAAATAAATTAATTATTTAACCTATAAATAATTAAATCCATAATATATAAATTATTCCATAATTTATATAATACACATCAAGTAATATTTAAGAAAACCATTTTTCTTAAAGTTCAAGTGTCGCGTATTTGATCAATGAACCAATCGTTAAAATCAAATACAAATAAGGTGTCGGTAAGTTTGTTATTGGGTATGACCCGACTTGGATCATAACACGTCAGCCACATTAATTTAGTATGTCTCTCGGGCATACGAAATACCTTCAATCTCCCACTTGCACGAGAAACATAAGAAATTAATGCAAGTGATGGATACAGCCTAACACACCGTCCATCACCCCTAATATGTTATGACTTTGTGCCATTCAATAACATCATCCTTTTCGAGTTCCCATCTCGAATATGATTAGGTGAATCTTTCATTATTTCCTTTCGTCCTAGATGTCATGTTAAATCCAAGAGATACAGAGTGATCACTCTCTTATAGATTTAACTTTTCAGGCCTTAGACATCTTACTCTCAACAAATAAGAGGGACAAATTCCATCTTGACTACATACGTCCTAGATATACACTTTGTAATATACCTGAGTTCTTCCTTATGTACTACCATGTTTCAGAATAGCGAAGAAAAGAATCAAGGCACAGTACTAGGTGAATATCCGAACCCAATATGTATCTCAGGTCAGAGGATACAATGATATTCGCCTTTACTCAAGATTACATGTGATCAACCACAAAGGCTCTATACAGTAATTCTTGAGAGCGGGTCTTCCAATATTTGTTTCCCACAAATATCTATGAACCTTGGTTGCAACCTTGCCCCACATTCAACCTATGAATGTATACCAATCCGAGTTCATAATAGTCTAAACCTCACACTTGTTCCCACAAATGTGATCAACTACGGAATTTAGAATAATAGTTTATTCATGGATGAAATATGCTAAATTGGAACATGACTCATAATTAAATTAATACCATAATTATATTAATGAGTTTGAACTAATTCGTTCCGTTACAATACATAAAGTAGATCAATTCCAATCACTAGAATATCGAAGCCCTAACGCACAAACATGTCCCTCATGTTTTGGCCCATGTAAAAGCTTCGTGAGTGGATCCGCAACATTATGATCTGTGTGAACTTTGTGAATACATATCTTTCCCTTTTCAACCTCATCCCTGATGTAGTTGAATCTCCGCTCAATGTGACGAGTCTTTTGATGAGCACGAGGTTCCTTGATTTGAGCAATCGCACCCTCGTTGTCACAAAAGATTTCAAGAGGGTCCTGAATGGAAGGGACCACTCCTAAGTCGTCGATGAATTTCTTCATCCATGCAGCTTCCTGAGCTGCCAGTGAGGCGGCAATGTACTCCGACTCTGTAGTGGATAACGCAACAACCTCCTGTTTCGAACTCTTCCAAGAGACCGCACCACCATTTAACATGAAGACATAACCGGATTGTGATCGAGAGTCATCTCGATCAGTTTGGAAACTCGCGTCCACGTAACCTTTTACGGCGAGTTCCTCCTCACCAGACCCATATATTAGAAACATATCCTTAGTTCTCCTAAGGTATTTCAATATACTTTTAACAGCAATCCAATGACTGTTTCCTGGGTTATTCTGGTATCTACTTGTCAAGCTTAGAGCGCATGACACATCCGGTCTAGTACATATCATCGCATACATGATAGACCCAATGGCAGATGCGTATGGGACTTTCTTCATTCTCTCTTGTTCATCTTTCGTGGTAGGACACTGAGATGAATTGAGAACGGTTCCTCTTTGAATAGGTACCAAACCTTTCTTAGAGTTTTCCATCTTGAACCTTTTCAAGATTTTATCAATGTATGTACTTTGACTTAAACCTATCAATCTCTTGGATCTATTCCTATAGATCCCTATCCCCAATATGTATTGTGCATCTCCAAGATCCTTAATGGAGAAGCAACTCTTTAGCCAAGTTTTGACTCCTTGCATTGTGGTAATATCATTCCCAAATAATAATATATCATCCACATATAGTACAAGGAACATGATAGTGCTAACACTAGCTTTCTTATATACACAAGCTTCATCACCATTTTTAATGAAGCCAAATTTCTTGGCTTCCTCATTAAAACGATGATTCCACATTCTAGATGCTTGTTTCAATCCGTAGATTGACTTCTTTAACTTGCATACACTTTTAGGATATTTTGGATCAACAAAACCTTCAGGCTGGACCATATAGACATCTTCCATAAGATATCCATTTAGGAAAGCGGTTTTGACATCCATTTGCCATATTTCACAGTCGTAGTGAGCAGCAATGGCAAATAATATCCTAATAGACTTTAGCATTGCCACAGGCGAGAAAGTTTCATCATAATCAACCCCTTGAGTTTGAGTGAAACCTTTTGCAACAAGTCTAGCTTTATATGTATCCAAGTTTCCATGTATGTCGGTTTTCTTCTTGAAAAGCCATTTGCAATCAACTAGCTTGGAGCTAGGAGGTTGCACAACAAGTTCCCAAACTTGGTTTTCATACATGGATTGCATCTCGGCGTTCATGGCTTCCTGCCATTTATCTTTATCGATCCTTGATAAAGCATCTTCGTAGTTTGTCGGTTCATCCAAATCAACCGTATAGTAACCATCTATGAGAAACCCATATCTCTCAGGAGGATTGCTAATCCTACCAGATCTACGAATGCCTTGTGTATTTTGATCATTCATTTGATCACTATCAACATTTTCATGTTGAGTGCTAGTGTCAACCAATTGTGTATCATCTACTTGATCTTGAACCTCTTCAAGATCTATCTTCCTTTCACTATTTCCTTCCATTAGGAACTTAGTTTCAAGGAATTCCGCCTTTCGAGCAACAAATACATTCTGCTCGTATGGATCATAGAAATAGTATCCCATATCATCCTTGGGATATCCTATGAAGATACACTTCGTGGATCGAGCATTCAACTTATTAGGGACGTAACGCTTAGGATAAGCTTCACATCCCCATACCTTTAAGTATGATAGAGAAGGAGGTTTTCCAAACCACATCTCATGAGGAGTTCGTTCCACTTTCTTGGTTGGGGCCATATTTAAAATACGAGCCGCGGAGCTTAGACAATAACCCCAAAATGACAGAGGTAACGAGCTTCTTGCCATCATAGATCGAACCATATCCATTAGGGTTCGGTTCCTCCTTTCGGAAACTCCATTAAGTTGGGGTGTTCCGGGTGGAGTAAGTTGTGAGATAATCCCACAACTCCTAAGATGATCTTGGAAGGCATCGCTTAGGTATTCACCTCCTCTATCGGTACGTAGTACCTTAATTGTCTTATTGAGTTGATTTTGTACTTCGTTTTGATATTCTTTGAATGCTTCAAACGTTTCGTCCTTGTGTCTTAATAAGTAGACATATCCGAAACGACTAAAGTCATCAATGAAAGTAACAAAGTATCTTTCACCTTTCCTAGTCATGGGTTTAAAGGGTCCACATACATCCGAATGTATTAATCCCAATAAATCTTTAGCCCTTTCATAGGTCCCTTTGAAAGGTGCTTTAGTCATCTTGCCTTGTAAACAAGATTCACATACTTCAAACGAATCCATTTCATTTGATTTCAAAAGTCCATTCTTTTGAAGTGTATGTATTCGGTTCTTGTTTATGTGACCAAGGCGACAATGCCATAAGTAGGAATCACTCAAATCCCTTTTGAGTTTCTTGGTGCTTGTATGGTACATTGAGCTACTAGATGATGTGTCATCATGAACCAATTCATAAATTCCATTTGAAGGCGAAGCCTTGAAATAGAATACATTATCTTTAGAAACATGAATATCATCATCAATAAAATTAACAACGTAACCACATTGTTTTAAGCGAGAAATAGAAATAATGTTTCTACACAAATCCGGAGCATACAAAACATTTTCTAAAATAAGTTCCAATCCGCTTGGAAGCTTCAAAATAAAATCTCCTTGAGCTTTAACATGCACCTTTGCACCATTGCCCATATAGAGACTTGATGTTCCCGCCTTATGATCACTTCTTTTGAACCCCTGCAAAGAATTGCAAATATGAGTTCCACATCCAGTGTCTAATACCCATGTATTAGAAGAAGTAATACTTAGCTCTATATATACCATATATATATTACCTGAGGTTTGCCCTGCATCCCTCTTGTCCTTCAACTCCTTAAGGTAGACCGGACAGTTTCGTTTCCAATGACCCATCTCACCGCAACCGAAACATGGGTCTTCCTTGGGGTTTGCCTTCTCGGCTACCTTTTGCTTCTTAGCCTTGTTGATGGTTGGGGTAACCATCTTCCCTTTCCCTTTGCCTTGATAGGCGGGTCCTTTTCTCTTAGCCACCTTTGGCTTAGAGGTCTTACTTTTGGACCCACCTTGATCGATTGCTAACACGGGTAAAGCCCTTTTACCCATGCTAGTTTCCGCCGTTCTAAGCATACCGTGAAGCTCACCTATGCTCTTATCCATCCCATTCATATTGTAATTAATTACAAATTGATCAAACCTTTTTGATAGGGAATTAAGGATAAGATCGGTGGCTAACTCATTTGATATGTTTAGGTTAAGACGGTTAGCACGATCAATAAGGCTCTTCATTTTGAGGACATAAGAGGAGACGGATTGGTGTCATCCATACGACATGCATGTAGCGCTCGAACCGTTTCGAAGCGCTCGACACGTGCTTGTTGAAGGAACATCTCCTTCAATTGCGTAATCATGTCATATGCACTATGATGTTCGAAATCCTTTTGGAGTTCGGGTATCATAGTCCCAAGCATTAGACAAGCGACTTGCACCGAATCGGCGCAATACTTGTCATAATAAGCCATGCCCTCTATATCTTCCTCATCCGGTTGGTCGGGAATAGGGTCCTCCAACACATACGCTTTGTCCTCAAGTTTGAGGACAATCCTAAGATTACGGAACCAATCCATAAAGTTCGTATGGTTGAGTTTGTCTTTCTCGAGGAGAGACCTTAATGATAGGTTGTTTAGGTTAAGTGGTGCATTTTGCATGTTGTTGTTATTTGCGGCCATCTACAAAATTTAACAAAGTCCTTTTAAGTATCGATTTTAAATTTAATAAACAATACCCTTTTATTTTTAATTGTTTTATTAAATCTTAGAATCCAACGGTAAATCAAATTTCGGTTAGGTGACCTTTATCCCGTTATTTGATTTAGCTAGGTAGTCATTTATGTGACAATTGCAATCCTTTTGCAACTTCTAAGTTATGGGATCATGCAATCCTTTTGCATGGCATATTTATCCCATCAACGCCTATTTGATCATCATGCTTCGGTGACCCTAAGTTCATGATTCCCAAATCAAGTCGTCCTACTTGTGTAAACATGTAGACTTAACATACAAGTGGTTAGGTGACCTTTATCCCATATGTATGCGAAGTGTACCTTATTCATATTAGTTCGCTCATGACGGTTAGGTGACCTTTATCCCATCAAGAGTTTCCTAATACGTCTAAGTGTTTCCACAAAAGGATGGCGTTTAACTTGTTTACCTTGTTTTAGTTAAGGGATTTTAAGTTTTCATAAATTCTAGTTTAAGAAAACATTTGCCATACACCAACATGCATTTGGTGTATAGTTCATTATGAAAAGCCAATTTCATGTCTATAAACCATTTTATATATATGATCCTAATCATGATCTTAATAACCGTTTATTAATGTCCTTTTAGCCATTTTTAATTTAACCATTTAAATTGACGTTTTGCATGTCGTTAATTAATGTATAATTTAACCAATTAAATTGCCATTTTGCTTGTTGTTAACTTGTGTGATTAACTTGTAGCAAACAACCATACAATCCACAATCATACAATAAACAACCATGCATGCAAAACAAATATGTTCACAATCAAGCCATTTTGGTAGACATTTGTTTAGCTGAAAACAAATGCCACCGGATAAGGGGTTATAACACAAAGTAGGAGATTTCAAATCTCCCACTTAACCTTGCATCCAAATGCTTCTTCATGTGTTCTTCAAGTCTTCATCATTCTTCATCATTTTACAAAATATATCCTAATACATTTTGTCTAAAAAATGAAATTACAACCTAATCTATTTTACATACCAAATATAAAATAAATTTAATAACCAAATGAATTATTACATGCCAAATGAATAAATATTATTACAAACCAATTGAATAAATATCAATCAACCATGCATGCAACCAAACATAAGGTCAAGGCTTAGATTGTGAACATCATCAACATAAGTGATAGGCAATACAGAATCACAAGTGATTGGAAACACAGAATCACAAGTGATCTGCAACACGGAATCACAAGTGATTGGCAATACAGAATCACAAGTGATCGGCAACACAGAATCACAAGTGATTGGCAGTGCAGAATCACAAGTGATTGGCAGTACAGAATGCAGAATCACAAGTGATTTTGGCCAAAATGACAACCACCCAAAACCGAAAATTTTACATTCTACTTCATGCATGTTCATAGAATGCAAAATTATAGTGGGTTTAATAACCATCTCGAAGCATATTTCAACAACTTCGGCTCTAGATACCATTGTTGGGATTTAACAAGTTTCATAATACTTAAAACCTTTTAAGAATCATTCAAAGCGGAAGCATGTAAAATTACCAATTGAAACTTGTATATCTTTAACCATATAAAAGTTAAATCCCAAGAAAAGGATCAAGTTGAGAAATAAGCTTACAAACTACAAGCAAGAATAAGATGTTATACCTATTCCAAGCTAGTTGAAAGTGATGAAGATGATGATGTTGAATGGAGCTTCAAATGGATGAAACCTCAAGAGATTATACCCCAAACTTGTAACCAACACCTTGTACTTTGGTTAGGTTTTGTTGACACTTGAATTTGGCTTCCAAAAACCAAATTATGAAACCCTTTTGTGCACCAAAAGGCCACGGCCAGAACAGCTCTTGGAGAGAGCTTTGTGCAGTTTTTTTTGCTTATGTTTTGATGTGTAAATGCATGTGTGTTTGGTCTCCAAGAGAGCCTTGGTTAATATGCACCTAGAATGGAAGTAACATGGTAAAAGACAAGTCAAAAGAGCATGCTTACTCCATACTCCCATGCCACTTCCAATTCTTTTAAATAAAATGGTTTGTTTTATAAAATTAGATTTTATAAAACACATTTTATAAAACTTCCATTTATTATATACATTTTATTATATAAAACCAATTTATATATAAAATGTAACATAAATAAATTAATTATTTAACCTATAAATAATTAAATCCATAATATATAAATTATTCCATAATTTATATAATACACATCAAGTAATATTTAAGAAAACCATTTTTCTTAAAGTTCAAGTGTCGCGTATTTGATCAATGAACCAATCGTTAAAATCAAATACAAATAAGGTGTCGGTAAGTTTGTTATTGGGTATGACCCGACTTGGATCATAACACGTCAGCCACATTAATTTAGTATGTCTCTCGGGCATACGAAATACCTTCACTAATTTCTCCAAGAACAAAACAGTTGACTTTTAACAATTTAACTTTGACTCGCAAATTCGAATTCGTTATTAAGAATTGGAACTTGAGAATTTTCAGGAAGTTTAAGTGAATGATTCCTAACAACTCTGCATTTTTAGTTTTTGAAATTTATTTCGAATTTACGTTAGTGTATATTACTGTGAAGAACTCAAGAACTCAAAAATTGATTTTTAGATTAAGAGTGTTATAGGTTATGATTACAACATGAAATAATTTGTAAATGATTACTAAAAACTATCTGAATCATTATTTTAACTTAAAACATAACAAGGAGTTCGAATTTTACCATGAACAATTTAGTTGACTTTTTGCTTCAAAACTTTGACTCCAAAATTCGTGATCGATGTAATGAATTGAGGTTTGATACTTTGCAGAAAGTTTTAATAAAAGATTCCTAACACTTCTGCATTTTTACATTTCGCTAATTGATTTGAAATCGAGCTTTGAAAAAGAGTAAACACGTACAGAGTATTTCTACTTCCTCTCTTTTGTTTAATTCCGTAATTGCAGGGTTTAATATATATAATGGAATTTATCACATGTTGTAACAATTATAATTGAACATAATTGATTTATGAAACAGACGTCTAACAAATTATAGACAAGAAGTACCTACACTATTGATCAAATGAATAAAAAAATTAAACAGATAGTTACTTATAACCAATTTTGTATCTGTATGTAAATTTTATATGTAATAAAATAATAATAATAATAATAATAATAATAATAAGATTTAATAATAATATCCAAATTAAATGTATCTAATGTCATCTTAAATTTTATATCGTTTATACTAGATTTAATTATACAAATATTAATATCTATACTAGTAGTAATAAAATTAATGATAAAATATTAATATAACAATTACATTTTTAAATTTGTAATTACAATCATATCATTTTTATATTTATATATATACCTATATATTTTAACCACTATATATTCAATTATGTTTTCAAGTATTAAATAGATAACTATATTATATGTATATATATATATATATATATATATATATATATATATATATATATATATATATATATATATATATATATATATATAAACTTAAGGTACCCATTTAATGTTGACAAGTTATGTTCAAAATCATTTATATTCAATTTATCCTATATATCAAGTTTTATTTATTTTAAGTTATTTTTCCAATAACTAAATCACTTATTAGTTCATTAATTTATTTAATTTATTATATATAATTATTTATATCTATCTTTCTGTTTACAATTTAAAGGATTGTGAATCGTCGGGAATAGTCAAAGGTAATTGATTACATGCATATAGTTTCCAAAAATTTTGAGACTCCACATTACAGACTTTGCTTATCGTGTCGAAATCATATAAAGATTAAGTTTAAATTTGGTCAGAAATTGCCGGGTCGTCACACCAACAATTATACATATAACGTCTATCTCCTAGGCTTACATACTTCAAATGTGAAGTTTCTGAAAAACACTCTGAACCGCGAACTAGTTCTCGAAATGATGATGAAGCAACAAAAACTGTAAACGACCTTAGCAGTAAAAAGTTTGATGATAAAGATTAGTGTATTGGCAAAGCTCAGAAAAAGAGAAGTTTTGGAACTGGAAAACAGAATGAGCAAAGTATGAAGGAGCTGTGGACAAATCACAAAGACTGAACCTGCCTTCAAAGAATCCAAATGATTCAGTATCTGCTGAAGTCATTAACGAATACCTTGCTCCTGACTCTAAATCCCTGCGGACAATATTCTTCACATTCCTCTGATATTAGAAATTCTAAGATATTATCGTATCTTTCATTATAAATATCCTCCATATTTCTGAAGATATTTCCATAAATATCCTCATCTGAAATCATTTATCCTCTCGTGTTATATGTATCACATCATAAATAAAACTGTTTAGTTTCTAAATTTTGAACCCTTCGAGTTTGAAGTAAGAATGTTTTTGAAGTAATGTTGAGAACTGAAGCATGAGTTAGTATAATATAATGACACTTGATCAACGTGATTATATTACAGTAAGTCATGCTGAGTTCTAAATGGAACGTGATGATTCACAGATCATAACGTCATCATGTGCCATGTTACACGACTCTCGTATTCTATTTAACCTCTAAAAAAATATCAAGAAAATATTTCTTGATGATTCGGTCTTTTTCAGGATATTCTGGTAATTTGACAAATCAAAATTGTGCCATTTCGATTTCCTTCTTAGAACATTAACTATGTTCATTCCGAAATTTATATCTACTAATTCTGGACCATTACAAGCGGTGTTTAATCTCAAGAAGAAGAAACGAAAGAACAAAACTCCGAAATAGAAATTGGGGTATAAATCGCAGTAAATAAAAGAGAGCATTAACTGGAGATGATAATGATTATAAAAGACAGAAGCAGGAACATCGAAATGTAAGGGAAGATATAAAACCCAACAATAACCCATAAACTATAAACCGTAGATATCGATACAGATAGCAATATAAAGACACGGGAGAACTAAGAACACTATAAAACCCAAAATATAGTAGAAGTAAATAAATTCTTCTGGCGGCAGGTGAAAAAGAAGAATGACTGATATGAAAGTTAGGAGTATATCGAGAACCAGAACTGGATGGAGCATATTGACAAATGACTCAAAGTATGAATTAAAGGAGAAAGAATAGAAGGTATGAGTTGTGAGAAAACAAAGAGGGTGGAATTTATAGCAAAACATCCGACAGAGCAATCTAAAAGGATGATCACATTTAAAGCGGATCCTAATTCCCTTGGTTACCGGAGAATCAAATCTTATTACGAAGATTTTCTCCAAATCTCTTGAACTTGAAAATCAATCCTATCTACGTCAAAAGATATGACGAATCTGTATCTACTCAATTCACTCTTTTGGTGATAGCTTCACTCGTACTCTTCACAAAATCAAATGGTTTTGTCCATATTACTCAATGATGATAAAACCCTAATCTTCAGCTTATATGCGTCATAAAAACATACTTATTTCCAGCCATGTCTATCCCAATCAAATTTCGGGACGAAATTTCTGTGACGACCCGAAAATTTTCGACCAAATTTAAACTTAATCTTTATATGATTTCTACACGACAAGAAAAATCTTTAATGATGAGTTCCAAAATGTTGAACTATTTTAATAGGATCATTTGACCTTTGACTATCCCCGACGATTCACGAACCAGTGTGTGTAAATAAAAAAAATGTAAATATATATAATTATTATCAATAAAATTAATATTATTAGTACCATTAATAATATTAACATTTTTATTATCATTACTAAAATCAGTGTTAAATACATTATTATAATTAATAGATTATATATAAAAATGAAAGTTGATATATATAAATTGATATATTATTATTATTATTATTATTAATATTATTATTATTAAACTTACTATTATCATTATCAATTATCAAATATATATACAAATTAATTACATAAAGTTGTTATTATTTGATTACGAGTATATGTTTTAATACATATACGAATGATATAGGTTCGTGAATCGAAGGCCAACCCTTACATTTGTTCAATGTCGTTATATGTATTTTTACTACAAAATACAGTATGGTGAGTTTCAATACTCCCTTTTTAAATGCTTTTGCAATATATATTTTTGGGACTGAGAATACATGCGCTTTTATAACTGTTTTACGAAATAGACACAAGTAATCGAAACTACATTCTACGGTTGAATTATCGAAATCGAATATGCCCCTTTTTATTAAGTCTGGTAATCTAAGAATTAGGGAACAGACACCCTAATTGACGCGAATCCTAAAGATAGATCTATCGGGCACAACAAGCCCCATCCAAAGTACCAGATGCTTTAGTACTTCGAAATTTATATCATATCCGAAGGGTGTCCCGGAATGATAGGGGATATTCTTATATGCATCTTGTTAATGTCGGTTACCAGGTGTTCACCATATGAATGAATTTTATCTCTATGAATGGGATGTATATTGAAATATGAAATCTTGTGGTCTATTAAAATGATGGAAATGATTATTTATGTAAACTAATGAACTCACCAACCTTTTAGTTGACACTTAAAAGCATGGTTATTCTCAGGTACGAAAGAAATCTTCCGCTGTGCATTTGCTCATGTTATAGATATTACTTGGAGTCATTCATGGCATATTTCAAAAGACGTTGCATTCGAGTCGTCGAGTTCATCAAGATTATTATTAAGTCAATTATAGTTGGATATATTATGAAATGGTATGCATGTCTGTCAACTTTCGATGTAATGAAAGATTGTCTTTTTAAAAACGAATGCAATGTTTGTAAAATGTATCATATAGAGGTCAAGTACCTCGCGATGTAATCAATTGTTGTGAATCATTTATAATCGATATGGACTTCGTCCGGATGGATTAGGACGGGTCTTGACAGTTGGTATCAGAGCGGTGGTCTTAGCGAACCAGGTCTATATTGGTGTGTCTAACTGATAAGTCGTTAGAATGCATTAGTGAGTCTGGACTTCGACCGTGCCTGCATGTCAAAAGTTCTGCTTATCATTTCGTGTCGAAAATTACCTTCTTATCATCCTTAGGAAATCACTTGCTTATCATTCTTAGTCTAGACACATCTTACTGCAATGATTGCATGAATAGTGTATAGACAAAATTTGTATCTTAGCGAATATGCTAATTCATATCTTAGCATATCTGTTACTGTAGACCTTGCCTGACAACTTCTGTAGATTCCTCCGTAACTTATGGGATTTTAGTATTATATATGCATATGTAAACTATGTATTGCAGGGTACTAATCTACATCCTATAATCTATTTCTTATCGAAAATCCTTCATCTGATCGCATGAGATGAATCCCTCAACCAGTTCGAGTCCTTTAGATTACGATAACTATTCCAATAGTTATTTCGACAGGTATTCCGATATAGATTTCCACTCAAACTTCGAAAGCAGTGTAACCGGAATGGAGCAACCAATCAACCATCCCCAATTCATCTGATGGGTTCGTAGTCGACTTAATCAATGGAGACGCGAAGAAAGAGATCTTTTCCATCAACCAAATTCACCTCTTGATGAATAACCCGAAGCACTTATCGGTGAATCAATCCGAAACATCATCTTCACCCTCATTTCTAGAGTAGCTCGACATGATTATATTCTATCCACAATTTAAAACCTTATTCATCTGCTTGTTCTGATCGACAATTATCCCGGAGTAATACAAGAAGTCAACGAACTTCGCGCTTGAGTAATCAATTTGGAGAATATGGTGCAAAATTTACCAGCTTCAGCAACATCACCGGCACCAACAGTACCATCAGTAACAGCACCATTACTATCAACAATCCATGCCTCAACATCTCATTCTGTACCTCGAGTATAATTATCGTTCCACGAATCGTTCTACATCATTTATCTTCGTTCGACATGGCGATTATATAATCTCTAATGTTTTATAGATTATATATTCTTATTCTAAACGGTAAATCAAATGAGTCTACTATCATATTGACTCATTAAATCCATGATTACATCTGAAGAAAATATATATGTATATATGTTTTCACAAAGATTGTAATTAAAAATCCTTTTGCACAAACTGTTAATGATAAAAATATTTTAACGGGTAGGTAATACCCGAGGAATATTTAAGATTCACATTAATAAGTTACACTGTACATTCTTCAAAGCTGATTCAACAGTCGTTTACTATCCTACTTACATCCACAGATATGCAAGTCCGTTCACCACAGAATAACCATCTTCATTCAATTTCATATTTGGATTTTGACCTATCAGAATCCAACAAGTGGCATAATGAAGAAAACATTTGACAAAATAAAATTTGTTAGAAACAGA
This sequence comes from Rutidosis leptorrhynchoides, assembly GCF_046630445.1. Taxonomy (NCBI): domain Eukaryota; kingdom Viridiplantae; phylum Streptophyta; class Magnoliopsida; order Asterales; family Asteraceae; genus Rutidosis; species Rutidosis leptorrhynchoides. The sequence goes on along the minus strand of NC_092333.1, from coordinate 309,868,352 downwards.
CAAATTAACTACGGGGAATTTTGTTAAGAATCCACGCTAACTGTTCCTAGCTAATTATTCCTAGCTAACTGATTTCATTTTATTTATCGCAATTTAATTATCGCAATTTACATTCTCGCAATTTTATTTATCGTCATTTAATTTCTGTTATTTACTTTACGCACTTTATTTATTGTCATTTAATTTCTGTTATTTATTTTACGCTCTTTAAATATCGAGACACGTATACAAGGTTTTGACATATCATATCAACGCATATATATATATATATATATATATATATATATATATATATATATATATATATATATATATATATATATATATATATATATATATATATATATATATATATATATATATATATATATATATATTATTTGGAATTACCATAGACACTCTATATGCAGTAATGATCGAGTTCTCTATACAGGGTTGAGGTTGAATCTATAATAATATATATACTTTGAGTTGTGATCGAGTCTGAGACGAATACGGGTCACGATACGTATTAATAAATTTAAATATTATATATTAAACTGTATATGAACTATTGAATTGCTAACTGTAGACTATCAACTGTGGACTACCAACATTGGACAATTAAAATGAATTAAAATATTGACTATAACATATGAAACTAAACAATTCTTCAAGTTTGCCACTTGATTTCATCTTAAACCTCGTATGTATCTTGACGATTATACTCTGCGTTCAAATCCTTCATAAATTCTTGAAAACACCTCAATCTAGAGGATGAACCAACCACAAATCATCTACGGAAGAAAAGATTGATGCATATAGCTATGCACCTGAGAAACTCTTGGCAACTGAGTAAACGTTTAAAACGTAGCTATGCTAATTTCTTAGTGTTATTATTACCCAAAATAACTTTACAATCCCTTTCCAAATTAGCCAATTTTGTCACAGCTTCAGCAAGTTAACTTCGACTTTTCATTTGAAACAACCTTATTATAGCCTTGATATATATGCGTGCTCTTTTATTGTTACCGGGGAACCTTTTATATTCCACCATATTACCAGCAGATGTACCAGTAACCTCGTCGCTCCTTGGTTTAATCTCTCCGACAAATCACTATATTTATCTATTGAAGTCTCATCATGTACTCATTCGCATCTTGTAACAAGAATTGCCATACCAATTATTGGGAATCAGCAAATCTGTATTGTGAGCCTCTCAACGTTTCCACATCAACAGTTATAGGTATCCATATAACATTTATCTCTTAGAACTATGATCTTCCATTCTGAAAAGCACCCGGTCTGCGAATTAATACTCTGAATTTTGAAAAGCTAAATACAGCAGCAAAAACTGTACATGACCTTAACCGTCGAAAGTTTGATGATAAAGAATGGAGTATTGGAAACACTCAATAGAAAATTTAGTACCGAAAACCGGATTATGCGAAACTATAAAGGAAACCGTGGACAAATCACAAAGAATAAGTTTGACTTCAAAGAATCCAAAAGAGTCAATGCCTGCTGAAGTCTTTAGCGAATATCTTGCTCTTTACTCTAAACCCTTGCGGACAATAATCTCCATCATTCTCTAATCTTAGATATTCAAAGATATTATCGTATCTTTCATTATAAATATCTTCGATATTTCTGAATATATTTTTATAACTAATCTTATCTGAAATCATTAATCTCTTAGTGTTATCAGTGTTACATCATATAGAAACTGTTAGTTTCTATATTCTGTAAACTTTCAAGCTTGAAATATGAATGTTTTTGAAGTAGTGTTGGGAACTGATGCATGATTTAGTATAATATAATGACACTTGATCAACGTGATTATATTACAGTAATTCATGCTGAGTTCCTAATGGAATGTGATGATTCACAGAACATACCGTCATCGTGTGCCATTTACACAACTCTTACATTCTACACAATCTCTAAACATATTAAGAACATATCTCATGGATAGTTCCATCTTTTCAAAGATTCTGGTAATTTACCAAATCAAGATCGTGCCATTACGATTTCTTTCTGAGTACATTAACTATGTTCATTTCAAAATCCATACGAATTCTGGACCATTATTCGCTTGACTGGAAGTCGGGAAGAGGAGACAAAAGTATGGAACCCTTGAATATAAAAGAAAATATAAAGCTCGACAACAACACATAAATTACAAACCGTGCATATCAATACGTATTGTCATGTAAAGGCACGAGAAAATTTAAAACAATATAACCCCAAGGTAATAGTAGAAGTGAATAGATTCTTCTGGCGGCAGATAAAAAAGAAGAATGACAGATATGAAAGTTAGGAGTATATCAAGAATCAAAACTGGATGAAGCATATTAACGAATGCTTTAAAGTATGAATTAAGGAGAAAGAATAGAAGATGTGAGATATGGAAATAAGGAAACGATGGGGGTGGATTTATAGTGAAATATCCGACAGAGCAATCGAAACAGATTATGGCATTTAATTAAAGAAGATCCTGATTTCCTTAATCGCCAAAGAACCAAATCTTATTACAAAGATTTTCTTTAAATTCCATGAATTCCGAAAATCAATCGTAACTACGTCATCGGTTAAAACGAATATACGTTTATTCATTTCACTCTTTTCCAATAGCTTCACTTATACTCTTCGCGTAATCAAATTGTTTTATCTATATTATTTAATGATGATAAAATTCTTTTTTATCAACTCATATCCATCATGAAAACATATTTATCGTTAACCATGACTACCACACTCAAATTTCGCGACGAAATTTCTTTAACGGGTAGGTCCTGTGACGACCCGAAAATTTTCGACCAAATTTAAACTTAATCTTTATATGATTTCTACACGACAAGAAAAATCTTTAATGTTGAGTTCCAAAATGTTGAACTATTTTAATAGGATCATTTGACCTTTGACTATACCCGACGATTCACGAACCAGTGTGTGTAAATAAAAAAAAATGTAAATATATATAATTATTATCAATAAAATTAATATTATCAGTACCATTAATAATATTAACATTTTTATTATCATTACTAAAATCAGTGTTAAATACATTATTATAATTAATAGATTATATATAAAAATGAAAGTTGATATATATAAATTGATATATTATTATTATTATTATTATTATTATTATTATTATTATTATTAATATTATTATTATTAAACTTACTATTATCATTATCAATTATCAAATATATATACAAATTAATTACATAAAGTTATTATTATTCGATTACGAGTATATGTTTTAATATATATACGAATGATATAGGTTCGTGAATCGAAGGCCAACCCTTACATTTGTTCAATGTCGTTATATGTATTTTTACTACAAAATACAGTATGGTGAGTTTCATTACTCCCTTTTTAAATGCTTTTGCAATATATATTTTTGAGACTGAGAATACATGCGCTTTTATAACTGTTTTACGAAATAGACACAAGTAATCGAAACTACATTCTATGGTTGAATTATCGAAATCGAATATGCCCCTTTTTATTAAGTCTGGTAATCTAAGAATTAGGGAACAGACACCCTAATTGACGCGAATCCTAAAGATAGATCTATCGGGCACAACAAGCCCCATCCAAAGTACCGGATGCTTTAGTACTTCGAAATTTATATCATATCCGAAGGGTGTCCCGGAATGATAGGGGATATTCTTATATGCATCTTGTTAATGTCGGTTACCAGGTGTTCACCATATGAATGAATTTTATCTCTATGAATGGAATGTATATTGAAATATGAAATCTTGTGGTCTATTAAAATGATGGAAATGATTATTTATGTAAACTAATGAACTCACCAACCTTTTGGTTGACACTTGAAAGCATGTTTATTCTCAGGTACGAAAGAAATCTTCCGCTGTGCATTTGCTCATGTTATAGATATTACTTGGAGTCATTCATGGCATATTTCAAAAGACGTTGCATTCGAGTCATCGAGTTCATCAAGATTATTATTAAGTCAATTATAGTTGGATATATTATGAAATGGTATGCATGTCTGTCAACGTTCGATGTAATGAAAGATTGTTTTTTCAAAAACGAATGCAATGTTTGTAAAATGTATCATATAGAGGTCAAGTACCTAGCGATGTAATCAATTGTTGTGAATCGTTTATAATCGATATGGACTTCGTCCGGATGGATTAGGACGGATCTTGACAATTTCTTTAACGGGTAGGTACTGTGATGACTCAAAAATTTCTGACCTAATTTAAACTTTAATCTTTATATGTTTCTGACACGATAAGCAAAGTTTGTTAAATTGAATATCAAGAATTTTAAACTGTGTTCATACATTCATTTAACCTCGACCATATTCCAATGATTCACGAACCATTATATGAACGGATATGATTATATATGTATATGTATATATATATTATAACTTGAAAACGTTAACAAAGTATTAGACGTATAATACTTTACATAAACGTATTTGTTTCAAAATATATTTAGAATAATTATCGATGGAATTAAAAGATAATATCAAAAGATTTAAATATCAAATACATTGAATTATGATTTCGAGTCTCTATAGAGAGGTCCACTTTGATTTAGAAAAACCTTTCATTTTTAATGATATTCGGAATAAACGGTAAAGTGATCTTCGAGTAAGGACAAAGTGTCAAGTAGTGAGAGCAAGTCAGATTGGTGGAAATTTCTGCTAAATTCCAATACATGCCTTAAAATAATTGCCTCGTGACTTTTGATAAGATAAATTAATTAACCTTCATATTAGGTATTGTGAAAGTGAAATTAGGGATTATAGGTAAATTAGAGAATAGATATTGACAAGTTAAATAGATCAACATTTTACATTAAGATGATTCCCTACATTTGATTTTCCTCTAAACTTAATCCTACGAGTCATGATTAAATTGGAAGTTAAAACCTTGAAACATGTTATCATTTTTATATGATTTTTACTTTCATAAACGAAAATGTCATTTCGATATAATAGACTTTTTAAGAACATCTTATGACATAACAACTTCTACTATTATAACCTTTGTGATAAAATGATTTGGAATATAAAGTAATTGGAATATTAAATGAAGGTATTTCGTATGCCCGAGAGACATATTAAATTAACGTGGCTAATATGTTTTGATCTAAGTCGGGTCATACCCAATAACAAGCTTACCGACACCTTATTCGTATTTGATCTTAACGATTGGATCATTGATCAAATACGCGACACTTGAACTTTAACAAAAGTGATTTTCTAAAATATTACTTGATGTGTATATATATATATATATATATATATATATATATATAAATTATGGAATAATTTATTTTATATGGATTTAATTATTTATAGATTAAATAATTAATTTAGTTATGTTACATTTTATAAAATTGGTTTTATAAATAAAATGTACATAATTAATAATAATGACATGGAAGTTTATAAAAGGGAGGGGTTTTATAAAATTAGTTTTATAAAGACTATTTTATAAAAAAATGAATGTGGCATGGGAGATGGGATTATTGGGTTCATGAACTCATGCTTTTGACTACTTGGTTTTCCCATATATCCATGTACACATGCCTAGCTCTCTTGGAGACTTCACATACATGCAAAATACATCAAGTCACTTGCAAAAAAATTCTGCACTCTCTTTTTTTTGAGCTGACTACCGTGACCTTTCAAGCAAGAGGGAGAGTTAATTTTTCCTTTTTGCAAGCTTGTTTCAAGTGTAAATTAAATCCTATCCAAAGTACAAAGGTGTTGGTGGTAAGCTTGGGGTATATCTACTTGAGGTTTCATCCATTTGAGCCTCCATTCATCATCATCATCTTCATCACTCACTACCTAGATTGGAGAAGGTATAAACTCTTTACTTGCTTGTAGTTTGTAAGTATGTTTCACAACTTGATCCTAATTGGGATTTAACTCTAATTGGTTAAAGATTAACAAGTTCAATTGGTAATATTTTCATGCTTCCGCTTTATTTAGATTCATAAAATGTTTTAAGTATTATGAAACTTGTTAAATCCCAACAATGGTATCTAGAGCCGAAGTTGTTGAAATATGCTTCGTAATGATTTATTAAACCCACTATATTTTTGCATTTTATGAACATGCATGATAGTAGAATGCAAAAATTTTCGGGTTTTGGGTGGGTTATTAGTTTTGCCAAATTTCATGGGTCCCAAAATGGGTTTTGGGTTATTCCATGTTGTTCATATTTTGGTTGTATGATAATGTTCACAATCTAAGCCTTAACCTTGTATTTGAATGGTTGCATGTTTGGTTGATTTAATTCATTCATTTGGTATGTAATATTAATTCATTCATTTGGTTCGTAATAATATTATTTTGGTTATGTAATAATATTATTTTGGTTATGTAATTTATTTTATATTTGGTATGTAAAATAGATTAGGTTGTAATTTCATTTTTTAGAGAAAAATGTATTAGGATATATTTTTTGTAAAAATGATGAAGATGATGAAGACTTGAAGAACACAAAAGAAGCATTTGGATGCAAGTTTAAGTAGGAGATTTAAAATCTCCTACTTTGTGTTATAACCCCTTTACCGGTGGCATTTGTTTTCAGCTAAACAAATGTCTACCAAAATGGCTTGATTGTGAACATATTTTTTTTACATGCATGGTTGTTTATTGTGTTTGTATGTTTGGTTGCTACAAGTATATCACATGTTAACAACAAGCAAGATGACAATTTAATTGGTTAAATTTGACATTAATAACATGCAAAACGATGAATTAATTGGTTAAATTAAAAGTGGCAAAAGGACATTAATAAATGGTTATTAAGAACACTAAAAGGATCACACATATAAAATGGTTTATATCAAGTAATTGGCTTAATTACAAGACTTGAAAATGGATTTCAAATGAACCATACACTAAATGCATGTTGGTGTATGGCATAAAAGTTTTCTTAAACTAGAAATAATGGAAACTTAAAATCCCTTCAATTAACAAGGTAAACAAGTTAAACGCCATCCTTTTGTGCAACACTTAAAAAATATTAAGGAACTCATAATGGGATAAAGGTCACCTAACCGTCATGAGCAAACTAATATGATTGAGGTAAATTTCACACACTTGTGGGATAAAGGTCACCTAACCACTTGTATGTTAAATTTACACGTTTACACAAGTAGGACGACTTGATTTGGGAATCATGAACTTAGGGTCACCGAAGTATGAGGAACAAATAGGTGTTGATGGGTTAAATATGCCATGCAAAAGGATTGCATGATCCCATAACTTAGAAGTTGCAAAAGGATTGCAATTGTCATATAATGACTACCTAGCTAAATCAAATAACGGGATAAAGGTCACCTAACCGAAATTTGGTTTACCGTTGGATTCTAAAATTTAATAAATATCAATTGGATTTAAAGGGTATTAATTGTTAAATTAAAATTAATACTTAAACGACTTTGTTAAATTTTGTAGATGGCCGCCAATAACAACAACATTCCAAACGCACCAATAAACTTTAACAACCTATCATTGAGGTCAATCCTCGAAAAGGAAAAACTCAACCATACGAACTTCATGGATTGGTTTCGCAATCTAAGAATTGTCCTCAAACTAGAGGATAGGGCGTATGTGTTGGAAGACCCCATTCCCGATCAACTCGACGAGGATGATATGGAAGACATGGCTTATTGGGAGAAATATTGTACCGATTCGGAGCAAGTTTCTTGCCTCATGCTTGGGACTATGATACCAGAACTCCAAAAGGATTTTGAGCATCATAGTGCATATGACATAATCACGCAATTGAAGGAGATGTTCCTTCAACAAGCTCATGCCGAGCGCTTCGAAACGGTTCGAGCGCTTCATGCATGTCGAATGGACGACTCCCAATCCGTTTCATCTTATGTCCTTAAGATGAAAAGCCTTATTGATCGAGCGAACCGTCTAAACTGCAACGTGTCTAATGAATTAAAAACGGACCTTATCCTTAATTCCTTGTCAAAGAGGTTTGACACATTTGTAATGAATTATAACATGAATGGATGTGATAAGAGCATTGGCGAATTACATGCCATGCTTAAGACGGCCGAAGCAAGCATGGGTAAAAGAGCTTCACCCATGTTTATGGTCAATGAAGGAGGGTCCAAAAACAATAACACTTCTAAGCCGAAGGTGGCTAAGAGGAAAGGACCCACCTACCAAGGCAAGGGTAATGGAAAGGGGAAGATGGTTACCCCGACCAACAATAACAAGAAGCAAAAGGTTGCCGGTAAAGCTAACCCCAAGGAAGATCCGTGCTTTAGTTGCGGTGAAATGGGTCACTGGAAACGCAACTGCCCGGTCTCCCTAAAGGAGTTGAATGAGAAGAGGGATGCAGGGCAAACCTCAGGTAATGTATATATGGTATACATTGAGCTTAGTATTACTTCTTCTAATACATGGGTATTAGACACAGGATGTGGAACTCACATTTGCAATTCTATGCAGGGGTTCAAAAGAAGTAAACAAGAAGCGGGAACATCAAGTCTCTACATGGGAAATGGAGCTAAGGTGCACGTAGTAGCTCAAGGAGACTTTATTCTAAAGCTTCCAAGTAGTTTGGAACTTATTTTGAAAAATGTTTTGTATGCACCCGATTTATCGCGAAACATTATTTCTGTATCCCGTTTAAAACAATATGGTTTTGATATTAATTTCATTAATGATGATATCCATGTTTCTTTAGATAATGTGTTCTATTTCAAGGCTTCGCCTGTGAATGGTATTTATGAATTGGTTCATGATGACACATCATACAATAGCTCAATGTTCCATGCAAACACCAAGAAACTCAAAAATAATTTGAGTGATTCCTACTTATGGCATTGTCGCCTTGGTCACATAAACAAGAATCGAATGCATACACTTCAAAAGAATGGACTTTTGAAATCAAATGAACTAGACTCATTTGATGTATGTGAATCTTGTTTACAAGGCAAAATGACTAAAGCACCTTTCAAAGGGACCTATGAAAGGGCTAAAGACTTATTAGGATTAATACATTCGGATGTATGTGGACCTTTTAAGCCCATGACTAGGAAAGGTGAAAGATACTTCGTCACTTTCATTGATGACTTCAGTCGTTTCGGATATGTCTATTTATTAAGGCACAAGGACGAAACTTTTGAAGCATTCAAAGAATATCAAAACGAAGTACAAAATCAACTCAACAAGACAATCAAGGTACTTCGTACTGATAGAGGAGGTGAATACCTAAGCGATGCTTTCCAAGATCATCTTAAAAGCTGTGGGATTATCTCACAGCTCACTCCTCCTGAAACACCCCAACTTAATGGAATTTCCGAAAGGAGGAACCGAACCCTAATGGATATGGTTCGATCTATAATGGCTAGAAGCTCGTTGCCTCTATCATTTTGGGGTTATTGTCTATGCTCCGCGGCTCGTATTTTAAATATGGCCCCAACCAAGAAAGTGGAACGAACTCCTCATGAGATGTGGTTTGGAAAACCTCCATCTCTATCATACTTAAAGGTATGGGGATGTGAAGCTTACCCTAAGCGTTACATCCCTAATAAGTTGAATGCTCGATCCACGAAGTGTATCTTCATAGGATATCCCAAGGATGATATGGGATACTATTTCTATGATCCAACTGAGCAAAATGTATTTGTTGCTCGAAAGGCTGAATTCCTTGAAACTAAGTTCCTAATGGAAGGAAATAGTGAAAGGAAGATAGATCTTGAAGAGGTTCAAGATCAAGTAGATGATACACAATTGGTTGACACTAGCACTCAACATGAAAATGTTGAGAGTGATCAAATGGATGATCAAAATACACAAGACGTTCACAGATCTGGTAGGATTAGTAATCCTCCTGAGAGATATGGGCTTCTCATGGATGGTTGATATGTGGTTGATTTGGATGAACCAACAAACTACCAAGATGCTTTATCAAGGATTGATAAGGATAAATGGCAGTAAGCCATGAACGCTGAGATGCAATCCATGTATGACAACCAAGTTTGGGAACTTGTTGAACAACCTACTGGCTCAAGGATAGTTGATTGTAAATGGCTTTTCAAAATGAAAACTAACATACATGGAAACTTGGATATATATAAGCTAGACTTGTAGCAAAAGGTTTCACTCAAACTCACGGGGTTGATTATGATGAAACATTTTTTCCTGTGGCAATGCTAAAGTCTATTAGGATATTACTTGCCATTGCTACTCATTATGATTATGAAATATGGAAAATGGATGTCAAGACCGCTTTCCTAAATGGAAATCTTGAGGAAGATGTCTATATGGTTCAGCCTGAAGGTTTTGTTGATCCAAAACATCCTAAAAAGGTATGCAAGTTAAAGAAGTCAATCTACGGATTGAAAAAAGCATCTAGAATGTGGAATCATCGTTTTAATGAGGAGACCAAGAAATTTGGCTTCATTAAAAATGGTGATGAAGCTTGTGTATACAAGAAAGCTAGTGGGAGCACTATCATGTTCCTTGTACTATATGTGGATGATATATTGTTATTTGGAAATGATATTCCGGCAATGGAAGGTGTTAAAACTTGGCTAAGTAAATGCTTCTCTATTAAGGATCTTGGAGAAGCATAATACGTTTTGGGGATTGGGATCTACAGGGATAGATCCAAGAAACTGATAGGTTTGAATCAAAGTGCATACATTGAAAAGATCTTGAAAAGGTTGAAGATGGAGAACTCTAAGAAATGTTTGGTACCTATTCAAAAGGGAACACTTCTCAGTTCATCTCAGTGCCCCACCACGAAAGATGAACAGGCGAGAATGAAGAAAGTCCCATATGCGTCTGCCATTGGGTTAATCATGTATGCAATGATATGCACTAGACCGGATGTGTCATGCGCTCTTAGCCTGACAAGTAGATACCAGAACAACCCAGGAAACAGTCATTGGATTGCTGTCAAAAGTATATTGAAATACCTTAGGAGGACTAAGGATATATTTATGATATATGGGTCTGGTGAGGAGGAACTTGCTGTAAAAGGTTATGTAGATGCGAGTTTCCAAACTGATCGAGATGATTCTCGATCACAATCCGGTTATGTCTTCACGTTAAATGGAGGTGCGGTCTCTTGGAAGAGTTCAAAATAGGATGTTGTTGCTTTATCCATTACAGAGTCGGAGTACATCGCCGCATCATTGGCAGCTCAGGAAGCTGCATGGATGAAGAAATTCATCGACGACTTAGGAGTAGTCCCTTCCATTCAGGACCCTCTTGAGATCTTTTGTGACAACGAAGGTACGATTGCAGAACCTCGTGCTCACCAAAAGACCAGCCACATTGAGCGGAGATTCAACTACATAAGGGATGAAGTTGAAGAGGGAAAGATATGTATTCACAAAGTTCACACAGATCTTAATATAGCGGATCCACTCACGAAGCTCTTACAAGGTGCAAAATATAGTGATTGGTTGTGATCTGTTTTAAGTATTGTAACGGAATGAAATTGTTCAAACTCATTAATATAATGATGGCATTAATTTATTTTGAGTTATGTTCCTATTTTGCATATTTTATCCATGAATAAGTAATTATTCTAAATTCCGTAGTCGATCACATTTGTGGGAACAAGTGTGAGGTTTAGACTATTATGAACTTGGATTGGTATACATTCACGGGATGAATGTGGGGTAAGGTTGCAACCAAGGTTCATAGATATTTGTGGGATACAAATATTGGAAGACCCGCCCTCAAGATTTACTAAATAGAGCCTTTGTGGTTGATCACATGTAATCTTGAGTAAAGGCGAATATCATTGTATCCTCTGACCTGAGATACATATTGGGTTTGGATATTTACCAAGTATTGTACCTTGATTCTTTCCTTCGCTATTCTGAAATATGGTAGTTCATAAGGAAGAGCTCAGTTATAATACAAAGTATATATTTAGGACGTATGTAGTCAAGATGGAATTTGTCCCTCTTATTCATTGAGAGTCAGATGTCTAAGGCCTGATAAAGTTAAATCTAAAAGAGAGTGATCACTGTGTATCTCTTGGATTTAACATGACATCTAGGACAAAAGGATATAATGAAAGATTCACCTATTCATATTCGAGATGGGAACTCCAAAGGGATGATGTTATTGAATGGCACAAAGTCATAACATATTGGGGGTGATGGACGGTCGTTAGGTGGTATCCATCACTTGCATTAATTTCTTATGTTTCTCGTGCAAGTGGGAGATTGAACGTATTTCGTATGCCCGAGAGACATATTAAATTAACGTGGCTAATATGTTTTGATCCAAGTCGGATCATACCCAATAACAAGCTTACCAACACCTTATTCGTATTTGATCTTAACGATTGGATCATTGATCAAATACGCGACACTTGAACTTTAAGAAAAGTGGTTTTCTGAATTATTACTTGATGTGTATATATATATATATATATATATATATATATATATATATATATATATATATATATATATATATATATATATATATATAAATATAAATTATGGAATAATTTATATTATATGGATTTAATTATTTATAGGTTAAATAATTAATTTAGTTATGTTACATTTTATAAAATTGGTTTTATAAATAAAATGTACATAATTAATAATAATGACATGGAAGTTTATAAAATGGAGGGGTTTTATAAAATTAGTTTTATAAAGACTATTTTATAAAAAAAGAATGTGGCATGGGAGATGGGATTATTGGGTTCATGAACTCATGCTTTTGACTACTTGGTTTTCCCATATATCCATGTACACATGCCTAGCTCTCTTGGAGACTTCACATACATGCAAAATACATCAAGTCACTTGCAGAAAAATTCTGCACTCTCTTTTTTTTGAGCTGACTACCGTGACCTTTCAAGCAAGAGGGAGAGTTAATTTTTCCTTTTTGTAAGCTTGTTTCAAGTGTAAATTTAATCCTATCCAAAGTACAAAGGTGTTGGTGGTAAGCTTGGGGTATATCTACTTGAGGTTTCATCCATTTGAGGCTCCATTCATCATCATCATCTTCATCACTCACTACCTAGCTTGGAGAAGGTAGAAACTCTTTACTTGCTTGTAGTTTGTAAGTATGTTTCACAACTTGATCCTAATTGGGATTTAACTCTAATTGGTTAAAGATTAACAAGTTCAATTGGTAATATTTTCATGCTTCCGCTTTATTTAGATTCATAAAATGTTTTAAGTATTATGAAACTTGTTAAATCCCAACATTAAAATATCTTTGTAAACGTTTTTTATAAATAAAGTATATCAATTTTAAACTTTAAAAATACAAAAGTTACGAAATAGTAATTCTTGATATTTAAACAAGTCCTAAATACATAAATTTTGAATATCATTAGTTTTGAAAAACTATATATTAAGTAAAGAGTTCAAACTTATATTTTGAAATGAAAATATATATTTTAACTTAGTCATAAAATGTCCTGATTTAAAATAATATATTTTGACAAACAAAGAGTCACTGATTTATAGAAGTAAATGATCACAACACTCACATGCATAAGTTACACTTCGTGTAATATTGTTTATTAGTGATTTAAGATTATAATTTGATAAGGGAACGAGCCACTAAACATAAAAGGCTAGTTTTCTCAGTGTACGAAACGTCGTTCGAAAAACCGAAAGCGGGACATGAGTCGAGTGGCAACGTACGAAATATTGGAACTAATTTTACGAGTTAACTATGCATGTAAATATAATATAATATATAATTAATTATATAAATTAATTAAATAAATAAAAATTATATATTAAAGTATCGGCAGCCATTAATCATCGAGGGAGTGAGCTGGAGGAGACAGTGCCGCGATTGCAGGATTAACACCCTAAACAACTCCGAAGTCGCGGAGATCAGAGTTCTAAAAACTGGCTATAAAGTCTCGAACCCGTTGAACTCATTTCATAATTCATATATCTCAATATCTCTCGTATATATATATTTATATATATATAATTATTATTATTACTATTACTATTATTATTATTATTATTATTATTAATATTAAGATTACTAATATTAATTTTATTATTATTAGTATTAGTATTATGAGCGATATTATTAAGTATTATACATAAAATACTACGACGAGATTCTGCTCGCCTAATTTCAAATGGGTATTTCGAGTAGGATAGGGCTAAGGAAATTATGGGTTATAGCTATGGAGGTGATGGGTAATGTTCGAGGGTATGCTCCTGAGGTCAACCTAGTGTTTATCATCTCCGTTGCGTCTACGTACCTTTCCTGCAATATTGAATCTCAATATTGATACGTAAGCACTCATAATTTAACTTTTACATATTAATAGTGTATCCCTAACTAGTGCTCGAGTATATAGGATTATGCATGCTTGTATTTTTGATATTGTCATTAGATAGGATATGTTGAATCCTGAATTAGTTACATATGCGGTTGTGATAAGGTATAAGATATGCATGTCGTTGGAAAACTAGCGAAAAATTAAGAACTTTTCATTTAGACATCGAATGGTTTCGATGAACGAAATAGAAGTTATAGTTAATTGAAATTTGGTATTATTAATAAAAATGATTATTATTATCGTCGTTATTATCATCGTTCTAGTTTTTATATAATAATAATAATAATAATAATAATAATAATAATAATAATAATAATAATAATAATAATAATAATAATAATAATAATAATAATAATAATAATTATTATTATTATTATTATTATTATTATTATTATTATGATTATTATTATTATCATTATCCATAGAAAGTATTATCATTAAAAATTGTTATTTTATTATTATTATTACTACCGTTATCATCGTTAAAGTTATAATTATTATTATTATTATTATTATCATTAAAATAGTTATTAGTATTAATATTATCATAATATTTATTATTATTAGTATTATTATAATTAAAACTAATATAAGTAACACTTAATTATTATGATTACTATTATTATCATTAAAATGAAAGTGACATAAAAGACGATTAAAAACTATTAAATGAATCAATTAGGAAATAATGAGTATGAGTATCATGATGAAATTAAAATATTGTAAGATATGAATTTAGATCAAATTATTGTTCTTATTATTTTTATCATTACTATTATTACTAAAAGTATTGATAATATTAAAACTATCATTTTAACAAAAATTATCATTTTAATAGAATGTCATTTTATTATGAAATGTCATTATTATTATTATCATTTTAAATAAAATTATTATTTTAAAGTTAATATTAAAAAGTATCGTAAGTATTAAAGTTATTATAATTAGAATTATCATTTTATCATAATATCAATTTGAGTAAATATAAATATTGATATTTTTATTAATAGAATAATAATTATTATTATTACAAAATAATACAATTATTACTTATTATTATTATTATTATCAATGTTATTTTATCAAATAAATATATAATACAAATAATATAATTACTTTAATAAAACCTATCATAATATTTTTTTATGATATTAAATGAACTTTATAAATTTTATTACTTAAGATATATAAAAGTATATTTTTTATAAAGTTTTATTTATTAATAAATGAATTATATTATTTACTCTAATAAATCTTTTAAAAATATAAAACGACGACATTTAAACTATATAATAATCATGTATAAATTTTGGAAATCATTTTGAGTCAAATTGAATTTTGTTGACTTTTGCATATTAGTCTCGAGCATTAGGATTGTGGTACACTATGACTTGACCTAATTTGTTAGAAAAATATTGACCAACACATATATATACATAATTAATTTAGGTTCGTGAATCCGAGGCCAACTTTGCACTTGTTCAATGACATTATATGTATTTTTACTACGAAATACAGTATGGTGAGTTTCATTTGTCTTTTTACGCTTTATATTTTTGGGCTGAGAATACATGCCCAATTTTTATAAATGTTTTACGAAATAGACACAAGTAATCGAAACTACATTATATGGTTGAATGATCGAAGCCGAATATGCCTCTTTTTGCTTGGTAGCCTAAGAATTAGGGAACATCACTAATTTTGAAAATTAGTGCACGCCTAATTGACGCGAATCCTAAAGATAGATCTATTGGGCCCAACGAACCCCATCCAAAGTACCGGATGCTTTAGTACTTCGAATTCGTTTTTATCATGTCCGAAGGATTTCCCGGAATGATAGGGGATATTCTTATATGCATCTTGTTAATGTCGGTTACCAGGTGTTCAATCCATATGAATGATTTTTGTCTCTATGCATGGGACGTATATTTATGAGAACTGGAAATGAAATTCTTGTGATCTATTAAAATGATGGAAATGAATGATTATGATAAACTAATGAACTCACTAACCTTTTGGTTGACCCTTTAAAGCATGTTTATTCTCAGGTATGAAAGAAATCTTCCGCTGTGCATTTGTTCATTTTAAGGATATTACTTGAAGTCATTCATGACATATTTCGAAGAACGTTACATTCAAGTCTTTGAGTTCATTAAAGATTATTATTAAGTTAATTTATCGTTGGATAGTGGATATTATGAAATGGTATGCATGCCTGTCAATTTTCTATGTACATAAAGTTTGCCTTTTAAAAACGAATGCAATGTTTGTAAAATGTATCATATAGAGGTCAAATACCTCGCGATGTAATCAACTATTGTGAATCGTTTATAATTTATATGAACGGGTCCTTTTAGTGGTGCCTACGTAGCTTGTGGTGATTGCAGTGTTTGTGGTGCTGGAGAGGATGCTGGTACGGGTGGTGTTGATGTTGATGTTGGTACTGCTTGTGGTACCTGCGTAGTAGATACGAGCCTAGCTTCCAAATCAAACACCGTCACCTCCAGGGTTTCTACTTTACGTTCGAGTCTATGAATTAGTTCAACCCATTCTTCCGTAAGGTTTGTCAATTCTTGATATTTAGTTCGAAGTCTTCTAACTTCCTCTAATAATCCTATCTGATTAGAATTCAGGAGTAGAGGACGAATACTATCTTTAACTACACCGAGTCGACCTTCAAGGCAGAAAATCCTTGCGAAAAGAGCGAACACGGTGTTGCGAACAGGTTCGTCGGTAAGCGGATCGAGTACTTCGACGTTAGGTGGTAAGTTCGGCTTGTGATATGGAGTACCTTCTTCATTTCTCCATAGGGTAAGTATTTCGCGAACCCATCCCCACTTTCTAAAGAAATCACGGTAGTTGATCGGTTGGTGCGCTCCCGTCACACTGTCTTCGGAGTTGGAGGAACTTGGTCTATTCGAGGAGGCCATCTTACGCTATCACAGAAAGTTATGAAATGATTCTTGATATGAATTGAGGGCTGGATACTGGATGATATCTCCGTCTTCTCGAATATATATATATAGCAAAAAGATTCCGTAATTTACGGAGGAAATTTTGGAAAGTGTCAAATAAGATCCATGGTAATAGATATGATAGGATACGATATTCGTCTATACATCGTGTATGCAATAAAAGAAAAAACACGTGCCAAGACTTAGGAATGATAGACAGGTAATTTTCAACTAGAAATGATAAGCAAAACTTTTGACATGCAGACCAGGTTCAAGTCCAGACTCATTAATGCATCCTAACAACTACTAAGTCGAAGGCCAGACTCATTAATGCATCCCAACAACTATTAGTTAGACATACTAATGCAAGATCTGGTTCGCTAAGACCACCGCTCTGATACCACATGAAGCGACTCGTCCTAATCCATAAGGACGAATACAATAACATATGGTTACATTGCGAGGTTCTGACCTCTATATGATACATTTTACAAACATTGCATTCGTTTTAAAAGACAAACTTTTATTACATCGAAAGTTGACGGCATGCATACCATTTCATAATATATCCAACTATAAATGACTTAATAATATTCTTGGTCAACTCAACGACTCGAATGCAACGTCTTTTGAAATATGTCATGAATGACTCCAAGTAATATCTCTAAAATGCGCAAATGCACAGCGGAAGTTTTCTTTCATACCTGAGAATAAACATGCTTAAAAGTGTCAACCAAAGGTTGGTGAGTTCATAGGTTTATCATAAACAATCATTTCCATTATTTTAATAGACCACAAGATTTCATTTTTTCATAAATATACATCTCATATCAGGCATTTCGCAAACTGCATAGAGATAAAAATCATTCATATGGTGAACACCTGCTAACCGACATTAACAAGATGCATATAGAATATCTCCAAAACAGAATCCTCTCGTCTGTATAATAATAAATCGAAGTACTCAAGCATCCGTACCTCGGATGGGGTTTGTTAGGCCCATAGATCTATCTTTAGGATTCGCGTCAATTAGGGGTACTGTTTTATCATATACATAACATTGTATATGTATATTTTATTCGCTAAAAGTCAAAAGCAGAATTGCGTGAGCTATAATGCAAAGCTATGAGATATTCACTGAAAATAAGTACAGCAGTTATATTTTCGTGCTAATAAAGGACTACGGTTTAATCCGCTGAGTTTTCGCGGACACTTGAGCAACTCGCAGACCGCGGATATTTCGAATACTATAAATAGAGAGCTTGGCCTCTCATTTATGGGTTGTTGATTCTCTGCCATTTTGCCCAAGCCTTTGTGATTTCCACTTGTGATCTTGCCCAAGTGATTTTACATTGTGCTAAGGTGAATTATGCTAATTAACAATCAAGACCGGGTCAGGGTGGTTGATCACTTAATTGCTAAAGTGAAAGACGATCATCAGGGCCCAAAATAATAATCAAACATCCCATCCTTCATCTTATTATTGCACTCAATCCTTAATTAAGCAACAAATTAATATAGGATTGATCATTTGGCGCCATCCGTGGGACGCGTTTTGCGATTTAAACTTGAATTTTTTTTTTGAGCTATCAAACAATTAATTTATCGGTTTAATTTCAATCGACTTTTTGTTGTGATGATTTGCAGGTGTTTTTTGACGGCGTAATCAGTTGATCTGCTTGATTGTCATGATGACAAACGCAAAGCAAACAGGTGTGTCTGCGAACGCTGATGCATTGTCTAGTGATTCGCAGAATGTTTTATCATTTCCATTACAAGCAAATGCTAATGTAAACGCGGGTAAATCGATTCAAGAACTGACTGCTAAGACATCTGCTTCAAACAATGCTAATGGATCGTAGCCAGAAGTTGCTGCAGAAAAATGGTCGCACGCAGGAATTTGCAGCAACATCGCGAAGAAACCATCGCTGATGGTAAGCGATTAAAGATTTTGGCCGGAAAAGCAAACAAAGTACTTGGTACTGCTATTGAGCACGCTAGAAAAGATTTTCGTGAAACTCGTGTACCGCAAACTTATTTACGGCCGTTGAATGGTTCTGGATCACAAGCTGATCGCTTAGTCATTGATCATTGTGACAGTGATAGCGATGGCGCGGATGAACGTTTTATCTTAAATTCTGTTTATAATTTGAAGACTGCGAAAGTGCCCAGAGAAGAGAATGAATTTCCTGATGATTCGGACAGTGCAGAAGAATTTGTAAAAATTCCACATGTTTAGCTAAGGCAACCACCAACACCTTTCCCTCGTCATGGGAATGAAGGTGAAGCATCTGATGATATTTGCAGAGAAGATACTCGGCATTTTTTAGCGAACGCTTTCAAAAGCATTGTACCAAAGTCAATGCAACACAAGTTTGAACAGCCAAATTTCTTGCAAGATATGATAGCTAAGTTTTGTGCAGAGAATGCGGATACTCGCACAAAAAAGGCAACTGAAATCACTACTGCTGCGGACAAGTTTGTCCAGCATATTTCTGACTATCCAATTGTTTCTCCGCCAATTATGCCGGCAACATTGGGGGTTTACTCCAGTTTAACCGATCCTTTAGACTTTCTGCAACACTTTGAAGGGGTGGTGAGCACCTATAACTGGGATGAGCCAGTTGCTTGTAGAGTTTTCCCTATGGCTTTCCAAGGGTCAGCAAGGGAGTGGTTTCATAGCCTACAAACTTGCAGTATTATAGGCTTTGTCGATCTTCGCAAAAAATTCTTGTTACAATTTTAGAATCTATTACCGCAGAAAAAGACGCATATAGAATGTCATAATATTAAACAAGGCAACAAGGAAACTTTAAGTGCATTACTCACACGGTATATTTATGAGTGCCAACATATCCCAAGCTTGAATGAAGATAAGAAAATCTCAGGTTTTTTGCACGCTATTAATCCGCAGCGACATCCGACGCTTGTGTGAAGATTGCGAAGAGATGTCCCGCAGACTTTTGCTAAGGTTCAGCAAGAAACATATGATTATCTCCGGGGTGGAGAGGATAGCACTATAATCCCTGCATGTGGGTGGGGTAGAGACAAAAGCTGGCGGGATGACAATGATTCTTTTCGTGATGGTAACATGGATAGTTATCACGGTTCTGGATTTCCGCAGAGAAATAACGGCGGTAGTTACCCGCGAAATGAAAGCTTTCAGGGTCAGCATGATAAACATGGTTATGGTCGTCGCGATCGTTACTCTACGCGAAAGGGGAACAACGAATCTTTCAATATCATTCAGATGCTAACAAAAACCCCTAAAGAAATTTTGTTAAAAGAAAGGGTTGCTAAGTGATCATATACATGGCATTGTATATGTATATTTTATTGGTTAAAGGCCAAAGGCAGAACTACGCGAATTATAAGGCAAAGCTATGCAATATTCGCTGAAAATAAGTACAGCGGTTATGTTTTCGCATTAATGCAATACCGCAGTTTAATCCGCTGAGTTTCCGCGGATATTTTAATCCGCTGAGTTTCCGCGGATATTTAAGTAACTCGCAGACCGAGGATATTTTGAATCCAATAAGTAGGGAACTTGGCCTCTCATTTATGGGTTGTTGATTCTCTGCCATTTTGCCCAAGCCTTTGTAATTTCCACTTGTGATCTTGCCCAAGGGATTTTTACACCGCACAAAGGTGAAATATGCTAATTAACAATCAATACCGGGTCGGGGTGGTTGATCACTTGATAGTTAAAGTGAAAGACGATCACCGGGGCCCAAAATAATCATCAAACATTCCATCCTCCATTATAGTCTCATTGCACTCGATCCTTGATCCAATTCCGCAAGGAAGACGGATCTAGGATTGAACAATTGGCGCCATCCGTGGGACACGTTTTACAAATTAAACCGAAATTTTTTTGTTTTGTGCTATCAAACGATTAATTCTCTGGTTTAATTCCAATCGTGTTTTTGTTGTGATTATTTACAGGTGCTTTTGTAATACGCAATCAGTCGATCTGCTCGACAATCATGCTGACAAATGCAAAGCAAACTGGTATTTCTGTGAATGCTGATGTATTGCCTGGTGATTCGTAGAACGTTGTGATATTTCCATTGCAAACAAATGCTAGTATAACTGCGGGAAAATCGGTTCAAGAACTGATCGCTAAAACATCCGCTGAAAACAATGCTAGTGACTCGCAGCCAGAAGTTGCTGCTGAAAAGATGATTGCGCGAAGAACTTTGCTGTAAAATTGCAATGAAACATTCGTTAATGGGAAGCGACCAAAAGCTTTATCTGGAAAATCTAGTCTGCGAACTGACAAAATTGTTGGTACTACAATCGAGCAAGCTAAGAGAGATGCTAAGCGTAATTGCGAATCTCCATACCGCGCACTTACTTATGGCCATTGAATGATTCAGGATCACAAGTTAATCGTCTAGTTCTTGAGCATAATGATAGCGATAGTGATAATGCAGAAGATCGCATTCATTTGAACTCTGCGTACAAATCAAAAATGGCAAAAACACCAAGAGAAGAGAGCGAATTTTCTGATGATTCGGACAGCATAGAAGAGTTTATTAAAAATCCAAAAATTAAGCGAAAGTGACCACTAACACCTTTCCCTCGCTATGGGGAAGAAGGTGACACATCTGACGCTGCTCGCAGAGAAAATGCCCAGAATTTTTTGGCGGATGCTTTCAGAAGCATTGCGCCAAAGTCAATGCAACATAAATTTGACCAACCAAATTTTTTGCAAGACATGTTTACCAAATTTTGTGCGGAGAATGCAGATACTCGCACAAAAAAGGCAACAGAAATCACCACTGCTACGGACAAGTTTGTCCAGCACATTTCTGATTATCCAGTTGTTTCTCCGCCGATCGTGCCGGCAACTCTGGGAGTCTACTCGGGTTTAACTGATCCTTTAGATTTTCTACAAAGCTTCGAAGGCGTAGTAAGCACTTATAACTGGGATGAACCAGTCGCGTGTAGAGTGTTCCCCATGGCCTTGCAAGGGTCAGCAAGGGAATGGTTTCATAGTTTGCAATCTCGCAGTATCATTGGCTTTGTAGATTTGCGCGAAATTTTTTTGCTACAGTTTCAAAATCTATTACCGAAGAAAAAGACACACATAGAATGTCACGATATTAAGCAAGGCAACTAGGAGACTCTAAGCGCACTACTTACGTGGTATATTTACGAGTGCCAAAAAATTCCACGATTGAATGAAGATCAGGAAATTTCTGGTTTTTTGCATGCTATTAACCCACAGCGACATCCTACTCTTGTGCAGAGGTTGCAAAGAGATGTCCCGCTGACTTTTGCAAAAGTTCAACAGGAAACATATGATTATCTTCGCGGTGGAGAGGATAGCAGTATAACCCCTGCGTGTGGATGGGGTAGAGACAAAAGTTGGCGAGATGACAATGACTCTTTTCGCGATGGTAACAGTGATAATTACCGCGGATCAGGTCTTCCATGGAGAAATGGCGGCGGTGGATACCCGCGAAATGATAGGTTTCAAGGCCAAAATGATAACCATGGATATGGCCGCCGTGATCGCTATTCTACGCGGAAGTGGAGCAATGAATCATTCAACATCATTCAGATGCTAACAAAAACGCCCAAGGAAATTTTGTTGCAAGAAAGAGTTGCTAAGTCTTTTCCTGATCCGCAGCCTTTGGGAGAAAATAGCAGGCGCGATAGATCAAAATTTTGTGTTTTCCATGACGATTACGGTCATGACACCAATCGTTGCAGAGATTTAGCGGAATTCATTGCAGAAGCATACGAGCAAGGCAAGCTGGACCATTTAATCACACAAAACACCACGAATGCGATTATAATGCCTACAGAAGCTAACATCTCGAATGCGTCAAACACGGTTGAGCGAAAGGCTCCTGCAGTAAAAAATCTGGGGGTAAAAATGGTGAGCAAAAAAGAAAATCAGCGCGGAATCCAGGTGATCAACGTGGTAGAAGTGTAGGGCGAAATGTCGGTACTGCAAATTTCAGAACAGATTGTTAGTTGGAAATGTCCCTCTATTACATTTCCACCTGCAAGCTTGACTACGGATGTTGATAAACCTGTAGTGGTTTCATGTCGCATTGCGAATACTGGTATAATGATAATGAAGGTACATGTGGACACTGGTAGCAGTGTCGACGTCATGTACGAAAAATGCTTTAGCAATTTGCCCGCGAACATTCAAGCTTTGATGAAACCTACTGCGGTTTCACTTGCTGGGTTCTCAGGAGAGTCATCCTGGCCCGTTGACCAGTTGGAATTACAAATGGAGTTAGTTGATGACAGCGATGAGTCGCTAAGGCGTCAAGCTTTATTGAATCTGTACATAATGCGAAATCAATCGCAATTCAATATGATACTTGGGCGCACAGCTTTGCGCATGTTTGGCGCTATACCATCTACCATACATGGTATGCTAAAAATTTCTGCCAACAAGGGCATTGGTACGCTGATTTCTGCAGAAGTGGAGCCATTCTGCGCCATGATTATGGAAAATGCGAATTTGGGTATTGAAGGACATTCAATTCACCCTGCATAGTGCGAAAATTTGCAGTAAAAAGTTGTAATGAGATACTATGGCAAATTTCATTAATGCGTGATATGTTGTGTTTATGTTTCGAATCTTGTAATGTGAAATAATAATGAATAAAGCAAAGTTAATTTCAGTGTTAGTAAGTGTTTATTTACAAAACGAAAACACTGCGTGTGGCCATGCGTAGTGCTTATTTCGCAGAATGCAATTACTTGTCTTTTAACTAAGTTAATGTTTGTTCTGCGGATATTTTAAGTGAGGTGACATGATTTTCGCTAAGCATAGCCTGCTTATGTGTTATCAAAATGCAAAAATGCATTGCGGGATAAGTTGATAAAAACCAGGTGATGAAATTGCCCACTTGTGTTAATTTGAAAATAATTGCGAAAGGATAAAATTTCCTAAGTGTTTGATCTTGCCAACACTTAGATGCTTCGCAATGCTAAAATTTGCCTAAGGATCAATGTGTCGGACTTAGAAGATTCATAATGTTAAAAGATTGTTTCGCTTAAAGTACGCTTTGTTATGTGCACAATAGCGAATGCGGGAATTGCAATGGACAAGTCTGAATTATGGATAAATACTAAAGTAAAGCGCTATATAAATAAAAGAAGTTGCAACTGAAAATTGTAAATAAGTGATTGATATTCAGAGCGAATGCATCGCGAATAATTACATTAAAATGCAATTTAAGATTGCGAGCATGCATCAAAAAATAGCTAACATAAACTTAAAGCTCTAATGCTTTAATATCTGTAAACGAAACGCCTTCACGCTGACTGAGCTCCTCCAAGGCAGGAATGCTCATCTTCTCAACCTCCTTCTTCGCCTTTTCAAGCGCTTCGCGAGCATCGTCTGTGGCGCATATTTCATTCGCCATGTCAGAAGGTAGGGGTTGAGAAAGGTTGCCAAGCTTGCATAAAAGATCATGCCATTCACAGCGTGTTGCAAGTTTTGCGGCTTGGGCATACGCCTGAAATTTCTCAGTAACAGGTTTTGAATCCATTACTTTGTCTGCGAACTTGGTTAAATACTTGACAAGCTGAGCGAACTCATGTTCCGCAGTGTTCGCCTTTCTATTAAGCCTGGCGATCTCTTCCGTTGCCTTTTTAAGCTTTGCTTCAGCTCTTTGCGCTCTTTTCTCCTGAGCGTTGGCAGCCTTCACTGCCTCATCATATTTATCTGACATTTCGGTGAATCACTCCATGCTGTCAACAGTAAGACAAAGAGCATTATAACAATTGTACAATCGCTGTCTTGCAGCTTCGGGGTATGATAAACTGCGATATTTATCCTTTGTCTCCTTGGGGAGAAATTTATAGAGTGTGCGGTATAATTTGTTGGCCTGTTTTGTGGTCGCAATTTCTTCTGCATCAGCTTCTCCTTCTCCTTCTCTTTCTTGATTAGACACTTCTGTGTCAGATGGAAGAGATAAATCTTCACGCTCGGGCTCTTTAAGAACATCTGCAGGGATGCTACCCCTAATGTTGTAGAGCGGTGTGGCTTCAGCGGATGACTCTGAAAGAACAACTATAACAAGTTAAATAAAAATAGCGAGTTTATGCGAAAGTGGAAAATGCGTAATCAATTAATATTGCGGAATAACAATTGCTTACTCGTTTCTTGCTCGGAAAGAGAGCGTAATCATTTTCTGCGCGGAGTGGTGGCACCCTCCACAACTTTTCTCTTGCCGCGGTCCTCGCCACCGGTAATATAAAGTGTGTTGATGATGGGCTCATCAATAAGAATAATCTCCCCATCACCATTCTTTAGACGACGAGCAGGGCAGATCCCGTTAATATCAGGTGACCTCATGATAAGGTCAAGAGCAATCACTACGAAAATATAAACATACAGTGTTATGTGAAGCAAAAATATATTGCAAAAGGTATGAGCAGTATTATATGATAAATTTAAGCGAAATACCATTTTTTGCCTGATCAATTAAAAGCGCGTCATAATCGTTCCATGGCCATTGAATTGAAACTCTGCCGATGTACAGCGGTACATTTGAATAAGCTCGTAGAATTTGGCCTGTGTTTTTGAGTGTCTTGAGAATATCATGCTCAAGATCATCATGTACAGGTTTCTCATTGAGATCGGGATCAAGTTCTGTACACCATGTTTTTTATATGTCGCTGTCCACATAGGCGGTGTCGTTGATGTAAAAGAACGAACCGCGCCAGTTGCCTATTGAGTCCTTAGGCGAAACCATTGTGCCCAGTTTACTGTGGAATGAAAACCATCCCACATCGTATAAAATCAGACTGTTACATGCGAAACACGTTTAGCAGCGGTAGTACTTTGGTGGCATTGCAGTACATCTCGAACAGCACAATTTTATTTATTAATCGCATTCGGATGGAGCTGCACCATGGCAATCTTATAGTATTCGCAGACACTACGAAAAAATGTGGTAAGAGGAAATCGAAGGTTGCCTTGAGAGATATCAGCCTCATATACAGTGATCATCCCCTTAGGGGGAGTGTCAGCTCGCTCTTCTGGTAAAGGTACGGTAGGTACAAATTGTGCAAGTGGCGGATACCACTCTTGTAAGGTTTGGAGTTTTGTTTCCGTCATATAGGAAACATAACCCTCCGGAGTGTGCATAGATGAAGAGGAAGCCAATGATGATAAGAAAAGCTAAATAGGAGGTTGAATTGATGAAATTGAAGGTTGGATTGGCTAATTGCAAAGTACGATTGTGATTGGCAGAATACGATTGAATACAAAATTGGTAAAGAAAGGCGTAAAGTTTTTATGCGGAATAACCAGCTATTTATAATTGGAATTAGAGCGAGCAAGTTGAAAAGATAATCATTGCATTTAAATGGCTGAAATTACCGTAACGTGTAAACGGTAAATTTCTAGCCGTTACAGCGTGCTGATTTAATAGATTGGCGAAAGTTACCGTTGTAATTACGCGTTGAGTTTAATAAAAACAACGGTAATAAAGGGGCGGTAAAAAATATAAAATATTGTTTGCGAACTATTTTAAGAAGCATTTCTTTATTTTTAGAGTTTGTCGTGATGCATTAGCTTCGCGAAAATACATCATAATAAACTGGGGGGACTTGATCATATACATGGCATTGTATATGTATATTTTATTGGTTAAAGGCCAAAGGCAGAAATACGCGAATTATAAGGCAAAGCTATGCAATATTCGCTGAAAATAAGTACAGCGGTTATGTTTTCGCATTAATGCAAGACCGCGGTTTAATCCGCTGAGTTTCCGCGGATAGTTAAGTTACTCGCAGGCCGCGGATATTTCGAATCCTATAAATAGGGAGCTTGGCCTCTCATTTATGGGTTGTTGATTCTCTGCCATTTTGTCCAAGCCTTTGTAATTTCCACTTGTGATCTTGCCCAAGGGATTTTTGCACCGCGCAAAGGTGAAATATGCTAATTAACAATCAAGACCGGGTCGGGGTGGTTGATCACTTGATAGTTAAAGTGAAAGACGATCATCGGGGCCCAAAATAATCATCAAACATTCCATCCTCCATTATAATCTCATTGCACTCGATCCTTGATCCAATTCCGCAAGGAAGACGGATCTAGGATTGATCACTAAGTCTTTTCCTGATCCGCAGCCTTTAGGAGAGAATAGTAGGCGTGATCGGTCAAAGTTTTGTGTTTTTCATGACGATTATGGACATGACACCAACCGATGTAGAGATTTGGCGGAATTGATCGCGGAGGCATATGAACAAGGTAAGCTGGACCATTTAATCGCGCAGAACGCTGCAAGTACTGCAAATGTGATTATAATGCCTACAGAAGCCAATACCTCAAATGCGCCAAATGTGGTTGAGCGAAAGGCTCCCGCAGTGAAAAATTTGGGTGTAAAGATGGTGAGTAAGAAAGAAAACCAGCGTGGAATCCAGGTCATTAATGTGGTAGAGGTGCAAGGAGAAATGTCTGTACTTCAAATATCTGAGCAGATTGTCAGTTGGAAATGTCCCTCTATTACTTTTGCTCCTGCAAGTCTGACCGCGGATGTGGACAAACCAGTAGTGGTTTCATGCCGCATTGAAAATACTGGTATTATGATAATGAAGGTACATGTGGACACTGGTAGAAGTGTAGATGTCATGTACGAACAATGTTTTAGTCAACTACCCGTAAAAATTCAAGTTTTGATGAAACCTACTGCGATTTCACTTGCTGGATTCTCAGGAGAGTCAACTTGGCCTGTTGGCCAGTTGGAATTGCAAATGGAGCTAGTTAATGACCGTGATGAGTCGCTGAGGCGCCAAGCTTTATTGAATCTATACATAATGCGAAATCAGTCGCGATTCAATATGATACTTGGGCGCACTGCTTTGCGCATGTTTGGCGCTATCCCTTCTACTATACATGGCATGGTCAAGTTTTCTGCTAATAAGGGAATTGGAACGCTAACTTCTATGGAAGCAGAGCCGTTTTGTGCTATGATTATGGCAAGTGATCAATCCTTAATTAATGATGATACTTAATTACGGATTGAGTGCAATGAGATTATGATGGAGGATGGAGTGTTTGATGATTATTTTGGGCCCCGATGATCGTCTTTCACTTTAACTATCAAGTGATCAAACACCCTGACCCGGTCTTGATTGTTAATTAGCATAATTCACCTTTGTGCGATGTAAAAATCCCTTGGGCAAGATCACAAGTGGAAATCACAAAGGCTTAGGCAAATGCCAGAGAATCAACAACCCATAAATGAGAGGCCAACCTCCCTATTTATAGTATTCGAGATATCCGCGGTCTGCGAATCACCTAACCGTCCACGAAAACTCAGCGGATTAAACCGCAGTCCCTTATTAACGCGGAAACATGACTGCTATACTTTATTTTCAGCGAATATTGCATAGCTTAGCTTTAGAGTTCGCGTAATTCTGCTTTTGGCCTTTAGCAAATAAAATATACATATACAATGCTATGTATATGATCATGTCCCCCCAGTTTATTATGATTCATTTTTCGAAGCAGATGTATCATGATAAACTTTAAAATTCCGCATTTAACATAACCGTTATTCGCATTTAGCTATTTTCACTTTCGCTTTAGCTTAGTTACCGTTTTCACCCGTTGTCTCAAATATTACCGTTTGAGTTATCACAACGGATAATTAACACAATCAATTGCCACCCTTATTTCCCCTATATATATGTTATCACAACGGATAATTAACACAATCAATTGCCACCCTTATTTCCCCTATATATATCATGATTCATAACCACCAAGGTCTCACTTGCTTTGTCTAACATACTTCGCAATTACAAAAATTCGCAATTAACCTTTACGAATTCTTAACCACCGCTTCTCCTTCTTAATTAAAAATGAAGATTGACGAAGTTGATAGAAAGGTAGATCCCAAGGCTCTGATTACGAAACTACTAACCAGTCCGGAGTCTAAATCAACAGCTTCCTCCGGCAGTCAAATCAAGCAGGAAAAACAGGTGATTCCTGTCGTTGATTTGATGTCGAAGTCGCCATCATCACAGCCAAGTTTCGAAAAATGGCCACTTCAAACTTCACCATCATCTCAGAGCAAGAAGCTCAAACAAAGCACTCCCCTGGTCGATAATCCTATTTCATCGGATTATGAAGAGGAGAAACAAACTGGTATATTGCGTACTTTTACTCATATGTATGACCTTGTTTACCATACATTCCACTGCTATAATACTTGTTTTGGTTTATAGGAGGCTCACCATTCAATCTACGCTACCCAAGCCAGCAGTCCATGGAGCAAATTACAGAGCTATTCCACACTCCTCCAGACTCGTATGGGGTGCGGATTGATGGCCTATCGGGGTATACTTATGCCTCTACTACTGCTGCACTTGAACAGCGTCAATAGATGAAGTTGGCCATTCCAGGCGAGCTTTGCCGCGAATTTTCTAAGCTCTCTGCGCTTGATGCGCACAACAGTTTTGGTCAAAACTTTTATATGTGATTTGCCGTCAAGAACAATTTTTCAATGTTCTTGAAGCCGAACAGCAGAAGTACAATGCTGAGAGGATCAAAACTGAAAACAATGAGAAACGCTGTGTTGATCTCTCCTATGAGCTCACCGCGGCCAAAATCGCGATAGATGAATTGAAGCTACAAGTGTCTACTGCAGCTGACAAACAAAACAACCTTCAAACTACAATCTCCTCACTACAAGAGGAGGTTTCAAAGCTTACTGCGGAACGATACAATGCTCTGGCCTCCACAGCCTTCGTAAAAATTGAGTTCACCCAACTCCGCAAACACTTACCGGAGTTTGCTAAAAAGGTTCTCAATTCGCGTCCCGTGAATGTTCAGTTTTCTACTTACGCAGCTGCTTTACGACTGCGCGAGAGAGTAGAGTTTCTGGATGAAATTGCTCCACATTGCACCATACCAGATCCACTACCTCCCGCCATTAGAGATCGCATTTGTTCACTTGCCGAAGCTCGTGAGGTAGCTGCTACTGCACAAGCAAGCTTAGCGGATATTCCAATCGATAAAGTTACTGCAATAAGTCAACGAGATGATGCTACATTAAAAGACATCTTTGAACTTGACTTATCTAAGCTAGAATAAAATGTTGTAGAAATTAGCGCGCAGCTATCTCTGCGTCGTTATCAATGAAATTTCACTTTTTCATATTTATTCGCGAGTACTCTTTATTTATATTGCGCTTTTTCGTAAACAGTATTCATAACACAAACTTGTCCTTTGCAATTTCTAACTTCTATTATTGTGCACATAATAAATGCATACTTTTGCGAAACAATCTGTATGCTTATATATTTATACGTTATGAATCTTCTAAATGTAAAGTAGTATATAATAATGAAGTTACTATAAAAATAAATGTATATATATATGAACCTATACATAATTAATTTGTATGTATATTGTAATATATAAAATATATATAAATATTAAATATACGTTAATATATAATATTAATAATTAAATCAAGTACAAGTTAAATTATAAAAGTTATATTATTAACATTACTTCATTATAAACGATAATATTAATATTTGCATTATTATTATTATTATTTTGTTTTATATATAAAAAAATATGAAATTTAATTTATACAAGTATTGTTATTAATATTATTATTATTATAATCATTATTAATTTTGTTATTATTATTAGTTACATTATTATTAATAAAAAGTAATATTAAATATTAATGTTTATGTAATAAATATTATCATATTTCTTTATATAATTAAAAATACAAATACAAAAATATGTATATAATCGCTATATAAGGATATAGATACAGAATATATATATATATATATATATATATATATATATATATATATATATATATATATATATATATATATACATAAATTCAGTTTTATACATATAAAAATACAAATAATCCATATTTTGTTATCAATCACTATCTGCTTTTATAAAAGTTTCTTCACATCCTGCTCATGATTTGTTTGCTGTCTAGTGATCATTGATCTCGATACATAATCCAGCAAAATTCAGTAAGAAGTCGACATCCATCTTTTATTTATTTATTTATTTTTTTTCTTCTTATGGGAGATTCTTCTTGTCAAGTTTTCTTTACCATATAACAAACGGTTTATCATTGTTATCAAGGAACTCATTCGAATTATATATTCCTCTATATCTCTTTTTCTTTTCTCTCCATTTCCTGCTCAAAATACATCAACGTACACTTTCACCGCTGCAATTTTGCTGGTGCAGCTGACTCACCATTTTTGTAACATGGTTGTTGTTATTCTGGGTCATCAATTCGCAGCCAACTCCTACTGTTTTGCAACACCACAACCATCACTAAATGTTGCTGCGTTGGTTGCTGTTTTCTTGTTCATAACCCACTACACTCAATCATCAAATACAGCAGTTGCTACTACAAACCTCACCATTGAACCTGCAACACATATTTAATATCACTTATTAACTACGGTACGCGTTATCAAATTATCAAATCATAAATATAATCCAAATAACCACTTTTGTCTATAGAAACTCACTTGATTCACCACCATTGTGCCACCAGTTCTTGTTGTTCCTACTCAAAACTGTCATCAAACCAACACCATTGTACATGCACAACATGATCCTACTGCTGTGACTTCATTTTGTCTGGTTCTTTCTATTTGCAGTCGCCAACAACATCACAAAGCCTGTTACAATATGGTATTCTGGGACATAAACCACCCAATGATCCTGTATCCGGTTTCGTTGCAAAGCACACCTTAAACCTTAATCATCAAACACCTGCAAAACCCATTTGATTGTTCGATGGTTCTATTTCTGACATTACAAACACCACACTTTATAAATCACCACCAAACCTTGACTGTAATACGTTTCTATTTTCAGTTACAACCACTGCTGCTACACCTGCAAACCATCAAACTAGAACACTTTCGATTTCTAAAGTTAAGTTATGAATCAACCCATAACTGGGATCTGTTTACAAGTTAGTAAAGGAAAAACAAAATACTCAAATCTTTCATAAACAAACCAGTCAGAAAATATCTATCCTCCTATATCATCATCATCATCATCATCATCGGGATCTATATTTTTTTTATATAACACTTACTAACTCATCAAATTTCGAAGATCCCTAGAACAAACAATTTAAATCAAATTAATGATTTATTTTGCTTCATGGACGCTGTTTGTGTCTAGTAAGGTATTAACCTTAACTGAATTACACTTTTCAATACCAGAATTTATAGTCAACAAATAAAGATCTTCGGTCAACCTTTCGATTCAAGAACTATAAGGTGTTCCTGGACCAAATCAATAAATACGAGTGTTCTATAAAAGATTCTAAACACTTTTTAAGAAGGAATCTATACCTGAACCGTAATAGCTTTCGATTTCTGATTCCATGTTCATCATCACCATCGCCATTATTCTTAGCCAAAATTTGGGTTTGTTGATGTTCTTAACCCTAAATCCTTTCACAAAACTCCTTAAGCGTTAATCTAGGAAACGAGTTCGTTGATCTTGTAACTTGATTTCATAGATGTTCATCTTGGAAAAAAATTGGGGATCATTTGATTGAGAACCGAACAGTGTTAACCTAAAAAAAAATAAAAAATTGAATGATATATACAGACCATCGAACACAGAATTTAAAAGGGGAATAGATTGGGATTATGTTTCATTATTGGGCTTGATTAATGTTGGGCCAAATGTTGGTTGTGTTGCTAGCATGGTAGAAATCGGATCCAGGAAACCAAATGGTATATATTGATTACATTATTATGTTGTTATTATTATTATTATTATTATTATTATTATTATTATTATTATTATTATTATTATTTTTATTATTTTTATTATTATTATTAAAAATTATTATCATTATTTTATTACTAGTATTATCATTATTATTATTTTTACAACAAATAAATATTATGCATATAAAATTATAATTATATTACATATAATAAACATATTTTTTTATATAAACATTCATATATAACAAATGATGTATTTTTAATATAATATTAATCATATATAAATATTAATATAACTATATAAATATTAGTCATTTTTAAAGATACATACAAATTAAATATATATAATATATAATTTAAGATATAATAAATTTGTTCGATTACAAATATATGTGTTAATATATATAAATGATATAGGTTCGTGAATCTGAGGCCAAACCTACACTTATTCAATATCGTTATATGTATTTTTACTACAAAATACATTTGGTGAGTTCATTTGCTCCCTTTTACTCTTTACATTTTTGGGACTGAGAATACATGCGCTTTTTTTTACAATTGCTTTATTAAATGCTTTTGAAATATATTTTGCGAATACATGAAATGCTTTTATAAATGTTTGACGAGATAGACACAAGCAAAACATTCCTCGAATGAATTATTATGCAGACAGAAGTTCTGCGGATTATTATTGAATTATGTGGACATGATAATTACCACCATTGAATTATGTGAACATGATAATTGCCACCATTGAATTATGTGGACATGATAATTTCCACCATTGAATTATGTGAACATGATAATTGCCACCAATTGATGTGAATGTTAAGTATCGAGAGAATGATTTTTATTTATACACAGGTTATGTGTATTATATTTTGTGCACGAGATATGTGTACGGTTACTAAGATTTATGAAAAAGGATTTCGTACACGAGAAAGGTGTACTGTATTTAAAAGATATCGCATGTACATTACAGGTGGGTATAGGATTCGGGCCCATTTGTACCATGCAGCATTTAAATCTTGTGGTCTATCAAAATGATGAATTTTATTGTTTTATGATAAACTTATGAACTCATCAACCTTTTGGTTGACACTTGAAAGCATGTTTATTCTCAGGTATGAAAGAAATCTTCCGCTGTGCATTTGCTCATTGTAAAGACATTATTTGGAGTCGATCATCGCAATGGAACCAGATGTTGGTGACTTCGTCCGGGCGGATTAGGACGGGGTATGACATCTAAGTCCGCCGAAACGATCCTTAGGCAATTAATTAGCATTGCGAAGCATCTAAGTATTGGCAAGATCAAATACTTAGGATATAAAATTCCTTTCGCAATAATTTTCATGCAAAAGTGGACAATTTCATCACTTTGCTATCAAAACACTTGTGAAATACTACAACTTTATGAAACAAACTGTGAAACATTTCATAATCATTCGCATTTCACAGATAAACTTTTTGCATACTTTTACAAGTGTTTATTTTTAAAATTCCAACAAGCGTGATCAAGACTTGCAAAAAATTAAAAACAAAAACACCTAATAAGTATATCAGCCATATGCCTTGAATCCAATTTCGCACTTTGTACATATATCCTCGATAGTTTTCGCAAAGCTCTGCATAATATCGCTTTAATAAAATAGCATGCCACGCATTAGGTAAAATTCGCCCTTCCATATCCGCGAGCTTATATGAACCTGCCGCATTAATTGCCACAATTTGATAAGGACCTTCCCAATTAGGACCCAATTTTCCAAGCTTT
This sequence comes from Rutidosis leptorrhynchoides, assembly GCF_046630445.1. NCBI lineage: Eukaryota > Viridiplantae > Streptophyta > Magnoliopsida > Asterales > Asteraceae > Rutidosis > Rutidosis leptorrhynchoides. The sequence continues at coordinate 309,833,556 of NC_092333.1, read as the reverse complement.
TCTGCTCTGCTTGCTTCATTATTTCTCAGCACACATTCACCTATAGCGAAAGACAAAGCACACACTCTTTTGTTTTAATACTTAGCAATTTGCTGCTTATTATTCGCTTCTCTGATAGCAGCCATTAACCTCCGCTCTTCAATGAAATTCAGGTTTTCGCTCAACGCAGCATCATTCACTTCTTCCTCAAAATTAACTATTATGTGCGTTGGTACCAGAATTTCTGCGGGAATTACTGCCTCAGAACCATATACCAGACTAAAAGGTGTTTCCCCTGTGCTCTTTTTGAAAGTTGTGCGATGTGCCCACAACACATTGGGTAATTCATCTACCCAACCAGTTCGCTTTTCGCATAACCTCTTTTTAATACCGCTTACTATATCACGGTTGGTTACTTCGCATAAGCCATTAGCTTGCGGGTGCGCTATTGACGTAAACTTTTGTATGATATTTAAATCAGTGCACCATGTTTTGAAAGGATCTTTCGCTATTTGTGCACCATTGTCGCTAACCAGTTCTTGCGGAATGCCAAATCTACAAACAATGTATTCCCATACCAAATTTCGCACTTGCACACCAGTAATAGTGCGGACCGCCTTAGCTTCAACCCATTTGGTAAAATAATCGATTGCCACAATCAGGAATTTAACATTGCCAGGCCCTGCAGGAAATGGCCCTACAATATCAATAGCCCATTTGTGAAATGGCCATGGCGAATTGACAGGAATCATATCATGCCTTGGCATTCGGTTCTGCGGGGCATGCCTTTGGCAAATTTTACATCTTTTAACAATTTTCGCCACATCGCGGTATAGGGATGGCCAAAAGTAACCCATCCGCATAATTTTCGCTGCAATTGTTTTGTAACCTGAATGCAGTGCACAAGTACCATTATGCACTTCATCTACAATCATTTCTTCCTTAATTGGGCCAATACATCGCATCATTGGTCCACAGTACGATTTGCGGTATAAAATATCATGTTGAATGATATACATTGGTGCTCACTCTCTCACTAAACGAGCTTCGCGGCTGTCGCTTGGCAAAGTATCATTGTGGATATATTTTATAATTGGTTCCATCCAATTTGGTTGTTCTTCTTCAACAGATGCGACCATTAAATCACTATCTATTGATTTACTTGGTAATTCCTCAACCCATACTTGTTTTTGAAAATGCAAAAACGTTAAAGCGGCCAATTTGCTCAAAGCATCCGCCTTCTTATTTTGACTTCTTGGCACTTGTGCTAGTTCAAAATGTTCAAACCGCGCTGCTAATTCCTTTAATAGTTGCAAGTATTTCTGCATAGAAGGATGATGTGCTTCGAAAGAGCCATTAAACTGATTCGCTACTAACTGCGAATCTGTAAATGCTCGTAACTTAGCAATATTCATTTTTCGCCCAATATTTAAACCAGCAAGTAGTGCTTCATACTCCACTTCATTATTTAACACATCAAAGTTAAAACGCAGTGCATACGTATGCTCCTCACCACTTGGGTTTGCCAAAACCAAACCCGCACCTGCACCTTCTGCGCACGTATAACAACCCTCACTTTTCGACTTCTAAATTTAGTGAATTAACCCTAGGGTTATCTGCCTGACTATATGTATTAAGGGTTGTTATATACAATTAAATATTGACCGAATAGTAATTTTTAGTCAACAATGTACGCTTAAATAAATAATATATTATTAATTTATATAATTTAACATAATTTAACTAAGTATATAAACTTTGTATCACTTTTATTATTTAGTTAATGTATTATATATTTAACTATATAATAAATCCAATTATATATAAATGTAATAATATTTACAAACTTACTAAAACTATAGTTTAATAATTAAAATCATAATTATTATTAAAAATACAAAATACCGAATTATTTATTATTTTTATGCAAAATTTGTATTTATTAATTAAATATAAAAAAAATATTGATAAATATTCTTGGAAAAGCACTAAATCAATTTGTTTATTTATATAAAAAAAATCCTTAAAATAAATGAATTTAAAAAAAAAATTACTTTTTAATTAAAAATTATAATGGAAAAACTACTTTTATTATTTTATTTTGTGCATTATCCCATGACCTAACATTGAATACTTTTAAATTTTAAAATCCCATTAAAAATTAAAATATTTCTTTTTCTTTTAATTATTTTATTCTTTTTACCTAATTTTTTCAAGTATAAATACCCCTCATTTCTCATTTAAACTCACACCAAAATTTCTCTCATTCTCTCTTTGAAGAATTACTACTAGTAAGTATTCTATTCTTACTTTTTACTTTTTACTTTTTACTTTTTACTTTTTACATTTTACTTTTTATTTCGGTTTATTATTTTTTTACCAAAACATGTAAATAATGTTATATATTATATGCAATTAAAAATAAAATAAATAACATGTTATAATTAGTAATATATGTTACTAAAAATTATAAAAGTATTTTTATGAATTAATATATAGGAATTATAATTAAAATCGAATTAATGAATATATATGTATATACGCAACTAACTTGAAGGTTATAATTAAAGATAGCGTACAAAAACTACAAACATCACCGCTACTTGTGGCCTAGGGTGATCCTTGTTACCATTATGGGACGTTTGTGGATCTCGAATGCCAAGACTTAGATTCTGGTCAAGAGATCCTGGGCCACTCGGTAACAATAGATCATTCGAGTGACTTGCATGTTAGCAACGAAGTTTGGGCGAGATTGTACAACATCTTTGTTAAGAATTATAACCCGAACATTCTTAAACTAGAAGCTTACTATAAGTGAAAGCTTTCCATAAATAGTAAGTTTCCAAAAATAGAAACTTTTGAGAAATAGGAACTATTCTTGAAAACCGTCACTGTCAATATAGTTGCTATATTAATAAACATACTTTATGTCAGTTAATATAGTTGCTATATTAATAAACATACTTTAATTAATGTCAGTTAGACATTAATTAAACAAACGTTATACCTCTAAGTTGATATCCAGATCACTTACTTGCTTTACTTTCTTTCTTGCGTGGAATACTTCAACTGCTACTTAAGGTGAATTCATAGCCCCTCTTTATTGCTAGCAAACTTACTTACTTTACTTCGGGTGAGACACATGATGTTTTTACTTTTTACAATTTAGACACAAGTACCAAACTATTAAACTATGCTATACACGCCTATGTCCGACTAAGTCCCTACAGTGATATTTTTAATTACTGCTGCATGCTTAATTATTAGGGGTAGGCCTATCAGGAGTAATGTCCCTGATACATTTGACTAAGTCTTTGTATTACTTGATAATGAAATTAAACCGACAAGGACAGACACAACTTGTCATGGGGCAAACTTGAGCGTTTAGTCTAAATATCACGCTTTGGCATAACTTTTTGATCCTGCGGGAGATCAACTTTACAAACTAAATCTTGTGGTCTAAAACAACGGTCAAACTTTTGTTAAACCTATGAACTTCACTTAACCTTTTGGTTGACACTTTAGCATGTTTTGTCTCAGGTGCTGTTTGATTCAAGCTTACTTATCTACGGTTTATGTGATGCTACTTGGACATAGGATCAAGAGATTATCTCATTTATTACTATTTCATTTAAACATTTACTTTACTCCTTTGTAATGACATTTCATTTTCCGCTGCGTACTCCATAAAGTTTAACTTTCTCATTTAGTATTGTTCTCGTTATTATAATATGTTGGTATATTTTGATATTAAGTCACATTTTGCCCATGCCCTAACTGGGGGTGTGATAGATTGGTATCAGAGCATAACCAGGCTATTATAGAGAACCAGAATTGCATTTTTGTGTGTGCTTTATGTGTTAGCTAGGGTGCCTTAGCAATCTAGGAAACTATAACCTTTCCTGCCTTAGACTTAAAGCACTTAGGATTACCTTATAATCTTAACAACCTTGCTTTGATAATCTTCGCTTAAAATGCTAATCAAAGTCTCTTTTCTAATGTTAGAATGTCTAATTTTCATCAAGCGAACAAAATGACTCTTTTCAAGCCGACCGAAGAAGATACTTAATGGTCTTCCACTGAAAGACCAGCCCAAAGTCCACCTTATGGCTTTGGTGGTCCTCGTTCACCAAACTATAGTCCAGATACTTTACCTAATTCTCCCGATCACTACCCGACCCCGAAAACTGAAGACAAGGGGAAACGTCCTGAGGAAACTAGTCCGTCAAGGAAAAGAGTCTGATCTCCTTCTTATGATGATGCTGCTAAGTATGAGATCATGAAAGTCGATAAGATCTATAAAAACTGCAACCTAATCTTAGCCAATAAAGAATTTAAGATAGACCTTTTTCCGGTCGAACTCGAAAGTTTTGACGTCGTAGTTGGAATGGATTGGTTACGTCCATTGAGATCTGCCATCATGTGTTACGATAAAACCGTTCATGTTCCATTGGGAAATGGAGAGACTCTTATCATCCAAGGTGAAAGGAGTGGTTCCAATCTCAACATTATCTCCTGTATTAAAACCCGCAAAAACCTTATGAAAGGTTATCCAGCTATTCTAGCCCATGTTAAGATGATCGAATCGAAAGAGAAGTGTATTGAAGATGTACCAGTGGTTAAAGACTTTCCTGATGTGTTTTCCGAAGATCTTCCTGGTCTTCCACCTCCTCGACAAGTTAAATTTCAAATTGATTTAGCTCCTGGTGCTGCTCCTATTGCTAAAGCACCATACCGTTTAGCACCTTCTGAAATGAAGGAACTTTCCAACCAGCTCTAAGAACTATTGGATAAAGGTTTCATTCGTCCAAGCTCGTCCCCATGGGGAGCTCCTATTCTATTTGTTAAAAAGAAGGATGGTACATTAAGGATGTGCATTGATTACCACGAACTTAACAAGCTTACTATCAAGAACCGTTATCCGTTTCCACGTATTGATGATCTATTCGACCAACTTCAAGGGTCAAGTGTTTATTCAAAGATTGATTTTAGGTCCGGATATCACCAACTTAGAGTCAAGGAATTCGATATTCCTAAGACTGCTTTTCGCACTCGTTATGGGCACTATGAATTCTGTGTCATGCTTTTTGGTTTGACCAATGCTCCTGCTGTGTTCATGGATCTTATGAACCGTGTTTGCAAACCCTATCTCGATAAATTTGTCATTGTATTCATTGATGACATCTTGATCTATTCCAAGAGTGAGAAAGAACATGAGCAACATTTGCGTATGATTCTTGAACTCTTACGAAAGGAAAAACTTTATGCTAAATTCTCTAAGTGCGAGTTTTGGCTCAAAACCGTACAATTCCTTGGACATGTTGTTGATAGAAGAGGAATACATGTTGATCATGCTAAAATCACTGCTATTCAGAACTGGGAGATACCAAAGACTGCGAAGCATATTCGCCAATTTTTGGGACTTGCCGGTTACTATCGGAGATTTATAAAGGATTTTTCACTTCTTGCTAAACCTCTTACGAAGCTAACAAAAAAAGGGAAGAAATTTGAGTGGTCCGAAGAACAAGAATCTGCTTTCAAGATTCTGAAGGAGAAGTTGACCACATCCCCGATTCTATCTTTACCTGAAGGTACTGACGATTTTGTTGTTTACTACGATGCCTCAAAGCAAGGCTTTGGTTGTGTTTTAATGCAATGTGAAAAGGTTATTGCCTACGCATCTAGACAGTTGAAGAAACACGAGGAGAACTATACCACACACGACCTTGAGTTAGGTGCCGTGGTATTTGCATTAAAGATATGGAGACATTATCTGTATGGTACCCAGTTTACGGTGTACACTGACCATAAAAGTCTTCGACACATCTTTGATCAAAAACAGCTGAATATGAGGCAAAGCCGATGGCTCGAGTTATTGAACGATTATGACTGTAAGATGGAATATCATCCTGGCAAGGAAAATGTAGTTGCCGATGCCCTTAGTCGAAAAGACGATGTTAAACGTGTTTGTGCCTTAAACCTGAAAATCAAATCAAATCTTATATCACTTGCGAAGCTCAACTGAAAGCTATTAAACCAACACTTATCGAAGGTGAAGGACCTATTGGTTTTGAAAACCAACTCCAAGTGAAAGCTAATGGTACACGGTATTGCGGTTTATATATATTCGGGTGTAACATATATCAGAAAGAAAACTGATGGTCGAGTGGTTTGTGTGTGTTGGTGCTGTTGGAAAGGTCCCGGGTTCAAGCCCGGTTACAGGCTATTTTTTTGGAAAACCTTCCTTTAAGGAAGTCATTAGATTTATAATTATGATTATTATTATTATTATTATTATTATTATTATTATTATTGTTATTATAATTATTATTATTATGAATGTTATTATTAATTAGAATCATTATTATTAATTAAGTACTATGATTTTTATCATTATTATTAGTACTAATACATGTATTGATATTATTATTATGATTATGACTATTAATATTAATAACATAAGTATAATTATTAATAATATCATTATTATTATATCTTTACAAGTATTGTTATTATTATTTTTTTTTTCATCATTTAGATCATTTACTATTATTATTAATACTACAGCTACAAGTAAGATTATTATTAAAATTAAGTATTAAGAGTTTATGAGCTAAAGTTTTATGATAGTGAATAAGTAAGCAGGTATATAACTGTAAAATTTATATTGATTAGGATTTTTATCTTTTTATAAATATTGGTTTTATCAATATACTTATAATTATTAATATCATAATTATCTTTAGTATTGTTATAAGTATCATCATTAATATTTACTATTATTATTATGATTATCATTATCTATACTGTTATTATTAAAATTTACTATAATTACTATCAATTATACTAAAACTATCAATAAAACTATCAGTATTATTATTATAATTATTAAAAATAATATCACTATTACTATTAGTATTATTGCTATTGGTATTATTATTTAGTTAACAAACAAAAGATGTTTATAAAATAGATATAGATATACAAATCTATATATATACACATATATATTTAATACAAAACTTAACTATATAGATATGGTTATTTACTTAATATATATATATATATATATATATATATATATATATATATATATATATATATATATATATATACATACATACATATATATATACAATGACATATATAGGTTAATAACATAAAAATTATATCACTAATAATAAATACATATATATTTATTCAATTACAATTATATATATTAATAAATATACAAATGGTATAGGTTCGTGAATTCGAGACCAACCCTGAATTTATTCAATATCGTCATATGTATTTTTACTACAAAATACATTAGGTGAGTTTCATTTGCCTTTTTACCCTTTATATTTTTGGGCTGAGAATACATGCGCAATTTTTATAAATGTTTTACGAAATAGACACAAGTAATCGAAACTACATTATATGGTTGAATTATTGAAATCGAATATACCCCTTTTTATTACGTCTGGTAATCTAAGAATTAGGGAACAGACACCCTAATTGACGCAAATCCTAAAGATAGATCTATCGGGCCCAACAAGCCCCATCCAAAGTACCGGATGCTTTAGTACTTCGAAATTTATATCATGTCCAAAGGAGGATCCCGGAATGATGGGGATATTCTTATATGCATATTGTGAATGTCGGTTACCAGGTGTTCAATCCATATGAATGATAATTTTGTCTCTATGCATGGGACGTATGTTTATGAGAAATGGAAATATGAAATCTTGTGGTCTATTAAAATTATGGAAATGATTATTTATGTTAAACTAATGAACTCACCAACCTTTTGGTTGACACTTTAAAGCATGTTCATTCTCAGGTACGAAAGGAATCTTCCGCTGTGCATTTGCTCATCTTAGAGATATTAATTGGAGTCATTCATGACATATTTCAAAAGACGTTGCATTCGAGTAGTTGAGTTCATCAAGATTATTATTAAGTGAATTATAGTAAGATATATTACGAAATGGTATGCATGTTGTCAACTTTCGATGTAATGAAAGATTGTATTTTCAAAAACGAATGCAATGTTTGTAAAATGTATCATATAGAGGTCAAGTACCTCGCGATGTAATCAACTGTTGTGAATCATTTATAATCGATATGGACTTCGTTCGGATAGATTAGGACGGGTCTTTACAGTTGGTATCAGAGCGGTGGTCTTAGCGAACCAGGTCTTGCATTAGTGTGTATAACTGGTAGTTGTTTAGATGCATTAGTGAGTCTGGACTTCGACCGTTTCTGCATGTCAAAAGTTTTGCTTATCATTTCGTGTCAAAAATCATCTACTTATCATCCTTAGGGAATTACCTGCTTATCATTATTAGTCTAAACACTTCTTACTGCATTGATATCATGAAAAGTGTATAGACAAAATTCATATCTTAGCGTATCTTCTAATTCATATTTTAGCGTATTTGTTACTGTAAACTTTGTCGAAAATATTCCGTAAATTCCTCCGTAATCTACGAAATCTTTTGTTCTATATATATAGATATTCTATATAATTAGGATACCACCCGATAGCCGAAAATCATTTCATATCGATAAACCCTTTACTCAATCGTACGAAATGGAGCTCACTACTAGTTCAAGTTCTTCAGAATCCGACAGCTATTCCGACATGGTTGTTCACCTAAGCTCCGAAGCAGCGTCACCGGAATGAATCAACCAATCAGTCATCATCTATTCTGGATGAATTGCGGATGAGTTTGTAATGGACTTAATCAATGAAGAATAGAAGAAGGCGATCCTTTCCACCAACCGAATTTACCTCTTGGTGAAGAACCTGAAGCACTTACCGGCGAACCTATCCGAAACACCATTTTTAGCCTCATTTCCAGGATAGCTCGTCACGAATATGTTCTATCTAATATTCTAAACCGTATTCATTCGCTCGTTCCAACCGACAATCACCCCGGAATAATAGAAGAAGTCAACAAACTTCGCGCTCGGAAAAAAAAACAAAATTTTTTGGAGAATATGGTGCAAAATGTACCAGCTTCAGCAACATCACTGGCACCAACAGTACCATCAGTAACAGCACCAGTACCATCAACAATCCATGCCTCAATATCTCATTCTGTACCTTGAGTATAATCATCGTTCTACGTATCGTTCTATCTTCATTCGACATGGCGATTATGTAATCTCTAATGTTTTAGAGATTATATATTCTTGTTCTAACGGTAAATCAAATGAGTTTAATATCATATTGACTCGTTAAATCCATGGTTACATCTGAAGAAAATATATATGAATATATGTGTTCATAAAGATTGTAATTAAAAATTCTTTTGTACAAACTATTAATGGTGAAAATATTTTAACGGATAGGTAATACCCGAGGAATATTTAAATTTCACATTAATAAGTACATGGTATATTCTACGAATCTGATTCAACGATCATTTACTATCCTACTTACATCCACATACATACGTATTCGTTCACCACAGAATAACCATTTTCATTCAAATTTCATATTTGGATTTTGATTTATCAGAATCCAACAAGTGGCATAATGAAGAAAACATTTGACAAAATAAAATTTGTTAGAAACAAACAAATTAACAATATGAAATTTTGTTAAGAATCCACGCTAACTGTTCCTAGCTAATTGTTCCTAGCTAACTGATTACATTTTATTTATCGCAATTTAATTATCGCAATTTACATTCTCGCAAATTTAATTTATCGTCATTTAATTTCTACTATTTACTTTACGTATTTAGTTTATCGTCACTTAATTTCTGTTATTTATTTTACGCACTTTAAATATCGGGACACGTATACAAGGTTTTGACATATCATATCGACGCATCTATATATATTATTTAGAATCACCATAGACACTCCATATGCAGTAATGATCGAGTTCTCTATACAGAGTTGAGGTTGATTCTCAAATAATATGTATACTTTGAGTTGTGACCGAGTCTGAGACATGTACACGGGTCACGATACGTATTAATTAATTCGAATATTATATATTAAACTATATATGAATTATTGGACTGTCAACTGTGGACTATCAACTGTGGACTAATAACATTGGATAATTAAAATGAATTAAAATATTGATTATAACATATGAAACTAAACAATTCTTCAAGTTGCCACTTGATTTCGTCTTAAACATCATTTGTATCTTCACGATTACACTCTGCGTTCAAATCTTTCATGATTCTTGAAAACACCCCGATCGAGAGGATGAACCAACGACACTTCATCTACAGAAGGAAAGATTTATGCATATAGTCATACACCTGAAAAACTCTCAAAAACTGAGTAAACGTTTAACACGTAGTTGTGCCAATTCCTTTAGTGTTATTATTACCCAAAATAATTTTGCAATTCCTTTTCAAATTAGCCAATTTTGTCACAGCTCCAACAAGTCAACTTTGACTTTTCACTCAAATTAGCTTATTATAACCTTGATATATAAGTTGTCTTTCGTCATCGATATCAGGAAACCGTTTATATCTCACCACATTAGCCGTAAACTTACCAACAACTCCTTTGATCTTTGACTTTTCGAAAAATCACTATATTCAGTGAAACCCTATAATTTACTCATTTACAACTTATAACGAGAATTACTATACCAACTACCAGGAATTATGAATCAGTATTTTGAAATCTCGCAGCTTGTTTACATTAACAGCTATAAGTATACATATAATCCTTATCTCTTAGAATTATGGTCTTTTATTCTGAAACCCTGAACAACACTCAGTCTACAAATCAATACTCTGAATGTTGAAAAAGCTGAATGAAGCAGCAGAAACTGTAGACAACCGTAAACAACCTTAATCTTCAGAAGTTTAATGATAAGGAATAGTATGTTGGATAAGCTCAGAAAAATTGGAACTGGAAAACGGATTGAGCTAACCACGAAGGAGACCAAGGACAAATACAAGGACTAAACTCTGTATTTAAAGAATCTGATGATTCTGTTTCTGATGAAATCTTTAGCGAATACCTTGCTTCCGAATCTAAACCCTTACGGATAAATCTTCTTCATCATCCATCGATATTAGAAATTCAAAGATATTATCATATATTTCATTACAAATATCCTCCATATGTATGAAGATATTTTCATAACTATTCTAATCTGAAATCATTAATCTCATCGTGCTATCAGTGTTACATCATATAGAAACTGTTAGTTTCTATATTCTGTAAACTTTCGAGCTTAAAATATGAATGTTATTGAAGTAATGTTGGAACTGATGCATGAGTTAGTATAATATAATGACACTTGATCAACTTGATTATATTACAGTAAGTCATGCTGAGTTTCTAAATGGAACATGATGATTCACAGACCATACCGTCTTCATGTGCCATGTTACATAACTCTTTCATTCTGATTAACTTATGAACATATCAAGAAAGTATATTCTTGATAGTTCTATTCTCAATAATTCTGATAATTTGACAAATCAAATAGTACGATTACGTTCTTTCTTGGTTAGAACATTAAGTTCATTCGAAAACTCCATATCTATGAATTCTGGACCATTACTTGCGACAAGAAAACAAAAGCATGAAGCTCAGAAAGAAAAAGGGGGTATAAATCGCAGCAAATAAAAGAGATCATTAACTGTGAATGACGATGATTATAGAATACGAAAACAGGGACTCTAAAATATAAGAGAAAATATAAAGCCCAATAACAACACAGAGGTTACAAACTGTGGATATTAATACAAATAGCAATATAAAGACACGGTAGAATTAAGAATAGTATCATCCCAATATAATAGTAGAAGTAAACAGATTTTCTGGTGGAAGATTGAAAAGAAGGATGACAGAAATGATAATTAGGAAATAACAAGGATTAGAAATGGATTAGGCATATTCACAATCCTTTGGATGTACGAACTAAGAAAGAAAGTATTGGAATGGTGAAAATAATGGAACGAAAGAAGTTCATTTATAGTGGAAATACCAGACAGAGAAATCGAGACAGATCACCGTATTTAATTATAGAAATCTTACTTTCCTTATTTGTCGAAGAATCAAATATTTTAGATTACGAAGATTTTCTTTTAAATCCCTTGAATTCTGGAATTCAACCCTGACTACGTCACGAGTTAAGACAAACCTGCATTTACTCATTTCAATCTTTTATGATAGCTTCACTCGTACTCTTCGAGTAATCGAATTGTTTTATCTATATTAATCAATAATGATAAAACTCTATTCATCAACTCATATTTTTCATGAAAACATTTTTATTGTTAGTCATGACCACCTCACTCAAATTTCGGGACGAAATTTCTTTAACGGGTAGGTACTGTGATGACCCGGGAATTTCCGACTAAATTTAAACCTAAATCTTTATATGTTTCCGACACGATAAGCAAAATCTGTAATGTTGAGTCTCGAAAGTTTTGAAATCTTTATTTATGTAATCAATTACCCTTTAACCATATCTGACGATTCGCGAACAGTTGTGTAATTAAATATGTAAATATATAAATATAAATATATGTGTCTAAAAAAAAAGTGAATACAAATTAATCAGTAGAATTAAATATGTAAAGTAATATATAATATAATAAAGTTATTATTAAAAATATTCAGATATAAACATATATGATAACTATATATAATTATTATTATATGTATGTTGTATTATATATATATATATATATATATATATATATATATATATATATATGTATATATATATATATGTATATATATATATATATATATTATTAAATGTATGTTGTATTAATAATATATATATATATATATATATATATATATATATATATATATTATGTGTTGAAATTTATAATATGAAATAATATAGTAAATAGATATCTAATATTTATATATATAAAACATTATTAATGTATTCATATTTGCATATATAATATATGATGTAACAACAACAAGTTAAAATATAATAGTAATGACAAATTATATTATTACTACTTTCATTATTATTAATATCATTAATAGTGATACCAACAAATGTTAAATGTTAAAATTTTAATAAATTTAAGATTTTGATTATCAAAACAAATACTTAAATACAAATATTACTATAAGAATGGTTAAAATTATTATCTAGTTGTAATTTAAATATTATTTGTTATCATGATTAATATTATTACTATTATTAATATTATTACTTTTATAATTATAACTACCATATTTATTAAAGTCATTATTAATACTATCATATAAATAATACAAATTATCAATTATATTGTTAATAATGATTATTATTATTATCATAATTGTTAATGTTATTAATTATTATTATTATTTATAAAATTATTATTATTAATAATATTATTTAACTAATTAATTATTTATTAATATCAAATATATAAAAACTGTATCAAGAGAATCGGCAATTCAGAATTTAGTTCAAGTCATTTTCCACTTGTAGATGCTTGTAAAATTCGTACAATCAGATTCCCAAACACTCAGACAACTCCAAAATCAGTTACCTATCGATTCTCCTTTTATTTTTATATATATATTTGTGTACTGGAGAATATTTTTCTGTCGATCCTTTTGGATTTATAATTGATACAATACAGTGATTAGTGTTATCAATAAACATACGTTATCAAATATCAATCCCAAATAATTCTTTACAGCTTACAAACAATCGATTTTAATCAAAGAGATGAACAACAACAGAAGTTATACTCTGTTCCTGTTCCATTTATTAAACAGCTAGGATTCGAAACTTTTTACAAAATGTATTAATGAGATTTTGTTAGGAATATTCCAATTGATCTTTCTCCAAAATTTCGTGTCCCAATTCTTTCTATCAACCATGAATTTTGGAGTCAAAGTTCGGGTTTTAAAAGTCAAATGATTTGTTCTTGGGGAAATTCAAGGTCGTGTTTAAGTTTCAGGCAAAATTAGGATTACATAAAGTTTATAAGATCAATTTGAAACCATGTTCATGTAGAAACTTCAAGCTAAAACATTCGAAATCTTTGAATTTGATTTTGAGTTTATAAAATAAATAACGGGTTCTGTAAGTCAAAATATTTATGTTCTATATATGTTTTAATTGGTTACAGAACCTAATAAATGTCGTTTATATATCAGTTGAATGTTTTAAAACAAGTTTAATGATTTATTGAAACACAAAATCATTCTGTCGATTTGGTTTGTGAGTGGGAAGAAGATGACACAGTATTGCGGTTTATATATATTCGGGTGTAACATATATCAGAAAGAAAACCGATGGTCGAGTGGTTTGTGTATGTTGGTGCTGTTGGAAAGGTCCCGGGTTCAAGCCCGGTTACAGGCTATTTTTTTTGGAAAACCTTCCTTTAAGGTAGTCATTAGATTTGTAATTATGATTATTATTATTATTATTATTATTATTATTATTATTATTATTATTATTATTATTATTATTATTATTATTATTATTGTTATTATTATTATTATTATTATTATTATTATTATTATTATTATTATTATTATTATTATTATTATTATTATAATTATTATTGTTATGAATGTTATTATTAATTAGAATCATTATTATTAATTAAGTACTATGATTTTTATCATTATTTTTAGTACTAATACATGTATTGATATTATTATTATGATTATGACTATTAATATTAATATTAATAACATAAGTATAATTATTAATAATATCATTATTATTATATCGTTACAAGTATTGTTATTATTAATTTTTTTCATCATTTAGATCATTTAGTATTATTATTAAGACTACAGCTACAAGTAAGATTATTATTAAAATTAAGTATTAAGAGTTTATGAGCTAAAGTTTTATGATAGTGAATAAGTAAGTAGGTATATAACTATAAAATTTATATTGTTTAGGATTGTTATCTTTTTATAAATATTGGTTTTATCAATATACTTATAATTATTAATATCATAATTATCTTTATTATTGTTATAAGTATCATCATTAATATTTACTATTATTATTATGATTATCATTATCTATACTGTTATTATTAAAATTTACTATAATTACTATCAATTTTACTAAAACTATCAATTAAACTATCAGTATTATTATTATAATTATTATCAATAATATCACTATTACTATTAGTATTATTGCTATTGGTATTATTATTTAGTTAACAAACAAAAGATGTTTATAAAATAGATATAGATATACAAATATATATATACACATATATATTTAATACAAAACTTAACTATATAGATATGGTTATTTACTTAATATATATATATATATATATATATATATATATATATATATATATATATATATATATATATATATATATATATATATATAAAGACATATATAGGTTAATAACATAAAAATTATATCACTAATAATAAATACATATATATTTATTCGATTACAATTATGTATATTAATAAATATACAAATGATATAGGTTCATGAATTCGAGGCCAACCCTGCATTTATTCAATATCGTCATATGTATTTTTACTACAAAATACATTAGGTGAGTTTCATTTGCCTTTTTACCCTTTATATTTTTGGGCTGAGAATACATGCGCAATTTTTATAAATGTTTTACGAAATAGACACAAGTAATCGAAACTACATTATATGGTTGAATTATCGAAATTGAATATGCCCCTTTTTATTTAGTCTGGTAATCTAAGAATTAGGGAACAGACACCCTAATTGACGCGAATCCTAAAGATAGATCTATCGGGCCCAACAAGCCCCATCCAAAGTACCGGATGCTTTAGTACTTCGAAATTTCTATCATGTCCGAAGGAGGATCCCGTAATGATGGGGATATTCTTATATGCATATTGTGAATGTCGGTTACCAGATGTTCAATCCATATGAATGATAATTTTGTCTCTATGCATGGGACGTATGTTTATGAGTAATGGAAATATGAAATCTTGTGGTCTATTGAAATTATGGAAATGATTATTTATGTTAAACTAATGACCTCACCAACCTTTTGGTTGACACTTTAAAGCATGTTCATTCTCAGGTACGAAAGGAATCTTCCGCTGTGCATTTGCTCATCTTAGAGATATTAATTGGAGTCATTCATGACATATTTCAAAAGAAGTTGCATTCGAGTCATTGAGTTCATCAAGATTATTATTAAGTCAATTATAGTAAGATATATTACGAAATGGTATGCATGTTGTCAACTTTCGATGTAATGAAAGATTGTCTTTTCAAAAACGAATGCAATGTTTGTAAAATGTATCATATAGAGGTCAAATACCTCGCGATGTAATCAACTGTTGTGAATCGTTTATAATCGATATGGACTTCGTCCGGATAGATTAAGACGGGTCTTTACAGTATCATCATCACCAATACTGCATGCTCTCTTCATTATCGATCACCAACATCTTCATCATCGTTAATCATCTTCCATGATCATCATCATCATACACGTATCGTCATGATTATTAATGGTGTACCCTATTGTATACACGCATAAAGGCACAATATTCGCATGAAAATAGCATCAGGAACATTGAGAACAATGGTTTTCTGAAACTGTCCATCAAGCGTTCTCCGCTGTGCAGGATGCTTCCGTCATGCATAAGCCCGGAAGGCCGCCTAGCGCTTAAACCCTGACCGGAGAACGTCACATCCAGCGCATATTTTGGATCACGATCAATCCGGTGGATCTATCACTATAAATAGACCCTTTGGGTGTCATTTTACACATTCAGACATTCTAACAACTTGTGAGCAGAGATTTCACCTTTCTCTCTCATATAGTAGTTTCTCTCACTAGAAGTCATCCGGCTAGTAGCTCAGCGCTCAGCGGACAAAAGATTGATTAAGCCACCCCACAAGTTTATATACTTGTGAACCGGGTCTGCAGGAATTATTTCCCGAGGGTAAACATCAATCGGCAACACTCTCCCATTCTTAGCTAGATACTTCTAGCATTGTGTTGATACAATAAGCCTTACCTCATAAGGAAATAGGTATCAACAATGGTGCCATCTACTATCAAAATGAATCATCTCACCTGATATTGACGAAGAAGGCAAGGGTAAAGAATTGGTACCCATAGGTGTAGGCATGATACATCCATGGAAATCTGGACAACGGAGGAAAGCAGAGGTGTTGGAAGATTGGAAGGAACAATCAATATCGTTTCCTTCTATGTTTAACACAAATCCATCATGGTCCAGTGGTTATAGAAGCACGAGTTGCTAATTGCATAATACACAACATTTATACTGACACAGGAGCTGGAGCAGACATTATGTATGAACATTGCTTCGTACAGCTTCCCAAAGATGTGCAAGAAACAATGAATGAAACATATGTGCCGTTGGTAAGTTTTACAAGTGAACCGTCTTGGTCTGAAGGAAGTATTCTTCTTGAAGTAGTCTTGGGCAAGCCACCACTAAAACGCACGGCCAACATTGAGTTCCTAGAAGTTAAAGTAAATTCACAATACAATATAATTTTGGGAAGAACTGCCTTAATGACGTTTGGGGCTGTGACGTCAACTGTGCACGGCATGATGAAGTTTCCAACACCTGGTGGAATAGCAAAGTTGTACGCAGAACGGCAGAAGTCAATTGAGTGTTCTCAAGTGACAAAAGCAATAATTAAGCCAATAATACATGATGATGGGTCAATCTCACCAAATCTACAATTTCCAGATCAAAAAATCATAATTGGGCATACATTATCTACGAAATGTAAGGAAAAGTTGTACAACATTTTGACAACAAATTTAGATGTCTTTGCATGGCAACCGTCTGATATGACCGGTGTCCCAAGGGAAGTTGCAGAACATAGGTAAAATGTGAACCCTAATATACATCCTGTTTGTCAAAAGATGCGAGGCATGGCGCCAGAAAGAAGTAAATTCCTTCATGATGAGGTACGAAGTTTAGTGGATGCCGGAATCCTACAAGAAGTAAAATATCAGATGTGGGTAGCAAATCCGGTCATGGTGAGGAAGCCGTACAACTCATGGCGGATGTGTGTCGATTTCACAGATATCAATAAAGCATGCCCAAAGGATAATTATCCTTTACCTGAAATTGATTGGAAGGTTGAATCATTGGCAGGATATCGATTTAAATATTTTTTAGATGCAGCTAAAGGGTATCAAAAAATACCTATGGCCTTGAAAGATGAAGACAAAACAGCTTTTCACACGACGGAGGGCATATTCTGTTACATGAAAATGCCTTTTGGCCTGAAGAATGCAGGAGCAACATATCAGCGACTTATTGATATGGCATTTAAGGATCAAATTGGGCGAAATTTGGAGGCTTATGTTGACGATATAGTCATACAAAGTCATACTAAAGAAAAAATGTTACAGGATATACAAGAAACTTTTGTATCCTTGCGAAAAATCAATATGAAGTTAAATACTAAAAAGTGTACATTTGGCGTAGAAGAAGGAAAATTTTTAGGCCATATTGTTACAGAACGAGGTATCAAAGCTAATCCTAAGAAAATTCAAGCAATTGAAGACATGAAGTCACTGGCCAACAAGAAAGACGTTCAAAGATTACATGGATGTTTATCAGCATTAACAAGATTTTTGTCCAAAGCAGCTGAAAAGTCACTTCCATTCATGAAGGTGTTAAAAAGTTGTCTAAATAAAAAAGATTTTGTATGGACGGCGGAGGCCGAGAATGCATTCCAAGAGGTCAAGCAATTGTTGAAAACGTTACCTACGTTGACAGCACCAAAAGAAGGGGAGCTTTGATTTTGTATTTAGCTATCTCAAAAGAAGCAATTAGTTCTGTCTTAATCGCAGAACGGAATGGCGTGCAAATGCCCATATATTTTGTTAGCAAAGTATTGCAGCTCAGTGAAACGAATTATCCACCACTTCATCGCTGAAACAACTCGTCCTAATCCATAAGGACGAACACAATAACATATGATAACATCGCGAGGTACTTGACCTTTATATGATACATTTTACAAACATTTCATTCATTTTTAAAAGACAAACTTTCATTACATCGAAAGTTAACGATATGCATACCATTTCATAATATATCCAACTATAAATGACTTAATAATAATCTTGATGAACTCAACGACTCGAATGCAACGTCTTTTGAAATATGTCATGAATGACTCCAAGTAATATCTCTAATATGAGCAAATGCACAGCGAAAGATTTCTTTCATACCTTAGAATAAACATGCTTTCAAGTGAAAGGACCCGTTCATATACATTATAAACGATTCACAATAGTTGATTTCATCACGAGGTATTTGACCTCTATATGATACATTTTACAAACATTGCATTCGTTTCTAAAAGACAAACTTTCTTTACAACGAAAGTTGACGGCATGCATACCATTTTATAATACATCCAACTATAATTGACTTAATAATAATCTTGATGAATTTCAACGAATCGAATGTAACGTCTTTCAAAATATGCCATGAATGACTCCAAGTAATATCTCTAAAATGAGCAAATGCACAGCGGAAGATTTCTTTAACACCTGAGAATAAACATGCTTTAAAGTGTCAACCAAAAGGTTGGTGAGTTAATTAGTTTATCATAATCATTCATTTCCATTATTTTAACAGAACACAAGAATTTCATTTCCAGTCTCATAAATATACGTCCCATGCATTGTGACAAAAATCATTCATATGGTGAACACCTGGGAACCGACATTAACAAGATGCATATAAGAAGATCCCCTATCATTCCGGGAAATCCTTCGGACATGACAAAAATGAATTGGAAGTACTAAAGAATCCGGAACTTTGGATGGGGTTCGTTAGGCCCAATAGATCGATCTTTAGGATTCGCGTCAATTAGTAGATCGGTTACTAATTCTTAGGTTACCAAGCAAAAGGGGGATATTCGGCTTCGATCATTCACCCATATAATATAGTTTCAATTACTTGTGTCTATTTCATAAAACATTTATAAAAATTGCGCATATATTCTCAGCCCAAAAATATAAAGGGTAAAAAGGCAAATGAAACTCACCATACTGTATTTCGTAGTAAAAATACATATAACGTCATTGAACAAGTGCAAGGTCTGCCTCGGATTCACGAACCTAAATTAATTATATATATTTATGTGTTGGTCAATATTTGTCTAACAAATTAGGTCAAGTCATAGTGTATCACAATCCTAAGGCTCGAGAATAATATGTAAAGGTCAACAAAAGTCAATTTGACTCAAAATAATTTCCAAAATCTATACATGATTAATATATAGTTTAAATATCGTCGTTTTATATTTTTAAAAGATTTATTAGAGTAAATAATATAATTCATTTATTAATAAATAAAATTTTATATTAAAATTTATATAATAAAATATACTTTTATATATATTAAGTAATAAAATTTATAGAGTTTATTTAATATCATAAAGATAATATGATAGGTATTATTAAAGTAATTTTATTACACGTAGTCAAATATGTTTGTATCACATATTTATTTGATAAAATAATATCTATAATAATAGTAAGTAAAAGTTATATTATTTTGTAATAATAATTATTATAATTCTATTAATAAAAATATCAATATTTATAATTACTAAAAATGACATTATGATAAAATGATAATTCTAATTATGATAACTTTAATATTTATGATACTTTTTAATATTAACTTTAAAATAATAATTCTATTTAAAATGATAATAATAATGATATTTTATAATAACAATGACATTTCTATTAAAAGGATATTTTTTTGTTAAAATGATAGTTTTTAATACTAACGATACTTTTAATAATAATAGTAATGATAAAAATAATAAGAACGATAATTTTATCTAAATCAATATCTTATAATATTTTAATTTCATCATGATACTCATACTCATTATTTCCTAATCGTTTCGTTTAATAGCTTTTAATCGTCTTTTATATCGTGTTCATAATAATAATAATAATAATAATAGTAATCAAAATAATTAGGTGTTACTTATATTAGTTTTAATTACAATAATACTAATAATGATAATTACTATGATATTATTAATGATAATACTAATAACTATTTTAATGATAATAATTAATAATAATAATAATAATAACAATAACAATAATCATTTTTAAATAATGATATATATAATAATAATAATAATAATAATAATAATAATAATAATAATAATAATAATAATAATAATAATTAGATAATAATAATAATAATACTAATTATAACTTTAACGATAATAACGATAGTAATAATAATAAAAATAACAATTTTTAATGATAATTCTTTTTATTGATAATGATAATAGTAATAATAATATAAAACTAGAACGACGATAATAACGACGATAATAATAATCATTTTTCATAATAATACAAAAATTCAATTGACTATAACTTCAAATCTGTTCATTGAAACCATTCGATATCTAAATGAAAAGTTCTTAATTTTTCGCTAGCTTTCCAACGACATGCATATCTTATACTTTATCTCAACTGCATACGTAACTAATTCATGATTCAACATATCCTATCTAATGGCAATATCAAAATTACAAGCATGCATAATCCTATATTCTAGAGCACTAGTCAGGGATACACTATTAATATATAAAAATTAAATTATGAGTACGCACGTATCAATATTGAGATTCAATATTGCAGGAAAAGTACGTAGACGCAACGGAGATGATAAACACTAGTTTGACTTAAGAGCAATACTCCCGAACCATACCCATAACCTCCATAGCTATAACCCATAATTTCCTTAGCTCTATCCGGCTCGAAAAACAATTTCGAAATCACTCGGACAGCACTCCTTCGTAATATTTTATGTAT
Organism: Rutidosis leptorrhynchoides; assembly: GCF_046630445.1. Lineage (NCBI taxonomy): Eukaryota > Viridiplantae > Streptophyta > Magnoliopsida > Asterales > Asteraceae > Rutidosis > Rutidosis leptorrhynchoides. Next base: position 309,811,786 of record NC_092333.1, on the reverse strand, counting down.
ACTAATAATATCTTGAAATAATACGGAGTAAATATATATATGTAAATCAATTGAGAGAGTTTAGAGAAAATATTTTCAAGTTTTTATGAAATAATGAAACCTATTGAATTCTATTTATAATAGATTTTTGAATTATTAAAGTGAATTATTAAAGTATGAATTATTAAAGTAAATTATTAAAGTATGAATTATTAAAGTATGAATTATTAAAGTGAATTATTAAAGTTAAAGTAAAGTAAAAATAAAGTAAAGGTAAAGTTTAAGTATAGTAAAAGTATAAAACTATGTACGTATAATACGCGTATAAATATATAATATTAATTTAAATCATTATATATACTTAATAAAATAAAATATAAATATCGTTATCTTTATCATACTGGTTAAGTAATGAGTTGTCAAAAGTGGTTCTAGATATTTATAAAAGTTATATACGTTTTAATAATAAAGTTCTTTTTAAACTGAAAACGTTTTTGTACGTTTGAAACTAAATCAAATAAATATGATAATTTTGTTTTCCAAAACTAAATATATTTAAGAATTATTTTATTTAAAGGTTAAAATAATGGAAATCGTTATATCATAAAACGTTTTAGAAAAGTAGAATCATATATATTCATAATAGGTTTCAAGTTTTTAAATTACAGTATGTTGGTGAAGCATGGGATAAAGTCCAAAGGTTAAATAAACGTATGAAATCATCTTAATGAAAAATGTCGAGTTACTTAACTCGTCGATATCCAACATCTAAGTTATTTACACTCCACGTTCTTACTTATAAATCACTTTACCATTTTTCGAATGTTGTCAAAAAGAATAGATTTCTTAAATCACAGTGGACCTCATAACATAGACTCGTAATCATATACAATGTATCTGATAAATCAGTCATTTGATATTATCTTCTAATTCCATTGATAACTATTAGAATATATTTTGAACCAAATACATTTATATAAAGTATTATACGCCTAATACTTTGTTAATGTTTTCAAGTTATAATATATACACATATACATATATAATCATGTTCATTCAATTTAATGGTTCGTGAATCGTTGGAACTTGGTCGAGGTTTAAATGAATGTATGGACACAGTTTAAAATTCTTGAGATTCAACTTAACAAACTTTGCTTATCGTGTCAGAATAATATAAAGATAAAGTTTAAATTTGGTTGGAAATTTCCGGGTTGTCACAGTACCTACCCGTTAAAGAAATTTCGTCCCGAAATTTGAATGGGATGGTCATGGCTGACAATAAGTATGTTTTCATGACGTATACGAGTTGAAAATTAGAGTTTTATTATCATCAAGTAATATAGATAAAGCAATTTGATTTTTGTGAAGAGTATGAGTGAAGTTATCACAAAAGAATGAAATGAGTAAAGGCACGTTCTTTTTAACCAATGACATAGTCACGGTTGATTTTCGGAATTCAAGGAATTTAGAGAAAATCTTCGTAATAAGATTTGGTTCTTTGGTAATTAAGGAAGTTAGGATCCGCTTGATTAAATGTGATAATCTGTTTTGATTGCTCTGTCGGATATTTTACTATATATCCACCCCCTTCGTTTCCTTATTTCCATAACTCACACCTTTTATTCTTTTTCCCTCAATTCATACTTTATAGAATTCGCTAATATGCTCCATCCAGTTCCGATTCTTGATATACTCCTAACTTTCATATTTTTCATTCTTCTTTTTCATCTGCCACAGGAAGAATCTATTTACTTCTACTATACTCTTGGTTTTATAGTGTTTTTAGTTCTCCCGTGTCTTTATATTGCTATATGCATCGATATATATGGTTTGTAATTTCTGGGTTGTTGTTGGGTTTTATATCTTCCCTTATATTTCGATATCCTTGCTTATGTCTTCTATAATCATTATCATCTTCAATTAATAGTCTCTTTTATTTGCTGCGATTTATATCCCAATTTCTGTTTCGGAGTTTTGTCCTTTCGTTTCTTCTTCTTGCGAGTAAGTACCGCTTATAATGGTCCATAATTCGCAGGTAAAAATTTCAGAATAAACATTGTTATTGTTCTAAGAAGGAAATCGTAATGGCACGATCTTGATTTTTCAAATTATCAGAATATCTCAGAAAAGATCGAATCATCAAGAAAATATTTTCTTGATATTTTTAGAGATTAAGTAGAATACATGAGTCGTATAACATGACACATGATGATGTTATGATCTGTGAATCATCATGTTCCATTTAAAAACTCAGCATGACTTACTGTAATATAATCACGTTGATCAAGTGTCATTATATTATACTAACTCATGCTTCAGCTCCCAACACTACTTCAAAAGTATTCCTATTTTAAACTCGAATGTTTTAGAATTTAGAAACAAAAATAGTTTCTTTTATGATGTGATACAGATAGCTCGAAGAGGTAAATGATTTTAGATAAGAATAATTATGAAAATATCTTCAGAAATATGGAGGATATTTATAATGAAAGATACGATGATATCTTAGAATTTCTAATATCAGAGGATGATGAAGAATATTGTCCGCAGGGGTTTAGATTCAGGAGCAAGGTATTCGTTAATGACTTCAGCATATACTGAATCATTTGGATTCTTTGAAGTCAGGTTCAGTCTTTGTGATTTGTCCACAGCTTCCTTTATACTTTGCTCAATCCGGTTTCCAGTTCTAAGACTTCTCTTTTTCTGCGCTTTGCCAGCACACTTATTTATTATCATCAAACTTTTACTGCTAAAGTCGTTTACAGTTTTTGCTGCTTCATCAACATTTTTCCATTTTCGGAGAACCAATTCGTAGTTTGGAGTGTTTTTCAGAAACTTCACATTCAAATTAAGTCCAGAAGATAGACGTTATATATACACATATAACTGTTGGTGTAGACATACTGCGAGATTTCAAAATACTGATTGCTAATTCCCGATGATTCGTATGGCAATTCTCGTTACAAGATGCGAATGATTAAATGATGGAGTTTCGGTAAATATAATGATTCTTCGGAAGGTCAAAGATCAATGAAGTTGTGAATAAGTTTATTGCTAATGTGGTGGAACATGAAAGGTTATCTGGTAACAAAAGGGTAATCATATATATCAAGATTATGATAAGACTACTCCGAATGAAAAATTGAAGTTGTCTTACTGGAGCTGTGATAGAATTTGCTACTTTGAAAAGGAATTGCAAAGTTATTTTTGCTAATAAATGCCAAAGGATCTGACACAGATATGTGTTGAATTATGACTTTGGTTTTGAGAGTTTTTTAAGTACATAACTGTGGGTAATATGTGGTTGGATCATCATCTCGATTGCTCATTATTTGAAATGTCTTCAAAAAATTTTCGAAGGGCTTGGACACAGATTGTAATCGTTAATATACATTTGATGTTCTAACACAGTTTTGAAGTCAAAGTATAGCTCTGAAGGATGTAGGAATCTAAAAGTGATGGCACCGGTTATATCTCGAATTGAATTCCGAGGTTTCAAAATCAGAATATGTAATTGAGTTGGAATGAGTATGGTTGTTTTGATTTCTATGAAAGAATGTATATTATTATGAAAGTAGGAAGTATAGTTGATAATTTGCTTAATCAGATTCGAAGAATGTAACATATTAATTGTGAATTTATATATCTATCGGGTATTACCTACCCGTTAAAAAAAAAATTTCACAACTAATATTTTGTACAAAAGAATTTTTATTACAGTCTTTATGAAAATATATATGTATATATTCTCTTCAGATGTAACATAGATTTTAATGAATTAATACTAAATTAAACTCATTCGATATACGGTTAGAACTAGAATTGAATAATCCCTTAAAGGCTTTAGAGATTACATAAGTATTTCTTCAATAATATTGAAATTATGAATCAATACTTCGTTATTTGTTGATTGGTTTTCGTTAAATTCTTGTGAACTTCGCAAAGTATAAAATGATGTTATCTGAAAAGTTTCGGGTGCATCGATGATGAAAGTGTAAAATCAAATATATACTTGATTTATTATGAATTGGAATTTGTTGAATTGAGACAGAGATTGTAGTTAACGATGGTTAAGTTGCGGCGAAGGACGTACATTATTGCATATTTGTAATATGAATTAACCGAGTAGTTAAGATTCACACACAATAGCTTAGCACGGAAAGATTTATTTTTATTTCATAATATATATATATATATATATATATATATATATATATATATATATATATATATATATATATATATATATATTATATATATATATATATATATATATATATATATATATATAATATACATATAATTTCTTCAGAGGGAATGAGTTAATTCTTCATAACTCGTTGATAAAATATACGCGTTATTGATTCGTAATGATGTCCACAGTGATTCTTGAACTGATGGAGTTTGTGATGTTATAGGTGTTGCTGATTCTGATGCTGACTGCACTGACGATGTTGGTGACGCTGACGGTACTGTTGATGCTGTTGGTAAAACAAGTTTAGCTTGTTAACCACACACCATTTTTGTCAGGGTTTCTACTCTTCCTTCTATCATTTTGGTTCGCTTAACTGATTTATGATTAGGGCTAGATTAGATAATCTCTAAGACTTTAGAGATTACATAATCACCGCGGAATGTTTCTATAATGAAGTTATGAATTAATACTTTGTCAGTTATTGTTGTTGGTACTCCTTGGTATCTATGGTACGTATGACGTTGATGCTCGTGGGACAGATTGTGAAGTTGAGGTTTACGACGCGGTTATGGTTGGAGGTGGTAATGGTACTGTTGGTGTTGATGATGGTGGTACTGGTTATGCTGCTGCTGGTGTTTGTAATCTTTGCACCATATTCTCCAAAGCCACTACCCGAGCGCGGAGCTCGTTGACTTCTTCTATTACACCGGGGTGATTGTCGGTTCGGACGAGCGGATAAATAAAATCTAGAATTTGATGTAGTATATAATCGTGACGAGATACTCTGGAAATGAGAGAGAAAATGGTGTTTCGGATTGGTTCGCCGGTAAGTGCTTCAGGTTCTTCGTCAAGAGGGCAATGGGTTGGATGGAAGGGATCACCTTCTTCTTGTCTCCAATGATTGAGGAGGCTACGAACCCATCCCCAATTCATCCAGAATAGATGATGGCTGATTGGTTGATCCATTCTGGTCACACTGCTTTCAGAGCTGGAGTGGGATTCCATTTCGGAATCCGAGGAACTTGAATTAATGATGAATTCCATTTTGTACGATTGAATAAGGATTTTTCGATATGAAATGATTTTTGGTTATCGGATGGTATTCTAATTACATAGAATATCCATAGATATAGAACAAAAGATTTTGTAGATTACGAAGGAATTTGCAGGATATGTCAGGTAAAGTTTAAAGTAACAGATACGATAAGATATGATTTAGCAGATACGCTAAGATATGAATTTTTGTCTATACACTACTCATGCAATTAATGTAGCAAGACGTGTCTAGACTAGTAATGATAAGCAGGTAATTTCTTAAGAATGATAAGCAGATGATTTCCGACTAAAAAAGATGAGCAAAACTTTTGACATGCAGACACGGTCGAAGTCCAGACTCACTAATGCATCCTAACGACTTATCAGTTAGACACACTAATGCAGACCTGGTTCGCTAAGACCACTGCTCAGATACCAACTGAAAGGACCCGTTCATATACATTATAAACGATTCACAATAGTTGATTTTATCGCGAGGTATTTGACCTCTATATGATACATTTTACAAACATTGCATTCATTTCTAAAAGACAAACTTTCTTTACAATGAAAGTTGATGGCATGCATACCATTTCATAATACATCCAATTATAATTGACTTAATAATAATCATGATGAATTTCAACGACTCGAATGCAACGTCTTTCAAAATATGCCATGAATAACTCCAAGTAATATCTCTAAAATGAGAAAGTGTACAGCGGAAGATTTCTTTAACACCTGAGAATAAACATGCTTTAAAGTGTCAACCAAAAGGTTGATGAGTTCATTAGTTTATCATAATCATTCATTTCCATTATTTTAATAGACCACAAGAATTTTATTTCCAGTTCTCATAAATATACATCTCATGCATAGAGACAAAAATCATTCATATGGTGAACACCTGGTAACCGACATTAACAAGATGCATATAAGAATATCCCCTATCATTCCGGGAAATCCTTCGGACATGATAAAAACGAATTCGAAGTACTAAAGCATTCGGTACTTTGGATGGGGTTCGTTAGGCCCAATAGATCTATCTTTAGGATTCGCGTCAATTAGTAGATCGGTTTACTAATTCTTAGGTTACCAAGCAAAGGGGGCATATTTGGCTTCGATCATTCACCCATATAATGTAGTTTCAATTACTTGTGTCTATTTCGTAAAACATTTATAAAAATTGCGCATGTATTCTCAGCCCAAAAATATAAAGGGTAAAAAGGCAAATGAAATTCACCATACTGTATTTCGTAGTAAAAATACATATAACGTCAGTGAACAAGTGCAAGGTTGGCCTCGGATTCACGAACCTAAATTAATTATATATATTTATGTGTTGGTCAATATTTGTCTAAGAAATTAGGTTAAGTCATAGTGTATCACAATCCTAAGGCTCGAGAATAATATGTAAAGGTCAACAAAAGTCAATTTGACTCAAAATAATTTCCAAAATCTATACATGATTAATATATAGTTTAAATATCGTCATTTTATATTTTTAAATATTTTTAAAAGATTTATTAGAGTAAATAATATAATTCATTTATTAATAAATAAAATTTTATATTAAAATTTATATAATAAAATTTAATTTTATATATATTAAGTAATAAAATTTATTGAGTTCATTTAATATCATAAAGATAATATGATAGGTATTATTAAAGTAATTTTATTACACGTAGTAAAATATGTTTGTATCACATATTTATTTGATAAAATAATATCTATAATAATAGTAAGTAAAAGTTATATTATTTTGTAATAATAATTATTATTATTCTATTAATAAAAATATTAATATTTATAATTACTAAAAAGGACATTATGATAAAATGATAATTCTAATTATGATAACTTTAATATTTACGATAATTTTTAATATTAACTTTAAAATAATAATTCTATTTAAAATGATAATAATAATGATATTTTATATTAACAATGACATTTCTATTAAAATGAAAATTTTTGTTAAAATGATAGTTTTTAATACTAACGATACTTTTAATAATAATATTAATGATAAAAATAATAAGAACGATAATTTTATCTAAATCAATATCTTATAATATTTTAATTTAATCATGATACTCATACTCATTATTTCCTAATCGTTTTGTTTAATAGCTTTTAATCGTCTTTTATATCGTGTTCATAATAATAATAATAATAGTAATCAAAATAATTAGGTGTTACTAATATTAGTTTTAATTACAATAATACTAATAATGATAATTACTATGATATTTTTAACGATAATACTAATAACTATTTTAATGATAATAATTACTAATAATAATAATAATAATAACAATAATCATTTTTAAATACTGATATATATATATATATTAATAATAATAATAATAATAATAATAATAATAATTAGATAATAATAATAATAATAATAATAATAATAATAATAATAATACTAATTATAACTTTAACGGTAATAACGATAGTAATAATAATAAAAATAACAATTTTTAATGATAATTCCTTTTATTGATAATGATAATAGTAATAATAATATAAAACTACAACGACGATAATAACGACGATAATAATAATCATTTTTAATAATAATACAAAAATTCAATTGACTATAACTTCAAATCCATTCATCGAAACCATTCGATATCTAAATGAAAAGTTCTTAATTTTTTGCTAGCTTTCCAACGACATGCATGAAATGTCCCGTTCTTATTGATTAAAAACGTTCCATATTAATTGATTTCGTTGCGAGGTTTTGACCTCTATATGAGACGTTTTTTTCAAAGACTGCATTCATTTTTAAACAAACCATAACCTTTATTTCATCAATAAAGGTTTAAAAAGCTTTACGTAGATTATCAAATAATGATAATCTAAAATATCCTGTTTACACACGACCATTACATAATGGTTTACAATACAAATATGTTACAACAAAATAAGTTTCTTGAATGCAGTTTTTACACAATATCATACAAGCATGGACTCCAAATCTTGTCCTTATTTAAGTATGCGACAGCGGAAGCTCTTAATAATCACCTGAGAATAAACATGCTTAAAACGTCAACAAAAATGTTGGTGAGTTATAGGTTTAACCTATATATATCAAATCGTAACAATAGACCACAAGATTTCATATTTCAATACACATCCCATACATAGAGATATAAATCATTCATATGGTGAACACCTGGTAACCGACAATAACAAGATGCATATATAAGAATATCCCCATCATTCCGGGACACCCTTCGGATATGATATAAATTTCAAAGTACTAAAGCATCCGGTACTTTGGATGGGGTTTGTTAGGCCCAATAGATCTATCTTTAGGATTCGCGTCAATTAGGGTGTCTGTTCCCTAATTCTTAGATTACCAGACTTAATAAAAAGGGGCATATTCGATTTCGATAATTCAACCATAGAATGTAGTTTCACGTACTTGTGTCTATTTTGTAAATCATTTATAAAACCTGCATGTATTCTCATCCCAAAAATATTAGATTTTAAAAGTGGGACTATAACTCACTTTCACAGATTTTTACTTCGTCGGGAAGTAAGACTTGGCCACTGGTTGATTCACGAACCTATAACAATATATACATATATATATATATCAAAGTATGTTCAAAATATATTTACAACACTTTTAATATATTTTGATGTTTTAAGTTTATTAAGTCAGCTGTCCTCGTTAGTAACCTACAACTAGTTGTCCACAGTTAGATGTACAGAAATAAATTGATAAATATTATCTTGAATCAATCCACGACCCAGTGTATACGTATCTCAGTATTGATCACAACTCAAACTATATATATTTTGGAATCAACCTCAACCCTGTATAGCTAACTCCAACATTCACATATAGAGTGTCTATGGTTGTTCCGAAATATATATAGATGTGTCGACATGATAGGTCGAAACATTGTATACGTGTCTATGGTATCTCAAGATTACATAATATATAATACAAGTTGATTAAGTTATGGTTGGAATAGATTTGTTACCAATTTTCACGTAGCTAAAATGAGAAAAATTATCCAATCTTGTTTTACCCATAACTTCTTCATTTTAAATCCGTTTTGAGTGAATCAAATTGCTATGGTTTCATATTGAACTCTATTTTATGAATCTAAACAAAAAAAAATATAGGTTTCTAGTCGGAAAAATAAGTTACAAGTCGTTTTTGTAAAGGTAGTCATTTCAGTCGAAAGAACGACGTCTAGATGACCATTTTAGAAAACATACTTCCACTTTGAGTTTAACCATAATTTTTGGATATAGTTTCATGTTCATAATAAAAATCATTTTCTCAGAATAACAACTTTTAAATCAAAGTTTATCATAGTTTTTAATTAACTAACCCAAAACAGCCCGCGGTGTTACTACGACGGCGTAAATCCGGTTTTACGGTGTTTTTCGTGTTTCCAGGTTTTAAATCATTAAGTTAGCATATCATATAGATATAGAACATGTGTTTAGTTGATTTTAAAAGTCAAGTTAGAAGGATTAACTTTTGTTTGCGAACAAGTTTAGAATTAACTAAACTATGTTCTAGTGATTACAAGTTTAAACCTTCGAATAAGATAGCTTTATATGTATGAATCGAATGATGTTATGAACATCATTACTACCTTAAGTTCCTTGGATGAACCTACTGGAAAAGAGAAAAATGGATCTAGCTTCAATGGATCCTTGGATGGCTCAAAGTTCTTGAAGCAAAATCATGACACGAAAACAAGTTCAAGTAAGATCATCACTTGAAATAAGATTGTTATAGTTATAGAAATTGAACCAAAGTTTGAATATGATTATTACCTTGTATTAGAATGATAACCTACTGTAAGAAACAAAGATTTCTTGAGGTTGGATGATCACCTTACAAGATTGGAAGTGAGCTAGCAAACTTGAAAGTATTCTTGATTTTATGAAACTAGAACTTTTGGAATTTATGAAGAACACTTAGAACTTGAAGATAGAACTTGAGAGAGTTCAATTAGATGAAGAAAATTGAAGAATGAAAGTGTTTGTAGGTGTTTTTGGTCGTTGGTGTATGGATTAGATATAAAGGATATGTAATTTTGTTTTCATGTAAATAAGTCATGAATGATTACTCATATTTTTGTAATCTTATGAGATATTTCATGCTAGTTGCCAAATGATGGTTCCCACATGTGTTAGGTGACTCACATGGGCTGCTAAGAGCTGATCATTGGAGTGTATATACCAATAGTACATACATCTAAAAGCTGTGTATTGTACGAGTACGAATACGGGTGCATACAAGTAGAATTGTTGATGAAACTGAACGAGAATGTAATTGTAAGCATTTTTGTTAAGTAGAAGTATTTTGATAAGTGTATTGAAGTCTTTCAAAAGTGTATAAATACATATTAAAACACTACATGTATATACATTTTAACTGAGTCGTTAAGTCATCGTTAGTCGTTACATGTAAGTGTTGTTTTGAAACCTTTAGGTTAACGATCTTGTTAAATGTTGTTAACCCAATGTTTATAATATCAAAAGAGATTTTAAATTATTATATTATCATGATATTATGATATATAATATATCTCAGTATGATGTATATACAGTTAAATGTCGTTACAACGATAATCGTTACATATATGTCTCATTTCGAAATCATTAAGTTAGTAGTCTTATTTTTACATATGTATTTCATTGTTAATACACTTAATAATATATTTACTTATCATTTAACATAATTAACCAAGTGTATCAATATCTTAATATGATTCATATGTACCTAGTAAGACGTTGTTATAACGATAATCGTTATATATATCGTTTTCGAGTTTCTTAAATTAATAGTCTCATTTTTATGTATATAACTCATTGTTAAAATACCTAATGAGATACATACTTATAATAAAAACATGTTAACTATATATATAACCATATATATGTCATCGTATAGTTTTTACAAGTTTTAACGTTCGTGAATCACCGGTCAACTTGGGTGGTCAATTGTCTATATGAAACATATTTCAATTAATCAAGTCTTAACAAGTTTGATTGCTTAACATGTTGGAAACATTTAATCATGTAAATATCAATCTCAATTAATATATATAAACATGGAAAAGTTCGGGTCACTACAGTACCTACCCGTTAAATAAATTTCGTCCCGAAATTTTAAGCTGTTGAAGGTGTTGACGAGTCTTCTGGAAATAGATGAGGGTATTTCTTCTTCATCTGATCTTCACGCTCCCAGGTGAACTCGGGTCCTCTACGAGCATTCCATCGAACCTTAACAATTGGTATCTTGTTTTGCTTAAGTCTTTTAACCTCACGATCCATTATTTCGACGGGTTCTTCGATGAATTGGAGTTTTTCGTTGATTTGGATTTCATCTAACGGAATAGTGAGATCTTCTTTAGCAAAACATTTCTTCAAATTCGATACGTGGAAAGTGTTATGTACAGCCGCGAGTTGTTGAGGTAACTCAAGTCGGTAAGCTACTGGTCCGACACGATCAATAATCTTGAATGGTCCAATATACCTTGGATTTAATTTCCCTCGTTTACCAAATCGAACAACGCCTTTCCAAGGTGAAACTTTAAGCATGACCATCTCTCCAATTTCAAATTCTATATCTTTTCTTTTAATGTCAGCGTAGCTCTTTTGTCGACTTTGGGCGGTTTTCAACCGTTGTTGAATTTGGATGATCTTCTCAGTAGTTTCTTGTATAATCTCCGGACCCGTAATCTGTCTATCCCCCACCTCACTCCAACAAATCGGAGACCTGCACTTTCTACCATAAAGTGCTTCAAACGGCGCCATCTCAATGCTTGAATGGTAGCTGTTGTTGTAGGAAAATTCTGCTAACGGTAGATGTCGATCCCAACTGTTTCCGAAATCAATAACACATGCTCGTAGCATGTCTTCAAGCGTTTGTATCGTCCTTTCGCTCTGCCCATCAGTTTGTGGATGATAGGCAGTACTCATGTCTAGACGAGTTCCTAATGCTTGCTGTAATGTCTGCCAGAATCTTGAAATAAATCTGCCATCCCTATCAGAGATAATAGAGATTGGTATTCCATGTCTGGAGACGACTTCCTTCAAATACAGTCGTGCTAACTTCTCCATCTTGTCATCTTCTCTTATTGGTAGGAAGTGTGCTGATTTGGTGAGACGATCAACTATTACCCAAATAGTATCAAAACCACTTGCAGTCCTTGGCAATTTAGTGATGAAATCCATGGTAATGTTTTCCCATTTCCATTCCGGGATTTCGGGTTGTTGAAGTAGACCTGATGGTTTCTGATGCTCAGCTTTGACCTTAGAACACGTCAAACATTCTCCTACGTATTTAGCAACATCGGCTTTCATACCCGGCCACCAAAAAATGTTTCTTGAGATCCTTGTACATCTTCCCCGTTCCAGGATGTATTGAGTATCTGGTTTTATGAGCTTCTCTAAGTACCATTTCTCTCATATCTCTAAATTTTGGTACCCAAATCCTTTCAGCCCTATACCGGGTTCCGTCTTCCCGAATATTAAGATGCTTCTCCGATCCTTTGGGTATTTCATCCTTTAAATTTCCCTCTTTTAAAACTCCTTGTTGCGCCTCCTTTATTTGAGTAGTAATGTTATTATGAATCATTATATTCATAGATTTTACTCGAATGGGTTCTCTATCCTTCCTGCTCAAGGCATCGGCTACCACATTTGCCTTCCCCGGGTGGTAACGAATCTCAAAATCGTAATCATTCAATAATTCAATCCACCTACGCTGCCTCATATTCAGTTGTTTCTGATTAAATATGTGTTGAAGACTTTTGTGGTCGGTATATATAATACTTTTGACCCCATATAAGTAGTGCCTCCAAGTCTTTAATGCAAAAACAACCGCGCCTAATTCCAAATCATGCGTCGTATAATTTTGTTCGTGAATCTTCAATTGTCTAGACGCATAAGCAATCACCTTCGTTCGTTGCATTAATACACAACCGAGACCTTGCTTTGATGCGTCACAATAAATCACAAAATCATCATTCCCTTCAGGCAATGACAATATAGGTGCCGTAGTTAGCTTTTTCTTCAATAACTGAAACGCTTTCTCTTGTTCATCATTCCATTCAAATTTCTTCCCTTTATGCGTTAATGCAGTCAAGGGTTTTGCTATTCTGGAAAAGTCTTGGATGAACCTTCTGTAGTAACCAGCTAGTCCTAAAAACTGGCGTATGTGTTTCGGAGTTTTCGGGGTTTCCCACTTTTCAACAGTTTCTATCTTTGCCGGATCCACCTTAATACCTTCTTTGTTCACTATGTGACCGAGGAATTGAACTTCTTCCAACCAAAATGCACACTTTGAAAACTTAGCGTACAATTCTTCCTTCCTCAATACTTCTAACACCTTTCTCAAATGTTCACCGTGTTCTTGGTCATTCTTTGAGTAAATAAGTATGTCATCAATGAAAACAATGACAAACTTGTCAAGGTATGGTCCACACACTCGGTTCATAAGGTCCATGAACACAGCTGGTGCATTAGTTAAACCAAACGGCATGACCATAAACTCGTAATGACCGTAACGTGTTCTGAAAGCAGTCTTTGGAATATCATCTTCTTTCACCCGCATTTGATGATACCCGGAACGTAAGTCAATCTTTGAATAAACAGACGAGCCTTGTAGTTGATCAAATAAGTCGTCGATTCTCGGTAGTGGGTAGCGGTTCTTGATGGTAAGTTTGTTCAACTCTCGGTAGTCGATACACAACCTGAATGTACCATCTTTCTTCTTGACAAACAAAACAGGAGCTCCCCACGGTGATGTGCTTGGTCGAATGAAACCACGCTCTAAAAGTTCTTGTAATTGGCTTTGCAGTTCTTTCATCTCGCTGGGTGCGAGTCTGTAAGGAGCACGAGCTATTGGTGCAGCTCCTGGTACAAGATCTATTTGAAATTCAACGGATCGATGTGGGGGTAATCCCGGTAATTCTTTCGGGAATACATCGGGAAATTCTTTTGCAATGGGAACATCATTGATGCTCTTTTCTTCAGTTTGTACTTTCTCGACGTGTGCTAGAACAGCATAGCAACCTTTTCTTATTAGTTTTTGTGCCTTCAAATTACTAATAAGATGTAGCTTCGTGTTGCCCTTTTCTCCGTACACCATTAAGGGTTTTCCTTTTTCTCGTATAATGCGAATTGCATTTTTTAACAAACGATCTCCGCTTTTACTTCTTTCAACCAGTCCATACCGATTATCACATCAAAACTCCCTAACTCTACTGGTATCAAATCAATCTTAAATGTTTCGCTAACCAGTTTAATTTCTCGATTCCGACATATATTATCTGCTGAAATTAATTTACCATTTGCTAATTCGAGTAAAAATTTACTATCCAAAGGCGTCAATGGACAACTTAATTTAGCACAAAAATCTCTACTCATATAGCTTCTATCCGCACCCGAATCAAATAAAACGTAAGCAGATTTATTGTCAATAAGAAACGTACCCGTAACAAGCTCCGGGTCTTCCTGTGCCTCTACCGCATTAATATTGAAAACTCTTCCACGGCCTTGTCCATTCGTGTTCTCCTGGTTCGGGCAATTTCTAATAATGTGGCCTGGTTTTCCACATTTATAACAAACTACATTGGCATAACTTGCTCCGACACTACTTGCTCCGCCATTACTCGTTCCGACACCATTTGTTCCTTTCGTTCTATTAACCCCTGGTCCGTAGACCTCACACTTCGCCGCGCTATGACCATTTCTTTTACACTTGTTGCAAAATTTGGTGCAGAACCCCGAGTGATTCTTTTCACACCTTTGGCATAGTTGCTTCTGATTGTTGTTGTTGTTGCGGTTATTATTGTTGTTGGGATGATTGTTGTAGTTGCTGTTGTTGTTGTTATTGGGCCGTTTGTTGTAGTTGCGATTGATGTTGCGATTGTTGGGATAATTGTTGCGATTATTGTTGTAATTGCTGTTGTTGTTGTATTGGTGATTCTTATCACCGTTTTCCTCCCACTTTCTTTTGACTTGCTTCACATTGGCCTCTTCAGCAGTCTGTTCTTTAATTCTTTCTTCAATCTGGTTCACTAGTTTGTGAGCCATTCTACATGCCTGTTGTATGGAGGCGGGCTCGTGTGAACTTATATCTTCTTGGATTCTTTCCGGTAATCCTTTCACAAACGCGTCGATCTTCTCTTCCTCATCTTCGAATGCTCCCGGACACAATAGGCACAATTCTGTGAATGGTCTTTCGTACGTGGTAATATCAAATCCTTGGGTTCGTAACCCTCTAAGTTCTGTCTTGAGCTTATTGACCTCGGTTCTGGGACGGTACTTCTCGTTCATCAAGTGCTTGAATGCTGACCACGGTAGTGCGTACGCATCATCTTGTCCCACTTGCTCTAGATAGGTATTCCACCATGTTAACGCAGAACCTGTGAAGGTATGCGTAGCGTACTTCACTTTGTCCTCTTCAGTACACTTACTTATGGCAAACACCGATTCAACCTTCTCGGTCCACCGTTTCAATCCGATCGGTCCTTCGGTTCCATCAAATTCCAAAGGTTTGCAGGCAGTGAATTCTTTGTAGGTGCATCCTACACGATTTCCTGTACTGCTAGATCCAAGGTTATTGTTGGTATGTAGCGCAGCCTGTACTGCGGCTATGTTTGAAGCTAGAAAAGTACGGAATTCCTCTTCATTCATATTCACGGTGTGTCGAGTAGTCGGTGCCATTTCCTTCAAAATAGTTAAATGGAACAAGTTAATCATACAGAATATTAAGAGTAGTTAATAGTATTTCGTAGCATAATATGAACTCATTTATAAAAGCTTTTTCTTCATATTAGCGTTTTATAAGTTTAAATTCGGGTAGTACCTACCCGTTAAGTTCATACTTAGTAGCTAATATACAATTCAACTACTACAATTCTATATGAAAAACTGATTATAATAATATTTCGCGTTCAAACTTTTATACAATATTTTACAAACTTACAATACCGCTTATTTTACATAAAGCATGAAATATAGCACACAATAACTTTGATACAAGATAGTTGTGAAGACAATTCTAGCTAGTACACAAGTCGTTCAGCAAAGGCAATAAAGACACGTAATTCATACGTCCAGAAACAAGTCATGCATTCTGGTTTTACTAGGACTACTTCCCATCCTTGGTCTTGTGCAACATAACCGTTATGGCCGTTGATAAGACAGCGTGTTGTAACGTCATCAAAGGGACGAGGGTTACGTAATGTCTAACAGTCCCGTAATAATCTAAAAACCTCATTTCTTACCCCAATTACCGACTCCGTCACTTGTGGAAACGTTTTGTTTAATAGTTGTAGCCCGATGTTCTTGTTCTCACTTTGGTGAGAAGCGAACATTACTAATCCGTAAGCATAACATGCTTCTTTATGTTGCATGTTAGCCGCTTTTTCTAAATCACGAAGTCCAATATTCGGATATATTGAGTCAAAATAATTTCTTAACCCGTTGCGTAAAATAGCATTTGGGTTCCCCGCAATATATGCGTCAAAGTAAACACATCGTAACTTATGGGTTTCCCAATGTGATATCCCCCATCTTTCAAACGAAAGTCTCTTATAAACCAAGACATTTTTGGAACGTTCTTCGAATGTCTTACAAACTGATCTCGCCTTAAATAGTTGTGCCGAAGAATTCTGGCCGACTCTAGACAAGATTTCATCAATCATGTCTCCGGGTAGGTCTCTTAAAATATTGGGTTGTCTATCCATTTTGTGTTTTTAAACTGTAAAATAGACAAGAGTTAGATTCATAAAAAAATACTTATTAATACAAGCAATTTTTACATATATCATAAAGCATAAGAACACTATATTCCATATATTACACCACACGAATACAACTATCTTATTCCGACTCGCTCGTTTCTTCTTCTTCGGTTTTGGTTCGTTTTGCCAAGTTTCTAGGGATATATGATGTTCCCCTAATACGAGCCGTCGTTGTCCACATTGGTTTAGAAAAACCTGGTGGTTTAGAGGTTCCCGGGTCATTGTTACAACTTAAGGACTTCGGGGGTTGACGATACATATAAAGTTCATCGGGGTTGGAATTAGATTTCTCTATTTTTATGCCCTTTCCCTTATTATTTTCTTTTGCCTTTTTAAATTCAGTTGGGGTAATTTCTATAACATCATCGGAATTCTCGTCGGAATCCGATTCATCGGAGAATTGGTAATCCTCCCAATATTTTGCTTCCTTGGCGGAAACACCATTGACCATAATTAACTTTGGTCGGTTGGTTGAGGATTTTCTTTTACTTAACCGTTTTATTATTTCCCCCACCGGTTCTATTTCTTCATCCGGTTCCGATTCTTCTTCCGGTTCCGACTCTTCTTCCGGTTCCTCTTCGGGAACTTGTGAATCAGTCCACAAATCATTCCAATTTACATTTGACTCTTCATTATTATTAGGTGAGTCAATGGGACTTGTTCTAGAGATAGACATCTATCACATAATATCAAACACGTTAAGAGATTAATATATCACATAATATTCATATGTTAAAAATATATAGTTTCCAACAAAAATGTTAAGCAATCATTTTTAAAGAAAACACGGTCGAAGTCCAGACTCACTAATGCATCCTAACAAACTCGATAAGACACACTAATGCAAATTTTCTGGTTCTCTAAGACCAACGCTCTGATACCAACTGAAATGTCCCGTTCTTATTGATTAAAAACGTTCCATATTAATTGATTTCGTTGCGAGGTTTTGACCTCTATATGAGACGTTTTTTTCAAAGACTGCATTCATTTTTAAACAAACCATAACCTTTATTTCATCAATAAAGGTTTAAAAAGCTTTACGTAGATTATCAAATAATGATAATCTAAAATATCCTGTTTACACACGACCATTACATAATGGTTTACAATACAAATATGTTACAACAAAATAAGTTTCTTGAATGCAGTTTTTACACAATATCATACAAGCATGGACTCCAAATCTTGTCCTTATTTAAGTATGCGACAGCGGAAGCTCTTAATAATCACCTGAGAATAAACATGCTTAAAACGTCAACAAAAATGTTGGTGAGTTATAGGTTTAACCTATATATATCAAATCGTAACAATAGACCACAAGATTTCATATTTCAATACACATCCCATACATAGAGATATAAATCATTCATATGGTGAACACCTGGTAACCGACAATAACAAGATGCATATATAAGAATATCCCCATCATTCCGGGACACCCTTCGGATATGATATAAATTTCGAAGTACTAAAGCATCCGGTACTTTGGATGGGGTTTGTTAGGCCCAATAGATCTATCTTTAGGATTCGCGTCAATTAGGGTGTCTGTTCCCTAATTCTTAGATTACCAGACTTAATAAAAAGGGGCATATTCGATTTCGATAATTCAACCATAGAATGTAGTTTCACGTACTTGTGTCTATTTTGTAAATCATTTATAAAACCTGCATGTATTCTCATCCCAAAAATATTAGATTTTAAAAGTGGGACTATAACTCACTTTCACAGATTTTTACTTCGTCGGGAAGTAAGACTTGGCCACTGGTTGATTCACGAACCTATAACAATATATACATATATATATATCAAAGTATGTTCAAAATATATTTACAACACTTTTAATATATTTTGATGTTTTAAGTTTATTAAGTCAGCTGTCCTCGTTAGTAACCTACAACTAGTTGTCCACAGTTAGATGTACAGAAATAAATTGATAAATATTATCTTGAATCAATCCACGACCCAGTGTATACGTATCTCAGTATTGATCACAACTCAAACTATATATATTTTGGAATCAACCTCAACCCTGTATAGCTAACTCCAACATTCACATATAGAGTGTCTATGGTTGTTCCGAAATATATATAGATGTGTCGACATGATAGGTCGAAACATTGTATACGTGTCTATGGTATCTCAAGATTACATAATATATAATACAAGTTGATTAAGTTATGGTTGGAATAGATTTGTTACCAATTTTCACGTAGCTAAAATGAGAAAAATTATCCAATCTTGTTTTACCCATAACTTCTTCATTTTAAATCCGTTTTGAGTGAATCAAATTGCTATGGTTTCATATTGAACTCTATTTTATGAATCTAAACAAAAAAAAATATAGGTTTCTAGTCGGAAAAATAAGTTACAAGTCGTTTTTGTAAAGGTAGTCATTTCAGTCGAAAGAACGACGTCTAGATGACCATTTTAGAAAACATACTTCCACTTTGAGTTTAACCATAATTTTTGGATATAGTTTCATGTTCATAATAAAAATCATTTTCTCAGAATAACAACTTTTAAATCAAAGTTTATCATAGTTTTTAATTAACTAACCCAAAACAGCCCGCGGTGTTACTACGACGGCGTAAATCCGGTTTTACGGTGTTTTTCGTGTTTCCAGGTTTTAAATCATTAAGTTAGCATATCATATAGATATAGAACATGTGTTTAGTTGATTTTAAAAGTCAAGTTAGAAGGATTAACTTTTGTTTGCGAACAAGTTTAGAATTAACTAAACTATGTTCTAGTGATTACAAGTTTAAACCTTCGAATAAGATAGCTTTATATGTATGAATCGAATGATGTTATGAACATCATTACTACCTTAAGTTCCTTGGATGAACCTACTGGAAAAGAGAAAAATGGATCTAGCTTCAATGGATCCTTGGATGGCTCAAAGTTCTTGAAGCAAAATCATGACACGAAAACAAGTTCAAGTAAGATCATCACTTGAAATAAGATTGTTATAGTTATAGAAATTGAACCAAAGTTTGAATATGATTATTACCTTGTATTAGAATGATAACCTACTGTAAGAAACAAAGATTTCTTGAGGTTGGATGATCACCTTACAAGATTGGAAGTGAGCTAGCAAACTTGAAAGTATTCTTGATTTTATGAAACTAGAACTTTTGGAATTTATGAAGAACACTTAGAACTTGAAGATAGAACTTGAGAGAGTTCAATTAGATGAAGAAAATTGAAGAATGAAAGTGTTTGTAGGTGTTTTTGGTCGTTGGTGTATGGATTAGATATAAAGGATATGTAATTTTGTTTTCATGTAAATAAGTCATGAATGATTACTCATATTTTTGTAATTTTATGAGATATTTCATGCTAGTTGCCAAATGATGGTTCCCACATGTGTTAGGTGACTCACATGGGCTGCTAAGAGCTGATCATTGGAGTGTATATACCAATAGTACATACATCTAAAAGCTGTGTATTGTACGAGTACGAATACGGGTGCATACAAGTAGAATTGTTGATGAAACTGAACGAGAATGTAATTGTAAGCATTTTTGTTAAGTAGAAGTATTTTGATAAGTGTATTGAAGTCTTTCAAAAGTGTATAAATACATATTAAAACACTACATGTATATACATTTTAACTGAGTCGTTAAGTCATCGTTAGTCGTTACATGTAAGTGTTGTTTTGAAACCTTTAGGTTAACGATCTTGTTAAATGTTGTTAACCCAATGTTTATAATATCAAAAGAGATTTTAAATTATTATATTATCATGATATTATGATATATAATATATCTCAGTATGATGTATATACAGTTAAATGTCGTTACAACGATAATCGTTACATATATGTCTCATTTCGAAATCATTAAGTTAGTAGTCTTATTTTTACATATGTATTTCATTGTTAATACACTTAATAATATATTTACTTATCATTTAACATAATTAACCAAGTGTATCAATATCTTAATATGATTCATATGTACCTAGTAAGACGTTGTTATAACGATAATCGTTATATATATCGTTTTCGAGTTTCTTAAATTAATAGTCTCATTTTTATGTATATAACTCATTGTTAAAATACCTAATGAGATACATACTTATAATAAAAACATGTTAACTATATATATAACCATATATATGTCATCGTATAGTTTTTACAAGTTTTAACGTTCGTGAATCACCGGTCAACTTGGGTGGTCAATTGTCTATATGAAACATATTTCAATTAATCAAGTCTTAACAAGTTTGATTGCTTAACATGTTGGAAACATTTAATCATGTAAATATCAATCTCAATTAATATATATAAACATGGAAAAGTTCGGGTCACTACAATGCATATCTTATACTTTATCTCAACCGCATACGTAACTAATTCATGATTCAACATATCCTATCTAATGGCAATATCAAAAGTACAACCATGCATAATCCTATATTCTCGAGCACTAGTCAGGGATACACTATTAATATATAAAAATTAAATTATGAGTACTCACGTATCAATATTGAGATTCAATATTGCAGGAAAAGTACGTAGACGCAACGGAGATGATAAACACTAGTTTGACTTACGAGAAATACTCCTGAACCATACCCATAACCTCCATAGCTATAACCCATAATTTCCTTAGCTCTATCCGGCTCGAAAAATAATTTCGAAATCACTCGGACAGCACTCCATCGTAATATTTTATGTATACTAATAATATCTTGAAATAATACGGAGTAAATATATATATGTAAATCGATTGAGAGAGTTTATAGAAAATATTTTCAAGTTTCTATGAAATAATGAAACCTATTGAATTCTATTTATAATAGATTTTTGAATTATTAAAGTGAATTAATAAAGTATGAATTATTAAAGTGAATTATTAAAGTATGAATTATTAAAGTGAATTATTAAAGTATGAATTATTAAAGTGAATTAATAAAGTTAAAGTAAAGTAAAAATAAAGTAAAGGTAAAGTTTAAGTATAGTAAAAGTATAAAACTATGTACGTATAATACGCGTATAAATATATATAATATTAATTTAAATCGTTATATATACTTAATAAAATAAAATATAAATATCGTTATCTTTATCATACTGGTTAAGTAATGAGTTGTCAAAAGTGGTTCTAGATATTTATAAAAGTTATATACATTTTAATAATAAAGTTCTTTTTAAACTGAAAACGTTTTTGTACGTTTGAAACTAAATCAAATAAATATGATAATTTTGTTTTCCAAAACTAAATATATTTAAGAATTATTTTGTTTAAAGGTTAAAATAATGGAAATCGTTATATCATAAAACGTTTTAGAAAAGTAGAATCATATATATTCATAATAGATTTCAAGTTTTTAAATTACAGTCTGTTGGTGAAGCATGAGATAAAGTCCAAAGGTTAAATAAACGTATGAAATCATCTTAATGAAAAATATCGAGTTACTTAACTCGTCGATATCCAACATCTAAGTTATTTACACTCCACGTTCTTACTTATAATTCACTTTACCATATTCCGAATGTTTTCAAAAAGAATAGATTTCTTAAATCACAGTGGACCTCATAACATAGACCCTTAATCATATACAATGTATCTGATAAATCAGTCATTTGATATTTTCTTCTAATTCTGTTGATAACTATTAGAATATATTTTGAAACAAATACGTTTATATAAAGTATTATACGCCTAATACTTTGTTAATGTTTTCAAGTTATAATATATACACATATACATATATTGTGACGACCCCGTCAAAACACTTAACGGATCCGTCAGTTGGTCCCACAGCTTGATCGGACTTAAATGAATTAAATAAACAAAGTTGCATTCTTTTATTTCAAAATGTTGCCCAAAAAGGAAACAAACCCAATTAAGTAGTTTAAATCAACCAACCATAGTAATGAACCAAAAGTTGACACAAAACATTGCCAACAAACCCACAATTTAAATTATTCAAAATAGAATGCAAACTTAAGTTTCATAAATAGTTTCATAAAATCTGCCCAAATGCATGCAGACTCTTCTAACGACAGCGGAAGCATCAAATAACTCAAGTACCTGTGAAAACATGCAAGTAAACTGTCAACACAAAGGTTGAGTGAATTATAGGTTTAAATAAATAAGTAAACTTTAGACCACAAGATTTAAAAAAATGTTAGAAAACATTAAACATTATTCCATTATCAATGAGCCACCTGGTAACCACTTAACCCTTTATTTACCCTTGCCAAACACAATAAAAATATACACTTGGACAGTGTATCTACAACAAATTACGAAGTACTAAACATTCCGATTGTAAATTGCTAGCGCGACTAGCTCGAAATGGGGTTGTCAAACCCGATAGATCTATCCGTAGGATTCGCGTTCACCGGTAGAAACCAATGATTACAGTTACCAGACTAGGGAATATTTTTGTCCAACTCACAATGAATAATTAGATTTAACTGTTACTTGTGTCTAAACGTAAATAAAAATCTGCATGTAATCACATCCCAAAAATATACTTTGAAAAGTATGTAAAAACGGGACTATAACTCACCTTAAATAGCAACTGAAGAAATCTCACAAACAAGCGAACAGCAAGTAAAGTAATGTGATCAAGAAAGATCACAACGCCGACCTATAAATAAAGCAGGTCGAAATAAATAACTAACTTAGGCCAAGTCTTAGTATGATAGCTATTGTACATGTTGCAAGTAGACATAGAACATTACTCAGCAAGCATCGGTTTGATTGGAACAGCATAAGGACACACACTTTCTATTTTTAGAAAGTTTCTATTTTTAGCAGGTTTCCATTTTTGGAAAGTTTTCTATTTTAGGAAAGTTTCTATTTTTGGAAAGTTTCTATTTTTGGAAAGTTTCCAAATTTAGAAAGTTCTATTTTTAGAAGGTTTTGAAGTTAGGAAAGTTTCCTTAGTTAGAAAGTCAACAGAAGTCAACTGAAAGTCAAAGTCAACCGAAAGTCAACTCAAAAGTCAACCTTGGTCAAACATAGTCAACATTAATTTTAAAGGTGTAAGTTATAATAATAACATAGGTTATAATGTTATTTAAAGTCAAAAGTGTATAATAATGTCTTAACATAAGTTTAATTAAATAAAATGAATTAATAAAGTTAATATAAGTTGAAATGTTATAATTAGTATAACATAAGTATTTAATTAATTAATTAAATAGTAATCATAATATAAATATTATTAATTTATAATAAATTTTAAATCATATCATAAGTATTATTAATTAATAATGAATTATTAATCATATCATAAGTTTCTAATTAAAATTATTAAATCATAAGTATTTAATAATTAAATCATAATTAAATAATAATTAAGTCTTATAATAATTAAATAATTATTTAATATTTATTATAGTCTCTTAATAATTTCTCAAAAACAAATTTAATACTTATCATAAGTATTTTCCTTTAATAATAAAAGTATTATTAATCATAAGTTTAATTAAAATGTTAATTAAATCATAATTAATAATTAAATGATACAATAAATATTTATATCATAAGTTTTAAATAATAATAATTACTTCTTTTATCATAAGTAATTAATTAATAATGAAATCCATTAATTTTAACATAAGTTTAATCATTAACCATAAGTTTTAAGTTTAAAAGTTCGTCGGGTCGTATCTTGAGCCCCGGGTGTCGGTTTCGGGCAAGCCACATATGCAACTTCACCTACTCAAACCACCCGACACAATTATGAACTCAAGAACACTCCAAGAACAGTCCCTAGGTCGTGGATATCAGCCATGACAACATTTGGGAAATCAATTTACTCAAAACGGTAATTCGGGCACAACGGGTGAACCGTGGCTCGGATTTAGGTGACCCGAACATAAAAATTCGTCCCACCATCAGTCCTAACCAAATAACACACCCTAAAGACACCAAGGATGGTCACAAAGTTTGACCCAACCTTGTTCATGCCAAGAACACCTTTCAATCTTTAACAAAAACCAAATTAAGCATATCTAGGGCTCCGGGAATCGAAACGACATGAATCCGGAGTCTAAAATTAATGCCTTGATGAGAGGAACTCATTTATGTACTTTATTTTAACATTCATATCAGTTACAAAGTCAGAATATACGAATCAAACTGCTGTCCAAAATTTACAAACCGAAAACATGTACAAACGAGTAATTCTATGCATCCACACAACATTACAACAACTAATATACATCATACTAATAATATAAACTCAAAATACAGAAATATAAATGAAAAATAGAAGATTCTAGGGTTAGGGTTTATACCCTAATCGAGAAACGATCAACGTAGTCGCGTAGAGAAAGACGAGAGGAAACCGATTATGTGAACGATTTAATGATCCAAGTAATATATTGTTGATGGATGATGATGAATGGTGTTGGTGGTGGCGTCTCCCAAGGAAGAAGGAAAGAGGGAGGAGAGCAAAATTAATTTAGGTTTTTGATAAATTGGAAAGTGATAAGATGAAATCTCAAAAAAAAGAAAACAAGGAGAAGTAACCCCCTCCCCCCCTTGGCTTCGGCCGAATTTGCATGGGGGTGGGCCCCATGGGTCCAATTTTGTTAAAAGTTAATTTCCTTGTGGCCCGAAATCCCGAACGAAGCCCGAAACGCGAAAACACGCTTACGCGATTAAAAATCCGAAAGGATAACGAACGCGCGACGAAAAATAAATATAAACACACCTAATAATAATATGATCATAAAATATCATATTTAAAATATTTATGATTTAAAAATCCCGAAAGCTCGACCGTTGGTTTAAAAACCGAAAAGATTCGCCGGATGGAAATCCGCGGAACGTAGAAACGTATAAATTAAAATATGAATACATATATTCACATAACCCATAATAATTATTATATATATATTATTACAAAAATAATAATATAGGTTATAGAAATGACGTGGCACACTAACAGTTAACGGTCGTTAAATAATTAACGGAAAAAGATAACAGAAAAAGTAGGGTCGTGACAGTACCTCCCCGTTACGGAAATTTCGTCCCGAAATTTAAGCAGGCGCAGGGGTTGACTCGGCATCTGAGAACAAATGCGGATACTTCTGCTTCATTTGGTCTTCACGCTCCCAAGTGAACTCGGGACCGCGTCTAGCGTTCCATCGGACCCGAACAATAGGAATTCTGCTCTGTTTAAGAGTCTTAACCTCTCGGTCCATGATCTCAACTGGCTCCTCAATAAAATGCAATTGCTTGTCAACTTGAAGTTCCTCCAAAGGAATAGGTCTGATCAAATTCAGCCAAACACTTCTTTAAGTTCGAAATATGGAAAACATCGTGAACAGCACTGAGTTCTTGTGGCAACTTCAAACGATAAGCCACCGGTCCAACTCTTTCAATGATCTCAAACGGTCCCACGAAACGAGGACTTAACTTCCCTCTTTTACCAAAACGAATAACACCCTTCCAAGGCGAAACTTTTAACATAACACGATCACCAACTTGAAATTCAACATCCTTCCTTCCTTTGTCGGCATAACTCTTTTGCCGACTTCTAGCAGTTCTCAACCTTTCTTTAATTTGAACAATCTTCTCAGTAGTCTCGTGAATAATCTCTGGACCTGTAAGTTGAGCATCCCCAACCTCATTCCAACAAATAGGAGATCTACATTTCCTACCGTACAAAGCTTCAAACGGTGCGGCTTTAATACTTGCGTGGTAGCTGTTGTTATAAGAAAACTCAGCTAACGGCAAATACCTATCCCACCCATTTCCAAAATCAATCACACAAGCTCGCAACATATCTTCTAATGTCTGAATGGTCCTCTCACTTTGACCATCCGTTTAAGGATGATAAGAGGTGCTCATATCCAATCTAGTGCCCAAGGCTTCTTGCAACGATTGCCAAAATCTCGATACAAATCGACTATCTCTGTCGGAAATTATAGAAACGGGAACACCATGCCTCGAAACAATCTCTTTCAAATACAAACGGGTGAGTTTCTCCATGGAATCGGTTTCCCTAATCGGCAAAAAGTGAGCCGACTTAGTGAGTCGATCTACAATCACCCAAATCGCATCGTAGCCACCCGAAACTCTTGGTAACTTAGTGATAAAATCCATAGTGATACCTTCCCACTTCCACTCGGGAATTTCTGGTTGTACCAACAATCCGGACGGTTTTTGATGTTCAGCTTTGACCTTAGAACAGGTCAAACACTTAGCCACATACGTAGCCACATCACCTTTCAAATTTGGCCACCAATACAGCTCCTTAAGATCATGATACATCTTTCCTGAACCAGGATGAATAGAGTACCTAGACTTATGAGCCTCATCCAAAACAAGTTGTCGCAGTTCACCAAACTTCAGAACCCAAAGACGTCCTACAAAGTACCTAATACCATCTGCTCGAATCTCAAATTTCTTAGCCATACCTCTTACGTTCTCTTTCACAAAATTCTCTTCCTTTAAGGCTTCTTGTTGTGCCTCAAGAATCTGCCTTGCGAGGTTTGATCTAACTGTCATATTCAAGGCCCTAACCCTGCGAGGTTCAGTCCTTTCTTTACGACTCAATGCATCAGCCACAACATTGGCCTTACCCGGGTGATACAAAAGGTCACAATCGTAATCATTCAACGTCTCAATCCATCTTCGTTGTCTCATGTTCAACTGTTTCTGATCGAGGATATGTTGAAGAGTTTTGTGATCTGTGTACACAGTACTCTTGACCCCATACAAATAATGTCTCCAAATCTTAAGTGCAAAAACAACGGCCCCCAACTCTAAATCATGAGTTGTATAGTTCTGCTCGTGACTCTTCAACTGACGTGATGCGTACGCAATAACTTTCTTTCGTTGCATCAAAACACAACCAAAGCCTTGACGCGAAGCGTCACAATAAACAACAAAATCATCATTACCCTCCGGTAGAGACAATATCGGAGCGGTAGTCAGTTTCTTCTTCAAAATCTGAAAAGCATTCTCCTGTTCATCCTTCCACTCATACTTTTTCCCTTTATGCGTTAAAGCAGTCAGAGGTTTCGCTATACAAGAGAAATCCTGGATGAACCTTCGATAGTAACCTGCCAATCCTAAGAACTGACGAATTTGAGTAGGAGTTTTCGGGGTTTCCCACTTTTCAATCGCCTCAATTTTAGCAGGATCAACTTGTATTCCTTGTTTGCTAACAATGTGACCAACGAACTGAACTTCTCTTAACCAAAAAGCACACTTAGAGAACTTAGCGTACAACTCTTCTTTCTTTAACAAATCAAGCACTAACCTCAAGTGTTATTCGTGCTCTTCATCACTCTTAGAATAGATAAGGATGTCGTCGATGAAAACAATAACGAACTTGTCCAGATAGGGTCTACACACACGGTTCATGAGGTCCATGAACACAGCAGGTGCATTTGTCAATCCGAACGGCATAACATGAAATTCAAAGTGACCGTAACGGGTGTGAAAAGCAGTTTTTGAAACATCAGATTCTTTAACACGCAACTGATGATAGCCAGAACGAAGATCAATTTTTGAATAAACAGAAGAACCCTGAAGCTGATCGAACAGATCATCAATTCTGGGAAGAGGATAACGATTTTTAACAGTGAGCTTATTCAGTTCACGATAATCAATGCATAAACGAAAAGAACCATCCTTCTTCTTAACAAACAGAGCAGGAGCTCCCCAAGGGGATGAACTAGGACGAATAAAACCTTTGTCTAACAACTCACGGAGTTGACTTGACAATTCTTGAAGTTCAGAAGGCGCAAGACGATAAGGAGCACGTGCTACAGGAGCAGCGCCGGGAACAAGATCAATTTGGAATTCTACCGCGCGTTGCGGCGGAATGCCAGGTAAGTCATTGGGAAACACCTCGGGAAAATCCCTAACAATATGAACGTCATCAACGTTCTTTACTTCCTTACTAGGATCAACAACATGAGCAAGGATAGCATGACAGCCCTTACGGAGATGTTTACGAACTTTCATACAGCTAATAAGGTTTAACTGTGTGCATTTCTTATCTCCAAAGACCATCAGTGGCTCTCCAATCACATCAGTAATACGAATAGCCTTATAATAACAGACGATCTCGGCACGGTTCGCGGACAACCAATCCATACCAATAACAATATCAAAACTACCAAGTTCAATCGGTATCAAATCTATCTCGAAATCCCTACCACCCAGATTAATGTTACACTTACGATGTACAGTCTTAGCAGTAAGTTCCTTACCATTAGCTACTTCAACAACATAAGTATTGTCTAAGAGAGTTAACGGCGTTTTGATTCTCGGACTTAATTTACTCGACACGAAGCTTAAATCAGCCCCTGAATCAAATAACACATAAACTGATAAATCGTTGACTGAGAACGTACCAGTAACAAGCTTAGGATCTTCCTCCGCATCCTTAGCATTAATGTTGAACGCTCGGCCGCGTGCAGTCTCTGCAGTCTTCTTGTTGGGACAAGCATCTCAGAAATGCCCCGGCTTCCCACACTCATAACAAACCCTTGGATTACCTCCATTATTCAATTTCCCATTACCGTTACCGTTACCACCTCTATTACCAACATTATTATTATTACCACCAGTCGCGGGAGTAGCAGACCCCGGCAAAAGCACTGTACAATCTTTAGCAATGTGCCCTTGCTTAGAATAACTCTTACAAGTAACTGTGCAGTAACCATCATGAACTTTATAGCAACGAGGACACACACGCTGATTTCTGTTGTTAGCACCTGAGGTATCCTGTTTCTTCTGCTGATTTTGGTTTTGATTGCGGTTGTTATCCCACTTTCGTTTCCCATTATCAGCCTTCTTGACAACCTCCTCACTGCTTTCAACAACTGTAGTCTTGCTTCTTCTCAACACCTTGTCATTAAGTTTGTGGGCCATAGACATAGCTGCCTCAATAGTCTGGGGTTCACTGGACTCAACCCCGTGTTCAATCTTCTCGGACAAACCATCAATGTAAGCCTCAATTTTGCGGTCCTCATCCGCATAAACCCTAGGACACAGCAAAGTTAACACGAAAAACCTTCGTTCATAGGCATCTAACTCGGTGCCATGCATTTTCAAATTCTTGAGCTCAACCTCTAGCTTCTTGAGCTCACCCCGAGGTCTATAGCGGGTGATCAATCTTTCCTTAAAATCATTCCAGGCCAAACCATAAGCTACATCGCTTCCCAAACTACTAACCAGATTGTTCCACCATGTCAAGGCACTATCCTTGAGAGTGCAACTAGCGAAACTAACTTTGTCCTCTTCACGGACTCGACTGACCCTGAAAATAGATTCGATTTTCTCGAACCAACGAGTAAGCCCTATTGGTCCTTCCGTACCACTGAATTCTTGAGGTCGACCAGCAATAAAAGTTTTGTGGGAGCATCCCACGTTGTTGTTCACATTGGCGTTAACATTAGCATTTGCTGCCATAGCAGCAGCAATTCCTTCATTGATCAGGCGTTGCATACGCGCTTCAGTGGACTCTCTTGGAGGCATGATCTTCAAAATAGAATAACACATCCGTTAGTACCAAGAATAATACTAGTGTCATAAAGGAATAGATCAAAACACGAAAAGACTAACCATTAAGATATTAGTAAACTAACACTATGAGTAATAACATGACAGTTATGATTGTTATAGAAATAACCATCACATGCATACATATTTTATGATAACATCATACAACATACATAGCACCTAACATACATGAACATATATTACGCATAACATAACATGCCAAGAGCCACAACATCAGAAATAAAACATGATAATGATAATAGATGTCATAAAAATAACCATCCATACATAATGAAAAATATCCCATAACAAAATCTTAATAAAATCCTCGGCAAAACGCCGTACATAACCCAAAATGTATGCATAAAAAGGACATTAAGTCTGATGAAATAGATAATCAATATGAATAATCACATCACATTCGCTTAGAGCGGGTGTGATAAGCTGGTCCAGCATGAGTCTCAGCAGGATCCTCATACTTACGCAACTTCCCTTTCACAACATCCAACTCTTCCTTCAACACCCGAACAGTGCTCTCGAGAGCCTCGAACTTAGCATTAACTTCTCGATCACGCTTGCGGTTCGCATCCTCAACCCTATGCTTGAAAGTGATAAAGTTACCCATGTCGGCACGGATCTCGTCCATAACTTCATTATGTGGCAAGGTGCGCAAACAATCACTAAGGGCGTTAATCCGTATCACCTCATTATAAGCCCGGTTCATATGATTAATGGTAGAAAAATAGTAATGAACAGGATCATCGATCTCTGGTTGATTAGCACGACGTCTAGCAGGAGACGGTGGATCAGGAGCAGCAACAGAGTTATCGCTCGAAGTCGACATCTGCAAACAGCAAAACCGCAAACCACATACCAAAAAGATATAAAAGCTAATAATATAACTTATACGAAATGAAATGCATAATAATGCTATAGCAAAAAGGTCGGGCTGTAGACTAGACTCTAATGCACCCTAATAACCACGGGTTGACCACATTAAGACCGCCTAGTTCCCTACAACCAGAGCTCTGATACCACATGTGACGACCCCGTCAAAACACTTAACGGATCCGTCAGTTGGTCCCACAGCTTGATCGGACTTAAATGAATTAAATAAACAAAGTTGCATTCTTTTATTTCAAAATGTTGCCCAAAAAGGAAACAAACCCAATTAAGTAGTTTAAATCAACCAACCATAGTAATGAACCAAAAGTTGACACAAAACATTGCCAACAAACCCACAATTTAAATTATTCAAAATAGAATGCAAACTTAAGTTTCATAAATAGTTTCATAAAATCTGCCCAAATGCATGCAGACTCTTCTAACGACAGCGGAAGCATCAAATAACTCAAGTACCTGTGAAAACATGCAAGTAAACTGTCAACACAAAGGTTGAGTGAATTATAGGTTTAAATAAATAAGTAAACTTTAGACCACAAGATTTAAAAAAATGTTAGAAAACATTAAACATTATTCCATTATCAATGAGCCACCTGGTAACCACTTAACCCTTTATTTACCCTTACCAAACACAATAAAAATATACACTTGGACAGTGAATCTACAACAAATTACGAAGTACTAAACATTCCGATTGTAAATTGCTAGCGCGACTAGCTCGAAATGGGGTTGTCAAACCCGATAGATCTATCCGTAGGATTCGCGTTCACCGGTAGAAACCAATGATTACAGTTACCAGACTAGGGAATATTTTTGTCCAACTCACAATGAATAATTAGATTTAACTGTTACTTGTGTCTAAACGTAAATAAAAATCTGCATGTAATCACATCCCAAAAATATACTTTGAAAAGTATGTAAAAACGGGACTATAACTCACCTTAAATAGCAACTGAAGAAATCTCACAAACAAGCGAACAGCAAGTAAAGTAATGTGATCAAGAAAGATCACAACGCCGACCTATAAATAAAGCAGGTCGAAATAAATAACTAACTTAGGCCAAGTCTTAGTATGATAGCTATTGTACATATTGCAAGTAGGCATAGAACATTACTCAGCAAGCATCGGTTTGATTGGAACAGCATAAGGACACACACTTTCTATTTTTAGAAAGTTTCTATTTTTAGCAGGTTTCCATTTTTGGAAAGTTTTCTATTTTAGGAAAGTTTCTATTTTTGGAAAGTTTCTATTTTTGGAAAGTTTCCAAATTTAGAAAGTTCTATTTTTAGAAAGTTTTGAAGTTAGGAAAGTTTCCTTATTTAGAAAGTCAACAGAAGTCAACTGAAAGTCAAAGTCAACCGAAAGTCAACTCAAAAGTCAACCTTGGTCAAACATAGTCAACATTAATTTTAAAGGTGTAAGTTATAATAATAACATAGGTTATAATGTTATTTAAAGTCAAAAGTGTATAATAATGTCTTAACATAAGTTTAATTAAATAAAATGAATTATTAAAGTTAATATAAGTTGAAATGTTATAATTAGTATAACATAAGTATTTAATTAATTAATTAAATAGTAATCATAATATAAATATTATTAAATTATAATAAATTTTAAATCATATCATAAGTATTATTAATTAATAATGAATTATTAATCATATCATAAGTTTCTAATTAAAATTATTAAATCATAAGTATTTAATAATTAAATCATAATTAAATAATAATTAAGTCTTATAATAATTAAATAATTATTTAATATTTATTATAGTCTCTTAATAATTTCTCAAAAACAAATTTAATACTTATCATAAGTATTTTCCTTTAATAATAAAAGTATTATTAATCATAAGTTTAATTAAAATGTTAATTAAATCATAATTAATAATTAAATGATACAATAAATATTTATATCATAAGTTTTAAATAATAATAATTACTTCTTTTATCATAAGTAATTAATTAATAATGAAATCCATTAATTTTAACATAAGTTTAATCATTAACCATAAGTTTTAAGTTTAAAAGTTCGTCAGGTCGTATCTTGAGCCCCGGGTGTCGGTTTCGGGCAAGCCACATATGCAACTTCACCTACTCAAACCACCCGACACAATTATGAACTCAAGAACACTCCAAGAACAGTCCCTAGGTCGTGGATATCAGCCATGACAACATTTGGGAAATCAATTTACTCAAAACGGTAATTCGGGCACAACGGGTGAACCGTGGCTCGGATTTAGGTGACCCGAACATAAAAATTCATCCCACCATCAGTCCTAACCAAATAACACACCCTAAAGACACCAAGGATGGTCACAAAGTCGGATCCAACCTTGTTCATGCCAAGAACACCTTTCAATCTTTAACGAAAACCAAATTAAGCATATCTAGGGCTCCGGGAATCGAAACGACATGAATCCGGAGTCTAAAATTAATGCCTTGATGAGAACAACTCATTTATGTACTTTATTTTTACATTCATATCAGTTACAAAGTCAGAATATACGAATCAAACTGCTGTCCAAAATTTACAAACCGAAAACATGTACAAACGAGTAATTCTATGCATCCACACAAGATTACAACAACTAATATACGTCATACTAATAATATAAACTCAAAATACAGAAATATAAATGAAAAATAGAAGATTCTAGGGTTAGGGTTTATACCCTAATCGAGAAACGATCAACGTAGTCGCGTAGAGAAAGACGAGAGGAAACCGATTATGTGAACGATTTAATGATCCAAGTAATATATTGTTGATGGATGATGATGAATGGTGTTGGTGGTGGCGTCGCCCAAGGAAGAAGGAAAGAGGGAGGAGAGCAAAATTAATTTAGGTTTTTGATAAATTGGAAAGTGATAAGATGAAATCTCAAAAAAAAGAAAACAAGGAGAAGTAACCCCCTCCCCCCCTTGGCTTCGGCCGAATTTGCATGGGGGTGGGCCCCATGGGTCCAATTTTGTTAAAAGTTAATTTCCTTGTGGCCCAAAATCCCGAACGAAGCCCGAAACGCGAAAACACGCTTACGCGATTAAAAATCCGGAAGGATAACGAACGCGCGACGAAAAATAAATATAAACACACCTAATAATAATATGATCATAAAATATCATATTTAAAATATTTATGATTTAAAAATCCCGAAAGCTCGACCGTTGGTTTAAAAACCGAAAAGATTCGCCGGATGGAAATCCGCGGAACGTAGAAACGTATAAATTAAAATATGAATACATATATTCACATAACCCATAATAATTATTATATATATATTATTACAAAAATAATAATATAGGTTATAGAAATGACGTGGCACACTAACAGTTAACGGTCGTTAAATAATTAACGGAAAAAGATAACGGAAAAAGTAGGGTCGTGACATATATAATCATGTTCGTTCAATTTAATGGTTCATGAATCGTTGAAACTTGGTCGATGTTTAAATGAATGTATGGACACAGTTTAAAATTCTTGAGATTCAACTTAACAAACTTTGATTATCGTGTCAGAATAATATAAAGATAAAGTTTAAATTTGGTTGGAAATTTTCAGGTTGTCACATCAAGTGTCAACCAAAAAGTTGGTGAGTTAATTGATTTAACATAAATAAACATTTCCATCATTTTAATAGACCACAAGATTTCATTTTCAGTTCTCATAAATATACGTCCCATGCATAGAGACAAAAATATCATTTATATGGTGAACACCTGGTAACCGACATTAACTAGATGCATATAAGAATATCCCCTATCATTCTGGGAAATCCTTTGGACATGATAAAACAACAATCGAAGTACTAAAGCATCCGCTCCAACAGATGGGGTTCGTTAGGCCCAATAGATCTATCTTTAGGATTCGCGTCAATTAGTAGATCGGTTTACTAATTCTTAGGTTACCAAGCAAAAAGGGGCATATTCGGCTTCGATCATTCAACCATATAATGTAGTTTCGATTACTTGTGTCTATTTTGTAAAACATTTATAAAAGCGCATGTATTCTCAGTCCCAAAAATATATATTGCAAAAGCATTTAAAAAGGGAGTAATGAAACTCACCATACTGTATTTTGTAGTAAAAATACATATGACGTCATTTAACAAGTGTAGGGTTGACCTCGGATTCACGAACCTATATCATTTATATATATATTAACACATATAATAACATTTAAACAAGTTTTAGATATTATTAATAATATACTTTATAATTTGTATGTTATATTAATAAATAGTTTAATTTTAACTATTTTATTTATTTTAGATAATTATATATATGATTATAATAAAAATATATTTATCTATTATTTATATCTTAATTAATATTTTATCATAATAACATTTTAGTTAAATATTAGTATATATGTAAAAAATATATTTTTTTTATATAAATACCATTTGTTTATTATAATATTACTAAAATAATGATAATAATAATAATAATAACAATAATAATAATAATAATGATAAAAATGATAATAATAATTTTAATAATCTTTGTGATAATACTAATAATATTATTAATGATATTATTAGTAATGATATTAATAACGGTACTTAATAATTTATTTAAATCATAACATAAATCTAATCTTAATCATTTTCTTAATAATATTTGTATTTATAACTTTTATTTTTATAATCTTAACCTCATTAAATCTTAACATTTATAATAATAATAATAATACTAATAATAATAATAATAATAATAATAATAATAATAATAATAATAACAATAATAATAATAATAAAAATAATAATAATAAAAGTTATACAATGATAGATATATCATCATCAACATTATGATCATTCCCATCATCATCATCGATCGCCATTCATCATTGAAATCATCATATCATAAGCGTCACTATAATCATCATAATCAAAATAATCATCATCATCATTGTTTCATCATCATCAAACATCGTACGTATTGTAGTGACCCGAACTTTTCCATGTTTATATATATTAATTGAGATTGATATTTATTTGATTAAATGTTTCGAACATGTTAAGCAATCAAACTTTTTAAGACTTGATTAATTGAAATATGTTTCATATAGACAATTGACCACCCAAGTTGATCGTTGATTCACGAACGTTAAAACTTGTAAAAACTATACGATGACATATATATGGTTATATATATAGTTAACATGATTTTATTATAAGTATGTATCTCATTAGGTATTTTAACAATGAGTTATATACATAAAAATGAGACTATTAATTTAAGAAACTCGAAAATGATATATATAACGATTATCGTTATAACAACGTCTTACTAGGTACATATGAATCATATTAAGATATTGATACACTTGGTTAATTATGTTAAATGATAAGTAAATATATTATTAAGTGTATTAACAATGAAATACATATGTAAAAATAAGACTACTAACTTAATGATTTCGAAACGAGACATATATGTAACGATTATCGTTGTAACGACATTTAACTGTATATATATCATACTAAGATATATTATATATCATAATATTATGATAATATAACAATTTAACATCTCATTTGTTATAATAAACAATGGGTTAACAACATTCAACAAGATCGTTAACCTAAAGGTTTCAAAACAACACTTACATGTAACGACTAACGATGACTTAACGACTCAGTTAAAATGTATATACATGTAGTGTTTTAATATGTATTTATACACTTTTGAAAGACTTCAATACACTTATCAAAATACTTCTACTTAACAAAAATGCTTACAATTACATCCTCGTTCAGTTTCATCAACAATTCTACTCGTATGCACCCGTATTCGTACTCGTACAATACACAGCTTTTAGATGTATGTACTATTGGTATATACACTCCAATGATCAGCTCTTAGCAGCCCATGTGAGTCACCTAACACATGTGGGAACCATCATTTGGCAACTAGCATGAAATATCTCATAAAATTACAAAAATATGAGTAATCATTCATGACTTATTTACATGAAAACAAAATTACATATCCTTTATATCTAATCCATACACCAACGACCAAAAACACCTAAAAACACTTTCATTCTTCAATTTTATTCATCTAATTGATCTCTCTCAAGTTCTATCTTCAAGTTCTAAGTGTTCTTCATAAAATTCCAAAAGTTCTAGTTTCATAAAATCAAGAATACTTTCAAGTTTGCTTGCTCACTTCCAATCTTGTAAGGTGATCATCCAACCTCAAGAAATCTTTGTTTCTTATAGTAGGTTATCATTCTAATACAAGGTAATAATCATATTCAAACTTTGGTTCAATTTCTATAACTATAACAATCTTATTTCAAGTGATGATCTTACTTGAACTTGTTTTCGTGTCATGATTCTGCTTCAAGAACTTCGAGCCATCCAAGGATCCATTGAAGCTAGATCCACTTTTCTCTTTTCCAGTAGGTTTATCCAAGGAACTTTAGGTAGTAATGATGTTCATAACATCATTCGATTCATACATATAAAGTTATCTTATTCGAAGGTTTAAAGTTGTAATCACTAGAACATAGTTTATTTAATTCTAAACTTGTTCGCAAATAAAAGTTAATCCTGTTGGGATTTTAACAAGTTTGATAAGTCTTAAAACCTTTTAGGAATCATTATGAACGGAAGCGTGTAATTACCAATTAAACTTGTTTAGTCTTTAAACCAATTAAATGTAAATCCCATGGATCAAGTTGTGAAACAATACTTACTAATTAACAAGAAAGGATAGTGTTTATACCTCCTTAAAACGAGTTTAAGGGCTGTCCAAAATGGTAGTAAGATGATGAACAAAAGTGTAGAACTTCAAGCCTTTGATCCTCCAACACCACCCTTAAGTTAGCTAGACTTTATAACCTCAACACCCTTGTTGATCTAGCTTGAAAACCCACCTTTCTGCCTTTGAAAAATTCGAACAGCAGCTCCCAAATATGAGCAGAATGTTTGATGATATTTGAAATGTCCCGTTCTTGTTGATTAAAAACGTTCCATATTAATTGATTTCGTTGCGAGGTTTTGACCTCTATATGAGACGTTTTTCAAAGACTGCATTCATTTTTAAAACAAACCATAACCTTTATTTCATAAATAAAGGTTTAAAAAGCTTTACGTAGATTATCAAATAATGATAATCTAAAATATCCTGTTTACACACGACCATTACATAATGGTTTACAATACAAATATGTTACATCGAAATCAGTTTCTTGAATGCAGTTTTTACACAATATCATACAAACATGGACTCCAAATCTTGTCCTTATTTTGGTATGCAACAGCGGAAGCTCTTAATATTCACCTGAGAATAAACATGCTTTAAACGTCAACAAAAATGTTGGTGAGTTATAGGTTTAACCTATATATATCAAATCGTAACAATAGACCACAAGATTTC
The DNA here is from genome assembly GCF_046630445.1 of Rutidosis leptorrhynchoides. Classification (NCBI taxonomy): domain Eukaryota; kingdom Viridiplantae; phylum Streptophyta; class Magnoliopsida; order Asterales; family Asteraceae; genus Rutidosis; species Rutidosis leptorrhynchoides. The sequence continues at coordinate 309,772,982 of NC_092333.1, read as the reverse complement.
ATATTTCAATACACATCCCATACATAGAGATAAAAATCATTCATATGGTGAACACCTGGTAACCGACATTAACAAGATGCATATATAAGAATATCCCCATCATTCCGGGACACCCTTCGGATATGATATAAATTTCGAAGTACTAAAGCATCCGGTACTTTAGATGGGGTTTGTTAGGCCCAATAGATCTATCTTTAGGATTCGCGTCAATTAGGGTGTCTGTTCCCTAATTCTTAGATTACCAGACTTAATAAAAAGGGGCATATTCGATTTCGATAATTCAACCATAGAATGTAGTTTCACGTACTTGTGTCTATTTTGTAAATCATTTATAAAACCTGCATGTATTCTCATCCCAAAAATATTAGATTTTAAAAGTGGGACTATAACTCACTTTCACAGATTTTTACTTCGTCGGGAAGTAAGACTTGGCCACTGGTTGATTCACGAACCTATAACAATATATACATATATATCAAAGTATGTTCAAAATATATTTACAACACTTTTAATATATTTTGATGTTTTAAGTTTATTAAGTCAGCTGTCCTCGTTAGTAACCTACAACTAGTTGTCCACAGTTAGATGTACAGAAATAAATCGATAAATATTATCTTGAATCAATCCACGACCCAGTGTATACGTATCTCAGTATTGATCACAACTCAAACTATATATATTTTGGAATCAACCTCAACCCTGTATAGCTAACTCCAACATTCACATATAGAGTGTCTATGGTTGTTCCGAAATATATATAGATGTGTCGACATGATAGGTCGAAACATTGTATACGTGTCTATGGTATCTCAAGATTACATAATATACAATACAAGTTGATTAAGTTATGGTTGGAATAGATTTGTTACCAATTTTCACGTAGCTAAAATGAGAAAAATTATCCAATCTTGTTTTACCCATAACTTCTTCATTTTAAATCCGTTTTGAGTGAATCAAATTGCTATGGTTTCATATTGAACTCTATTTTATGAATCTAAATATAAAAAGTATAGGTTTATAGTCGGAAAAATAAGTTACAAGTCGTTTTTGTAAAGGTAGTCATTTCAGTCGAAAGAACGACGTCTAGATGACCATTTTAGAAAACATACTTCCACTTTGAGTTTAACCATAATTTTTGGATATAGTTTCATGTTCATAATAAAAATCATTTTCTCTGAATAACAACTTTTAAATCAAAGTTTATCATAGTTTTTAATTAACTAACCCAAAACAGCCCGCGGTGTTACTACGACGGCGTAAATCCGATTTTACGGTGTTTTTCGTGTTTCCAGATTTTAAATCATTAAGTTAGCATATCATATAGATATAGAACATGTGTTTAGTTGATTTTAAAAGTCAAGTTAGAAGGATTAACTTTTGTTTGCGAACAAGTTTAGAATTAACTAAACTATGTTCTAGTGATTACAAGTTTAAACCTTCGAATAAGATAGCTTTATATGTATGAATCGAATGATGTTATGAACATCATTACTACCTTAATTTCCTTGGATGAACCTACTGGAAAAGAGAAAAATGGATCTAGCTTCAATGGATCCTTGGATGGCTCAAAGTTCTTGAAGCAAAATCATGACACGAAAACAAGTTCAAGTAAGATCATCACTTGAAATAAGATTGTTATAGTTATAGAAATTGAACCAAAGTTTGAATATGATTATTACCTTGTATTATAATGATAACCTACTGTAAGAAACAAAGATTTCTTGAGGTTGGATGATCACCTTACAAGATTGGAAGTGAGCTAGCAATCTTGAAAGTATTCTTGATTTTATGAAACTAGAACTTTTGGAATTTATGAAGAACACTTAGAACTTGAAGATAGAACTTGAGAGAGATCAATTAGATGAAGAAAATTGAAGAATGAAAGTGTTTGTAGGTGTTTTTGGTCGTTGGTGTATGGATTAGATATAAAGGATATGTAATTTTGTTTTCATGTAAATAAGTCATGAATGATTACTCATATTTTTGTAATTTTATGAGATATTTCATGCTAGTTGCCAAATGATGGTTCCCACATGTGTTAGGTGACTCACATGGGCTGCTAAGAGCTGATCATTGGAGTGTATATACCAATAGTACATACATCTAAAAGCTGTGTATTGTACGAGTACGAATACGGGTGCATACGAGTAGAATTGTTGATGAAACTGAACGAGGATGTAATTGTAAGCATTTTTGTTAAGTAGAAGTATTTTGATAAGTGTCTTGAAGTCTTTCAAAAGTGTATGAATACATATTAAAACACTACATGTATATACATTTTAACTGAGTCGTTAAGTCATCGTTAGTCGTTACATGTAAATGTTGTTTTGAAACCTTTAGGTTAACGATCTTGTTAAATGTTGTTAACCCAATGTTTATAATATCAAAAGAGATTTTAAATTATTATATTATCATGATATTATGATGTACGAATATCTCTTAATATGATATATATACATTAAATGTCGTTACAACGATAATCGTTACATATATGTCTCGTTTCAAAATCATTAAGTTAGTAGTCTTGTTTTTACATATGTAGTTCATTGTTAATATACTTAATGATATGTTTACATATCATAATATCATGTTAACTATATATATAACCATATATATGTCATCATATAGTTTTTATAAGTTTTAACGTTCGTGAATCACCGGTCAACTTGGGTGGTCAATTGTCTATATGAAACCTATTTCAATTAATCAAGTCTTAAAAAGTTTGATTACTTAACATGTTGGAAACATTTAATCATGTAAATATCAATCTCAATTAATATATATAAACATGGAAAAGTTCGGGTCACTACAGTACCTATCCGTTAAATAAATTTCGTCCCGAAATTTTAAGCTGTTGAAGGTGTTGACGAATCTTCTGGAAATAGATGCAGGTATTTCTTCTTCATCTGATCTTCATGCTCCCAGGTGAACTCGGGTCCTCTACGAGCATTCCATCGAACCTTAACAATTGGTATCTTGTTTTGCTTAAGTCTTTTAACCTCACGATCCATTATTTCGACGGGTTCTTCGATGAATTGAAGTTTTTCGTTGATTTGGATTTCATCTAACGGAATAGTGAGATCTTCTTTAGTAAAACATTTCTTCAAATTCGAGACGTGGAAAGTGTTATGTACAGCCGCGAGTTGTTGAGGTAACTCAAGTCGGTAAGCTACTGGTCCGACACGATCAATAATCTTGAATGGTCCAATATACCTTGGATTTAATTTCCCTCATTTACCAAATCGAACAACGCCTTTCCAAGGTGCAACTTTAAGCATGACCATCTCTCCAATTTCAAATTCTATATCTTTTCTTTTAATGTCAGCGTAGCTCTTTTGTCGACTTTGGGCGGTTTTCAACCGTTGTTGAATTTGGATGATCTTCTCGGTAGTTTCTTGTATAATATCCGGACCCGTAATCTGTCTATCCCCCACTTCACTCCAACAAACCGAAGACCTGCACTTTCTACCATAAAGTGCTTCAAACAGCGCCATCTCAATGCTTGAATGGTAGCTGTTGTTGTAGGAAAATTCTGCTAACGGTAGATGTCGATCCCAACTATTTCCGAAATCAATAACACATGCTCGTAGCATGTCTTCAAGCGTTTGTATCATCCTTTCACTCTGCCCATCAGTTTGTGGATGATAGGCAGTACTCATGTCTAGACGAGTTCCTAATGCTTGCTGTAATGTCTGCCAGAATCTTGAAATAAATCTGCCATCCCTATCAGAGATAATAGAGATTGGTATTCCATGTCTGGAGACGACTTCCTTCAAATACAGTCGTGCTAACTTCTCCATCTTGTCATCTTCTCTTATTGGCAGGAAGTGTGCTGATTTGGTGAGATGATCAACTATTACCCAAATAGTATCAAAACCACTTGCAGTCCTTGGTAATTTAGTGATGAAATCCATGGTAATGTTTACCCATTTCCATTCCGGGATTTCGGGTTGTTGAAGTAGACCTGATGGTTTCTGATGCTCAGCTTTCACCTTAGAACACGTCAAACATTCTCCTACATATTTAGCAACATCGGCTTTCATACCCGGCCACCAAAAATGTTTCTTGAGATCCTTGTACATCTTCCCCGTTCCAGGATGTATTGAGTATCTGGTTTTATGAGCTTCTCTAAGTACCATTTCTCTCATATCTCCAAATTTTGGTACCCAAATCCTTTCAGCCCTATACCGGGTTCCGTCTTCCCGAATATTAAGATGCTTCTCCGATCCTTTGGGTATTTCATCCTTTAAATTTCCCTCTTTTAAAACTCCTTGTTGTGCCTCCTTTATTTGAGTAGTAATGTTATTATGAATCATGATATTCATAGATTTTACTCGAATGGGTTCTCTGTCCTTCCTGCTCAAGGCATCGGCTACCACATTTGCCTTCCCCGGGTGGTAACGAATCTCAAAGTCGTAATCATTCAATAATTCAATCCACCTACGCTGCCTCATATTCAGTTGTTTCTGATTAAATATGTGTTGAAGACTTTTGTGGTCGGTATATATAATACTTTTGACCCCATATAAGTAGTGCCTCCAAGTCTTTAATGCAAAAACAACTGCGCCTAATTCCAAATCATGCGTCGTATAATTTTGTTCGTGAATCTTCAATTGTCTAGACGCATAAGCAATCACCTTCGTTCGTTGCATTAATACACAACCGAGACCTTGCTTTGATGCGTCACAATAAATCACAAAATCATCATTCCCTTCAGGCAATGACAATATAGGTGTCGTAGTTAGCTTTTTCTTCAATAACTGAAACGCTTTCTCTTGTTCATCATTCCATTCAAATTTCTTCCCTTTATGCGTTAATGCAGTCAAGGGTTTTGCTATTCTGGAAAAGTCTTGGATGAACCTTCTGTAGTAACCAGCTAGTCCTAAAAACTGGCGTATGTGTTTCGGAGTTTTCGGGGTTTCCCACATTTCAACAGTTTCTATCTTTGCCGGATCCACCTTAATACCTTCTTTGTTCACTATGTGACCGAGGAATTGAACTTCTTCCAACCAAAATGCACACTTTGAAAACTTAGCGTACAATTCTTCCTTCCTCAATACTTCTAACACCTTTCTCAAATGTTCACCGTGTTCTTGGTCATTCTTTGAGTAAATAAGTATGTCATCAATGAAAACAATGACAAACTTGTCAAGGTATGGTCCACACACTCGGTTCATAAGGTCCATGAACACAGCTGGTGCATTAGTTAAACCAAACGGCATGACCATAAACTCGTAATGACCGTAACGTGTTCTGAAAGCAGTCTTTGGAATATCATCTTCTTTCACCCGCATTTGATGATACCCGGAACGTAAGTCAATCTTTGAATAAACAGACGAGCCTTGTAGTTGATCAAATAAGTCATCGATTCTCGGTAGTGGGTAGCGGTTCTTGATGGTAAGTTTGTTCAACTCTCGGTAGTCGATACACAACCTGAATGTACCATCTTTCTTCTTGACAAACAAAACAGGAGCTCCCCACGATGATGTGCTTGGTCGAATGAAACCACGCTCTAAAAGTTCTTGTAATTGGCTTTGCAGTTCTTTCATCTCACTGGGTGCGAGTCTGTAAGGAGCACGAGCTATTGGTGCAGCTCCTGGTACAAGATCTATTTGAAATTCAACGGATCGATGTGGGGGTAATCCCGGTAATTCTTTCGGAAATACATCGGGAAATTCTTTTGCAATGGGAACATCATTGATGCTCTTTTCTTCAGTTTGTACTTTCTCGACATGTGCTAGAACAGCATAGCAACCTTTTCTTATTAGTTTTTGTGCCTTCAAATTACTAATAAGATGTAGCTTCGTGTTGCCCTTTTCTCCGTACACCATTAAGGGTTTTCCTTTTTCTCGTATAATGCGAATTGCATTTTTATAACAAACGATCTCCGCTTTCACTTCTTTCAACCAGTCCATACCGATTATCACATCAAAACTCCCTAACTCTACTGGTATCAAATCAATCTTAAATGTTTCGCTAACCAGTTTAATTTCTCGATTCCGACATATATTATCTGCTGAAATTAATTTACCATTTGCTAATTCGAGTAAAAATTTACTATCCAAAGGCGTCAATGGACAACTTAATTTAGCACAAAAATCTCTACTCATATAGCTTCTATGCGCACCCGAATCAAATAAAACGTAAGCAGATTTATTGTCAATAAGAAACGTACCCGTAACAAGCTCCGGGTCTTCCTGTGCCTCTGCCGCATTAATATTGAAAACTCTTCCACGGCCTTGTCCATTCGTGTTCTCCTGGTTCGGGCAATTTCTAATAATGTGGCCCGGTTTTCCACATTTATAACAAACTACATTGGCATAACTTGCTCCGACACTACTTGCTCCGCCATTACTCGTTCCGACACCATTTGTTCCTTTCGTTCTATTAACCCCTGGTCCGTAGACCTCACACTTCGCCGCGCTATGACCATTTCTTTTACACTTGTTGCAAAATTTGGTGCAGAACCCCGAGTGATTCTTTTCACACCTTTGGCATAGCTGCTTCTGATTGTTGTTGTTGTTGTTGCGGTTATTATTGTTGTTGGGATGATTGTTGTAGTTGCTGTTGTTGTTGTTGTTGTTGTTGTTGTTGTTGGGCCGTTTGTTGTAGTTGCGATTGATGTTGCGATTGTTGGGATAATTGTTGCGATTATTGTTGTAATTGCTGTTGTTGTTGTATTGGTGATTCTTATCACCGTTTTCCTCCCACTTTCTTTTGACTTGCTTCACATTGGCCTCTTCAGCAGTCAGTTCTTTAATTCTTTCTTCAATTTGGTTCACGAGTTTGTGAGCCATTCTACATGCCTGTTGTATGGAGGTGGGCTCGTGTGAACTTATATCTTCTTGGATTCTTTCCGGTAATCCTTTCACAAACGCGTCGATCTTCTCTTCCTCATCTTCGAATGCTCCCGGACACAATAGGCACAATTCTGTGAATCGTCTTTCGTACGTGGTAATATCAAATCCTTGGGTTCGTAACCCTCTAAGTTCTGTCTTGAGCTTATTGACCTCGGTTCTGGGACATTACTTCTCGTTCATCAAGTGCTTGAATGCTGACCACGGTAGTGCGTACGCATCGTCTTGTCCCACTTGCTCTAGATAGGTATTCCACCATGTTAACGCAGAACCTGTGAAGGTATGCGTAGCGTACTTTACTTTGTCCTCTTCAGTACACTTACTTATGGCAAACACCGATTCGACCTTCTCGGTCCACCGTTTCAATCCGATCGGTCCTTCGGTTCCATCAAATTCCAAAGGTTTGCAGGCAGTGAATTCTTTGTAGGTGTATCCTACACGATTTCCTGTACTGCTAGATCCAAGGTTATTGTTGGTATGTAGCGCAGCCTGTACTGCGGCTATGTTTGAAGCTAGAAAAGTACGGAATTCCTCTTCATTCATATTCACGGTGTGTCGAGTAGTCGGTGCCATTTCCTTCAAAATAGTTAAATGGAACAAGTTAATCATACAGAATATTAAGAGTAGTTAATAGTATTTCGTAGCATAATATGAACTCATTTATAAAAGCTTTTTCTTCATATTAGCGTTTTATAAGTTTAAATTCGGGTAGTACCTACCCGTTAAGTTCATACTTAGTAGCTAATATACAATTCAACTACTACAATTCTATATGAAAAACTGATTATAATAATATTTCGCGTTCAAACTTTTATACAATATTTTGCAAACTTACAATACCGCTTATTTTACATAAAGCATGAAATATAGCACACAATAACTTTGATACAAGATAGTTGTGAAGATAATTCTAGCTAGTACACAAGTCGTTCAGCAAAGGCAATAAAGACACGTAATTCATACGTCCAGAAACAAGTCATGCATTCTGGTTTTACTATGACTACTTCCCATCCTTGGTCTTGTGCAACATAACCGTTATGGCCGTTGATAAGACAGTGTGTTGTAACATCGTCAAAGGGACGAGGGTTACGTAATGTCCAACAGTCCCGTAATAATCTAAAAACCTCATTTCTTACCCCAATTACCGACTCCGTCACTTGTGGAAACGTTTTGTTTAATAGTTGTAGCCCGATGTTCTTGTTCTCACTTTGGTGAGAAGCGAACATTACTAATCCGTAAGCATAACATGCTTCTTTATGTTGCATGCTAGCCGCTTTTTCTAAATCACGAAGTCCAATATTCGGATATATTGAGTCAAAATAATTTCTTAACCCGTTGCGTAAAATAGCATTTGGGTTCCCCGCAATATATGCGTCAAAGTAAACACATCGTAACTTATGGGTTTCCCAATGTGATATCCCCCATCTTTCAAACGAAAGTCTCTTATAAACCAAGACATTCTTGGAACGTTCTTCGAATGTCTTACAAACTGATCTCGCCTTAAATAGTTGTGCCGAGGAATTCTGGCCGACTCTAGACAAGATTTCATCAATCATGTCTCCGGGTAGGTCTCTTAAAATATTGGGTTGTCTATCCATTTTGTGTTTTTAAACTGTAAAATAGACAAGAGTTAGATTCATAAAAAAATACTTATTAATACAAGCAATTTTTACATATATCATAAAGCATAAGAACACTATATTACATATATTACACCACACGAATACAACTATCTTATTCCGACTCGCTCGTTTCTTCTTCTTCGGTTTTGGTTCGTTTTGCCAAGTTTCTAGGGATATATGATGTTCCCCTAATACGAGCCGTCGTTGTCCACATTGGTTTAGAAAAACCTGGTGGTTTAGAGGTTCCCGGGTCATTGTTACAACTTAAGGACTTCGGGCGTTGACGATACATATAAAGTTCATCAGGGTTGGAATTAGATTTCTCTATTTTTATGCCCTTTCCCTTATTATTTTCTTTTGCCTTTTTAAATTCAGTTGGGGTAATTTCTATAACATCATCGGAATTCTCGTCGGAATCCGATTCATCGGAGAATTGGTAATCCTCCCAATATTTTGCTTCCTTGGCGGAAACACCGTTGACCATAATTAACCTTGGTCGGTTGGTTGAGGATTTTCTTTTACTTAACCGTTTTATTATTTCCCCCACCGGTTCTATTTCTTCATCCGGTTCCGATTCTTCTTCCGGTTCCGATTCTTCTTCCGGTTCCGAGTCTTCTTCCGGTTCCTCTTCGGGAACTTGTGAATCAGTCCACGAATCATTCCAATTTACATTTGACTCTTCATTATTATTAGGTGAGTCAATGGGACTTGTTCTAGAGGTAGACATCTATCACATAATATCAAACGCGTTAAGAGATTAATATATCACATAATATTCACATGTTAAAAATATATATTTTCCAACAAAATTTGTTAAGCAATCATTTTTCAAGTAAACACGGTCGAAGTCCAGACTCACTAATGCATCCTAACAAACTCGATAAGACACACTAATGCAAAATTCTAGTTCTCTAAGACCAACGCTCTGATACCAACTGAAATGTCCCGTTCTTGTTGATTAAAAACGTTCCATATTAATTGATTTCGTTGCAAGGTTTTGACCTCTATATGAGACGTTTTTCAAAGACTGCATTCATTTTTAAAACAAACCATAACCTTTATTTCATAAATAAAGGTTTAAAAAGCTTTACGTAGATTATCAAATAATGATAATCTAAAATATCCTGTTTACACACGACCATTACATAATGGTTTACAATACAAATATGTTACATCGAAATCAGTTTCTTGAATGCAGTTTTTACACAATATCATACAAACATGGACTCCAAATCTTGTCCTTATTTTGGTATGCAACAGCGGAAGCTCTTAATATTCACCTGAGAATAAACATGCTTTAAACGTCAACAAAAATGTTGGTGAGTTATAGGTTTAACCTATATATATCAAATCGTAACAATAGACCACAAGATTTCATATTTCAATACACATCCCATACATAGAGATAAAAATCATTCATATGGTGAACACCTGGTAACCGACATTAACAAGATGCATATATAAGAATATCCCCATCATTCCGGGACACCCTTCGGATATGATATAAATTTCGAAGTACTAAAGCATCCGGTACTTTAGATGGGGTTTGTTAGGCCCAATAGATCTATCTTTAGGATTCGCGTCAATTAGGGTGTCTGTTCCCTAATTCTTAGATTACCAGACTTAATAAAAAGGGGCATATTCGATTTCGATAATTCAACCATAGAATGTAGTTTCACGTACTTGTGTCTATTTTGTAAATCATTTATAAAACCTGCATGTATTCTCATCCCAAAAATATTAGATTTTAAAAGTGGGACTATAACTCACTTTCACAGATTTTTACTTCGTCGGGAAGTTAGACTTGGCCACTGGTTGATTCACGAACCTATAACAATATATACATATATATCAAAGTATGTTCAAAATATATTTACAACACTTTTAATATATTTTGATGTTTTAAGTTTATTAAGTCAGCTGTCCTCGTTAGTAACCTACAACTAGTTGTCCACAGTTAGATGTACAGAAATAAATCGATAAATATTATCTTGAATCAATCCACGACCCAGTGTATACGTATCTCAGTATTGATCACAACTCAAACTATATATATTTTGGAATCAACCTCAACCCTGTATAGCTAACTCCAACATTCACATATAGAGTGTCTATGGTTGTTCCGAAATATATATAGATGTGTCGACATGATAGGTCGAAACATTGTATACGTGTCTATGGTATCTCAAGATTACATAATATACAATACAAGTTGATTAAGTTATGGTTGGAATAGATTTGTTACCAATTTTCACGTAGCTAAAATGAGAAAAATTATCCAATCTTGTTTTACCCATAACTTCTTCATTTTAAATCCGTTTTGAGTGAATCAAATTGCTATGGTTTCATATTGAACTCTATTTTATGAATCTAAACAGAGAAAGTATAGGTTTATAGTCGGAAAAATAAGTTACAAGTCATTTTTGTAAAGGTAGTCATTTCAGTCGAAAGAACGACGTCTAGATGACCATTTTAGAAAACATACTTCCACTTTGAGTTTAACCATAATTTTTGGATATAGTTTCATGTTCATAATAAAAATCATTTTCTCTGAATAACAACTTTTAAATCAAAGTTTATCATAGTTTTTAATTAACTAACCCAAAACAGCCCGCGGTGTTACTACGACGGCGTAAATCCGATTTTACGGTGTTTTTCGTGTTTCCAGGTTTTAAATCATTATGTTAGCATATCATATAGATATAGAACATGTGTTTAGTTGATTTTAAAAGTCAAGTTAGAAGGATTAACTTTTATTTGCGAACAAGTTTAGAATTAACTAAACTATGTTCTAGTGATTACAAGTTTAAACCTTCGAATAAGATAGCTTTATATGTATGAATCGAATGATGTTATGAACATCATTACTACCTTAAGTTCCTTGGATGAACCTACTGGAAAAGGGAAAAATGGATCTAGCTTCAATGGATCCTTGGATGGCTCAAAGTTCTTGAAGCAAAATCATGACACGAAAACAAGTTCAAGTAAGATCATCACTTGAAATAAGATTGTTATAGTTATAGAAATTGAACTAAAGTTTGAATATGATTATTACCTTGTATTAGAATGATAACCTACTGTAAGAAACAAAGATTTCTTGAGGTTGGATGATCACCTTACAAGATTGGAAGTGAGCTAGCAATCTTGAAAGTATTCTTGATTTTATGAAACTAGAACTTTTGGAATTTATGAAGAACACTTAGAACTTGAAGATAGAACTTGAGAGAGATCAATTAGATGAAGAAAATTGAAGAATGAAAGTGTTTGTAGGTGTTTTTGGTCGTTGGTGTATGGATTAGATATAAAGGATATGTAATTTTGTTTTCATGTAAATAAGTCATGAATGATTACTCATATTTTTGTAATTTTATGAGATATTTCATGCTAGTTGCCAAATGATGGTTCCCACATGTGTTAGGTGACTCACATGGGCTGCTAAGAGCTGATCATTGGAGTGTATATACCAATAGTACATACATCTAAAAGCTGTGTATTGTACGAGTACGAATACGGGTGCATACGAGTAGAATTGTTGATGAAACTGAACGAGAATGTAATTGTAAGCATTTTTGTTAAGTAGAAGTATTTTGATAAGTGTCTTGAAGTCTTTCAAAAGTGTATGAATACATATTAAAACACTACATGTATATACATTTTAACTGAGTCGTTAAGTCATCGTTAGTCGTTACATGTAAATGTTGTTTTGAAACCTTTAGGTTAACGATCTTGTTAAATGTTGTTAACCCAATGTTTATAATATCAAAAGAGATTTTAAATTATTATATTATCATGATATTATGATGTACGAATATCTCTTAATATGATATATATACATTAAATGTCGTTACAACGATAATCGTTACATATATGTCTCGTTTCAAAATCATTAAGTTAGTAGTCTTGTTTTTACATATGTAGTTCATTGTTAATATACTTAATGATATGTTTACATATCATAATATCATGTTAACTATATATATAACCATATATATGTCATCATATAGTTTTTACAAGTTTTAACGTTCGTGAATCACCGGTCAACTTGGGTGGTCAATTGTCTATATGAAACCTATTTCAATTAATCAAGTCTTAACAAGTTTGATTACTTAACATGTTGGAAACATTTAATCATGTAAATATCAATCTCAGTTAATATATATAAACATGGAAAAGTTCGGGTCACTACAATATTGAAGAGTTTATAGCTTCTAACTTGAAGCCTCAAGTGTGTAATACCCCAAGCAATAACCCCAACACCTTTGTAATTAGTTAGGATTTAATTCACACTAGATGTAAGCTTGCAAAAACAATATTTGAGCTCCCCTTTGAGCTGAAAATGCCACGGCCAGCAGCAGCAATTGGGGACTGTTTTTGAGCAGTTTTTTAAGCTATTACATCTATCTATTTACTTGGAAGGAAGTGGTCAAGCCTTGGTACAAGTATAAGGCATGCACCTATGGGATTGTGTTATTGAAAGCATCAAAGAATAAGCATGGGTGAAGTCCTTGGAGTCCCCAAAAAACTGCACATTACTTATGTGTATATAATAAATTTATAAAACTTGTTCAAATTTATATAAAACTTTATAAATATAATGCATTTGATAAGTTTCTTTTATTTTATAAACCATTTTATAAATTATAACACAACTTAATTATTTAACCAATAAATAATTAAATATAAATTATCCAAATAATTTATCCCAAGTGATAATATTTCAGAAACCGATTTTCTAAAATCCAAGTGTCGCGTATTTATTTAACGAACCAATCGTTAAGTTTAAATACGTATAAGGTGTCGGTAAGCTTGTTATTGGGTATGACCCGACTTGGATCATAATATATTAGCCACATTAATTTAATACGTCTCTCGGGCATACGAAATACTATCAATCTCCCACTAACTTGACTTTTAAAATCAACTAAACACATGTTCTATATCTATATGATATGCTAACTTAATGATTTAAAACCTAGAAACACGAAAAACACCGTAAAACCGGATTTACGCCGTCGTAGTAACACCGCGGGCTGTTTTGGGTTAGTTAATTAAAAACTATGATAAAATTTGATTTAAAAGTTGTTATTCTGAGAAAATGATTTTTATTATGAACATGAAACTATATCCAAAAATTATGGTTAAACTCAAAGTGGAAGTATGTTTTCTAAAATGGTCATCTAGACGTCGTTCTTTCGACTGAAATGACTACCTTTACAAAAACGACTTGTAACTTATTTTTCCGACTATAAACCTATACTTTTTCTGTTTAGGTTCATAAAATAGAGTTCAATATGAAACCATAGCAATTTGATTCACTCAAAACGGATTTAAAATGAAGAAGTTATGGGTAAAACAAGATTGGATAATTTTTCTCATTTTAGCTACGTGAAAATTGTTAACAAATCTATTCCAACCATAACTTAATCAACTTGTATTGTATATTATGTAATCTTGAGATACCATAGACACGTATACAATATTTCGACCTATCATGTTGACACATCTATATATAGTTCGGAACAACCATAGACACTCTATATGTGAATGTTGGAGTTAGCTATACAGGGTTGAGGTTGATTCCAAAATATATATAGTTTGAGTTGTGATCAATACTGAGATACGTATACACTGGGTCGTGGATTGATTCAAGATAATATTTATTGATTTATTTCTGTACATCTAACTGTGGACAACTAGTTGTAGGTTACTAACGAGGACAGCTGACTTAATAAACTTAAAACATCAAAATATATTAAAAGTGTTGTAAATATATTTTGAACATACTTTGATATATATGTATATATTGTTATAGGTTAGTGAATCAACCAGTGGCCAAGTCTTACTTCCCGACGAAGTAAAAATCTGTGAAAGTGAGTTATAGTCCCACTTTTAAAATCTAATATTTTTGGGATGAGAATACATGCAGGTTTTATAAACGATTTACAAAATAGACACAAGTACGTGAAACTACATTCTATGGTTGAATTATCGAAATCGAATATGCCCCTTTTTATTAAGTCTGGTAATCTAAGAATTAGGGAACAGACACCCTAATTGACGCGAATCCTAAAGATAGATCTATTGGGCTTAACAAACCCCATCCAAAGTACCAGATGCTTTAGTACTTCGAAATTTATATCATATCCGAAGGGTGTCCCGGAATGATGGGGATATTCTTATATATGCATCTTGTTAATGTCGGTTACCAGGTGTTCACCATATGAATGATTTTTATCTCTATGTATGGGATGTGTATTGAAATATGAAATCTTGTGGTCTATTGTTATGATTTGATATATATAGGTTAAACCTATAACTCACCAACATTTTTGTTGACGTTTAAAGCATGTTTATTCTCAGGTGAATACTAAGAGCTTCCGCTGTTGCATACTAAAATAAGGACAAGATTTGGAGTTCATGTTTGTATGATATTGTGTAAAAACTGCATTCAAGAAACTGATTTCGATGTAACATATTTGTATTGTAAACCATTATGTAATGGTCGTGTGTAAACAGGATATTTTAGATTATCATTATTTGATAATCTACATAAAACTTTTTAAACCTTTATTGATGAAATAAAGGTTATGGTTTGTTTTAAAATGAATGCAGTCTTTGAAAAACGTCTCATATAGAGGTCAAAACCTCACAACGAAATCAATTAATATGGAACGTTTTTAATCAATAAGAACGGGACATTTCACGTATCATCACTCGTATCATCATAATTGTAACACCCCAGCTTAACATGACCACAATATTGTCCGCTTTGCCCGCAGGTGCACGGCTTTTTCTTGGCGACCACACACGAGAAGCACTTTCCCAGGAGGTCACCCATCCCGGTAGTGCTCTCGCCCGAGCACGCTTAACTGCAACGTACTCGCACATCTGCTCTGCCTGTGATCCCAAAACGCGTTGTGTCATTTAAGCGTGGGTATTACCTTATAATCCCATGATCACTCATGTCCGTGGGCGATGTGGAATTTGCCTAGGGTGTTACATTCACCCCCCCTTAGGGACTCATCGTCCTCGATGAGGTTTGCCCCACCACCCCCAACGGCACATGAGTGGCTCTGATACCATTCTGTAACACCCCAGCTTAACATGACCACAATATTGTCCGCTTTGCCCGCAGGTGCACGGCTTTTTCTTGGCGACCACACACGAGAAGCACTTTCCCAGGAGGTCACCCATCCCGGTAGTGCTCTCGCCCGAGCACGCTTAACTGCAACGTACTCGCACATCTGCTCTGCCTGTGATCCCAAAACGCGTTGTGTCATTTAAGCGTGGGTATTACCTTATAATCCCATGATCACTCATGTCCGTGGGCGATGTGGAATTTGCCTAGGGTGTTACAATAATCATGTCATCTCATCATGATCATCACGATATCTTCAAAACCCATCATCATCATACACATACATAGCATCACCACCAACATCATTATGTTAACGGATCATCATCCATCACCTTCGATCATCGTCACAACTATTCATCATTGTTCGTTATCACCATCATCCCAACATCACCATTTTCTATCACTATCATACGCCTATAATCATCATCTTTATTACCATCATCCCTCACGGTTTATCATCCTCATCTCATGTATCATATCGTCATCATTTTTATCATATTTGTGACGATAACAGAAAATAACGCAGCAGCAGTAATTAGTTAGATGGGTGACGGTTTAGATAGGTTTTTATGTTCGTTTTGATCGAAGTAGAAAACAGAAAACCAACACTAATAGCATAGCAATAGAAATGGTTGTTTGGACGGTTGTAAAAGAAACTGATCGAATAGTTGAAGCAGAAAACATATTATCATAAATTACGTTTTCCTTTATAATCAAGTGGGTTTTTGTATGCCAAGCAGTCCATCAATCGGCCCAGATAGTAAAGAAATATGGTAGCCTAAAAATTAGACTTGCATGATCTCGTTTCATTCTAGTAGCCTTCGTACATCATAGAAACACAAGAATATATGACTTGTCCCTTTTAACTTTCATCCTATATAAAAATTATATACCCAATCGTCTTGGTCGGCCATTGTGTGCAACGAGTCCCACATGCATCACATGTCCGAATCTATAGCGCAATTTATGAGTTTTCTATACAATCAATTTGACAATATGTAGTGGTTGTATCGGCCCACCATAGAAAAATTATAGAACTTTGGCATATCTCATTGTTTCATTAGCTAAATATCACCATTTAGGATTCACGGTTTTAAAAGAAAAGGAATTTAAACGTCCCACTTGCATTCATTAGGTTGGCCATGAAATTCTATAATGCCCTACTTTTATAAAAAAAAATGTGGTAGTGGTAGTACATTCGACACTCATGTGATTGCGTTATGATCATTTTGGCCCACCATTGGAAAGTAGTATAAAACCTCAAGTGGATGTTTAGTTATTCGAATGGAGAATGGGTAAAAAACTCATTATTTGCTTTACATTCCTACAGTTCAAACAAGATCAAAAGGGAAATGGAATCGGCAAAACAGATTATGGATAGCATCTTAGCAATATCGTTTTGGTGACAATGTAATTAGGAAGAAAAAGAGCAGGCTGTTGTGTGTTCGAAACAGAAATAATGATAGTACAAGAAAGAATTTTGGGTGGTGTTCAATTGGGTTTAAAGTGGTTGCTCTTTATTCGTACAGGCCAATCAGAATTAAAGGAAAACAAGCTGCAGCAGTTTAGCTTCGATAGTGGTAGTGTCGGTGTGTTTCACAAACAGGAAAGTGGGTGTAGCAGCGGGCAGTAGTTCACGGGTGCATGTGTGTATGATGGTGGAAGGTGTCGTGGAGATGGAGGTGTTTAATTGGTTAAAACAGAAATATAAGATGCAGCCGAAATCGTGTATTTGCAAAAGAGGGAGGGGGTATTGTGGGTTCACAATGAAGAAAGCGATGAGGTGGTTCTCAAATGGTGACGGTGATTGTTATATAGGGTGATCAAAGAATAATAAAAGTGGTGGTGGTTGAGTATGGGGTTCGAAGGTGGTGGTTTGTGATATACTACGATGGTTTAGTCATGTAGGTGGTTTTCAAAGTGGTTCGATGAAGTTTGATGATGGTTGTATGGTTGATGGTTACATATAAATGGGTTTTAAATTTCGATTTGCAGTGATTAAGAAAAATTAGGTAAGTGATTGAAGGATTGGTTTAGCTTATTTAATTGATTCCAGGTTGTCTTGTATCATCGAGTGGTCGACAGAAACACGAATCAGGAGCAGGAATAAATGGGAAAAAATTAAAAGTTGATTAAGACTCCTAACAGATTTTGTTCCTAGTGAATATGAATTGTACGATCGATTTTTATGTTTCACAAAGTTGGAGACATAAAACAAAATCAGTCAGAGTTAGATAGTGATATAGATTTATTTCGCGTATGTAAATCTTTATGTATATATAAATTATATTTAATATTAATAATTTAATAATTAATAACTATATTATTAATAATAATACTATTAATAATAATAATAAAGTTAATAACATTAGTATCAAATAATACAAAATATATAATGGTAGAAGTAATAAAATTGTAATGTTAATAATAATAATAATAATAATACTACTAATGGTAAAGATATATAACATGTTTCATGTATCAAATTTTACATTTTTATATTCCATAATAATATTAATAATACTGATATCGATATTAATATTTATTTTAATGATAGTAATGAAAGTAATGATACTGATATTAATATAATAACTATATTTTAACTCGTGATTACATATTAATATCATAATTTAGTAATGTTTAATATTTATACAATATATACAATATATTTAATAGTTATCCTTTCTAACAATATACATATAATAATATTTATGCATATAATTCATATTCATATATTTTCCAATTACTATATCTATAATTATATATTATTTATTAAATTTTATTATTAAATAAGTATATTATATATATATATATATATATATATATATATATATATATATATATATATATATATATATATATATATATATATATATTGAAATAAATAGACTCAAAGTATACATTTAATAATTTGTTATTGTTGACAGATTATGTTCAAAAACACTTACATTTAATATACTTTCTATAATTAAATAAACAGTTTTAACTGATCCTAGTTATCTTTCATGACAATTAAATCGCATAATAGTTTAATTTATAAGATATACTTATTTTCATATATAATCATTTATATATACATTCCTATTTGCATTTTTAAAGGTTCGTGAATCGTCGAGCATAGTCCCAAGGTAATTGCATAAATGAAAACACTTCAAAATATTTGAGATTCAACATTACAGACTTTGCTTATCGTGTCGATTTCATATACAGATTAAGTTTAAATTTGGTCGGAAATTCCTGGGTCGTCACAGTACCTACCCGTTAAAGAAATTTCGTCCCGAAATTTGATTGGGATGGTCGTGGTTAACAATAAATATGTTTTCATGACGAATAAGAGTTGATAAAATAGAGTTTTATCATTATTGATTAATATAGACAAAACGATTCAATTATGTGAAGCGTACAAATGAAGCTATAACGATAGAGTGGAATGAGAAAGACAAGTTTCATCATAACTCTTGATTAGTCATGGTTGGATTCCAGAATTCAAGGGATTTAAAGAAAAATCTTCGAAATCTTTACAAGATTTGATTCTTCGGAAAATAAGGAAATTAAGATCCTCTTTAATTAAATGCGATGATCTGTTTTTGATTGCACTGTCGGATATTTCACTATAAATCTACCCTCTTCATTTCTTTTATATTTTCACAGCTCACCCCTTTCTATTCTTTCTTCCTCAATTCAACTTTTGTTTTCTCTTCTCGACTTTAAGTCAAATGAATAATGGTTTAGAATTCGTAAGTATGAAGTTTCGAATGATTATGAATAATGTTCTAAGAGTGAAATTATAATAGCACAATCTTGATTGGTTAAATTACCAAAATTCTAGATAAAATATTTATTACAGTAAATCATGCTGAGTTTCTAATGAAACGTGATGATTCACAGACTATAACGTCATCATGTGCCATGTTACACGACTCTTACATTCTATCTAATCTCTAAACATATAAAGAACATATATTCTTGATAGTTCTAAATTTCGTGATTCTGGTAATTTAATTAATCAAGATCATGCTATTACAATCTCTCTCTTAGAACATTAGTCATGTTCATTCGAAAATTCATACCTACGAATTCTGGACCATTATTCGCTTGACTTAAAGTCGGGAAGAGAAAACCAAATAAACGAAACTCCAAAATATAAAGGAAACGAAGAGGGTGGATTTATAGTGAAAAGTCAGATAGAGCAATCGAGACAGATCATCACATTTAATCAAAGAGGATTTTAACTTCCTTAATTACCGAAGAACCAAATCTTATTGCAAAAATTTCCTCTAAATCCCTTGAATTTCAGAAATCAATCGTGACTACATCACCGATTAAGACGAATCTGCATTTACTTATTTCACTCTTTTATGATAGCTTCATTCGTACTCTTCACAAAATCAAATTGTTTTATCCATATTACTCAATAATGATAAAACTCTATTTATCAACTCATTTTTATCATGAAAACATTTTTATTGTCATCCATGACCATTCCAATCAAATTTTAGGACGAAATTTCTTTAATGGGTAGGTACTGTGACGACCCGGATATTTCCGATCAAATTTAAACTTAATCTTAATATGTTTCCGACATGATAAGTAATGTCTGTAATATTGAATCTTAAAATTTTGAACTAATTTATATATTCAATTGACCTCGACTGTTCTCGACGATTCACGAACAAATAATTTGTAAATAGATATATATAATTTGATTTGAAATATTATTTGAGATAATATATGATTTAATTGTTGGAAATAAATATATAAAATAATATAAGTATACTTAATATTAATAATTTAATATAATATATATATATATATATATATATATATATATATATATATATATATATATGCGAATATATATGTATATTATAAAAAGAAATATTATATATTGTAATTGTTATAATCAATGTTGAAAAATAAAAATAATACATAATAATTATTATTAAATGAGTATATATATAAATAAAGTATATAGAATATATATTTTGTGATTTCGAAGTTATTTAATAAACGACGGTAACGCTCAATTGTCATTCGATTTATAGTAAACGAGTTAAAAAGGGACTTATGTGATTTTAAAATAAACGGTTATCCAAAAATGAGTTTTATAACTTATAGAATTAGTAATAATATATTTAGAAGTTATTTGATAAATTTTAAAACTTTTTAGATTTTACTTAGGGTTGGGAGTGAATAATTAATGTAAATTTTACTTAATAATTATTGAACAAATTTTATACCATAATGACCAAAATAAATAAAGATAATTAATTTAAAATTTTGGAATTTTTCTGAGAACTTTTATACGCCACTAATTATCAACGGATCACGATATACTATCCGAATTGTATTGTCGGCACAAGAATTCAGAGGCGGCTAATATTAAGTCACATGTTATTTAATTATTATTATTATATTATTTTAATTATCATCATTAGTCACTGTATTGTATGTATATATACAAATATTAAGTTTGAACTTGAGAACACTAAACAAACTCAACCATCTTCCTCACCGGCCACCACCTAGTCCACCCTCTCCACCGAACCTTCGGCACTCACCACCGTTCACCACCACCCTAACCATCACAATCGTTCACCACTCTCTCTCTATCTCTCTCAATATACTCGATCAAATGATCACCCAACACCAACTTACACCCTCGCTAACAACCCATTTAAAACCGCTATCTACTATAAGTTATTTTCGTTGTCTCTATCTCATCCTCAAAGACCGCCACCATCGAAGCAACCATCACCTTTAAATCAACCACAACCTGTGTTTTGTTTTTCGGTTTCATTATTAATGGTGTATCCTATCATATACACGCATAAAAGGCATAATGGTTGAATAAAAGTAGCGTCAGGAAGGCTGAAAATAACAGTTTTGTGGAGTTATCCGTCCAGCATTCTCCGTTGTACAGGCTGCTCCGTCATGCGTAAGCCCTGAAGGCCGCCTAGCGCGTAAGCCCTGGCCGGAGAACGCCACCTTCAGCGTAAATTTCGGATCACAAGTAACAGAACGTGTCATCATCTGACACGTGTCCCCAAGCAATCTGGTGAATCTAACACTATAAATAGACCCCTTGGGTCGTCATTTTACACAGTTCAGACATTCTGACAATTTTGAGAGCTGAGACTTCACTTCTTTTTCTCTCTCTACTTTCTCTCACTAGAAGTCATCCGGCTAGCACTTTTACACTCTACGGATGACAGATTGATTAAGCCACCCCACAAGTTTCTACACTTGTGAACCGGGTCTGCAGGGATAATTTCCCAAGGGTAAAAAATCAATCGGCAACATTCCGCCCTCCTAAAGCTAGATAACTTCTAGTATCTTGTTGACGCACTAAGCCTTACCTCATAAGGAAATAGGTGTTAACAATGGAGCCATCCACTAATGCAAAGAACACACAAAACAGAAAAGGAACAAAAACAACTGAAGCTCCATTTGTACTTGAAGCAGTCAACAATCCATCAACTGACGACATGATAACTGTTAAAGATGTACCTGTTCCTCCACTAGATGGTACGATTGAAGAAACAGTTGCTGAAACTGCAGAAAGGCTTAAGCATTTGGCAACTAATTCAGAGAAAAGGCCAGTAATCGAAGAAACGACAACCAAAAGTGCGGAAAGACTTCCAAATTTTGTTACTAATCCAGAGCGACGACCATTGATGAAACCACGGTGATGTCCATCATTTATACCTTTTCAGCGGATGGCAGATGGCAAAGACAAGCAAATCATGAAAAGGAAATCTATATCAAAATACAGGTTATCTAGGCTACTTGACAAGCTGGGTAGTCTTATTGATGATTCTGAGGATGATAATGACCTGAGCTATGATAATAATGACTCTGATGATGAAACTGACAAAGATGAGTTCATGTCAGAGAAGCATTCAGTGTTGCTTTTGAATGACATTCTTAAGCAGACAGCTCCAGCAAAATATAAGCAGCGCTTAGCGCAGCCCGCAGTCCGTACTGTGGCTGTAGATAATTTCTTCGCCCTTATTACTGGAGAGCAAGCTACAAAGCCACCAGCTATGGCAGAATCCACTCAGTGTTTCATTGATCGAATTGCTAACTATTCGTTGCCTTGGAATCTTCGCATACCGGCAATTGGAGTTTATGATGGTACAACAGATCCTGAAGATTTCCTCACCATGTTTGAAGGCGCTATGAGGTTGCAGCATTGGGATGACGAGGTAGCTTGTCATATGTTTCCTATGGTGCTGCAGAAAATGGCAAGGGAATGGTTTGCTAGCTTGCCGCCAAGAAGCATCACTAGTTATTTGGACCTCCGTGCAAAGTTTGTTATGCAGTATCAAAACCTTCGAAGCTATACTTTGACACATCTTGATGCACATGAGATCGCAATGCATCACAATGAATCCTTGAGTAATTTCATGAAGCGATAAACACTTGAAGCACAGAAGATACCTGATTGTCCAGAATCTCAGCTAGTATCTGGTTTTATTTTTTGTCTAAATCAGCGACGGTTTAGTGCACTTGTTCATGTGTTAAGGTATGACTTGCTAAAGACTCTACATCAGGCGTTGGAAGTTGCACAGAAGCATGTTCGAGCCGGTGAACGGGGGATGAATAAGTTTGATGGCAGCAGTAGTAGCAAACTGCACAACGGAGGGAGGTACTTTGACAAGAATCATAGGAGGAATGACAATTCCAATGGTGGATGGAGAGGCAACAACCATCCCAATGATTTTCATCATAATAGAAGGCCAATAGAGATGCATCCATTGATAATGGCGCTGACTAAAACCCCAAAAGAGATTCTTTTCACTGAACCAATCCGGACTACTTTCAATCCGCCGGCACCTATGGAAGAAAGAGAGGGCCCAAAAAGTGAACTGTGGTGTGACTTTCATGAAGCATGGGGTCATGATACAGATAATTGCAAATCCCTGATGAGAGAGATCATCACAAAGATCAAAGCACGAGAGTTAAACCACTTGTTACCAGGTAAAAAATACAGGAGGAATGATCCTTATAGGAAATTTGGATGGCAAAGTAATGATGGTGGAAGAGGTCATCGAGGAGATAACAGAAGACGGGAAGAGCATGGCGGAGGAGATAATAGAAATTAGTACGGAAACTGGATAACGGAGCGTGAGTCAACTCCAGACGTTGTAATCAAAATGGTGTGGTTGAATGGAAGTCACTATGAGGACGGTGATAAGTCGGATAACAATGTTAATAGCTGGAGATATGCTCCAATTATTTTTCAACCAATTCAAAATTGGGCTTTGTTCGTTCAGCCAGTGGTCATTTCAGTAGAAATTGCAAATAAGTTCATCAGCCATATTTACACAGATACAGGCAGTGAGGCTGACATCATTTATTGGCACTGTTTCAAGGCTTTTCCAAGGCATGTGTAGGTAAGAGCTAGGCGGACGAGTTTGAAGGTTTCAGGGCTAACAGGAGCGCCAGTGAATGCAATGGAAAGAGTTCGTTTGGAGGTCATTTTGGGAACATTTCCACTATTAAGAACCGAAACAATCGATTTCACTATCTTGGATGGTAATTCACGATTCAATATCCTTTTTTGACGGGCATCGTTAACAAAGTTTGGAGCGATAACATCAACGACCCATGCAGAGATCAGATTCCCAACTACTAACGGAGTAGCTGCCATACACTCACAGTATGTGGCACCAACAAGGGAACGATCCACATTTGCAAGCATACCAGAAGGTAATATGAATTAGAGGAGGAGAAATCGGTTGTTCAGGGAAGATGAGGTTCAGGAGTTTTTCATTCCATAATCAAGTGTTTGGGCCGGACAACGCTGGGAGCTCGGCGTATGAAGAAGAAATTTGTTTGCATTTTTTATCAAGAGCAGAATTTATCATTTCAATAAACACAGTTTGTTAGCATTTTCTGAAGAGCAACGTGTTTCAATTTACTGTAGACCATTGTGGTCATTTTTACAGTGCATGTATTCGCAATAAGCATACACTAAACATTCATGATGTACTAATTAGGCTTGATCCACCTAAATTCGTCATCAGTCGTTTATGTATTGCTCAGTACTGATCAATAAATTTTATATTTTTCTTAAACAAAGTGCTACTCGTGACAAATGTAGAACATTGCATTTATATCCTGCCCACAGAAGGAGTGTATTTTTATACCTCCGATGGGGAAGCTTTTGTGCCGGCCAGCAAAAGGCACAAAGGATCGGCTAGAAAACATTTAAGTTTTACTAGAACGCACCAAGGCATGATACAAAAATCAGATACTTGTCATGACAAACATTATAAAAAACTTACTTCACAGAACGAAGTTCTATATTTTATATGAAGGCAAAAATATTCAGCAATTCTTCCTCATATAATTTATGACGGAAGGCGTATGACGGACAAGTCACTAACTCATAATTAATATTTATGTAATATTTCAAAAAATTCTTCCTCATATACTTTATGACGGAAGGCGTAAGGCGGAAAGATTATTTTATAATCACTCTTCAAAGAACACTCCATAACTATTCCTCATTAATTTGATGGTGGAAGGCGTGTAACATACTTTAAAATTTCCTATTAATTGTGTGAAGGCATAATATTTGTAAAGTGGGATTTAAATTTTGCATGTGTTATTCCTTTGACAGAAGTTAACAGTGCACAACGTTCAAAAATGAATTACCTTAAAAATGCTTTGTTCAGTTGTACAATACACAGTTGTACATAAAATTTTATGATATGCTTCGTGCATAGCAGATGCGTTATACATAACAAACATTAAAGTATTTGGTGCAAGCACACAAGCAAGGCATAATCACTACAATAAGCGTATATTTGTGGCATTTAAGTTATCAATGTTTATTACAAACGGTTGCTCATCAAATGGTTAGAAATTTATGAAAATTTAACATTGAGCACATCCTGAGCAGAGGACTTCCCTCTGCTGCATTCTTCATCATAAACATCTATCTTCAGATTAATCAATCTGTCTCTAGTTTCATCAACCTTCTCCAGGGTTCCAGGAGGCATCAGATTCGTAATAGCAGTGGGGAGAGACGTGTTTGGAGCAAGGCGTCTGGTTAATTTGTCTGTCACATCAGCAATAGCATGGGTGCGTATAGCATCAACATAATCATTATAGGGATTCCCTACAAGACTGGATCCAAGCACCTTCGCTATCAAACCCGGTATACCCTTCTTAAGTGTGAAGACCCGTGCTAATCCATCCGGACGAAGTCCATATCGATTATAAACGATTCACAACAGTTGATTACATCATGAGGTAATTGACCTCTATATGATACATTTTACAAACATTGCATTCGTTTTTGAAAAGACAATTTTTCATTACATCAAAAGTTGACAACATGCATACCATTTTATAATATATCTTACTATAATTGACTTAATAATAATCTTGATGAACTCAACGACTCGAATGCAACGTCTTTTGAAATATGTCATGAATGACTCCAAGTAATATCTCTAATATGAGCAAATGCACAGCGGAAGATTTCTTTCGTACCTGAGAATAAACATGCTTTAAAGTGTCAACCAAAAGGTTGGTGAGTTCATTAGTTTAACATAAATAATCATTTCATAATTTTAATAGACCACAAGATTTCATATTTTCATTTCTCATAAACATACGTCCCATGCATAGAGACAAAAATATCATTTATATGGATTGAACACCTGGTAACCGACATTCACAATATGCATATAAGAATATCCCCATCATTCCGGGATCCTCCTTCGGACATGATATTAATTTCGAAATACTAAAGCATCCGGTACTTTGGATGGGGCTTGTTGGGCCCGATAGATCTATCTTTAGAGTTCGCGTCAATTAGGGTGTCTGTTCCCTAATTCTTAGATTACCAGACTAAATAGGGGCATATTCGGTTTAATAATCCAACCATAGAATGTAGTTTTAAGTACTTGTGTCTATTTCATAAAACAGTTATAAAAGCAGCGCATGTATTCTCAGTCCCAAAATATATATTGCGAAAGCATTTAAAAAGGGATTAATGAAACTCACAGTATTGTATTTTGTAGTAAAAATACATATGACGACATTGAACAATTGTAGGGTTGACCTCGGATTCACGAACCTATATCATTTGTGTATATATATCAATACACATAATCGTAAGCAAATAAGTTTATATATATCACCTAGTAATGATATCATTTTTATACTAATAATATATTTATATTTCATTTATTCCTTTTATAAAATATTTTGTTATGTTATACGTTTTAAATATATATATTTATGTATTTCATTTGTTTATCAAAATAGAAGTTCAAATTATACTAAGTTATTATTAGTACAAACCCTGGTAATGTCATTAATAATATACTTACGTTAATATTAACAATTTTATTATTTGTAAAAATATACTAATACTAATATTTACGAAAATAATAATAATTTGTATTATTTTCATCTTGTATATAATAATAACCTTTTCATCATAATGATAGTAATATTAAAGTTTTAAAATTAATGATAATATGATAACTAATACTCATAGTAATAATAATAGGTATAATACTTATAGTTATCGTAATAATAATAATAATAAGTATGGTGATAATATTAATATTAATGAATATGATAATAGGTTGTATCATTTTTCTAATAATGTTAATAATAATCATAACCCTAATAATAATAATAATTATAATGATAATACTAATAATCATAATAATACCTACGCTAATATTAACAATGATATTCCTAATACTTAATATTATTAATAATAATAATAACGCTCCTGCCTAATAGTGGTAATAATAATAATAACAACAACAATAATAATAATCATAATAATAATTAGTAACTAATAATAATAATAATAGAATTTGAAAACTACCTCAAGTGAAATGGGTTCAGAAAAGAAAACAAATTGTGACAACCCCTGAACTCGAACCCGTGACTTCCCGCTCACTTAACAAATCCCTTTACCACTAGACCAGATTCGTTTTTCTGAAATTAAACCCAATTATATACTTATAACCCGATTTCTATGTGTTTCCCTTTTCTTCTCCAACTTCATAAAACCCGTCCACCAGGCAACATATCTCGACCCAACTACTAAAGAGACTTTTTAATCATAAAGGATAAAAACCCAGCTCATTATAATGACCCATGAGTGTCACTTAGGTGCCCACATGTGGAACCATTAATTCATGATATCCACTGAAAATCGAATCTCGACAAACAATTAACATGTGCCCACCACCATTAAAGTTTAAAGTTTGATTGGTAAACTAAAACTCTTATATAGATATAGACTACGCAAGTTGTAATATTTAGATCACAGTATAAACCTTTTTTTTGGCCGAAAATTTTGGAATATGGCTGCCACAAAAGACGTTTGCCTTTTTTTTTTTTTTAAATGGCCACTAGTTCATTCAATAAACAACTCCAATGTATTACAAAAGTGTCGGCCATAAATTTGTTTTCATGATCCCACTTGTACAACTTTTGGATAATACTATTTTTATAATCATTTTGGCACAACTCTATACACTACCCATTTCCATGTTATCACCATTTATCTTTGCTGTAGCAGGAGCCGAATTAGAGTAATAAAACACGCAGTTGCAGCAGCGAAAATAGCAGTAAAAATCGTGGTACAGCAGTAGCATAAAAGCAACAATGGTAGTGATGTCGGGCGTTCATGATGGAGATGGGAACAGACCCTGTGTAGCAGCCTGTGATGGAACTTCGAATAGTGATGATTTTTTTTTATTAGAAGGAGAGAGAGAAGTGGGTAGAGAGAGACAAGGTGGTGATGGTGGCGGTTTGATTCATTGGCGAGGGTGGTAGTTCTTGAGATGGTATTCGAGTGTGGTGGTGGTTGTAGTTGTTTACAACAGTCAAAAGTGGTGGTGGTTCTAATGGAAAGAAAGAAAGATATACATGTATATAGCGTAGCTGCAACAATAATATTTTGATGGGTTTTTGATGGTTGATTGTAGGTTCCATCAAATGAAACAAAAAAAAAAAAAACAACCGCTGTAGCATAAGAAGGAACATGACAGCGAGCAAGGTGATGATTTGGTGACTACTTGGTTCGTTTACCATGGAAGTCCAAAACAGGAAAAGAGAGTTGTAGAAAGTGATGTAAGGTGGTTGTGATGGAAGGTGTGTGGTGCTCGACAAACAGCAAAATAATTGAAAGGTGTGGTGATGTTCAAGTATCATTCATTTGTATGTATATGTAATAGATTATGGAAAAGAACAAAAATAAAACAGTGACCACATAATAGTTCCATTCTCGTGAAAAATAAAGGATTGTATACTGCCGACTGTTTTAACGGGGTGTGTCCATTGCTAAACAGTCACGGATATTTAATTCAAAAAAATCCCATATTTTAAAATTAAGTCCAGTTATTTATTTCAGTCATTACCTGTTTGAAACCTGATCAAAAAGATTCAATAATTATTTATTTTCTGTTCCAATTTATATGTACGGAGTACAAAAACTTAGATTGAAAAGGTAAATAAAATATTTATCAAAACTATTAACTTTTTAATCAAATTTTGGACCAACTTTTATTTTAAAATTTCATATATATATGTTAGACATATATTAGACCTATTTTAAAAATAAATAACCGTCAACTGAAAGTTACAGACATTTACCATTTAAGCTCAAAATTAATTATATTAATATACACTATGTATATATATAAGCAGTTTTAAATAACAAAATTTATTACGCAAGTAAATATATATTAAATAATTAAATTAAATATAACAAACTATATATACAAGAAATATACATATATTATATATAAAATAATAGTTTTTATTACAATGTATTTTATTGTACATATTTATTTATATCAATACATGTTTATAATATTTTATTAATGTTCATATTATTATATATATTATACATATATTTTTTTATATACACATATTTATATATATATCCACATATTTACAAGCAATGGTTCGTGAATCATTGGGGACAGTCGAAGGTCACATGAATATATGAAAATAGTTCAAACTTTTTGAGACTCAACTTTACGGACCTTGCTTATCGTGTCAGAATAATATAAAGATTAAGTTTAAATTTGGTCGGAAATTTCCGGGTCGTCACAGTACCTACCCGTTAAAGAAATTTCGTCCCGAAATTTGAGTGAGGTGGTCATGGCTAACAATAAAAATGTTTTCATGGCGAATATGAGTTGATAAATAGAGTTTTATCATCATTATTTATTAATATAGATAAAACGATTCGATTACGTGAAGCGTACGAGTGATGCTGTCACAAAAGATTGGAATAAGGTAATAGATATTTTACTTTTGACGTACTCACGTTTAAATTTCAGAATTCAAGGGATTTAAAGAAATCTTGGAAATCTAATAGATCTGATTCTTTGGGTTTTATGGAAATTAAGATCTCTTTAATTAAATGCGTTCATCTGTCTCGATTGCTTTGTCTAGTATCTCCACTATAAATGAACTTCTTCTGTTCCATTATTTTCACCATCCATTTACTTTCATTCATAGTTCATACATCCAAAAGATTGTGAAAATGCTTAATCCAGTTCTAATTCTTGATATTTTTTCTAATTATCATTTATGTCATCCTTCTTTTCAATCTTCCACCAGAAGAATCTGTTTACTTTTACTATTACCTTGGGGTGATACTATTCTTAATCATACCGTGTCTTTATATTGCTATTCGTATTAATATCCACGGTTTGTAACTTCCGTGTTATTACCGGGCTTTATATTTTCTCTTATATTTTGGAGCTCTTTGCCTTTTGATTATCCTCTCGACCTCTAGTAGAGCGAGTAACGGCCCAGAACTCGTAAGTATGGAATTTCGGATGATCTTCATGTTCTAAATAGGAAAGAACGTATTAGCACGATTTGATTTGTCAAATTATCAGAATCACTGAGAATAGAAGTATTAAAAATATACTTTCTTGATATGTTCAGAAGTTAAGCAGAATGAAAGAGTTATGTAACATGGCACATGATGACGTTATGATCTGTGAATGATCACGTTCCATTAGAAATTCAGCATGACTTACTGTAATATAATCACGTTGATCAAATGTCATTATATTATACTAACTCATGCTTCAGTTCCCAACATTACTTCAATAACATTCATATTTTAAGCTCGAAAGTTTACAGAATATAGAAACTAACAGTTTCTATATGATGTAACACTGATAGCACGAAGAGATTAATGATTTCAGATAAGAATAGTTATGAAAATATCTTCAGAAATATGGAGGATATTTATAATGAAAGATACGATGATATCTTGGAATTTCTAATATCAAGGGATAATGAAGAAGATTTATCCGTAAGGGTTTAGATTCGGAAGCAAGGTATTCGCTAAAGATTTCATCAGAAACTGAATCATTTGGATTCTTTGAAGTCAAACTTATTCTTTGTGATTTGTCCACGGCTTCCTTCATAGTTTCGCATAATCCGCTTTTCGGTACTAAATTTTCTATTGAGTGTTTCCAATATAATGATACACAGGAAGCACGAAGAGATATATAATTTCGGACGAGAATATTTATGAAAATATCCTCAGAAATATCGAAGATATTGATGATGATATTTTGGAATTTCTAAGTTCGATGGTTGATGGAGAAAGATTTTTCGCAAGATTTTAACATGACTTCGGAGCAAGATATTCTCTAAAGATTTCAACGGATCCATAATTATCTGGATTCTTTGAATATAGGGTATGGTCCTTGTATTTGTCCTTGGTCTCCTTCATGGTTAACTCTATCCATTTTCCAGTTCCAACGTTTCTGAGCTTTTCCAACATATTATTCTTTATCATTAAACTTCCGACGATTAAGGTCGTTTACGGTTGTCTACTTTTTCTGCTGCTTCATTCAGCTTTTTCAACATTCAGAGTATTGGTTTGTAGACTGAGTGCTGTTCAGAATTTCAGAATGAAAGACCATAATTCTAAAATATAATTGTTATACATATAACTGTTGATGTAGATATGTTGTGCGTTTTCAAAGTACTGATTGTTGATTCCCGATAATTGGTATGGCAGTTCTCGTTACAAGATGTGGATGAGTATATGATAGGGTTTCAATGAATAAATATAATGATTTATCGGAGAGATTTAAACCAATAAACAACGAGGCTGCTGGTACGTCTGCTGGTAATATGGTAGAATATGAAAGGTTCCCCGGTATCAATAAAAGAGCACGCATATATATCATGGTTATAGTAAGGCTAGTCCGACTGAAAAGTCGAAGTTGACTTGCTGGAGTTGTGACAAAATTTGCTACTTTGGAAGAAATTACCAAGTTATTTTGGGTAATAATAACGCTAAAGGAATTAGCACAGATACGTGTTAAACATTTACCCAGGTCCCGAGTGTTTTCAGGTGCATCACTATATGCATAAATCTTTCCTTCCGTAAATGAAGTACAGTTGGTTCATCCTCTCGATTGAGGTGTTTTCAATCATTATGAAAGGTTTGAATGTAGATTGTAATCGTCGAGATACAAATAAGGTTTAAGATGAAATCAAGTGGCAAACTTGAAGAATTGTTTAGTTTCATATGTTATAATCCATATTTTAATTTATTTTAATTGTCCAATGTTTGCAGTCCACAGTTGATAGTCCACAGTTAGCAATTCAATAATTCATATATAATATTCGAATTAATTAATACATATCGTGACCCGTGTACATGTCTCAGACTCGATCACAACTCAAAGTATATATATTATTTGAGAATCAACCTCAACCCTGTATAGATAACTCGATCATTACTGCATATAGAGTGTCTATGGTGATTCCAAATAATATATATAGATGCGTCGATATGATATGTCAAAACCTTGTATACGTGTTCCGATATTTAAAGTGTGTAATATAAATAACAGAAATTTAAATGACGATAAATAAAGTGCGTAAAGTAAATAACATAAATTAAATGACGATAATTAAATTGCGAGAATGTAAATTGCGATTAATAAAATGTAATCAGTTAGCTAGGAACAATTAGCTAGGAATAGTTAGCGTGGATTCTTAACAAAATTCCTCATAGTTAATTTGTTTGTTTCAAACAAATTTTATTTTGTCAAATGTTTCCTTCATTATGCCACTTGTTGGATTCTGATAAATCAAAATCCAAATATGAAATTGGATGAAAATGGTTATTCTGTGGTGAACGGATACGTGCATCGGTGGATGTAAATAGGATAGTAAATGACTGTTGAATCAGCTTTGACGAATGTACAGTGTAACTTATTAAGGTGAAATCTAAATATTCCTCGGGTATTACCTACCCGTTAAAATATTTTCACCATTAACATTTTGTACAAAAGAATTTTTAATTACAATCTTTATGAAAATATATATACTTATATATTTTCTTCAGATATAATCATGGATTTTATGAGTCAATATGATATTAAACTCATTTGATTTACCGTTAGAATAAGAATATATAATCTCTAAAACATTAGAGGTTATATAATCGCCATGTCGAACGAAGATAAATGATGTAGAACGATAATTATACTCGAGGTATCGAATGAGATATTGGGGCATAGATTGTTGATGGTACTGGTGCTGTTACTGATGGTATTGTTGGTGCCGATGATGTTGCTGAAGCTGGTAAATTTTGCACCATATTCTCCAAAAATCATTACTCAGACGCGAAGCTCATTGACTTCTTCGATTACTCCGGGATGATTGTCGATAAGAATGAGCGAATGAATAGGGTTTAGAATCTGAGATATTATGTAATCATGACGAGATATTCGGGAAATGAGGGTGAAAATGATTTTTCAGACTGGTTCACCAGTAAGTGCTTCAGGTTCATTGTCAAGAGGTGAATTCGGTTAGTGAAAAGGGTCGACTTATTCTCATCTTCATTGATTAAGTTGACTACGAACCTATCAGATGTATTGGGGATGGATGATTGGCTGATTCATTCTGGTGACGCTTCTTCCAGAGCTTAGGTGAACATCCATGTTGGAATAGTTGTCGGAATAATTATCAGAATAGCTATTGGAATCTGAGGGACTCGAACTGGTTGAGGGATTCATCTCGTACGATCAGATGAAGGATTTTCGATAAGAAATAGATTATAGGATGTAGATTAGTACCCCGCAATACATAATTTACATATGCATGTATAATACTAAAATCCCATAAGTTACGGAGGAATCTACAGAATACGACAGGCAAAGTTTACAGTAACAGGTACGCTAAGATATGGACTAGCAGATACGCTAAGATATGAATTTATCTATACACTGTCTATGCAATAGAGGCAATAAGACGTGTCTAGACTTTAAGGATAATAAGCAATTAATTTTCGACACTAAATGATAAGCAAAACTTTTGACATGCAGACACGGTCGAAGTCCAGACTCACTAATGCATCCTAACGCCTATCAGTTAGACACACTAATGCAAGACCCGGTTCGCTAAGACCACCGCTCTGATACCAACTGTGAAGACCCGTCCTAATCCATCCGGACGAAGTCCATATCGATTATAAATGATTCACAACAGTTGATTACATCACGAGGTAATTGACCTCTATATGATACATTTTACAAACATTGCATTCGTTTTTGAAAAGACAATTTTTCATTACATCAAAAGTTGACAACATGCATACCATTTCATAATATATCTTACTATAATTGACTTAATAATAATCTTGATGAACTCAACGACTCGAATGCAACGTCTTTTGAAATATGTCATGAATGACTCCAAGTAATATCTCTAATATGAGCAAATGCACAGCGGAAGATTTCTTTCGTACCTGAGAATAAACATGCTTTAAAGTGTCAACCAAAAGGTTGGTGAGTTCATTAGTTTAACATAAATAATCATTTCATAATTTTAATAGACCACAAGATTTCATATTTTCATTTCTCATAAACAAACGTCCAATGCATAGAGACAAAAATATCATTCATATGGATTGAACACCTGGTAACCGACATTCACAATATGCATATAAGAATATCCCCATCATTCCGGGATCCTCCTTCGGACATGATATTAATTTCGAAATACTAAAGCATCCGGTACTTTGGATGGGGCTTGTTGGGCCCGATAGATCTATCTTTAGAGTTCGCGTCAATTAGGTTGTCTGTTCCCTAATTCTTAGATTACCAGACTAAATAGGGGCATATTCGGTTTAATAATCCAGCCATAGAATGTAGTTTTAAGTACTTGTGTCTATTTCATAAAACAGTTATAAAAGCAGCGCATGTATTCTCAGTCCCAAAATATATATTGCGAAAGCATTTAAAAAGGGATTAATGAAACTCACAGTATTGTATTTTGTAGTAAAAATACATATGACGACATTGAACAATTGTAGGGTTGACCTCGGATTCACGAACCTATATCATTTGTGTATATATATCAATACACATAATCGCAAGCAAATAAGTTTATATATATCACCTAGTAATGATATCATTTTTATACTAATAATATATTTATATTTCATTTATTCCTTTTATAAAATATTTTGTTATGTTATATGTTTTAAATATATATATTTATGTATTTCATTTGTTTATCAAAATAGAAGTTCAAATTATACTAAGTTATTATTAGTACAAACCCTGGTAATGTCATTAATAATATACTTATGTTAATATTAACAATTTTATTATTTGTAAAAATATACTAATACTAATATTTACGAAAATAATAATAATTTGTATTATTTTCATCTTGTATATAATAATAACCTTTTCATCATAATGATAGTAATATTAAAGTTTTAAAATTAATGATAATATGATAACTAATACTCATAGTAATAATAATAGGTATAATACTTATAGTTATGGTAATAATAATAATAATAATAAGTATGGTGATAATATTAATATTAATGAATATGATAATAGGTTGTATCGTTTTTCTAATAATGTTAATAATAATCATAACCCTAATAATAATAATAATTATAATGATAATACTAATAATCATAATAATACCTACGCTAATATTAACAATGATATTCCTAATACTTAATATTAATAATAATAATAATAACGCTCCTGCCTAATAGTGGTAATAATAATAATGACAACAACAATAATAATAATCATAATAATAATTAGTAACTAATAATAATAATAATAGAATTCGAAAACTACCTCAAGTGAAATGGGTTCAGAAAAGAAAACAAATTGTGACAACCCCTGAACTCGAACCCGTGACTTCCCGCTCACTCAACAAATCCCTTTACCACTAGACCAGATTCGTTTTTCAGAAATTAAACCCAATTATATACTTATAACCCGATTTCTATGTGTTTCCCTTTTCTTCTCCAACTTCATAAAACCCGTCCACCAGGCAACATATCTCGACCCAACTACTAAAGAGACTTTTTAATCATAAAGGATAAAAACCCAGCTCATTATAGTGACCCATGAGTGTCACTTAGGTACCCACATGTGGAACCATTAATTCATGATATCCACTGAAAATCGAATCTCGACAAACAATTAACATGTGCCCACCACCATTAAAGTTTAAAGTTTGATTGGTAAACTAAAACTCTTATATAGATATAGACTACGCAAGTTGTAATATTTAGATCACAGTATAAACCTTTTTTTTGGCCAAAAATTTTGGAATATGGCTGCCACAAAAGACGTTTGCCTTTTTTTTTTTTTTTTTTTAAACGGCCACTAGTTCATTCAATAAACAACTCTAATGTATTACAAAAGTGTAGGCCATAAATTTGTTTTCATGATCCCACTTGTACAACTTTTGGATAATACTATTTTTTATAATCATTTTGGCACAACTCTATACACTACCCATTTCCATGTTATCACCATTTATCTTTGCTGTAACAGGAGCCGAATTAGAGTAATAAAACACGCAGTTGCAGCAGCGAAAATAACAGTAAAAATCGTGGTACAGCAGTAGCATAAAAGCAACAATGGTAGTGATGTCGGCCGTTCATGATGGAGATGGGAACAAACCCTGTGTAGCAGCCTGTGATGGAGCTTCGAATAGTGATGATTTTTTTTATTAGAAGGAGAGAGAGAAGTGGGTAGAGAGAGACAAGGTGGTGATGGTGGCGGTTTGATTCATTGGCGAGGGTGGTTGTTCTTGAGATGGTATTCGAGTGTGGTGGTGGTTGTAGTTGTTTACAATAGTCAAAAGTGGTGGTGGTTCTAATGGAAAGAAAGAAAGATATACATGTATATAGTGTAGCTGCAACAATAATATTTTGATGGGTTTTTGATGGTTGATTGTAGGTTCCATCAAATGAAAAAAAAAAAAAAAAAAAAAAACGCTGTAGCATAAGAAGGAACATGACAGCGAGCAAGGTGATGTAAGGTGGTTGTGATGGAAGGTGTGTGGTGCTCGACAAACAGCAAAATAATTGAAAGGTGTGGTGATGTTCAAGTATCATTCATTTGTATGTATATGTAATAGATTATGGAAAAGAACAAAAATAAAACAGTGACCACATAATAGTTCCATTCTCGTGACAAATAAAGGATTGTATACTGCCGACTGTTTTAACGGGGTGTGTCCATTGCTAAACAGTCACGGATATTTAATTCAAAAAAATCCCATATTTTAAAATTAAGTCCAGTTATTTATTTCAGTCATTACCTGTTTGAAACCTGATCAAAAAGATTCAATAATTATTTATTTTCTGTTCCAATTTATATGTACGGAGTACAAAAACTTAGATTGAAAAGGTAAATAAAATATTTATCAAAACTATTAACTTTTTAATCAAATTTTGGACCAACTTTTATTTTAAAATTTCATATATATATGTTAGACATATATTAGACCTATTTTAAAAATAAATAACCGTCAACCGAAAGTTACAGACATTTACCATTTAAGCTCAAAATTAATTATATTAATATACACTATGTATATATATATAAGCAGTTTTAAATAACAAAATTTATTACGCAAGTAAATATATATTAAATAATTAAATTAAATATAACAAACTATATATACAAGAAATATACATATATTATATATAAAATAATAGTTTTTATTACAATGTATTTTATTGTACATATTTATTTATAACAATAAATGTTTATAATATTTTATTAATGTTCATATTATTATATATATTATACATATATTTTTTTATATACACATATTTATATATATATCCACATATTTACAAGCAATGGTTCGTGAATCATTGAGGACAGTCGAAGGTCACATGAATATATGAAAATAGTTCAAACTTTTTGAGACTCAACTTTACAGACCTTGCTTATCGTGTCAGAATAATATAAATATTAAGTTTAAATTTGGTCGGAAATTTCTGAGTCGTCACATTAAGCTCGGCAAAATTGCTCTCACCCTTCTCCGCCCTCTGGAGAAGCCCAGCAGACTTTTCCCTTTCTGCAGATGTGATGACCCGGAAATTTTCGACTAAATTTAAACTTTATCTTTATATTATTCTGACACGATAAGCAATGTTTGTTAAGTTAAATCTCAAGGATTTTAAACTATGTTTATACATTCATTTAAACCTCTACCAAATTCCAATGATTCACGAACCATTAAATGAACATATATGAATATGTATGTATATGTGTATATGTTATAAATTGAAAATGTCAACAAAGTATTTAAAAGTATAATGCTTTATATGAACGTATTTGTTTCAATATGATTATCGACGAAATTAAAAAAATATATTAAATGATTGAATTATCAGAAACATTGAATTATGATTACAAGTCTCTGTTGAGAGGTCCACTATGATTTGAGAAATCTATTCCTCTTAACGATATTCGGAATAATTTGTAAAGCTATTTATAAATAAAAATAAAAAGTGTCATTTACGAAAGTTAGACAAAAGCTAGTGAAGAATTGGTTTCCATAATATTCTATTAATCTATTTTCAAACGTACAAAAACGTTTTCAGTTTAAAAAAAACTTTATTATTAAACTTTTATAAATATCTAGAATCACTTTTGACAACTCATTACTTAACCAGTATAATAAATATAACGATATTTATATTTTATTTCATTAAATATATATAACGATTTAAATTAATATTATATATATTTATACGCGTATTATACATACATAGTTTTTATGCTTTTACTATACTTTAACTTTACCTTTACTTCACTTTTACTTTACTTTAACTTTAATAATTCACTTTAATAATTCATACTTTAATAATTCACTTTAATAATTCATACTTTAATAATTCACTTTAATAATTCATACTTTAATAATTCACTTTAATAATTCATACTTTAATAATTCACTTTAATAATTCAAAAATCTATTATAAATAGAATTCAATAGGTTTCATTATTTCATAAAAACTTGAAAATATATTTCTCTAAACTCTCTCAATCGATTTACACACACATATATATATATATATATTTGCTCTGTATTATTTCAAGATATTATTAGTATACATAAAATATTACGACGGAGTGATGTCCGAGTGATTTCAAAATAGTTTTTTGAATGAGTCGAAGCTAAGGAAATTATGGGTTATAGCTATGGAAGTGATGGGTATGGTTCATGGGTATGCTCGTGAGGTCAATCTAGTGTTTATCATCTCCGTTGCGTCTACGTACTTTCCTACAATATTGAATCTCAATATTGATACGTGAGCACTCATAACTTAACTTTTATATATCAATAGTGTATCCCTGACTAGTTCTCGAGTATATAGGATTATGCATGCTTGTACATTCGATATTGTCCTTAGATAGGTTTCTTGAATCCTGAATTAGATACATATGCTACTGAGATAGGGTATATGATATGCATGTCATTGGAAAGCTAGCGAAAAATTAAGAACTTTTCATTTAGATATCGAATGGTTTCGATGAACGAATTTGAAGTTATAGTCAACTGAATTTTAGTATTATTGTTAAAATGATTATTATTACTATCGTCGTTATTATTTTAATAGAAATATCATTGTTATTATAAAATATCATTATTACTATTATGTTAGTATTATCATTTTATCATAATAACATTTTTAGTAAATATAAAGATTGTTATTTTTTTATAGAATAATAATAATTATTATTACAAAATAATACAACTTTTACTTATTATTATTATGATCAATATTATTTTATCAAATAAATAGGGGATACAAAGATATTTTTCACCACTCGTAATATAATTACATTAATAATACTTACCACTATAGTTTTAAGATATTAAGTGAACTTTATAAATTTTACTACTTAAGATATATAAAAGTATATTTTATCATATATAAACGTTAATATAAATTTTTATTAATAAATGACTTTTATTATTATAAAATCTAATAAATATATTTAAATATATAAAACGACTATAGTTAAGTTATATAATAAACACGTATAAATTTTAGAAGTCATTTTGGGTCAAGTTGACTTTTATTGACTTTTGCATATTAGTCTCGAGCATTAGGATTGTGGTACACTATGACTTGATCAAAAATTGTTAGACAAATATTGACCAACATATAAATATATATAATTAATATAGGTTCGTGAATCCGAGGCCAACCTTGCACTTGTTAAATGACGTTATATGTATTTTTACTACGAAATACAGTATGGTGAGTTTCATTTGCTCCCTTTTATATATATTTTTGGGACTGAGAATACATGCGCTGTTTTTATAAATGTTTTACGAAATAGGCACAAGTACTAAAACTAATTCTATGTGGGTTTAAACCAGAAATATACCCTTAGCTTGGTAACATTAAACTACTTGTCTATGTATGGTAGGCGCGAATCCTAAAGATAGATCTATTGGGCCTGACAAACCCCATCCTGACTATGGGATGCTTTAGTACTTCGAGGTTATTTTAAACACACCTGATCTGGTGTACTTCAGAGGGTAAAACATGAACGTTAAGGCTTGTTACCGGGTGCCTACAACTTATAGAATAATTTTATACACTTGCGAGTGTACATATATTTATAAACGGAAATCTTGTGGTCTATTAATATATTGAAATGATTGTTATGATAAACCTATGAACTCACCAACCTTTTGATTGACACTTTAAAGCATGTTTATTCTCAGGTATTAAAGAAATCTTCCGCTGTGCATTAACTCATTTTAAGGATATTACTTGGAGTCATTCATGGCATATTTTGAAAGACGTTGCATTCAAGTCATTGAGTTCATCAAGATTATTATTAAGTCAATTATAGTTGGATGTATTATGAAATGGTGTGCATACCATCAATTTTTGTTGTAAAGAAAGTTTGTCTTTTAAAAACGAATGCAATGTTTGTAAAATGTATCATATAGAGGTCAAATACCTCGCGATGTAATCAACTATTGTGAATCGTTTATAATGTATATGAACGGGTCCTTTCAGTTGGTATCAGAGCGGTGGTCTTAGCGAACCAGGTCTGCATTAGTGTGTCTAACTGATAGTCGTTAGGATGCATTAGTGAGTCTGGACTTCGACCGTGTCTGCATTTCAAAAGTTTTGCTCATCATTCTTGTCGGAAATTACCTGCTTATCATTCTTAGTCTAGACACATCTTATTGCATTGATTGCATGAATAGTGTATAGACAAAATTCATATCTTAGCGTATCTGCTAATTCATATCTTAGCGTATCTGTTACTGTAAACTTTGCCTGACATATTCCGTAAATTCCTCCATAATCTACGAAACCTTTTGCTCTATATAATTAGAATACCACCCGGTAGCCGGAAAATCATTTCATATCCAAAAATTCTTTATTCAATCGTACGAAATAGAATTCGTCATTAGTTTAAGTCCCTCGGATTCCGAAATGGAATCCCACTCAAGTTCCGAAAGCAGTGTGACCGGAATGGATCAACCAATTAGTCATCATCTATTCTGGATGAATTGGGGATGGGTTCGTAGCCTCCTTAATCATTGGAGACAAGAAGAAGTTGATCCCTTCCATCCACCACATTGCCCTCTTGGCGAAGAACCTGAAGCACTTACCGGCGAACCTATCCGAAACACCATTTTCTCTCTTATTTCTAGAGTATCTCGTCACGATTACATACTACACCAAATTCTAGATTTTATTTATCCGCTCGTCCGAACCGACAATCACCCCGGTGTAATAGAAGAAGTCAACGAGCTTCGCGCTCGGGTAGTGGCTTTGGAGAATATGGTGCAAAGGTTACAAACACCAGCAGCAGCACCAGCAGCATAAACAGTACCACCATCAGCAACACCAACAGTACCATTACCACCACCAACAACAACCGCATCGCAAACCTCAACTTCACAATCTGTCCCATGAGCATCGACGTCATACGCCCTGTAGATACTAAGGAATACCACAACGATGAAGTATTGATTCATAACTTCATTGGGAAAATATTCTACGATGATTATGTAATTTCTAAAGTTTAGAAATTATCTATCCTAGCCTTAACCATAAATCAAGTGAGTTTAATTTAATATTAACTCATTAAATCTATATTACATCTGAAGAAATATACACATATATTTCCATAAAGACTGTAATAAAATTCTTTTGTACAAAATATTAATTGTGACATTTTTTTTTAACGGGTAGTTAATACCCGAGAGATATATAAATTCACAATTAATATGTTACATTCTTCGAATCTGATTCAGCAAACCATCCATTATACTCTCTACTTTCACAACAATATACATTCTTTTATAGAAATCAAAACAACCATACTCATTCAAAAATTTAATTACATATTCTGATTTTGAAATCGCCGAATTCAATTCAAGTTATAAACGATATCATCACTCTTTGATTCTTACATCTTTCAAAGCTATACTTTAACTTCAAAACTGTGTTAGAACATCGTATGTATATTAACGATTATAATCTGTGCTCAAGCCCTTCGAAATACCTGAAGACACTTCAAATAATGAACAATCGAGATGATGATCCAACCACATGTTATCCACAGTTACGTACCTGAAAAACTCTTGAAACCAAAGTCATAATTTAACATGTATCCATGTCAGACCTTTTGGCATTTACTAGCTAAAATAACTTTTCAATCCCTTCTAAAAATAGACGATTTTGTCACAGCTCCAGCAAACCAACTTCAATTGTTCATTCAAATAAGCCTTATTATAATGATTACCCCTTCATCATTATTACCGGGGAACCTTTCATATCTCGCCACATTAGCAGTAAACTTATTAACAACTTCATTGATCTTTGACTTTCCGAAAAATCTTTATATTTATCAAAATCCCATCATTTACTCATCTGCATCTTGTAACGAGAATTGCCATATGAATCATCAGAAATTAGCAATCAGTATTTTGAAATCTCGCAGCATGTCTACGCCAACAATTATATGTGTCTATCTTCTGGACTTATATACTTTGAATGTGAAGTTTCTGAACAACACCTTAAACTGCGAACTAGTTCTCGAAATACTGATGAAGCATCAAAAACTGTAAACGATCTTAACAGTAAAAAGTTTGATGACAAAGAATAGTAAGGTGGAAAAGCTGAGAAAAAGAGAAGGTTTGGAACTGGAAAATGGATTGAACAGACTATGAAGGAGGCTGTGGACAAATCACAAAGACTAAATCTGCCTTCAAAGAATCCAAATGATTCAGTGCCTGCTAAAGTCATTAACGAATACCTTACTCTTTATTCTAAACCTTTACAGACAAATCTTCATCATCATCCATCAATATTAGAAATTCTAAGATATTATCATATCTTTCATTATAAATATCCGCGATATTTCTGAAGATATTTTCACAACTAATCTTATCTGAAGTCATTTATCTCTTTGCGCTATCAGTGTTACATCATATAAGAAACTATTAGTTTCTATATTCTATAAACTTTCGAGTTTAAATTATGAATGTTTTGAAGTAGTGTTGGGAACTGAAGCATGAGTTAGTATAATATAATGACACTTGATCAACGTGATTATATTACAGTAAGTCATGCTGAGTTTCTAATTGGACATGACGATTCACAGACCATGCCGTCATCATGTTCCATGTTACACGACTCTTGTATTCTATTTAATCTCTAAAAATATCAAGAATATATTTTCTTGATGATTCGGTCTTTTCAGGGTATTCTGATAAATTAACAAATCAAGATCGTGCCATTACCATTTCCTTCTTAGAACATTAACTATGTTCATTCTGAAATTCATATCTGCGAATACTGGACCATTACAAATGTTGCTTAATCACAAGAAGAAGAAACGAAAGGACAAAACTCCAAAATAGAAATTGGAGTATAAATCACAGCAAATAGAAGGGAGCATTAACTGTGGATGTCAATGATTATAGAAGACAAAAGCAGGGGCTTTGAAATATAAGGGAAGATATAAAACCCAACAACCACCCAAAAATTATAAACCGTATATATCGTTGCATATAGCAATATAAAGACAAGGAAGAACTAAAAACACTATAAAACCGAGAGTATAGTAGAAGTAAATAGATTCTTCCAGAGGCAGATGAAAAAGAAGAACGACATATATGAAAGTGAGGAGT
The DNA here is from genome assembly GCF_046630445.1 of Rutidosis leptorrhynchoides. Classification (NCBI taxonomy): domain Eukaryota; kingdom Viridiplantae; phylum Streptophyta; class Magnoliopsida; order Asterales; family Asteraceae; genus Rutidosis; species Rutidosis leptorrhynchoides. The sequence goes on along the minus strand of NC_092333.1, from coordinate 309,728,859 downwards.
ATATCGAGAATCAGTACTGGATGAAGCATATTGACAAATACTTTAAAATATGAGTTGAGGGAGAAAGAATAGAAGGTGTGAGTTGTAAGGAAACGAAGGAGGTGGATTTATAGTGAAATACCCGACAGAGAAATCAAGATGGATTATCGTATTAATTCGAAGAGAATCATAATCTCCTTAATCACCGAAGCATCAAATCCAACATAGATTACAAAGATTTTCTTTAAATTCGGAGATCAATTGTGATGACGTCAAAAGATATGACGAATCACTATAATCTTATTTCCTTCATTTACGATAACTTCCCTCATACGCTTTGAGTAATCTAATTATTTTATCCATACTTCTTAGACATGATAAAACTTCATAATCATCATAATAACATTCTCATTGTTAGCCATAACGACCTCTATCAAATTTCGGGGACGAAATTTCTTTAACGGGTAGGTACTGTGACGACCCGGAAATTTCCGACTAAATTTAAACTTTATCTTTATATTATTCTGACACGATAAGCAATGTTTGTTAAGTTAAATCTCAAGGATTTTAAACTATGTTTATACATTCATTTAAACCTCGACCAAATTCCAATGATTCACGAACCATTAAATGAACATATATGAATATGTATGTATATGTGTATATGTTATAAATTGAAAATGTCAACAAAGTATTTAAAAGTATAATGCTTTATATGAACGTATTTGTTTCAATATGATTATCGACGAAATTAAAAAAAATATATTAAATGATTGAATTATCAGAAACATTGAATTATGATTACAAGTCTCTGTTGAGAGGTCCACTATGATTTGAGAAATCTATTCCTCTTAACGATATTCGGAATAATTTGTAAAGCTATTTATAAATAAAAATAAAAAGTGTCATTTACGAAAGTTAGACAAAAGCTAGTGGAGAATTGGTTTTCATAATATTCTATTAATCTATTTTCAAACGTACAAAAACGTTTTCAGTTTAAAAAAAACTTTATTATTAAACTTTTATAAATATCTAGAATCACTTTTGACAACTCATTACTTAACCAGTATAATAAATATAACGATATTTATATTTTATTTCATTAAATATATATAACAATTTAAATTAATATTATATATATTTATACGCGTATTATACATACATAGTTTTTATACTTTTACTATACTTTAACTTTACCTTTACTTTACTTTTACTTTACTTTAACTTTAATAATTCACTTTAATAATTCATACTTTAATAATTCACTTTAATAATTCATACTTTAATAATTCACTTTAATAATTCATACTTTAATAATTCACTTTAATAATTCAAAAATCTATTATTAATAGAATTCAATAGGTTTCATTATTTCATAGAAACTTGAAAATATATTTCTCTAAACTCTCTCAATCGATTTATATATATATATATATATATATATATATATATATATATATATATATATATATATATATATATATATATATATATATATATATATATATATATATATATATATATATATATATATATTGCTCTGTATTATTTCAAGATATTATTAGTATACATAAAATATTACGACGGAGTGATGTACGAGTGATTTCAAAATAGTTTTTTGAATGAGTCGAAGCTAAGGAAATTATGGGTTATAGCTATGGAAGTGATGGGTATGGTTCATGGGTATGCTCGTGAGGTCAATCTAGTGTTTATCTTCTCCGTTGCATCTACGTACTTTCCTGCAATATTGAATCTCAATATTGATACGTGAGCACTCATAACTTAACTTTTATATATCAATAGTGTATCCCTGACTAGTGCTCAAGTATATAGGATTATGCATGCTTGTACATTCGATATTGTCCTTAGATAGGTTTGTTGAATCCTGAATTAGATACATATGCTACTGAGATAGGGTATATGATATGCATGTCATTGGAAAGCTAGCAAAAAATTAATAACTTTTCATTTAGATATCGAATGGTTTTGATGAACGGATTTGAAGTTATAGTCAACTGAATTTTAGTATTATTGTTAAAATGATTATTATTACTATCGTCGTTATTATTTTAATAGAAATATCATTGTTATTATAAAATATCATTATTACTATTATGTTAGTATTATCATTTTATCATAATAACATTTTTAGTAAATATAAATATTGTTATTTTTTTATAGAATAATAATAATTATTATTACAAAATAATACAACTTTTACTTATTATTATTATGATCAATATTATTTTATCAAATAAATAGGGGATACAAAGATATTTTTCACCACGCGTAATATAATTACATTAATAATACTTACCACTATAGTTTTAAGATATTAAGTAAACTTTATAAATTTTACTACTTAAGATATATAAAAGTATATTTTATCATATATAAACGTTAATATAAATTTTTATTAATAAATGACTTTTATTATTATAAAATCTAATAAATATATTTAAATATATAAAACGACTATAGTTAAGTTATATAATAAACACGTATAAATTTTAGAAGTCATTTTGGGTCAAGTTGACTTTTATTGACTTTTGCATATTAGTCTCGAGCATTAGGATTGTGGTACACTATGACTTGATCAAAAATTGTTAGACAAATATTGACCAACATATAAATATATATAATTAATATAGGTTCGTGAATCCAAGGCCAACCTTGCACTTGTTAAATGACGTTATATATATTTTTACTACGAAATACAGTATGGTGAGTTTCATTTGCTCCCTTTTATATATATTTTTGGGACTGAGAATACATGCGCTGTTTTTATAAATGTTTTACGAAATAGGCACAAGTACTAAAACTAATTCTATGTGGGTTTAAACCAGAAATATACCTTTAGCTTGGTAACATTAAACTACTTGTCTATGTACGTTAGGCGCGAATCCTAAAGATAGATCTATTGGGCCTGACAAACCCCATCCTGACTATGAGATGCTTTAGTACTTCGAGGTTATTTTAAACACACCTGATCTGGTGTACTTCAGAGGGTAAAACATGAACGTTAAGGCTTGTTACCGGGTGCCTACAACTTATAGAATAATTTTATACACTTGCGAGTATACATATATTTATAAACGGAAATCTTGTGGTCTATTAATATATTGAAATGATTGTTATGATAAACCTATGAACTCACCAACCTTTTGGTTGACACTTTAAAGCATGTTTATTCTCAGGTATTAAAGAAATCTTCCGCTGTGCATTAACTCATTTTAAGGATATTACTTGGAGTCATTCATGGCATATTTTGAAAGACGTTGCATTCAAGTCATTGAGTTCATCAAGATTATTATTAAGTCAATTATAGTTGGATGTATTATGAAATGGTGTGCATACCGTCAATTTTTGTTGTAAAGAAAGTTTGTCTTTTAAAAACGAATGCAATGTTTGTAAAATGTATCATATAGAGGTCAAATACCTCGCGATGTAATCAACTATTGTGAATCGTTTATAATGTATATGAACGGGTCCTTTCAGCAGATAGCTGCTTTTCCAACTCAGCAATCTTCAACTGATCTTCCTCAACCCTTTTCTTTTCAGCATCCACCAACTTGTCTTTCTCCTCTTGCAGGGCAATAGCAGAATCTAGAGCATTTTTTAGCTCAGTCTCCTTAGATTTTATTGTTTTCTGAGCATCACTCAAGGAACGCTCAGCATCAGCAGCTCTCTTACAAGCATTTTCACCTTCAGCTATATCTTTACGGGCTAAAGAATGAATAGACTCCGGATGTTCCTGCAGTTGCAGTGAAATGTCCCGTTCATATTGATTATAAATGTTCCATATTAATTGATTTCGTCACGAGGTTTTGACCTCTATATGAGACGTTTTTCAAAGACTGCATTCATTTTTAAAACAACCATAACCTTTATTTTATCGATAAAGGTTTAAAAAGCATTACGTTGATAAAATAATGCTTTTTAAACCTTGAATGCAGTTTTTACATAATATCATACAAGCATGGACTCCAAATCTTGTCCTTATTTTAGTATGCAACAGCGGAAGCTCTTAATAATCACCTGAGAATAAACATGCTTAAAACATCAATAAAAATATTGGTGAGTTATAGGTTTACCTATATATTTTCAAATCATAATAATAGACTACAAGATTTCATATTTCAATATACATCCCATACATAGAGATAAAATTCATTCATATGGTGAATACCTGGTAACCGACATTAACAAGATGCATATAAAAATATCCCCTATCATTCTGGGAAATCCTTCGGACATGATAAAAATGAATTCGAAGTACTAAAGCATCCGGTACTTTGGATGGGGTTCGTTAGGCCCAATAGATCTATCTTTAGGATTCGTGTCAATTAGTAGATCGGTTTACTAATTATTAGGCTACCAAGCAAAAAGGGCATATTCGGCTTCGATCATTCACCCATATAATGTAGTTTCATTTACTTGTGTCTATTTCGTAAAACATTTATAAAACTGCATGTATTCTCATCCCAAAATATTAGATTTTAAAAGTGGGACTATAACTCACTTTCACAGATTTTAACTTCGTCGGGAAGTAAGACTTGGCCACTAGTCGATTCACGAACCTATAACAAATATGTACATATATATCAAAGTATGTTCAAAATATAGTTACAACACTTTTAATACATTTTGATGTTTTAAGTTTATTAAGTCAGCTGTCCTCGTTAGTAACCTACAACTAGTTGTGCACAGTTAGATGTACAGAAATAAATCGATATATATTATCTTGAATCAATCCACGACCCAGTGTATACACGTCTCAGGCTAAATCACAACTCAAAGTATATATATTTTTTGGAATCAACCTCAACCCTGTATAGCTAACTCCAACATTACTGCATATAGAGTGTCTATGGTTGTTCCAAATAATATATATACATGGGTCGATATGATATGTCAAAACATTTGTATACGTGTCTATGGTATCCAAAGATTTCATAATATATTAGAATACATGTATAATACAATATAAGTTAGCTAGGATATGATTTGTATAGAATTGCTAATATTTTCCGTAGCAACAAAAATCAAAAAATATCCAATCTTGTTTTACCCATAACTTCTTCATTTTAAATCCGTTTTGAGTGAATCAAATTGCTATAGTTTCATATTGAACTCTATTTTATGAATCTAAACAGAAATAGTATAGGTTTATAGTCAGAAATATAAGTTACAAGTCATTTTTATAAGAGGTAGTCATTTCAGTCGAAAGAACGACGTCTTGATGACCATTTTGAAAAACATACTTCCACTTTGAGTTTAACCATAATTTTTGGATATAGTTTCATGTTCATAAGAAAAATCATTTTCCCAGAAGAACAACTTTTAAATCAAAGTTTATCATAGTTTTTAATTATCAAACCCAAAACAGCCCGCGGTGTTACTACGACGGCGTATGTCCAGTTTTACGGTGTTTTTCGTGTTTCCAGGTTTTAAATCATTAAGTTAGCATATCATATAGATATAGAACATGTGTTTAGTTGATTTTAATAGTCAAGTTAGAAGGATTAACTTTTATTTGCGAACAAGTTTAGAATTAACTAAACTATGTTCTAGTGATTTCAAGTTTAAACCTTCGAATAAGATAGCTTTATATGTATGAATTGAATGATGTTATGGATATCATTACTACCTAAATTTTTGTGGATAAACCTACTAGAAAAGAGACAAATGGATCTAGCTTCAAAGGATCTTGGATGGCTTGAAAGTTCTTGAAGTAGAATCATGACACGAAAACAAGTTCAAGTAAGATTTCCACTCGAAATAAGATTGTTATAGTTATAGAAATTGAATTAAAGTTTGAATATGAGTATTACCTTGTATTAGAAAGATATATTACTGTAAATAAGAAAGATTTCTTGAGGTTGGATGATCACTCTACAAGATTGGAAGTAAGCTAGCAAACTTGAAAGTATTCTTGATTTTATGAAACTAGAACTTGTGGAATTTATGAAGAACACTTAGAACTTGAAGATAGAACTTGAGAGAGATCAATTAGATGAAGAAGATTGAAGAATGAAAGTGTTTGTAGGTGTTTTTGGTCGTTGGTGTATGGATTAGATATAAAGGATATGTAATTTTGTTTTCATGTAAATAAGTCATGAATGATTACTCATATTTTTGTAATTTTATGAGATATTTCATGCTAGTTGCCAAATGATGGTTCCCGCATGTGTTAGGTGACTCACATGGGCTGCTAAGAGCTGATCATTGGAGTGTATATACCAATAGTACATACATCTAAAAGCTGTGTATTGTACGAGTACGAATACGGGTGCATACGAGTAGAATTGTTGATGAAACTGAACGAGGATGTAATTGTAAGCATTTTTGTTAAGTAGAAGTATTTTGATAAGTGTGTTGAAGTCTTTCAAAAGTGTATGAATACATATTAAAACACTACATGTATATACATTTTAACTGAGTCGTTAAGTCATCGTTAGTCGTTACATGTAAGTGTTGTTTTGAAACCTTTAGGTTAACGATCTTGTTAAATGTTTTTAACCCAATGTTTATAATATCAAATGAGATTTTAAATTATTATATTATCATGATATTATGATGTATAAATATCTCTTAATATGATATATATACATTTAATGTCGTTACAACGATAATCGTTACATATATGTCTCGTTTCAAAATCATTAAGTTAGTAGTCTTGTTTTTACATATGTAGTTCATTGTTAATATACTTAATGATATGTTTACTTATCATAATATCATGTTAACTATATATATATCCATATATATGTCATCATATAGTTTTTACAAGTTTAAACGTTCGTGAATCACCGGTCAACTTGGGTGGTTAATTGTCTATATGAAATCTATTTCAATTAATCAAGTCTTAACAAGTTTGATTGCTTAACGTGTTGGAAACACTTAATCATGTAAATAACAATTTCATTTAATGTATATATAAACATGAAAAAGTTCGGGTCACTACAGTACCTACCCGTTAAATAAATTTCGTCCCGAAATTTTAAGCAGTTGGAGGTGTTGACGTATCTTCTGGAAATAAATGTGGGTATTTCTTCTTCATCTGATCTTCTCGTTCCCAGGTGAACTCGGTTCCTCTACGAGCATTCCATCGAACCTTAATAATTGGTATCTTGTTTTGCTTAAGTCTTTTAACCTCACGATCCATTATTTCGACGGGTTCTTCGATGAATTGAAGTTTTTCGTTGATTTGGATTTCATCTAACGGAATAGTGAGATCTTCTTTAGCAAAACATTTCTTCAAATTCGAGACGTGGAAAGTGTTATGTACAGCCGCTAGTTGTTGAGGTAACTCAAGTAGGTAAGCTACTGGTCCGACACGGTCAATAATCTTGAATGGTCCAATATACCTTGGATTTAATTTCCCTCGTTTACCAAATCGAACAACGCCTTTCCAAAGTGCAACTTTAAGCATGACCATCTCTTCAATTTCAAATTCTATATCTTTTCTTTTAATGTCAGCGTAGCTCTTTTGTCGACTTTGGGCGGTTTTCAACCGTTGTTGAATTTGGATGATCTTCTCGGTAGTTTCTTGTATAATCTCCGGAACCGTAATTTGTCTATCCCCTACTTCACTCCAACAAATCGGAGACCTGCACTTTCTACCATAAAGTGCTTCAAACGGCGCCATCTCAATGCTTGAATGGTAGCTGTTGTTGTAGGAAAATTCTGCTAACGGTATATGTCGATCCCAACTGTTTCCGAAATCAATAACACATGCTCGTAGCATGTCTTCAAGCGTTTGTATTGTCCTTTCGCTCTGCCCATCAGTTTGTGGATGATAGGCAGTACTCATGTCTAGACGAGTTCCTAATGCTTGCTGTAATGTCTGCCAGAATCTTGAAATAAATCTGCCATCCCTATCAGAGATAATAGAGATTGGTATTCCATGTCTGGAGACGACTTCCTTCAAATACAGTCGTGCTAACTTCTCCATCTTGTCATCTTCTCTTATTGGCAGAAAGTGTGCTGATTTGGTGAGACGATCAACTATTACCCAAATAGTATCAAAACCACTTGCAGTCCTTGACAATTTAGTGATGAAATCCATGGTAATGTTTTCCCATTTCCATTCCGGGATTTCGGGTTGTTGAAGTAGACCTGATGGTTTCTGATGCTCAGCTTTGACCTTAGAACACGTCAAACATTCTCCTACGTATTTAGCAACATCGGCTTTCATACCTGTAGTGACCCGAACTTTTCCATGTTTATATATATTAATTGAGATTGAAATTTACATGATTAAATGTTTCCAACATGTTAAGCAATCAAACTTGTTAAGACTTGATTAATTGAAATATGTTTCATATAGACAATTGACCACCCAAGTTGACCGGTGATTCACGAACGTTAAAACTTGTAAAAACTATACGATGACATATATATGGTTATATATATAGTTAACATGTTTTTATTATAAGTATGTATCTTATTAGGTATTTTAACAATGAGTTATATACATAAAAATGAGACTATTAATTTAAGAAACTCGAAAACGATATATATAACGATTATCGTTATAACAACGTCTTACTAGGTACATATGAATCATATTAAGATATTGATACACTTGGTTAATTATGTTAAATGATAATTAAATATATTATTAAGTGTATTAACAATGAAATACGTATGTAAAAATAAGACTACTAACTTAATGATTTCGAAACGAGACATATATATAACGATTATCGTTGTAACGACATTTAACTGTATATACATCATACTGAGATATATTATATATCATAATATCATGATAATATAACAATTTAATATCTCATTTGTTATAATAAACAATGGGTTAACAACATTCAACAAGATCGTTAACCTAAAGGTTTCAAAACAACATTTACATGTAACGACTAACGATGACTTAACGACTCAGTTAAAATGTATATACATGTAGTGTTTTAATATGTATTCATACACTTTTGACAGACTTCAAGACACTTATCAAAATACTTCTACTTAACAAAAATGCTTACAATTACATCCTCGTTCAGTTTCATCAACAATTCTACTCGTATGCACCCGTATTCGTACTCGTACAATACACAGCTTTTAGATGTATGTACTATTGGTATATACACTCCAATGATCAGCTCTTAGCAGCCCATGTGAGTCACCTAACACATGTGGGAACCATCATTTGGCAACCAGCATGAAATATCTCATAAAATTACAAAAATATGAGTAATCATTCATGACTTATTTACATGAAAACAAAATTACATATCCTTTATATCTAATCCATACACCAACGACCAAAAACACCTACAAACACTTTACTTCTTCAATTTTCTTCATCTAATTGATCTCTCTCAAGTTCTATCTTCAAGTTCTAAGTGTTCTTCATATATTTTACAAGTTCTAGTTACATAAAATCAAGAATACTTTCAAGTTTGCTAGCTCACTTCCAATCTTGTAAGGTGATCATCCAACCTCAAGAAATCTTTGTTTCTTACAGTAGGTTATCATTCTAATACAAGGTAATAATCATATTCAAACTTTGGTTCAATTTCTATAACTATAACAATCTTATTTCAAGTGATGATCTTACTTGAACTTGTTTTCGTGTCATGATTCTGCTTCAAGAACTTCGAGCCATCCAAGGATCCGTTGAAGCTAGATCCATTTTTCTCTTTTCCAGTAGGTTTATCCAAGGAACTTAAGGTAGTAATGATGTTCATAAAATCATTCGATTCATACATATAAAGCTATCTTATTCGAAGGTTTAAACTTGTAATCACTAGAACATAGTTTAGTTAATTATAAACTTGTTCGCAAACAAAAGTTAATCCTTCTAACTTGAATTTTAAAATCAACTAAACACATGTTCTATATCTATATGATATGCTAACTTAATGATTTAAAACCTGGAAACACGAAAAACACCGTAAAACCGGATTTACGCCGTCGTAGTAACACCGCGGGCTGTTTTGGGTTAGTTAATTAAAAACTATGATAAACTTTGATTTAAAAGTTGTTATTCTGAGAAAATGATTTTTATTATGAACATGAAACTATATCCAAAAATTATGGTTAAACTCAAAGTGGAAGTATGTTTCCTAAAATGGTCATCTAGACGTCGTTCTTTCGACTGAAATGACTACCTTTACAAAAATGACTTGTAACTTATTTTTCCAACTATAAACCTATACTTTTCTGTTTAGATTCATAAAATATAGTTCAATATAAAACCATAGCAATTTGATTCACTCAAAACGGATTTAAAATGAAGAAGTTATGGGTAAAACAAGATTGGATAATTTTTCTCATTTTAGCTACGTGAAAATTGGTAACAAATCTATTCCAACCATAACTTAATCAACTTGTATTGTATATTATGTAATCTTGAGATACCATAGACACGTATACAATGTTTCGACCTATCATGTCAACACATCTATATATATTTCGGAACAACCATAGACACTCTATATGTGAATGTTGGAGTTAGCTATACAGGGTTGAGGTTGATTCCAAAATATATATAGTTTGAGTTGTGATCAATACTGAGATACGTATACACTGGGTCGTGGATTGATTCAAGATAATATTTATCGATTTATTTCTGTACATATAACTGTGGACAACTAGTTGTAGGTTACTAACGAGGACAGCTGACTTAATAAACTTAAAACATCAAAATATATTAAAAGTGTTGTAAATATATTTTGAACATACTTTGATATATATGTATATATTATTATAGGTTCGTGAATCAACCAGTGGCCAAGTCTTACTTCCCGACGAAGTAAAAATCTGTGAAAGTGAGTTATAGTCCCACTTTTAAAATCTAATATTTTTGGGATGAGAATACATGCAGGTTTTATAAATGATTTACAAAATAGACACAAGTACGTGAAACTACATTCTATGGTTGAATTATCAAAATCGAATATGCCCCTTTTTATTAAGTCTGGTAATCTAAGAATTAGGGAACAGACACCCTAATTGACGCGAATCCTAAAGATAGATCTATTGGGCCTAACAAACCCCATCCAAAGTACCGGATGCTTTAGTACTTCGAAATTTATATCATATCCGAAGGGTGTCCCGGAATGATGGGGATATTCTTATATATGCATCTTGTTAATGTCGGTTACCATGTGTTCACCATATGAATGATTTTTATCTCTATGTATGGGATGTGTATTGAAATATGAAATCTTGTGGTCTATTATTATGATTTGATATATATAGGTTAAACCTATAACTCACCAACATTTTTGTTGACGTTTTAAGCATGTTTATTCTCAGGTGATTATTAAGAGCTTCCGCTGTCGCATACTTAAATAAGGACGAGATTTGGAGTCCATGATTGTATGATATTGTGTAAAAACTGCATTCAAGAAACTTATTTTGTTGTAACATATTTGTATTGTAAACCATTATGTAATGGTCGTGTGTAAACAGGATATTTTAGATTATCATTATTTGATAATCTACGTAAAGCTTTTTAAAACCTTTATCTATGAAATAAAGGTTATGGTTTGTTTTAAAAATGAATGCAGTCTTTGAAAAACGTCTCATATAGAGGTCAAAACCTCGCAACGAAATCAATTAATATGGAACGTTTTTAATCAATAAGAACGGGACATTTCAATACCCGGCCACCAAAAATGTTTCTTGAGATCCTTGTACATCTTCCCCGTTCCAGGATGTATTGAGTATCTGGTTTTATGAGCTTCTCTAAGTACCATTTCCCTCATATCTCCAAATTTTGGTACCCAAATCCTTTCAGCCCTATATCGGGTTCCGTCTTCCCGAATATTAAGATGCTTCTCCAATCCTTTGGGTATTTCATCCTTTAAATTTCCCTCTTTTAAAACTCCTTGTTGCGCCTCCTTTATTTGAGTAGTAATGTTATTATGAATCATTATATTCATAGATTTTACTCGAATGGGTTCTCTGTCCTTCCTGCTCAAGGCATCGGCTACCACATTTGCCTTCCCCGGGTGGTAACGAATCTCAAAGTCGTAATCATTCAATAATTCAATCCACCTACGCTGCCTCATATTCAGTTGTTTCTGATTAAATATGTGTTGAAGACTTTTGTGGTCGGTATATATAATACTTTTGACCTCATATAAGTAGTGCCTCCAAGTCTTTAATGCAAAAACAACCGCGCCTAATTCCAAATCATGCGTCGTATAATTTTGTTCGTGAATCTTCAATTGTCTAGACGCATAAGCAATCACCTTCGTTCGTTGCATTAATACACAACCGAGACCTTGCTTTGATGCATCACAATAAATCACAAAATCATCATTCCCTTCAGGCAATGACAATATAGGTGCCGTAGTTAGCTTTTTCTTCAATAACTGAAACGCTTTCTCTTGTTCATCATTCCATTCAAATTTCTTCCCTTTATGCGTTAATGCAGTCAAGGGTTTTGCTATTCTGGAAAAGTCTTGGATGAACCTTCTGTAGTAACCAGCTAGTCCTAAAAACTGGTGTATGTGTTTCGAAGTTTTCGGGGTTTCCCACTTTTCAACAGTTTCTATCTTTGCCGGATCCACCTTAATACCTTCTTTGTTCACTATGTGACCGAGGAATTGAACTTCTTCCAACCAAAATGCACACTTTGAAAACTTAGCGTACAATTCTTCCTTCCTCAATACTTCAAACACCTTTCTCAAATGTTCACCGTGTTCTTGGTCATTCTTTGAGTAAATAAGTATGTCATCAATGAAAACAATGACAAACTTGTCAAGGTATGGTCCACACACTCGGTTCATAAGGTCCATGAACACAGCTGGTGCATTAGTTAAACCAAACGGCATGACCATAAACTCGTAATGACCGTAACGTGTTCTGAAAGAAGTCTTTGGAATATCATCTTCTTTCACCCGCATTTGATGATACCCGGAACGTAAGTCAATCTTTGAATAAACAGACGAGCCTTGTAGTTGATCAAATAAGTCGTCGATTCTCGGTAGTGGGTAGCGGTTCTTGATGGTAAGTTTGTTCAACTCTCGGTAGTCGATACATAACCTGAATGTACCATCTTTCTTCTTGACAAACAAAACAGGAGCTCCCCACGGTGATGTGCTTGGTCGAATGAAACCACGCTCTAAAAGTTCTTGTAATTGGCTTTGCAGTTCTTTCATCTCGCTGGGTGCGAGTCTGTAAGGAGCACGAGCTATTGGTGCAGCTCCTAGTACAAGATCTATTTGAAATTCAACGGATCGATGTGGGGGTAATCCCGGTAATTCTTTCGGAAATACATCAGGAAATTCTTTTGCGACGGGAACATCATTGATGCTCTTTTCTTCAGTTTGTACTTTCTCGACGTGTGCTAGAACAGAATAGCAACCTTTTCTTATTAGTTTTTGTGCCTTCAAATTACTAATAAGATGTAGCTTCGTGTTGCCCTTTTCTCCGTACACCATTAAGGGTTTTCCTTTTTCTCGTATAATGCGAATTGCATTTTTGTAACAAACGATCTCCGCTTTCACTTCTTTCAACCAGTCCATACCGATTATCACATCAAAACTCCCTAACTCTACTGGTATCAAATCAATCTTAAATGTTTCGCTAACCAGTTTAATTTCTCAATTCCGACATATATTATCTGCTGAAATTAATTTACCATATGCTAATTCGAGTAAAAATTTACTATCCAAAGGTGTCAATGGACAACTTAATTTAGCACAAAAATCTCTACTCATATAGCTTCTATCCGCACCCAAATCAAATAAAACGTAAGCAGATTTATTGTCAATAAGAAACGTACCCGTAACAAGCTCCGGGTCTTCCTGTGCCTCTGCCGCATTAATATTGAAAACTCTTCCACGGCCTTGTCCATTCGTGTTCTCCTGGTTCGGGCAATTTCTAATAATGTGGCCCGGTTTTCCACATTTATAACAAACTACATTGGCATAACTTGCTCCGACACTACTTGCTCCGCCATTACTCGTTCCAACACCATTTGTTCCTTTCGTTCTATTAACCCCTGGTCCGTAGACCTCACACTTCGCCACGCTATGACCATTTCTTTTACACTTGTTGCAAAATTTGGTGCAGAACCCCGAGTGATTCTTTTCACACCTTTGGCATAGCTGCTTATGATTGTTGTTGTTGTTGCTGTTGTTATTGTTGTTGGGATGATTGTTGTAGTTGCTGTTGTTGTTGTTGTTGTTGTTGTTGTTGGGCCGTTTGTTGTAGTTGCGATTGATGTTGCCATTGTTGGGATAATTATTGCGATTATTATTGTAATTGCTGTTGTTGTTGTATTGGTGATTCTTATCACCGTTTTCCTCCCACTTTCTTTTGACTTGCTTCACATTGGCCTCTTCAGCCGTCTGTTCTTTAATTCTTTCCTCAATCTGGTTTACTAGTTTGTGAGCCATTCTACATGCCTGTTGTATGGAGGCGGGCTCGTGTGAACTTATATCTTCTTGGATTCTTTCCGGTAATCCTTTCACAAACGCGTCGATCTTCTCTTCCTCATCTTCGAACGCTCCCGGACACAATAGGCACAATTATGTGAATCGTCTTTCGTACGTGGTAATATCAAATCCTTGGGTTCGTAACCCTCTAAGTTCTGTCTTGAGCTTATTGACCTTGGTTCTGGGACGGTACTTCTCGTTCATCAAGTGCTTGAATGCTGACCACGGTAGTGCATAAGCATCATCTTGTCCCACTTGCTCTAGATAGGTATTCCACCATGTTAACGCAGAACCTGTGAAGGTATGCGTGGCGTACTTCACTTTGTCCTCTTCAGTACACTTACTTATGGCAAACACCGATTCGACCTTCTCGGTCCACCGTTTCAATCCGATCGGTCCTTCGATTCCATCAAATTCCAAAGGTTTGCAGGCAGTGAATTCTTTGTAGGTGCATCCTACACGATTTCCTGTACTGCTAGATCCAAGGTTATTGTTGATATGTAGCGCAGCCTGTACTGCGGCTATGTTTGAAGCTAGAAAAGTACGGAATTCCTCTTCATTCATATTCACGGTGTGTCGAGTAGTCGGTGCCATTTCCTTCAAAATAGTCAAATGGAACAAGTTAATCATACAGAATATTAAGAGTAGTTAATAGTATTTCGTAGCATAATATGAACTCATTTATAAAAGCTTTTTCTTCATATTAGCGTTTTATAAGTTTAAATTCGGGTAGTACCTACCCGTTAAGTTCATACTTAGTAGCTAATATACAATTCAACTACTACAATTCTATATGAAAAACTGATTATAATAATATTTCGCGTTCAAACTTTTACACAATATTTTACAAACTTACAATACCGCTTATTTTACATATAGCATGAAATATAGTACACAATAAATTTGATACAAGATGGTTGTGAAGATAATTCTAGCTAGTACACAAGTCGTTCAGCAAAGGCAATAAAGACACGTAATTCATACGTCCAGAAACAAGTCATGCATTCTGGTTTTACTAGGATTACTTCCCATCCTTGGTCTTGTGGAACATAACCGTTATGGTCGTTAATAAGACAGCGTGTTGTAACGTCGTCAAAGGGACTAGGGTTATGTAATGTCCAACAGTCCCGTAACAATCTAAAAACCTCATTTCTTACCCCAATTACCGACTCCGTCACTTGTGGGAACGTTTTGTTTAATAGTTGTAGCCCGATGTTCTTGTTCTCACTTTGGTGAGAAGTGAACATTACTAATCCGTAAGCATAACATGCTTCTTTATGTTGCATGTTAGCCACTTTTTCTAAATCACGAAGTCCAATATTCGGATATATTGAGTCAAAATAATTTCTTAACCCATTGCGTAAAATTGCATTTGGGTTCCCCTCAATATATGCGTCAAAGTAAACACATCGTAACTTATGGATTTCCCAATGTGATATCCCCCATCTTTCGAACGAAAGCCTTTTATAAACCAAGGCATTCTTGGAACGTTCTTCGAATGTCTTACAAACTGATCTCGCCTTAAATAGTTGTGCTGAAGAATTCTGACCGACTCTAGACAAGATTTCATCAATCATGTCTCCGGGTAGGTCTCTTAAGATATTGGGTTGTCTATCCATTTTGTGTTTTTATACTGTAAAATAGACAAGAGTTAGATTCATAAAAAAAAATACTTATTAATACAAGCAATTTTTACATATATCATAAAGCATAAGCACACTATATTACTTATATTACACCACACGAATACAACTATCTTATTCCGACTCGCTTGTTTCTTCTTCTTCGGTTTTGGTTCGTTTTGTCAAGTTTCTAGGGATATATGATGTTCCCCTAATACGAGCCGTCGTTATCCACATTGGTTTAGAAAAACCTGGTGGTTTAGAGGTTCCCGGGTCATTGTTACAACTTAAGGACTTCGGGGGTTGACGATACATATAAAGTTCATCGGGGTTGGAATTAGATTTCTCTATTTTTATGCCCTTTCCCTTATTATTTTCTTTTGCCTTTTTAAATTCAGTTGGGGTAATTTCTATAACATCATCGGAATTCTCGTCGGAATTCGATTCATCGGAGAATTGGTAATCCTCCCAATATTTTGCTTCCTTGGCGGAAACACCATTGACCATAATTAACCTTGGTCGGTTGGTTGAGGATTTTCTTTTACTTAACCGTTTTATTATTTACCCCACCGGTTCTATTTCTTCATCCGGTTCCGATTCTTCTTCCGGTTCCGATTCTTCTTCCGGTTCCGACTCTTCTTCCGGTTCCTCTTCGGGAACTTGTGAATCAGTCCACGAATCATTCCAATTTACATTTGACTCTTTATTATTATTAGGTGAGTCAATGGGACTTGTTCTAGAGGTAGATATCTATCACATAATATCAAACGCGTTAAGAGATTAATATATCACATAATATTCACATGTTAAAAATATATAGTTTCCAACAAAATTTGTTAAGCAATCATTTTTCAAGTAAACACGGTCGAAGTCCAGACTCACTAATGCATCCTAACAAACTAGATAAGACACACTAATGCAAAATTCTAGTTCTCTAAGACCAACGCTCGGATACCAACTGAAATGTCCCGTTCTTATTGATTAAAAACGTTCCATATTAATTGATTTCGTTGCGAGGTTTTGACCTCTATATGAGACGTTTTTCAAAGACTGCATTCATTTTAAAACAAACCATAACCTTTATTTCATCAATAAAGGTTTAAAAAGCTTTACGTAGATTATCAAATAATGATAATCTAAAATATCATGTTTACACACGACCATTACATAATGGTTTACAATACAAATATGTTACAACAAAATAAGTTTCTTGAATGCAATTTTTACACAATATCATACAAGTATGGACTCCAAATCTCGTCCTTATTTAAGTATGCGACAGCGGAAGCTCTTAATAATCACCTGAGAATAAACATGCTTAAAACTTCAACAAAAATGTTGGTGAGTTATAGGTTTAACCTATATATATCAAATCATAATAATAGACCACAAGATTTCATATTTCAATACACATCCCATAGATAGAGATAAAAATCATTCATATGGTGAACACCTGGTAACCGACATTAACAAGATGCATATATAAGAATATCCCCATCATTCCGGGACACCCTTCGGATATGATATAAATTTTGAAGTACTAAAGCATCCGGTACTTTGGATGGGGCTTGTTGGGCCCGATAGATCTATCTTTAGGATTCGCGTCAATTAGGGTGTCTGTTCCCTAATTCTTAGATTACCAGACTTAATAAAAAGGGGCATATTCGATTTTGATAATTCAACCATAGAATGTAGTTTCACGTACTTGTGTCTATTTTGTAAATCATTTATAAAACCTGCATGTATTCTCATCCCAAAAATATTAGATTTTAAAAGTGGGACTATAACTCACTTTCACAGATTTTTACTTCGTCGGGAAGTAAGACTTGGCCACTGGTTGATTCACGAACCTATAACAATATATACATATATATCAAAGTATGTTCAAAATATATTTACAACACTTTTAATATATTTTGATGTTTTAAGTTTATTAAGTCAGCTGTCCTCGTTAGTAACCTACAACTAGTTGTCCACAGTTGGATGTACAGAAATAAATCGATAAATATTATCTTGAATCAATCCACAACCCAGTGTATACGTATCTCAGTATTGATCACAACTTAAACTATATATATTTTGGAATCAACCTCAACCCTGTATAGCTAACTCCAATATTCACATATAGAGTGTCTATGGTTGTTCCGAAATATATATAGATGTGTCGACATGATAGGTCGAAACATTGTATACGTGTCTATGGTATCTCAAGATTACATAATATACAATACAAGTTGATTAAGTTATGGTTGGAATAGATTTGTAAACAATTTTCACGTAGCTAAAATGAGAAAAATTATCTAATCTTGTTTTACCCATAACTTCTTCATTTTAAATCCGTTTTGAGTGAATCAAATTGCTATGGTTTCATATTGAACTCTATTTAATGAATCTAAATAGAAAATGTATAGGTTTATTGTCAGAAAAATAAGTTACAAGTCGTTTTTGTAAAGGTAGTCATTTCAGTCGAAAGAACGACGTCTAGATGACCATTTTAGAAAACATACCTCCACTTTGAGTTTAACCATAATTTTTGGATATAGTTTCATGTTCATAATAAAAATAATTTTCTCAAAATAACAACTTTTAAATCAAAGTTTATCATAGTTTTTAATTAACTAACCCAAAACAGCCCGCGATGTTACTACGACGGCGTAAATCCGGTTTTACGGTGCTTTTCGTGTTTCCAGGTTTTAAATCATTAAGTTAGCATATCATATAGATATAGAATATGTGTTTAGTTGATTTTAAAAGTCAAGTTAGAAGGATTAACTTTTATTTGCGAACAAGTTTAGAATTAACTAAACTATGTTCTAGTGATTACAAGTTTAAACCTTCGAATAAGATAGCTTTATATGTATGAATCGAATGATGTTATGAACATCATTACTACCTTAAGTTCCTTGGATAAACCTACTGGAAAAGAGAAAAATGGATTTAGCTTCAACGGATCCTTGGATGGCTCGAAGTTCTTGAAGCAGAATCATGACACGAAACAAGTTCAAGTAAGATCATCACTTGAAATAAGATTGTTATAGTTATTGAAATTGAACCAAAGTTTGAATATGATTATTACCTTGTATTATAATGATAACCTACTGTAAGAAACAAATATTTCTTGAGGTTGGATGATCACCTTACAAGATTGGAAGTGAGCTAGCAAACTTGAAAGTATTCTTGATTTTATGAAACTAGAACTTTTGGAATTTATGAAGAACACTTAGAACTTGAAGATAGAACTTGAGAGAGATCAATTAGATGAAGAAAATTGAAGAATGAAAGTGTTTGTAGGTGTTTTTGGTCGTTGGTGTATGGATTAGATATAAAGGATATGTAATTTTGTTTTCATGTAAATAAGTCATGAATGATTACTCATATTTTTGTAATTTTATGAGATATTTCATGCTAGTTGCCAAATGATGGTTCCCACATGTGTTAGGTGACTCACATGGGCTGCTAAGAGCTGATCATTGGAGTGTATATACCAATAGTACATACATCTAAAAGCTGTGTATTGTACGAGTACGAATACGGGTGCATACGAGTAGAATTGTTGATGAAACTGAACGAGGATGTAATTGTAAGAATTTTTGTTAAGTAGAAGTATTTTGATAAGTGTATTGAAGTCTTTCAAAAGTGTATAAATACATAACACTACATGTATATACATTTTAACTGAGTCGTTAAGTCATCGTTAGTCGTTACATGTAAGTGTTGTTTTGAAACCTTTAGGTTAACGATCTTGTTAAATGTTGTTAACCCAATGTTTATAATATCAAATGAGATTTTAAATTATTATATTATCATGATATTATCATGTATGAATATCTCTTAATATGATATATATACATTAAATGTCTTTACAACGATAATCGTTACATATATGTCTCGTTTAAAAATCATTAAGTTAGTAGTCTTGTTTTTACATATGTAGTTCATTGTTAATATACTTAATGATATGTTTACTTATCATAGTATCATGTTAACTATATATATATATATCCATATATATGTCATCATATATTTTTTAAGTTTTAACGTTCGTGAATCACCGGTCAACTTGGGTGGTCAATTGTCTATATGAAACATATTTCAATTAATCAAGTCTTAACAAGTTTGATTGCTTAACATGTTGGAAACATTTAATCATGTAAATATCAATCTCAATTAATATATATAAACATGGAAAAGTTCGGGTCACTACACTTTCGCTCTGCCCATCAGTTTGTGGATGATAGGCAGTACTCATGTATAGACTAGTTCCTAATACTTGCTGTCATGTCTGCCAGAATCTTGAAATAAATCTGCCATCCCTATCAGAGATAATAGAGATTGGTATTCCATGTCTGGAGACGACTTCCTTCAAATACAGTCGTGCTAACTTCTCCATCTTATCATCTTCTCTTATTGGCAGGAAGTGTGCTGATTTGGTGAGACGATCAACTATTACCCAAATAGTATCAAAACCACTTGCAGTCCTTGGCAATTTAGTGATGAAATCCATGGTAATGTTTTCCCATTTCCATTCTGGGATTTCGGGTTGCTGAAGTAGACCTGATGGTTTCTGATGCTCAGCTTTGACCTTAGAACACGTCAAACATTCTCCTACGTATTTAGCAACATCGGCTTTCATACCCGGCCACCAAAAATGAAAGGACCCGTTCATATACATTATAAACGATTCACAATAGTTGATTACATTGCGAGGTATTTGACCTCTATATGATGCATTTTACAAACATTGCATTCGGTTTTAAAAGACAAAATTTCTTTACATCGAAAATTGACAGGCATGCATACCATTTCATAATATCCACTATCTAACTATAAATTGATTTAATAATAATCTTTGATGAACTCAATGACTCGAATGCAACGTTCTTCGAAATATGCTATGAAAGACTCCAAGTAATATCTTTAAAATGAGGAAATGCACAGCGGAAGATTTCTTTAACATCTGAGAATAAACATGCTTTAAAGTGTCAACCAAAAGGTTGGTCAGTTCATTAGTTTATCATAATCATTTATTTCCATCATTTTAATAGACCACAAGAATTTTATTTCCAGTTCTCATAAATATACGTCCCATGCATAGAGACAAAAATAATCATTCATACGGTGAACACCTGGTAACCTACATTAACTAGATACATATAAGAATATCCCCTTTCATTCCGGGATCCTCCTTCGGACATGATATAAATTTTGAAGTACTAAAGTATCCGGTACTTTGGATGGGGTTTGTTAGGCCCAATAGATCTATCTTTAGGATTCGCGTCAATTAGGGTGTCTGTTCCCTAATTCTTAGATTACCAGACTTTAATAAAAAGGGGCATATTCGATTTCGATAATTCAACCATAGAATGTAGTTTCAATTACTTGTGTCTATTTCGTCAAACATTTATAAAAGCGCATGTTTTCTCAGTCCCAAAAATATAAAGGGTAAAAAGGCAAATGAAACTCACCATACAGTATTTCGTAGTAAAAATACATATAACGTCATTGAACAAGTGCAAGGTTGGCCTCGGATTCACGAACCTAAATTAATTATATATAATTATGTGTTGGTCAATATTTGTCTAACAAATTAGGCCAAGTCATAGTGTACCACAATCCTAATGCTCGAGACTAATATGCAAAAGTCAACAAAAGTAAATTTGACTCAAAATAATTTCCAAAAATCTATACATGATTAATATATAGTTTAAATATCGTCTTTTTATATTTTTAAATATTTTTAAAAGATTTATAAGAGTAAATAATATAATTTATTTATTAATAAATAAAATTTTATATTAAATTTATATAATATAATATACTTTTATATATATTAAGTAATAAAATTTATAGGGTTCATTTAATATCATAAAGAAAATATGATAGGTATTATTAAAGTAAGTTATTACACGTAGTAAAATATGTTTGTATCACATATTTATTTGATAAAATAATATCTATAATGATAGTAAGTAAAAGTTGTATTATTTTGTAATAATAATTATTATTATAAAAATATCAATATTTATAATTACTAAGATGACATTATGATAAAACGATAATTCTAATTATGATAACTTTAATATTTACGATAATTTTTAATATTATCTTTAAAATAATAATTCTATTTAAAATAATAATAATAATGATATTTTATAGTAACAATGACATTTCTATTAAAATGATAATTTTTGTTAAAATGATAGTTTTAATACTAACGATATTTTTAATAATAATAGTAATGATAAAAATAAGAAGAACGATAATTTTATCTAAATCAATATCTTATAATATTTTAATTTCATCATGATACTCTTACTCATTATTACCTAATCGTTTCGTTTAATAGCTTTTAATCGTCTTTTATATCGTGTTCATAATAATGATAATAATAGTAATCAAAATAATTAGGTGTTACAAATATTTGTTTTAATTACACTAATATTAATAATGATAGTTACTATAACATTTTTAACGATAATACTAATAATTATCTTAATGATAATATAGTAATAATAATAACAACAATGACAATATCCATTTTTAAATAATGATATATATATTAATAATGATAATAATAATAATAATACTAATAATAATAATAATAATAATAATTGGATAATAATAATAATACTAATTATAACTTTAACGATAATAACGATAGTAATAATAAAAAAAAACAATTTTTAATGATAAATCCCATTTATTGATAAAGATAATAATAATGATAATAATAAGATAAAACTAGAACGACGATAAAAACGACGATAATAATAATCATTTTTGAAATGTCTCGTTCTTATTGACTAAAAACGTTCCATATTAATTGATTTCGTTGCGAGGTTTTGACCTCTATATGAGACGTTTTTCAAAGACTGCATTCATTTTAAAACAAACCATAACCTTTATTTCATCAATAAAGGTTTAAAAAGCTTTACGTAGATTATCAAATAATGATAATCTAAAATATCCTGTTTACACACGACCATTACATAATGATTTACAATACAAATATGTTACAACAAAATAAGTTTCTTGAATGCAGTTTTTACACAATATCATACAAGCATGGACTCCAAATCTCGTCCTTATTTAAGTATGCGACAGCGGAAGCTCTTAATAATCACCTGAGAATAAACATGCTTAAAACGTCAACAAAAATGTTGGTGAGTTATAGGTTTAACCTATATATATCAAATCATAATAATAGACCACAAGATTTCATATTTCAATACACATCCCATACATAGAGATAAAAATCATTCATATGGTGAACACCTGGTAACCGACATTAACAAGATGCATATATAAGAATATCCCCATCATTCCGGGACACCCTTAAGATATGATATAAATTTTGAAGTACTAAAGCATCCGTTATTTTGGATGGGGTTTGTTAGGCCCAAAAGATCTATCTTTAGGATTCGCGTCAATTAGGGTGTCTGTTCCCTAATTCTTAGATTACCAGACTTAATAAAAAGGGGCATATTCGATTTCGATAATTCAACCATAGAATGTAGTTTCACGTACTTGTGTCTATTTTGTAAATCATTTATAAAACCTGCATGTATTCTCATCCCAAAAATATTAGATTTTAAAAGTGGGACTATAACTCACATTCACAGATTTTTACTTCGTCGGGAAGTAAGCTTGGCCACTGGTTGATTCACGAACCTATAACAATATATACATATATATCAAAGTATGTTCAAAATATATTTACAACACTTTTAATATATTTTGATGTTTTAAGTTTATTAAGTCAGCTGTCCTCGTTAGTAACCTACAACTAGTTGTCCACAGTTAGATGTACAGAAATAAATCGATAAATATTATCTTGAATCAATCCACGACCCAGTATATACGTATCTCAGTATTGATCACAACTCAAACTATATATATTTTAGAATCAACCTCAACCCTGTATAGCTAACTCCAACATTCACATATAGAGTGTCTATGGTTGTTCCGAAATATATATAGATGTGTCGACATGATAGGTCAAAAACATTGTATATGTGTCTACGGTATCTCAAGATTACATAATATACAATACAAGTTGATTAAGTTATGGTTGGAATAGATTTGTTACCAATTTTCACGTAGCTAAAATGAGAAAAATTATCCAATCTTGTTTTACCCATAACTTCTTCATTTTAAATCCGTTTTGAGTGAATCAAATTGCTATAGTTTCATATTGAACTCTATTTTATGAATATAAACAGAAAAAGTATCGATTTATAGTCGGAAAAATAAGTTACAAGTCGTTTTTGTAAAGGTAGTCATTTCAGTCGAAAGAACGACGTCTAGATGACCATTTTAGAAAACATACTTCCACTTTGAGTTTAACCATTATTTTTTGGATATAGTTTCATGTTCATAATAAAAATCATTTTCTCAGAATAACAACTTTTAAATCAAAGTTTATCATAGTTTTTAATTAACTAACCCAAAACAGCCCGCGGTGTTACTACGACGGCGTAAATTCGGTTTTACGGTGTTTTTCGTGTCTCCAGGTTTTAAATCATTAAGTTAGCATATCATATAGATATAGAACATGTGTTTAGTTGATTTTAAAATTCAAGTTAGAAGGATTAACTTTTGTTTGCGAACAAGTTTAGAATTAACTAAACTATGTTCTAGTGATTACAAGTTTAAACCTTCGAATAAGATAGCTTTATATGTATGAATCAAATGATGTTATGAACATCATTACTACCTTAAGTTCCTTGGATAAACCTACTGGAAAAGAAAAAAATGGATCTAGCTTCAACGGATCCTTGGATGGCTCGAAGTTCTTGAAGCAGAATCATGACACGAAAACAAGTTCAAGTAAGATCATCACTTGAAATAAGATTGTTATAGTTATAGAAATTGAACCAAAGTTTGAATATGATTATTACCTTGTATTAGAATGATAACCTACTGTAAGAAACAAAGATTTCTTGAGGTTGGATGATCACCTTACAAGATTGGAAGTGAGCTAGCAAACTTGAAAGTATTCTTGATTTTATGTAACTAGAACTTGTAGAATATATGAAGAACACTTAGAGCTTGAAGATAGAACTTGAGAGAGATCAATTAGATGAATAAAATTGAAGAATGAAAGTTTTTGTAGGTGTTTTTGGTCGTTGGTGTATGGATTAGATATAAAGGATATGTAATTTTGTTTTCATGTAAATAAGTCATGAATGATTACTCATATTTTTGTAATTTTATGAGATATTTCTTGCTACTTGCCAAATGATGGTTCCCGCATGTGTTAGGTGACTCACATGGGCTGCTAAGAGCTGATCATTGGAGTGTATATACCAATAGTACATACATCTAAAAGCTGTGTATTGTACGAGTACGAATACAGGTGCATACGAGTAGAATTGTTGATGAAACTGAACGAGGATGTAATTGTAAGCATTTTTTGTTAAGTAGAAGTATTTTGATAAGTGTATTGAAGTCTTTCAAAAGTGTATAAATACATATTAAAACACTACATGTATATACATTTTAACTGAGTCGTTAAGTCATCGTTAGTCGTTACATGTAAGTGTTGTTTTGAAACCTTTAGGTTAACGATCTTGTTAAATGTTGTGAACTCACTATTTATAATATCAAATGAGATTTTAAATTATTATATTATCATGATATTATCATGTATGAATATCTCTTAATATGATATATATACATTAAATGTCGTTACAACGATAATCGTTACATATATGTCTCGTTTAAAAATCATTAAGTTAGTAGTCTTGTTTTTACATATGTAGTTCATTGTTAATATACTTAATGATATGTTTACTTATCATAGTATCATGTTAACTATATATATATCCATATATATGTCATCATATAGTTTTTACAAGTTTTAACGTTCGTGAATCACCGGTCAACTTGGGTGGTCAATTGTCTATATGAAACATATTTCAATTAATCAAGTCTTAACAAGTTTGATTGCTTAACATGTTGGAAACATTTAATCATGTCAATATCAATCTCAATTAATATATATAAACATGGAAAAATTCGGGTCACTACAGTAACTACCCGTTAAATAAATTTCGTCCCGAAATTTTAAGCTGTTGAAGGTGTTGACGAATCTTCTGGAAATAGATGCGGGTATTTATTCTTCATCTGATCTTCACGCTCCCAGGTTAACTCGGGTCCTCTACGAGCATTCCATCGAACCTTAACAATTGGTATCTTGTTTTGCTTAAGTCTTTTAACCTCACGATCCATTATTTCGACGGGTTCTTCGATGAATTGAAGTTTTTCGTTGATTTGGATTTCATCTAACGGAATAGTGAGATCTTCTTTAGCAAAACATTTCTTCAAATTCGAGATGTGGAAAGTGTTATGTACAGCCGCGAGTTATTGAGGTAACTCAAGTCGGTAAGCTACTGGTCCGACACGATCAATAATCTTGAATGGTCCAATATACCTTGGATTTAATTTCCCTCGTTTACCAAATCGAACAACGCCTTTCCAAGGTGCAACTTTAAGCATGACCATCTCTCCAATTTCAAATTCTTTATCTTTTCTTTTAATGTCAGCGTAGCTCTTTTGTCGACTTTGGGCGGTTTTCAACCATTGTTGAATTTGGATGATCTTCTCGGTAGTTTCTTGTATAATCTCCGGACCCGTAATCTGTCTATCCCCCACTTCACTCCAACAAATCAGAGACCTGCACTTTCTACCATAAAGTGCTTCAAACGGCGCCATCTCAATGCATGAATGGTAGCTGTTGTTGTAGGAAAATTCTGCTAACGGTAGATGTCGATCCCAACTCTTTCCGAAATCAATAACACATGCTCGTAGCATGTCTTCAAGTGTTTGTATCGTCCTTTCGCTCTGCCCATCAGTTTGTGGATGATAGGTAGTACTCATATCTAGACGAGTTCCTAATGCTTGCTGTAATGTCTGCCAGAATCTTGAAATAAATCTACCATCCCTATCAGAGATAATAGAGATTGGTATTCCATGTCTGGAGATGACTTCCTTCAAATACAGTCGTGCTAACTTCTCCATCTTGTCATCTTCTCTTATTGGTAGGAAGTGTGCTGATTTGGTGAGACGATCAACTATTACCCAAATAGTATCAAAACCACTTGCAGTCCTTGGCAATTTAGTGATGAAATCCATGGTAATGTTTTCCCATTTCCATTCTGAGATTTTGGGTTGTTGAAGTAGACCTGATGGTTTCTGATGCTCAGCTTTGACCTTAGAACACATCAAACTTTCTCCTATGTATTTAGCAACATCGGATTTCATACCCGGCCACCAAAAATGTTTCTTGAGATCCTTGTACATCTTCCCCGTTCCAGGATGTATTGAGTATCTGGTTTTATGAGCTTCTCTAAGTACCATTTCTCTCATATCTCCAAATTTTGGTACCCAAATCCTTTCAGCCCTATACCGGGTTCCGTCTTCCCGAATATTAAGATGCTTCTCCGATCCTTTGGGTATTTCATCCTTTAAATTTCCCTCTTTTAAAACTCCTTGTTACGCCTCCTTTATTTGAGTAGTAATGTTATTATGAATCATTATATTCATAGATTTTACTCGAATGGGTTCTCTGTCCTTCCTGCTCAAGGCATCGGCTACCACATTTGCCTTCCCCGGGTGGTAATGAATCTCAAAGTCGTAATCATTCAATAATTCAATCCACCTATGCTGCCTCATATTCAGTTGTTTCTGATTAAATATGTGTTGAAGACTTTTGTGGTCGGTATATATAATACTTTTGACCCCATATAAGTAGTGCCTCCAAGTCTTTAATGCAAAAACAACCGCGCCTAATTCCAAATCATGCGTCGTATAATTTTGTTCGTGAATCTTTAATTGTCTAGACGCATAAGCAATCACCTTCGTTCGTTGCATTAATACACAACCGAGACCTTGCTTTGATGCGTCCCAATAAATCACAAAATCATCATTCCTTTCAGGCAATGACAATATAGGTGTCGTAGTTAGCTTTTTCTTCAATAACTGAAACGCTTTTTCTTGTTTATCATTCCATTCAAATTTCTTCCCTTTATGCGTTAATGGAGTCAAGGATTTTGCTATTCTGGAAAAGTCTTGGATGAACCTTCTGTAGTAACCAGCTAGTCCTAAAAACTGGCGTATGTGTTTCGGAGTTTTGGGGGTTTCCCACTTTTCAACAGTTTCTATCTTTGCCGGATCCACCTTACTACCTTCTTTGTTCACTATGTGACCGAGGAATTGAACTTCTTCCAACTAAAATGCACACTTTGAAAACTTAGCGTACAATTATTCCTTCCTCAATACTTCTAACACCTTTCTCAAATGTTCACCGTGTTCTTGGTCATTCTTTGAGTAAATAAGTATGTCATCAATGAAAACAATGACAAACTTGTCAAGGTATGGTCCACACACTCGGTTCATAAGGTCCATGGACACAGCTGGTGCATTAGTTAAACCAAACGGCATGACCATAAACTCGTAATGACCGTAACGTGTTCTGAAAGCAGTCTTTGGAATATCATCTTCTTTCACCCGCATTTGATGATACCCGGAACGTAAGTCAATCTTTGAATAAACAGACGAGCCTTGTAGTTAATCAAATAAGTCGTCGATTCTCGGTAGTGGGTAGCGGTTCTTGATGGTAAGTTTGTTCAACTCTCGGTAGTCGATACACAACCTGAATGTACCATCTTTCTTCTTGACAAACAAAACAGGAGCTCCCCACGGTGATGTGCTTGGTCGAATGAAACCACGCTCAAAAGTTCTTGTAATTGGCTTTGTAGTTCTTTCATCTCGCTGGGTGCGAGTCTGTAAGGAGCACGAGCTATTGGTGCAGCTCCTGGTATAAGATCTATTTGAAATTCAACGGATCGATGTGGGGGTAATCCCGGTAATTCTTTCGGAAATACAACGGGAAATTCTTTTGCAATGGGAACATCATTGATGCTCTTTTCTTCAGTTTGTACTTTCTCGACGTGTGCCAGAACAGCATAGCAACCTTTTCTTATTAGTTTTTGTGCCTTCAAATTACTAATAAGATGTAGCTTCGTGTTGCCCTTTTCTCCGTACACCATTAAGGGTTTCCTTTTTCTCGTATAATGCGAATTGCATTTTTGTAACAAACGATCTCTGCTTTCACTTCTTTCAACCAGTCCATACCGATTATCACATCAAAACTCCCTAACTCTACTGGTATCAAATCAATCTTAAATGTTTCGCTAACCAGTTTAATTTCTCGATTCCGACATATATTATCTGCTGAAATTAATTTACCATATGCTAATTCGAGTAAAAATTTACAATCCAAAGGCGTCAATGGACAACTTAATTTAGCACAAAAATCTCTACTCATATAGCTTCTATCCGCACCCGAATCAAATAAAACGTAAGCAGATTTATTGTCAATAAGAAACGTACCCGTAACAAGCTCCGGGTCTTCCTGTGCCTCTGCCGCATTAATATTGAAAACTCTTCCACGGCCTTGTCCATTCGTGTTCTCCTGGTTCGGGCAATTTCTAATAATGTGGGCCGGTTTTCCACATTTATAACAAACTACATTGGCATAACTTGCTCCGACACTACTTGCTCCGCCATTACTCGTTCCGACACCATTTGTTCCTTTCGTTCTATTAACCCCTGGTCCGTAGACCTCACACTTCGCCGCGCTATGACCATTTCTTTTACACTTGTTGCAAAATTTGGTGCAGAACCCTGAGTGATTCTTTTCACACCTTTGGCATAGCTGCTTATGATTGTTGTTGTTGTTGCGGTTGTTATTGTTGTTGGGATGATTGTTGTAGTTGCTGTTGTTGTTGTTGTTGTTGTTGTTGTTGTTGTTGGGCCGTTTGTTGTAGTTGCGATTGATGTTGCGATTGTTGGGATAATTGTTGCGATTATTGTTGTAATTGCTGTTGTTGTTGTATTGGTGATTCTTATCACCGTTTTCCTCCCACTTTCTTTTGACTTGCTTCACATTGGCCTCTTCAGCAGTCTGTTCTTTAATTCTTTCTTCAATCTGGTTCACTAGTTTGTGATCCATTCTACATGCCTGTTGTATGGAGGCGGGCTCGTGTGAACTTATATCTTCTTGGATTCTTTCCGGTAATCCTTTCACAAACGCGTCGATCTTCTCTTCCTCATCTTCGAATGCTCCCGGACATAATAGGCACAATTCTGTGAATCGTCTTTCGTACGTGGTAATATCAAATCCTTGGGTTTGTAACCCTCTAAGTTCTGTCTTGAGCTTATTGACCTCGGTTCTGGGACGGTACTTCTCGTTCATCAAGTGCTTGAATGCTGACCACGGTAGTGCGTACGCATCATCTTGTCCCACTTGCTCTAGATAGGTATTCCACCATGTTAACGCAGAACCTGTGAAGATATGCGTAGCGTACTTCACTTTGTCCTCTTCAGTACACTTACTTATGGCAAACACCGATTCGACCTTCTCGGTCCACCGTTTCAATCCGATCGGTCCTTCGGTTCCATCAAATTCCAAAGGTTTGCAGGCAGTGATTTCTTTGTAGGTGCATCCTACACGATTTCCTGTACTGCTAGATCCAAGGTTATTGTTGGTATGTTGCGCAGCCTGTACTGCGGCTATGTTTGAAGCTAGAAAAGTACGGAATTCCTCTTCATTCATATTCACGGTGTGTCGAGTAGTCGGTGCCATTTCCTTCAAAATAGTCAAATGGAACAAGTTAATCATACAGAATATTAAGAGCAGTTAATAGTATTTCGTAGCATAATATGAACTCATTTATAAACGCTTTTTCTTCATATTAGCGTTTTATAAGTTTAAATTCGGGTAGTACCTACCCGTTAAGTTCATACTTAGTAGCTAATATACAATTCAACTACTACAATTCTATATGAAAAACTGATTATAATAATATTTCGCGTTCAAACTTTTACACAATATTTTACAAACTTACAATACCGCTTATTTTACATATAGCACACAATAAATTTGATACAAGATGGTTGTGAAGATAATTCTAGCTAGTACACAAGTCGTTCAGCAAAGGCAATAAAGACACATAATTCATACGTCCAGAAACAATTCATGCATTCTGGTTTTACTAGGATTACTTCCCATCCTTGGTCTTGTGGAACATAACCGTTATGGCCGTTGATAAGACAGCGTGTTGTAACGTCGTCAAAGGGACGAGGGTTACGTAATGTCCAACAGTCCCGTAACAATCTAAAAACCTCATTTCTTACCCCAATTACCGACTCCGTCACTTGTGGGAACGTTTTGTTTAATAGTTGTAGCCCGATGTTCTTGTTCTCACTTTGGTGAGAAGCGAACATTACTAATCCGTAAGCATAACATGCTTCTTTATGTTTCATGTTAGCCGCTTTTTCTAAATCACGAAGTCCAATATTCGGATATATTGAGTCAAAATAATTTCTTAACCCATTGCGTAAAATAGCATTTGGGTTCCCCGCAATATATACGTCAAAGTAAACACATCGTAACTTATGGATTTCCCAATGTGATATCCCCCATCTTTCGAACGAAAGCCTTTTATAAACCAAGGAATTCTTGGAACATTCTTCGAATGTCTTACAAACTGATCCCGCCTTAAATAGTTGTGCCGAAGAATTCTGACCGACTCTAGACAAGATTTCATCAATCATGTCTCCGGGTAGGTCTCTTAAAATATTGGGTTGTCTATCCATTTTGTATTTTTATACTGTAAAATAGACAAGAGTTAGATTCATAAAAAAAATACTTATTAATACAAGCAATTTTTACATATATTATAAAGCAAAAGCACACTATATTACATATATTACACCACACGAATACAACTATCTTATTCCGACTCGCTTGCTTCTTCTTCGGTTTTGGTTCGTTTTGCCAAGTTTCTAGGGATATATGATGTTCCCCTAATACAAGCCGTCGTTTTCCACATTGGTTTAGAAAAACCTGGTGGTTTAGAGGTTCCCGGGTCATTGTTACAACTTAAGGACTTCGGGGGTTGACGAAACATCGGGGTTGGAATTAGATTTCTCTATTTTTATGCCCTTTCCCTTATTATTTTCTTTTTCCTTTTTAAATTCAGTTGGGGTAATTTCTATAACATCATCGGAATTCTCGTCGGAATCCGATTCATCGGAGAATTGGTAATCCTCCCAATATTTTGATTCCTTGGCGGAAACACCATTGACCATAATTAACCTTGCTCGGTTGGTTGAGGATTTTCTTTTACTTAACCGTTTTATTATTTCCCCCACCGGTTCTATTTCTTCATCCGGTTCCGATTCTTCTTCCGGTTCCGATTCTTCTTCCGGTTCCGACTCTTCTTCCGGTTCCTCTTCGGGAACTTATGAATCAGTCCACGAATCATTCCAATTTACATTTGACTCTTCATTATTATTAGGTGCGTCAATGGGACTTGTTCTAGAGGTAGACATCTATCACATAATATCAAACGCGTTAAGAGATTAATATATCACATAATATTCACATGTAAAAAATATATAGTTTCCAACAAAATTTGTTAAGCAATCATTTTTCAAGTAAACACGGTCGAAGTCCAGACTCACTAATGCATCCTAACAAACTCGATAAGAAACACTAATGCAAAATTCTGGTTCTCTAAGACCAACGCTCGGATACCAACTGAAATGTCCCGTTCTTATTGATTAAAAACGTCCATATTAATTGATATTGTTGTGTCATAACCCGTCCTTAATCATAAGAACGAGTTAGATAACGTATGATTTCATTGCGAGGCATTGACCTCTATATGCGACATTTTTAAAAGAACAACTGCATTTATTTTACATTACAAACCATAACTCTTATTTTAATACAAGTTTTAGACAATATAAAGATGATTATCATTTAGCGATAATCTTAGACTTACAAACTTTACATGTGATGATAACAATACGATTTCTAGCATATTTTACATTACAAATCCTCCGATATGCAGTTTTATTTTTGACACAAATATGCATACTCAAGATCTTGCTTAAATTCAACATGTTGCAGCGGAAGCTTTTAGTTATCACCTGAGAATAGACATGTTTAAAACGTCAACATAAAGTTGGTGAGATATAGGTTTAATGCCGACAGCGATATAAATATAGACCACAAGATTTCATATGTAAACATTTT
Source organism: Rutidosis leptorrhynchoides (assembly GCF_046630445.1). Taxonomy (NCBI): domain Eukaryota; kingdom Viridiplantae; phylum Streptophyta; class Magnoliopsida; order Asterales; family Asteraceae; genus Rutidosis; species Rutidosis leptorrhynchoides. The sequence goes on along the minus strand of NC_092333.1, from coordinate 309,695,731 downwards.
AATAAAAATATTCTAAGTGGTTGAGCACTTGGTAACCATACTTAACATTTAATCACGTCGCATATTCCCTTTATTATGAAATCTTACTACACCGTACCAAGTGTAGTTACGAAACGAAGTACTGTGCAACCGTTGAATACTGGTCGTCCAGTCCGGTTGGGGTTGTCAGGCCCGATAGATCTATCAACAGGATTCGCGTTTACAATACTGCTGTAAATAATAGTTACCAAGCTACAGGGAAGTATGCCAGTGGTACAACTCAACGTAGAATATATTTTTCAGTCACTTGTGTCCATAACGTAAAACATAAAATACATGTATTCTCATCCCGAAATACTTAGAGTTTAAAAGTGGGACTATATACTCACTTTTGCCTTGAAGATATATATTTTGACTTGGTCTCCGGTTGATATCACGAACCTATCCATATATAATATATCAATATATTTTTATTTTAAACAATCGTCACATATATATACTTATAATACTTTTTATGTCTTCTTAGTCCGTAGTTAGTAATTTAATTTTAATGGTTCATTTTTAGGTGTTTTAATAATTAAATAAAACCCCCATCGAAATAAATAAAACCCCCATCGAAATAAATAAAACCCCCATCGAAATAAATAAAACCCCCATCGTATTCGTATTGGTCGGGATTAATCTTGACCCACGGTATCGGTGTTGTCAAATGACGTGTTGCGTACATAAAGTACCGGTGTTGTCAAATGACGTGTTGCGTACAATCATGGGATCTTATGATTAATCTTCTCGTATTGTTTACGGGTGATCCTGAAATATATAAAATTAAATTATGAGTACATATATATAAAATATCATGTTATTTTAAAAAGATGTGATTTATTTAATTTTTCTCCAATTATTTTCGTGGCTAAACTAGTCTTGGATATCCGATTTTGTTTTGGTCATAGTTTCTTCGTTACAACTCCGTTTTCGTTGGTTCAACTTGCCACTTCCTTGGATCGAGTCCTTCTTTAAGAATGTGAACTGTAAATACCTTAGTTTTTATTCGAAATCACAGGTCATAGGTCAAACTTTGGTGAAACTTATGAAGTTAATCATTTTCCATCATGTAAACAACCTTAAATGATTATTTTTCTAAAAATACTTATACTTTGAGTTAAATCATGAAATTTTTATGTGTTATCATATTCATAGTAAATATCATTTTTCCAGAAAATAAACCTCCAATTCAAGGTTCAAGATAGTTTTTAATTATCCAACCCAAAACAGCCCCCGGTTGCACTCCGACGTCGTAAAAACAGTTTTTAATGTGTTCTTTGAAAAACCAAGTTATACCTTGTTAAATTAGAATATATTTATGATATATTACAGGTCTTGAAGTATTTTAAAAGTTAAGTTAGAAGGATCTATTTAGTTTGCAAACAAGTTTGAAAACATTCAAACTATGTTCTTGTTGTTAAAATTTTATACCATAAAATAAGATAGCTATATATATGAATCGAATAAGGTTATGAACAAAGTTACTACCTCAAGTTACTTGGACAAGATTGCTGTAAAAGAGGAGTAAAAACCTAGAATCAAAGAGTGATGGAGTTGAATGAAAAATTGGAAGTAAACTTGTGTTCTTGGAAGGATTCTTGAAGTGTTTTTGTAAGGGTTTTCTTATGGTGATTAAGTGATGTTTTTGAAGCTAGATCTTCATGGTAACTTTGCTGAATTGATTAAGGGTTTTAAGGCTTCTAAGTATGTGTGTGTTTTGGCTAGAAAGTTGAAGTAAAATGAATCAAAATGATGATCCTTGGATACTCCTTAAAAACGTGAATCAAGGGTAGACATGGACAAAATTTCAAGTTGTAATTTTATGTAATTAGTCAAGCTATTCTCCAAATTCAATTACCTTATACCTAGGGCATGAACAAGGGCTGGTTGGTGGTGATTTGATGTGTATATACCAATAGTAAATACGTATAGAAGCTAGACCGGGCTGGACGACCAGCATTTAACGGTTGCACAGTACTTCGTTCTTGTTACTACACTTGGTACGGTGTAGGGTTTATTTAAGAGTATGCTACTGTGACTTTTAGTTAAGTATGGTTACCAAGTGCTCAACTGCTTTTCCATACACGAGGAGTGTATTATGTATGTATAAGAAATCTTGTGGTCCATAGTTATAACGCTGCTAGCATCAAACCTAATGTAACACCCTAGGCAAATCCCACATCGCCCACGAACATGAGTGATCATGGGATTATAAGGTAATACTCACGCTTAAATGACACAATGCATTTTGGGATCACAGGCCGAGTAGAAGTGCGAGTACGTTGTGGTTAAGCGTGCTCGTGCGAGAGCACTACCAGGATGGGTGACCTCCTGGGAAAGTGCTTCTCGTGTGTGGTCGCCAAGAAAAAGCCGTGCGCCTGCGGGCAAAGCGGACAATATTGTGGTCATGTTAAGCTGGGGTGTTACAGAATGGTATCAGAGCCACTCATGTGCCGTTGGGGGTGGTGGGGCAAACCTCATCGAGGACGATGAGTCCCTAAGGGGGGGTGAATGTAACACCCTAGGCAAATCCCACATCGCCCACGAACATGAGTGATCATGGGATTATAAGGTAATACTCACGCTTAATTGACACAACGCATTTTGGGATCACAGGCCGAGTAGAAGTGCGAGTACGTTGTGGTTAAGCGTGCTCGTGCGAGAGCACTACCAGGATGGGTGACCTCCTGGGAAAGTGCTTCTCGTGTGTGGTCGCCAAGAAAAAGCCGTGCGTCTGCGGGCAAAGCGGACAATATTTTGGTCATGTTAAGCTGGGGTGTTACAGAATGATACCAACTCTAATAACCGGTCCTAATCCTCCTGGACGGAGTCGTCAACAGTTGGTCCCATTGCGATGATCGACTCCAAGTAATGTCCTTAACATGAGCAAATGCACAGCGGAAGACTTAATTCGTACCTGAGAATAACATGCTTTAAATTGTCAACATAAAGTTGGTGAGATATATAGGTTTGATGCTAGCAGCGTTATAACAACCATGGAACACAAGATTTTAAGTTTATACATAATACACTCCTCGTGTATAGAAAAGACGTTGAGCACTTGGTAACCATACTTAACTATAAGTCACAGCAGCATACTCTTAAATAAACCCGACGCCGTACCAAAGTGTAGTGACGAGAACGAAGTACTGTGCAACCGTTAAATGCTGGTCGTCCAGCCCGGTTGGGGATGTCAGCCCGATAGATCTATCAACAGGATTCGCGTTTACGCTCCTCACGTAATTAGCAGTTACCAAGTATAAAGAGATATGCCATGGTACAACTCAACGTAGAATTTATTTTTGATCACTTGTGTCCATAACGTAAATCATTTATAAAAACAGCGCATGTATTCTCAGCCCAAAAATATTTAGAGTTTAAAAGGGGACTATATACTCACCATACTGTATTTTGTAGTAAAAATACATATAACATCATTGAACAATTGTAAGGTTGGCCTCGGATTCACGAACCTATATTATTTGTATATATATTAACACATACATAATCGTAATCGAATAATTATATTTATTATTTTTAATAATAAACTTGTTAAATTAATATATATTTATTTAATACATTTTATTTAACTAGATTTTATCTTTCATTATAACATATTAATAATATTAATTTATATCAGGGTTTATATGTGATAAAAATATATTTTTATATATATATTAATTGGTATCTTTTATATATATGGTTTAATTATTATCTTTTTAATAATAAATGTAGTGTAATGTATTTATTTATAAAAATATCTATTTACAATATTATTGATAGTTTAGTGATAACATAATAATGATTTTATTACGAATGATAATAATGATAAAAAAAATACTTTTTTTTTTCAATAAAAATAATTTCAAAATAGTACTTTTAAGAATAACACTAATAATAATATTAATAATAATAATAGTAATAATAATAATCCTAATGTTTATTTTTGTGATAATACCAATAATGGGTATAGTATTTATATTAGTGTAATAATAATAATAATAATAATAATAATAATAATAATAATAATAATAATAATAATAATAATAATAATAAAAGAGATAACTACCTTTAAAAAGATAACAATTATGTCCCAAACCGGGCCTTGAACTCACGACCTCCCGCTATACCACAAACATGCCTAACCATTCAACCATCTAAGCTTTTCTGTAATAGTATCATGTCCAATTGTATTAAACCCGTTTTTATTTCATTTTTGGCCCAACAACACAAATAAGATCTCGGCCCAACTATAAGTAGTCGGCCCAATCTGTTTAAATGCATTCATGGCTTGAAATAAAATGCCCAATATCTCCCGACCCACGATGTATCAGGTTTGTGTGCGTCCCGACTAAATCACGAAGTCACAGATATATAAAAAAAAATAAGGGTTTCGGTTAATCCAGTATCATTATCAATGAAACGTTCATCTATCCATCATCATCTATTCATCGTCTTCACTGTAAAGTCATCACGTACCATTATCAATTCGTCACCCACTCCTCATCATCGTTCTATTTGCTTTCCTACCCTCGTTATTATTTAAAAGAAACATGAAACTGAATTCGGGTAACAACAGTAGGAAATTCAAGTTGGTCGTAATAGTTGCAATATTATGGTGTGTTTTAAATGGGTGATGCTAGTTGATTATCTCGTCCAACAGAAAAAAAAAAAGATAGAGGAGAGAGAGACAAGGTGGTGATTCATAGTGGTTTACGGTGGTAATGGCTGCCGGTGGTGACGACTTCGGTGATGGTTAGGGTGGTGGCAGGTGTCGGTTGGTGATGGTTGGAGATGATAACCGGTGGTGGTGAGGGTAACGGTTGGGTGGTGACTGTCTTTGGACAGAAAATGGCGACTGCAACAATTTAATATGATGGTTAAGTGTGGTGTTCGATGGTAATGGAAAATGGTTCACGTTGAAGTGGGTTTTCGGCTACAAGGATTTGGAGAGAGAGAGATATAGCGGTTTGGGGATAAAAGTGGTGGTCCGGTGGTTCATGATGGTCACGGTGGTGTCTGGTGGCGGAAGGAGGTAATTGTGGCCGGTTGGGTGAAGGAGAAGAATGAAGAAGATGAGTTTTTTTTTTTTTTTAATATTATTGGAAATAATATATAACTTAATTGTTAAAAATAAATACGAAAAAGTATGTTATATAAATTTTAGTTTGCTAAAAATATATTTAAATACCTCGAGCTAAGTTTTAATACTCCGTATATATTATTTGGAACTTAAAATGAGTTTTAGACGAATTTTTTTTTTATCAGGTTTCAAAGAGGTAATGAGTGAAATAATTAAATTTAGTCAATCCAAAAATTTGAGATTTTTAGGAACAATTTTTATACGTTAACTGTTTAGCAGAGAACACGATATAGTCATTCGGGAAAATCGTCGGTAGTTAAAAGCCAAAGGAAAGGCTGTTTGATTGTTCATAGTGCACGTTTAGCATAATTAACAAACAAAAATTTACTATTTAGCACTGTACTTGATTGAAATTATAAAAAATAATGTTTTTGTTTCTTTCTCAATCCATTAAACTCTATATGTGCATATAAGTATATGGTAATGGATTTCAATAAAAAAAAAAACTCATCTTCTTCATTCTTCTCCTTCACCCAACCGGCCACAATTACCTCCTTCCGTCACCAGACACCACCGTGACCATCATGAACCACCGGACCACCACCTTTATCCCCAAACCGCTATATCTCTCTCTCCAAATCCTTGTAGCCGAAAACCCACTTCAACGTGAACCATTTTCCATTACCATCGAACACCACACTTAACCATCATATTAAATTGTTGCAGTCGCCATTTTCTGTCCAAAGACAGTCACCACCCAACCGTTACCCTCACCACCACCGGTTATCATCTCCAACCATCACCAACCGACACCTGCCACCACCCTAACCATCACCAAAGTCGTCACCACCGGCAGCCATTACCACCGTAAACCACTATGAATCACCACCTTGTCTCTCTCTCCTCTATCTTTTTTTTTCTGTTGGACGAGATAATCAACTAGCATCACCCATTTAAAACACACCCTAATATTGCAACTATTACGGCCAACTTGAATTTCCTACTGTTGTTACCCGAATTCAGTTTCATGTTTCTTTTAAATAATAACGAGGGTAGGAAAGCAAATAGAACAATGATGAGGAGTGGGTGACGAATTGATAATGGTACATGATGACTTTACAGTGAAGACGATGAATAGATGATGATGGATAGATGAACGTATTCATTGATAATGATACTGGATTAACCGAAACCCTTATTTTTTTTTATATATCTGTGACTTCGTGATTTAGTGGGGACGCACACAAACCTGATACATCGTGGGTCGGGAGATATTGGGCATTTTATTTCAGGCCATGAATGCATTTAAACAGATTGGGCCGACTACTTATAGTTGGGCCGAGATCTTATTTGTGTTGTTGGGCCAAAAATGAAATAAAAACGGGTTTAATACAATTGGACATGATACTATTACAGAAAAGCTTAGATGGTTGAATGGTTAGGCATGTTTGTGGTATGTAACACCCCAGCTTAACATGACCACAATCTTGTCCGCTTTACCCGCAGGCGCACGGCTTTTTCTTGGCAACCACACACGAGAAGCACTTTCCCAGGAGGTCACCCATCCTGGTAGTGCTCTCGCCCGAGCACACTTAACCACAACGTACTCGTACTTCTACTCAGCCTGTGATCCCAAAACGCGTTGTGTCATTTAAGCGTGAGTATTACCTTATATTCCCATGATCACTCATGTTCGTGGGCGATGTGGGATTTGCCTAGGGTGTTACATTCACCCCCCCTTAGAGACTCATCGTCCTTGATGAGGTTTGCCCCACCACCCCCAACGGCACATGAGTGGCTCTGATACCATTATGTAACACCCCAGCTTAACATGACCACAATCTTGTCCGCTTTACCCGCAGGCGCACGGCTTTTTCTTGGCGACCACACACGAGAAGCACTTTCCCAGGAGGTCACCCATCCTGGTAGTGCTCTCGCCCGAGCACGCTTAACCACAACGTACTCGCACTTCTACTCAGCCTGTGATCCCAAAACGTGTTGTGTCATTTAAGCGTGAGTATTACCTTATAATCCCATGATCACTCATGTTCGTGGGCGATGTGGGATTTGCCTAGGGTGTTACATTAATGTAATACCCTAGGCAAATCCCACATCGCCCATGGACATGAGTGATCATGGGATTATAAGGTAATACTCACGCTTAAATGACACAACGCGTTTTGGGATCACAGGCTGAGTAGAAGTGCGAGTACGTTGTGGTTAAGCGTGCTCGGGCGAGAGCACTACCAGGATGGGTGACCTCCTGGGAAAGTACTTCTCGTGTGTGGTCGCCAAGAAAAAGCCGTGCGCCTGCGGGCAAAGCGGACAATATTGTGGTCATGTTAAGCTGGGGTGTTACAGAATGGTATCAGAGCCACTCATGTGCCGTTGGGGGTGGTGGGGCAAACTCATCGAGGACGATGAGTCCCTTAGGGGGGGTGAATGTAACACCCTAGGAAAATCCCACATCGCCCACAGACATGAGTGATCATGGGATTATAAGGTAATACTCACGCTTAAATGACACAACGCGTTTTGGGACCACATGCAGAGCAGATGTGCGAGTACGCTGCAGTTAAGCGTGCTCGAGCGAGAGCACTACCAGGATAGGTGACCTCCTGGGAAAGTGCTTCTCGTGTGTGGTCGCCAAGAAAAAGCCGTGCGCCTGCGGGCAAAGCGGACAATATTGTGGTCATGTTAAGCTGGGGTGTTACAGAATCATCACTACCATGAATAACTCGACATCATCATAACATTCATCGAAACCTATCAACCATCATCCTCTTTATTTAATTTCCTTTTCGTTTTCAGTTTTGAGTATAACCGAACACCACCACGAGCAACCATCCAACACCCATCACCGCCACCCTCTTCTATCCACCCTCTTCCTCTTTCTTTTGTTGGAATTATAAAGCTCATCAAATTGTTAAATTTTGTCTAACGTTCATCTCTTCTGCTTGTTGTCCGAAAGTTAACCCAAGTCATCACCAACGAACCACAAACCTGCCATATCTTCCTTATCATCGAAAACAAACTCAACGTCTTTATTATCAAAGATATCTGTTTATATCCGAATAAACCCACAACAACACCACTTTTGTTTCTAGTTATACTTTGAAGATCATAGTCACACTTGTACAAATGTTTCTTTTTATCGACACCTCAAACAAAAACCCATAAAGTCATTATAACCGTAACTAGTTTCTTGTTCATGATTAGCTACTGTAACCCATCATCATTCAAACTTGCAACCCATCACCATGAACCCATCAACCCATCAAGAATCACCACCTAATCACCACCTTTTGAACCTTACACAACTTCATCACCTACAATCACCTTGATAAGCCGCCGCCATACACCACCGGATACCACCACTACAAATACACTTATTCATTCCTACAATACCTATAATTCTTCTTTTGGTTTCTAATTCGTTCAATACTGCTATGCTATTAAGTTTTTCGAACAGACCCACATTGACACCACCGTACACACCACAATCACGATGATCACCCTCTTGCTTCTCAACTGCTGCTGCAGCTGTTGTTCAGTTAAACCATCGTGAGTGCTGCTACTTCCTTCCTGTTCCAACATGGTTGCTGCTACGTTTTATTCTGTTCCTCTCAAGCCATACGCCACCTATGAAACCCATTTAAACACCCATCGATCTTCTCCTTGTTCAACTAATGCAACTCGTGTTTCTAACTCTATTCGATGAAGAAAACCGCCGCACAATAGTTAAGTACTGCTACTTAAACCATTCCTGTTTCCATAAATTTAACTAAGGAAAGGTGATGATGATGAAGGAAAGTGACAACAATAATGATGAATATTTAATTGCAAACATTTTAGGTTTAATGGAGATGAGCTGTAAAGATAATAAAAAAAATAATAATAATAGAGTACGTTATCTGTTCTTCCCGAAATATCCCTTCTCCATATAAAGATGTCGGCCATGAATTGTTATTTTAAAAATCGAAACACCGAAACCCTATTTGGACTATAACTTGAATTCGTTAAATCAGATTTTTGGATTTGGGCCGTGTTTAAATTAAGTAAACTACTTGAAGTAATATCCTTAAAATGAGCTAATGCACAGCTGATGTGGTAGCGTAGGTGTATATAAAATAGTTTATATTTTACTAGGAAAAACTATTAAATACGATACAATTTTACACAAGATATTTATTTATTTATAGAATGGATATACTTAAACCTTGCTACAACACTTATAGGCAGTGTACCTAATCGTACAGTAGTGTAGTTTTTAGTAAGTTCGGTTCGTTCCACAGGGAAATCTTTAAACAAAGCTCAACGCTATATTAGTTTACTTTTATAAAAATACAAATATATATATAAGTAATATTATTATTATAAAGGGGGGTTTTTACCGTTTAATGACCGGTTTGTCGATTTTAAAACTTTAGTCGCAGTTAAAACCTAATGTAAAATATAAAATAAATACAAGACTTAAATTAAAGCGTAAAGTAAATAACGATAATGAAATTGCGAATAATAAAAGTGCGATAAAATAAAATTGCGATAATTAAAAAGTACGATAATTAAAAGTGCAATTAAATATAATAACAATAAAAATGCGATAATTAGAAGTGCAATTAAATATAAAATTAAGGAAATTAAATATGAAATAAAAGAATTATGCTTATTTAAACTTCCGTAATCATGATGTTTGACGTGTTGATTTTAGTTTTATGCCCATGGGTTAATTGTCCTTTGTCCTGGATTATTCAATATGTCCGTCTGATTTTTGTCCATAACAGTCCATCAGTCATAAATATAAAGTGCGAGTGTCCTCGTCAAATTATTATTATACCCGAAGTTAAATATTCCAACTAATTGGGGATTCGAATTGTAACAAGGTTTTAATACTTTGTTTAATGAATACACCAGGTTATCGACTGCGTGTAAACCAAGGTTTTACTACTTTGTTAACAATTACACCAATTACCCTTGAATGTAATTTCACCCCTGTTTTAATTATTCTAGTGGCTATTAATCCATTCCCGTGTCCGGTTAAATGAACGATTATTCGTACATATAATTACCCCGCCCATCGTGTCCGATTGAGTGTATATGGTAATTTATAGGGATGCCCAATTGTAAATCTTTATATTAACATTAACAAACTATCATTTAGTTAAACAAATATAAAGCCCATTAATAGCCCATAGTCTAATTTCCACAAGTGTCGTTCTTTTGTCCAAACCCCAATTATGGTACAAAGCCCAATTACCCAATTTTAATATTTTTAGCCCAACATCATGATTACTTCGTTTTAAATAAGCATAATAATAACTTAGCTACGAGACATTAATATAAAAAGGTTGAACATAACTTACAATGATTAAAAATAGCGTAGCGTTACACGGACAGAATTTCGACTTACACCCTTACAACATTCGCTAACATACCCTTATTATTAGAATTATAATTATAATTAAAATTAAAATATAAATTATATATATATATATATATATATATATATATATATATATATATATATATATATATATATATATATATATATATATATATATATATATATCGTATATATGAGAGAAGAGAGAAATAGATTTTATGGTGTAAGTAAAAACGGATCACGAAGTCGCTTTAAATAGAAGGTGGCCTGGAAAAGGTACTCATGCGAGTCGCATGAGTTTGGGCATTAGGCCATGCGACTCGCATGGCCGTGATTTCCAGCTCAGGATCATTTGTTTTCTAGCTTGCCGACATAATAAATAAATAATATAAATATATAAATAATTTTAATAATTATTTATATATTATATTATATTTATATGCATAGTTGAGTAGATATTTTTGGTCCGTTACGTCGGGCGTTTCTTCTAGGCTCAGGTCCCGGTTCTGGATTTTCGGACGTCTTCGCGTATTATTTTAAATCGCGTACTTTGCATCTTGTAACTTGTACTCTTGTCATTTTGAGACGTTCCTCATCAATATTTTGAACCTTTTTAGTTGTATCTTGTACTTTTTAGCTCTTTGGACCTTTTTGTCTTCAATTTGTCGAATCTGCCTTTTGTCTTCACTTTTTAATATTTAAACGAATATTGCTTGTAAATCGAACAATACCAACTATAATCTTGTCTTTCTTGGGGAATAATGCTATAAAATATGTGTTCATTTTTGGCATTATCAATATTCCCACACTTAAGCGTTGCTTGTCCTCAAGCAATATAGTCTTGAAACACTTGAATCACTTCTTTATTCTTCACACTTTGTACATCAGTGACTTCAATAAAGCGGTATAAACAATGGTAGTAACGATGTGGTTAAAGGTGGGTGTGTCTTTTTATGGTTGCCTCGGGTTTAGGTCAACGACACTGGCAATCAAATAGCCGATTTACTTTCGGTTTCCAAAGCAAAGTGCACATTTGAAAGGCGGTTTACAGTCCCACATGACTATAAAAATTTAGATCCTTTAGGAAATTGGATCTTTATGAAAACATTTGTTCTTTTGAAAATTCAAGCTAGATTTTACCCTAGACAAGTTTTCTGATTTGATCCATCATCGGTGTTGCAAAATATGTTTGTGGATCAATATTTTGGCTAAAACTTTTTAGGTTCGTGTAATCCACTGCTATCCCGGTATCGGAAAGCACACATCCAGTTTACTTGTTTCGTATATTACCTTTCAGTAAACTACCGTCCGGTTGTAAAGGAAAGCGATGAACAAGAAACTGTTAAGGCAATGTCCAGTGACATGCAGATGATTATGGTCTTTTTAACGTGTCGGATGCTAGAACTATCCTTGGTAGGAGCAATAGTAAAGATCACCCTTTAATTTTTCGGTCTGGCACAAGGTCCTGTCTCCGACCATGCTATGCAACCACCGTTCTTACGGTTGACACCCGATTTGGTTCAGGTGACCTAATGAATTCCAGGTGAATTCCTAGAATTTTACGTTCAATGGTAATGAACGCATTGAAAATGGATTTTCAGAAAACAAATTGGTTTGTAATTTTTTATCAAAATATTTTCTCGTTCAAGCTCGAGTTTAGATATCATTGAATTCCATGAGTTTGAATTCTCAATCTTTAAGGTCAATCTCAAGGATTGAGTAATATCAGTCTTAAAAGCTGATTTTTAATCTTTTAAGGAGATTATCCTTTCTGGGGATCTGATTCATTAGTCTTATCAAGCTAATTTGCACGGTGCCTCCCCATTGTACGAGATAAATCCTTCTCATGGTTAGGATAAATCTGACCACTTGGCGACCCTGTTTGATGCTGAGGTCCGTGGATTTCCAGCCGATTTTAGTGATGACTTTTCTAGATTTTTCGTCAACCTACAGCTGGTCTGGACGACAACTTCATGGCCTAAATCAAGAAGCGCGTGTCTTTTTTGGAAGACTTTACTTCCTTTTAATGATGGAATTGATTCATCGTGTAGATCCATCTCTTCTTTTCTTTTATCGGGTAAAACAGTTTAGTTTAGTCCAAAGCAAAAGTATTTTCAGTTATTTGTTACAGATATATGTGACATATGTTTAAAATAACTTGGTAAATTTTCCCACACTTGGCTTTTATTTTCCTTTTTATCGTCCTCTATTCCATTTTAAATGAATTTTAACATTTTAGTTTGTTTCTCAATTTATGTCCTTTCCGAGGTAACAATAATTTCGGTTCAATGACCTAGTTTTAATCGTTCATAAATATGTATAAACATGATTTTGAATCCATTTTGTTAAAAATTTTGAAAAATTTACTAGAAGTGGGTAGTCAGTATATAAGACTAGGGCTGTTCCTTGTTATCGGAGAGCACTAGATTCTAACACAACTACTGCGTTACTAGCATTTTTAATGGTAACCAAGTGTTTAAATAAAAAAAGTTTTAAAATCCGAAAGAATTTAACCCCTTCCCACACTTAAGATCTTGCAATGCCCTCATTTGCAAGAAATCAGAAATAATTTAAATTATTGAGGGTGATTAGCGCAGAAAAATGATTAAATTTTACCAAAGTTTCAAACATATTGTCGTTTGATTGTTTGAATGATAAATGGTGCACGTCATTTGTTCATTCCGTCTTGTTGTTATTTCACATATATTTTGCATCTTGTCGTCAAAATTACTTGCTTTTGCTGAACTTAATGCCAGTCTTTGAAAACGTGTTGTTTTATCCTGTTTTGTGCATAACATAAAATACATACAATACAAATATAATCATACATGCAATTTGAAATGGAACTTTGGCATCCCACTTTCAAATTATAAGAAAAATATTAGTACATAATAATAATAGAAATATCAAACATTACATAAATGTAATTAAAATGTTAAGTGTTTAAAATAATAAAAATATAAATTACCAACTTATCTCTACTGATCAGGAGGTGGGTTAGGAGGATAATTAGGATAGGGATCCCAATTCATGTTCGGATCAGGGTTCCATGGCTGTTGATAGGTGAACTGGTATGCTGCATCATAATCATATATGTCATAGGGCGGTCTCATTTCTGGCTGGTGTGCAGGATAGAATGCGGGTCGGGTCGGATAATAAATCTCATTAGGCTGCAGCCGGCTTATGATTTGGCGCTGATGATAATCCCATCGGTGATGCTCTCGTTGCCGGGAATGCTCGTAATCATTCCGGCATTGCCACGCCTCGTACTGCATATGCCTATCATCGTTCGTCATGTATTCTTCCTCCATACGAACGCCTAAATCAAGAGCAGTCTCCCGAACAACTTCCATAATGTTGTTCGCCTCCTCCATTTCGTCATCCGAACCTCTTTCTACCTGTCGCTGAGGTCCCTCGTATCGATATACCTGATTACGTCTCATCAATAAAACCTTTGCACCCTTATAGACGTGTGAACTTATAGTTTCACCTTCGTCCTCTATTTCTACCATTGGACCCCCTCGGTTCTTGTCAACACCTAAATACTCTCCAATGAGAGTAATGAAAATACCACCACCTATAATACTCCCCGATTTCATCCCCCCAACTACATTAGATAGATAATAACCTACACAATAGGGAATGTTAACGAAACTCCTCGGGTCTCTAATACACTTAAGGTAGAATAAATCATTTAAAGTCAATTTCTCCTTATTTTTACCCCTTTGTGTAATTGTGTTTGCTAAGAATCGATGTATCACCCGGAGTTCAGCTCTATCAATATCTAAGTATGTATGTCCCCCACCAGCTTGAAACTCATTAAAATGGGACATACGCCTCCAGACGGCGTTAACATTAAATTCCCTATCTACCCTTTCTCCTTGGGCAATCAGGCTATTACAGTCGGGGCTCAAAAGTTCAGCAGGGGTGTAAATCTGTAAGGCCCTGGCTAAATCTATCATGGACATTCTGTACATGCGTCCACCTAACAGAAATCTAATAAAGCTTCTATCATCTATCCTCCTAACATCGCTGTTTAACTTAATAGTACTAAGTAATTCTATACACCATTCCCTATATATGGTTCTACGAATGGAAAATAGGCGCATCCAATCATTAAACTGAGAATTACCATACCTTTGCACCAATAATTCCTGAATCGGTTCGGCAAGGTCAACTGTTTCCAAAGGTACCCAGTCAATTGCCCTTGGCATTTCAACAACCTTAAAGTAGAGAATGTGCATGTTCTTTTGATAATCTGGATACTCTATCCAACATCGATCAAATCTCAAATTTGGGTGTAACTGATCTTCATTAATGTCTAAGCTCAGAATCATTTGATGTGGAGCGAATTGACGAAACTGATTCATGAATAATTGATCTTGATCATGATATGGAATATGTTGATCCTCATGTTGTTCTTCTTCTTCTTGCACTTGTTGTTCTTGTTCATTAAACATTTCCGGTTCGGGCTCTGGTTGTCTGGACGATGATGCACCATCCGTATCTGTATTTCTCTGCAAAACACATTAAACACAAAAATTGTGCATCCAAATATGCATTAGTGTTAGCAAAATAATAACTTGAAACAATTATGATGACATGTTCAATTCATAACACATTTTATACATATTTTCCTAAAAATAACAATTCTATACTTTTACATACGAAAATGTGTACAATGTTTTATCACATTTAAACTCTTAAACATGTCAACAATAATTATTATAACAATTAAACACTTGTTACATGGCATTCATATCAAACTAGTGCTCATTTTCATATTTTTGTCAATCCTACATTTTTTTCAAATAAGTACATATGAAAATATTCATCAAGTTTTTAAACATTCATCTTAAATAACATGCCAAACTAATCACTACTAGCAATTAAACAAGTTTAAAATGGCCTTTATATCAATTTAACCTAGTTTATGAATTTTTTAGACTTAAAAAGTCTACTTTAATTCTCAAAAACATGTTTAGGCTCAAAGTTTGGATCTATTAACTACCTAAACATGTTACACAACTTAATTTAGCAACAATTCATGACAAAAATCGGCCATAACCTGTTTATATCAAAAAGCCCCAAATTGCTCAAGAACACAAACCCTAGATTCTTAAAAATTTGAAGTTTTTAGCTTCAATTCATGTTAAATAGCTTCTATCTAGGATATACATGCATAATATAACATCAATTTAACACTAATTTCACTAAAAATTAACAAAAATTAAATTAGGTAAAATGGCTCAAGAACACACATAATTCGAATTTAAATAGATTAGGGGTGAAATCTTTACCGTGTGCCTGAAGGGGTTGAGCCTACTGAACCTACGCATGATTATTGTGAAGTTTTGCAAGAAATTTCAAAAAAAATGACGGATTTTTGAGAGAGTTTGGGTGCAAGTTCGTGTATATGTGTGTGTATTGTGACAGAATCAGCGAAACTGAGAAGTTTTGTATGTGGCCAGTTTTTATCAGCCATGCGACTCGCATGGTATTTGCCCTTCCCCCATGCGAGTCGCATGGGGTTGAAATCCAGGTTTTTTTTTTTTTTTTTTTTTTTTTTTATAAAACCTTATACTTTTAAAACATAGAATTAAATAAAATTTTAAAAATTTTGTTTCTTTTTAGGACGAGGTCGTTTCGGGACGATGCCCTAGTCCGTCCCTCGACAAAATTTTAAAATTTTGTCATTTTCAAGCGATTGTTTTAAAAGCTTAGATTTTTGGATTTTTCAATTTTTTTGGCATACTTTAAATCAAGAAGCTTAAAAATAATGATAATAAAAATTCTCGTCCCGCCCTCGGGTAAAGCAATTTCGACTCAACGGTCAAGTTTTCAACTCACGACGAATTTTAAAAATCATATTTTTAACTTAATGAGATAAAGTAAATTTTTTTTTTTTTTTTTTAAAAAAATTCACACAACTTAATTTGAAATGCATAAAATTAAAAATTCATATTAAAAATTAAAAATGCAATATATTGTTGATATTTTTAAACTTATATTAATTTTTATAAACTTATATTGAATATTGATTTAAAATATTTAAAAACTTAAAGATATTATATCATAAGATATATATATATTAGTTTTAAAACAAAGTAAAAATAAAATTAAAAATCTTTTTGGTCTTTTATCCCACTTTAATCAATCAAATATTATCAAAAATATGCGCCCCTCTTTTCGGTAAAGTTATTTCGGTTCCAAGACCTAATTTAACTCATGACGAATTTTTGAAATATTTTGGGTTGATTG
Organism: Rutidosis leptorrhynchoides; assembly: GCF_046630445.1. Lineage (NCBI taxonomy): Eukaryota > Viridiplantae > Streptophyta > Magnoliopsida > Asterales > Asteraceae > Rutidosis > Rutidosis leptorrhynchoides. Next base: position 309,678,983 of record NC_092333.1, on the reverse strand, counting down.
TTTAAAGATATTTATACCTTAAGAATAAACGTTAAATTTCGCAGTGATGTAATAAATTTTTGAATGATATCAATAATTTCGGTCGCCAAACCTAATTTTATTTAATACCAATTTAATACTTTTTAGCGAACAAATTAGCGTTTATTATCAAAAGGTTAAAAATAAAAATAAAAATAAAAACTGTACAGACATACCTGTGAAATAGATTTCTTAGTTATATGATCTATCCCATTCATAAGATAGTCGGTTTAATTGATTTTCCATGGCTACATAGGCGTAACCTCGAGCATTCAGTGTCTTTTCTTCTAAACATATGAACGGTCCGTCTCTGCATAAAGTAACAAATTCGGTATTTGAATAGGTTTGATTATTTGAACATTTACCTCCATGTGACCATTTTCCGCATTTGTGACATCGTTCTAGGTGTCGTGCTCTTCTTTTCGCTACGGATTTTGATTTTCCTTTACCAAATTGTAACTTATTATCTTCGCATCTGGATTCTTTTCTAACTCCGTCCATTCTTTCTCTGATTACTGATACTAATTCGCTCGGTAGTATGTCATTATTACGTTTAGTGATCAAAGCGTGTAGCATTAGACCATGGTTTAGTTCACAGGCAGTCTTCATTTTGTAAAAACCTAAAAAAAAATAAAAATTCAGAATGGGGGGAGAAGACTAGTTCTTTAGGGTCTGCTAGGGAAAGACCATTCGGGTTCCATTTTCGAGAACTACACGAAAACAGACAATCTAACTCTAACAGAAATACATATTATCCTTTAAAGACTTGATTTTCCCCACACTTAGTTAGTTGTGGTGTCGAAATTGTGATTAACTTCGTTGTCGAATTCCATCGGACTATCTATGTAATGTTTAACTCTGTGACCATTAACTTTAAATTCAATCCCATTTGAATTTATTAATTCTATCGTTCCGTATGGGAAAACTCTTTTGACTATGAATGGTCCAGACCATCTTGATTTCAATTTTCCAGGAAATAGCTTGAATCGTGAATTGAAAAGAAGAACTCTGTCTCCTTCTTTAAATTCTTTTGAACTTCTGATTCTTTTATCATGCCATTTCTTCGTTCTTTCTTTATAGATTAACGAATTTTCGTATGCTTCATGTCTTAATTCTTCTAATTCATTTAGTTGACTTAATCGTAGACGTCCGGCTTCATGTAAATCAAGATTACATGTCTTCAAAGCCCAAAATGCTTTGTGTTCAATTTCTACTTGAAGATGACATGCTTTTCCATAAACAAGTCTAAAAGGTGTGGTTCCAATTGGAGTTTTGTAGGCTGTTCTAAAAGCCCAGAGTGCATCCTCCAATTTAATGGACCATTCCTTCGGATTTGATCCTACGGTTTTCTCTAGAATACGTTTTAAAGCTCGGTTTGTATTTTCAACTTGTCCACTTGTTTGTGGATGATATGCGGTGGAGATTTTATGAGTTACTCCATATCTTTTAAGAACTTTCTCAAGTTGATTATTACAGAAATGAGTACCCCGATCACTTATTAAAGCTTTCGGTGTTCCAAACCTTGCAAAAAGACGTTTTAAAAAATTGACTACAACTCGTGCATCGTTAGTTGGGAGAGCTTGTGCTTCCGCCCATTTAGATACATAATCAATGGCTACGAGTATATATAGATTATTATGAGATTTTGGAAATGGACCCATAAAGTCAATACCCCAAATGTCAAATACTTCACATACTTGGATGACATTTTGTGGCATTTCATCACGTTGACTTATTTTTCCGGCCCTTTGACAAGCATCACAGGATTTGCAAAGAAGGTGTGCGTCTTTGTAAATTGTAGGCCAATAGAATCCAGCTTCATAAACTTTTCTTGCTGTTAGTTGAGGCCCATAATGCCCTCCTGTTGGTCCTGTGTGACAATGGTTTAAAATTTTACTAGCTTCATCTCCAAATACACATCGGCGTATTATTCCATCGGGACAACTTTTAAACAGATGTGGATCTTCCCAGAAATAGTGTTTTATATCACTGAAGAATTTCTTTCATCTTTGGTACGATAATCCTTTTTCAAGGAATCCACAAACTAAGTAGTTTGCATAGTCTGCAAATCATGAGATTTCTTTATAATCTATCTTCAATAGATATTCATCAGAAAAGTTGTCTTGTATGGCTGATTCATTTAGAACTTCTAATTCGGGATTTTCAAGACGAGAAAGATGATCAGCGGCGAGATTTTCTGCTCCTCTTTTATCTCGGATTTCAATATCAAACTCTTGTAAGAGTAAGATCCAACGGATTAATCTTGGTTTAGCATCTTGTTTTGAAAATAGGTATCTAAGAGCAGAATGGTCGGTATAGACCACCGTTTTTGCTAGAACGAGATATGCTCGGAATTTGTCAAAAGCAAAGACAATAGCAAGGAGTTCTTTTTCAGTAGTTGTATAGTTTGTTTGTGCTCCTTGTAATGTCTTACTAGCATAATATATAGGTTGAAATCGTTTTTCAACCCTTTGTCCTAAAACGGCTCCCATTGCAAAATCACTTGCATCGCACATTAGTTCAAATGGTAGATTCCAATTTGGTGTTATCATGATCGGCGCATTAGTGAGTTTTTCTTTAAGAATATTAAAAGATTTGATACATTCATCTGAAAAGATGAATGGCGCATCCTTTTCTAGGAGTTTATTCATAGGAGTGGCAATTTTAGAAAAATCTTTTATGAAACGTCGGTAAAAACCGGCATGCCCTAGAAAACTCCTAACTCCTCTAACATTGGTGGGATGTGGAAGTTTAGCAATTACATCTACTTTAGCTCTATCCACTTTAATTCCTTCTTTTGAAATTTTATGTCCAAGAACGATGCCTTCTTTAACCATGAAATGGCATTTCTCCCAATTAAGTACTAGATTTGATTTTTCGCATCTAATTAGCATTCGTTCCAGATTAACTAGACATGATTTAAATGTATCACCGAAGACCGAAAAGTCATCCATGAATACTTCCATGCATTCTTCTATCATGTCGTGAAAAATCGCCATCATACACCTTTGAAAGGTTGCAGGGGCGTTGCAAAGTCCAAATGGCATGCGTTTGTAAGCAAAAGTACCATAAGGGCACGTGAATGTGGTTTTCTCTTGGTCCTCGGGTGCTATTGGAATTTGAAAATATCCGGAAAATCCATCTAGAAAACAATAGTAACTATTTCCGGCTAATCTTTCCAACATTTGATCTATAAAAGGTAAGGGAAAGTGATCTTTTCTGGTGGCATCATTTAATTTTCTATAATCAATACATACACGCCATCCTGTTACAGTCCTAGTAGGAATAAGCTCATTTTTCTCATTTGTAATGACAGTCATGCCACCCTTCTTAGGTACGCATTGAACTGGGCTTACCCATGGACTATCAGAAATTGGATAAATTAAACCTGCATCTAGCAGTTTAATAATCTCTTTCTTAACTACATCTTGCATATTCGGATTTAGTCTTCGTTGGCGTTGCACATACGTTTTATGACCTTCTTCCATAAGGATTTTATGTGTGCAATACGAAGGACTTATTCCTTTAATATCATGAATCTTCCATGCAATGGCTGGTTTATGAGCTTTCAACACAGAAATGAGTTGTGATTTCTCATTTTCAGTAAGAGAAGATGATATTATTACAGGTAATTCAGATTCACCATGTAAATAAGCGTATTCCAAATGGTTTGGAAGTGGTTTTAACTCTAATTTCGGAGGTTCTTCTATCGATGATTTATATCGATATCTGTCTTCTTCTTTTAGCATTTGAATTTCTTCTGTTGTTGGTTCATATCCATTAGCTATAAGTGTAGCTAACATTTCAGCTTCATCAATTGGTTCATTACCTTCTCCTAAAGAACATTCTCCTGTTCCTTGTAATTCTGGAAATTCTTCTAATAATTCTGCATGTGCATCTATAGTTTGAATATAATAACATGTATCATCTGTAGATTGTGGTTGTTGCATTGCTCTATCAACTGAAAAGGTAACACTCTCATCCTCTATACTTAGGGTCAATTTCTTATCGAACACGTCTATCATTGCTTTAGCCGTGTTTAAGAATGGTCTTCCTAATATGAGAGGAACTTGAGAATCTTCTTCCATGTCCAAAACAACAAAATCTACTGGAAATACTAAATTACCAACTTTAACTAGCATATTCTCCATTATCCCTCTAGGATATTTTACTGATCGGTCGGCTAGTTGTATACTTATTCTTGTTGGTTTCAATTCTCCAAGGTCTAGTTTAGCGTATAGTGAATACGGCATTAGATTTATACTAGCACCTAAGTCTGCCAATGCTTCTATTGAACTAAGACTACCCAAAAAACATGGAATTGTGAAACTTCCTGGATCAGATAGTTTTTCTGGTATCTTATTCAACAGCACTGCTGAACAATTAGCATTCATAGTAACAGCCGAGAGTTCTTCCATTTTCTTTCTATTTGAGATTAGATCTTTCAAGAATTTAGCATACCTTGGCATTCCTGAAATCACATCAATGAAAGGAAGATTTACATTTATTTGTTTAAACATATCCAAGAATTTGGATTGCTCGGCTTCAAGTTTCTCTTTCTTCATTTTACTCGGGTAAGGAAGTGGTGGTTGGTATGGTTTAACATAAGGTTTATCCTTAACTATGTTATCTTCATTAACCTTTTCAACTATCGGTTCTTTTTCCTTATCTTGCTCAGGTTGTGGTTCTTGTGGAGTTGGAATAGAATCATCTGAATTTACAGGTATTTCAGGTGGTTTAAGTGTTGTACCACTTCTCGTGGTAATGGCTTTAGCTGTTTCATTCCGGGGGTTAGCATTTGTATCGCTCGGTAAACTTCCCGGTTTTCTTTCACCTATCAACCTTGCTAGGTTACTTACTTCTTGTTCCAGATTTTGAATAGAAGCTTGTTGATTTCTAAATGCTTGAGAATTTTGTTCATTAGTTTGTTTTTGAGATGTGAAAAACTGCGTTTGAGTTTCAACTAGCTTCGTCATCATATCTTCTAAATTTGGCTTTTTATCATCGGTTTGTTGTGGTGGTTTGTTTTGAAAATTAGGTCTTTGCTGATTGTAAGTATTATTGGATACTTGTTGATTGCTAGGACCTTGTTGGTTGTTGTATGGAATATTTCGGTTATAATTCTGGTTTTGATTGTAAATCGGTCTTGGCGGTTGATAATTATTCTGATAATTATTTCCAGGCCTTTGGTTTATGTATGAAATATTCTCTCTTTGTTCCATTGTTAATTCAATACTGAGACAATCTTTTGTCAAATGTGGTCCTCCACACTGCTCACAACTAATTCGTATTGAGTGAATATCTTTAGTCATCTTTTCCATTCGTCTCTCCACAGCATCTATCTTTGCGGAAATGGAATCTAAGTCATGACTAGAATCGGCTCTAGCTGCTTTAGATGATCTAATGATATCTTTTTCTTGGTGCCACTCATGTGAGTGGGAAGCAGTGTTATCAATAATTTTGTAAGCATCAGTTTCGGTTTTCTTCATAATAGAACCACCAGCTGCTATATCTATGTCTTTCCTTGTAGTGATGTCGCATCCTTGGTAGAATATTTGTACTATTTGACAGGTGTCTAAACCATGTTGCGGACATCCTCTTAACAACTTTCCATATCTTGTCCACGCCTCATATAGAGTTTCATTTGGCTTTTGTGTGAACGTAACAATTTCTGCTTGAAGTCTTACGGCTTTAGATGCAGGAAAGAATTGTTTAAGAAATTTGTTAACTAAAACGTCCCATGTATCGATCGCCCCTTCAGGTAACGATTCCAACCAATCTTTGGCTTCTCCCTTTAAAGTCCAGGGAAATAACATGAGATATATCTGTTCATCCTCCACTTCTCGGATTTTAAATAGTGTGCAGATCCTATTAAAGGTACGTAGATGTTCATTTGGATCTTCCTTCGGCGCACCACTAAATTGGCATTGATTAGTCACCATGTGTAGAATTTGTCCTTTGATTTCATAATCTGGCGCATTAATGTCTGGATGAGTAATTGCGTGACCTTGGCCAGTGCGTTTAGCTCTCATTCGGTCTTCCATACTTAAAGGTTCCAGATTCTCCATAATTGAATTTGTTGAATCGGTATCACTAGATGATTCTGATTTAATGGTTCGTTCCTCAATAATACTTATTTGATTGATTGGTGGCTCCGGAGGAAAGTTTAATGGTTCAGGATCTACGAACCGTTCCTGAATATTCTCCGGATTCTCAATTGTGAGGTCGGGTTCAAAAAATGGATTATCGGAAATTTGAACTGAAGTACTTGGTCGACTGGATGATGATTCTAAAGAAAAATCAACGGCGGTTATATTTGCTAAATGTCTTGATCTAGTTACAGGTGGTGAACGTACAAAAGGTGATGAACGTCTTGCTCGGTGCATTCACTGAATATCCTATTAGTTTTAAAAATAATAAGAAAAACTTATATAAGCTATCCAATTAATAGACTTTTCTGATTTTTGCCCACGTTTCGAATAGCCAAAAGATGCAGCAGAGGGGCAGGATTCGTTTGGTCTCAATATAATTGAGGACTGTTTGGCTCCAATAACTCGGTCCACGTACAAATCCAACTATTACTACGAACCAGAAAAATGTCAACGTCTATTAATTTAACCACTTAGATAATTTTTCTTTCCGTTTAAGAAATATTAGATAAGAAGTAGATAAAATACTATGTCCTATAACTAGAGTGACGAGAAATAAGGAAGAAATAGATTGCGCGTCGAAAAGTGTCGAAAAATAAAAAGGCGAAGAGCGGCTTAAGACACACAACTAATCGATCCTTATAACGATTATTATCTTAAAATTAAAATTGCAAATGGAGATCACTACTTGGAATTGTAATTGATACTTAGGTAAACGGCGTCGAAAAATAAGAAAATAGCACGAAAAATGGCGTCGCAAAATTCTAAAGCACCTAAAACTTAGTCTAAGGAATAAGCACTTAAGGGATTTTACGGCAATCCTAAAAATTCTAGAAGTAAAAATAAAAACTACGGCAAAAAACTAGACTTAAAAACTAAGTACGAACGAAGAAAATACAAAAATTACGCTAAAACGATAAAAATGCACAAAATATAAAAGAGATAAAAAGTTATAAAAATATTAGATTTTATAAAAATATTATTTTTATATTTTATATATTATAGTATTAAGTATTATATATTATAAAACTAGTTTAAAGTAATAAAAATAAAATAAACTAAAAACTTAATTATAATAATAATAATAGTATTAGGGTTTAAGTAATAATAATATTAAAATCCGTATTTAATGCGTAATTAGGGTAAGATGTGGCCTGGCAGACCCTGTCATGCGAGTCGCATGATTTAAGGCAGGGGGTCATGCGAGTCGCATGACCTGTCTTGCAGGTTCAAACCAGGGGGGTCAATGACAGGTTCAAACGTAATATTTATTATTTATTTATATTTTCTGTTTTATATTTAAATAAAATATATATATATATATATAATTAAAATAAAAACTTAATTTTAAAAACTAAAATAAACTAAAAATACTTTATAATTTTATAAATATATAAGAAAAACTTAAAAATAGATTTAAAATATTTTTTTTTTTTTTTCGATTTTAAAAGATTTTTAATTTTTTTTTTTAAAATTTTTATATTTTTAAAATTAAACAAAAATATATATATTTATACAAAAACTAATTAAACTTAAAATATATATATATATATATATTTTTTTTTATTGACGTTTCGCTTCGGTGTTCCCCGGCAGCGGCGCCAAAAATACTTGATGTGGTAGCGTAGGTGTATATAAAATAGTTTATATTTTACTAGGAAAAACTATTAAATACGATACAATTTTACACACGATATTTATTTATTTATAGAATGGATATACTTAAACCTTGCTACAACACTTATAGGCAGTGTACCTAATCGTACAGTAGTGTAGTTTTTAGTAGGTCCGGTTCGTTCCACAGGGAAATCTTTAAACAAAGCTCAACGCTATATTAGTTTACTTTTATAAAAATACAAATATATATATCAGTAATATTATTATTATAAAGGGGGGTTTTTACCGTTTAATGACCGGTTTGTCGATTTTAAAACTTTAGTCGCAGTTAAAACCTAATGTAAAATATAAAATAAATACAAGACTTAAATTAAAGCGTAAAGTAAATAACGATAATGAAATTGCGAATAATAAAAGTGCGATAAAATAAAATTGCGATAATTAAAAAGTACGATAATTAAAAGTGCAATTAAATATAATAACAATAAAAATGCGATAATTAGAAGTGCAATTAAATATAAAATAAAGGAAATAAAATATGAATTAAAAGAATTATGCTTATTTAAACTTCCGTAATCATGATGTTTGACGTGTTGATTTTAGTTTTATGCCCATGGGTTAATTGTCCTTTGTCCTGGATTATTCAATATGTCCGTCTGGTTTTTGTCCATAACAGTCCATCAGTCATAAATATAAAGTGCGAGTGTCCTCGTCAAATTATTATTATACCCGAAGTTAAATATTCCAACTAATTGGGGATTCGAATTGTAACAAGGTTTTAATACTTTGTTTAATGAATACACCAGGTTATCGACTGCGTGTAAACCAAGGTTTTACTACTTTGTTAACAATTACACCAATTACCCTTGAATGTAATTTCACCCCTTTTTTTAATTATTCTAGTGGCTATTAATCCATTCCCGTGTCCGGTTAAATGAACGATTATTCGTACATATAATTACCCCGCCCATCGTGTCCGATTGAGTGTATATGGTAATTTATAGGGACGCCCAATTGTAAATCTTTATATTAACATTAACAAACTATCATTTAGTTAAACAAATATAAAGCTCATTAATAGCCCATAGTCTAATTTCCACAAGTGTCGTTCTTTTGTCCAAACCCCAATTATGGTACAAAGCCCAATTACCCAATTTTAATATTTTTAGCCCAACATCATGATTACTTCGTTTTAAATAAGCATAATAATAACTTAGCTACGAGACATTAATATAAAAAGGTTGAACATAACTTACAATGATTAAAAATAGCGTAGCGTTACACGGACAGAATTTCGACTTACACCCTTACAACATTCGCTAACATACCCTTATTATTAGAATTATAATTATAATTAAAATTAAAATATAAATTATATATATATATATCGTATATATGAGAGAAGAGAGAAATAGATTTTATGGTGTAAGTAAAAACGGATCACGAAGTCGCTTTAAATAGAAGGTGGCCTGGAAAAGGTACTCATGCGAGTCGCATGAGTTTGGGCATTAGGCCATGCGACTCGCATGGCCGTGATTTCCAGCTCAGGATCATTTGTTTTCTAGCTTGCCGACATAATAAATAAATAATATAAATATATAAATAATTTTAATAATTATTTATATATTATATTATATTTATATGCATAGTTGAGTAGATATTTTTGGTCCGTTACGTCAGGCGTTTCTTCTAGGCTCAGGTCCCGGTTCCGGATTTTCGGACGTCTTCGCGTATTATTTTAAATCGCGTACTTTGCGTCTTGTAACTTGTACTCTTGTCATTTTGAGACGTTCCTCATCAATATTTTGAACCTTTTTAGTTGTATCTTGTACTTTTTAGCTCTTTGGACCTTTTTGTCTTCAATTTGTCGAATCTGCCTTTTGTCTTCACTTTTTAATATTTAAACGAATATTGCTTGTAAATCGAACAATACCAACTAAAATCTTGTCTTTCTTGGTGTAACGACCCGGAAATTTCCGACCAAATTTAAACCTTAAACTCTATATGTTTCCGACACGATAAGCAAAAACCCTAATGTTGAGTCTAGAAGTTTGAAATCTATATTCGGATAAACTGTTACCCTTTCGACTGTGCTTGACGATTCACGAACTGTTGTGTGTAAACAAAATATAAATATAAATATAGATATATAAATATATTTATATAAATAAAAGTGTATATGTAATATCTTGAATCAATAAAATATAATCTAATATGTGTAACTTCTTATATTTTATTAATAGATATAAAAATAGAAACATGTAACTTGTTATATCTTTATTAGGTATTATTATAATACTTATTAAAATATATAATGTATACTATATAGATATTGTACATAATCTATGAATTTTAATACTAATATATTGAATATAATATATAATTAATCAAATAAATTAAATATATGTCTACGGATATATTAAATACAGTGTATATATATATATATATATAAATATATATACAAATATAGAATTACAAGTTATAATACAATTGGCATGTCGATATAGCATTTTTTTATTAGTATTATGTATATTAAGTTTATCATTAAAATCAGTATTATTATTATTTGTTATTAGATATTATTAATAAGGATTATTATGGTTATAAATTATTATTATCTTTAATGTTTTAGTTATTAGAAAATAATACAACTATTATCATTATTAATATCATTACAATTAATTATAACAAATTTTAAGATTTAATTATTATTATTATTATTATTATTATTATTATTATTAGTATTATTATAAATAATATATTTATTAATTATAAATATTTATAAAATATATTATTAGAATCGGATAAACACCCGTGATATATTGATGTCCTTATCAGTTTTATTTTATTTTTCTGTTTCTTACTATCTGACTCGTGACACACCCACTTTATATAATCGATCATCTAATATATGTTATAATTAATCAAACACCATCTTTCTCCAATATCAATTATGTTTCATGCTTGATCACCACCGTTTACCACCACCCACTTGCAAGAATAACTATAACATTCGAACACCACCTGCATGAGTTCATTTTCTAATCCAATTCGACTACTCTCGGTTTCTTTCTGTTGCGGCCACCATCTACAAATCACCTTCGACTACTAAAGACAACCGGGAACCACCAAACGCCATCGAACAAACCCACATAAAATCACAATTTATCACAACCACTTACATGTTGATTCTACAAACCGAGACCACTTATAACACCACTAATATCGAACCACCACTTATATCGCCACTCAACACCACCACACGCTACCATTCTCCATCACGACCACCTTACCTCTATTACTCCAACTACCCTTTTTCACCTTGAAACCACCTTCATCATTCCTCATCAACGAAACATAACCATAATCATAATCTTTCCTGTCTCTTTAACTACTGTAAAGAACCGAAGAAAACACACATAACCATCACGACTCTAGCTACCTCTCTCTCCTCTTTCATTCTCTCTCTATAGTCTTTGTTAAGAAGACCACCATGAATCACTACCTTTGAACCCGTTTAACCACCAAAGATCGACTTTAATTGCTGCTAATTACTGCTACTGTCAGCAACTGTTCTGTCCCTCGATTCCTATCAAAACCACGATCTCAACCACCAATTTTTTTTTAAATAAATTCTATTGTGGTTGGTTAAATAGAAAAGGTGATCATGTAAAAAGGATGATGATTGGGTTGGATAAAGAATGATGTGCTGTAAAGGCATCCAAATTTGTTTTGTATCAATCTAAATGTTGCTTTGTGTCGATGAGTTGTAAAGGAAATAATCAATGGGTTGTGTTTTTAGGTTAAATTTAATATTGACTAAATCCCATTTATCTTTTAAAGGAACGAACCCCACTGATGTCCCAATCGTGTTTTTCCCTTTTTTTCGCATTTAAAAAAAAAAAAAATATAAGAATCCGATGTGTTGCTGTGTTGATCGAAACATAGACAGAAAAGAAGCTTGGGCCGAAGGTTTAAAACAATTATTGGGCCAGGATTCTAGTTGGGCCGAAAGATTATAGATTATATGATTAATTCGGGGTAATAAAACAGAAAAATGAATATAGCAGGATGGTTAAGGGAAGTGTTGGGTTATCGAGGGGTCTCGGGTTCGAGACTCACTTGATGCAGTTCATTTTACAGGAGCCTTAGAAGGTAGTTCACAATACCAAATTTTTTTTAATTATTATTACTATTATTATTATTATTATTATTATTATTATTATTATTATTATTATTATTATTATTATTATAAATCATAAATATTATTATTTGTATTATTTTATAAAATATTAGTATTATTATTGTGATTGTCAATCAATGTATTAGTAGTAAATTTTTTTTTTCATAATTATTATTATTAGTATTATTACAAATAAATATTTTTGTATAAGAATATATCGTAAGACTATTAACATTACATATCACTATAATTTTTATTAACAAGATAGTATATATATAAATTAATAAATACATATATATATTTTATCATATTTAAACAATAAAATAAATTATTATTAATATGAATAGTGAAAGATAAACACTAGTTAAATAATTATATAATTTAAATATATCTATATATATCAAATAAATTAACAAGTATATTATTGAAAATAATATATACATATATTTATTCGATTTCGATTATGTGTATTAATATATATATAAATGATATAGGTTCGTGAATCCGAGGCCAACCCTACATTTATTCAATGATGTTATATGTATTTTTACTACAAAATACATTAGGTGAGTATATAGTCCCCTTTTAAACTTTAAATATTTTTGGGCTGAGAATACATGCGCTATTTTTATAAATGATTTACGTTATGGACACAAGTGATTAAAATTAAGTTCTACATGGGTTTGAATCAAAAATCCCCTAGCTTGGTAACTTTAACTATTGGTTTATGAACTGGTAGGCGCGAATCCTAAAGATAGATCTATCGGGTTTTACACCCCCACCCAGATGTTGTTCTAGTCACTACTAAACTAGAAGAACGGGTGTTTAGTACTTCGAGGTTAACGGAACGCACTTGATTCGGTGCACATATTATTATAACTCAGGGGTACACACTCTTGTTAAGGCTAGTTACCGGGTGCCCACTGCTTAGAATGCTTTTCATACACTTGCGAGTGTATTATATTTTTATATATGAAATCTTGTGGTCCATAGTTATAACGCTGCTAGCATTAAACCTATATATCTCACCAACTTTATGTTGACTTTTTAAAGCATGTTTATTCTCAGGTACGAATTAAGTCTTCCGCTGTGCATTAGCTCATACTAAGGACCTTACTTGGAGTCGATCATCGCAATGGAACCAGATGTTGTTGATTTCGTCCAGGGGGATAAGGACGGGTCGTCACAGATGGTATCAGAGCGTTGGTCTTAGCGAACCAGGTCTTGCATTAGTGTGTCCGACTAGTAGTTGTTAGGATACATTAGTGAGTCTGGACTTCGACCGTGTCTGCCTGTTAAAAAGTTTTGCTTATCATTCTAGTCGGAAATCATCTGCTTATCATCCTTAGGAAATTTCCTGCTTATCATTCTTAAGTCTAGACACGTTTTACTGCATTTAGTGCATCGATAGTGTATAGACAAAATTCATATTCTAGCGCATCTGTAGACTTGCCTGACATATGCCGTAAATTCCTCTGTAGTCTACGAAATCTTTAGTATTATATATAGATGTTCTATATAGCTAGAATATCATCCGATATCCGAAAATCATTTTACATCGAAGATCCCTTCCATCCACCAAATTGCCCTATTGGCGATGAACCTGAAACCCTTACCGGCGAACCTGTTTGAAACACCATTTTCACCTTCAGTTTCCGAATATCTCATTACGATTACATACTATCCCATATTTCGAATCCTATTCATTCGCTCGCTTCAACCGTTAATCATTCTCTAGTACTAGAAGAAGTTAACGAACTACGCGCTCGTGTGACGATTTTGGAGAACCTGGTGCGAAGGTTACGAACACCAGCAACAGCACCAACAGCATGATCAGTATCACCATCATCGACGTCGACAGTACCCTTATCATCCCTAAACCATAACCGCGCCGTAACTCTTAACATCACAATCTGTACCTCGAATATCAACATTACACGCCTCCATAACATCATCTGTACCTCGGGTATGAACTTCGTTCTACACATCGGTCTACATCGATTATCTTCGCTTTACGTATCATTCTACCTCATTTTTCCTCGTTCGACATGGCGATTATATAATCTCTAAAGTTTTAGAGATTATGTAATCTAGTATTAACAATAAATCAAATGAGTATAATATCTTATTGACTCATTAAATCCATAATTACATCTGAAGAAAATATATATGCAAGTATATTTTCATAAAGATTGTAATTAAAAATTCTTTCGTACAAACTGTTAATGATGAAAATATTTTAACGGGTGGGTAGTACCCGAGGAATATTTAGAATTCACATTAATAAGTTACACTGTACATTCTTTGAATCTGATTCAACGATCATTTACTATCCTACTTACAACTATCGATATACGTATCCGTTCACCACAGAATAACCATTTTCATTCAAATTTCATTTGGATTTTGACCTATCAGAATCTAACAAGTGGCATAACGAAGAAAACATTGGACAAAATAAAAAGTGTTAGAAACAGACGAATTAACTAATTGAAATTTGGTTAGGATTACACGCTAACTGTTCCGGCTAACTGTTCCCAGCTAACTGATTAACATTTAATTTATCGCAATTTACATTCTCGCAATTTTATTTATCGTCATTTAATTTCTGTTATTTATTTTACACACTTTAAATAACGGGACACGTATACAAGGTTTCGACTTATCATATCGACCCATCTATATATATATATTTCGGAACAATCGTAGACACTCTATATGTGAAGGTGGGAGTTGGCTATACAGGGTCGGAGTTGATTCCAAAATATATATATACTTTGAGTTGTGATCGACACCGAGACCGGTACACGGGTCACGATACGTATTATTTAATTCAAATATTATATATTAAATTATATATGAATCATTGAACCATCGGACTATTGGACTGCTAACTTTGGACAACTAAAATGAATTAAAATATTGATTATAACATATGAAACTAGATAATTCTTCAAGCTTGCCACTTGATTTTATCTTTTACCTCATTCGTATCTTGACAATTATAATCCGCGTTCAAATCTTCTCATGATTCTTGAAAACGCCTCGATCAAGAAGTTGAACCAGTCGCACCTCGTCTACGGAAGAAAGATTCCTGCATATGGTTATGCACCTGAAAACTCTCGGAAACTGAATTGAAACGTAGCAGTGTAAATTTCTTTAGTGTTATTATTACCCAAAATAACTTTGCAATTTCTTTCAAAATTTGCCACTTTTATCACAGCTCCATTTTGACTTCTCAGTAAAACTAGTCTTATTATCATCTCGATATAAATACGCTGTCCTTTCGCCATCGTTACTGGAGAACCTTTCACGACATCATGTACCAGCAGCTTGGCATCCCTTTGACGGAATCCGCAAGTCGTATTTTGAAAATCTTGCAGAACTTCTCCAGCTATACTTATGTTGTTTATCTCTAAGAACTTCATAACCGAATGTGAAGTTTCTGAAAAACGTCTTGCACTATGAAGTAGTTCTTGAAATGCTGACGAAGCAGCATGTTGTAGACGGTCTTAATGACCAAAAGTGGATGATAAAAGGAGGAAGTGTTAGGAACGCTCGATAGGAAATTTGGTACTGAAAACCGGATTGAGCAAACCGTGAAGGAGACTCTGAACAAATTCCAAGGACTAAACTTGTACATAAAGAATCATGACGATTCTGTAGCAAACACCTTGCTTCTGAATCTAAACCCTTACGGGTCAATCTTCATCATCATCCTTCGACATTAGAAATTCCAAGATACTATCATATCTTTCATTATAAATATCCCCAATATTTCTGAAGATGTTTTCACAGCTATCCTTATCTGAAGTCATTTATTCCTCCGTAATATCTGCGTTACAATATAAAAGAAACTGTGTTAGTTTCTAAGTTCTAAAACCTTCGAGTTTAAAATAAGGATGATCTGAAGCAGTGTTGGGAACTGATGCATGAATTAGTATAATATAATGAAACTTGATCAACTTCATTATATTACAGTAAGTCATGTTAAGTTTCTAATGAAGCAAGATGATTCACAGTACCATCATCATGTGCCATGTTACACGGCTCTTACATTCTATCCAATCTCCAAACATATTAGAACGTATCACCCTGATAGTTCTAATTTTCCGAAATAATCTGGTAATTTGACAAATTAAAATCATACCATTACCACTCATTTCTGAGAACATTAGTCATGTTCATTCCAAATCTTATACCTACGAAATTCCGAACCATTGCTCGCTTGGCTTGAGGACGGGAAGAGGAAATGAAAGAATGAAACTTCAAAATAGAAACTAGAGTATAAATCGCAGCAAATAGGAGAAAGAGTAGAAGATGTGGGATATGGAAATAAAAGAACGAAGGGGGTAGTTTTATAAGTGAAATATCCGACAAAGAAATCACAACAGATTTGCCGCATTAAATCAAAGAAGATCCTGTTTCCTAAATCATCGAAAAACTCAAATCTTATTACAAAAGATTTTCTTTAAATCCCTTAAATTCTGGAAATCAATCCAAATCACGTCATCGGTTAAAACAATTCCATATTCACTCATTTCATTCTTTTGTGATAGTTTCACTCGTACGCCTTACATAATCGAATCGTTTTATCTATATCTCTCGATAAGGATAAAACTCCATTATTACCTCATATTCGTCATTAAAACATTTCTATTGTTATTCATGACGACCTCTATCAAATTTCGGGGACGAAATTTCTTTAACGGGTGGGTACTGTAACGACCCGGAAATTTCCGACCAAATTTAAACCTTAAACTCTATATGTTTCCGACACGATAAGCAAAAACCCTAATGTTGAGTCTAGAAGTTTGAAATCTATATTCGGATAAACTGTTACCCTTTCGACTGTGCTTGACGATTCACGAACTGTTGTGTGTAAACAAAATATAAATATAAATATAGATATATAAATATATTTATATAAATAAAAGTGTATATGTAATATCTTGAATCAATAAAATATAATCTAATATGTGTAACTTCTTATATTTTATTAATAGATATAAAAATAGAAACATGTAACTTGTTATATCTTTATTAGGTATTATTATAATACTTATTAAAATATATAATGTATACTATATAGATATTGTACATAATCTATGAATTTTAATACTAATATATTGAATATAATATATAATTAATCAAATAAATTAAATATATGTCTACGGATATATTAAATACAGTGTATATATATATATATATAAATATATATACAAATATAGAATTACAAGTTATAATACAATTGGCATGTCGATATAGCATTTTTTTATTAGTATTATGTATATTAAGTTTATCATTAAAATCAGTATTATTATTATTTGTTATTAGATATTATTAATAAGGATTATTATGGTTATAAATTATTATTATCTTTAATGTTTTAGTTATTAGAAAATAATACAACTATTATCATTATTAATATCATTACAATTAATTATAACAAATTTTAAGATTTAATTATTATTATTATTATTATTATTATTAGTATTATTATAAATAATATATTTATTAATTATAAATATTTATAAAATATATTATTAGAATCGGATAAACACCCGTGATATATTGATGTCCTTATCAGTTTTATTTTATTTTTCTGTTTCTTACTATCTAACTCGTGACACACCCACTTTATATAATCGATCATCTAATATATGTTATAATTAATCAAACACCATCTTTCTCCAATATCAATTATGTTTCATGCTTGATCACCACCGTTTACCACCACCCACTTACAAGAATAACTATAACATTCGAACACCACCTGCATGAGTTCATTTTCTAATCCAATTCGACTACTCTCGGTTTCTTTCTGTTGCGGCCACCATCTACAAATCACCTTCGACTACTAAAGACAACCGGGAACCACCAAACGCCATCGAACAAACCCACATAAAATCACAATTTATCACAACCACTTACATGTTGATTCTACAAACCGAGACCACTTATAACACCACTAATATCGAACCACCACTTATATCGCCACTCAACACCACCACACGCTACCATTCTCCATCACGACCACCTTACCTCTATTACTCCAACTACCCTTTTTCACCTTGAAACCACCTTCATCATTCCTCATCAACGAAACATAACCATAATCATAATCTTTCCTGTCTCTTTAACTACCGTAAAGAACCGAAGAAAACACACATAACCATCACGACTCTAGCTACCTCTCTCTCCTCTTTCATTCTCTCTCTATAGTCTTTGTTAAGAAGACCACCATGAATCACTACCTTTGAACCCATTTAACCACCAAAGATCGACTTTAACTGCTGCTAATTACTGCTACTGTCAGCAACTGTTCTGTCCCTCGATTCCTATCAAAACCACGATCTCAACCACCAATTTTTTTTTAAATAAATTCTATTGTGGTTGGTTAAATAGAAAAGGTGATCATGTAAAAAGGATGATGATTGGGTTGGATAAAGAATGATGTGCTGTAAAGGCATCCAAATTTGTTTTGTATCAATCTAAATGTTGTTTTGTGTCGATGAGTTGTAAAGGAAATAATCAATGGGTTGTGTTTTTAGGTTAAATTTAATATTGACTAAATCCCATTTATCTTTTAAAGGAACGAACCCCACTGATGTCCCAATCGTGTTTTTCCCTTTTTTTTCGCATTTAAAAAAAAAAATTAATATAAGAATCCGATGTGTTGCTGTGTTGATCGAAACATAGACAGAAAAGAAGCTTGGGCCAAAGGTTTAAAACAATTATTGGGCCAGGATTCTAGTTGGGCCGAAAGATTATAGATTATATGATTAATTCGGGGTAATAAAACAGAAAAACGAATATAGCAGGATGGTTAAGGGAAGTGTTGGGTTATCGAGGGGTCTCGGGTTCGAGACTCACTTGATGCAGTTCATTTTACAGGAGCCTTAGAAGGTAGTTCACAATACCAAATTTTTTTTAATTATTATTACTATTATTATTATTATTATTATTATTATTATTATTATTATAAATCATAAATATTATTATTTGTATTATTTTATAAAATATTAGTATTATTATTGTGATTGTCAATCAATGTATTAGTAGTAAATTTTTTTTTTCATAATTATTATTATTAGTATTATTACAAATAAATATTTTTGTATAAGAATATATCGTAAGACTATTAACATTACATATCACTATAATTTTTATTAACAAGATAGTATATATATAATTTAATAAATACATATATATATTTTATCATATTTAAACAATAAAATAAATTATTATTAATATGAATAGTGAAAGATAAACACTAGTTAAATAATTATATAATTTAAATATATCTATATATATCAAATAAATTAACAAGTATATTATTGAAAATAATATATACATATATTTATTCGATTTCGATTATGTGTATTAATATATATATAAATGATATAGGTTCGTGAATCCGAGGCCAACCCTACATTTATTCAATGATGTTATATGTATTTTTACTACAAAATACATTAGGTGAGTATATAGTCCCCTTTTAAACTTTAAATATTTTTGGGCTGAGAATACATGCGCTATTTTTATAAATGATTTACGTTATGGACACAAGTGATTAAAATTACATTCTACATGGGTTTGAATCAAAAATCCCCTAGCTTGGTAACTTTAACTATTGGTTTATGAACTGGTAGGCGCGAATCCTAAAGATAGATCTATCGGGTTTTACACCCCCACCCAGATGTTGTTCTAGTCACTACTAAACTAGAAGAACGGGTGTTTAGTACTTCGAGGTTAACGGAACGCACTTGATTCGGTGCACATATTATTATAACTCAGGGGTACACACTCTTGTTAAGGCTAGTTACCGGGTGCCCACTCCTTAGAATGCTTTTCATACACTTGCGAGTGTATTATATTTTTATATATGAAATCTTGTGGTCCATAGTTATAACGCTGCTAGCATTAAACCTATATATCTCACCAACTTTATGTTGACTTTTTAAAGCATGTTTATTCTCAGGTACGAATTAAGTCTTCCGCTGTGCATTAGCTCATACTAAGGACCTTACTTGGAGTCGATCATCGCAATGGAACCAGATGTTGTTGATTTCGTCCAGGGGGATAAGGACGGGTCATCACACTTGGGGAATAATGCTATAAAATATGTGTTCATTTTTGGCATTATCAACAGCGAAAGATTTCTTTAATACCTGAGAATAAACATGCTTTAAAGTGTCAACCAAAAGGTTGGTGAGTTCATAGGTTTATCATAACAATCATTTCAATATATTAATAGACCACAAGATTTCCGTTTATAAATATATGTACACTCACAAGTGTATAAAAGTATTCTATAAGTTGTAGGCACCCGGTAACAAGCCTTAACGTTCAGTTTTTACCCTCTGAAGTACACCAGATCAGGTGTGTTTAAAATAACCTCGAAGTACTAAAGCATCCCATAGTCAGGATGGGGTTTGTCAAGCCCAATAGATCTATCTTTAGGATTCGCGCCTACCGTACATAGAAAAGTAGTTTAATGTTACCAAGCTAAGGGTATATTTCTGGTTTAAACCCACGTAGAATTAGTTTTAGTACTTGTGCCTATTTCGTAAAACATTTATAAAAACAGCGCATGTATTCTCAGTCCCAAAAATATATATAAAAGGGAGCAAATGAAACTCACCATACTGTATTTCGTAGTAAAAATACATATAACGTCATTTAACAAGTGCAAGGTTGGCCTCAGATTCACGAACGTATCAATATTGAGATTCAATATTGCAGGAAAGTACGTAGACGCACCGGAGATGATAAACACTAGATTGACCTCACGAGCATACCCATGAACCATACCTATCACCTCCATAGCTATAACCCATAATTTCCTTAGCTTCGACTCATTCAAAAAAACTATTTTGAAATCACTCGGACAGCACTCCATCGTAATATTTTATGTATACTAATAATATCTTGAAATAATACAGAGCAAATATATATATATATATATATATATATATATATATATATATATATATATATATATATATATATATATATATATATATATATATATATATATATATATATAAATCGATTGAGAGAGTTTAGAGAAATATATTTTCAAGTTTCTATGAAATAATGAAACCTATTGAATTCTATTTATAATAGATTTTTGAATTATTAAAGTGAATTATTAAAGTATGAATTATTAAAGTGAATTATTAAAGTATGAATTATTAATGTGAATTATTAAAGTATGAATTATTAAAGTATAAATTATTAAAGTGAATTATTAAAGTATGAATTATTAAAGTGAATTATTATAGTTAAAGTAAAGTAAAAGTAAAGTAAAGGTAAAGTTAAAGTATAGTAAAAGTATAAAAACTATGTATGTATAATGCGCGTATAAATATATATAATATTAATTTAAATCGTTATATATATTTAATGAAATAAAATATAAATATCGTTATATTTATTATACTGGTTAAGTAATGAGTTGTCAAAAGTGATTCTAGATATTTATAAAAGTTATATACGTTTTAATAATAAAGTTCTTTTTAAACTGAAAACGTCATTGTACGCTTGGAAATAGATTAATAGAATATTATGGAAACCAATTCTCCACTAACTTTTGTCTAACTTTCATAAATGACACTTTATGTTTTTATTTATAAATAGCTTTACAAATTATTCTGAATATCGTTAAGAGGAATAGATTTTCTCAAATCATAGTGGACCTCTCAACAGAGACTTGTAATCATAATTCAATGTTTCTGATAATTCAATCATTTAATATATATTTTTTTTAATTTCGTCGAAAATCATATTGAAACAAATACGTTCGTGTAAAGTATTATACGTTTAATACTTTATTAATATTATCAAGTTATAATATATATATATATATATATATATATATATATATATATATATATATATATATATATATATACATATACATATCTATTTATATATAACGGTTCGTGAATCGTCGGAATTTAGTCGAGGTTATAATGAATGTATGAACACAGTTTAAAATTCTTGAGATTTAACTTAACAAACTTTGCTTATCGTGTCAGAATAATATAAAGATTAAAGTTTAAATTTGGTCGGAAATTTCCGGGTCATCACATATATATACTTATAATACTTTTTATGTCTTCTTAGTCCGTAGTTAGTAATTTAATTTTAATGGTTCATTTTTAGGTGTTTTAATAATTAAATAAAACCCCCATCGAAATAAATAAAACCCCCATCGAAATAAATAAAACCCCCATCGAAATAAATAAAACCCCCATCGTATTCGTATTGGTCGGGATTAATCTTGACCCACGGTACCGGTGTTGTCAAATGACGTGTTGCGTACATAAAGTACCGGTGTTGTCAAATGACGTGTTGCGTACAATCATGGGATCTTATGATTAATCTTCTCGTATTGTTTACGGGTGATCCTGAAATATATAAAATTAAATTATGAGTACATATATATAAAATATCATGTTATTTTAAAAAGATGTGATTTATTTAATTTTTCTCCAATTATTTTCGTGGCTAAACTAGTCTTGGATATCCGATTTTGTTTTGGTCATAGTTTCTTCGTTACAACTCCGTTTTCGTTGGTTCAACTTGCCACTTCCTTGGATCGAGTCCTTCTTTAAGAATATGAACTGTAAATACCTTAGTTTGTATTCGAAATCACAGGTCATAGGTCAAACTTTGGTGAAACTTATGAAGTTAATCATTTTCCATCATGTAAACAACCTTAAATGATTATTTTTCTAAAAATACTTATACTTTGAGTTAAATCATTAAATTTTTATGTGTTATCATATTCATAGTAAATATCATTTTTCCAGAAAATAAACCTCCAATTCAAGGTTCAAGATAGTTTTTAATTATCCAACCCAAAACAGCCCCCGGTTGCACTCCGACGTCGTAAAAACAGTTTTTAAGGTGTTCTTTGAAAAACCAAGTTATACCTTGTTAAATTAGAATATATTTATGATATATTACAGGTCTTGAAGTATTTTAAAAGTTAAGTTAGAAGGATCTATTTAGTTTACAAACAAGTTTGAAAACATTAAAACTATGTTCTTGTTGTTAAAATTGTATACCATAAAATAAGATAGCTATATATATATGAATCGAATAAGGTTATGAACAAAGTTACTACCTCAAGTTACTTGGACAAGATTTCTGTAAAAGTGGAGTAAAAACCTAGAACCAAAAGAGTGATGGAGTTGAATGAAAAATTGGAAGTAAACTTGTGTTCTTGGAAGGATTCTTGAAGTGTTTTTGTAAGGGTTTTCTTATGGTGATTAAGTGATGTTTTTGAAGCTAGATCTTCTTGGTAACTTTGCTGAATTGATTAAGGGTTTTAAGGCTTCTAAGTATGTGTGTGTTTTGGCTAGAAAGTTGAAGTAAAATGAATCAAAATGATGATCCTTGGATACTCCTTAAAAACGTGAATCAAGGGTAGACATGGACAAAATTTCAAGTTGTAATTTTATGTAATTAGTCAAGCTATCCTCTAAATTCAATTACCTTATACCTAGGGCATGAACAAGGGCTGGTTGGTGGTGATTTGATGTGTATATACCAATAGTAAATACGTATAGAAGCTAGGTATGATACGAGTACATATACCGTAGATATACGTATAGAAATCTTGTGAAAAATGGAATGAGAATTCAAATATAGCTATCTTTTATAAATATACTTATATTGTTTTATGTATTTAAGTCCTTAAAAAGTGATTAAATACATTATATATACGATATATGTATAAACATTATAGGTCATATGTATTTATATCAAAAAACGTTACGTATGGTTATTGTTTTGAAAACTTAAGTTAGAAGTTTCAAAATATACTTATAACTTATTGTTATTAATACAAAATGAGGTATTAAAATATTCTTAGATCATGTTAAATATGTATATATACATATATATACACAAACGTATAATTATCATATGTTATATAGTTCGTGATATCATCGGTCAAACTAGACGGTCAAACGTTGTGTAAAACTCTTTTCAAAAACATAAATCTCAAAAATTTGGATTGCTTATCATGTTGGTAAGGTTTAATTTATGTAAATATTAATCTTATAAGTATAGAACGATCGAAAAAGTGTGGGTCATTACAGTACCTACCCGTTAAATAAATTTCGTCCCGAAATTTTAAAATTGTACCTATTTTGCGTCATCGGGAAAACTAGTGTGGATATTTTCATTTCATCTGATCCTCCTGTTCCCACGTAAACTCAGGACCTCTTCTAGCATTCCAACGAACCTTAACGATCGGTATGTTGCTCTGCTTGAGCCGTTTAACTTCACGGTCCATGATTTCGATTGGTTCTTCGATGAATTGTAGTTTCTCATCGACATGGATTTCTTCAAGAGGAATGGTGAGATCTTCCTTTGCAAGACACTTCTTAAGGTTCGAGACGTGAAATGTATTATGTACTCCGGCGAGTTGTTGTGGTAACTCGAGTCGATAAGCTACCGGTCCAATGCGTTCGATAATCTTGAACGGGCCTACGTATCTTGGGTTCAGTTTACCCCTTTTTCCGAAACGTATTACACCTTTCCAAGGTGACACCTTTAGCATAACCATGTCACTGATCTGAAACTCTAATGGTTTCCTTCAAACATCGGCGTAGCTCTTTTGGCGACTACGGGCTGTTTTCAATCTCTCCTTAATTTGTACTATCTTTTCAGTAGTTTCATGTATGATCTCGGGACCAGTTAATTGTCGATCTCCTACTTCATTCCAACAGATAGGAGATCTACACTTCCTTCCATACAGTGCTTCGAATGGTGCAGCTTTAATGCTCGCATGATAACTATTATTATACGAGAATTCTGCTAACGGTAGATATTTATCCCATCCGTTTCCAAAATCGATCACACATGCCCTGAGCATGTCTTCAAGAGTCTGAATTGTTCTTTCACTCTGCCCGTCGGTTTGCGGATGATATGCAGTACTCATATCCAAACGAGTTCCTAGTGCCTCCTGTAGTGATTGCCAGAACTTTGAGGTAAATCTACTATCACGATCAGATATAATGGAAATAGGTATTCCATGCCTTGAAACTATTTCCTTTATATATAATCGTAATAATTTCTCTATTCTATCCGTTTCCTTTATAGGCAAGAAATGTGCAGATTTGGTAAGACGATCAACAATTACCCAAATGGTGTCGTATCCCCAGGCAGTCTTTGGTAACTTCGTGATGAAATCCATGGTAATACCATCCCATTTCCATTCTTGGATTTCTGGTTGTTGAAGTAACCCTGACGGCTTCTGGTGTTCTGCTTTGAATTTGGAACAAGTTAAACACTCCCCAACATATGTTGCAACGTCTGTCTTTAAATTAGGCCACCAATAATGTGTCTTAAGATCTTGGTACATCTTTCCCACTCCAGGATGTATCGAGTATCTTGTCTTATGTGCCTCGTTCAATATCAACTTCCTTAATCCACCCAACTTCGGTACCCAAATAGGATTTGCAAAATATCGAATTCCGTCTTCCCGTATAACGAGTTGCTTCTCATACTTCTTCATTGTTTCATTTCCTATGTTTTCTTTAGTAAGTGCTTCTCGTTGAACCTCTTTGATTTGTGAGTTGAGATTCATGCGAATTTTTATGTTCATCGCTCGTACTCGAATTGGTTCTCGTTCCTTTCTGCTTAGTGCGTCAGCCACCACATTCGCTTTCCCGGGATGATAACGAATTTCACAATCATAGTCGTTTATTAACTCGACCCACCTACGTTGCCTCATGTTCAGCTGTTTCTGATCAAAAATATGTTGAAGGCTTTTATGATCAGTAAACACAGTGCATTTAACCCCATACAAGTAGTGTCTCCATATCTTCAATGCAAACACGACTGCACTCAGTTCTAGATCATGCGTTGTATAATTCCGCTCGTGAATCTTCAATTGTCGGGATGCGTATGCAATAACTGTCTTCCGTTGCATAAGAACGCAACCAAAACCTTGTCGCGAAGCGTCACAATATATTTCAAAATCATCGTTCCCTTCTGGTAACGATAAAATAGGCGCCGTAGTCAACTTCTTTTTCAGTAATTGAAATGCACTCTCCTGCTCAGAAGTCCATTCATATTTTTTCCCTTTTTGCGTTAACGCTGTCAACGGCTTAGCTATTCGGGAAAAATCTTGAATAAACCTTCTATAATAGCTAATATAATTATATAATTCTTTTCAGGAAGCTAATTTTGTCACAGCTCCACTTCGACTTCTCAGTGAGACTACTCCTATTATAATCTCGATATTTATACCTTGTCCTTTCGCCGTCGTTACCGGAGAACCTTTTATATTTCACAACATCATCAGCAGACGTACCAGCAACTCGTTATCTCTTTGGCGAAATCTGCAATCAGTATTTTGAAAATCTCGTAAAAATTCTCCCAGTTATACCGAAAACGTCTATCCATAAGCATTACATATTTCGAATGTGAAGTTTCTGAAAAACATCCTGGACTATGAAATAGTTCTTGAGATGCTGATGAAGCAGCAAAAACTGTAAACGACTTTAACAGTCAAAAGTTTGACGATAAAGTACAGTATGTTGGTAAAGCTCAGAAAAAGAGAAGGTTGAGAATTGGAAAACGAATTGAGTAAAGTATGAAGGAGGTTGTGGACAAATCACAAAGAATAAGTTTGACTTCAAAGAATCAGAATGATTCAGTGCCTGCTGAAACCGTCAGTAAGAACCCTACTCCTTATTCTAAACCTTTCCAGATGATATTCATCATCATCATCTTATCTTAGATATTATAAGATATCTTCATATCTTCCGTTATACATATTCTCCATATATCTGGAGATATTTTCACAACTATTCTTATCTGAGATCATTTATCTCTCCGTAACATCTGCATTACAACATAAAAGAAACTGTGTTAGTTTCTAAGTTCTAAAACCTTCGAGTTTAAAATAGGAATGTTCTGAAGCAGTGTTGGGAACTGATGCATGAATTAGTATAATATAATGAAACTTGATCAACTTCATTATATTACAGTAAGTCATGTTAAGTTCCTAATGGAATGTGATGATTCACAGTATCGTCATCATGTGCCATGTTACACGGCTCTTACATTCTATTTCTAAAAATATCAAGAAAATGTTTCTTGATGATTCGGTCTTTTCCAGGATATTCTGGTAATTTGACAAATCAAAATCGTGCCATTACCATTTCTTTCTAAGAGCATTAGCTATGTTCGTTTCGAATTTCATACCTACGAATTCCGGACCAATACTCGTTTGACTCGAAGTCGGGAAGAGAAAACGAAAGCAAGAAGCTCCGAAAAATAATGAAGGATATAAAACCCAACAACCACCCAGAAATTACAAACCGTGTATATCAATATGTATGGCAACGTAAAGACACGGGAGTATTAAAAACATTATAATTCCAAGGAAAGGATAAAAGAGAATAAATTCTTCTGGGGATAGATGAAAGAGAAGAATGAAAGATATGAAAGTTAGAAGTATAACAAGAATCAGAACGGGATGGAGCATATTAGCGAATGTTTTAAAGTAGGAATTAAGGAAAAAGAGTAGAAGATGTAGAATATGGAAGTAAGGAAACGAAGGAGGTGGATTTATAGTGAATTATCCGACAAAGAAATCGAAACAGATTACCGCATTAAATCAAAGGAGATCCTGATCGCCGCAGAACCAAATCTTATTACATAAGATTTTCTTTAAAACCCTTAAATCCCGGAAATCAATCATAACCACGTCATCGGTTAGAACGAATCCATATTTACTCATTTCACTCTTTTATGATAACTTCATTCGTGCGCTTCATAGGATCGAATCGTTTTATCCATATCTTCCAATAATGATAAAACTTCATTATTACCTCATATTCGTCATGAAAACATTCCTATTGTTATTTATGACAACCTCTATCAAATTTCGGGGACGAAATTTCTTTAACGGGTGGGTACTGTAACGACCCGGAAATTTCCGACCAAATTTAAACCTTAAACTCTATATGTTTCCGACACGATAAGCAAAAACCTCAATGTTGAGTCTAGAAAGTTTGAAATCTGTATTCGGATAACTAGTTACCATTCGACTATTCCCGACGATTCACGAACCCTTTTATCGCCAATAGAAATGTGTATATATATAAAGTATTATACATGTCAATAATTATAATTATGAACTATTTTGTAATTATGACATAAAGCTTAAACTTGATATTTAAAATTGGTTATTTAAATATAGAAAGTAAATCGAATATACATAATTCGTCAATGTTAATAAAGTATTAAATGTTTTACCCTGAGATTTATTTATTTCAATATATATAATTAATATATTAATCTATTCGATAATTAATACATATATATATATATATATATATATATATATATATATATATATATATATATATATATATATATATATACAAATATATAAAAACAATTTTATATAACCTGATATATACGCGATACATTAGATAATGTAAATAATAATAAATTTATTAAATAAATTAGAATAACTAAAATTATAGTATTATATTAACAAAAATCAAGAATCAAAACTGTAATCAATTTTGTTTTATTCCCCCAAATTCGTTATCTATAGATATTAAATCCTACGATATATTAAACTTTACAGCTTGATTTGCTTGTCTCTATTCGATTTTCTGTTCATGCTCGAATCACGTCCTTCTCAATCATCACTAACAAATGAAATTGTTTGTCATATATAACCTACTGCATTTTGTAAACAGAAAGGAAACCAAATACAAAAATCACTATCTTTATTTTCTTGTTCTTGTCATTCAAACAACCGAAGATCATCTCAAACCGCCACCACTTCCATCGGTCGCCACCACTATCCTCTCCAATCAACACCTTTTCGTGTGACAAGCACACCACCTTTCATCATCGTTAACAACCAAACCGCCACCACCTACACCATAAACACCCACCACGGCCTGCTTTATTTCGAAACCCAATCAACTCATAGAATCATCGAAACTCGAGTTGTTTTTCTTTTTCGAGCACAAGACTGAATCAAGGACACAACCGTCATCACCTACACCCCACCACAGTCTCCTAACACCATCATCATCTTTTAATCACCACCTTCATTCCCATATGCTACAATTGTCCTTCTGTTGCTAACCGCTGTTCAACATATCCCAAACTCACCACAACCGTATAATTAACTGTTTTCTGTTTCTATTTGTGCTCCATCACCAAACCAGGAACACCCATCGATAACCACCATCACCATATATCTCTCTCCTGATTCCATTTGAAAACGATCATAAAGAAAACACCATTTAAAAACTCGCCTGTAAACCACTGTTATTTTTTTTGTTTCCTAGTTCGAATAGAATCATCAAACCAACCTGCAATCATTTTTTTTTTGTGTCGCTGCTATGTTATTCTTCTGATTCTTTCTTGCTCCCGTTTTCTTTTCAAGAACCACCTCTTAACGAGCAGCCATCGAAAACAATTGTTGTTGCTGCTATACACATATGATCTAATCCTTTAGGACAACGAAATTGAGAAGGAGGATTGTTACACGGAGTTTTTGGTTATGTTACATCTAGATATTGATCTTGATTTTGATATTCATATTCATACTTCATTGTTACTTCATTCGTAATTTTTGAAGAGGCAGTGATGATAAGTTCGTAGGGAAGAAAGAAGGACACGATGATGATGAGTAATCAATGATCTACTCAATTTGTCTCTGTTGGTGGCCGACAACTTAAATCAACGAAACCCTTTTATTTTTCTCTCGTGGCTGCATTATTCACCCATCAAATTTAACGGGCCTCTAAACCCAATTCTGGTTTGCGAGTTGGGCTGCTATTTCCAGTTGGGCCGTGATCTCCCAGTTGTTTTGGGCCGAGAGTCTACTAGATTAATCTGTTGGGCCAAAGTATAAGAAACGGGTTAAATGTATTTTTGCGCGGCTTATATCCGAAAAACATGAAAGCCTAAACGGTTAAGGGTGTGAAGTGTGAGCGTGAGGTCGCGGGTTCGAATCTCGTCGTGGGCAATTCTTTTTAGGAAAGCTTTAAAAAGGGTATACATTTATATTTTATTTTTTTTCATTATTATTATTATTATTATTATTATTATTATTATTATTATTATTATTATTATTATTATTATTATTATTATTATTATTATTATTATTATTATTATTATCATTATTAATATTATTATTATTAATAATAACTATTATTATTGTTATTATTATTATTGTTAGAATAAATTATTTTATTATAATTTTATGTTACTTGAAATGTTAAGAAATATAATAATAATTATTATTATTATCAATACGATTAGTAATACTATTATTAGTAATATCATTATTATTAATATTGTATTAAAACAAGTAGTAAATATTATTTTATTAGGATTATAACTACAGATATGAATATTATTATTATTAATAATAAATTAAGTAATACTATAATTATCATATTACAATTTATTATTAAGTTAATTATTAATATTAAAACAAGTAAATATTATATATATAATTTATTATATATATATTATTTTGACCAATAATAATATTTTTATTTAAAACATATGAATATATATTTTATTAGTTTACTAAATAAACATATAAAACAACTATATTACTAATAATAAAATATAATATTTGTTTGACGAATATGTATTAATATATATAAATGATATAGGTTCGTGAATCCGAGGCCAACCCTACATTTGTTTAATGATGATATATGTATTTTTACTACAAAATACAATATGGTGAGTATATAGTCCCTTTTAAACTCTAAATATTTTGGGCTGAGAATACATGCGCTGTTTTTTATAAATGATTTACGTTATGGACACAAGTGATCAAAAATAAATTCTACGTTGAGTTGTACCATGGCATATTTCTTTATACTTGGTAGCTAATATTTACGTGAAGAGCGTAAACGCGAATCCTGTTGATAGATCTATCGGGCCTGACAACCCCAACCGGGCTGGACGACCAGTTTTAAACGGTTGCACAGTACTTCGTTTCGTTACTACACTTGGTACGGTGTAGGGTTTATTTAAGAATATGCTGCTGTAATTTAAATGTTAAGTATGGTTACCAAGTGCTCAACGACTTTTCTATACACGAGGAGTGTATTATGTATAAACTTAAAATCTTGTGGTCCATAGTTATTACACTGCTAGCATCAAACCTATATATCTCACCAACTTTATGTTGACTTTTTAAAGCATGTTATTCTCAGGTACGAATTAAGTCTTCCGCTGTGCATTAGCTCATATTAAAGATATTATTTGGAGTCGATCATCGCAATGAGATCAACTGTTGAAGACTTCGTCCGGGAGGATTAGGACCGGTCGTTTCAGTTGGTATCAGAGCTGGTTTAATGCCGTTTATTAGCGGGTTAATCGTAGAGGGGGTTCTCACAGTGTTACCTGTGACGAAGCATTGGCTCTTACTCCTCGCGGTCCCTATTAGGGTTGGCTGTACTGCCGAGAGGCGGGCCGTAAAATCAGTGTCTGAGGTACGCTCAGTGGTCACAGGCGGTTAGCTGAGAAGGCACTGAGTGGGATGCGTCCCCACTGTTACAGTAAACTGTGACGACCCGGAAATTTCTGACCAAATTTAAACTTTAATCTTTATATTATTCTGACACGATAAGCAAAGTTTGTTAAGTTAAATCTCAAGAATTTTAAACTGTGTTCATACATTCATTATAACCTCGACCAAATTCCGACGATTCACGAACCGTTATATATAAATAGATATGTATATGTATATATATATATATATATATATATATATATATATATATATATATATATATTATAACTTGAAAATATTAATAAAGTATTAAACGTATAATACTTTACACGAACGTATTTGTTTCAATATGATTTTCGACGAAATTAAAAAAATATATATTAAATGATTGAATTATCAGAAACATTGAATTATGATTACAAGTCTCTGTTGAGAGGTCCACTATGATTTGAGAAAATCTATTCCTCTTAACGATATTCAGAATAATTTGTAAAGCTATTTATAAATAAAAACATAAAGTGTCATTTACGAAAGTTAGACAAAAGTTAGTGGAGAATTGGTTTCCATAATATTCTATTAATCTATTTCCAAGCGTACAATGACGTTTTCAGTCTAAAAAGAACTTTATTATTAAAACGTATATAACTTTTATAAATATCTAGAATCACTTTTGACAACTCATTACTTAACCAGTATAATAAATATAACGATATTTATATTTTATTTCATTAAATATATATAACGATTTAAATTAATATTATATATATTTATACGCGCATTATACATACATAGTTTTTATACTTTTACTATACTTTAACTTTACCTTTACTTTACTTTTACTTTACTTTAACTATAATAATTCACTTTAATAATTCATACTTTAATAATTCACTTTAATAATTCATACTTTAATAATTCACTTTAATAATTCATACTTTAATAATTCACTTTAATAATTCAAAAATCTATTATAAATAGAATTCAATAGGTTTCATTATTTCATAGAAACTTGAAAATATATTTCTCTAAACTCTCTCAATCGATTTATATATATATATATATATATATATATATATATATATATATATATATTTGCTCTGTATTATTTCAAGATATTATTAGTATACATAAAATATTACGACGGAGTGCTGTCCGAGTGATTTCAAAATAGTTTTTTTGAATGAGTTGAAGTTAAGGAAATCATGGGTTATAGCTATGGAGGTGATAGGTATGGTTCATGGGTATGCTCGTGAGGTCAATCTAGTGTTTATCGTCTCCGGTGCGTCTACGTACTTTCCTGTAATATTGAATCTCAATATTGATACGTTCGTGAATCTGAGGCCAACCTTGCACTTGTTAAATGACGTTATATGTATTTTTGGGACTGAGAATACATGCGCTGTTAAATGACGTTTCATTTGTTCCCTTTTATATATATTTTTGGGACTGAGAATACATGCGCTGTTTTTATAAATGTTTTACGAAATAGGCACAAGTACTAAAACTAATTCTACGTGGGTTTAAACCAGAAATATACCCTTAGCTTGGTAACATTAAACTACTTGTCTATGTACGGTAGGCGCGAATCCTAAAGATAGATCTATTGGGCTTGACAAACCCCATCCTGACTATGGGATGCTTTAGTACTTCGAGGTTATTTTAAACACACCTGATCTGGTGTACTTCAGAGGGTAAAAACTGAACGTTAAGGCTTGTTACCGGGTGCCTACAACTTATAGAATACTTTTATACACTTGTGAGTGTACATATATTTATAAACGGAAATCTTGTGGTCTATTAATATATTGAAATGATTGTTATGATAAACTTATGAACTCACCAACCTTTTGGTTGACACTTTAAAGCATGTTTATTCTCAGGTATTAAAGAAATCTTTCGATGTGCATTAGCTCATTTTAAGGATATTACTTGGAGTCATTCATGGCATATTTTGAAAGACGTTGCATTCAAGTCATTGAGTTCATCAAGATTATTATTAAGCCAATTATAGTTGGATGTATTATGAAATGGTGTGCATGCCGTCAACTTTCGTTGTAAAGAAAGTTTGTCTTTTAAAAACGAATGCAATGTTTGTAAAATGTATCATATAGAGGTCAAATACCTCGCGATGAAATCAACTATTATGAATCGTTTATAATGTATATGAACGGGTCCTTTCAGTTGGTATCAGAGCGGTGGTCTTAGCGAACCAGGTCTGCATTAGTGTGTCTAACTGATAGTCGTTAGGATGCATTAGTGAGTCTGAACTTCGACCGTGTCTGTATGTCAAAAGTTTTGCTCATCATTTTTGTCAGAAATTACCTGCTTATCCTTCTTAGTCTAGACAC
This sequence comes from Rutidosis leptorrhynchoides, assembly GCF_046630445.1. NCBI lineage: Eukaryota > Viridiplantae > Streptophyta > Magnoliopsida > Asterales > Asteraceae > Rutidosis > Rutidosis leptorrhynchoides. The sequence continues at coordinate 309,645,125 of NC_092333.1, read as the reverse complement.
ATTTTATTTCATTGATTGCATGAATAGTGTATAGACAAAATTCATATCTTAGTGTATCTGCTAATTCATATCTTAGCGTATCTGTTACTGTAAACTTTGTCTGACATATTCCGTAAATTCCTCCGTAATCTAGGAAACCTTTTGCTATATATAATTAGAATACCACCCGATAGCCGGAAAATCATTTCATATCGAAAAATTCTTTATTCAATCGTACGAAATGGAATTCGTCATTAGTTCAAGTCCCTCGGATTCCGAAATGGAATCCCACTCAAGTTCCGAAAGCAGTGTGACCGGAATGGATCAACCAATTAGTCATCATCTATTCTGGATGAATTGGGGATGGGTTCGTAGCCTCCTTAATCATTGGAGACAACAAGAAGGTGATCCCTTCCATCCACCACATTGCCCTCTTGGCGAAGAACCTGAAGCACTTACCGGTGAACCTATCCGAAACACCATTTTCTCTCTTATTTCTTGAGTATCTCGTCACGATTACTTACTATACCAAATTCTAGATTTTATTTATCCGCTCATCCGAACCGACAATCACCCTGGTGTAATAGAAGAAGTCAACGAGCTTCGCGCTCTGGTAGTGGCTTTGAAGAATATGGTGCAAAGGTTACAAATACCAGCAGCAGCACTAGCAGCATAAACAGTACCACCATTAGCAACACCAACATTACCATCACCACCACCAACAACAACATCCACATCCTACACCGCAACATCACAATCTGTATCTCAAACATCAACGTCATACGCCCTGTAAATATCCAGGAATATCAACAACAACAAACGATGAAGTATTAATTCATAAACTTCATTGAAGAGATATCTCTGCGGCAGTTATGTAATCTCCAAAATCTTAGAGATTATTTAATTCTGACCGTAAATCGGATGAGTGAACGGAGATGGTAGAGTAGAAACTTTGATCGAAAATGGTGTACGATTTACAAGCTAGAATTGTTTTACCAACAGCATCAACAAGACCGTAGCATCATCAACACAGTCAGTGCCGTCAGTATCATCAGAATCAACAGCACCTGTAACATCAAAAACTCTGTCAGTTCAAGAATCATTGTGGACATCATTACGAATCAACAACAAATATATTGTATCAACGAGTTATGAAGTATTAACTTATTTCCAATCGAAAGATTTATATGTATATTTTATATGTATAAATTTTTAAACCATAATAAATCTTCCCGTACCAAGCTTTTATGTGTGAATCTTAACTACTCAGTTAATTCATATTACAAATATGCAATGATGTACGTCCTTCGTCCGCAACTTAATCATCGTTAATTACAATCTCTGTCTCAATTCAATAAAATTCCAATTCATAATAAACCAAGTGTATTATTCGAATATATGTTTGATTTTACACTTTCATCATCGATGTACTCGAAACTTTTCAAATAACATCATTCGTACCTTGCGAAGTTCACAAGAATTTCACGAAAACCAACAAATAACAAAGTAATGATTCATAATTTCAATATTATTGAAGAAATACTAATGCAATTTATAAAGTTTTAGGGATTACTCAATTCTAGTTCCAACCATAAAACAAATGAGTTTAATTTAATATTAACTCATTAAATCTATATTACATCTAAAGAAAATATACACATATATTTTCATAAAGACTGTGATAAACTTCTTTTGTACAAAATATTAATTGTGAATTTTTTTTTAACGGGTAGGTAATACCCGAGAGATATATAAATTCACAATTAATATATTATATTTTTCGAAACTGATTCAGCAATCATCAACTATACTCCCTACTTTCACAACAATATCCATTCTTTCATATAAATCAAAACAATCATACTCATTCAAATTCAATTACATATTTTGATTTTGAAATCGCATAATTCAATTCGAAATATAACCAGTATCATCACTCTTAGATTCCTATATCTTTCAAAGCTAAACTTTGACTTCAAAACTGTGTTAGAACATCATATGTATTAACGATTACAATATGTGCTCAAACCCTTCGAAATTCCTGAAGACACTTCAACTAAGGAACAATCGAGATGATGATCCAACCACATGTTACCCACAGTTATACACCTGAAAAACTCTCAAAACCCAAGTCATAGTTAGACACGTATCCGTGTTAGACCCTTTGGCATTTACTAGCTAAAATAACTTTTCAATTCCGTTTCAAAATAGACAGTTTTGTCACAGCTCCAGCAAGTCAACTTCGACTTCTCAATCAAAACAGTCTTATTATAACCTCGATAGATACGTTACCCTTTCACCAACGTTACCGGGTAATCGTTTATATTCACCACATTAGCAATAAACTTACCAACAACTTCACTGATCTTTGACTTTCCAAAAAAAAAAAAAATCATTATAATTATCGAAACCCTATCATATACTCATTCGTACCTTATAACAAGAATTGCCATACCAATTATTGAGAATCAGCAATCAGTATTTTGAAACCTCGCAGCATGTCTACATCAACAATTACATATACACACAACGTCTACCTCCAAGACTTACATTCTTTGAATGAGAAATTTCTGAAAAACACCCTAAACTGCGAACCAGTTCTCGAAATTTTGAAAAATGCTGATGAAGCAGCAAAAACTGTAAACGACCTTAACAGTAAAAAGTTGGATGATAAAGGATAGTATATTGGCAAAGCTCAGAAAAAGAGAAGCTTTGGAATTGGAAAACGGATTGAGCAATGTATGAAGGAGGCTGTGGACAAATCACAAAGGCTGAACCTGTCTTCAAAGAATCCAAATGATTCAGTACTTGCTGAAGTCATTAACAAATACCTTGCTCCTGACTCTAAACCCCTGCGGACAATATCCTTCATCATCCTCTGATATTAGACATTCTAAGATATCATCATATCTTTCATTATAAATATCATCCATACTTCTGAAGATATTTTTATAATTATTCTTATCTGAAATCATTTACCTCTTCGCGCTATCTGTATTATATCATAAAAGAAACTATTTTAGTTTCTAAATTCTGAAACATTCGAGTTTAAAATAGTAATATTCTTGAAGAAGTGTTGGGAGCTGAAGCATGAGTTAGTATAATATAATGACACTTGATCAACGTGATTATATTACAGTAATTCATGCTGAGTTTCTAAATGGAACATGATGATTCACAGATCATAACGTCATCATGTGCTATGTTACACGACTCTTGTATTCTCTTTGATCTCTAAATATCAAGAAAATATTTCTTGATGATTCGGCCTTTTCCGAGGTATTCTGGTAATTTAACAAGTCAAGATCGTGCCATTACAATTTCCTTCCTAGAACATTAACAATGTTCATTCCGAAATTTATATCTGCGAATTCTGGACCATTACAAGCGGTGCTTAATCGCAAGAAGAAGAAACGAAAGGACAAAGCTCCGAACTAGAAATGGGAGTATAAATCATAGAAAATAGAAGAGAGCATTAACTGTGGATGACAATGATTATAGAAGAAGCAAGGACTTTGAAATATAAGGGAAGATATAAAACCCAACAACAACCCAGAAATCACAAACCGTATATATCAATGCATATAGCAATATAAAGACACGGGAGAACTAAAAACACTATAAAACTAAGAGTATAGTAGAAGTAAATAGATTCTTCCGGAGGCAGATGAAAAAGAAGAGCGACAGATATGAAAGTGAGGAGTATATCAAGAATCAGCACTGGATGAAGCACATTGACAAATACTTTAAAATATGAGTTGAGAAGGTGTGAGTTGTAAGAAAACAAAGGAGGTGGATTTATAGTGAAATATCCGACAGAGAAATCAAAATGGATTATCGCATTAATTCGAAGAGGATCATAATTTCCTTAATCGCCGAATAATCAAATCCAATATAGATTACAAAGATTTTCTTTTCGGAGATCAATCGTGATGACGTCAAAAGATATGACGAATCACTATTATTTTATTTCATTCGTTTAAGATAACTTCACTCACACGCTTCGAGTAATCGAATTATTTTATCCATGCTTCTTGAACATGATAAAACTCTATAATCGTTATAATAATATTCTCATTGTTAGTCATGACGACCTCTATCAAATTTCGGGGACGAAATTACTTTAACGGGTAGGTACTGTGACGACCCGGAAATTTCCGACCAAATTTAAACTTTAATCTTTATATTATTCTGAAACGATAAGCAAAGTTTGTTAAGTTAAATCTCAAGAATTTTAAACTGTGTTCATACATTCATTATAACCTCGACCAAATTCCGACGATTCACGAACCGTTATATATAAATAGATATGTATATGTATATATATATATATTATAACTTGATAATATTAATAAAGTATTAAACGTATAATACTTTACACGAACGTATTTGTTTCAATATGATTTTCGACGAAATTAAAAAAATATATATTAAATGATTGAATTATCAGAAACATTGAATTATGATTACAAGTCTCTGTTGAGAGGTCCACTATGATTTGAGAAAATCTATTCCTCTTAACGATATTCAGAATAATTTGTAAAGCTATTTATAAATAAAAACATAAAGTGTCATTTACGAAAGTTAGACAAAAGTTAGTGGAGAATTGGTTTCCATAATATTCTATTAATCTATTTCCAAGCGTACAATGACGTTTTCAGTTTAAAAAGAACTTTATTATTAAAACGTATATAACTTTTATAAATATCTAGAATCACTTTTGACAACTCATTACTTAACCAGTAAAATAAATATAACGATATTTATATTTTATTTCATTAAATATATATAACGATTTAAATTAATATTATATATATTTATACGCGCATTATACATACATAGTTTTTATACTTTTACTATACTTTAACTTTACCTTTACTTTACTTTTACTTTACTTTAACTATAATAATTCACTTTAATAATTCATACTTTAATAATTCACTTTAATAATTTATACTTTAATAATTCACTTTAATAATTCATACTTTAATAATTCACTTTAATAATTCATACTTTAATAATTCACTTTAATAATTCATACTTTAATAATTCACTTTAATAATTCATACTTTAATAATTCACTTTAATAATTCAAAAATCTATTATAAATAGAATTCAATAGGTTTCATTATTTCATAGAAACTTGAAAATATATTTCTCTAAACTCTCTCAATCGATTATATATATATATATATATATATATATATATATATATATATATATATATATATATATATATATATATATTTGCTCTGTATTATTTCAAGATATTATTAGTATACATAAAATATTACGACGGAGTGCTGTCCGAGTGATTTCAAAATAGTTTTTTTGAATGAGTCGAAGCTAAGGAAATTATGGGTTATAGCTATGGAGGTGATAGGTATGGTTCATGGGTATGCTCGTGAGGTCAATCTAGTGTTTATCATCTCCGGTGCGTCTACGTACTTTCCTGCAATATTGAATCTCAATATTGATACGTTCGTGAATCTGAGGCCAACCTTGCACTTGTTAAATGACGTTATATGTATTTTTACTACGAAATACAGTATGGTGAGTTTCATTTGCTCCCTTTTATATATATTTTTGGGACTGAGAATACATGCGCTGTTTTTATAAATGTTTTATTAAATAGGCACAAGTACTAAAACTAATTCTACGTGGGTTTAAACCAGAAATATACCCTTAGTACTAAAACTAATTCTACGTGCGCCTGCGGGCAAAGCGGACAATATTGTGGACAATATTGAGCCCGACATCTATCACACAACAACTAACCCATTAGTACTACATAATATTTACATATAAATTTTAACCAACAATGATAAGCAATGGTTTTTAAATCAGACCCTGTCAAATTCCAGACTTACTAATGTATCCTAACGACTTATCAGTTAGACACACTAATGCAAACCTGGTTCGCTAAGAACCTGGCTCTGATACCACATGTCATAACCCGTCCTTAATCATAAGAACGAGTTAGATAACGTATGATTTCATTGCGAGGTATTGACCTCTATATGCGACATTTTTAAAAGAACAACTGCATTTATTTTACATTACAAACCATAACTCTTATTTTAATACAAGTTTTAGACAATATAAAGATGATTATCGTTTAACGATAATCTTAGACTTACAAACTTTACATGTGATGATAACAATACGATTTCTAGCATATTTTACATTATAAATCCTCCGATATGCAGTTTTATTTTTGACACAAATATGCATACTCAAGATCTTGCTTAAATTCAACATGTTGCAGCGGAAGCTTTTAGTTATCACCTGAGAATAGACATGTTTAAAACGTCAACATAAAGTTGGTGAGATATAGGTTTAATGCCGGCAGCGATATAAATATAGACCACAAGATTTCATATGTAAACATTTTAATAAAAATATTCTAAGTGGTTGAGCACTTGGTAACCATACTTAACATTTAATCACGTCACATATTCACTTTATTATGAAATCTTACTACATCGTACCAAGTGTAGTTACGAAACAAAGTACTGTGCGACCGTTGAATACTGGTCGTCCAGTCCAGTTGGGGTTGTCAGGCCCGATAGATCTATCAACAGGATTCGCGTTTACAATACCGCTGTAAATAATAGTTACAAAGCTACAGGGAAGTATGCCAGTGGTACAACTCAACGTAGAATATATTTTTCAGTTACTTGTGTCCATAACATAAAACATAAAATACATGTATTCTCATCCCGAAATACTTAGAGTTTAAAAGTGGGACTATATACTCACTTTTGCCTTGAAGATATATATTTTGACTTGGTCTCCGGTTGATATCACGAACCTATCCATATATAATATATCAATATATTTTTATTTTAAACAATCGTCACATATATATACTTATAATACTTTTTATGTCTTCTTAGTCCGTAGTTAGTAATTTAATTTTAATGGTTCATTTTTAGGTGTTTTAATAATTAAATAAAACCCCCATCGAAATAAATAAAACCCCCATCGAAATAAATAAAACCCCCATCGTATTCGTATTGGTCGGGATTAATCTTGACCCACGGTACCGGTGTTGTCAAATGACGTGTTGCGTACATAAAGTACCGGTGTTGTCAAATGACGTGTTGCGTACAATCATGGGATCTTATGATTAATCTTCTCGTATTGTTTACGGGTGATCCTGAAATATATAAAATTAAATTATGAGTACATATATATAAAATATCATGTTATTTTAAAAAGATGTGATTTATTTAATTTTTCTCCAATTATTTTCGTGGCTAAACTAGTCTTGGATATCCGATTTTGTTTTGGTCATAATTTCTTCGTTACAACTCCATTTTCGTTGGTTCAACTTGCCACTTCCTTGGATCGAGTCATTCTTTAAGAATATGAACTGTAAATACCTTAGTTTGTATTCGAAATCACAGGTCATAGGTCAAACTTTGGTGAAACTTATGAAGTTAATCATTTTCCATCATGTAAACAACCTTAAATGATTATTTTTCTAAAAATACTTATACTTTGAGTTAAATCATGAAATTTTTATGTGTTATCATATTCATAGTAAATATCATTTTTCCAGAAAATAAACTTCCAATTCAAGGTTCAAGATAGTTTTTAATTATCCAACCCAAAACAGCCCCCGGTTGCACTCCGACGTCGTAAAAACAGTTTTTAAGGTGTTCTTTGAAAAACCAAGTTATACCTTGTTAAATTAGAATATATTTATGATATACTACAGGTCTTGAAGTATTTTAAAAGTTAAGTTAGAAGGATCTATTTAGTTTGCAAACAAGTTTGAAAACATTCAAACTATGTTCTTGTTGTTAAAATTTTATACCATAAAATAAGATAGCTATATATATATGAATCGAATAAGGTTATGAACAAAGTTACTACCTCAAGTTACTTGGACAAGATTGCTGTAAAAGAGGAGTAAAAACCTAGAATCAAAAGAGTGATGGAGTTGAATGAAAAATTGGAAGTAAACTTGTGTTCTTGGAAGGATTCTTGAAGTGTTTTTGTAAGGGTTTTCTTATGGTGATTAAGTGATGTTTTTGAAGCTAGATCTTCATGGTAACTTTGCTGAATTGATTAAGGGTTTTAAGGCTTCTAAGTATGTGTGTGTTTTGGCTAGAAAGTTGAAGTAAAATGAATCAAAATGATGATCCTTGGATACTCCTTAAAAACGTGAATCAAGGGTAGACATGGACAAAATTTCAAGTTGTAATTTTATGTAATTAGTCAAGCTATCCTCCAAAATCAATTACCTTATACCTAGGGCATGAACAAGGGCTGGTTGGTGGTGATTTGATGTGTATATACCAATAGTAAATACGTATAGAAGCTAGGTATGATACGAGTACATATACCGTAGATATACGTATAGAAATCTTGTGAAAAATGGAATGAGAATTCAAATATAGCTATCTTTTGTGAATATACTTATATTGTTTTATGTATTTAAGTCCTTAAAAAGTGATTAAATACATTATATATACGATATATGTATAAACATTATAGGTCATAAGTATTTATATCAAAAAACGTTACGTATGGTTATTGTTTTGAAAACTTAAGTTAGTAGTTTCAAAATATACTTATAACTTATTGTTATTAATACAAAATGAGGTATTAAAACATTCTTAGATCATGTTAAATATATATATATATATATACATATATATACACAAACGTATAATTATCATATGTTATATAGTTCGTGATATCATCGGTCAAACTAGACGGTGAAACGTTGTGTAAAACTCTTTTCAAAAACATAAATCTCAACAATTTGGATTGCTTATCATGTTGGTAAGGTTTAATTTATGTAAATATTAATCTTATAAGTATAGAACGATCGAAAAAGTGCGGGTCATTACAGTACCTACCCGTTAAATAAATTTCGTCCCGAAATTTTAATATTGTACCTATTTTGCGTCATCGGGAAAATAAGTGTGGATATTTTCGTTTCATCTGATCCTCCCGTTCCCACGTAAACTCGGGACCTCTTCTAGCATTCCAACGAACCTTAACGATAGGTATGTTGCTCTGCTTGAGCCGTTTAACTTCACGGTCCATGATTTCGATTGGTTCTTCGATGAATTGTAGTTTCTCATCGACATGGATTTCTTCAAGAGGAATGGTGAGATCTTCCTTTGCAAGAAACTTCTTAAGGTTCGAGACGTGAAATGTATTATGTACTCCGGCGAGTTGTTGTGGTAACTCGAGTCGATAAGCTACCGGTCCAATGCGTTCGATAATCTTGAACGGGCCTACGTATCTTGGGTTCAGTTTACCCCTTTTTCCGAAACGTATTACACCTTTCCAAGGTGACACCTTTAGCATAACCATGTCACCGATCTGAAACTCTAATGGTTTCCTTCGAACATCGGCGTAGCTCTTTTGGCGACTACGGGCTGTTTTCAATCTCTCCTTAATTTGTACTATCTTTTCAGTAGTTTCATGTATGATCTCGGGACCAGTTAATTGTCGATCTCCTACTTCATTCCAACAGATAGGAGATCTACACTTCCTTCCATACAGTGCTTCGAATCGTGCAGCTTTAATGCTCGCATGATAACTATTATTATACGAGAATTCTGCTAACGGTAGATATTTATCCCATCCGTTTCCAAAATCGATCACACATGCCCTGAGCATGTCTTCAAGAGTCTGAATTGTTCTTTCACTCTGCCCATCGGTTTGCGGATGATATGCAGTACTCATATCCAAACGAGTTCCTAGTGCCTCCTGTAGTGATTGCCAGAACTTTGAGGTAAATCTACTATCACGATCAGATATAATGGAAATAGGTATTCCATGCCTTGAAACTATTTCCTTTATATATAATCGTAATAATTTCTCCATTCTATCCGTTTCCTTTATAGGCAAGAAATGTGCAGATTTGGTAAGACGATCAACAATTAACCAAATGGTGTCGTATCCCCAGGCAGTCTTTGGTAACTTCGTGATGAAATCCATGGTAATACCATCCCATTTCCATTCTGGGATTTCTGGTTGTTGAAGTAACCCTGACGGCTTCTGGTGTTCTGCTTTGACTTTGGAACAAGTTAAACACTCCCCAACATATGTTGCAACGTCTGTCTTTAAATTAGGCCACCAATAATGTGTCTTAAGATCTTGGTACATCTTTCCCACTCCAGGATGTATCGAGTATCTTGTCTTATGTGCCTCGTTCAATATCAACTTCCTTAATCCACCCAACTTCGGTACCCAAATACGATTTGCAAAATATCGAATTCCGTCTTCCCGTATAACGAGTTGCTTCTCATACTTCTTCATTGTTTCATTTCCTATGTTTTCTTTAGTAAGTGCTTCTCGTTGAACCTCTTTGATTTGTGAGTTGAGATTCATGCGAATTTTTATGTTCATCGCTCGTACTCGAATTGGTTCTCGTTCCTTTCTGCTTAGTGCGTCAGCCACCACATTCGCTTTCCCGGGATGATAACGAATTTCACAATCATAGTCGTTTATTAACTCGACCCACCTACGTTGCCTCATGTTCAGCTGTTTCTGATCAAAAATATGTTGAAGGCTTTTATGATCAGTAAACACAGTGCATTTAACCCCATACAAGTAGTGTCTCCATATCTTCAATGCAAACACGACTGCTCCCAGTTCTAGATCATGCGTCGTATAATTCCGCTCGTGAATCTTCAATTGTCGGGATGCGTATGCAATAACTTTATTCCGTTGCATAAGAACGCAACCAAAACCTTGTCGCGAAGCGTCACAATATATTTCAAAATCATCGTTCCCTTCTGGTAACGATAAAATAGGCGCCGTAGTCAACTTCTTTTTCAGTAATTGAAATGCACTCTCCTGCTCAGAAGTCCATTCATATTTCTTCCCTTTTTGCGTTAACGCTGTCAACGGCTTAGCTATTCGAGAAAAATCTTGAATAAACCTTCTATAATAACCGGCTAAACCCAAAAATTGGCGTATCTGCGTTGGTGTCTTAGGAGTCTCTCATTTTTCAATGGCTTCAATTTTTGCTGGATCAACCTGAATTCCTTTGCTACTAACAACGTGGCTAAGAAATTGCACTTCTTTCAACCAGAAAGCACATTTAGAAAATTTAGCATATAGCTGTTCTTTTCTTAACAACTCTAATATCAACCTTAAATGCTGCTCATGCTCTTGCTCACTCTTGGAATAGATAAGAATATCATCAATGAAAACGATAACAAACTTATCTAGATATGGACTACAAACTCGATTCATGAGGTCCATGAATACAGCTGGCGCATTCGTCAATCCAAACGGCATGACCAAAAATTCGTAATGATCGTAGCGTGTCCGAAAAGCAGTTTTCGGTATATCTTCTTCTTTGACGCGTAGTTGATGATAGCCCGATCTTAGGTCGATTTTCGAATAAACACATGATCCTTGCAGTTGATCAAATAAGTCATCAATTCTCGGTAGTGGATACCGATTCTTGATAGTTAACTTATTTAATTCACGATAATCTATACACATCCTAAAAGATCCATCTTTCTTCTTAACAAATAAAATTGGAGCTCCCCACGGTGAAGTGCTTGGTCGTATGAATCCACGGTGCAGTAATTCTTTTAACTGACTTTGAAGTTCTTTTAATTCGGACGGTGCAAGTCTATATGGCGCACGAGCCACTGGTGCAGCTCCTGGTACTAAATCTATTTGAAATTCTACAGATCTAAATGGAGGTAATCCCGGCAACTCTTCCGGAAAGACTTCAGGAAAATCTCTTGCCACAGGCACGTCATTGATGCTCTTCACTTTTTCCTTCGTTTCGACTTTATTAACATGTGCTAAGATAGCATAGCACCCTTTCTTCAAGCACTTTTGTGCTTTCAAATAACTAATGAGTTTTAGCTTTGAGTTACCCTTCTCTCCATAAATCATTACTGGCGTTTTATCCTTACGAGGAATGCGAATTGCCTTCTTGGCGCACACAACTTCAGCTCCTATTTTGGACATCCAGTCCATGCCGACTATTACATCAAAACTTCCTAATTCTACGGGTATCAAATCAATCTTAAATGTTTCTCCGGCTAAATTTATTTTACAATCACGGCAAATTTTATCGGCTTTAATTAGTTTACCATTAGCTAACTCAATCATGTACTTAGCATCTAGAGGTAATGATGAACAATTAAATTTAACGTAAAAGTCTCTACTCACATAACTTCTATCGGCACCAGTATCAAATATAATAGATGCGGATAAGTTATTAATGGTAAACGTACCCATAACAAGCTCCGGGTCTTCACACGCCTCTCTAGCATTAATAACAAATGCTCTTCCACGTGCAGATCCATTATTCTTCTCTGGATTCGGACACTGGCTCTTATAATGACCCTGTTTCCCACACCCATAACAAGTAACAGTGGCCAAGGCAGTTCTATTTGCATTGGTGGCAGGAGTCTTGGTACCGTTTGTATTTGTAACGAGAGCCCTACAATCTTCAGCAAGATGACCCTTTCGATTACATTTGTTGCATACCACATTACAGTAACCAGAGTGATGTTTGTGGCATCAGTTGCATAAAGGATTTTGTCCTTTGTAACCAAAGCTTAAACCACTACCCGCACCTTGCGTGATTTCTTGTTTCTTAAAAGATTGTTGTTGGTTACCTCGACCATAATTTCCATTCCACTTTCTTTTGTTACCTGATACCCTCACATCAGTATTGGATACTTTCTTATCCATGATGACCTGATCCATTAGCTCGTTTGCCATGGTTATAGCTTCATGAATTGTCTTAGGTTTCGATGCTGTAACATTTGCCTTGACCTTTTTGGGCAAACCATCATTGTACATTTCAATCTTCCGTTCTTCGGTTGGAACCAATTCAGGACATAGCAAAACTAATTCCATGAATCGCTGATTGTAGTTGGTGATTTCAGTACCAATAACCTTCAGACTTCGTAATTCATCTTCCAACTTCCTAACCTCGTTCCTTGGACAATATTCGTTGATTAACATTGTTTTGAATTCTTCCCATGGAATATCATAAGCTACATCTCCTCCTACAGCCTTCACAAAATTTTTCCACCACGTGAGTGCACTATCTTGTAAAGTGCACGATGCATACTTGGTCATGTCCTTTTCAACACAACCACTGATTTTAAACACAGTCTCCATCTTTTCTATCCACCGGGTTAAACCGATCGGTCCTTCTGTTCCACTGAATGATGAGGGCTTGCAAGCTTGAAAAGTCTTGTAGGTGCATCCTACGCGAGGATTTGGGTTAACTGCAGCAGCTCTTGCAGCCTCGACCCATAACATTCTATCGTTCACTCGCTGGTTGATGAATTCCTCGACTTCTTGTTCCGTCATTCGATTCAATCGCGCCATATTCTTCTATAAGAATGAAAAGAAAATAATTATTCACATGGAATATTATAGATGTAGTGTATATTTACAGTACATTATAGCTTATTAATAATATGAACCAGGTATTATTATAAAAGCCTTTTCTTCTTATTAGCATTTTATAATTATATCTAGGGTAGTACCTACCCGTTAATGTCCATACTTAATAGCTTAGTACAGAACCAATTACTACCATCTAAATAATACTTAACCATGGAAAATTATTGCATTTCATACTTCATTATTTTACATATGCTTATCTTACATTGAACATTAAGCAAACCACACTAATAATATTATACAAAACATTATATGATCCCATGGTTTAATACGGCAGCGCATCGTTTGGTCTATTTTCTAGGACGTTTAGGTTCAAAGAATCGCTTAACGCTTATCCTAGCTGTCTGCCTATATTTTGGCTGTGGGGCTGAAGAACTGGATGCCGGGATAGAACGAATAGGAATAGCGGGAATAGGGGTGGTAGTGTCTAGTGGAGTTGGTGCCACATCATCCTCACTAAACTCGGGATTTGAATTTTCTAATTCATTAGCCTTTCGTTTCTTTCCTAGTTCGAACTTGTCTTTTGTAATTTCCTGTATTTCTTCCTCGGTTTCACTTTCCTCCTCGGGTTCACTTTCCTCCTCGGGTTCACTTTCCTCCTCGGGTTCACTTTCCGGGTTCTCTATAGTCGGTTCATCCGGAATTTGTGAGTCTTCCCCAAAGATATTATTTTCGTCATCGGATAGGTTAATGACTGGAACACCATCTGAAGATTCTGGTTCGGAGTCGCTGAATGTGATAACAAGTTTTGAGCCCGACATCTATCACACAACAACTAACCCATTAGTACTACATAATATTTACATATAAATTTTAACCAACAATGATAAGCAATGGTTTTTAAATCAGACCCGGTCAAAGTCCAGACTTACTAATGTATCCTAACGACTTATCAGTTAGACACACTAATGCAAACCTGGTTCGCTAAGAACTTGGCTCTGATACCACATGTCATAACCCGTCCTTAATCATAAGAACGAGTTAGATAACGTATGATTTCATTGCGAGGTATTGACCTCTATATGCGACATTTTTAAAAGAACAACTGCATTTATTTTACATTACAAACCATAACTCTTATTTTAATACAAGTTTTAGACAATATAAAGATGATTATCATTTAGCGATAATCTTAGACTTACAAACTTTACATGTGATGATAACAATACGATTTCTAGCATATTTTACATTACAAATCCTCCGATATGCAGTTTTATTTTTGACACAAATATGCATACTCAAGATCTTGCTTAAATTCAACATGTTGCAGCGGAAGCTTTTAGTTATCACCTGAGAATAGACATGTTTAAAACGTCAACATAAAGTTGGTGAGATATAGGTTTAATGCCGGCAGCGATATAAATATAGACCACAAGATTTCACATGTAAACATTTTAATAAAAATATTCTAAGTGGTTGAGCACTTGGTAACCATACTTAACATTTAATCACGTCGCATATTCCCTTTATTATGAAATCTTACTACACTGTACCAAGTGTAGTTACGAAACGAAGTACTGTGCAACCGTTGAATACTGGTCATCCAGTCCGGTTGGGGTTGTCAGGCCTGATAGATCTATCAACAGGATTCGCGTTTACAATACCGCTGTAAATAATAGTTACCAAGCTACAGGGAAGTATGCCAGTGGTACAACTCAACGTAGAGTATATTTTTCAGTTACTTGTGTCCATAACGTAAAACATAAAATACATGTATTCTCATCCCGAAATACTTAGAGTTTAAAAGTAGGACTATATACTCACTTTTGCCTTGAAGATATATATTTTGACTTGGTCTCCGGTTGATATCACGAACCTATCCATATATAATATATCAATATATTTTTATTTTAAACAATCGTCACATATATATACTTATAATACTTTTTATGTCTTCTTAGTCCGTAGTTAGTAATTTAATTTTAATGGTTCATTTTTAGGTGTTTTAATAATTAAATAAAACCCCCATCGAAATAAATAAAACCCCGATCGAAATAAATAAAACCCCCATCGAAATAAATAAAACCCCCATCGTATTCGTATTGGTTGGGATTAATCTTGACCCACGGTACCGGTGTTGTCAAATGACGTGTTGCGTACATAAAGTACCGGTGTTGTCAAATGACGTGTTGCGTACAATCATGGGATCTTATGATTAATCTTCTCGTATTGTTTACGGGTGATCCTAAAATATATAAAATTAAATTATGAGTACATATATATAAAATATCATGTTATTTTAAAAAGATGTGATTTATTTAATTTTTCTCCAATTATTTTCGTGGCTAAACTAGTCTTGGATATCCGATTTTGTTTTGGTCATAGTTTCTTCGTTACAACTCCGTTTTCGTTGGTTCAACTTGCCACTTCCTTGGATCGAGTCCTTCTTTAAGAATATGAACTGTAAATACCTTAGTTTGTATTCGAAATCACAGGTCATAGGTCAAACTTTGGTGAAACTTATGAAGTTAATCATTTTCCATCATGTAAACAACCTTAAATGATTATTTTTCTAAAAATACTTATACTTTGAGTTAAATCATGAAATTTTTATGTGTTATCATATTCATAGTAAATATCATTTTTCCATAAAATAAACCTCCAATTCAAGGTTCAAGATAGTTTTTAATTATCCAACCCAAAACAGCCCCCGGTTGCACTCCGACGTCGTAAAAACAGTTTTTAAGGTGTTCTTTGAAAAACCAAGTTATACCTTGTTAAATTAGAATATATTTATGATATATTACAGGTCTTGAAGTATTTTAAAAGTTAAGTTATAAGGATCTATTTAGTTTGCAAACAAGTTTGAAAACATTCAAACTATGTTCTTGTTGTTAAAATTTTATACCATAAAATAAGATAGCTATATATATATGAATCGAATAAGGTTATGAACAAAGTTACTACCTCAAGTTACTTGGACAAGATTTCTGTAAAAGAGGAGTAAAAACCTAGAACCAAAAGAGTGATGGAGTTGAATGAAAAAATGGAAGTAAACTTGTGTTCTTGGAAGGATTCTTGAAGTGTTTTTGTAAGGGTTTTCTTATGGTGATTAAGTGATGTTTTTGAAGCTAGATCTTCATGGTAACTTTGCTGAATTGATTAAGGGTTTTAAGGCTTCTAAGTATGTGTGTGTTTTGGCTAGAAAGTTGAAGTAAAATGAATCAAAATGATGATCCTTGGATACTCCTTAAAAACGTGAATCAAGGGTAGACATGGACAAAATTTCAAGTTGTAATTTTATGTAATTAGTCAAGCTATCCTCCAAATTCAATTACCTTATACCTAGAGCATGAACAAGGGCTGGTTGGTGGTGATTTGATGTGTATATACCAATAGAAATACGTATAGAAGCTAGGTATGATACGAGTACATATACCGTAGATATACGTATAGAAATCTTGTGAAAAATGGAATGAGAATTCAAATATAGCTATCTTTTGTGAATATAATTATATTGTTTTATGTATTTAAGTCCTTAAAAAGTGATTAAATACATTATATATACGATATATGTATAAACATTATAGGTCATAAGTATTTATATCAAAAAACGTTACGTATGGTTATTGTTTTGAAAACTTAAGTTAGTAGTTTCAAAATATACTTATAACTTATTGTTATTAATACAAAATGAGGTATTAAAACATTCTTAGATCATGTTAAATATGTATATATACATATATATACACAAACATATAATTATCATATGTTATATAGTTCGTGATATCATCGGTCAAACTAGACGGTCAAACGTTGTGTAAAACTCTTTTCAAAAACATAAATCTCAACAATTTGGATTGCTTATCATGTTGGTAAGGTTTAATTTATGTAAATATTAATCTTATAAGTATAGAACGATCAAAATATAGGCAGACAGCTAGGATAAGCGTTAAGCGATTCTTTGAACCTAAACATCCTAGAAAATAGACCAAACGATGCGCTGCCGTATTAAACCATGGGATCATATAATGTTTTGTATAATATTATTAGTGTGGTTTGCTTAATGTTCAATGTAAGATAAGCATATGTAAAATAATGAAGTATGAAATGCAATAATTTTCCATGGTTAAGTATTATTTAGATGGTAGTAATTGGTTCTGTACTAAGCTATTAAGTATGGACATTAACGGGTAGGTACTACCCTAGATATAATTATAAAACGCTAATAAGAAGAAAAGGCTTTTATAATAATACCTGGTTCATATTATTAATAAGCTATAATGTACTGTAAATATACACTACATCTATAATATTCCATGTGAATAATTATTTTCTTTTCATTCTTATAGAAGAATATGGCGCGATTGAATCGAATGACGGAACAAGAAGTCGAGGAATTCATCAACCAGCGAGTGAACGATAGAATGTTATGGGTCGAGGCTGCAAGAGCTGCTGCAGTTAACCCAAATCCTCGCGTAGGATGCACCTACAAGACTTTTCAAGCTTGCAAGCCCTCATCATTCAGTGGAACAGAAGGACCGATCGGTTTAACCCGGTGGATAGAAAAGATGGAGACTGTGTTTAAAATCAGTGGTTGTGTTGAAAAGGACATGACCAAGTATGCATCGTGCACTTTACAAGATAGTGCACTCACGTGGTGGAAAAATTTTGTGAAGGCTGTAGGAGGAGATGTAGCTTATGATACTCCATGGGAAGAATTCAAAACAATGTTAATCAACGAATATTGTCCAAGGAACGAGGTTAGGAAGTTGGAAGATGAATTACGAAGTCTGAAGGTTATTGGTACTGAAATCACCAACTACAATCAGCGATTCATGGAATTAGTTTTGCTATGTCCTGAATTGGTTCCAACCGAAGAACGGAAGATTGAAATGTACAAAGATGGTTTGCCCAAAAAGGTCAAGGCAAATGTTACAGCATCGAAACCTAAGACAATTCATGAAGCTATAACCATGGCAAACGAGCTAATGGATCAGGTCATCATGGATAAGAAAGTATCCAATACTGATGTGAGGGTATCAGGTAACAAAAGAAAGTGGAATGGAAATTATGGTCGAGGAAACCAACAACAATCTTTTAAGAAACAAGAAATCACGCAAGGTGCGGGTAGTGGTTTAAGCTTTGGTTACAAAGGACAAAATCCTTTATGCAACCGATGCCACAAACATCACTCTGGTTACTGTAATGTGGTATGCAACAAATGTAATCGAAAGGGTCATCTTGCTGAAGATTGTAGGGCTCTCGTTACAAATACAAACGGTACCAAGACTCCTGCCACCAATGCAAATAGAACTGCCTTGGCCACTGTTACTTGTTATGGGTGTGGGAAACAGGGTCATTATAAGAGCCAGTGTCCGAATCCAGAGAAGAATAATGGATCTGCACGTGGAAGAGCATTTGTTATTAATGCTAGAGAGGCGTGTGAAGACCCGGAGCTTGTTATGGGTACGTTTACCATTAATAACTTATCCGCATCTATTATATTTAATACTGGTGCCGATAGAAGTTACGTGAGTAGAGACTTTTACGTTAAATTGAATTGTTCATCATTACCTCTATATGCTAAGTACATGATTGAGTTAGCTAATGGTAAACTAATTAAAGCCGATAAAATTTGCCGCGATTGTAAAATAAATTTAGCCGGAGAAACATTTAAGATTGATTTGATACCCGTAGAATTAGGAAGTTTTGATGTAATAGTCGGCATGGACTGGATGTCCAAAATAGGAGCTGAAGTTGTGTGCGCCAAGAAGGCAATTCGCATTCCTCGTAAGGATAAAACGCCAGTAATGATTTATGGAGAGAAGGGTAACTCAAAGCTAAAACTCATTAGTTATTTGAAAGCTCAAAAGTGCTTGAAGAAAGGGTGCTATGCTATCTTAGCACATGTTAATAAAGTCTAAACGAAGGAAAAAGTGAAGAGCATCAATGACGTGCCTGCGGCAAGAGATTTTCCTGAAGTCTTTCCGGAAGAGTTGCCGGGATTACCTCCATTTAGATCTGTAGAATTTCAAATAGATTTAGTACCAGGAGCTGCACCAGTGGCTCGTGCGCCATATAGACTTGCACCGTCCGAATTAAAAGAACTTCAAAGTCAGTTAAAAGAATTACTGGACCGTGGATTCATACGACCAAGCACTTCACCGTGGGGAGCTCCAATTTTATTTGTTAAGAAGAAAGATGGATCTTTTAGGATGTGTATAGATTATCGTGAATTAAATAAGTTAACTATCAAGAATCGGTATCCACTACCGAGAATTGATGACTTATTTGATCAACTGCAAGGATCATGTGTTTATTTGAAAATCGACCTAAGATCGGGCTATCATCAACTACGCGTCAAAGAAGAAGATATACCGAAAACTGCTTTTTGGACACGCTACGGTCATTACGAATTTTTGGTCATGCCATTTGGATTGACGAATGCGCCAGCTGTATTCATGGACCTCATGAATCGAGTTTGTAGTCCATATCTAGATAAGTTTGTTATCGTTTTCATTGATGATATTCTTATCTATTCCAAGAGTGAGCAAGAGCATGAGCAGCATTTAAAGTTGATATTAGAGTTGTTAAGAAAAGAACAGCTATATGCTAAATTTTCTAAATGTGCTTTCTGGTTGAAAGAAGTGCAATTTCTTGGCCACGTTATTAGTAGCAAAGGAATTCAGGTTGATCCAGCAAAAATTGAAGCCATTGAAAAATGGGAGACTCCTAAGACACCAACGCAGATACGCCAATTTTTGGGTTTAGCCGGTTATTATAGAAGGTTTATTCAAGATTTTTCCCGAATAGCTAAGCCGTTGACAGCGTTAACGCAAAAAGGGAAGAAATATGAATGGACTTCTGAGCAGGAGAGTGCATTTCAATTACTAAAAAAGAAGTTGATTACGGCGCCTATTTTATCGTTACCAGAAGGGAACGATGATTTTGAAATATATTGTGACGCTTCGCGACAAGGTTTTGGTTGCGTTCTTATGCAACGGAAGAAAGTTATTGCATACGCATCCCGACAATTGAAGATTCACGAGCGGAATTATACGACGCATGATCTAGAACTGGGAGCAGTCGTGTTTGCATTGAAGATATGGAGACACTACTTGTATGGGGTTAAATGCACTGTGTTTACTGATCATAATAGCCTTCAACATATTTTTGATCAGAAACAGCTGAACATGAGGCAACGTAGGTGGGTCGAGTTAATAAACGACTATGATTGTGAAATTCGTTATCATCCCGGGAAAGCGAATGTGGTGGCTGACGCACTAAGCAGAAAGGAACGAGAACCAATTCGAGTACGAGCGATGAACATAAAAATTCGCATGAATCTCAACTCACAAATCAAAGAGGTTCAACAAGAAGCACTTACTAAAGAAAACATAGGAAATGAAACAATGAAGAAGTATGAGAAGCAACTCGTTATACGGGAAGACGGAATTCGATATTTTGCAAATCGTATTTGGGTACCGAAGTTGGGTGGATTAAGGAAGTTGATATTGAACGAGGCACATAAGACAAGATACTCGATACATCCTGGAGTGGGAAAGATGTACCAAGATCTTAAGATACATTATTGGTGGCCTAATTTAAAGACAGACGTTGCAACATATGTTGGGGAGTGTTTAACTTGTTCCAAAGTCAAAGCAGAACACCAGAAGCCGTCAGGGTTACTTCAACAACCAGAAATCCCAGAATGGAAATGGGATGGTATTACCATGGATTTCATCACGAAGTTACCAAAGACTGCCTGGGGATACGACACCATTTGAATGTAACACCCTAGGCAAATCCCACATCGCCCATGAACATGAGTGATCATGGGATTATAAGGTAATACTCACGCTTAAATGACACAACGCGTTTTGGGACCACAGGAAGAGAAGATGTGTGAGTATGCTGCAGTTAAGCGTGCTCGGGCGAGAACACTACTAGGATGGGTGACCTCCTGGGAAAGTGCTTCTCGTGTGTGGTCGCCAAGAAAAAGCCGTGCGCCTGCGGGCAAAGCGGACAATATTGTGGTCATGTTAAGCTGGGGTGTTACAGAATGGTATCAGAGCCAGGTTGTGTGCCGTTGGGGGTGGTGGGGCAAACCTCATCGAGGACGATGACCTCTATATGATACATTTTACAAACATTGCATTCGTTTTTAAAAGACAAACTTTCTTTACAACGAAAGTTGACGGCATGCACACCATTTCATAATACATCCAACTATAATTGGCTTAATAATAATCTTGATGAACTCAATGACTTGAATGCAACGTCTTTCAAAATATGCCATGAATGATTCCAAGTAATATCCTTAAAATGAGCTAATGCACAGCGAAAGATTTCTTTAATACCTGAGAATAAACATGCTTTAAAGTGTCAACCAAAAGGTTGGTGAGTTCATAGGTTTATCATAACAATCATTTCAATACTTTAATAGACCACAAGATTTCCGTCTATAAATATATGTACACTCACAAGTGTATAAAAGTATTCTATAAGTTGTAGGCACCCGGTAACAAGCCTTAACGTTCAGTTTTTACCCTCTGAAGTACACCAGATCAGGTGTGTTTAAAATAACCTCGAAGTACTAAAGCATCCCATAGTCAGGATGGGGTTTGTCAAGCCCAATAGATCTATCTTTAGGATTCGCGCCTACCGTACATAGACAAGTAGTTTAATGTTACCAAGCTAAGGGTATATTTCTGGTTTAAACCCACGTAGAATTAGTTTTAGTACTTGTGCCTATTTCGTAAAACATTTATAAAAACAGCGCATGTATTCTCAGTCCCAAAAATATATATAAAAGGGAGCAAATGAAACTCACCATACTGTATTTCGTAGTAAGAATACATATAACGTCATTTAACAAGTGCAAGGTTGGCCTCAGATTCACGAACGTATCAATATTGAGATTCAATATTGCAGGAAAGTACGTAGACGCACCGGAGATGATAAACACTAGATTTACCTCACGAGCATACCCATGAACCATACCTATCACCTCCATAGCTATAACCCATAATTTCCTTAGCTTCGACTCATTCAAAAAAACTATTTTGAAATCACTCGGACAGCACTCCGTCGTAATATTTTATGTATACTAATAATATCTTGAAATAATACAGAGCAAATATATATATATATATATATATATATATATATATATATATATATATATATATATATATATATATATATATATATATATATATATATATATATATATATATATATATATATATATATATATATATATATATAAATCGATTGAGAGAGTTTAGAGAAATATATTTTCAAGTTTCTATGAAATAATGAAACCTATTGAATTCTATTTATAATAGATTTTTGAATTATTAAAGTGAATTATTAAAGTATGAATTATTAAAGTGAATTATTAAAGTATGAATTATTAAAGTGAATTATTAAAGTATGAATTATTAAAGTGAATTATTAAAGTATGAATTATTAAAGTGAATTATTAAAGTATAAATTATTAAAGTGAATTATTAAAGTATGAATTATTAAAGTGAATTATTATAGTTAAAGTAAAGTAAAGGTAAAGTTAAAGTATAGTAAAAGTATAAAAACTATGTATGTATAATGCGCGTATAAATATATATAATATTAATTTAAATCGTTATATATATTTAATGAAATAAAATATAAATATCGTTATATTTATTATACTGGTTAAGTAATGAGTTGTCAAAAGTGATTCTAGATATTTATAAAAGTTATATACGTTTTAATAATAAAGTTCTTTTTAAACTGAAAACGTCATTGTACGCTTGGAAATAGATTAATAGAATATTATGGAAACCAATTCTCCACTAACTTTTGTCTAACTTTCGTAAATGACACTTTATGTTTTTATTTATAAATAGCTTTACAAATTATTCTGAATATCGTTAAGAGGAATAGATTTTCTCAAATCATAGTGGACCTCTCAACAGAGACTTGTAATCATAATTCAATGTTTCTGATAATTCAATCATTTAATAAATATTTTTTTAATTTCGTCGAAAATCATATTGAAACAAATACGTTCGTGTAAAGTATTATACGTTTAATACTTTATTAATATTATCAAGTTATAATATATATATATATATATATATATATATATATATATATATATATATATATATATATATATATATATATATACATATACATATCTATTTATATATAACGGTTCATGAATCGTCGAAATTTGGTCGAGGTTATAATGAATGTATGAACACAGTTTAAAATTCTTGAGATTTAACTTAACAAACTTTGCTTATCGTGTCAGAATAATATAAAGATTAAAGTTTAAATTTGGTCGGAAATTTTCGGGTCGTCACAGTACCTACCCGTTAAAGAAATTTCGTCCCCGAAATTTGATAGAGGTCATCATGACTAACAATGAGAATATTATTATAACGATTATAGAGTTTTATCATGTTCAAGAAGCATGGATAAAATAATTCGATTACTCGAAGCGTGTGAGTGAAGTTATCGTAAACGAATGAAATAAAATAATAGTGATTCGTCATATCTTTTGACGTCATCACGATTGATCTCCGAAAAGAAAAT
Source organism: Rutidosis leptorrhynchoides (assembly GCF_046630445.1). Taxonomy (NCBI): domain Eukaryota; kingdom Viridiplantae; phylum Streptophyta; class Magnoliopsida; order Asterales; family Asteraceae; genus Rutidosis; species Rutidosis leptorrhynchoides. Next base: position 309,621,191 of record NC_092333.1, on the reverse strand, counting down.
CTTTGTAATCTATATTGGATTTGATTATTCGGCGATTAAGGAAATTATGATCCTCTTCGAATTAATGTGATAATCCATTTTGATTTCTCTGTCGGATATTTCACTATAAATCCACCTCCTTTGTTTTCTTACAACTCACACCTTCTCAACTCATATTTTAAAGTATTTGTCAATGTGCTTCATCCAGTGCTGATTCTTGATATACTCCTCACTTTCATATCTGTCGCTCTTCTTTTTCATCTGCCTCCGGAAGAATCTATTTACTTCTACTATACTCTTAGTTTTATAGTGTTTTTAGTTCTCCCGTGTCTTTATATTGCTATATGCATTGATATATACGGTTTGTGATTTCTGGGTTATTGTTGGGTTTTATATCTTCCCTTATATTTCAAAGTCCTTGCTTCTTCTATAATCATTGTCATCCACAGTTAATGCTCTCTTCTATTTGCTATGATTTATACTCCCATTTCTAGTTCAGAGCTTTGTCCTTTCGTTTCTTCTTCTTGCGATTAAGCACCGCTTGTAATGGTCCAGAATTCGCAGATATAAATTTCGGAATGAACATTGTTAATGTTCTAGGAAGGAAATTGTAATGGCACGATCTTGACTTGTTAAATTACCAGAATACCTCGGAAAAGGCCGAATCATCAAGAAATATTTTCTTGATATTTAGAGATCAAAGAGAATACAAGAGTCGTGTAACATAGCACATGATGACGTTATGATCTGTGAATCATCATGTTCCATTTAGAAACTCAGCATGAATTACTGTAATATAATCACGTTGATCAAGTGTCATTATATTATACTAACTCATGCTTCAGCTCCCAACACTTCTTCAAGAATATTCCTATTTTAAACTCGAATGTTTCAGAATTTAGAAACTAAAATAGTTTCTTTTATGATATAATACAGATAGCGCGAAGAGGTAAATGATTTCAGATAAGAATAATTATAAAAATATCTTCAGAAGTATGGATGATATTTATAATGAAAGATATGATGATATCTTAGAATGTCTAATATCAGAGGATGATGAAGGATATTGTCCGCAGGGGTTTAGAGTCAGGAGCAAGGTATTTGTTAATGACTTCAGCAAGTACTGAATCATTTGGATTCTTTGAAGACAGGTTCAGCCTTTGTGATTTGTCCACAGCCTCCTTCATACTTTGCTCAATCCGTTTTCCAGTTCCAAAGCTTCTCTTTTTCAGAGCTTTGCCAATATACTATCCTTTATCATCCAACTTTTTACTGTTAAGGTCGTTTACAGTTTTTGCTGCTTCATCAGCATTTTTCAAAATTTCGAGAACTGGTTCGCAGTTTAGGGTGTTATTCAGAAATTTCTCATTCAAAGAATGTAAGTCTTGGAGGTAGACGTTGTGTGTATATGTAATTGTTGATGTAGACATGCTGCGAGGTTTCAAAATACTGATTGCTGATTCTCAATAATTGGTATGGCAATTCTTGTTATAAGGTACGAATGAGTATATGATAGGGTTTCGATAATTATAATGATTTTTTTTTTTTTTTTGGAAAGTCAAAGATCAGTGAAGTTGTTGGTAAGTTTATTGCTAATGTGGTGAATATAAACGATTACCCGGTAACGTTGGTGAAAGGGTAACGTATCTATCGAGGTTATAATAAGACTGTTTTGATTGAGAAGTCGAAGTTGACTTGCTGGAGCTGTGACAAAACTGTCTATTTTGAAACGGAATTGAAAAGTTATTTTAGCTAGTAAATGCCAAAGGGTCTAACACGGATACGTGTCTAACTATGACTTGGGTTTTGAGAGTTTTTCGGGTGTATAACTGTGGGTAACATGTGGTTGGATCATCATCTCGATTGTTCCTTAGGTGAAGTGTCTTCAGGAATTTCGAAGGGTTTGAGCACATATTGTAATCGTTAATACATATGATGTTCTAACACAGTTTTGAAGTCAAAGTTTAGCTTTGAAAGATATAGGAATCTAAGAGTGATGATACTGGTTATATTTCGAATTGAATTATGCGATTTCAAAATCAAAATATGTAATTGAATTTGAATGAGTATGATTGTTTTGATTTATATGAAAGAATGGATATTGTTGTGAAAGTAGGGAGTATAGTTGATGATTGCTGAATCAGTTTCGAAAAATATAATATATTAATTGTGAATTTATATATCTCTCGGGTATTACCTACCCGTTAAAAAAAATTCACAATTAATATTTTGTACAAAAGAAGTTTATTACAGTCTTTATGAAAATATATGTGTATATTTTCTTTAGATGTAATATAGATTTAATGAGTTAATATTAAATTAAACTCATTTGTTTTATGGTTAGAACTAGAATTGAGTAATCCCTAAAACTTTATAAATTGCATTAGTATTTCTTCAATAATATTGAAATTATGAATCATTACTTTGTTATTTGTTGGTTTTCGTGAAATTCTTGTGAACTTCGCAAGGTACGAATGATGTTATTTGAAAAGTTTCGAGTACATCGATGATGAAAGTGTAAAATCAAACATATATTCGAATAATACACTTGGTTTATTATGAATTGGAATTTTATTGAATTGAGACAGAGATTGTAATTAACGATGATTAAGTTGCGGACGAAGGACGCACATCATTGCATATTTGTAATATGAATTAACTGAGTAGTTAAGATTCACACATAATAGCTTGGTACGGGAAGATTTATTATGGTTTAAAAATTTATACATATAAAATATACATATAAATCTTTCGATTGGAAATGAGTTAATACTTCATAACTCGTTGATACAATATATTTTTTGTTGATTCGTAATGATGTCCACAATGATTCTTGAACTGACAGAGTTTGTGATGTTACAGGTGCTGTTGATTCTGATGATACTGACGGCACTGACTGTGTTGATGATGCTACGGTCTTGTTGATGCTGTTGGTAAAACAATTCTAGCTTGTAAATCGTACACCATTTTCGATCAAAGTTTCTACTCTACCATCTCCGTTCACTCATCCGATTTACGGTCAGAATTAAATAATCTCTAAGATTTTGGAGATTACATAACTGCCGTAGAGATATCTCTTCAATGAAGTTTATGAATTAATACTTCATCGTTTGTTGTTGTTGATATTCCTGGATATTTATAGGGCGTATGACGTTGATGTTTGAGATACAGATTGTGATGTTGCGGTGTAGGATGTGGATGTTGTTGTTGGTGGTGGTGATGGTAATGTTGGTGTTGCTGATGGTGGTACTGTTTATGCTGCTAGTGCTGCTGCTGGTATTTGTAACCTTTGCACCATATTCTCCAAAGCCACTACCAGAGCGCGAAGCTCGTTGACTTCTTCTATTATACCGGGGTGATTGTCGGTTCGGATGAGCGGATAAATAAAATCTAGAATTTGGTATAGTATGTAATCGTGACGAGATACTCAAGAAATAAGAGAGAAAATGGTGTTTCGGATAGGTTCACCGGTAAGTGCTTCAGGTTCTTCGCCAAGAGGGCAATGTGGTGGATGGAAGGGATCACCTTCTTCTTGTCTCCAATGATTAAGGAGGCTACGAACCCATCCCCAATTCATCCAGAATAGATGATGACTAATTGGTTGATCCATTTCGGTCACACTGCTTTCGGAACTTGAGTGGGATTCCATTTCGGAATCCGAGGGACTTGAACTAATGACGAATTCCATTTCGTACGATTGAATAAAGAATTTTTCGATATGAAATGATTTTCCGGCTATCGGGTGGTATTCTAATTATATATAGCAAAAGGTTTCGTAGATTACGGAGGAATTTACGGAATATGTCAGACAAAGTTTACAGTAACAGATACGCTAAGATATGAATTAGCAGATACACTAAGATATGAATTTTGTCTATACACTATTCATGCATCAATGCAATAAAATGTGTCTAGACTAAGAATGATAAGCAGGTAATTTCTGACAAAAATGATGAGCAAAACTTTTGACATGCAGACACGGTCGAAGTTCAGACTCACTAATGCATCCTAACGACTATCAGTTAGACACACTAATGCAGACCTGGTTCGCTAAGACCACCGCTCTGATACCAACTGAAAGGACCGGTTCATATATATTATAAACGATTCATAATAGTTGATTTCATCGCGAGGTATTTGACCTCTATATGATACATTTTGCATTCGTTTTTAAAAGACAAACTTTCTTTACAACGAAAGTTAACGGCATGCACACCATTTCATAATACATCCAACTATAATTGGCTTAATAATAATCTTGATGAACTCAATGACTTGAATGCAACGTCTTTCAAAATATGCCATGAATGACTCCAAGTAATATCCTTAAAATGAGCTAATGCACAGCGAAAGATTTCTTTAATACCTGAGAATAAACAGGCTTTAAAGTGTCAACCAAAAGGTTGGTGAGTTCATAGGTTTATCATAACAATCATTTCAATATATTAATAGACCACAAGATTTCCGTTTATAAATATATGTACACTCACAAGTGTATAAAAGTATTCTATAAGTTGTAGGCACCCGGTAACAAGCCTTAACGTTCAGTTTTTACCCTCTGAAGTACACCAGATCAGGTGTGTTTAAAATAACCTCGAAGTACTAAAGCATCCCATAGTCAGGATGGGGTTTGTCAAGCCCAATAGATCTATCTTTAGGATTCGCGCCTACCGTACATAGAAAAGTAGTTTAATGTTACCAAGCTAAGGGTATATTTCTGGTTTAAACCCACGTAGAATTAGTTTTAGTACTTGTGCCTATTTCGTAAAACATTTATAAAAACAGCGCATGTATTCTCAGTCCCAAAAATATATATAAAAGGGAGCAAATGAAACTCACCATACTGTATTTCGTAGTAAAAATACATATAACGTCATTTAACAAGTGCAAGGTTGGCCTCAGATTTACGAACGTATCAATATTGAGATTCAATATTGCAGGAAAGTACGTAGACGCACCGGAGATGATAAACACTAGATTGACCTCACGAGCATACCCATGAACCGTACCTATCACCTCCATAGCTATAACCCATAATTTCCTTAGCTTCGACTCATTCAAAAAAACTATTTTGAAATCACTCGGACAGCACTCCGTCGTAATATTTTATGTATACTAATAATATCTTGAAATAATACAGAGCAAATATATATATATATATATATATATATATATATATATATATATATATATAAATCGATTGAGAGAGTTTAGAGAAATATATTTTCAAGTTTCTATGAAATAATGAAACCTATTGAATTCTATTTATAATAGATTTTTGAATTATTAAAGTGAATTATTAAAGTATGAATTATTAAAGTGAATTATTAAAGTATGAATTATTAAAGTGAATTATTAAAGTATGAATTATTAAAGTGAATTATTAAAGTATGAATTATTAAAGTGAATTATTAAAGTATAAATTATTAAAGTGAATTATTAAAGTATGAATTATTAAAGTGAATTATTATAGTTAAAGTAAAGTAAAAGTAAAGTAAAGGTAAAGTTAAAGTATAGTAAAAGTATAAAAACTATGTATGTATAATGCGCGTATAAATATATATAATATTAATTTAAATCGTTATATATATTTAATGAAATAAAATATAAATATCGTTATATTTATTATACTGGTTAAGTAATGAGTTGTCAAAAGTGATTCTATATATTTATAAAAGTTATATACGTTTTAATAATAAAGTTCTTTTTAAACTGAAAACGTCATTGTACGCTTGGAAATAGATTAATAGAATATTATGGAAAACAATTCTCCACTAACTTTTGTCTAACTTTCGTAAATGACACTTTATGTTTTTATTTATAAATAGCTTTACAAATAATTCTGAATGTCGTTAAGAGGAATAGATTTTCTCAAATCATAGTGGACCTCTCAACAGAGACTTGTAATCATAATTCAATGTTTCTGATAATTCAATCATTTAATATATATTTTTTAAATTTCGTCGAAAATCATATTGAAACAAATACGTTCGTGTAAAGTATTATACGTTTAATACTTTATTAATATTATCAAGTTATAATATATATATATATATATATATATATATATATATATACATATACATATCTATTTATATATAACGGTTTGTGAATCGTCAGAATTTGGTCGAGGTTATAATGAATGTATGAACACAGTTTAAAATTCTTGAGATTTAACTTAACAAACTTTGCTTATCGTGTCAGAATAATATAAAGATTAAAGTTTAAATTTGGTCGAAAATTTCCGGGTCGTCACACATGTCATAACCCGTCCTTAATCATAAGAACGAGTTAGATAACGTATGATTTCATTGCGAGGTATTGACCTCTATATGCGACATTTTTAAAAGAACAACTGCATTTATTTTACATTACAAACCATAACTCTTATTTTAATACAAGTTTTAGACAATATAAAGATGATTATCGTTTAGCGATAATCTTAGACTTACAAACTTTACATGTGATGATAACAATACGATTTCTAGCATATTTTACATTACAAATCCTCCGATATGCAGTTTTCGGTATATCTTCTTCTTTGACGCGTAGTTGATGATAGCCCGATCTTAGGTCGATTTTCGAATAAACACATGATCCTTGCAGTTGATCAAATAAGTCATCAATTCTCGGTAGTGGATACCGATTCTTGATAGTTAACTTATTTAATTCACGATAATCTATACACATCCTAAAAGATCCATCTTTCTTCTTAACAAATAAAATTGGAGCTCCCCACGGTGAAGTGCTTGGTCGTATGAATCCACGGTCCAGTAATTCTTTTAACTGACTTTGAAGTTCTTTTAATTCGGACGGTGCAAGTCTATATGGCGCACGAGCCACTGGTGCAGCTCCTGGTACTAAATCTATTTGAAATTCTACAGATCTAAATGGAGGTAATCCCAGCAACTCTTCAGGAAAGACTTCAGGAAAATCTCTTGCCACAGGCACGTCATTGATGCTCTTCACTTTTTCCTTCGTTTTGACTTTATTAACATGTGCTAAGATAGCATAGCACCCTTTCTTCAAGCACTTTTGAGCTTTCAAATAACTAATGAGTTTTAGCTTTGAGTTACCCTTCTCTCCATAAATCATTACTTGTGTTTTATCCTTACGAGGAATGCGAATTGCCTTCTTGGCGCACACAACTTCAGCTCCTATTTTGGACATCCAGTCCATGCCGACTATTACATCAAAACTTCCTAATTCTACGGGTATCAAATCAATCTTAAATGTTTCTCCGGCTAAATTTATTTTACAATCACGGCAAATTTTATCGGCTTTAATTAGTTTACCATTAGCTAACTCAATCATGTACTTAGCATCTAGAGGTAATGATGAACAATTCAATTTAACGTAAAAGTCTCTACTCACGTAACTTCTATCGGCACCAGTATCAAATATAATAGATGCGGATAAGTTATTAATGGTAAACGTACCCATAACAAGCTCCGGGTCTTCACACGCCTCTCTAGCATTAATAACAAATGCTCTTCCACGTGCAGATCCATTATTCTTCTCTGGATTCGGACACTGGCTCTTATAATGACCCTGTTTCCTACACCCATAACAAGTAACAGTGGCCAAGGCAGTTCTATTTGCATTGGTGGCAGGAGTCTTGGTACCGTTTGTATTTGTAACGAGAGCCCTACAATCTTCAGCAAGATGACCCTTTCGATTACATTTGTTGCATACCACATTACAGTAACCAGAGTGATGTTTGTGGCATCGGTTGCATAAAGGATTTTGTCCTTTGTAACCAAAGCTTAAACCACTACCCGCACCTTGCGTGATTTCTTGTTTCTTAAAAGATTGTTGTTGGTTACCTCGACCATAATTTCCATTCCACTTTCTTTTGTTACCTGATACCCTCACATCAGTATTGGATACTTTCTTATCCATGATGACCTGATCCATTAGCTCGTTTGCCATGGTTATAGCTTCATGAATTGTCTTAGGTTTCGATGCTGTAACATTTGCCTTGACCTTTTTGGGCAAACCATCTTTGTACATTTCAATCTTCCGTTCTTCGGTTGGAACCAATTCAGGACATAGCAAAACTAATTCCATGAATCGCTGATTGTAGTTGGTGATTTCAGTACCAATAACCTTCAGACTTCGTAATTCATCTTCCAACTTCCTAACCTCGTTCCTTGGACAATATTCGTTGATTAACATTGTTTTGAATTCTTCCCATGGAGTATCATAAGCTACATCTCCTCCTACAGCCTTCACAAAATTTTTCCACCACGTGAGTGCACTATCTTGTAAAGTGCACGATGCATACTTGGTCATGTCCTTTTCAACACAACCACTGATTTTAAACACAGTCTCCATCTTTTCTATCCACCGGGTTAAACCGATCGGTCCTTCTGTTCCACTGAATGATGAGGGCTTGCAAGCTTGAAAAGTCTTGTAGGTGCATCCTACGCGAGGATTTGGGTTAACTGCAGCAGCTCTTGCAGCCTCGACCCATAACATTCTATCGTTCACTCGCTGGTTGATGAATTCCTCGACTTCTTGTTCCGTCATTCGATTCAATCGCGCCATATTCTTCTATAAGAATGAAAAGAAAATAATTATTCACATGGAATATTATAGATGTAGTGTATATTTACAGTACATTATAGCTTATTAATAATATGAACCAGGTATTATTATAAAAGCCTTTTCTTCTTATTAGCGTTTTATAATTATATCTAGGGTAGTACCTACCCGTTAATGTCCATACTTAATAGCTTAGTACAGAACCAATTACTACCATCTAAATAATACTTAACCATGGAAAATTATTACATTTCATACTTCATTATTTTACATATGCTTATCTTACATTGAACATTAAGCAAACCACACTAATAATATTATACAAAACATTATATGATCCCATGGTTTAATACGGCAGCGCATCGTTTGGTCTATTTTCTAGGACGTTTAGGTTCAAAGAATCGCTTAACGCTTATCCTAGCTGTCTGCCTATATTTTGGCTGTGGGGCTGAAGAACTGGATGCCGGGATAGAACGAATAGGAATAGCGGGAATAGGGGTGGTAGTGTCTAGTGGAGTTGGTGCCACATCATCCTCACTAAACTCGGGATTTGAATTTTCTAATTCATTAGCCTTTCGTTTCTTTCCTAGTTTGAACTTGTCTTTTGTAATTTCCTGTATTTCTTCCTCGGTTTCACTTTCCTCCTCGGGTTCACTTTCCTCCTCGGGTTCACTTTCCGGGTTCTCTATAGTCGGTTCATCCGGAATTTGTGAGTCTTCCCCAAAGATATTATTTTCGTCATCGGATAGGTTAATGACTGGAACACCATCTGAAGATTCTGGTTCGGAGTCACTGAATGTGATAACAAGTTTTGAGCCCGACATCTATCACACAACAACTAACCCATTAGTACTACATAATATTTACATATAAATTTTAACCAACAATGATAAGCAATGGTTTTTAAATCAGACCCGGTCAAAGTCCAGACTTACTAATGTATCCTAACGACTTATCAGTTAGACACACTAATGCAAACCTGGTTCGCTAAGACCACCGCTCTGATACCACATGTGATAACCCGTCCTTAATCATAAGAACGAGTTAGATAACGTATGATTTCATTGCGAGGTATTGACCTCTATATGCGACATTTTTAAAAGAACAACTGCATTTATTTTACATTACAAACCATAACTCTTATTTTAATACAAGTTTTAGACAATATAAAGATGATTATCGTTTAGCGATAATCTTAGACTTACAAACTTTACATATGATGATAACAATACGATTTCTAGCATATTTTACATTACAAATCCTCCGATATGCAGTTTTTTTTTTGACACAAATATGCATACTCAAGATCTTGCTTAAATTCAACATGTTGCAGCGGAAGCTTTTAGTTATCACCTGAGAATAGACATGTTTAAAACGTCAACATAAAGTTGGTGAGATATAGGTTTAATGCCGGCAGCGATATAAATATAGACCACAAGATTTCATATGTAAACATTTTAATAAAAATATTCTAAGTGGTTGAGCACTTGGTAACCATACTTAACATTTAATCACGTCGCATATTCCATTTATTATGAAATCTTACTACACCGTACCAAGTGTAGTTACGAAACGAAGTACTGTGCAACCGTTGAATACTGGTCGTCCAGTCCGGTTGGGGTTGTCAGGCCCGATAGATCTATCAACAGGATTCGCGTTTACAATACCGCTGTAAATAATAGTTACCAAGCTACAGGGAAGTATGCCAGTGGTACAACTCAACGTAGAATATATTTTTCAGTTACTTGTGTCCATAACATAAAACATAAAATACATGTATTCTCATCCCGAAATACTTAGAGTTTAAAAGTGGGACTATATACTCACTTTTGCCTTGAAGATATATATTTTGACTTGGTCTCCGGTTGATATCACGAACCTATCCATATATAATATATCAATATATTTTTATTTTAAACAATCGTCACATATATATACTTATAATACTTTTTATGTCTTCTTAGTCCGTAGTTAGTAATTTAATTTTAATGGTTCATTTTTAGGTGTTTTAATAATTAAATAAAACCCCCATCGAAATAAATAAAACCCCCATCGAAATAAATAAAACCTCCATCAAAATAAATAAAACCCCCATCGTATTCGTATTGGTCGGGATTAATCTTGACCCACGGTACCGGTGTTGTCAAATGACGTGTTGCGTACATAATGTACCGGTGTTGTCAAATGACGTGTTGCGTACAATAATGGGATCTTATGATTAATTTTCTCGTATTGTTTACGGGTGATCCTGAAATATATAAAATTAAATTATGAGTACATATATATAAAATATCATGTTATTTTAAAAAGATGTGATTTATTTAATTTTTCTCCAATTATTTTCGTGGCTAAACTAGTCTTGGATATCCGATTTTGTTTTGGTCATAGTTTCTTCGTTACAACTCCGTTTTCATTGGTTCAACTTGGCACTTCCTTGGATCGAGTCCTTCTTTAAGAATATGAACTGTAAATACCTTAGTTTGTATTCAAAATCACAGGTCATAGGTCAAACTTTGGTGAAACTTATGAAGTTAGTCATTTTCCATCATGTAAACAACCTTAAATGATTATTTTTCTAAAAATACTTATACTTTGAGTTAAATCATGAAATTTTTATGTATTATCATATTCATAGTAAATATCATTTTTCCAGAAAATAAACCTCCAATTCAAGGTTCAAGATAGTTTTTAATTATCCAACCCAAAACAGCCCCCGGTTGCACTCCGACGTCGTAAAAACAGTTTTTAAGGTGTTCTTTGAAAAACCAAGTTATACCTTGTTAAATTAGAATATATTTATGATATATTACAGGTCTTGAAGTATTTTAAAAGTTAAGTTAGAAGGATCTATTTAGTTTGCAAACAAGTTTGAAAACATTCAAACTATGTTCTTGTTGTTAAAATTTTATACCATAAAATAAGATAGCTATATATATATATATGAATCGAATAAGGTTATGAACAAAGTTACTACCTCAAGTTACTTGGACAAGATTGCTGTAAAAGAGGAGTAAAAACCTAGAACCAAAAGAGTGATAGAGTTGAATGAAAAATTGGAAGTAAACTTGTGTTCTTGGAAGGATTCTTGAAGTGTTTTTGTAAGGGTTTTCTTATGGTGATTAAGTGATGTTTTTGAAGCTAGATCTTCATGGTAACTTTGCTGAATTGATTAAGGGTTTTAAGGCTTCTAAGTATGTGTGTGTTTTGGCTAGAAAGTTGAAGTAAAATGAATCAAAATGATGATCCTTGGATACTCCTTAAAAACGTGAATCAAGGGTAGACATGGACAAAATTTCAAGTTGTAATTTTATGTAATTAGTCAAGCTATCCTCCAAATTCAATTACCTTATACCTAGGGCATGAACAAGGGCTGGTTGGTGGTGATTTGATGTGTATATACTAATAGTAAATACGTATAGAAGCTAGGTATGATACGAGTACATATATCGTAGATATACGTATAGAAATCTTGTGAAAAATGGAATGAGAATTCAAATATAGCTATCTTTTGTGAATATACTTATATTGTTTTATGTATTTAAGTCCTTAAAAAGTGATTAAATACATTATATATACGATATATGTATAAACATTATAGGTCATAAGTATTTATATCAAAAAACGTTACGTATGGTTATTGTTTTGAAAACTTAAGTTAGTAGTTTCAAAATATACTTATAACTTATTGTTATTAATACAAAATGAGGTATTAAAACATTCTTAGATCATTTTAAATATGTATATATACATATATATACACAAACGTATAATTATCATATGTTATATAGTTCGTGATATCATCGGTCAAACTAGACGGTCAAACGTTGTGTAAAACTCTTTTCGAAAACATAAATCTCAACAATTTGGATTGCTTATCATGTTGGTAAGGTTTAATTTATGTAAATATTAATCTTATAAGTATAGAACGATCGAAAAAGTGCGGGTCATTACAGGTTTTCAAAGACTGCATTCATTTTAAAACAAACCATAACCTTTATTTCATCAATAAAGGTTTAAAAAGCTTTATGTAGATTATCAAATAATGATAATCTAAAATATCCAGTTTACACACGACCATTACATAATGGTTTACAATACAAATATGTTACAACAAAATAAGTTTCTTGAATGCAGTTTTTACACAATATCATACAAGCATGGACTCCAAATCTCGTCCTTATTTAAGTATGCGACAGCGGAAGCTCTTAATAATCACCTGAGAATTAACATGCTTAAAACGTCAACAAAAATGTTGGTGAGTTATAGGTTTAACCTATATATATCAAATCATAATAACAGACCACAAGATTTCATATTTCAATACACATCCCATACATAGAGATAAAAATCATTCATATGGTGAACACCTGATAACCGACATTAACAAGATGCATATATAAGAATATCCCCATCATTCCGGGACACCCTTCGGATATGATATAAATTTCGATGTACTAAAGCATCCGGTACTTTGGATGGGGTTTGTTAGGCCCAATAGATCTATCTTTAGGATTCGCGTCAATTAGTGTGTCTGTTCCCTAATTCTTAGATTACCAGACTTAATAAAAAGGGGCATATTCGATTTCGATAATTCAACCATAGAATGTAGTTTCACGTACTTATGTCTATTTTGTAAATCATTTATAAAACCTACATGTATTCTCATCCCAAAAATATTAGATTTTAAAAGTGGGACTATAACTCACTTTCACAGATTTTTACTTCGTCGGGAAGTAAGACTTGGCCACTGGTTGATTCACGAACCTATAATAATATATACATATATATCAAAGTATGTTCAAAATATATTTACAATACTTTTAATATATTTTGATGTTTTAAGTTTATTAAGTCAGCTGTCCTCGTTAGTAACCTACAACTAGTTATCCACAGTTAGATGTACAGAAATAAATCGATAAATATTATCTTGAATCAATCCACGACCCAGTGTATACGTATCTCAGTATTGATCACAACTCAAACTATATATATTTTGGAATCAACCTCAACCCTGTATAGCTAACTCCAACATTCACATATAGAGTGTCTATGGTTGTTCCGAAATATATATAGATGTGTCGACATGATAGGTCGAAACATTATATACGTGTCTATGGTATCTCAAGATTACATAATATATAATACAAGTTGATTAAGTTATGGTTGGAATAGATTTGTTACCAATTTTCACGTAGCTAAAATGAGAAAAATTATCCAATCTTGTTTTACCCATAACTTCTTCATTTTAAATCCGTTTTGAGTGAATCAAATTGCTATGGTTTCATATTGAACTCTATTTTATGAATCTAAACAGAAAATGTATAGGTTTATTGTCAGAAAAATAAGTTACAAGTCGTTTTTGTAAAGGTAGTCATTTCAGTCGAAAGAACGACGTCTAGATGACCATTTTAGAAAACATACTTCCACTTTGAGTTTAACCATAATTTTTGGATATAGTTTCATGTTCATAATAAAAATCATTTTCTCAGAATAACAACTTTTAAATCAAAGTTTATCATAGTTTTTAATTAACTAACCCAAAACAGCCCGCGGTGTTACTACGACGGCGTAAATCTGCTTTTACGGTGTTTTTCGTGTTTCCAGGTTTTAAATCATTAAGTTAGAATATCATATAGATATAGAACATGTGTTTAGTTGATTTTAAAAGTCAAGTTAGAAGGATTAACTTTTGTTTGCGAACAAGTTTAGAATTAACTAAACTATGTTCTAGTGATTACAAGTTTAAACTTTCGAATAAGATAGCTTTATATGTATGAATTGAATGATGTTATGAACATCATTACTACCTTAAGTTCCTTGGATAAACCTACTGGAAACGAGAAAAATGGATCTAGCTTCAACGGATCCTTGGATGGCTCGAAGTTCTTGAAGCAGAATCATGACACGAAAACAAGTTCAAGTAAGATCATCACTTGAAATAAGATTGTTATAGTTATAGAAATTGAACCAAAGTTTGAATATGATTATTACCTTGTATTAGAATGATAACCTACTGTAAGAAACAAAGATTTCTTGAGGTTGGATGATCACCTTACAAGATTGGAAGTGAGCTAGCAAACTTGAAAGTATTCTTGATTTTATGTAAATAGAACTTGTAGAATTTATGAAGAACACTTAGAACTTGAAGATAGAACTTGAGAGAGATCAATTAGATGAAGAAAATTGAAGAATGAAAGTGTTTGTAGGTGTTTTTAGTCATTGGTGTATGGATTAGATATAAAGGATATGTAATTTTGTTTTCATGTAAATAAGTCATGAATGATTACTCATATTTTTGTAATTTTATGAGATATTTCATGCTAGTTGCCAAATGATGGTTCCCACATGTGTTAGGTGACTCACATGGGCTACTAAGATCTGATAATTGGAGTGTATATACCAATAGGACATACATCTAAAAGCTGTGTATTGTACGAGTACGAATACGGGTGCATACGAGTAGAATTGTTGATGAAACTGAACGAGGATGTAATTGTAAGCATTTTTGTTAAGTAGAAGTATTTTGATAAGTGTATTGAAGTCTTTCAAAAGTGTATAAATACATATTAAAACACTACATGTATATACATTTTAACTGAGTCGTTAAGTCATCGTTAGTCGTTACATGTAAGTGTTGTTTTGAAACCTTTAGGTTAACGATCTTGTTAAATGTTGTTAACCCAATGTTTATAATATCAAATGAGATTTTAAATTATTATATTATCATGATATTATCATGTATGAATATCTCTTAATATGATATATATACATTAAATGTCTTTACAACGATAATCGTTACATATATGTGAAATGTCCCGTTCTTATTGATTAAAAACGTTCCATATTAATTGATTTCATTGCGAGGTTTTGACCTCTATATGAGACGTTTTTCAAAGACTGCATTCATTTTAAAACAAACCATAACCTTTATTTCATCAATAAAGGTTTAAAAAGCTTTACGTAGATTATCAAATAATGATAATCTAAAATATCCTGTTTACACACGACCATTACATAATGGTTTACAATACAAATATGTTACAACAAAATAAGTTTCTTGAATGCAGTTTTTACACAATATCATACAAGCATGGACTCCAAATCTCGTCCTTATTTAAGTATGTGACAGCGGAAGCTCTTAATAATCACCTGAGAATAAACATGCTTAAAACGCAACAAAAATGTTGGTGAGTTATAGGTTTAACCTATATATATCAAATCATAATAATAGACCATAAGATTTCATATTTCAATACACATCCCATACATAGAGATAAAAATCATTCATATGGTGAACACCTGGTAATCGACATTAACAAGATGCATATATAAGAATATCCCCATCATTCCGGGACACCCTTAAGAATTCCTGTACTGCTAGATCCAAGGTTATTGTTGGTATGTAGCGCAGCCTGTACTGCGGCTATGTTTGAAGCTAGAAAAGTACGGAATTCCTCTTCATTCATATTCACGGTGTGTCGAGTAGTCGGTGCCATTTCCTTTAAAATAGTCAAATGGAACAAGTTAATCATACAGAATATTAAGAGCAGTTAATAGTATTTCGTAGCATAATATGAACTCATTTATAAACGCTTTTTCTTCATATTAGCGTTTTATAAGTTTAAATTCGGGTAGTACCTACCCGTTAAGTTCATACTTAGTAGCTAATATACAATTCAACTACTACAATTCTATATGAAAAACTGATTATAATAATATTTCGCGTTCAAACTTTTACACAATATTTTACAAACTTACAATACCGCTTATTTTACATATAGCATGAAATATATCACACAATAAATTTGATACAAGATGGTTGTGAAGATAATTCTAGCTAGTACACAAGTCGTTCAGCAAAGGCAATAAAGACACGTAATTCATACGTCCAGAAACAAGTCATGCATTCTGGTTTTACTAGGATTACTTCCCATCCTTGGTCTTGTGAAACATAACCGTTATGGCCGTTGATAAGACAGAGTGTTGTAACGTCGTCAAAGGGACGAGGGTTACGTAATGTCCAACAGTCCCGTAACAATCTAAAAACCTCATTTCTTACCCCAATTACCGACTCCGTCACTTGTGGGAACGTTTTTTTTAATAGTTGTAGCCCGATGTTCTTGTTCTCACTTTTTTGAGAAGCGAACATTACTAATCCGTAAGCATAACATGCTTCTTTATGTTGCATGTTAGCCACTTTTTCTAAATCACGAAGTCCAATATTCGGATATATTGAGTCAAAATAATTTCTTAACCCATTGCGTAAAATAGCATTTGGGTTCCCCGCAATATATGCGTCAAAGTAAACACATCGTAACTTATGGATTTCCCAATGTGATATCCTCCATCTTTCGAACGAAAGCCTTTTATAAACCAAGGCATTCTTGGAACATTCTTCGAATGTCTTACAAACTGATCCCGCCTTAAATAGTTGTGCCGAAGAATTCTGACCGACTCTAGACACGATTTCATCAATCATGTCTCCGGGTAGGTCTCTTAAAATATTGGGTTGTCTATCCATTTTGTGTTTTTATACTGTAAAATAGACAAGAGTTAGATTCATAAAAAAAAATACTTATTAATACAAGCAATTTTTACATATATCATAAAGCATAAGCACACTATATTATACATATTACACCACACGAATACAACTATCTTATTCCAACTCGCTTGTTTCTTCTTCTTCGGTTTTGGTTCGTTTTGCCAAGTTTCTAGGGATATATGATGTTCCCCTAATACGAGCCGTCGTTTTCCACATTGGTTTAGAAAAACCTGGTGGTTTAGAGGTTCCCGGGTCATTGTTACAACTTAAGGACTTCGGGGGTTGACGATACATATAAAGTTCATCGGGGTTGGAATTAGATTTCTCTATTTTTATGCCCTTTCCCTTATTATTTTCTTTTGCCTTTTTAAATTCAGTTGGGGTAATTTCTATAACATCATCGAAATTCTCGTCGGAATCCGATTCATCGGAGAATTGGTAATCCTCCCCATATTTTGCTTCCTTGGCGGAAACACCATTGACCATAATTAACCTTGGTCGGTTGGTTGAGGATTTTCTT
This sequence comes from Rutidosis leptorrhynchoides, assembly GCF_046630445.1. NCBI lineage: Eukaryota > Viridiplantae > Streptophyta > Magnoliopsida > Asterales > Asteraceae > Rutidosis > Rutidosis leptorrhynchoides. Next base: position 309,603,600 of record NC_092333.1, on the reverse strand, counting down.
TTACTTAACCGTTTTATTATTTCCCCCACCGGTTCTATTTCTTCATCCGGTTCTGATTCTTCTTCCGGTTCCGACTCTTCTTCCGGTTCCGACTCTTCTTCCGGTTCCTCTTCGGGAATTTGTGAATTAGTCCACGAATCATTCCAATTTACATTTGACTCTTCATTATTATTAGGTGAGTCAATGGGACTTGTTCTAGAGGTAGACATCTATCACATAATATCAAACGCGTTAAGAGATTAATATATCACATAATATTCACATGTTAAAAATATATAGTTTCCAACAAAATTTGTTAAGCAATTATTTTTCAAGTAAACACGGTCGAAGTCCAGACTCACTAATGCATCCTAACAAACTCGATAAGACACACTAATGCAAAATTATGGTTCTCTAAGACCAACGCTCGGATACCAACTGAAATGTCCCGTTCTTATTGATTAAAAACGTTCCATATTAATTGATTTTGTTGCGAGGTTTTGACCTCTATATGAGACGTTTTTCAAAGACTGCATTCATTTTAAAACAAACCATAACCATTATTTCATCAATAAAGGTTTAAAAAGCTTTACGTAGATTATCAAATAATGATAATCTAAAATATCCTGTTTACACACGACCATTACATAATGGTTTACAATACAAATATGTTACAACAAAATAAGTTTCTTGAATGCAGTTTTTACACAATATCATACAAGCATGGACTCCAAATCTCGTCCTTATTTAAGTATGCGACAGCGGAAGCTCTTAATAATCACCTGAGAATAAACATGCTTAAAACGTCAACAAAAATGTTGGTGAGTTATAGGTTTAACCTATATATATCAAATCATAATAATAGACCACAAGATTTCATATTTCAATACACATCCCATACATAGAGATAAAAATCATTCATATGGTGAACACCTGGTAATCGACATTAACAAGATGCATATATAAGAATATCCCCATCATTCCGGGACACCCTTCGGATATGATATAAATTTCGAAGTACTAAAGCATCCGGTACTTTGGATGGGGTTTGTTAGGCCCAATAGATCTATCTTTAGGATTCGCGTCAATTAGGGTGTCTGTTCCCTATTTCTTAGATTACCAGACTTAATAAAAAGGGGCATACTCGATTTCGATAATTCAACCATAGAATGTAGTTTCACGTACTTGTGTCTATTTTGTAAATCATTTATAAAACCTGCATGTATTCTCATCCCAAAAATATTAGATTTTAAAAGTGGGACTATAACTCACATTCACAGATTTTTACTTCGTCGGGAAGTAAGACTTGGCCACTGGTTGATTCACGAACCGATAACAATATATACATATATATCAAAGTATGTTCAAAATATATTTACAACACTTTTAATATATTTTGATGTTTTAAGTTTATTAAGTCAGCTGTCCTCGTTAGTAACCTACAACTAGTTGTCCACAGTTAGATGTACAGAAATAAATCGATAAATATTATCTTGAATCAATCCAAGACCCAGTGTATACGTATCTCAGTATTGATCACAACTCAAACTATATATATTTTGGAATCAACCTCAACCCTGTATAGCTAACTCCAACATTCACATATAGAGTGTCTATGGTTGTTCCGAAATATATATAGATGTGTCGACATGATAGGTCGAAACATTGTATACGTGTCTATGGTATCTCAAGATTACATAATATACAATACAAGTTGATTAAGTTATGGTTGGAATAGATTTGTTACCAATTTTCACGTAGCTAAAATGAGAAAAATTATCCAATCTTGTTTTACCCATAACTTCTTCATTTTAATAAATCCGTTTTGAGTGAATCAAATTGCTAAGGTTTCATATTGAACTCTATTTTATGAATCTAAACAGAAAAAGTATAGGTTTATAGTCGGAAAAATAAGTTACAAGTCATTTTTGTAAAGGTAGTCATTTCAGTCGAAAGAACTGTAGTGACCCGAACTTTTCCATGTTTATATATATTAACTGAGATTGATATTTACATGATTAAATGTTTCCAACATGTTAAGCAATCAAACTTGTTAAGACTTGATTAATTGAAATATGTTTCATATAGACAATTGACCACCCAAGTTGACCGGTGATTCACGAACGTTAAAACTTGTAAAAACTATATGATGACATATATATGGATATATATATATATAGTTAACATGATACTATGATAAGTAAATATATCATTAAGTATATTAACAATGAACTACATATGTAAAAACAAGACTACTAACTTAATGATTTTTAAACGAGACATATATGTAACGATTATCGTTGTAAAGACATTTAATGTATATATATCATATTAAGAGATATTCATACATGATAATATCATGATAAAATAATAATTTAAAATCTCATTTGATATTATAAACATTGGGTTAACAACATTTAACAAGATCGTTAACCTAAAGGTTTCAAAACAACACTTACATGTAACGACTAACGATGACTTAACGACTCAGTTAAAATGTATATACATGTAGTGTTTTAATATGTATTTATACACTTTTGAAAGACTTCAATAAACTTATCAAAATACTTCTACTTAACAAATATGCTTACAATTACATCCTCGTTCAGTTTCATCAACAATTCTACTCGTATGCACCCGTATTCGTACTTGTACAATACACAGCTTTTAGATGTATGTACTATTGGTATATACACTCCAATGATCAGCTCTTAGCAGCCCATGTGAGTCACCTAACACATGTGGGAACCATCATTTGGCAACTAGCATGAAATATCTCATAAAATTACAAAAATATGAGTAATCATTCATGACTTATTTACATGAAAACAAAATTACATATCCTTTATATCAATCCATACACCAACGACCAAAAACACCTACAAACACTTTCATTCTTCAATTTTCTTCATCTAATTGATCTCTCTCAAGTTCTATCTTCAAGTTCTAAGTGTTCTTCATAAATTCCAAAAGTTCTAGTTTCATAAAATCAAGAATACTTCCAAGATTGCAAGTTTACTTCCAAGTTTTCTAAATCCATTCCAAGTAATCATCCAAGATCAAGAAACCTTTGTTACTTACAGTAGGTTATCTTTCTAATACAAGTTAATAATCATATTCAAACTTTAATTCAATTTCTATAACTATAACAATCTTATTTCGAGTGGAAATCTTACTTGAAATTGTTTTCGTGTCATGATTCTTCTTCAAGAACTTTCAAGCCATCCAAGGATCCTTTGAAGCTAGATCTATTTTTCTCATTTCTAGTAGGTTTATCCAAGGAACTTGAGGTAGTAATAATGTTCATAACATCATTCGATTCATACATATAAAGCTATCTTATTCGAAGGTTTAAACTTGTAATCACTAGAACATAGTTTAGTTAATTATAAACTTGTTCGCAAATAAAAGTTAATCCTTCTAACTTGACTTTTAAAATCAACTAAACACATGTTCTATATCTATATGATATGCTAACTTAATGATTTAAAACCTGGAAACACGAAAAACACCGTAAAACCGGATTTACGCCGTCGTAGTAACACCGCGGGCTGTTTTGGGTTAGTTAATTAAAAGCTATGATAAACTTTGATTTAAAAGTTGTTATTCTGAGAAAATGATTTTTATTATGAACATGAAACTATATCCAAAAATTATGGTTAAACTCAAAGTGGAAGTATGTTTTCTAAAATGGTCATCTAGACGTCGTTCTTTCGACTGAAATGACTACCTTTACAAAAACGACTTGTAACTTATTTTTATGACTATAAACCTATAATTTTTATTTTAGATTCATAAAATAGAGTTCAATATAAAACCATAGCAATTTGATTCACTCAAAACGGATTTAAAATGAAGAAGTTATGGGTAAAACAAGATTGGATAATTTTTCTCATTTTAGCTACGTGAAAATTGGTAACAAATCTATTCCAACCATAACTTAATCAACTTGTATTGTATATTATGTAATCTTGAGATACCATAGACACGTATACAATGTTTCGACCTATCATGTCGACACATCTATATATATTTCGGAACAACCATAGACACTCTATATGTGAATGTTGGAGTTAGCTATACAGGGTTGAGGTTGATTCCAAAATATATATAGTTTGAGTTGTGATCAATACTGAGATACGTATACACTGGGTCGTGGATTGATTCAAGATAATATTTATCGATTTATTTCTGTACATCTAACTGTGGACAACTAGTTGTAGGTTACTAACGAGGACAGCTGACTTAATAAACTTAAAACATCAAAATATATTAAAAGTGTTGTAAATATATTTTGAACATACTTTGATATATATGTATATATTGTTATAGGTTCGTGAATCAACCAGTGGCCAAGTCTTACTTCCCGACGAAGTAAAAATCTGTGAAAGTGAGTTATAGTCCCATTTTTAAAATCTAATATTTTGGGATGAGAATACATGCAGGTTTTATAAATGATTTACAAAATAGACACAAGTACGTGAAACTACATTCTATGGTTGAATTATCAAAATCGAATATGCCCCTTTTTATTAAGTCTGGTAATCTAAGAATTAGGGAACAGACACCCTAATTGACATGAATCCTAAAGATAGATCTATTGGGCCTAACAAACCCCATCCAAAGTACCGGATGCTTTATTACTTCGAAATTTATATCATATCCGAAGGGTGTCCCGGAATGATGGGGATATTCTTAAATATATGCATCTTGTTAATGTCGGTTACCAGGTGTTCACCATATGAATGATTTTTATCTCTATGTATGGGATGTGTATTGAAATATGAAATCTTGTGGTCTATTGTTACGATTTGATATATATAGGTTAAACCTATAACTCACCAACATTTTTGTTGACGTTTTAAGCATGTTTATTCTCAGGTGATTATTAAGAGCTTCCGCTGTCGCATACTTAAATAAGGACAAGATTTGGAGTCCATGCTTGTATGATATTGTGTAAAAACTGCATTCAAGAAACTTATTTTGTTGTAACATATTTGTATTGTAAACCATTATGTAATGGTCGTGTGTAAACAGGATATTTTAGATTATCATTATTTGATAATCTACGTAAAGCTTTTTAAACCTTTATTGATGAAATAAAGGTTATGGTTTGTTTTAAAATGAATGCAGTCTTTGAAAAACGTCTCATATAGAGGTCAAAACCTCGCAACGAAATCAATTAATATGGAACGTTTTTAATCAATAAGAACGGGACATTTCAAGAACGACGTCTAGATGACCATTTTAGAAAACATACTTCCACTTTGAGTTTAACCATAATTTTTGGATATAGTTTCATGTTCATAATAAAAATCATTTTCTCAGAATAACAACTTTTAAATCAAAGTTTATCATAGTTTTTAATTAACTAACCCAAAACAGCCCGCGGTGTTACTACGACGGCGTAAATTCGGTTTTACGGTGTTTTTCGTCTCTCCAGGTTTTAAATCATTAAGTTAGCATATCATATAGATATAGAACATGTGTTTAGTTGATTTTAAAAGTCAAGTTAGAAGGATTAACTTTTGTTTTCGAACAAGTTTAGAATTAACTAAACTATGTTCTAGTGATTACAAGTTTAAACTTTCGAATAAGATAGCTTTATATGTATGAATCGAATGATGTTATGAACATTATTATTAAATTAAGTTCCTTGGATAAACCTACTGGAAAATAGAAAAATGGATCTAGCTTCAACGGATCCTTGGATGGCTCGAAGTTCTTGAAGCAGAATCATGACACGAACACAAGTTCAAGTAAGATCATCACTTGAAATAAGATTGTTATAGTTATAGAAATTGAACCAAAGTTTGAATATGATTATTACCTTGTATTAGAATGATAACCGACTGTAATAAACAAAGATTTCTTGAGATTGGATGATCACCTTACAAGATTGGAAGTGAGCTAGCAAACTTGAAAGTATTCTTGATTTTATGTAACTAGAACTTGTAGAATATATGAAGAACACTTAGAACTTGAAGATAGAACTTGAGAGAGATCAATTAGATGAAGAAAATTTAAGAATGAAAGTGTTTGTAGGTGTTTTTGGTCGTTGGTGTATGGATTAGATATAAAAGATATGTAATTTTGTTTTCATGTAAATAGGTCATGAATGATTACTCATATTTTTGTAATTTTTTGAGATATTTCATGCTACTTGCCAAATGATGGTTCCCACATGTGTTAGGTGACTCACATGGGCTGCTAAGAGCTAATCATTGGAGTGTATATACCAATAGTACATACATCTAAAAGCTGTGTATTGTGCGAGTACGAATACGGGTGCATACGAGTAGAATTGTTGATGAAACTGAACGAGGATGTAATTGTAAGCATTTTTGTTAAGTAGAAGTATTTTGATAAGTGTATTGAAGTCTTTCAAAAGTGTATAAATACATATTAAAACACTACATGTATATACATTTTAACTGAGTCGTTAAGTCATCGTTAGTCGTTACATGTAAGTGTTGTTTTGAAACCTTTAGGTTAACGATCTTGTTAAATGTTGTTAGCCCAATGTTTATAATATCAAATGAGATTTTAAATTATTATATTATCATGATATTATCATGTATGAATATCTCTTAATATGATATATATACATTAAATGTCTTTACAACGATAATCGTTACATATATGTCTCGTTTAAAAATCATTAAGTTAGTAGTCTTGTTTTTACATATGTAGTTCATTGTTAATATACTTAATGAAATGTTTACTTATCATAGTATCATGTTAACTATATATATATATCCATATATATGTCATCATATAGTTTTTACAAGTTTTAACGTTCGTGAATCACCGGTCAACTTGGGTGGTCAATTGTCTATATGAAACATATTTCAATTAATCAAGTCTTAACAAGTTTGATTGCTTAACATGTTGGAAACACTTAATCATGTAAATATCAATCTCAATTAATATATATAAACATGGAAAAATTCGGGTCACTACAATATGTCTCGTTTAAAAATCATTAAGTTAGTAGTCTTGTTTTTACATATGTAGTTCATTGTTAATATACTTAATGATATGTTTACTTATCATAGTATCATGTTAACTATATATATATATATATATATATATATATATATATATATATATATATATATATATATATATATATATATATATATATATATATATATATATATATATATATATATATACATATATATATATATATATATATATATATATATATATATCCATATATATGTCATCATATAGTTTTTACAAGTTTTAACGTTCGTGAATCACCGGTCAACTTGGGTGGTCAATTGTCTATATGAAACATATTTCAATTAATCAAGTCTTAACAAGTTTGATTGCTTAACATGTTGGAAACATTTAATCATGTAAATATCAATATCAATTAATATATATAAACATGGAAAAGTTCGGGTCACTACAATTTTTAATAAAAATATCGAAAATTCAATTGATTATAACTTCTAATCCGTTCATCGAAACCATTCGATATCTAAAGGAAAAGTCCTTAATTTTTCGCTAGCTTTTCAAGGACATGCATATCTTATACCTTATCTCAACCGCAAGTGTAACTAATTCAATATTCAACCTAACCTGTCTAAGGGCAATATCAAAAGTACAAGCATGCATAATCTTAAATACTCGAGCACTAGTCAGGGATACACTATTAGTATGTAAAAGTTAAATTATGAGTACTCACGTATCAATATTGAGATTCAATATTACAGGGAAGGTACGTAGACGCAACGGAAATGATAAACACTATATTGAATTCACGAGCATACCCATGAACCATACTCAATCACCTCCATAGCTATAACCCATAATTTCCTTAATCCTATCCTACTCGAAAAACAATTTTTGAAATCACTCGGACAGCACTCCGTCGTAATATTTTATGTATACTAATAATATCTTGAAATAATACGGAGTAAATATATATATGTAAATCGATTGAGAGAGTTTAGAGAAAAATATTTTCAAGTTTCTATGAAATAATGAAACCTATTAAATTCTATTTATAATACATTTTTGAATTATTAAAGTGAATTATTAAAGTATGAATTATTAAAGTGAATTATTAAAGTATGAATTATTAAAGTGAATTATTAAAGTATGAATTATTAAAGTGAATTATTAAAGTATGAATTATTAAAGTGAATTATTAAAGTTAAAGTAAAGTAAAAATAAAGTAAAGGTAAAGTTTAAGTATAGTAAAATTATAAAACTATGTACGTATAATACGCGTATAAATATATATAATATTAATTTAAATCGTTATATATATTTAATAAAATAAAATATAAATATCGTTATCTTTATCATACTAATTAAGTAATGAGTTGTCAAAAGTAGTTCTAGATATTTATAAAAGTTATATTCGTTTTAATAATAAAGTTTTTTTTTAAACTGAAAACGTTTTTGTACGTTTGAAACTAAATAGATCAATCGAGTCTTTATGAGATTCAATCTTCCACTATCCTTTGGCTAGTTCTCAATGATTGACAATTTGTTCTTATTTATAAATCACTTTACCATTTTTCGAATATTGTTAAAACGGAAAAAGATTTCTCAAATCAACGTGGGCCTTTCAACAGAGACTTGTAATCATAATTCAATATATCTGATAATTCAATCATTTGATCTTATCTTCTAATTCCATTGATAAATATTTTGAAACAGATACAATCATATAAAGTATTTAATCTAATATTTTGTTTACGTTTCAAGTTATAATATATATACACATATACATATATAATCATATTCGTTTAATGGTTCGTGAATCGTTGGAACTTGGTCGAGGTTGAATGAATGTATGAACATAGTTTAAAATTCTTGCAATTTAACTTAACAAATATTGCTTATCGTGTCAGAAACATATAAAGATTAAAGTTTAAATTTGGTTAGAAATTTCTGGGTTGTCACAGTACCTACCCATTAAAGAAATTTCGTCCCGAAATTTGAGTGGAAAGGTCGTGAATGATAATAAGTATGTTTTCATGATGCATACGGGCTAAAAATTAGAGTTTTATCATCAACGAATAATTTGGATAAACAATCCATTTATATGAAGAGTACGAATGAAGCTAACATAGAAGAGTGAAATGAGTAAGTGTAGATTCATCTTATCATTTGACGTAGATATGATTGATTCCCAGATTTCAATGGATTTGAAGAAAATCTTCTTAATAAGATTTGACTCTCCGGTAATCAAGGGAATTAGGATCCGCTTTAAATGCGATCGTCCATTTTAATTGTTCTGTCGGAGATTTTCTTATAAATTCACCTCCTTCGTTTCCTTATAACTCACACCTTCTGTTGATGCATTTTATGCAAGTCCTTAGACATCTACCCACGTCCATTGTAGGTACAACAGTTTACAGGCCACCATGATTGCTCGTTATTATCCTATCCGTGTTTGTATGTGGTTACAGAAACTGCAGGAACGAGATTTAGATGTTTAACTATGTTAGACTTAGTCAGACGTACGAGTGAAGCCTCACTAGTACAGCTAACAGGCTCATACGCACGGTTGATGCTGAGCTAAGTCATAATTACAACCTAAATGAGAAGACACGAGTGAGTGATCTCCCGTAAGACTGATGAAGCCAACTCGTACGTGTGATGAATGAATCGTATGGGTGAGTAATAGCTCCTGCGATTCTCTCTCAGTCCAAATCACCCAGGTGGTGAATAATAGCTCTAGGTGTTGATCTAATCACACTTGATTTAGTTGTGGTTTGACTAAATTAATCAAAAAAAAACTTAACCTATTCACTAGAGGGTTTGATTCACTTATTCCGCTATTGTGTGAGTTAAATCTGTTGATTTCTAAGTTGCTAGTCATGTTTCATCACCTTCTATTCTTTCCCCCTCAACTCATATTTTAAAGTATTCATCAATATGCTCCATCCAGTTCTGATTCTCGATATACTTCTAACTTTCATATCGGTCATTCTTCTTTTTCATCTACCGCCGGAAGAATCTATTTACTTCTACTATACTCTTGGGTTTATAGTGTTTCTAGTTCTCCCGTGTCTTTATATTGCTATATGCATCGATATATATGGTTTATAATTTATGGTTTATCGTTGGGATTTATATGTTCCCTTATATTTCAAAGTCTCTGCTTCTGTCTTCTATAATCATTATCATTCACAGTTAATGCTCTCTTTTATTTGCTGCAATTTATACCCCAATTTCTATTTCGGAGTTTTGTCCTTTCGTTTCTTCTTCTTGCGATTAAGCACCGCTTGTAATGGTCCAGAATTCACAGATATGAATTTCGGAATGAACATTGTTAATGTTCTAAGAAGGAAATTGTGATGGCACGATCTTGACTTGTCAAATTACTAGAATACCTTGGAAAAGGCTGAATCATCAAGAAATATTTTCTTGATATTTTAGAGGTTAAATAGGATACAAGAGTCGTATAACATGGCACATGATGATGTTATGATCTGTGAATCATCACATTCCATTTAGAAACTCAGCATGACTTACTGTAATATAATCACATTGATCAAGTGTCATTATATTATACTAATTCATGCTTCAGTTCCCAACATTACTTTAAAATATTCCTATTTTAAACTTGAATGTTTCAGAATTTTGAAACTAAAATAGTTTCTTTTATGATGTAATACAGATAGCGCGAAGAGGTAAATGATTTCAAATAAGAAAAATTAATAAAATATCTTCAGAAATATGGAGGATATTTATAATGAAAGATATGATGATATTTTAGAATTTCTAATATCAGAGGATGATGAAGAATATTGTCCGCAGGGGTTTAGAGTCAGGAGCAAGGTATTCGTTAATGACTTCAGCAGGTACTGAATCATTTGGATCCTTTGAAGTCAGGTTCGGTCTTTGTAATTTGTCCACGGCCTCCTTCCTACTTTGCTCAATCCATTTTCTAGTTCCAAAACTTCTCTTTTTCTGCGCTTTTCCAACACACTTCATCATTATCATCCAGCTTTTACTGTTTAAAGTCGTTTATAGTTTTTGCTGCTTCATCAGCATTTTTTTCCATTTTCGGAGAACCAATTCGTAGTTCGGAGTGTTTTTCAGAAACTTCACATTCAAATTAAGTCCAGAAGATAGACGTTATATATACACATATAACTGTTGGCGTAGACATCCTGCGAGATTTCAAAATACTGATTGCTAATTCCCAATGATTCGTATGGCAATTCTCATTACAAGATGCGAATGAGTAAATGATGGGGTTTCAATGAATAATTATAATGACTTTTTGGAGAGGCTAAAGTCAAAGGGTAATGAAGTTGTTGGTACATCTGCTAATAATGTGGTGGAATGTAAAAGGTTCCCTGGTAACGAAGGTGTATATCTCAAGGTTATAATAAGGTTAGTCTGACTGAAAATTTGAAGTTGACTTGCTGGAGCTGTGACAAAATTGGCTACTTTGAATAGGAGTCACAAAGTTATTTTTGCTAATAAATGCCAAAGAATCTAACGCGGATACGTTGTTTAAACTTTTACTTTGGTTTCAAGAGTTTTTCGGGTACATAATTGTGGGTAACATGTGGTTGGATCATCATCTCGTTTGCTCATCATTCGAAGTGTCTTCAGAAATTTTCGAAGGGTTTGAACACAGATTGTAATCGTTAACATACATTTGATGTTCTAACACAGTTTTGAAGTTAAAATATAGCTTGTGAAAGATGTAAGGATCTAAGAGTGATGATTTTGGTCATATCTCAAGTTGAATTTTGAGATTTCAAAATCAGAATATGTAATTAAATTTTGAATGAGTATGGTTGTTTTGATTTCTATAAAAGAATGTATATTGTTGTGAAAGTAGGGAGTATAATGGATGATTTGCTGAATCAGATTCGAAGAATGTAACATATTAATTGTGAATTTATATATCTCTCGGGTATTACCTACCCGTTAAAAAAATTTCACAATTAATATTTTGTACAAAAGAATTTTATTACAGTCTTTATGAAAATATATATATGTATATTTTCTTCAGATGTAACATAGATTTAATGAGTTAATGTTAAATTAAACTCATTTGATTTACGGTTGAAACTAGAATTGAATAATCCCTAAAGGCTTTAAAAAGTACATAACTTTTACGCAATATTTCTTTAATGACATTGAAATTATGAATCAATACTTCGTTATTTGTTGATGTATGATGTTCGGTTCGTGGAATTCTTGTGAATTTCGCAAAGTACGAATGATGTTATCTGAAAAGTTTCGGGTACATCGATGATGAAAGTGTAAAATCAAATATATACTTGATTTATTATGAATTGGAATTTGTTGAATTGCGACAGAGATTGTAGTTAACGCTGGTTAAGTTGCAGCCAAAGGACGTACATTATTGCATATTTGTAATATGAATTAATCGAGTAGTAAAGATTCACACACAATAGCTTAGCACGGAAAGATTTATTTCAAAATATATATATATATATATATATATATATATATATATATATATATATATATATATATATATATATATATATATATATATATAATATACATATAATTTCTTCAGAGGGAATGAGTTAATTCTTCATAACTCGTTGATACAATATACACGTTATTGATTCGTAATGATGTCCACAGTGATTCTTGAACTGACGGAGTTTGTGATGTTATCGGTGTTTTTGATTCGGATGTTGACTGTACTGACGATGCTGGTAACGCTGACGGTACTGTTGATGCTGTTGGTAAAGCAAGTTTAGCTTGTTAATCACACACCATTTTTGTCAGGGTTTCTACTCTTCCTTCTATCATTTTGGTTCGCTTAACTGATTTATGGTTAGGGCTAGATTAGATAATCTCTAAGACTTTAGAGATTACACAATCGCCGCGGAATGTTTCTCCAATGAAGTTATGAATTAATACTTCGTCAGTTATTGTTGTTGGTACTCCTTGGTATCTATGGTGCGTATGACGTTGATGCTCGTGGGACAGATTGTGAAGTTGAGGTTTACGACGCGGTTGTGGTTGGAGGTGGTAATGGTACTGTTGGCGTTGATGATGGTGGTACTGGTTATGCTGCTGATGCTGCTGCTGGTGTTTGTAATCTCTGCACCATATTCTCCAAAGCCACTACCCGAGCGCGAAGCTCGTTGACTTCTTCTATTACACCGGGGTGATTGTCGGTTCGGACGAGCGGATAAATAAAATCTAAAATTTGATGTAATATATAATCGTGACGAGATACTCTGGAAATGAGCGAGAAAATGGTGTTTCGGACAGGTTCGCCTGTAAGTGCTTCAGGTTCTTCGTCAAGAGGGCAATGTGGTGGATGGAAGGGATCACCTTCTTCTTGTCTCCAATGATTGAGGAGGCTACGAACCCATCCCCAATTCATCCAGAATAGGTGATGACTGATTGGTTGATCTATTCCGGTCACACTGCTTTCGGAGCTTGAATGGGATTCCATTTCAAAATCTGAGTGACTTGAACTGATGACGAATTCCATTTCGTACGATTGGATAAAGGATTTTTTTCGATATGAAATGATTTTGGCTAACGGATGGTATTCTAATTACATAGAAAATATATATATATATATATATATATATATATATATATATATATATATATATATATATATATATATATATAGATCAAAAGATGTCGTATATTACGGAGGACTTTGCGGGATATGTCAGGCAAAGTTTAAAGTAACAGACACGATAAGATATGATTTAGCAGATATGCTAAGATATGAATTTTTGTCTATACACTATTCATGCAATCAATGCAGCAAGACGTGTCTTAGACAAAAAATGATAAGCAGGTAATTTCCTGAGGATGATAAGTAGTTAATTTTTGACACAAAATGATAAGAAAAACTTTTGACATGCAGACACGGTCAAAGTCCAGACTCACTAATGCATCCTATCGACTTATCAGTTAGACACACTAATGCAGACCTGGTTCGCTAAGACCACCGCTCTGATACCAACTGAAAGGACCCGTTCATATACATTATAAAAGATTCACAATAGTTGATTACATTGCGAGGTATTTGACCTCTATATGATACATTTTACAAACATTGCATTCGTTTTTAAACGACAAAATTTCTTTACATCGAAAATTGACAGGCATGCATACCATTTCATAATATCCACTATCCAACTATAAATTGATTTAATAATAATCTTTGATGAACTCAATGACTCGAATGCAACGTTCTTCGAAATATGCTATGAAAGACTCCAAGTAATAACTTTAAAATGAGCAAATGCACAGCGGAAGATTTCTTTAACACCAGAGAATAAACATGCTTTAAAGTGTCAACCAAAAGGTTGGTGAGTTCATTAGTTTATCATAATCATTTATTTCCATCATTTTAATAGACCACAAGAATTTCATTTCCAGTTCTCATAAATATACGTCCCATGCATAGAGACAAAAATAATCATTCATATGGTGAACACCTGGTAACCGACATTAACTAGATACATATAAGAATATCCCCTATCATTCCGGGATCCTCCTTCGGACATGATATAAATTCCGAAGTACTAAAGCATCTGGTACTTTGGATGGGGTTTGTTAGGCCCAATAGATCTATCTTTAGGATTCGCGTCAATTAGGGTGTCTGTTCCCTAATTCTTAGATTACCAGACTTTAATAAAAAGGGGCATATTCGATTTCGATAATTCAACCATAGAATGTAGTTTCAATTACTTGTGTCTATTTCGTCAAACATTTATAAAAGCGCATGTATTCTCAGTCCTAAAAATATAAAGGGTAAAAAGGCAAATGAAACTCACCATACTGTATTTCGTAGTAAAAATACATATAACGTCATTGAACAAGTGCAAGGTTGGCCTCGAATTCACGAACCTAAATTAATTATATATAATTATGTGTTGGTCAATATTTGTCTAACAAATTAGGCTAAGTCATAGTGTACCACAATCCTAATGCTCGAGACTAATATGCAAAAGTCAACAAAAGTAAATTTGACTCAAAATAATTTCCAAAAATCTATACATGATTAATATATAGTTTAAATATCGTCGTTTTATATTTTTAAATATTTTTAAAAGATTTATTAGAGTAAATAATATAATTTATTTATTAATAAATAAAATTTTATATTAAATTTATATAATATAATATACTTTTATATATATTAAGTAATAAAATTTATAGGGTTCATTTAATATCATAAAGATAATATGATAGGTATTATTAAAGTAAGTTATTACACGTAGTAAAATATATTTGTATCACATATTTATTTGATAAAATAATATCTATAATGATAGTAAGTAAAAGTTGTATTATTTTGTAATAATAATTATTATTATAAAAATATCAATATTTATAATTACTAAGATGACATTACGATAAAACAATAATTCTAATTATGATAACTTTAATATTTACAATAATTTTTAATATTATCTTTAAAATAATAATTCTATTTAAAATAATAATAATAATGATATTTTATAGTAACAATGACTTTTCTATTAAAATGATAATTTTTGTTAAAATGATAGTTTTAATACTAACGATATTTTTAATAATAATAGTAATGATAAAAATAATAAGAACGATAATTTTATCTAAATCAATATCTTATAATATTTTAATTTCATCATGATACTCTTACTCATTATTTCCTAATCGTTTCGTTTAATAGCTTTTGATCGTCTTTTATATCGTGTTCATAATAATGATAATAATAGTAATCAAAATAATTAGGTGTTACAAATATTTGTTTTAATTACACTAATATTAATAATGATAGTTACTATAACATTTTTAACAATAATACTAATAATTATCTTAATGATAATATAGTAATAATAATAACAACAATGACAATATCCATTTTTAAATAATGATATATATATTAATAATGATAATTGTGACGACCCGGAAATTTCCGACCAAATTTAAACTTTAATCTTTATATTATTCCGACACGATAAGCAAAGTTTGTTAAGTTAAATCTCAAGAATTTTAAACTGTGTTCATACATTCATTATAACCTCGACCAAATTCTGACGATTCACGAACCGTTATATATAAATAGATATGTATATGTATTTATATATTATAACTTGAGAATATTAATAAAGTATTAAACGTATAATACATTACACGAACGTATTTGTTTCAATATGATTTTCGATGAAATTAAAAAAATATATTAAATGATTGAATTATCAGAAACATTGAATTATGATTACAAGTGTCTGTTGAGAGGTCCACTATGATTTGAGAAAATCTATTCCTCTTAACGTTATTCAGAATAATTTATAAAGCTATTTATAAATAAAAACAAAAAGTGTCATTTACGAAAGTTAGACAAAAGTTAGTGGAGAATTGGTTTCCATAATATTCTATTAATTTAGTTTCAAAAGTACAAAAAACGTTTTCAGTTTAAAAAGAACTTTATTATTAAAACATATATATCTTTTATAAATATCTAGAACCACTTTTGACAACTCATTACTTAACCAGTATGATAAAGATAACGATATTTATATTTTATTTTATTAAATATATATAACGATTTAAATTAATATTATATATATTTATACGCGTATTATACGTATATAGTTTTATACTTTTACTATACTTTAACTTTACCTTTACTTTAATTTTATTTTACTTTAACTTTAATAATTCATACTTTAATAATTCAATTTAATAATTCATACTTTAATAATTCACTTTAATAATTCATAATTTAATAATTCACTTTAATAATTTACTTTAATAATTCATACTTTAATAATTCACTTTAATAATTCACTTTAATAATTCATACTTTAATAATTCACTTTAATAATTCACTTTAATAATTCATACTTTAATAATTCATACTTTAATAATTCACTTTAATAATTTATATTTTAATAATTCACTTTAATAATTCAAAAATCTGTTATAAATAGAATTCAATAGGTTTCATTATTTCATAGAAACTTGAAAATATATTTCTCTAAACTCTCTCAATCGAATTACATATATATATATTTTCTTTGTATTATTTCAAGATATTATTAGTATACATAAAATATTACGACGGTGTGCTGTCCGAGTGATTTCAAAATAGTTTTTTTGAATGAGTCGAAGCTAAGGAAATTATGGGTTATAGCTATGGAGGTGATGGGTATGGTTCATGGGTATGCTCGTGAGGTCAATCTTGTATTTTTCATCTCCGTTGCGTCTACGTACTTTCCTGCAATATTGAATCTCAATATTGATACGTTCGTGAATCCGAGTCCAACCTTGCACTTGTTAAATGACGTTATATGTATTTTTACTACGAAATACAGTATTGTGAGTTTCATTTGCTCCCTTTTATATATATTTTTGGGACTGAGAATACATGCGCTGTTTTTTATAAATGTTTTACGAAATAGGCACAAGTACTAAAATTAATTCTACGTGGGTTTAAACCAGAAATATACCCTTAGCTTGGTAACATTAAACTACTTGTCTATGTACGGTAGGCGCGAATCCTAAAGATAGATCTATTGGGCCTGACAAACCCCATCCTGACTATGGGATGCTTTAGTACTTCGAGGTTATTTTAAACACACCTGATCTGGTGTACTTCAGAGGGTAAAACATGAATGTTAAGGCTTGTTACCCGGTGCCTACAACTTATTGAATACTTTTATACACTTGCGAGTGTACATATATTTATAAACGGAAATCTTGTGGTCTATTAATATATTGAAATGATTGTTATGATAAACTTATGAACTCACCAACCTTTTGGTTGACACTTTAAAGCATGTTTATTCTCGGGTATTAAAGAAATCTTCCGCTGTGCATTAGCTCATTTTAAGGATATTACTTGGAGTCATTCATTGCATATTTTGAAAGACGTTGCATTCGAGTCATTGAGTTCATCAAGATTATTATTAAGCCAATTATAGTTGGATGTATTATGAAATGATGTGCATGCCGTCAACTTTCGTTGTAAAGAAAGTTTGTCTTTTAAAAACGAATGCAATGTTTGTAAAATGTATCATATAGAGGTCAAATACCTTGCGATGTAATCAACTATTGTGAATCGTTTATAATGTATATGAACGGGTCCTTTCAGTTGGTATCAGAGCTTTTTTAATGCCGTTTATTAGCGGGTTAATCGTAGAGGGGGTTCTCACAGTGTTACCTGTGATGAAGCATTGGCTCTTACTCCTCGCGGTCCCTATTAGGGTTGGCTGTACTGCCGAGAGGTGGGCCGTAAAATCAGTGTCTGAGGTACGCTCAGTGGTCACAGGCGGTTAGCTGAGAAGGCACTGAGTGGGATGCGTCCCCAACTTTCAGTTGGTATCAGAGCGGTGGTCTTAGCGAACCAGGTCTGCATTAGTGTGTCTAACTGATAGTCGTTAGGATGCATTAGTGAGTCTGGACTTCGACCGTGTCTGCATGTCAAAAGTTTTGCTCATCATTTTTGTCGGAAATTATCTGCTTATCATTCTTAGTCTAGACACATCTTATTGCATTGATTGCATGAATAGTGTATAGACAAAATTCATATCTTAGCGTATCTGCTAATTCATATCTTAGCGTATCTGTTACTGTAAACTTTGCCTGACATATTCCGTAAATTCCTCCGTAATCTACGAAACCTTTTGCTCTATATAATTAGAATACCACCTGATAGCCGGAAAATCATTTCATATCGAAAAATTCTTTATTCAATCGTACGAAATGGAATTCGTCATTAGTTCAAGTCCCTCGGATTCCAAAATGGAATCCCACTCAAGTTCCAAAAGCAGTGTGACCGGAATGGATCAACCAATTAGTCATCATCTATTCTGGATGAATTGGGGATGGGTTCGTAGCCTCCTTAATCATTGGAGACAAGAAGAAGGTGATCCCTTCCATCCACCACATTGCCCTCTTGACGAAGAACCTGAATCACTTACCGGCGAACCTATTCGAAACACCATTTTCTCTCTCATTTCCAGAGTATCTCGTCATGATTATATACTACACCAAATTCTAGATCTTATTTATCCGCTCGTCCGAACCGACAATCACCCCGGTGTAATAGAAGAAGTCAACGAGCTTCGTGCTCGGGTAGTGGCTTTGGAGAATATGGTGCAAAGGTTACAAACACCAGCAGCAGCACCAACAACATAACCAGTACCACCATCAACAACATCAACAATACCATTACCACCACCAACAACAACCGCATCGCAAACCTCAACTTCACAATCTGTCCCATGAGCATCGACGTCATACGCCCTGTAGATACTAAGGAATACCACAACGATGAAGTATTGATTCATAACTTCATTGGGAAAACATTCTATGACGATTATGTAATTTCTAAAGTTTAGAAATTATCTATCCTAGCCTTAACCATAAATTAAGTGAGTTTAATTTAATATTAACTCATTAAATCAATATTACATCTGAAGAAATATACACATATATTTCCATAAAGACTGTAATAAAATTCTTTTGTACAAAATATTAATTGTGACAATTTTTTTTTTAACGGGTAGGTAATACCCGAGAGATATATAAATTCATAATTAATATGTTACATTCTTCGAATTTGATTCAGCAAATCATCCATTATACTCCCTACTTTCACAACAATATACATTCTTTTATAGAAATCAAAACAACCATACTCATTCAAAAATCTAATTACATATTCTGATTTTGAAATCGCCGAATTCAATTCAAGTTATAACCGGTATCATCACTCTTAGATTCTTACATCTTTCAAAGATATAATTTAACTTCAAAACTGTGTTAGAACATCGCACGTATATTAACGATTATAATCGGTGTTCAAGCCCTTCGAAATACCTGAAGACACTTCAAATAATGAACAATCGAGATGATGATCCAACCACATGTTATCCACAGTTACGTACCTGAAAAACTCTTGAAACCAAAGTCATAATTTAACATGTATCCATGTCAGACCTTTTGGCATTTACTAGCTAAAATAACTTTTCAATCCCTTCTAAAAATAGACGGTTTTGTCACAGTTCCAGCAAACCAATTTCAATTGTTCAATCGAATAAGCCTTATTATAATGATTACCTCTTCATCAATATTACCGGGGAACCTTTCATATCTCACCACATTAGCAGTAAACTTATTAATAACTTCATTGATCTTTGACTTTCCGAAAAATCTTTATATTTATCAAAACCCCATCATTTACTCATCTGCATCTTGTAACGAGAATTTCCATACGAATCATAGGAAATTAGCAATCAGTATTTTGAAATCTCGCAGCATGTCTACGCTAACAATTATATGTGTCTATCATCTGGACTTATATACTTTGAATGTGAAGTTTCTGAAAAACACCCTAAACTGCAAACTAGTTCTCGAAATACTGATGAAGTAGTAAAAACTATAAACGACCTTAACAGTAAAAAGTTTGATGATAAAGAGTAGTGTGTTGGCAAAGCTCAGAAAAAGAGAATATTTGGTACTGAAAAATACGGATTGAGCAAATCATGAAGAAGGCTGTGGATAAATCATAAGGACGAAATCTACCTTCAAAGAATCCAAATGATTCCGTGTCTGCTGAAGTCATTATCGAATACCTTGCTCCTGACTCTAAACCCTTACGGACAATATCCTTCATCATCCTCTGATATTAGAAATTTTAAGATATCATCGTATCGTTCATTATAAATATCCTCCATATTTCTGAAGATATTTCCATAATTATTCTTATCTGAAATCATTTACCTCTTCGTGCTGTCTGTATTACATCATAAAAGAAACTATTTTAGTTTCTAAATTCTGAAACTTTCGAATTTAAAATAGGAATATTTTTGAAGTAGTGTTGTGAACTGAAGCATGAACTAGTATAATATAATGACACTTGATCAACGTGATTATATTACAGTAAGTCATGCTGAGTTTCTAAATGGAACGTGATGATTCACAGATCATAACGTCATCATGTGCTATGTTACACGACTCTTGTATTCTCTTTAACCTCTAAAATATCAAGAAAATATTTCTTGATGATTTGGCCTTTTTCGAGGTATTCTAGTAATTTGACAAGTCAAGATCGTGCCATTACAATTTCCTTCTTAGAACATTAACAATGTTCATTCCGAAATTCATATATGCGAATTCTGGACCATTACAAGCGGTGCTTAATCGCAAGAAGAAGAAACGAAAGGACAAAACTCCGAAATAGAAATTGGGGTATAAATCGCAGCAAATAAAAGAGAACATTAATTGGGGATGACAATGATTATAGAAGAAGCAAGGACTTTGAAATATAAGGGAAGATATAAAACCCAACAACAACCCAGAAATCACAAACCGTATATATCAATGCATATAGCAATATAAAGACACGGGAGAACTAAAAACACTATAAAACCAAGAGTATAGTAGAAGTAAATAGATTCTTTCGGAGTCAGATGAAAAAGAAGAGCGACAGATATGAAAGTGAGGAGTATATCAAGAATCAGCACTGGATGAAGCATATTGACAAATACTTTAAAATATGAGTTAAGAAGGTGTGAGTTGTAAGAAAACAAATGAGGTGGATTTATAGTGAAATATCCGACAGAGAAATCAAAATGGATTATCGCATTAATTCGAAGAGGATCATAATTTCCTTAATCGCCGAATAATCAAATCCAATATAGATTACAAAGATTTTCTTTTCGGAGATCAATCGTGATGACGTCAAAAGATACGACGAATCAATATTATCTTATTTCATTCATTTACGATAACTTCACTCACACGTTTCTATTAATCGAATTATTTTATCCATTCTTCTTGAACATGATAAAACTCTATAATCGTTATAATAACATTCTCATTGTTAGTCATGACGACCTCTACCAAATTTCGGGGACGAAATTTCTTTAACGGATAGGTACTGTGACGACCCGGAAATTTCCGACCAAATTTAAACTTTAATCTTTATATTATTTCGACACGATAAGCAAAGTTTGTTAAGTTAAATCTCAAGAATTTTAAACTGTCTTCATACATTCATTATAACCTCGACCAAATTCCGACGATTCACGAACCGTTATATATAAATAGATATGTATATGTATATATATATTATAACTTGAGAATATTAATAAAGTATTAAACGTATAATACCTTACACGAACGTATTTGTTTCAATATGATTTTCGATGAAATTAAAAAAATATATTAAATGATTGAATTATCAGAAACATTGAATTATGATTACAAGTGTCTGTTGAGAGGTCCACTATGATTTGAGAAAATCTATTCCTCTTAACGATATTCAGAATAATTTATAAAGCTATTTATAAATAAAAACAAAAAGTGTCATTTACGAAAGTTAGACAAAAGTTAGTGGAGAATTGGTTTCCATAATATTCTATTAATTTAGTTTCAAAAGTACAAAAAACGTTTTCAGTTTAAAAAGAACTTTATTATTAAAACGTATATATCTTTTATAAATATCTAGAACCACTTTTGACAACTCATTACTTAACCAGTATGATAAAGATAACGATATTTATATTTTATTTTATTAAATATATATAACGATTTAAATTAATATTATATATACTTATACGCGTATTATACGTATATAGTTTTATACTTTTACTATACTTTAAATTTACCTTTACTTTACTTTTATTTTACTTTAACTTTAATAATTCATACTTTAATAATTCAATTTAATAATTCATACTTTAATAATTCACTTTAATAATTCATACTTTAATAATTCACTTTAATAATTTACTTTAATAATTCATACTTTAATAATTCACTTTAATAATTCACTTTAATAATTCATACTTTAATAATTCACTTTAATAATTCACTTTAATAATTCATACTTTAATAATTCATACTTTAATAATTTACTTTAATAATTCATATTTTAATAATTCACTTTAATAATTCAAAAATCTGTTATAAATAGAATTCAATAGGTTTCATTATTTCATAGAAACTTGAAAATATATTTCTCTAAACTCTCTCAATCGAATTACATATATATATATTTTCTTTGTATTATTTCAAGATATTATTAGTATACATAAAATATTACGACGAAGTGCTGTCCGAGTGATTTCAAAATAGTTTTTTTGAATGAGTCGAAGCTAAGGAAATTATGGGTTATAGCTATGGAGGTGATGGGTATGGTTCATGGGTATGCTCGTGAGGTCAATCTAGTGTTTATCATCTCCGTTGCATCTACGTACTTTCCTGCAATATTGAATCTCAATATTGATACGTTCGTGAATCCGAGTCCAACCTTGCACTTGTTAAATGACGTTATATGTATTTTTACTACGAAATACAGTATTGTGAGTTTCATTTGCTCCCTTTTATATATATTTTTGGGACTGAGAATACATGCGCTGTTTTTATAAATGTTTTACGAAATAGGCACAAGTACTAAAATTAATTCTACGTGGGTTTAAACCAGAAATATACCCTTAGCTTGGTAACATTAAACTACTTGTCTATGTACGGTAGGCGCGAATCCTAAAGATAGATCTATTGGGCCTGACAAACCCAATCCTGACTATGGGATGCTTTAGTACTTCGAGGTTATTTTAAACACACCTGATCTGGTGTACTTCAGAGGGTAAAACATGAATGTTAAGGCTTGTTACCGGGTGCCTACAACTTATAGAATACTTTTATACACTTGCGAGTGTACATATATTTATAAACGGAAATCTTGTGGTCTATTAATATATTGAAATGATTGTTATGATAAACTTATGAACTCACCAACCTTTTGGTTGACACTTTAAAGCATGTTTATTCTCAGGTATTAAAGAAATCTTCCACTGTGCATTAGCTCATTTTAAGGATATTACTTGGAGTCATTCATGGCATATTTTGAAAGACGTTGCATTCGAGTCATTGAGTTCATCAAGATTATTATTAAGCCAATTATAGTTGGATGTATTATGAAATGATGTGCATGCCGTCAACTTTCGTTGTAAAGAAAGTTTGTCTCTTAAAAACGAATGCAATGTTTGTAAAATGTATCATATAGAGGTCAAATACCTTGCGACGTAATCAACTATTGTGAATCGTTTATAATGTATATGAACGGGTCCTTTCAATAATAATAATAATAATACTAATAATAATAATAATAATAATAATAATAATAATAATAATAATAATAATAATAATAATAATAATAATAATAATAATAATAATAATAATAATAATAATAATAATAATTGGATAATAATAATAATACTAATTATAACTTTAACGATAATAACGATAGTAATAATAAAAAAAAATAACAATTTTTAATGATAAATCCCTTTTATTGATAAAGATAATAATAATGATAATAATAAGATAAAACTAGAACGACGATAAAAACGACGATAATAATAATCATTTTTAATAAAAATATCAAAAATTCAATTGATTATAACTTCTAATCCGTTCATCGAAACCATTCGATATCTAAAGAAAAAGTCCTTAATTTTTCGCTAGCTTTCCAAGGACATGCATATCTTATACCTTATCTCAACTGCAAGTGTAACTAATTCAATATTCAACCTAACCTGTCTAAGGACAATATCAAAAGTACAAGCATGCATAATCCTAAATACTCGAGCACTAATCAGGGATACACTATTAGTATGTAAAAGTTAAATTATGAGTACTCACGTATCAATATTGAGATTCAATATTGCAGGAAAGGTACGTAGACGCAACGGAAATGATAAACACTATATTGAATTCACGAGCATACCCATGAACCATACTCAATCACCACCATAGCTATAACCCATAATTTCCTTAATCCTATCCTACTCGAAAAACAATTTTTGAAATCACTCGGACAGCACTCCGTCGTAATATTTTATGTATACTAATAATATCTTGAAATAATACGGAGTAAATATATATATGTAAATCGATTGAGAGAGTTTAGAGAAAAATATTTTCAAGTTTCTATGAAATAATGAAACCTATTGAATTCTATTTATAATAGATTTTTGAATTATTAAAGTAAATTATTAAAGTATGAATTATTAAAATGAATTATTAAAGTGAATTATTAAAGTATGAATTATTAAAGTGAATTATTAAAGGTAAAGTAAAGTAAAAATAAAGTAAAGGTAAAGTTTAAGTATAGTAAAAGTATAAAACTATGTACGTATAATACGCGTATAAATATATATAATATTAATTTAAATCGTTATATATATTTAATAAAATAAAATATAAATATCGTTATCTTTATCATACTAGTTAAGTAATGAGTTGTCAAAAGTGGTTCTAGATATTTATAAAAGTTATATACGTTTTAATAATAAAGTTTTTTTTTAAACTGAAAACGTTTTTGTACGTTTGAAACTAAATAGATCAATCGAGTCTTTATGAGATTCAATCTTCCACTATCCTTTGTCTAGTTCTCAATGATTGACAATTTGTTCTTATTTATAAATCACTTTACCATTTTTCGAATATTGTTAAAACGGAAAGATTTCTCAAATCAACGTGGGCCTTTCAACAGAGACTTGTAATCATAATTCAATATATATGATAATTCAATCATTTGATCTTATCTTCTAATTCCATTGATAAATATTTTGAAACAGACACAATCATATAAAGTATTTAATCTAATATTTTGTTTACGTTTCAAGTTATAATATATATACACATATACATATATAATCATATTCGTTTAATGGTTCGTGAATCGTTGGAACTTGGTCGAGGTTGAATGAATGTATGAACATAGTTTAAAATTCTTGCAATTTAACTTAACAAATATTGCTTATCGTGTCGAAAACATATAAAGATTAAAGTTTAAATTTGGTTGGAAATTTCCGGATTGTCACAAAAAATGTTTCTTGAGATCCTTGTACATCTTCCCCATTCCAGGATGTATTGAGTATCTGGTTTTATGAGCTTCTCTAAGTACCATTTCTCTCATATCTCCAAATTTTGGTACCCAAATCCTTTCAGCCCTACACCGGGTTTCGTCTTCCCGAATATTAAGATGCTTCTCCGATCCTTTGGGTATTTCATCCTTTAAATTTCCGTCTTTTAAAACTCCTTGTTACGCCTCCTTTATTTGAGTAGTAAGGTTATTGTGAATCATTATATTCATAGATTTTACTCAAATGGGTTCTCTGTCGTTCCTGCTCAAGGCGTTGGATACCACATTTGCCTTCCCCGGGTGGTAACGAATCTCAAAGTTGTAATCATTCAACAATTCAATCCACCTACGCTGCCTCATATTCAGTTATTTCTGATTAAATATGTGTTGAATACTTTTGTGGTTGGTATATATAATACTTTTGACCCCATATAAGTAGTGCCTCCAATTCTTTAATGCAAAAACAACCGCGCCTAATTCCAAATCATGCGTCGTATAATTTTGTTCGTAAATCTTCAATTGTCTAGACGCATAAGCAATTACTTTCTTTCGTTGCATTAATACACAATCGAGACTTTGCTTTGAGGTGTCACAATATATCACAAAATCATCATTCCCTTCAGGTAATGACAATATAGGTGCCGTAGTTAACTTTTTCTTCAATAACTGAAACGCTTTCTCTTGTTCATCCTTCCATTCAAATTTCTTCCCTTTATGCGTTAATGCAGTTAAGGGTTTTGCTATTCTGGAAAAGTCTTGGATGAACCTTCTGTAGTAACCAGCTAGTCCTAAAAACTGGCGTATGTGTTTCGGAGTTTTCGGGGTTTCCCACTTTTCAACGGTTTCAATCTTTGCTGGATCCACCTGAATACCTTCTTTGTTCACTATGTGACCGAGGAATTGAACTTCTTCCAACCAAAATGCACACTTTGAAAACTTAGCGTACAGTTTTTCTTTCCTTAACAACTCTAGCACTTTTCTCAAGTGTTCTTCTTGCTCTTGATCATTCTTCGAGTAAATAAGTATGTCATCGATGAAAACAATGACAAACTTGTCAAGATATGGCCCACACACTCAGTTCATGAGGTCCATGAACACAGCTGATGCGTTAGTCAATCCAAATGGCATAACCATAAACTCGTAATGTCCGTAACGCGTCCTAAAAGCAGTATTTGGAATATCATCCTCCTTCACCCGCATTTGATGATATCCAGAACGTAAATCGATCTTCGAATAAACATACGAGCCTTGTAGTTGATCAAATAAGTCGTCGATTCTTGGTAGTGGGTAGCGGTTCTTGATGGTAAGTTTGTTCAACTCTCGGTAGTCAATACACAACCTGAATGTACCATCTTTCTTCTTGACAAACAAAACAGGAGCTCCCCACGGTGATGTGCTTGGTCGAATGAAACCACGCTCTAAAAGTTCTTTTAATTGGCTCTGAAGTTCATTCATTTCGCTAGGTGCGAGTCTGTATTTAGCACGAGCTATTGGTGCAGCTCCCGATACAAGGTCTATTTGAAATTCAACGGATCGGTGTGCAGGTAGTCCCGGTAATTCTTTCAGAAATACATCGGGAAATTCTTTTGCGACGGGAATATCATTGATGTTCTTTTCTTCGGAATTGACTTTCTCGACGTATGCTAGCATAGCATAGCAACCTTTTCTTATTAGTTTTTGTGCCTTCAGGTTACTAATAAGATTTAACTTTGCGTTGCTCTTTTCTCCGCACACCATTAAGGGTTTTCCTTTTTCTTGTATAATGCGAATTGCATTTTTGTAACAAACGATCTCTGCTTTCACTTCTTTCAACCAGTCCATACAGATTATCACATCAAAACTCCCTAACTCTACTGGTATCAAATCAATCTTAAATGTTTCGCTAACCAGTTTAATTTCTCAATTCCGACATATATTATCTTCTAAAATTAATTTACCATTTGCTAATTCGAGTAAAAATTTACTATCTAAAGGTGTCAATGGGCAACTTAATTTAGCACAAATTTCTCTACTCATATAGCTTCTATCCGCACCCGAATCAAATAAAACATAAGCAGATTTATCGTCAATAAGAAACGTACCCGTAACAAGCTCTGAGTCTTCCTGTGCTTCTGCCGCATTAATATTGAAAACTCTTCCACAGCCCTGCCCATTAGTATTCCCCTGATTCAGGCAATTTCTAATAATGTGGCCCGGTTTTCCACATTTATAACAAACAGCGTTGGTATTACTTGCTCCAACACTATTCGTTTCGGAATTACTTGTTCCGGCATTATTTGCTCCCTTAATTCTATTAAACTTTGGTCCGTAGACCTCACACTTTGTCGCGCTATGACCATTTATTTTACACCTGTTGCAAAATGTCGTGCAAAACCCCTGGTGATTTTCTTCACACCTATGACATGGCTGTTTTTGGTTTTTGTTGCCGTTGTTGTTATTGAGGTTGTTGTTGGGATTGTTATTGTTGTTGAAACGGTTGTTTAGTTGTTGTTGTTGTTGTTGTTGGGATGTTTGTTGTAGTTATTGTTAGGATTGCGGTTATTGTTGCGATTGTTGTTGCGGTTGTTGGGATAGTTGTTGCGATTGTGGTTGTAATTGTTATTGTTGTTGTACTGGTGACACTTGTCACCGTTTTCCTCCCACTTCCTCTTGAGTTGTTTCGTGTTGGCTTCTTCGGCTGCCTGCTCTTTAATTCTTCCCTCAATCTGATTTATGAGTTTATGAGCCATTCGACTTGCCTTCTGTATAGAAGCGGGCTCGTGTGAACTTACATCTTCTTGAATCCTTACTGGTAACCCTTTTACAAACGCGTCGATCTTCTCTTCTTCATCTTCAAATGATCCCGGGCACAATAGGCACAACTCTGTGAATCGTCGTTCATATGTGGTAACGTTGAACCCTTGTGTTCGTAACTCTCTAAGTTCTGCCTTGAGTTTATTGACTTCGTTTCTAGGACGGTACTGCTCATTCATCAATTGCTTGAATGCCGACCACGGTAGTGCGTAAGCAGTATTTTATCCTACCTGTTCAAGATAGATGTTCCACCACGTTAACGCAGTACCTGTGAAGGTATGCGTAGCGTACTTAACTTTGTCCTCTTCAGTACACTTACTTATGGCAAACACCGATTCGACTTTCTCGGTCCACCGTTTCAATCCAATTGGTCCTTCGGTTCCATCAAATTCCAAAGGTTTGCAGGCAGTGAATTCTTTGTAGGTGCATCATGCACGATTTCTTGCGCCGTTAGCTGCATTACTAGATTCAGCATTATTGTTAGTATGTAGCGCAGCCTGTACTACGGCTATGTTTGCAGCAAGAAAGGTACGGAATTCCTCTTCGTTCATATTCATGGTGTGTCGAGTAGTCGGTGCCATTTCCTTCAAAATAGACAACTGAATCGAGTTAATCATACAGAATATTAAGAGTAGTCAATAGTATTTCGTAGCATAATATGAACTCATTTATAAAAGCTTTTTCTTCATATTAGCGTTTTATAAGTTTAAATTCGGGTACTACCTACCCGTTAAGTTCATACTTATTAGCTAATATACAATTCAACTACTACAATTCTATATGAAAAACTGATTATAATAATATATCACATACAAATATTCTTCAAACTTACAACTTTGCTATATTACATATAACATGAAATATAGTACACTATGATACAGGACAGTTTTGAAGATAAATCTAGTTAATACGCAAGTTGTTCAGCAAAGGAAATAAAGACACGTAATTCATAAGTCCAGAAACAAGTCATGCATTCTGGTTTTACTAAGACGACTTCCCATCCTTGGTCTTGTGGAAAATAACCGTTATGACCATTGGCTAGGCAGCATGTTGTAACGTCGTCAAAAGGACGAGGGTTTCGTAATGTCCATCAGCCCCGTAATTATCTAAAAACCTTGTTTCTCACCCCAACTACTGAATCCGTCACTTGTGGGAAGGTTTTATTTAAAAGTTGCAATCCGATATTCTTTTTCTCACTTTGGTAAGAAGCGAACATCACTAACCCGTAAGCATAACATGCTTCTTTATGTTGCATGTTAGAAGCTCTTTCTAATTCACGAAATCCTATGTTGGGATATGTAGAGTCAAAATAGGTTCTTAACCCGTAGCGTAAAATTGCATTTGGGTTCCCCGCATTTAATGTTTTAAAGAAAACACGGCGTAACTTACGGTCTCCCCAATGTGATATACCCCACCTATCAAAGGAAAGCCTTTTATAACCTAAGGCATTTTCTAAAAGTCTTTCAAATGTTTGACAAGTTAATTTCGCCATAACTAAATGTGCTGATGAATTCTGACCGACTCTAGACAAGATTTCCTCAATCATATCCTCTGGTAGGTCTTCTAAAATATTCGGTTGTCTACCCTTAACGTCCATTTTGTTTTTATACAGTAAAATAGGCAAGGATTAGATTCGTAATAACAAACAATACAAGCAATTTTTACATAGAACATAAAAGTACAAGCACACTACAATACATTTATTACACAACATGCTCACACCCCTTTAATCTGAATCACTGGTTTCTTCTTCTTCGGACTTAGTTCTTTTTCCTAATCTTATAGGGATATATGATGTTCTTCTAATACGAGTCGTCGTTTTCCACATTGGTTTAGAAAAACCTGGTGGTTTAGAGGTTCCCGGGATATTGTCACGATATTGAAAATACGGGTGTTGATGGTACATATAAAGTTCGTCGGGGTCGGAATCAGATTTATCTATTTTGATGCCTTTTCCCTTATTATTTTCTTTTGCCTCATTAAATTGGGTCGGGGTAATTTCTATAACATCATCAGAATCCTCATCAGGATCCGATTCATCAGAAAATTGGTAATTTTCCCAATATTTTGCTTCCTTAGCGGAAACACCATTGACCATTAATAACTTTGCTCCATTGGTTGAGGATTTTCTTTTATTTGACCAGTTTTCTGTGGTTCCTACTATTCCCCCTTCCGGAACCTCTTCTTCTTCCGGTTCCTCTTCTTCCGGTTCTATTTTCTCTTCTTCTGGTTCTTCGGAAACTTGCCAATATATATTCGACTATTCGTTATTATTAGGTGAGTCAGTGGGATTTGTGCTAGAGGTAGACATCTATCACACAATATCAAATATGTTAAGAGATTAATATATCACATAATATTTACATGTTAATAATATATAGTTTCCAACAAAAAAGTTAAGCAATCATTTTTAAAGAAAATACGGTCGAAGTCCAGACTCACTAATGCATCCTAACAAACTCGATAAGACACACTAATGCAAATATTCTGATTCTCTAAGACCAATGCTCGGATACCAAGTGAAAAGTCCCGTTCATATTGATTATAAACGTTCCATATTAATTGATTTCGTCGCGAGGTTTTGACCTCTATATGAGACGTTTTTCGAAGACTGCATTCATTTTTAAAACAACCATAACCTTTATTTTATCGATAAAGGTTTAAAAAGCATTACGTAGATTATCAAATAATGATAATCTAAAATATACCGATTACACACGACCATTACATAATGGTTTACAATAAGAATATATTACATCAAAAATAAGTTTCTTGAATGCAGTTTTTACATAATATCATACAAGCATCGACTCCAAATCTTGTCCTTATTTTAGTATGCAACAACAGAAGCTCTTAATAATCACCTGAGAATAAACATGCTTAAAACGTCAACAAAAATGTTGGTGAGTTATAGGTTTAACCTATATATTATCAAATCATAATAATAGACCACAAGATTTCATATTTCAATATACATCCCATACATAGAGATAAAATTCATTCATATGGTGAACACCTGGCAACCGACATTAACAAGATGCATATAAGAATATCCCCTATCATTCCGGAAAATTCTTCGGACATGATAAAAACGAATTCGAAGTACTAAAGCATCCGGTACTTTGGTTGGGGTTCGTTAGGCCCAATAGATCTATCTTTAAGATTCGCGTCAATTAGTAGATCGGTTTACTAATTCTTAGGCTACCAAGCAAAAGGGGCATATTCGGCTTCGATCAGTCACCCATATAATGTAGTTTCATTTACTTGTTTCTATTTCGTAAAACATTTATAAAACTGCATGTATTCTCATCCCAAAATATTAGATTTTAAAAGTGAGACTATAACTCACTTTCACAGATTTTTACTTCGTCGGGAAGTAAGACTTAGCCACTGGTCGATTCACGAACCTATAACAAATATGTACATATATATCAAAGTATGTTCAAAATATATTTACAACACTTTTAATACATTTTGATGTTTTAAGTTTATTAAGTCAGCTGTCCTCGTTAGTAACCTACAACTAGTTGTCCACAGTTAGATGTACAGAAATAAATCGATATATATTATCTTCAATCAATCCACGACCCAGTGTATACACGTCTCAGGCTAGATCACAACTCAAAGTATATATATTTTTGGAATCAACCTCAACCCTGTATAGCTAACTCCAACATTACTGCATATAGAGTGTCTATGGTTGTTCCAAATAATATATATACATGGGTCGATATGATATGTCAAAACATTTGCGTACATATCTATGGTATCCCAAGTTTATATAATATATTAGAATACATGTATAATACAATATAAGTTAGCTAGGATATGATTTGTATAGAATTGTTAATATTTCTCGTAGCTACAAAAATCAAAAAATATCCAATCTTGTTTTACCCATAACTTCTTCATTTTAAATACGTTTTGAGTGAATCAAATTGCTATGGTTTCATATTGAACTCTATTTTATGAATCTAAACAGAAAAAGTATAGGTTTATAGTCGAAAATATAAGTTACAAGTCGTTTTTGTAAGAGGTAGTCATTTCAGTCGAAAGAATGATGTCTTGATGACCATTTTGAAAAACATACTTCCACTTTGAGTTTAACCATGATTTTTGGATATAATTTCATGTTCATAATAAAAATCATTTTCCCAAAAGAACAACTTTTAAATCAAAGTTTATCAGAGTTTTTAATTATCAAACCCAAAACAGCCCGCGGTGTTACTACGACGACGTATGTCCAGTTTTACGGTGTTTTTCGTGTTTCCAGGTTTTAAATCATTAAGTTAGCATATCATATAGATATAGAACATGTGTTTAGTTGATTTTAAAATTCAAGTTAGAAGGATTAACTTTTGTTTGCGAACAAGTTTAGAATTAACTAAACTATGTTCTAGTGATATCAAGTTTAAACCTTCGAATAAGATAGCTGTATATGTATGAATCGAATGATGTTATGAACATCATTACTACCTTAAGTTTTGTGGATAAACCTACTGGAAAAGAGACAAATGGATCTAGCTTCAAAGGATCTTAGATGGCTTGAAAGTTCTTGAAGTAGAATCATGACACGAAAACAAGTTCAAGTAAGATTTCCACTCGAAATAAGATTGTTATAGTTATAGAAATTGAATCAAAGTTTGAATATGAGTATTACCTTGTATTAGAAAGATATATTACTGTAAATAAGAAAGATTTCTTGAGGTTGGATGATCACTCTACAAGAATGGAAGTAAGCTAGCAAACTTGGAAGTATTCTTGATTTTATGAAACTAGAACTTGTAGAATTTCTGAAGAACACTTAGAACTTGAAGATAGAAATTGAGAGAGATCAATTAGATGAAGAAAATTGAAGAATGAAAGTGTTTGTAGGTGTTTATGGTCGTTGTTGTATGGATTAGATATAAAGAATATGTAATTTTGTTTTCATGTAAATAAGTCATGAATGATTACTCATATTTTTGTAATTTTATGAGATATTTCATTCTAGTCGCCAAATGATGGTTCTCACATGTGTTAGGTGACTCACATGGGCTGCTAAAATCTGATCATTGGAGTGTATATACCAAGAGTACATACATCTAAAAGCTGTGTATTGTACGAGTACGAATACAGGTGCATACGAGTAGAATTGTTGATGAAACTAAACGAGGATGTAATTGTAAGAATTTTTGTTAAGTAGAAGTACTTTGATAAGTGTCTTGAAGTCTTTCAAAAGAGTATGAATACATATTAAAACACTACATGTATATACATTTTAACTGAGTCGTTAAGTCATCGTTAGTCGTTACATGTAAGTGTTGTTTTGAAACCTTTAGGTTAACGATCTTGTTAAATGTTGTTAATCCAATGTTTATAATATCAAATGAGATTTTAAATTATTATATTATCATGTTATTATGATGCATGAATATCTCTTAATATGATATATATACATTTAATGTCGTTACAACGATAATCGTTACATATATGTCTCGTTTCAAAATCATTAAGTTAGTAGTCTTGTTTTTACATATGTAGTTCATTGTTAATATACTTAATGATATGTTTACTTATCATAATATCATGTTAACTATATATATATATATATATATCCATATATATGTCATTATATAGTTTTTACAAGTTTTAACGTTCGTGAATCACCAGTCAACTTGGTTGGTCAATTGTCTATATGAAACCTATTTCAATTAATCAAGTTTTAACAAGTTTGATTGCTTAACATGTTGGAAACAATTAATCATGTAAATAAAAATTTCATTTAATATATATATAAACATGGAAAAGTTCGGGTCACTACATGCAGGACGGACTCCAGCTGATTGGTTAGTAGCAAGTGAGTAGCAGCAGTTGATTCCTTGAGTTGTTCAGAACGGAGAGTGTTTAAAGGAGGTTTCAACTCAGGGATAGCACAACCCTGCAACAGCAAAATATTATGATTAAATATTGCAAGATTACGTAAATAAATTGCAGGTACAGGCAGACAGATGATTTAATCGTTAATACCTGAAGAGCAGTTGCAAAACCTTTGCTCTTAGTAGTAGGATAATCAATGAGTGCCTGCAATGTACTAACATGAGCAGGAACTTATGGCACTTGCACATTTGATGATGTGACAGCAGGGTTGCCAGTGTTGGGAGGAGGAGAATGATAGGAGGCATCGTCATCCACCCTCTGTTCAAACTCAGATTCATTAAAGGGAGTGAAGTTGTAGTCTGGAGTTTTTAGTGTTTTATCTCCTTCACTCTCACGGTTTTCCTCCGGCACCCGTTCACCGCCCTCAGTAGCCTTCCCTTGGCTATCATAAGATTCTGCTAAAATTACTAACAAGAACAAATTAGCATTATGAACAAACATAACAGTTATAAGCAAAAAACATGTGCATTATCAAGAAAGAGCAGAATGGACAGACTTCTTCTGCGTTTCTGCTTTTGGCCCCCCTCTGTACTTTTTACTCTCTTAGAGCCTATGCTCTTCTTCCTTGTCTTTTAGGTTGGAGGGGGGTGGGGTTTGTTTCACCCGTGATATCAACCGAACCATATGTCTGCTGCTCGGCGGTGGTGGTGTCGTCCGCTGTCCGCTCAGTATCTGTCTCTTTAGATCCAGATTCACTGTTTGAGCTGCTAACAACAATTTCTTCCCCCTTTTCAGCAGCAACAGCATCAGCAACAGCTTTAGCCTCAGCTGCAGCTCTCTCCGCCTCTAGCTGTTCATCCGTTTTGTCACGAGCAGTGACCTCCTCGTCATCATCAAGATCAACGGATAAAATAGCAGAACGAACCTGCATCACGGAGTTGGCTGCAAAAATTGAACATGAACAGCAATTTAAGCAAACATGACAAGCAGTAGAAACACATTTATATATAATAGGATGATCATATCACATCCTACCCTGGTTTTTCTCACGAAGTACTGGCACAGAAGTGCTCGGCCATTCTTGACTCACTTTGCATAGCACAAGAATTCCCTCATACCTTTCGTATGATCTGGGCGGAAGGCGGAGCTCTTTCAAGCTATTTGTAGTGACCCGAACTTTTTCATGTTTATATATATTAATTGAGATTGATATTTACATGATTAAATGTTTCCAACATGTTAAGCAATCAAACTTGTTAAGACTTGATTAATTGAAATATGTTTCATATAGACAATTGACCACCCAAGTTGACCGGTGATTCACGAACGTTAAAACTTGTAAAAACTACATGATGACATATATATGGATATATATATATAGTTAACATGATACTATGATAAGTAAACATATCATTAAGTATATTAACAATGAACTACATATGTAAAAACAAGACTACTAACTTAATGATTTTTAAACGAGACATATATGTAACGATTATCGTTGTAAAGACATTTAATGTATATATATATATCATATTAAGAGATATTCATACATGATAATATCATGATAATATAATAATTTAAAATCTCATTTGATATTATAAACATTGGGTTAACAACATTTAACAAGATCGTTAACCTAAAGGTTTCAAAACAACACTTACATGTAACGACTAACGATGACTTAATGACTCAGTTAAAATTTATATACATGTAGTGTTTTAATATGTATTTATACACTTTTGAAAGACTTCAATACACTTATCAAAATACTTCTACTTAACAAAAATGCTTACAATTACATCCTCGTTCAGTTTCATCAACAATTCTACTCGTATGCACCCGTATTCGTACTCGTACAATACACAGCTTTTAGATGTATGTACTATTGGTATATACACTCCAATGATCAGCTCTTAGCAGCCCATGTGAGTCATCTAACACATGTGGGAACCATTATTTGGCAACTAGCATGAAATATCTCATAAAATTACAAAAATATGAGTAATCATTCATGACTTATTTACATGAAAACAAAATTACATATCCTTTATATCTAATCCATACACCAACGACCAAAAACACCTACAAACACTTTCATTCTTCAATTTTCTTCATCTAATTGATCTCTCTCAAGTTATATCTTCAAGTTCTAAGTGTTCTTCATAAATTCCAAAAGTTCTAGTTTCATAAAATCAAGAATACTTTCAAGTTTGCTAGCTCACTTCCAATCTTGTAAGGTGATCATCCTGTTGGAATTCATTATATTAACAAGTTTCATGTAGAGCATGTCAAAACCAATTTGAACGTAAAGCGGAAGCATATTAATGTAAACAAATTAATATAAAGTTTAACCATTTAAACATGAATCCCATATGAATATCAAGTCAAGAATATATGCTTAAAAGTAAAAGAGCTAGTTCATGAAGTTATACCTTCTCCAAGTTAGGAGGTTAAAATGATAATGAAGATGATGAACAAGTGTGTTAAAACCCCAAGCTTTTGATGCACCAACACCACCCTTGAACTTGGTTATGTTTTATACACTTAATCACCTTAAAACCAAGCTAGAAACCCTCTTCTTTCACACCCTGAAAACTGGACAGCAGCTAATGAAAGAATGATGATGAATGAAGCTTCAAAACTATGAAACCTCAAGGGATAATACCCCAAACTTGTACCCAACACCCTAGCCTTTAGTTAGGATTTAAAAACACTTGATTTTAGCTTGCAAAACAATGTTTGGAACTCCCTCTTGAGTCCCAAAATCACGGCCAAATAGGCTGCTGTGTGCAGTTTTTTTTTTACACTACAACTTGATATGTTTTCATGTATTGGTAAGCATTTAGTCATGTAGCATGCATATACATACTAGTAAAAGTATGGGGCATTCAATGAAGAATCTTAGCATGCTTCTTTAACTCCCAATGCCACTACAAGGACTACATTATAATATACATTTTAAAAAAACTGAATTTACAAAATCAGTTTTTTTTATAAACATGATTTTATAAAAAACACATATTATAAACTTGTATATTATTTGTTATGTATATTTTATAAAACCAATTTTTATAAAATGTAACATAACTTAATTAATTATTTAACCTATAAATAATTAAATCCTTGTTAAATAAGTTATTCCATAACTTATATATAAACATGTCAAGTAACATTATTTAAGAAACCTTTTCTTAAAATTCAAGTGTCGCGTATTTAATCAATGATTCACTCATTAAGATCAAATACTAATAAGGTGTCGGTAAGTTTGTTATTGGGTATGACCTGACTTGGATCATAACACATTAGCCGCATTACTTTAATATGTCTCTCGGGCATACGAAATACTTCAATCTCCCACTTGAAAGAGAAACATAAGAAATTAATGCAAGTGATGGATACCACCTAACTACCGTCCATCACCCCTAATATGTTATGACTTAGTGCCATTCAATAACATCATCCCTTTCGAGTTCCCATCTCGAATATGATTTAGGTGAATCTTTCAATATATCCTTTTGTCCTAGATGTCATGTTAAATCTAAGAGATATAGAATGATCACTCTCTTATAGATTTAACTTTATCAGGCCTTAGACATCTGACTCTCAACGAATAAGAGGGACAAATTCCATCTTGACTACATACGTCCTAGACACTACACCTTGTACCATACCTGAAGCCTCCCTTATGAGCTACCTTCTCAGAATAGCGAAGGAAAGAATCAAGGTACGATATTTAGTGAATATCTGAACCCAATATGTATCTCAGGTCAGAGGATACAATGATATTCTACTTTACTCAAGATTACATGTGATCAACTACAAAAGCTCCATACAGTAAATCTTGAGAGCGGGTCTTCCAATATTTGTGTCCCACAAATATCTATGAACCTTGGTTGCAACCTTGCCCCACATTCACCATATGAATGTTAACCAATCCAAGTTCATAATAGTCTAGACCTCACACTTGTTCCCACAAATGTGATCAACTACGGAATTTAGAATAATAGTTTATTCATGGATAAAATATGCAAAATTGGAACATGACTCATAATTAAATTAATACAATAATTATATTAATGAGTTTGAACTAATTGGTTCCGTTACAATACATAAAATAGATCATTTCCAATCACTAGAATATCGAAGCCCTAATGCACAAACATGTCCCTCATGTTTTGGCCCATGTAAAAGCTTCGTGAGTGGATCCGCAACATTATGATCTGTGTGAACTTTGTGAATACATATCTTTCCCTTTTCAACCTCATCCCTGATGTAGTTGAATCTCCGCTCAATGTGACGAGTCTTTTGATGAGCACGAGGTTCCTTGATTTGAGCAATCGCACCCTCGTTGTCACAAAAGATCTCAAGAGGGTCCTGAATGGAAGGGACCACTCCTAAGTCGTCGATGAATTTCTTCATCCATGCAGCTTCCTGAGCTGCCAGTGAGGCGGCAATGTACTCCGACTCTGTAGTGGATAACGCAACAACATCCTGTTTTGAACTCTTCCAAGAGACTGCACCACCATTTAACATGAAGACATAACCGGATTGTGATCGAGAGTCATCTCGATCAGTTTGGAAACTCGCGTCCACGTAACCTTTTACGGCGAGTTCCTCCTCACCAGACCCATATATTAGAAACATATCCTTAGTTCTCCTAAGGTATTTCAATATACTTTTAACAGCAATCCAATGACTGTTTCCTGGGTTCTTCTGGTATCTACTTGTCAAGCTTAGAGCGCATGACACATCCGGTCTAGTACATATCATCGCATACATGATAGACCCAATAGCAGATGCGTATGGGACTTTCTTCATTCTCTCTTGTTCATCTTTCGTGGTAGGACACTGAGATGAACTGAGAACGGTTCCTCTTTGAATAGGTACCAAACCTTTCTTAGAGTTTTCCATCTTGAACCTTTTCAAGATTTTATCAATGTATGTACTTTGACTTAAACCTATCAATCTCTTGGATCTATTCCTATAGATCCCTATCCCCAATATGTAATGTGCGTCTCCAAGATCCTTAATGGAGAAGCAACTTTTAAGCCAAGTTTTGACTCCTTGCATTGTGGTAATATCATTCCCAAATAATAATATATCATCCACATATAGCACAAGGAATATTATAGAGCTCCCACTAGCCTTCTTGTATACACAAGCTTCATCACCATTTTTAATGAAGCCAAATTTCTTTGCCTCTTCATTAAAATGATGATTCCACATTCTAGATGCTTGTTTCAATCCGTAGATTGATTTCTTTAACTTGCATACCTTTTTAGGATTTTTTGGATCAACAAAACCTTCGGGCTGTACCATATAGACATCTTCCTCAAGATATCCATTTAGGAAAGCGGTTTTGACATCCATTTGCCATATTTCATAGTCATAGTGAGCAGCAATGGCAAATAATATCCTAATAGACTTTAGCATTGCCTCTGGCAAGAAAGTTTCATCATAGTCAACCCCTTGAGTTTGAGTGAAACCTTTTGCTACAAGTCTAGCTTTGTATGTATCCAAGTTTCCATGTATGTCGGTTTTCTTCTTGAAAAGCCATTTGCAATCAACTAGCTTGGAGCTAGGAGGTTGCACTATAAGTTCCCAAACTTGGTTTTCACACATGGATTGCATCTCGGCGTTCATGGCTTCCTGCCATTTATCTTTATCAATCCTTGATAAAGCATCTTCGTAGTTTGTCGGTTCATCCAAATCAACCGTATAGCAACCATCCACGAGAAAACCATATCTCTCAGGAGGATTACTAATCCTACTAGATCTTCGAACGTCTTGTGTACTTTGATCATCCACTTGATCATTTTCAACATCCTCATGTTGAGTACTAGTGTCAACCACTTGTGTATCATCAACTTGATCTTGTACCTCTACAAGATCTATTTTCCTTTCACCATCACCTTCCATAAGGAATTTGGTTTCAAGGAATTCCGCCTTTCGAGCAATAAATACACTTTGCTCGGTCGGATCATAGAAATAGTATCCCATATCATCCTTGGGATATCCTATGAAGATACACTTTGTGGATCGAGCATGCAACTTATTAGCAACATGACGCTTAGGATAAGCTTCACATCCCCATACTTTCAAGTATGAAAGAGAAGGAGGTTTTCCAAACCACATCTCATGAGGAGTTCGTTCCACTTTCTTGGTTGGGGCCATATTTAAAATACGAGCCGCGGAGCTTAGACAATAACCCCAAAATGATAGAGGTAACGAGCTTCTTGCCATCATAGATCGAACCATATCCATTAGGGTTAGGTTCCTCCTTTCAGAAACTCCATTAAGTTGGGGTGTTCCGGGTGGAGTAAGTTGTGAGATGATCCCACAACTCCTAAAATGATCTTGGAAGGCATCGCTTAGGTATTCACCTCCTCTATCGGTACGAAGTACCTTAATTGTCTTATTGAGTTAATTTTGTACTTCGTTTTGATATTCTTTGAATGCTTCAAAAGTTTCATCCTTATGTCTTAACAAGTAGACATATCTGAAACGACTAAAGTCATCAATGAAAGTAACAAAGTATCTTTCACCATTCCTTGTCATGGGCTTAAAGGGTCCACACACATCCGAATGTATTAATCCCAATAAGTCTTTAGCCCTTTCGTAGGTCCCTTTGAAAGGTGCTTTAGTCATCTTGCCTTGTAAACAAGATTCACATACATCAAACGAATCCATTTCATTTGATTTCAAAAGTCCATTCTTTTAAAGTGTATGCATTCGGTTCTTGTTTATGTGACCAAGGCGACAATGCCATAAGTAGGAATCACTCAAATCCCTTTTGAGTTTCTTGGTGCTTGTATGGTACATTGAGCTACTAGATGATGTGTCATCATGAACCAATTCATAAATTCCATTTGAAGGCGAAGCCTTGAAATAGAACACATTATCTAAACAAACATGGATATCATCATTAATAAAATTAACATTAAAACCACATTGTTTCAAACGAGAAATAGAAATAATGTTTCTACACAAATCCGGAGCATACAAAACATTTTTTAAAATAAGTTCCAATCCGCTTGGAAGCTTCAAAACAAAATCTCCTTGAGCTTTAACATGCACCTTTGCACCATTGCCCATATAGAGACTCGATGTTCCCGCCATATGATCACTTCTTTTGAACCCCTGCAAAGAATTGCAAATATGAGTTCCACATCCCGTGTCTAATACCCATGTATTAGAAGAAGTAATATTAAGCTCAATATATACCATATATAAATTACCTGAGGTTTGCCCCGCATCCCTCTTGTCCTTCAACTCCTTAAGATAGACCGGGCAATTTCGCTTCCAGTGACCCATTTCACCGCAACCGAAACACGGGTCTTCTTTGGGGTTTGCCTTCTCGGTGACCTTTTGCTTCTTGGCTTTGTTGATGGTTGGGTTAACCATCTTCCCCTTCCCTTTGCCTTGATAGGCGGGTCCTTTTCTCTTAGCCACCTTTGGCTTAGAGGTGTTACCTTTGGACCCACCTTGATCGATTGCTAACACGGGTAAAGCCCTTTTACCCATGCTAGTTTCCGCCATTCTAAGCATACCGTGAAGCTCACCTATGCTCTTATCCATCCCATTCATATTGTAATTAATTACAAATTGATCAAACCTTTTTGATAGGGAATTAAGGATAAGATCGGTGGCTAACTCATTTGATATGTTTAGGTTAAGACGGTTAGCACGATCAATAAGGCTCTTCATTTTGAGGACATAAGAGGAGACGGATTGGGTGTCATCCATACGACATGCATGTAGCGCTCGAACCGTTTCGAAGCGCTCGACACGTGCTTGTTGAAGGAACATCTCCTTCAATTGCGTAATCATGTCATATGCACTATGATGTTCGAAATCCTTTTGGAGTTCGGGTATCATAGTCCCAAGCATTAGACAAGCGACTTGCACCGAATCGGCGCAATACTTGTCATAATAAACCATGCCCTCTATATCTTCCTCATCCGGTTGGTCGGGAATAGGGTCCTCCAACACATACGCTTTGTCCTCAAGTTTGAGGACAATCCTAAGATTACGGAACCAATCCATAAAGTTCGTATGGTTGAGTTTGTCTTTCTCGAGGAGAGACCTTAATGATAGGTTGTTTAGGTTAAGTGGTGCATTTTGCATGTTGTTGTTATTTGCGGCCATCTACAAAATTTAACAAAGTTTATTTTAGTATCGATTTTAAATTTAATAAACAACACCCTTTTATAATTAATTGTTTTATTAAATATTAGAATCCAACGGTAAATCAAATTTCGGTTAGGTGACCTTTATCCCGTTATTTGATTTAGCTAGGTAGTCATTTATATGACAATTGCAATCCTTTTGCAACTTCTAAATTATGGGATCATGCAATCCTTTTGCATGGCATATTTATCCCATCAACGCCTATTTGTTCCTCATGCTTCGGTGACCCTAAGTTCATGATTTCCAAATCAAGTCGTCCTACTTGTGTAAACTTGTAAAATTAACATACAAGTGGTTAGGTGACCTTTATCCCACAAGCATGCGAATTTTACCTTAACCATATTAGTTAGTTCATAATGGTTAGGTGACCTTTATTCCATTATGAGTTCACTACTATGTTCAAGTGTTCCTACAAAAGGATGGCGTTTAACTTGTTTGCCTAGTTTTAGTTAAGGGATTTTAAGTTTTCATAAATTCTAGTTTAAGAAAACATTTGCCATACACCAACATGCATTTGGTGTATAGTTCATTATGAAAAGCCAATTTTCATGTCATATTAGTAAAGCCAATTACTTTGCTAAAAACCATTTTATATGCATTGTTATTTATGTCCTTAATAACCATTTATTAGTGTCCTTTTGTTGTTTCAATTTAACCATTTAAATTGTCATTTTTGCATGTTGTTAATAACGTCTAATTTAACCAATTAAATTTTAGTTTTATTTGTTGTTAACTTGTGTGATTAACTTGTAGCATACAAACATACAATCCACAATCATACAATAAACAACTAAGCATGCAAAATAAAAGTCCACAATCATGCCAAAGTGGTAAACACTTGTTTAGCCAAAACAAGTGTTACTTAAAGGGTTAAAACCACAAAGTAGGAGATTAACAAATCTCCCACTAACTCTTGCATCCTTATGCTCCATCTTGTAATCTTCTTGAATCTTCACTTTTCTTTTTACAAAATATATAACCTAATACATTTTTTCTAGAAAAGGAAATTACAACCTAATCTATTTTACATACCAAATAAAATAAATTACATCATAAAATTACAAGATTATTACAAACCAAATGAATGAATTTACAAGCATCAAAATACAACCAAATCACACACAAATCCAACCACAAGGTCAAGGCATGATTGTGAACCAAAACAACAACAAATCTTGGCCAAACTTGAAGCTCCAAAACCCATTTGGAACCCCATAATTTCGGCCAAAATATAACCCCACCCAAAACCCAAAAATTTTACTTTCTAGTTTCATGCATGTTACTAGATTGTAAAGAAAATGGGTTTACAAGCCAAATACAAGAAGCATATATCTATGACTTTGGCTCTAGATACCATTGTTGGAATTCATTATATTAACAAGTTTCATGTAGAGCATGTCAAAACCAATTTGAACGTAAAGCGGAAGCATATTAATGTAAACAAATTAATATAAAGTTTAACCATTTAAACATGAATCCCATATGAATATCAAGTCAAGAATATATGCTTAAAAGTAAAAGAGCTAGTTCATGAAGTTATACCTTCTCCAAGTTAGGAGGTTAAAATGATAATGAAGATGATGAACAAGTGTGTTAAAACCCCAAGCTTTTGATGCACCAACACCACCCTTGAACTTGGTTATGATTTATACACTTAATCACCTTAAAACCAAGCTAGAAACCCTCTTCTTTCACACCCTGAAAAACTGGACAGCAGCTAATGAAAGAATGATGATGAATGAAGCTTCAAAACTATGAAACCTCAAGGGATAATACCCCAAACTTGTACCCAACACCCTAGCCTTTAGTTAGGATTTAAAGACACTTGATTTTAGCTTGCAAAACAATGTTTGGAACTCCCTCTTGAGTCCTAAAATCACGGCCAAATAGGCTGCTGTGTGCAGTTTTTTTTACACTACAACTTGATATGTTTTCATGTATTGGTAAGCATTTAGTCATGTAGCATGCATATAGATACTAGTAAAAGTATGGGGCATTCAATGAAGAATCTTAGCATGCTTCTTTAACTCCCAATGCCACTACAAGGACTACATTATAATATACATTTTAAAAAAACTGAATTTACAAAATCAGTTTTTTTTATAAAC
Organism: Rutidosis leptorrhynchoides; assembly: GCF_046630445.1. Lineage (NCBI taxonomy): Eukaryota > Viridiplantae > Streptophyta > Magnoliopsida > Asterales > Asteraceae > Rutidosis > Rutidosis leptorrhynchoides. The sequence continues at coordinate 309,558,792 of NC_092333.1, read as the reverse complement.
ATGATTTTATAAAAAACACATATTATAAACTTGTATATTATTTGTTATGTATATTTTATAAAACCAATTTTTATAAAATGTAACATAACTTAATTAATTATTTAACCTATAAATAATTAAATCCTTGTTAAATAAGTTATTCCATAACTTATATATAAACATGTCAAGTAACATTATTTAAGAAACCTTTTCTTAAAATTCAAGTGTCGCGTATTTAATCAATGATTCACTCATTAAGATCAAATACTAATAAGGTGTCGGTAAGTTTGTTATTGGGTATGACCCGACTTGGATCATAACACATTAGCCGCATTACTTTAATATGTCTCTCGGGCATACGAAATACTTCACATCCAACCTCAAGAAATCTTTGTTTCTTACAGTAGGTTATCATTCTAATACAAGGTAATAATCATATTCAAACTTTGGTTCAATTTCTATAACTATAACAATCTTATTTCAAGTGATGATCTTACTTGAACTTGTTTTCGTGTCATGATTCTGCTTCAAGAACTTCGAGCCATCCAAGGATCCATTAAAGCTAGATCCATTTTTCTCTTTTCTAGTAGGTTTATCCAAGGAACTTAAGGTAGTAATGATGTTCATAACATCATTCAATTCATACATATAAAGCTATCTTATTCGAAGGTTTAAACTTGTAATCACTAGAACATAGTTTAGTTAATTCTAAACTTGTTCGCAAACAAAAGTTAATCCTTCTAACTTGACTTTTAAAATCAACTAAACACATGTTCTATATCTATATGATATGCTAACTTAATGATTTAAAACCTGGAAACACGAAAAACACCGTAAAACCGGATTTACGCCGTCGTAGTAACACCGCGGGCTGTTTTGGGTTAGTTAATTAAAAACTATGATAAACTTTGATTTAAAAGTTGTTATTCTGGGAAAATGATTTTTATTATGAACATGAAACTATATCCAAAAATTATGGTTAAACTCAAAGTGGAAGTATGTTTTCTAAAATGGTCATCTAGACGTCGTTCTTTCGACTGAAATGACTACCTTTACAAAAATGACTTGTAACTTATTTTTCCGACTATAAACCTATACTTTTTCTGTTTAGATTCATAAAATAGAGTTCAATATGAAACCATAGCAATTTGATTCACTCAAAACGGATTTAAAATGAAGAAGTTATGGGTAAAACAAGATTGGATAATTTTTCTCATTTTAGCTACGTGAAAATTGGTAACAAATCTATTCCAACCATAACTTAATCAACTTGTATTGTATATTATGTAATCTTGAGATACCATAGACACGTATACAATGTTTCTGAAAGTTTTTCGTATGCCCGAGAGACATATTAAATTAATGTGGCTAATATATTATGATCCAAGTCGGGTCATACCTAATAACAAGCTTACCGACACTTTATTTGTATTTGATTTTAACGATTGGTTCATTAATCAAATACGCGACACTTGAACTTTAAGAAAAATGGTTTTCTGAAATATTACTTGATGTGTATATATATAAATTATGGAATAATTTATATGATATGGATTTAATTATTTATAGGTAAATAATTAATTAATTATGTTACATTTTATAAAATAGGTTTTATAAATAATGTAAACATAATGAATAAAATGTAAGTTTATAAAATAACTTTTATAAAATTCAATTTTATAAAATTATGTTTTATAAAACCATTTTATTTAAATGTATGGAAGTGGCTTTGGGACTCTAGTACACATGCTTAGATTCCTTCTTGGTCAAAGGGTTTTCCAATTCTCCATAAGCATATAATCCTAGGGCTTGTTGGAGAGAAGACACACATGCAAAAATACACTTTCAAGTCATCAAAAAAACTGCATTTCTTCCCTTGCTGCTGCTGAAAAAAAAACCGTGGGGTTTAAGGCCATCAAAGGGGTCATACTTTGGGTTTTGCAAGTTCATTTCAAGTGTTAATTAAATCCTAACCAATAGCAAGGGTGTTGGTGCATAGTTTGGGGTATAACTACTTGAGGTTTCATAGTTTTGGAGCTCCATTCATCATCATCATCTTCATCACTTTCAACTAGCTTGGAATAGGTATAACATCTTATTCTTGCTTGTAGTTTGTAAGCTTATTTCTCAACTTGATCCTTTTCTTGGGATTTAACTTTTATATGGTTAAAGATATACAAGTTTCAATTGGTAATTTTACATGCTTCCTCTTTGAATGGTTCTTAAAAGGTTTTAAGTATTATGAAACTTGTTAAATCCCAACAATGGTATCTAGAGCCGAAGTTGTTGAAATATGCTTCGAGATGATTTATTTAACTCACTATAATTTTGCATTTTATGTACATGCATGAAAGTAAAATGCAAAATATTATATGTTTGGGTGGGTTACAATGTTTGGCCGAATTTGGGAGGTTTCAAATGGGTTTGGAACTTGCCATTTGGTCATATTTTGTTGTATATTGTTGTTCACAATCAATGCCTAGACCTTGTGGTTGTTTGGTTGCATGCATGGTTGATTAATATTTATTCAATTGGTTTGTAATAATATTTATTCATTTGGCATGTAATAATTCATTTGGTTATGTAATTTATTTTATATTTGGTATGTAAAATAGATTAGGATGTATTTTCATTTTCTAGACAAAATGTATTAGGATATATTTTGTAAAATGATGAAGATGATGAAGACTTGAAGAACACAAGAAGAAGCATTTGGATGCAAGATTAAGTGGGAGATTTTAAAATCTTCTACTTTGTGTTATTACCCTTAACCGGTGGCATTTGTTTTCGGCTAAACAAATGTCTACCAAAAATGGCTTGATTGTGAACATATGATTTTGCATGCATGGTTGTTTTGTATGATTATGTGGATTGTATGTTTGTATGCTACAAGTTAATCACACAAGTTAACAACAAACTAAAATGGCAATTTAAATTGGTTAAAATTGACATTATTAACGACATGCAAAACGTCAATTTAAATGGTTAAATTAAAAATGGCTAAAAGGACATTAATAATCGGTTATTAAGAACATGATAAGGATCATACATATAAAATGGTTTATATCAAAGTAATAAAATTGGCTTTATTGCATAACATGAAAATGGATTTTCAAATAAACCATACACTAAATGCATGTTGGTGTATGGTGCAAAAGTTTTCTCAAACTAGAATTAATGAAAACTTAAAATCCCTTATTAACAAGGCAAACAAGCTAAACGCCATCCTTTTGTGGAAACACTTAGACGTATTAGGAAACTCTTGATGGGATAAAGGTCACCTAACCGTCATGAGCGAACTAATATGAATAAGGTACACTTCGCATACATGTGGGATAAAGGTCACCTAACCACTTGTATGTTAAGTCTACATGTTTACACAAGTAGGACGACTTGATTTGGGAATCATGAACTTAGGGTCACCGAAGCATGAGGAACAAATAGGCGTTGATGGGATAAATATGCCATGCAAAAGGATTGCATGATCCCATACTCTAGAAGTTGCAAATGGATTGCAATTGTCATTTATTGACTACCTAGCTAAATCAAATTGCGGGATAATGGTCACCTAACCGAAATTTGGTTTACCGTTGGATTCTAGAATTTAATAATTCAATTTGATTTAGAGGGTATTGAATGTTAAATTAAAATCGATACTTAAACGAACTTTGTTAATTTTGTAGATGGCCGCCAATAATAACAACATTCCAAACGCACCACTTAATCTAAACCACCTATCATTAAGGTCTCTCTTAGAGAAAGACAAACTCAACCATACAAACTTTATGGATTGGTTCCGCAATCTTTGGATTGTCCTCAAACAAGAGGATAAAGCGTATGTACTTGAGGACCCCATTCCCGATCAACCGGATGAGGATGATGTGGAGGCAATGGCCTTTTACGATAAGTATTGCCACGACTCCCTTCAAGTCTCATGCCTAATGCTTGGGACTATGATACCCGAACTCCAAAAGGATTTCGAGCATCATAGTGCATACGACATGATAACGCAATTGAAGGATATGTTCCTCCAACAAGCGCGTGTCGAACGCTTCGAAACGGTTCGGGTGCTACATGCTTGTCGTATGGACGATACCCAATCGGTTTCATCTTATGTACTCAAGATGAAAAGCCTTATCGATCGTGCTAACCGTCTTAACCTAAACATATCTAATGAGTTAGCCACCGATCTTATCCTTAACTCCCTATCAAAAAGGTTTGATCAATTTGTAATTAATTACAATATGAATGGGATGGATAAGAGCATAGGTGAGCTTCACGGTATGCTTAGAACGGAGAAAACTAGCATGGGTAAAAGGGCTTTACCCGTGTTAACAATCGATCAAGGTGGGTCCAAAGGTAAGACCTCTAAGCCAAAGGTGGCTAAGAGAAAAGGACCCGCTTACCAAGGCAAAGGGAAGGGGAAGATGGTTACCCCAACCATCAACAAGGCTAAGAAGCAAAAGGTAGCCGAAAAGGCAAACCCCAAGGAAGACCCATGTTTCGGTTGCAGTGAGATGGGTCATTGGAAACGAAACTGTCCGGTCTATCTTAAGGAGTTGAAGGACAAGAGGGATGCAGGGCAAACCTCAGGTAATGTATATATGGTATATATAGAGCTTAGTATTACTTCTTCTAATACATGGGTATTAGACACTGGATGTGGAACTCACATTTGCAATTCATTGCAGGGGTTCAAAAGAAGTAGCAAGCAAACGGGAACATCAAGTCTCTACATGGGTAATGGAGCCAAAGTGCAAGTTAAGGCTCAAGGAGACTTTGTGTTAAAACTTCCAAGTGGTTTGGAACTTATTTTGAAATATGTTTTGTATGCACCCGATTTATGTCGAAACATTATCTCCATTTCCCGTTTGAAACAATGTGGTTTTTATCTTAATTTTGTTAATGATGATATCCATATTTATTTAGATAATGTATTCTATTTCAAGGCTTCACCTTCAAATGGAATTTATGAATTGGTTCATGATGACACATCATCTAGTAGCTCAATGTACCATACAAGCACCAAGAAACTCAAAAGGGATTTGAGTGATTCCTACTTATGGCATTGTCGCCTTGGTCACATAAACAAGAACCGAATACATACACTTCAAAAGAATGGACTTTTGAAATCAAATGAAATGGATTCGTTTGAAGTATGTGAATCTTGTTTACAAGGCAAGATGACTAAAGCACCTTTCAAAGGGACCTATGAAAGGGCTAAAGATTTATTGGGATTAATACATTCGGATGTATGTGGACCCTTTAAACCCATGACTAGGAATGGTGAAAGATACTTTGTTACTTTCATTGATGACTTTAGTCGTTTCGGATATGTCTACTTATTAAGACACAAGGACGAAACGTTTGAAGCATTCAAAGAATATCAAAACGAAGTACAAAATCAACTCAATAGGACAATTAAGGTACTTCGTACCGATAGAGGAGGTGAATACCTAAGCGATGCCTTCCAAGATCATCTTAGGAGTTGTGGGATTATCTCACAACTTACTCCACCCGGAACACCCCAACTTAATGGAGTTTCCGAAAGGAGGAACTGAACCCTAATGGATATGGTTCGATCTATGATGGCAAGAAGCTCGTTGCGTCTATCGTTTTGGGGTTATTGTCTAAGCTCCGCGGCTCGTATTTTAAATATGGCCCCAACCAAGAAAGTGGAACGAACTCCTCACGAGATGTGGTTTGGTAAACCTCCATCTCTATCATACTTAAAGGTATGGGGATGTGAAGCTTATCCTAAGCGTTACGTCCCTAATAAGTTGAATGCTCGATCCACGAAGTGTATCTTCATAGGATATCCCAAGGATGATATGGGATACTATTTCTATGATCCATCCGAGCAGAATGTATTTGTTGCTCGGAAGGCGGAATTCCTTGAAACTAAGTTCCTAATGGAAGGAAATAGTGAAAGGAAGATAGATCTTGAAGAGGTTCAAGATCAAGTAGATGATACACAATTGGTTGACACTAGCACTCAACATGAAAATGTTGATAGTGATCAAATGGATGATCAAAATACACAAGACATTCGTAGATCTGGTAGGATTAGCAATCCTCCTGAGAGATATGGGTTTCTCATAGATGGTTGCTATACGGTTGATTTGGATGAACCAACAAACTACCAAGATGCTTTATCAAGGATTGATAAAGATAAATGGCAGGAAGCCATGAACGCCGAGATGCAATCCATGTATGAAAACCAAGTGTGGGAACTTGTTGAGCAACCTCCTAGCTCTAAGCTAGTTGATTGCAAATGGCTTTTCAAAATGAAAACCGACATACATGGAAACTTGGATACATATAAAGCTAGACTTGTAGCAAAAGGTTTCACTCAAACTCAAGGGGTTGATTATGATGAAACTTTCTCGCCTGTGGCAATGCTAAAGTCTATTAGGATATTATTTGCCATTGCTGCTCACTACGACTATGAAATATGGCAAATGGATGTCAAAACCGCTTTCCTAAATGGATATCTTATGGAAGATGTCTATATGGTCCAGCCTGAAGGTTTTGTTGATCCAAAATATCCTAAAAGTGTATGCAAGTTAAAGAAGTCAATCTACGGATTGAAACAAGCATTTAGAATGTGGAATCATCGTTTTAATGAGGAAGCCGAGAAATTTGGTTTCATTAAAAATGGTGATGAAGCTTGTGTATATAAGAAAGCTAGTGGGAGCACTATCATGTTCCTTGTACTATATGTGGATGATATATTATTATTTGGGAATGATATTACCACAATGCAAGGAGTCAAAACTTGGCTAAAGAGTTGCTTCTCCATTAAGGATCTTGGAGATGCACAATACATTTTGGGGATAGGGATCTATAGGAATAGATCCAAGAGATTGATAGGTTTAAGTCAAAGTACATACATTGATAAAATCTTGAAAAGGTTCAAGATGGAAAACTCCAAGAGAGGTTTGGTACCTATTCAAAAAGGAACCATTCTCAGTTCATCTCAGTGTCCTACCACGAAAGATGAACAAGAAAGAATGAAGAAAGTCCCATACGCATCTGCTATTGGGTCTATCATGTATGCAATGATATGTACTAGACCGGATGTGTCATGTGCTCTAAGCTTGACAAGTAGATACCAGAACAACCCAGGAAACAGTCATTGGATTGCTGTTAAAAGTATATTGAAATACCTTAGGAGAACTAAGGATATGTTTCTAACATATGGGTCTGGTGAGGAGGAACTCGCAGTAAAAGGTTACGTGGACGCGAGTTTCCAAACTGATCGAGATGATTCTCGATAACAATCCGGTTATGTCTTCACGTTAAATGGAGGTGCGGTCTCTTGGAAGAGTTCGAAACAGGAGGTTGTTGCGTTATCCACTACTGAGTCGGAGTACATTGCCGCCTCACTGGCAGCTCAGGAAGCTGCATGGATGAAGAAATTCATCGACGACTTAGGAGTGGTCCCTTCCATTCAGGACCCTCTTGAGATCTTTTGTGACAACGAGGGTGCGATTGCTCAAATCAAGGAACCTCGTGCCCATCAAAAGACTCGTCACATTGAGCGGAGATTCAACTACATAAGGGATGAAGTTGAAAAAGGAAAGATATGTATTCGCAAAGTTCATACAGATCATAATGTTGCGGATCCACTCACGAAGCTTTTACATGGGCCAAAACATGAGGGACATGTTTGTGCATTAGGGCTTCGATATTCTAGTGATTGGATATGATCTATTTTATGTATTGTACCGGAACGAAATTATTCAAACTCATTAATATAACTATGGTGTTAATTTATTTGAGTTATGTTCCTATTTTGCATATTTCATCCATGAATAAGCAATTATTCTAAATTTCCGTAGTCGATCACATTTGTGGGAACAAGTGTGAGGTTTAGACTATTATGAACTCGGATTGGTATACATTCATAGGTTGAATGTGGGGCAAGGTTGCAACCAAGGTTCATAGATATTTGTGGGAAACAAATATTGGAAGACCCGCTCTCAAGAATTACTGTATAGAGCCTTTGTGGTTGATCACATGTAATCTTGAGTAAAGGCGAATATCATTGTATCCTCTGACCTGAGATACATATTGGGTTCGGATATTCACCAAGTACTGTGCCTTGATTCTTTCCTTCGCTATTCTGAAACATGGTAGTACATAAGGAAGAGCTCAGGTATATTACAAAGTGTATATCTAGGACATATGTAGTCAAGATGGAATTTGTCCCTCTTATTCGTTGAGAGTCAGATGTCTAAGGCCTGAAAAGTTAAATCTATAAGAGAGTGATCACTCTGTATCTCTTGGATTTAACATGACATCTAGGACGAAAGGAAATAATGAAAGATTCACCTAATCATATTCGAGATGGGAACTCGAAAGGGATGATGTTATTGAATGGCACAAAGTCATAACATATTAGGGGTGATGGACGGTGTGTTAGGCTGTATCCATCACTTGCATTAATTTCTTATGTTTCTCGTGCAAGTGGGAGATTGAAAGTTTTTCTTATGCCCGAGAGACATATTAAATTAATGTGGCTAATATATTATGATCCAAGTCGGGTCATACCCAATAACAAGCTTACCGACACTTTATTTGTATTTGATTTTAACGATTGGTTCATTAATCAAATACGCGACACTTGAACTTTAAGAAAAATGGTTTTCTGAAATATTACTTGATGTGTATATATATAAATTATGGAATAATTTATATGATATGGATTTAATTATTTATAGGTAAATAATTAATTAATTATGTTACATTTTATAAAATAGGTTTTATAAATAATGTAAACATAATGAATAAAATGTAAGTTTATAAAATAACTTTTATAAAATTCAATTTTATAAAATTATGTTTTATAAAACCATTTTATTTAAATGTATGGAAGTGGCTTTGGGACTCTAGTACACATGCTTAGATTCCTTCTTGGTCAAAGGGTTTTCCAATTCTCCATAAGCATATAATCCTAGGGCTTGTTGGAGAGAAGACACATGCAAAAATACACTTTCAAGTCATCAAAAAAACTGCATTTCTTCCCTTGCTGCTGCTGAAAAAAAACCGTGGGGTTTAAGGCCATCAAAGGGGTCATAATTTGGGTTTTGCAAGTTCATTTCAAGTGTTAATTAAATCCTAACCAATAGCAAGGGTGTTGGTGCATAGTTTGGGGTATAACTACTTGAGGTTTCATAGTTTTGGAGCTCCATTCATCATCATCATCTTCATCACTTTCAACTAGCTTGGAATAGGTATAACATTTTATTCTTGCTTGTAGTTTGTAAGCTTATTTCTCAACTTGATCCTTTTCTTGGGATTTAACTTTTATATGGTTAAAGATATACAAGTTTCAATTGGTAATTTTACATGCTTCCGCTTTGAATGGTTCTTAAAAGGTTTTAAGTATTATGAAACTTGTTAAATCCCAACAGTTTCGACCTATCATGTCGACACATCTATATATATTTCGGAACAACCATAGACACTCTATATGTGAATGTTGGAGTTAGCTATACAGGGTTGAGGTTGATTCCAAAATATATATAGTTTGAGTTGTGACCAATACTGAGATACGTATACACTGGGTCGTGGATTGATTCAAGATAATATTTATCAATTTATTTCTGTACATCTAACTGTGGACAACTAGTTGTAGGTTACTAACGAGGACAGCTGACTTAATAAACTTAAAACATCAAAATATATTAAAAGTGTTGTAAATATATTTTGAACATACTTTGATATATATGTATATATTGTTATAGGTTCGTGAATCAACCAGTGGCCAAGTCTTACTTCCCGACGAAGTAAAAATCTGTGAAAGTGAGTTATAGTCCCACTTTTAAAATCTAATATTTTTGGGATGAGAATACATGCAGGTTTTATAAATGATTTACAAAATAGACACAAGTACGTGAAACTACATTCTATGGTTGAATTATCGAAATCGAATATGCCCCTTTTTATTAAGTCTGGTAATCTAAGAATTAGAGAACAGACACCCTAATTGATGCGAATCCTAAAGATAGATCTATTGGGCCTAACAAACCCCATCCAAAGTACCGGATGCTTTAGTACTTCGAAATTTATATCATATCCGAAGGGTGTCCCGGAATGATGGGGATATTCTTATATATGCATCTTGTTAATGTCGGTTACCAGGTGTTCACCATATGAATGATTTTTATCTCTATGTATGGGATGTGTATTGAAATATGAAATCTTGTGGTCTATTATTATGATTTGATATATATAGGTTAAACCTATAACTCACCAACATTTATGTTGACGTTTTAAGCATGTTTATTCTCAGGTGATTATTAAGAGCTTCTGCTGTCGCATACTTAAATAAGGACGAGATTTGGAGTCCATGCTTGTATGATATTGTGTAAAAACTGCATTCAAGAAACTTATTTTGTTGTAACATATTTGTATTGTAAACCATTATGTAATGGTCGTGTGTAAACAGGATATTTTAGATTATCATTATTTGATAATCTACGTAAAGCTTTTTAAACCTTTATTGATGAAATAAAGGTTATGGTTTGTTTTAAAATGAATGCAGTCTTTGAAAAACGTCTCATATAGAGGTCAAAACCTCGCAACGAAATCAATTAATATGGAACGTTTTTAATCAATAAGAACGGGACATTTTAGTTGGTATCTGAGCGTTGGTCTTAGAGAACCAGAATTTTGCATTAGTGTGTCTTATCGAGTTGTTAGGATGCATTAGTGAGTATGGACTTCGACCGTGTTTACTTGAAAAATGATTGCTTAACAAATTTTGTTGGAAACTAAATATTTTTAACATGTGAATATTATGTGATATATTAATCTCTTAACGCGTTTGATATTATGTGATAGATGTCTACCTTTAGAACAAGTCCCATTGACTTACCTAATAATAATGAAGAGTTAAATGTAAATTGGAATGATTCGTGGACTGATTCACAAGTTCCCGAAGAGGAACCGGAAGAAGAGTCGGAACTGGAAGAAGAATCGGAACCGGAAGAAGAATCGGAACCGGATGAAGAAATAGAACCGGTGGGGGAAATAATAAAATGGTTAAGTAAAAGAAAATCCTCAACCAACCGACCAAGGTTAATTATTGTCAATGGTGTTTCCGCCAAGGAAGCAAAATATTGGGAGGATTACCAATTCTCCGATGAATCGAATTCCGACGAGAATTCCGATGATGTTATAGAAATTACCCCAACTGAATTTAAAAATGCAAAAGAAAATAATAAGGGAAAGGGCATAAAAATAGAGAAATCTAATTCCAACCCCGATGAACTTTATATGTATCGTCAACCCCCGAAGTCCTTAAGTTGTAACAATGACCCGGGAACCTCTAAACCACCAGGTTTTTCTAAACCAATGTGGAAAACGACGGCTCGTATTAGGGGAACATCATATATCCCTAGAAACTTGGCAAAACGAACCAAAACCGAAGAAGAAGAAACAAGCGAGTCGGAATAAGATAGTTGTATTCGTGTGGTGTAATATATGTAATATAGTGTGCTTATGCTTTATGATATATGTAAAAATTGCTTGTGTTAATAAGTATTTTTTTTTATGAATCTAACTCTTGTCTATTTTACAGTATAAAAACACAAAAATGGATAGACAACCCAATATTTTAAGAGACCTACCCGGAGACATGATTGATGAAATCTTGTCTAGAGTCGGTCAGAATTCTTCGGCACAACTATTTAAGGCGAGATCAGTTTGTAAGACATTCGAAGAACGTTCCAAGAATGCCTTGGTTTATAAAAGGCTTTCGTTCGAAAGATGGGGGATATCACATTGGGAAATCCATAAGTTACGATGTGTTTACTTTGACGCATATATTACGGGGAACCCAAATGCTATTTTACGCAATGGGTTAAGAAATTATTTTGACTCAATATATCTGAATATTGGACTTCGTGATTTAGAAAAAGCGGCTAATATGCAACATAAAGAAGCATGTTATGCTTACGGATTAGTAATGTTCGCTTCTCACCAAAGTGAGAACAAGAACATCGGGCTACAACTATTAAACAAAACGTTCCCACAAGTGACGGAGTCGGTAATTGGGGTAAGAAATGAGGTTTTTAGATTGTTACGGGACTGTTGGACATTACGTAACCCTCGTCCCTTTGACGACATTACAACACGATATCTTATCAACGGCCATAACGGTTATGTTCCACAAGACCAAGGATGGGAAGTAATCCTAGTAAAACCAGAATGCATGACTTGTTTCTGGACGTATGAATTACGTGTCTTTATTGCCTTTGCTGAACGACTTGTGTACTAGCTAGAATTATCTTCACAACTATCTTGTATCAAATTTATTGTGTGCTATATTTCACGCTATATGTAAAGTAAGCGGTATTGTAAGTTTGTAAAATATTGTGTAAAAGTTTGAACGCGAAATATTATTATAATCAGTTTTTCATATAGAATTGTAGTAGTTGAATTGTATATTAGCTACTAAGTATGAACTTAACGGGTAGGTACTACCCGAATTTAAACTTATAAAACGCTAATATGAAGAAAAAGCTTTTATAAATGAGTTCATATTATGCTACGAAATACTATTAACTACTCTTAATATTCTGTATGATTAACTTGTTCCATTTAACTATTTTGAAGGAAATGGCACCGACTACTCGACACACCGTGAATATGAATGAAGAGGAATTTCGTATTTTTCTAGCTTCAAACATAGCTGCAGTACAGGCTGCGCTACATACCAACAATAACCTTGGATCTAGCAGTACAGGAAATCGTGTAGGATGCACCTACAAAGAATTCACTGCCTGCAAACCTTTGGAATTTGATGGAACCGAAGGACCGATCGGATTGAAACGGTGGACCGAGAAGGTCAAATCGGTGTTTGCCATAAGTAAGTGTACTGAAGAGGACAAAGTAAAGTACGCTACGCATACCTTCACAGGTTCTGCGTTAACATGGTGGAATACCTATCTAGAGCAAGTGGGACAAGACGATGTGTACGCACTATCGTGGTCAGCATTCAAGCACTTGATGAACGAGAAGTACCGTCCCAGAACCGAGGTCAATAAGCTCAAGACAGAACTTAGAGGGTTACGAACCCAAGGATTTGATATTACCACGTACGAAAGACGATTCACAGAATTGTGCCTATTGTGTCCGGGAGCATTCGAAGATGAGGAAGAGAAGATCGACGCGTTTGTGAAAGGATTACCGGAAAGAATCCAAGAAGATATAAGTTCACACGAGCCCGCCTCCATACAACAGGCATGTAGAATGGCTCACAAACTCGTGAACCAGATTGAAGAAAGAATTAAAGAACAGACTGCTGAAGAGGCCAATGTGAAGCAAGTCAAAAGAAAGTGGGAGGAAAACGGTGATAAGAATCACCAATACAACAACAACAGCAATTACAACAATAATCGCAACAATTATCCCAACAATCGCAACATCAATCGCAACTACAACAAACGGTCCAACAACAACAACAACAACAACAACAGCAACTACAACAATCATCCCAACAACAATAATAACCGCAACAACAACAACAATCAGAAGCAGCTATGCCAAAGGTGTGAAAAGAATCACTCGGGGTTCTGCACCAAATTTTGCAACAAGTGTAAAAGAAATGGTCATAGCGCGGCGAAGTGTGAGGTCTACGTGAAATGTCCCGTTCTTATTGATTAAAAACGTTCCATATTAATTGATTTCGTTGCGAGGTTTTGACCTCTATATGAGACGTTTTTCAAAGACTGCATTCATTTTTAAAACAAACCATAACCTTTATTTCATAGATAAAGGTTTTAAAAAGCTTTACGTAGATTATCAAATAATGATAATCTAAAATATCCTGTTTACACAAGACCATTACATAATGGTTTACAATACAAATATGTTACAACAAAATAAGTTTCTTGAATGCAGTTTTTACACAATATCATACAAGCATGGACTCCAAATCTCGTCCTTATTTAAGTATACGACAGCGGAAGCTCTTAATAATCACCTGAGAATAAACATGCTTAAAACGTCAACAAAAATGTTGGTGAGTTATAGGTTTAACCTATATATATCAAATCATAATAATAGACCACAAGATTTCATATTTCAATACACATCCCATACATAGAGATAAAAATCATTCATATGGTGAACACCTGGTAACCGACATTAACAAGATGCATATTTAAGAATATCCCCATCATTCCGGGACACCCTTCGGATATGATATAAATTTCGAAGTACTAAAGCATCCGGTACTTTGGATGGGGTTTGTTAGGCCCAATAGATCTATCTTTAGGATTCGCGTCAATTAGGGTGTCTGTTCCCTAATTCTTAGATTACCAGACTTAATAAAAAGGGGCATATTCGATTTCGATAATTCAACCATAGAATGTAGTTTCACGTACTTGTGTCTATTTTGTAAATCATTTATAAAACCTGCATGTATTCTCATCCCAAAAATATTAGATTTTAAAAGTGGGACTATAACTCACTTTCACAGATTTTTACTTCGTCGGGAAGTAAGACTTAGCCACTGGTTGATTCACGAAACTATAACAATATATACATATATATCAAAGTATGTTCAAAATATATTTACAACACTTTTAATATATTTTGATGTTTTAAGTTTATTAAGTCAGCTGTCCTCGTTAGTAATCTACAACTAGTTGTCCACAGTTAGATGTATAGAAATAAATCGATAAATATTATCTTGAATCAATCCACGACCCAGTGTATACGTATCTCAGTATTGATCACAACTCAAACTATATATATTTTGGAATCAACCTCAACCCTGTATAGCTAACTCCAACATTCACATATAGAGTGTCTATGGTTGTTCCGAAATATATATAGATGTGTCGACATGATAGGTCGAAACATTGTATACGTGTCTATGGTATCTCAAGATTACATAATATACAATACAAGTTGGTTAAGTTATGGTTGGAATAGATTTGTTACCAATTTTCACGTAGCTAAAATGAGAAAAATTATCCAATCTTGTTTTACCCATAACTTCTTCATTTTAAATCCGTTTTGAGTGAATCAAATTGCTATGGTTTCATATTGAACTCTATTTTATGAATCTAAATAGAAAAAGTATAGGTTTATAGTCATAAAAATAAGTTACAAGTCGTTTTTGTAAAGGTAGTCATTTCAGTCGAAAGAACGACGTCTAGATGACCATTTTAGAAAACATACTTCCACTTTGAGTTTAACCATAATTTTTGGATATAGTTTCATGTTCATAATAAAAATCATTTTCTCAGAATAACAACTTTTAAATCAAAGTTTATCATAGTTTTTAATTAACTAACCCAAAACAGCCCGCGGTGTTACTACGGCGGCGTAAATCCGGTTTTACGGTGTTTTTCGTGTTTCCTGGTTTTAAATAATTAAGTTAGCATATCATATAGATATAGAACATGTGTTTAGTTGATTTTAAAAGTCAAGTTAGAAGGATTAACTTTTGTTTGCGAACAAGTTTAGAATTAACTAAGCTATGTTCTAGTGATTACAAGTTTAAACCTTCGAATAAGATAGCTTTATATGTATGAATCGAATGATGTTATGAACATCATTACTACCTTAAGTTCCTTGGATAAACCTACTAGAAAAGAGAAAAATGGATCTAGCTTCAATGGATCCTTGGATGGCTCGAAGTTCTTGAAGCAGAATCATGACACGAAAACAAGTTCAAGTAAGATCATCACTTGAAATAAGATTGTTATAGTTATAGAAATTGAACCAAAGTTTGAATATGATTATTACCTTGTATTAGAATGATAACCTACTGTAAGAAATAAAGATTTATTGAGGTTGGATGATCACCTTACAAGATTGGAAGTGAGCTAGCAAACTTGAAAGTATTCTTGATTTTATGCAACTAGAACTTTTGGAATTTATGAAGAACACTTAGAACTTGAAGATAGAACTTGAGAGAGATCAATTAGATGAAGAAAATTGAAGAATGAAAGTGTTTGTAGGTGTTTTTGGTAGTTGGTGTATGGATTAGATATAAAGGATATGTAATTTTGTTTTCATGTAAATAAGTCATGAATGATTACTCATATTTTTGTAATTTTATGAGATATTTCATGCTAGTTGCCAAATGATGGTTCCCACATGTGTTAGGTAACTCACATGGACTGCTAAGAGCTGATCATTGGAGTGTATATACCAATAGTACATACATCTAAAAGATGTGTATTGTACGAGTACGAATACGGGTGCATACGAGTAGAATTGTTGATGAAACTGAACGAGGATGTAATTGTAAGCATTTTTGTTAAGTAGAAGTATTTTGATAATTGTATTGAAGTCTTTCAAAAGTGTATAAATACATATTAAAACACTACATGTATATACATTTTAACTGAGTCGTTAAGTCATCGTTAGTCGTTACATGTAAGTGTTGTTTTGAAACCTTTAGGTTAACGATCATGTTAAATGTTGTTAACCCAATGTTTATAATATCAAATGAGATTTTAAATTATTATATTATCATGATATTATCATGTATGAATATCTCTTAATATGATATATATACATTAAATGTCTTTACAACGATAATCGTTACATATATGTCTCGTTTAAAAATCATTAAGTTAGTAGTCTTGTTTTTACATATGTAGTTCATTGTTAATATACTTAATGATATATTTACTTATCATAGTATCATGTTAACTATATATATATCCATATATATGTCATCATATAATTTTTACAAGTTTTAACGTTCGTGAATCACCGGTCAACTTGGGTGGTCAATTGTCTATATGAAACATATTTCAATTAATCAAGTCTTAACAAGTTTGATTGCTTAACATGTTGGAAACATTTAATCATGTAAATATCAATCTCAATTAATATATATAAACATGGAAAAGTTCGGGTCACTACAGTACCTAACCGTTAAATAAATTTCGTCCCGAAATTTTAAGCTGTTGAAGGTGTTGACGAATCTTCTGGAAATAGATGCGGGTATTTCTTCTTCATCTGATCTTTACGCTCCCAGGTGAACTCGGGTCCTCTACGAGCATTCCATCGAACCTTAACAATTGGTATCTTGTTTTGCTTAAGTCTTTTAACCTCACGATCCATTATTTCGACGGGTTCTTCGATGAATTGAAGTTTTTCGTTGATTTGGATTTCATCTAACGGAATAGTGAGATCTTCTTTAGCAAAACATTTCTTCAAATTCGAGACGTGGAAAGTGTTATGTACATCCGCGAGTTGTTGAGGTAACTCAAGTCGGTAAGCTACTGGTCCGACACGATCAATAATCTTGAATGGTCCAATATACCTTGGATTTAATTTCCCTCGTTTACCAAATCGAACAATGCCTTTCCAAGGTGCAACTTTAAGCATGACCATCTCTCCAATTTCAAATTCTATATCTTTTCTTTTAATGTCAGCGTAGCTCTTTTGTCGATTTTGGGCGGTTTTCAACCGTTGTTGAATTTGGATGATCTTCTCGGTAGTTTCTTGTATAATCTCCGGACCCGTAATCTGTCTATCCCCCACTTCACTCCAACAAAGTGCTTCAAACGGCGCCATCTCAATGCTTGAATGGTAGCTGTTGTTGTAGGAAAATTCTGCTAACGGTAGATGTCGATCCCAACTGTTTCTGAAATCAATAACACATGCTCGTAGCATGTCTTCAAGCGTTTGTATCGTCCTTTCGCTCTGCCCATCAGTTTGTGGATGATAGGCAGTACTCATGTCTAGACGAGTTCCTAATGCTTGCTATAATGTCTGCCAGAATCTTGAAATAAATCTGCCATCCCTATCAGAGATAATAGAGATTGGTATTCCATGTCTGGAGACGACTTCCTTCAAATACAGTCGTGCTAACTTCTCCATCTTGTCATCTTCTCTTATTGGTAGGAAGTGTGCTGATTTGGTGAGACGATCAACTATTACCCAAACAGTATCAAAACCACTTGCAGTCCTTGGCAATTTAGTGATGAAATCCATGGTAATGTTTTCCCATTTCCATTCCGGGATTTCGGGTTGTTGAAGTAGACCTGATGGTTTCTGATGCTCAGCTTTGACCTTAGAACACGTCAAACATTCTCCTACGTATTTAGCAACATCGGCTTTCATACCCGGCCACCAAAAATGTTTCTTGAGATCCTTGTACATCTTCCCCGTTCCAGGATGTATTGAGTATCTGCTTTTATGAGCTTCTCTAAGTACCATTTCTCTCATATCTCCAAATTTTGGTACCCAAATCCTTTCAGCCCTATACCGGGTTCCGTCTTCCCGAATATTAAGATGCTTCTCCGATCCTTTGGGTATTTCATCCTTTAAATTTCCCTCTTTTAAAACTCCTTGTTGCGCCTCCTTTATTTGAGTAGTAATGTTATTATGAATCATTATATTCATAGATTTTACTCGAATGGGTTCTCTGTCCTTCCTGCTCAAGGCATCGGCTACCACATTTGCCTTCCCCGGGTGGTAACGAATCTCAAATTCGTAATCATTCAATAATTCAATCCACCTACGCTGCCTCATATTCAGTTGTTTCTGATTAAATATGTGTTGAAGACTTTTATGGTCGGTATATATAATACTTTTGACCCCATATAAGTAGTGCCTCCAAGTCTTTAATGCAAAAACAACCGCGCCTAATTCCAAATCATGTGTCGTATAATTTTGTTCGTGAATCTTCAATTGTCTAGACGCATAAGCAATCACCTTCGTTCGTTGCATTAATACACAACCGAGACCTTGCTTTGATGCATCACAATAAATCACAAAATCATCATTCCCTTCAGGCAATGACAATATAGGTGCCGTAGTTAGCTTTTTCTTCAATAACTGAAACGCTTTCTCTTGTTCATCATTCCATTCAAATTTCTTCCCTTTATGCGTTAATGCAGTCAAGGGTTTTGCTATTCTGGAAAAGTCTTGGATGAACCTTCTGTAGTAACCAGCTAGTCCTAAAAACTGGCGTATGTGTTTCGGAGTTTTCGGGGTTTCCCACTTTTCAACAGTTTCTATCTTTGCCGGATCCACCTTAATACCTTCTTTGTTCACTATGTGACCGAGGAATTGAACTTCTTCCAACCAAAATGCACACTTTGAAAACTTAGCGTACAATTCTTCCTTCCTCAATACTTCTAACACCTTTCTCAAATGTTCACCGTGTTCTTGGTCATTCTTTGAGTAAATAAGTATGTCATCAATGAAAACAATGACAAAATTGTCAAGGTATGGTCCACACACTTGGTTCATAAGGTCCATGAACATAGCTGGTGCATTAGTTAAACCAAACGGCATGACCATAAACTCGTAATGACCGTAACGTGTTCTGAAAGCAGTCTTTGGAATATCATCTTCTTTCACCCGCATTTGATGATACCCGGAACGTAAGTCAATCTTTGAATAAACAGACGAGCCTTGTAGTTGATCAAATAAGTCGTCGATTCTCGGTAGTGGGTAGCGGTTCTTGATGGTAAGTTTGTTCAATTCTCGGTAGTCGATATACAACCTGAATGTACCATCTTTCTTCTTGACAAACAAAACAGGAGCTCCCCACGGTGATGTGCTTGGTCGAATGAAACCACGCTCTAAAAGTTCTTGTAATTGGCTTTGCAGTTCTTTCATCTCGCTGGGTGCGAGTCTGTAAGGAGCACGAGCTATTGGTGCAGCTCCTGGTACAAGATCTATTTGAAATTCAACGGATCGATGTGGGGGTAATCCCGGTAATTCTTTCGGAAATACATCGGGAAATTCTTTTGCAATGGGAACATCATTGATGCTCTTTTCTTCAGTTTGTACATTCTCGACGTGTGCTAGAACAGCATAGCAACCTTTTCTTATTAGTTTTTGTGCCTTCAAATTACTAATAAGATGTAGCTTCGTGTTGCCCTTTTCTCCGTACACCATTAAGGGTTTTCCTTTTTCTCGTATAATGCGAATTGCATTTTTGTAACAAACGATCTCTGCTTTCACTTCTTTCAACCAGTCCATACCGATTATCACGTCAAAACTCCCTAACTCTACTGGTATCAAATCAATCTTAAATGTTTCGCTAACCAGTTTAATTTCTCGATTCCGACATATATTATCTGCTGAAATTAATTTACCATTTGCTAATTCGAGTAAAAATTTACTATCCAAAGGCGTCAATGGACAACTTAATTTAGCACAAAAATCTCTACTCATATAGCTTCTATCCGCACCCGAATCAAATAAAACGTAAGCAGATTTATTGTCAATAAGAAACGTACCCGTAACAAGCTCCAGGTCTTCCTGTGCCTCTGCCGCATTAATATTGAAAACTCTTCCGCGGCCTTGTCCATTCGTGTTCTCCTGGTTCGGGCAATTTCTAATAATGTGGCCCGGTTTTCCACATTTATAACAAACTACATTGGCATAACTTGCTCCGACACTACTTGCTCCGCCATTACTCGTTCCGACACCATTTGTTCCTTTCATTCTATTAACCCCTGGTCCGTAGACTTCACACTTTGCCGCGCTATGACCATTTCTTTTACACTTGTTGAAAAATTTGGTGCAGAACCCCGAGTGATACTTTTCACACCTTTGGCATAGCTGCTTCTGATTGTTGTTGTTGTTGCGGTTATTATTGTTATTGGGATGATTGTTGTAGTTGCTGTTGCTGTTGTTGTTGTTGTTGTTGTTGGGCCGTTTGTTGTAGTTGCGATTGATGTTGCGATTGTTGGGATAATTGTTGCGATTATTGTTGTAATTGCTGTTGTTGTTGTATTGGTGATTCTTATCACCGTTTTCCTCCCACTTTCTTTTGACTTGCTTCACATTGGCCTCTTCAGCAGTCTGTTCTTTAATTCTTTCTTCAATCTGGTTCACTAGTTTGTGAGCCATTCTACATGCCTGTTGTATGGAGGCGGGCTCGTGTGAACTTATATCTTCTTGGATTCTTTCCGGTAATCCTTTCACAAACGCGTCGATCTTCTCTTCCTCATCTTCGAATGCTCCCGGACACAATAGGCACAATTCTGTGAATCATCTTTCGTACGTGGTAATATCAAATCCTTGGGTTCGTAACCCTCTAAGTTCTGTCTTGAGCTTATTGACCTCAGTTCTGGGACGGTACTTCTCGTTCATCAAGTGCTTGAATGCTGACCACGGTAGTGCGAAAGCATCATCTTGTCCCACTTGCTCTAGATAGGTATTCCACCATGTTAACGCAGAACCTGTGAAGGTATGCGTAGCGTACTTCACTTTGTCCTCTTCAGTACACTTACTTATGGCAAACACCGATTTGACCTTCTCGGTCCACCGTTTCAATCCGATCGGTCCTTCGGTTCCATCAAATTCCAAAGGTTTGCAGGCAGTGAATTCTTTGTAGGTGCATCCTACACGATTTCCTGTACTGCTAGATCCAAGGTTATTGTTGGTATGTAGCGCAGCCTGTACTGCGGCTATGTTTGAAGCTAGAAAAGTACGGAATTCCTCTTCATTCATATTCACGGTGTGTCGAGTAGTCGGTGCCATTTCCTTCAAAATAGTCAAATGGAACAAGTTAATCATACAGAATATTAAAAGTAGTTAATAGTATTTCGTAGCATAATATGAACTCATTTATAAAAGCTTTTTCTTCATATTAGCGTTTTATAAGTTTAAATTCGGGTAGTACCTACCCGTTAAGTTCATACTTAGTAGCTAATATACAATTCAACTACTACAATTCTATATGAAAAACTGATTATAATAATATTTCGCGTTGAAACTTTTACACAATATTTTACAAACTTACAATACCGTTTATTTTACATATAGCATGAAATATAGCACACAATAAATTTAATACAAGATGGTTGTGAAGATAATTCTAGCTAGTACACAAGTCGTTCAGCAAAGGCAATAAAGACACGTAATTCATACGTCCAGAAACAAGTCATGCATTCTGGTTTTACTAGGATTACTTCCCATCTTTGGTCTTGTGGAACATAACCGTTATGGCCGTTGATAAGACAGCGTGTTGTAACGTCGTTGATGTTATGCGAGGTGTATATAAAATAGTTATTAAATTTTTGCAGGAAATACTATTAAATACGATATAATTTTACACAAGATATTTATTTATTTATAGAATGGATATACTTAAACCTTGCTACAACACTTATAGGCAGTGTACCTAATCGTACAGTAGTGTAGTTTTTAGTAAGTCCGGTTCGTTCCACAGGGAAATCTTTAAACAAAGCTCAACGCTATATTAGTTTACTTTTATAAAAATACAAATATATATATAAGTAATATTATTATTATAAAGGGGGGTTTTTACCGTTTAATGACCGGTTTGTCGATTTTAAGACTTTAGTCGCAGTTAAAACCTAATGTAAAATATAAAATAAATACAAGACTTAAATTAAAGCGTAAAGTAAATAACGATAATGAAATTGCGAATAATAAAAGTGAGAAAAAATAAAATTGCGATTAAATAACAATAAATAAAAGTGCGATAATTAGAAGTGCAATTAAATATAAAATAAAGGAAATTAAATATGAAATAAAAGAATTATGCTTATTTAAACTTCCGTAATCATGATGTTTGACGTGTTGATTTTAGTTTTATGCCCATGGGTTAATTGTCCTTTGTCCTGGATTATTCAATATGTCCGTCTGGTTTTTGTCCATAACAGTCCATCAGTCATAAATATAAATTGCAAGTGTCCTTGTCAAATTATTATTATACCCGAAGTTAAATATTCCAACTAATTGGGGATTCGAATTGTAACAAGGTTTTAATACTTTGTTTAATGAATACACCAGGTTATCGACTGCGTGTAAACCAAGGTTTTACCACTTTGTTAACAATTACACCAATTACCCTTGAATGTAATTTCACCCCTGTTTTAATTATTCTAGTGGCTATTAATCCATTCCCGTGTCCGGTTAAATGAACGATTATTCGTACATATAAATACCCCGCCCATCGTGTCCGATCGAGTGTATATGGTAATTTATAGGGACGCCCAATTGTAAATCTTTATATTAACATTAACAAACTATCATTTAGTTAAACAAATATAAAGCCCATTAATAGCCCATAGTCTAG
Organism: Rutidosis leptorrhynchoides; assembly: GCF_046630445.1. Classification (NCBI taxonomy): domain Eukaryota; kingdom Viridiplantae; phylum Streptophyta; class Magnoliopsida; order Asterales; family Asteraceae; genus Rutidosis; species Rutidosis leptorrhynchoides. Next base: position 309,535,760 of record NC_092333.1, on the reverse strand, counting down.
TTTCCACAAGTGTCGTTCTTTTGTCCAAACCCCAATTATGGTACAAAGCCCAATTACCCAATTTTAGTAATTAGCCCAACATCATGATTACTTCGTTTTAAATAAGCATAATAATAACTTAGCTACGAGACATTAATATAAAAAGGTTGAACATAACTTACAATGATTAAAAATAGCGTAGCGTTACACGGACAGAATTTCGACTTACACCCTTACAACATTCGCTAACATACCCTTATTATTAGAATTAAAATTAAAATTAAAATTAAATTATATATATATATATATCGTATGATAAGAAGAAAAAAAGATGATGAAATTTGATCAGAATTCGGTTTGCTTTATAGCCAGGGTTGAAAATTGGGGCTCCGCGACTCGCGGCAAAATGCCCTTAAAACTCCGCGAGTCGCGGAGATAGAAATTACAGCTCACACCCTTGGAGTTTCTCTGCCGACGGTTTTTAATATATATATATATATATAATATATATATAATTAATATAATTAATTATATATTATATTATATTTATATATATAGTTAACTTGTAATTTTTAGTCCGTTGCGTCGAGCGTTAAGAGTTGACTCTGGTCCCGGTTCCGGATTTTCGAATGTCCTTGCGTATAATTTAATATCTTGTACTTTGCGTTTTGAATCTTGTACTCTTGTGATTTCGAGACGTTTCTTATCAATAATTGGAACCTTTTTGATTGTCTTTTGTTCTTTTTAGCTTTTTGGTCGTTTGCGTCTTCAATTCGTTGAATCTGTCTTTTGTCTTCACCTTTTATTATTTAAATGAATATCTCTTGTAAATAGAACAATTGCAACTAAAAGCTTGTCTTTCTTGAGGAATAATGCTATGAAATATATGTTCGTTTTTAGCATTATCAAATATTCCCACACTTGAGCGTTGCTTGTCCTCAAGCAATATCGTCTTGAAATACTAGAATCACTTCTTTATTCTTCACACTTTGTACATCAGTGATTTCTATACGGCGGTATAAACAATGGTAGTAACTATATGGTTTACAGTCCCACATGACTATAAAAATTTAGATCCATTAAGAAAATTGGATCTTTATGAAAGCATTTGATCTTTTGAAAATTAAATCTAGTTTTTACCCTAGATAAGTTTTCCGGAATAACCCTTTACCGGTGTTTGCAAAATATTTTTGTGGGTTTGGTGGGTTTCAGATTTGAAAATTTTAGCTCAAAACTTGCGGTTTTGTGTCACCCACTTGCTAACCTTGTATTTGGAAAGCAACACGTCCAGTTTACTTGTTCCGTATATTACCTTTCGGCAAACTACCGTCCGGTTGTAAAGGAAAGCGTTGAACAAGCAACTGTTAAGGCAATGTCCCGTGTCATGCTTTTGATTATGGTCTATAACGTGTCGGACGCAATTACTATCCTTGGTAGGAGCAATAGTAAAGCTCACCCTTATAATTTTTCGGTCTGGCACAAGGTCCTGTCTTTGACCACTATGCAACCACCGTTCTTACGGTTGACACCCGATTTAGTTTAGGTGACCTAATGAATTCCAGGTGAATTCCTAGGATTTTACGTTCAATGGTAATGAACGCATTGAAAATAGGGTTTTCAGAAAACAAATCGGTTTATAATTTTGATCAAAATATTTTCTCGTTTAAGCTCGAGTTTAGATATCATTGAATTCCATGAGTTTGAATTCTCAATCTTTAAGGTCAATCTCTAGGATTGAGTAATATCAGTCTTAAAAGCTGATTTTTAAGGAGATTATCCTTTCTGGGGATCTGATTCATTAGTCTTATCCAGCTAATTTGCATGGTGCCCCCCCATTGTACGAGATAAATCCTTCTCATGGTTAGGATAAATCTGACCACTTGGCGACCCTATTTAATGCTGAGGTCCGTGGATTTCCTGCTGATTTTAGTGATGACTTTTCTAGATTTTTCGTCAACCTACAGCTGGTCTGGACGACAACTTCATGACCTAAATCAAGAAGCGCGTTTCTTTTTCGGAAGACTTTACTTCCTTTTAATGATGGAATTGATTCATCATGTAGATCCATCTCTTCTTTTCTTTCATTGGGTAAAACAGTTTAGTTTAGTCCAAAGCAAAAGTATTTTCAGTTATTTGTTACAAATATATGTGACATATGTTTAAAATAACTTGGTAAATTTTCCCACACTTGGCTTTTTATTTTTCTTTTTATCGTCCTCTATTCCATTTTAAATGAATTTTAACATTTTAGTTTGTTTCTCAATTTATGTCCTTTCCGAGGTAACAATAATTTCGGTGTTAAAACCTAGTTTTATCGTTCATAAATATGTATAAACATGATTTGAATTCATTTAATTGAAAATTTTGAAAAATTTTACTAGAATTGGGTAGTCAGTATATAAGACTAGGGCTGTTCTTTTTTATCAGAGAGCACTAGATTCTAATACAACTACTGCTTTACTAGTATTTTTAATGGTAACCAAGTGTTTAATATAAAAATTTTAAAATCCGAAAGAATTTAACCCCTTCCCACACTTAAGATCTTGCAATGCCCTCATTTGCAAGAAATCAGTAACAATTTAAATTATTGAGGGTGATTTGTGTGAAAATGATTAAATTTTTACCAAAGTTTCCAAATATGTTGGCGTTTGTTTGCTGAATGATAAATGGTGCACATCATTTGTTCATTCCGTCTTGTTGTTATTTCACATATATTTTGCATCTTGTCGTCAAAATTAGTTGCTTTTGCTGAACTTAATGCCAGTCTTTGAAAATGCGTTGTTTTACACTGTTGTGTACATAAGATAAACTGCAAACATATATACATATTTTTGAAGTTTGGTATATTACCCCACATTCAAAAATTATTAAAATCTAAGAATAAAAGTTAGATAATTATAAAAATGATTACAATATTAACAAAAATATTAAATGTATCAATAATTACAAATTACAAAATAAAAAAAATAAAAAGTAAACTAAGGATGATATTGGTACCAATAGGGGTTTCAGGCATAACCATAAGTGCTATAGAATGCTTCGGCAGGGTCATACGTAGGATATGGTGGCTGCATCTCTATCGACCAAGGAGGGAAGACGGGTTTCGGTGTAGGAATATAGTTTCTACCTATATGTTGGCAATGCGCTATGATCTGGTTCTGATGAACTTGCCAATCTTCAAATGCTCTCTGTCTAGCATTTTCGTATTCCTGAGAAGCTATAAACCTATGCATTTCTTGCATCTCATTCCCCCCTCCTACATTACCTTGCTCCTGGTTTCTCTCCACCTGTGGATGTCTACCATGGTATCGTACTGCGGCGTTATTTCGCCGCTTCAAAACTTTCGCACCATGGTATACATTTAAACCTATAGTGTCGCGGGGTTCCGGCTCTTCTAGTAATAATCCCCCCGACTTATATCCACACCGAGATATTCACCAATCAAAGTAATAAAAATACCACCTCCTATTATGCTATGTGGACGCATCCCCCGAACCATAGCTGATAAATAATAACCCACACAATATGGTATACTTACAGCGCTCTGTGGGTCTCGAATACACATATGGTAAAACAAATCTTGTTCATTTACCTTTTCTTTGTTTTTACCCCTTTGTGTAATCGAATTAGCTAAAAACCTATGTATTACTCTTAATTCGGCTCTATCTATATCCAAATAAGAGTAGTTTCCCCCTTTGAAACGGTGATGGCTTGTCATTTGACTCCACACACCGTGTGTATCAAAATTCTCATCTATCTTTCTACCGTTTAGTATCAATCCTCTACAATCGGCAGACGCTAACTCCTCAGGCGTATATATACGTAAAGCCTGAGCCATGTCCAGTAAAGACATGTGGCGCATCGAACCGCCTAACAAAAATCTAATAAAAGAACGATCGGTTAAACTAGCTACCCGATCATTCAACTCTATACTACATAACAACTCTTCACACCATACTTTATATACAGGTCTGCGTATGGTGAATAAACATATCCAGTCATTAAAAGAAGAATTACCATACCTTTGTACTAGTAATTCCCTAATTAGCCCGGCCAATTCTACAGCTTCCAAGGGTCCCCATTCTATGACTCTCGGTACCTCAACAACCTTGGAATGAAGAGTATGCAAACCCCGTTGATATTTTGGATAATCTATCCAAAGTCTGTCAAATCTCAGGTTCGGGTGCAACTGTTCCAAATGCATATCGGAAAAGGTCATGACTGGATGAGGTACATCCTGCTTGTAGTAGTTATCTACCTCCTGTTGGTCCAAATTCTCAGCAGGAGCATGGCGGGCTTGGGATGAAGATTCACCCCTTTCATTCTGCAAAACACATCAAACACAAATTTTGTGCATCCAAATATGCATTAGTGTCAGCAAAATCATCAATCAAAATAATTACAATGACATTATCAATTTATATCAAACTTAAGTTTATTTTCACATTTTTATCAAATCTACACTTTTTCAAATAAGCATATACGAAAATTTTCGCCAAGTTCATAAGCATTCAACTCAAATAACATGTCAAAATAATCATTACTAGCAATTAAACAAGTCTCAAATGGCATTATCTTTCAAAAATCAAGTTCATGAATTTTAGACTTGAAAAAGTCCACTTTAATTCTCAAAATCATGTTTAGGCTCAAAGTTTGGATCATTTAACTACCTAGACATGTTACACTACTCAATTTAGCAACAATTCATGATAAAAATCGGCCATAACCTATTTATATCAAAAAGCCCCAAATTTGCTCAAGAACACAAACCCTAGATTATTCAAAATTTGAAGTTTAAGGCTTCTAATCATGTTAAACAACATCAATCTAGGTTATACAAGCATAATACATAAACAATTTAAGTCTAATTACACTAAAAAGCATCAAAATCAAATTGGGGAAAAAATAGCTCAAGAACACTAAAATTCGAATTAAATGGTGTTTAGGTGTAGAAATTTACCGTTTTTCTTGAGTAATTCTTAGATATCATCCTTCTCAACATGATTTTAGCAAAAAATTTGGTGATTAACGGTTAAAAATTGAGATTTTTGGGGGTGATTTTCGGGTTTTTTCGGCAGTATTTCGCAGCTATTTTTCGCAGTGTTTTTGTGTTTTGTGTGTACTGATCGTTCAGCTCTTTTTATTTTTTTTCTGGATTTTGGTCCCTCCGCGAGTCGCGGAGGTTTGCACTTCAAACTCCGCGAGTCGCGGAGTTTGCTTTTTTTTTTTTTTATATATAATCTTTAACTTATAAAACAATTAAGTATTTAATTTTAAAATTTTGTTTCCCTTGTTATTTAGGACGAGGTCGTTTCGGATCGATGTCCTAGTCCGTCCTTCGACAAAATTTTAAAATTTGTCTTTTAGTATCGATTGTTTTAAAAGCTAAGTTTTTTGGATTTTTTTAATGTTTTTGGCATACTTTAAATCAATAAGATTAAAAATAATGATAATAAAAGTTCTCGTCCCTCCCTCGGGTAAAGCAATTTCGGTTCAAGGACCTAGTCTTCAACTTACGACGAATTTTAAAAATCATATTCTTAACTTAATGAGATAAAGTAAATTTTTGTTTTTAAATTCACACAACTTAAATATAAAATTCAAAATTATTATTAAAAATTCACACCAAACTTAAAATTTGAAATGCATAAAATTAAAAATTCATATTTTAAAAATTAAAAATTCACACCAAACTTAATTTAAAAATTTATAAATTCATATCAAACTTATATTAATTTTTCAAATATTTTAAATATATTGTTTTTATCAAGTTTACAATATTAATTTAAGATTTAAATATTAAGATTAAAAACATGGTAAAAATAAAATTAAAAATCTTTTTGTCTTTTTATCCCACTTTAATCAATCAAATATTATCAAAAATATGCGCCCCTCTTTTCGGTAAAGTAATTTCGGTTCCAAGACCTAATTTAACTCATGACGAATTTTTGAAATATTTTGGGTTGATTGATTAAAGATATTTATACCTTAAGAATAAACGTTAAATTTCGCAGTGATGTAATAAATTTTTGAATGATATCAATAATTTCGGTCGCCAAACCTAATTTTATTTAATACCAATTTAATACTTTTTAGCGAACAAATTAGCGTTTATTATCAAAAGGTTAAAAATAAATAAAAATAAAAACTGTACAGACATACCTGTGAAATAGATTTCTTAGTTATATGATCTATTATATTCATAAGATAGTCGGTTTAATTGGTTTTCCATGGCTGCATAGGCGTAACCTCGAGCATTCATTGTCTTTTCTTCTAAACATATGAACTGTCCGTCTCTGCATAAAGTAACAAATTCGGTATTTGAATAGGTTTGATTATTTGAACATTTACCTCCATGTGACCATTTTCCGCATTTGTGACATCTTTCTAGGTGTCGTGCTCTTCTTTTCGCTGCGGATTTTGATTTTCCTTTACCAAATTGTAACTTATTATCTTCGCATCTGGATCCTTTTCTAACTCCGTCCATTCTTTCTCTGATTACTGATACTAATTCACTCGGTAGTATATCATTATTTCTTTTAGTGATCAAAGCGTGTAGCATTAGACCATGGTTTAGTTCACAGGCAGTCTTCATTTCGTAAAAACCTAAAAAAATAAAAATTCAGAATGGGGGGAGAAGACTAGTTCTTTAGGGTCTGCTAGGGAAAGACCATACGTGTTCCATTTTCGAGAACTACACGAAAACAGACAATCTAACTCTAACAGAAATACATATTATCCTTTAAAGACTTGATTCTCCCCACACTTAGTTAGCTGTGGTGTCGAAATTGTGATTAACTTCGTTGTCGACTTCCATCGGACCATGTATGTAATGTTTAACTCTGTGACCATTAACTTTAAATTCAATCCCATTTGAATTTATCAATTCTATCGTTCCGTATGGGAAAACTCTTTTGACTATGAATGGTCCAGACCATCTTGATTTCAATTTTCCAGGAAATAGCTTGAATCGTGAATTGAAAAGAAGAACTCTGTCTCCTTCTTTAAATTCTTTTGATCTTCTGATTCTTTTATCATGCCATTTCTTCGTTCTTTCTTTATAGATTAACGAATTCTCGTATGCTTCATGTCTTAATTCTTCTAATTCGTTTAGTTGACTTAATCGTAGACGTCCGGCTACATGTAAATCAAGATTACATGTCTTCAAAGCCCAAAATGCTTTGTGTTCGATTTCTACTGGAAGATGACATGCTTTTCCATAAACAAGTCTAAAAGGTGTGGTTCCAATTGGAGTTTTGTAGGCTGTTCTAAAAGCCCAGAGTGCATCCTCCAATTTAATGGACCATTCCTTTGGATTTGATCCTACGGTTTTCTCTAGAATACGTTTTAAAGCTCGGTTGGTATTTTCAACTTGTCCACTTGTTTGTGGATGATATGCGGTGGAGATTTTATGAGTTACTCCATATCTTTTAAGAACTTTCTCAAGTTGATTATTACAAAAATGAGTTCCCCGATCACTTATTAAAGCTTTCGGTGTTCCAAACCTTGCAAAAAGACGTTTTAAAAAGTTGACTACAACTCGTGCATCGTTAGTTGGGAGAGCTTGTGCTTCCGCCCATTTAGATACATAATCAATGGCTACGAGTATATATAAATTATTATGAGATTTTGGAAATGGACCCATAAAGTCAATACCCCAAATGTCAAATACTTCACATACTTGGATGACATTTTGTGGCATTTCATCACGTTGACTTATTTTTCCGGCCCTTTGACATGCATCACAGGATTTGCAAAGAAGGTGTGCGTCTTTGTAAATTGTAGGCTAATAGAATCCAGCTTCATAAACTTTTCTTGCTGTTAGTTGAGGCCCATAATGCCCTCCTGTTGGTCCTATGTGACAATGGTTTAAAATTTTACTAGCTTCATCTCCAAATACACATCGGCGTATTATTCCATCGGGACAACTTTTAAACAGATGTGGATCTTCCCAGAAATAGTGTTTTATATCACTGAAGAATTTCTTTCGTCTTTGGTACGATAATCCTTTTTCAAGGAATCCACAAACTAAGTAGTTTGCATAGTCTGCAAACCATGGGATTTCTTTATAATCTATCTTCAATAGATATTCATCAGGAAAGTTGTCTTGTATGGCCGATTCATTCAGAACTTCTAATTCGGGATTTTCAAGACGAGAAAGATGATCAGCGGCGAGATTTTCTGCTCCTTTTTTATCTCGGATTTCAATATCAAACTCTTGTAAGAGTAAGATCCAACGGATTAATCTTGGTTTAGCATCTTGTTTTGAAAATAGGTATCTAAGAGCAGAATGGTCGGTATAGACCACCGTTTTTGCTAGAACGAGATATGATCGAAATTTGTCAAAAGCAAAGACAATAGCAAGGAGTTCTTTTTCAGTAGTTGTATAGTTCGTTTGTGCTCCTTGTAACGTCTTACTAGCATAATATATAGGTTGAAATCGTTTTTCAATCCTTTGTCCTAAAACGGCTCCCATTGCAAAATCACTTGCATCGCACATTAGTTCAAATGGTAGATTCCAATTTGGTGTTATCATGATCGGTGCATTAGTGAGTTTTTCTTTAAGAATATTAAAAGATTTGATACACTCATCTGAAAAGATGAATGGAGCATCCTTTTCTAGGAGTTTATTCATTGGAGTGGCAATTTTAGAAAAATCTTTTATGAAACGTCGGTAAAAACCGGCATGCCCTAGAAAACTCCTAACTCCTCTAACATTTGTGGGATGTGGAAGTTTAGCAATTACATCTACTTTAGCTCTATCCACTTCAATTCCTTCTTTTGAAATTTTATGTCCAAGAACGATGCCTTCTTTAACCATGAAATGGCATTTCTCCCAATTAAGTACTAGATTTGATTTTTCGCATCTAATTAGCATTCGTTCCAGATTAACTAGACATGATTTAAATGTATCACCGAAGACTGAAAAGTCATCCATGAATACTTCCATGCATTCTTCTATCATGTCGTGAAAAATCGCCATCATACACCTTTGAAAGGTTGCAGGGGCGTTGCAAAGTCCAAATGGCATGCGTTTGTAAGCAAAAGTACCATAAGGGCACGTGAATGTGGTTTTCTCTTGATCTTCGGGTGCTATTGGAATTTGAAAATATCCGGAAAATCCATCTAGAAAACAATAGTAACTATTTCCGGCTAATCTTTCCAACATTTGATCTATGAAAGGTAAGGGAAAGTGATCTTTTCTGGTGGCGTCATTTAATTTTCTATAATCAATACATACACGCCATCCTGTTACAGTCCTAGTAGGAATAAGCTCATTTTTCTCATTTGTAATGACAGTCATGCCACCCTTCTTAGGTACGCATTGAACTGGGCTTACCCATGGACTATCAGAAATTGGATATATCAAACCTGCATCTAGCAGTTTAATAATTTCCTTTTTAACAACATCTTGCATATTAGGATTTAGTCTTCGCTGGCGTTGCACATACGTTTTATGACCTTCTTCCATAAGGATTTTATGTGTGCAATACGAAGGACTTATTCCTTTAATATCATGAATCTTCCATGCAATGGCTGGTTTATGAGCTTTCAACACAGAAATGAGTTGTGATTTCTCATTTTCAGTAAGAGAAGACGATATTATTACAGGTAATTCAGATTCACCATGTAAATAAGCGTATTCCAAATGGTTTGGAAGTGACTTTAACTCTAATTTCGGAGGTTCTTCTATCGATGATTTATATCGATATCTGTCTTCTTCTTTTAGCATTTGAATTTCTTCTGTTGTTGGTTCATATCCATTAGCTATAAGTGTAGCTAACATTTCAGCTTCATCAATTGGTTCATTACCTTCTCCTAAAGAACATTCTCCTGTTCCTTGTAATTCTGGAAATTCTTCTAATAATTCTGCGTGTGCATCTATAGTTTGAATATAATAACATGTATCATCTGCAGATTGTGGTTGTTGCATTGCTCTATCAACTGAAAAGGTAACACTCTCATCCTCTATACTTAGGGTCAGTTTCTTACCGAACACGTCTATCATTGCTTTAGCCGTGTTTAAGAATGGTCTTCCTAATATGAGAGGAACTTGAGAATCTTCTTTCATGTCCAAAACAACAAAATCTACTGGAAATACTAAAGTTCCAACTTTAACTAGCATGTTCTCCATTATCCCTCTAGGATATTTTATTGATCTATCGGCTAGTTGTATGCTTATTCTGGTTGGTTTCAATTCTCCAAGGTCTAGTTTAGCGTATAGTGAATACGGCATTAGATTTATACTAGCACCTAAGTCTGCCAATGCTTCTATTGAACTAAGACTACCCAGAAAACATGGAATTGTGAAACTTCCTGGATCAGATAGTTTTTCTGGTATCTTATTCAACAGCACTGCTGAACAATTAGCATTCATAGTAACAGCCGAGAGTTCTTCCATTTTCTTTCTATTCGTGATTAGATCTTTCAAGAATTTAGCATATCTAGGCATTCCTGAAATCACATCAATGAAAGGAAGATTTACATTTATCTGTTTAAACATATCCAAGAATTTGGATTGCTCGGCTTCAAGTTTTTCTTTCTTCATCTTACTCGGGTAAGGAAGTGGTGGTTGGTATGGTTTAACATAAGGTTTATCCTTAACTGTGTTATCTTCATTAACCTTTTCAACTACCGGTTCTTTTTCCTTATCTTGATCAGGTTGTGGTTCTTGTGGAGTAGGAATAGTTTCATCAGAAGTTACAGGTATTTCAGGTGGTTTAAGTGTTGTACCACTTCTTGTGGTAATAGCTTTAGCTGTTTCATTCCGGGGGTTAGCATTTGTATCACTAGGTAGACTTCCCGGTTTTCTTTCACCTATTAACCTTGCTAGGTTACTTACTTCTTGTTCCAGATTTTGAATAGAAGCTTGTTGATTTCTAAATGCTTGAGCATTTTGTTCATTTGTTTGTTTCTGAGATGTGAAAAACTGTGTTTGAGTTTCAACTAGCTTCGTCATCATATCTTCTAAATTCGGCTTTTTATCATCGGTTTGTTGTGGTGGTTTGTTTGGAAAATTCGGTCTTTGCTGATTGTAAGTATTATTGGATACTTGTTGATTGCTAGGACCTTGTTGGTTGTTGTATGGAATATTTCAGTTATAATTCTGGTTTTGATTGTAAATCGGTCTTGGCGGTTGATAATTATTCTGATAATTATTTCCAGGCCTTTGGTTTATGTATGAAATATTCTCTCTTTGTTCCATTGTTAATTCAATACTGAGACAATCTTTTGTCAAATGTGGTCCTCCACACTGCTCACAACTAATTCGTATTGAGTGAATATCCTTAGTCATCTTTTCCATTCGTCTCTCGAAAGCATCTATCTTTGCGGAAATGGAATCTAAGTCATGGCTAGAATCGGCTCTAGCTGCTTTAGATGATCTAATGATATCTTTTTCTTGGTGCCACTCATGTGAGTGGGAAGCAGTATTATCAATAATTTTGTAAGCATCAGTTTCGGTTTTCTTCATAATAGAACCACCAGCTGCTATATCTATGTCTTTTCTTGTAGTGATGTCGCATCCTCGGTAGAATATTTGTACTATTTGACAGGTGTCTAAACCATGTTGCGGACATCCTCTTAATAACTTTCCATATCTTGTCCACGCCTCATATAGAGTTTCATTTGGCTTTTGTGTGAACGTAACAATTTCTGCTTGAAGTCTTACGGCTTTAGATGCAGGAAAGAATTGTTTAAGAAATTTGTCAACTAAAACGTCCCATGTATCAATCGCCCCTTCAGGTAACGATTCCAACCAATCTTTGGCGTCTCCCTTTAAAGTCCAGGGAAATAACATGAGATATATCTGTTCATCCTCCACTTCTCGGATTTTAAATAGTGTGCATATCCTATTAAAGGTACGTAGATGTTCATTTGGATCTTCCTTCGGTGCACCACTAAATTGGCATTGATTAGTCACCATGTGTAGAATTTGTCCTTTGATTTCATAATCTGGCGCATTAATGTCTGGATGAGTAATTGCGTGACCTTGGCCAGTGCGTTTAGCTCTCATTCGGTCTTCCATACTTAAAGGTTCCAGATTCTCCATAATTGAATTTGTTGAATCGGTATCACTAGATGATTCTGTTTTAATAGTTCGTTCCTCAACAATCTCTGTTTGAATGATTGGTGGTTCCGGAGGAAAGTTTAATGGTTCAGGATCTATGAACCTTTCCTGAATATTTTCTGGATTCTCAATTGTGAGGTTGGGTTCAAAAAATGGATTATTGGAAATTTGAACTGAAGTACTTGGTCGACTGGATGACGATTCTAAAGAAAAATCAACGGCGGTTATATTTGTTAAACAATGTCTTGATCGAGTTACAGGTGGTGAACGTACAAAAGGTGATGAACGTCTTGCTCGGTGCATTCACAGAATATCCTATTAGTTTTAAAAAGGAAAGAAAAATTATAATAAGTTATCCAATTAATAGACTTTTCTGATTTTGCCCACGTTTCGAATAGCCAAAAGATGCAGCAGAGGGGCAGGATTCGTTTGGTCTCAATATAATTGAGGACTGTTTGGCTCCAATAACCCGGTCCACGTACAAATCCAACTATTACTACGAACCAGAAAATTTTGATGTCTATTAATTTAACCACTCAAAATAAATTTTCGTAATTTTAAGAAATTTAGATAAGAAGTAGAAAAAATTCTAAGTCCTAAAAACTAGAATAGCGAGAAATAAGAGAGAAAAAGAGTTCGTCGAAAAAGGTTGAAAAAGAAAAAAAATGGTTGAAAAATAAAAGGTGACGGAAAAATAAAAGAAACTTATAAAAACTTAAAAATACTTAACTAACCTAACCTTATTACTACAACTAACTTAAAATTATAATCGCAAATTGAAATTACTAATTGGAATGATAATTGATACATAGTAAAAGGTCTAAAAATATTAAAGCTTACAGGAAAAACTAAATCCCAAATGGAAATAACTTAAAAAGAAACTAAAACTTAAAAAGGCGTCGCAAAATTCTAAAGCACCTAAATCTTAGTCTAAAGAAAAAGCACTTAAGAAATTCTACGGCAAAGCCTAAAAATCTAGGAGTAAAAATAATTATAGCAAAAACTAAGTTTAAAATTAAATATGAGCTAAAAATACAAATATTACGCTACAACGATTAAAAAGGGACAAAATATAAAAATATACAAAAAGTTGTAAAAAGTACAATTTTTATAAAAAATATTATTTTTATATTATTTATTTAATAAAACTACTACTTTTACAATTTAATAAAACTAATTAATACTAAATATATAAATTAAATAAAAAGTAAAAATAAAACTAAAACTAATAATAATAATAATAATTAGGTTTAAAATAATAATAATTAATAATTACCGTAATTAATGCTCGATTAGGGCTTCCTGTGCGCGTGTCAGAGTAGCTCCGCGAGTCGCGGCAATTAAAGAAGAAAACCCCGCGAGTCGCGGGGATCAGAAATTCAGCTGACAGGGTTGAGTTTTTACGCGTTTTCTTTATTTTTTTTTTTTTTATTTTCTGTTTTTAATTTTTATATAAATGAAAGATGTTTAATAAAATTTATATTATTATAAACTAAAATAAAGATAAAGAAACTTATAAAACTTAAATATTTAACAAAATCTTAAAAATGCTTATATTTTTGTTTTTCTTTTTATATTTTTCAATAATTAAAACGTATTTTTACAAAAACGAATTTTAATAAAAGTAGATAAAAATCTTTTTTTTTTCTTTTTATATTAGCGTTGCGCTTCCGGCTTTTAAGATAGTTCCCCGGCAGCGGCGCCAAAAATACTTGATGTTATGCGAGGTGTATATAAAATAGTTATTAAATTTTTGCAGGAAATACTATTAAATACGATACAATTTTACACAAGATATTTATTTATTTATAGAATGGATATACTTAAACCTTGCTACAACACTTATAGGCAGTGTACCTAATCGTACAGTAGTGTAGTTTTTAGTAAGTCCGGTTCGTTCCACAGGGAAATCTTTAAACAAAGCTCAACGCTATATTAGTTTACTTTTATAAAAATACAAATATATATATAAGTAATATTATTATTATAAAGGGGGGTTTTTACCGTTTAATGACCGGTTTGTCGATTTTAAGACTTTAGTCGCAGTTAAAACCTAATGTAAAATATAAAATAAATACAAGACTTAAATTAAAGCGTAAAGTAAATAACGATAATGAAATTGCGAATAATAAAAGTGCGAGAAAATAAAATTGCGATTAAATAACAATAAATAAAAGTGCGATAATTAGAAGTGCAATTAAATATAAAATAAAGGAAATTAAATATGAAATAAAAGAATTATGCTTATTTAAACTTCCGTAATCATGATGTTTGACGTGTTGATTTTAGTTTTATGCCCATGGGTTAATTGTCCTTTGTCCTGGATTATTCAATATGTCCGTCTGGTTTTTGTCCATAACAGTCCATCAGTCATAAATATAAATTGCAAGTGTCCTTGTCAAATTATTATTATACCCGAAGTTAAATATTCCAACTAATTGGGGATTCGAATTGTAACAAGGTTTTAATACTTTGTTTAATGAATACACCAGGTTATCGACTGCGTGTAAACCAAGGTTTTACCACTTTGTTAACAATTACACCAATTACCCTTGAATGTAATTTCACCCCTGTTTTAATTATTCTAGTGGCTATTAATCCATTCCCGTGTCCGGTTAAATGAACGATTATTCGTACATATAAATACCCCGCCCATCGTGTCCGATCGAGTGTATATGGTAATTTATAGGGACGCCCAATTGTAAATCTTTATATTAACATTAACAAACTATCATTTAGTTAAACAAATATAAAGCCCATTAATAGCCCATAGTCTAGTTTCCACAAGTGTCGTTCTTTTGTCCAAACCCCAATTATGGTACAAAGCCCAATTACCCAATTTTAGTAATTAGCCCAACATCATGATTACTTCGTTTTAAATAAGCATAATAATAACTTAGCTACGAGACATTAATATAAAAAGGTTGAACATAACTTACAATGATTAAAAATAGCGTAGCGTTACACGGACAGAATTTCGACTTACACCCTTACAACATTCGCTAACATACCCTTATTATTAGAATTAAAATTAAAATTAAAATTAAATTATATATATATATATATATATATATATATATCGTATGATAAGAAGAAAAAAAGATGATGAAATTTGATCAGAATTCGGTTTGCTTTATAGCCAGGGTTGAAAATTGGGGCTACGCGACTCGCGGCAAAATGCCCTTAAAACTCCGCGAGTCGCGGAGATAGAAATTACAGCTCACACCCTTGGAGTTTCTCTGCCGACGGTTTTTAATATATATATATATATAATATATATATAATTAATATAATTAATTATATATTATATTATATTTATATATATAGTTAACTTGTAATTTTTAGTCCGTTGCGTCGAGCGTTAAGAGTTGACTCTGGTCCCGGTTCCGGATTTTCGAACGTCCTTGCGTATAATTTAATATCTTGTACTTTGCGTTTTGAATCTTGTACTCTTGTGATTTCGAGACGTTTCTTATCAATAATTGGAACCTTTTTGATTGTCTTTTGTTCTTTTTAGCTTTTTGGTCGTTTGCGTCTTCAATTCGTCGAATCTGTCTTTTGTCTTCACCTTTTATTATTTAAACGAATATCTCTTGTAAATAGAACAATTGCAACTAAAAGCTTGTCTTTCTTGAGGAATAATGCTATGAAATATATGTTCGTTTTTAGCATTATCAGTCGTTAAAGGGACGAGGGTTACGTAATGTCCAACAGTCCCGTAACAATCTAAAAACCTCATTTCTTACCCCAATTACCGACTCCGTCACTTGTGGGAACGTTTTGTTTAATAGTTGTAGCCCGATGTTCTTGTTCTCACTTTGGTGAGAAGCGAACATTACTAATCCGTAAGCATAACATGCTTCTTTATGTTGCATGTTAGCCGCTTTTTCTAAATCACGCAGTCCAATATTCGGATATATTGAGTCAAAATAATTTCTTAACCCGTTGCGTAAAATAGCATTTGGGTTCCCCGCAATATATGTGTCAAAGTAAACACATCGTAACTTATGGGTTTCCCAATGTGATATCCCCCATCTTTCAAACGAAAGTCTCTTATAAACCAAGACATTCTTGGAACGTTCTTCGAATGTCTTACAAACTGATCTCGCCTTAAATAGTTGTGCCGAGGAATTCTGGCCGACTCTAGACAAGATTTCATCAATCATGTCTCCGGGTAGGTCTCTTAAAATATTGGGTTGTCTATCCATTTTGTGTTTTTAAACTGTAAAATAGACAAGAGTTAGATTCATAAAAAAAATACTTATTAATACAAGCAATTTTTACATATATCATAAAGCATAAGCACACTATATTACATATATTACACCACACGAATACAACTATCTTATTCCGACTCGTTCGTTTCTTCTTCTTCGGTTTTGGTTCGTTTTGCCAAGTTTCTAGGGATATATGATGTTCCCCTAATACTAACTGTCGTTTTCCACAACGGTTTAGAAAAACCTGGTGGTTTAGAGGTTCCCGGGTCATTGTTACAACTTAAGGACATCGGGGGTTGACGATACATATAAAGTTCATCGGGGTTGAAATTAGATTTCTCTATTTTTATGCCCTTTCCCTTATTATTTTCTTTTGCCTTTTTAAATTCAGTTGGGGTAATTTCTATAACATCATCGGAATTCTCGTCGGAATCCGATTCATCGAAGAATTGGTAATCCTCCCAATATTTTGC
Organism: Rutidosis leptorrhynchoides; assembly: GCF_046630445.1. Classification (NCBI taxonomy): domain Eukaryota; kingdom Viridiplantae; phylum Streptophyta; class Magnoliopsida; order Asterales; family Asteraceae; genus Rutidosis; species Rutidosis leptorrhynchoides. The sequence goes on along the minus strand of NC_092333.1, from coordinate 309,519,021 downwards.
TTCCTTGGCGGAAACACCATTGACCATAATTAACCTTGGTCGGTTGGTTGAGGATTTCCTTTTACTTAACCGTTTTATTATTTCCCCCACCGGTTCTACTTCTTCATCCGGTTCCGATTCTTCTTCCGGTTCCGATTCTTCTTCCGGTTCCGACTCTTCTTCCGGTTCCGATTCTTCTTCCGGTTCCGACTCTTCTTCCGGTTCCTCTTCGGGAACTTGTGAATCAGTCCACGAATCATTCCAATTTACATTTGACTCTTCATTATTATTAGGTGAGTCAATGGGACTTGTTCTAGAGGTAGACATCTATCACATAATATCAAATGTGTTAAGAGATTAATATATCACATAATATTCACATGTTAAAAATATATAGTTTCCAACAAAATTTGTTAAGCAATCATTTTTCAAGTAAACATGGTCGAAGTCCAGACTTACTAATGCATCCTAACAAACTCGATAAGACACACTAATGCAAAATTCTGGTTCTTTAAGACCAACGCTCGGATACCAACTGAAATGTCCCGTTCTAATTGATTAAAAACGTTCCATATTAATTGATTTCGTTGCGAGGTTTTGACCTCTATATGAGACGTTTTTCAAAGACTGCATTCATTTTTAAAACAAACCATAACCTTTATTTCATAGATAAAGGTTTTAAAAAGCTTTACGTAGATTATCAAATAATGATAATCTAAAATATCCTGTTTACACACGACCATTACATAATGGTTTACAATACAAATATGTTACAACAAAATAAGTTTCTTGAATGCAGTTTTTACACAATATCATACAAGCAAGGACTCCAAATCTCGTCCTTATTTAATTATGCGACAGCGGAAGCTCTTAATAATCACCTGAGAATAAACATGCTTAAAACGTCAACAAAAATGTTGGTGAGTTATAGGTTTAACCTATATATATCAAATCATAATAATAGACCACAAGATTTCATATTTCAATACACATCCCATACATAGAGATAAAAATCATTCATATGGTGAACACCTGGTAACCGACATTAACAAGATGCATATTTAAGAATATCCCCATCATTCCGGGACACCCTTCGGATATGATATAAATTTCGAAGTACTAAAGCATCCGGTACTTTGGATGGGGTTTGTTAGGCCTAATAGATCTATCTTTAGGATTCGCGTCAATTAGGGTGTCTGTTCCCTAATTCTTAGATTACCAGACTTAATAAAAAGGGGCATATTCGATTTCGATAATTCAACCATAGAATGTAGTTTCACGTACTTGTGTCTATTTTGTAAATCATTTATAAAACCTGCATGTATTCTCATCCCAAAAATATTAGATTTTAAAAGTGGGACTATAACTCACTTTCACAGATTTTTACTTCGTCGGGAAGTAAGACTTGGCCACTGGTTGATTCACGAACCTATAACAATATATACATATATATCAAAGTATGTTCAAAATATATTTACAACACTTTTAATATATTTTGATGTTTTAAGTTTATTAAGTCAGCTGTCCTCGTTAGTAACCTACAACTAGTTGTCCACAGTTAGATGTACAGAAATAAATCGACAAATATTATCTTGAATCAATCCACGACCCAGTGTATACGTATCTCAGTATTGATCACAACTCAAACTATATATATTTTGGAATCAACCTCAACCCTGTATAGCTAACTCCAACATTCACATATAGAGTGTCTATGGTTGTTCCGAAATATATATAGATGTGTCGACATGATAGGTCGAAACATTGTATACGTGTCTATGGTATCTCAAGATTACATAATATACAATACAAGTTGGTTAAGTTATGGTTGGAATAGATTTGTTACCAATTTTCACGTAGCTAAAATGAGAAAAATTATCCAATCTTGTTTTACCCATAACTTCTTCATTTTAAATCCGTTTTGAGTGAATCAAATTGCTATGGTTTCATATTGAACTCTATTTTATGAATCTAAATTGAAAAAGTATAGGTTTATAGTCTGAAAAATAAGTTACAAGTCGTTTTTGTAAAGGTAGTCATTTCAGTCGAAAGAACGACGTCTAGATGACCATTTTAGAAAACATACTTCCACTTTGAGTTTAACCATAATTTTTGGATATAGTTTCATGTTCATAATAAAAATCATTTTCTCAGAATAACAACTTTTAAATCAAAGTTTATCATAGTTTTTAATTAACTAACCCAAAACAGCCCGCGGTGTTACTACGGCGGCGTAAATCCGGTTTTACGGTGTTTTTCGTGTTTCCTGGTTTTAAATAATTAAGTTAGCATATCATATAGATATAGAACATGTGTTTAGTTGATTTTAAAAGTCAAGTTAGAAGGATTAACTTTTGTTTGCGAACAAGTTTAGAATTAACTAAACTATGTTCTAGTGATTACAAGTTTAAACCTTCGAATAAGATAGCTTTATATGTATGAATCGAATGATGTTATGAACATCATTACTACCTTAAGTTCCTTGGATAAACCTACTAGAAAAGAGAAAAATGGATCTAGCTTCAATGGATCCTTGGATGGCTCGAAGTTCTTGAAGCAGAATCATGACACGAAAACAAGTTCAAGTAAGATCATCACTTGAAATAAGATTGTTATAGTTATAGAAATTTAACCAAAGTTTGAATATGATTATTACCTTGTATTAGAATGATAACCTACTGTAAGAAACAAAGATTTCTTGAGGTTGGATGATCACCTTACAAGATTGGAAGTGAGCTAGCAAACTTGAAAGTATTCTTGATTTTATGCAACTAGAACTTTTGGAATTTATGAAGAACACTTAGAACTTGAAGATAGAACTTGAGAGAGATCAATTAGATGAAGAAAATTGAAGAATGAAAGTGTTTGTAGGTGTTTTTGGTCGTTGGTGTATGGATTAGATATAAAGGATATGTAATTTTGTTTTCATGTAAATAAGTCATGAATGATTACTCATATTTTTGTAATTTTATGAGATATTTCATGCTAGTTGCCAAATGATGGTTCCCACATGTGTTAGGTGACTCACATGGGCTGCTAAGAGCTGATCATTGGAGTGTATATACCAATAGTACATACATCTAAAAGCTGTGTATTGTACGAGTACGAATACGAGTGCATACGAGTAGAATTGTTGATGAAACTGAACGAGGATGTAATTGTAAGCATTTTTGTTAAGTAGAAGTATTTTGATAAGTGTATTGAAGTCTTTCAAAAGTGTATAAATACATATTAAAACACTACATGTATATACATTTTAACTGAGTCGTTAAGTCATCGTTAGTCGTTACATGTAAGTGTTGTTTTGAAACCTTTAGGTTAACGATCATGTTAAATGTTGTTAACCCAATGTTTATAATATCAAATGAGATTTTAAATTATTATATTATCATGATATTATCATGTATGAATATCTCTTAATATGATATATATACATTAAATGTCTTTACAACGATAATCGTTACATATATGTCTCGTTTAAAAATCATTAAGTTAGTAGTCTTGTTTTTACATATGTAGTTCATTGTTAATATACTTAATGATATATTTACTTATCATAGTATCATGTTAACTATATATATATATCCATATATATGTCATCATATAATATTTACAAGTTTTAACGTTCGTGAATCACCGGTCAACTTGGGTGGTCAATTGTCTATATGAAACATATTTCAATTAATCAAGTCTTAACAAGTTTGATTGCTTAACATGTTGGAAACATTTAATCATGTAAATATCAATCTCAATTAATATATATAAACATGGAAAAGTTCGGGTCACTACACTACGAACCAGGGGTTAATAGAACGAAAGGAACAAATGGTGTCGGAACAAGTAATGGCGGAGCAAGTAGTGTCGGAGCAAGTTATGCCAATGTAGTTTGTTATAAATGTGGAAAACCAGGCCACATTATTAGAAATTGCCCGAACCAGGAGAACACGAATGGACAAGGCCGTGGAAGAGTTTTCAATATTAATGCGGCAGAGGCACAGGAAGACCCGGAGCTTGTTACGGGTACGTTTCTTATTGACAATAAATCTGCTTACGTTTTATTTGATTCGGGTGCGGATAGAAGCTATATGAGTAGAGATTTTTGTGCTAAATTAAGTTGTCCATTGACACCTTTGGATAGTAAATTTTTACTCGAATTAGCAAATGGTAAATTAATTTCAGCAGATAATATATGTCGGAATCGAGAAATTAAACTGGTTAGCGAAACATTTAAGATTGATTTGATACCAGTAGAGTTAGGGAGTTTTGATGTGATAATTGGTATGGACTGGTTGAAAGAAGTGAAAGCGGAGATCGTTTGTTACAAAAATGCAATTCGCATTATACGAGAAAAAGGGAAACCCTTAATGGTGTACGGAGAAAAGGGCAACACGAAGCTACATCTTATTAGTAATTTGAAGGCACAAAAACTAATAAGAAAAGCTTTCTATGCTGTTCTAGCACACGTCGAGAAAGTACAAACTGAAGAAAAGAGCATCAATGATGTTCCCGTCGCAAAAGAATTTCCTGATGTATTTCCGAAAGAATTACCGGGATTACCCCCACATCGATCCGTTGAATTTCAAATAGATCTTGTACCAGGAGCTGCACCAATAGCTCGTGCTCCTTACAGACTCGCACTCAGCGAGATGAAAGAACTACAAAGCCAATTACAAGAACTTTTAGAGCGTGGTTTCATTCGACCAAGCACATCACCGTGGGGAGCTCCTGTTTTGTTTGTCAAGAAGAAAGATGGTACATTCAGGTTGTGTATCGACTACCGAGAGTTGAACAAACTTACCATCAAGAACCGCTACCCACTACCGAGAATCGATGACTTATTTGATCAACTACAAGGCTCGTCTGTTTATTCAAAGATTGACTTACGTTCCGGGTATCATCAAATGCGGGTGAAAGAAGATGATATTCCAAAGACTGCTTTCAGAACACGTTACGGTCATTACGAGTTTATGGTCATGTCGTTTGGTTTAACTAATGCACCAGCTGTGTTCATGGACCTTATGAACCGAGTGTGTGGACCATACCTTGACAAGTTTGTCATTGTTTTCATTGATGACATACTTATTTACTCAAAGAATGACCAAGAACACGGTGAACATTTGAGAAAGGTGTTAGAAGTATTGAGGAAGGAAGAATTGTACGCTAAGTTTTCAAAGTGTGCATTTTGGTTGGAAGAAGTTCAATTGCTCGGTCACATAGTGAACAAAGAAGGTATTAAGGTGGATCCGGCAAAGATAGAAACTGTTGAAAAGTGGGAAACCCCGAAAACTCCGAAACACATACGCCAGTTTTTAGGACTAGCTGGTTACTACAGAAGGTTCATCCAAGACTTTTCCAGAATAGAAAAACCCTTGACTGCATTAACGCATAAAGGGAAGAAATTTGAATGGAATGATGAACAAGAGAAAGCGTTTCAGTTATTGAAGAAAAAGCTAACTACGGCACCTATATTGTCATTGCCTGAAGGGAATGATGATTTTGTGATTTATTGTGATGCATCAAAGCAAGGTCTCGGTTGTGTATTAATGCAACGAACGAAGGTGATTGCTTATGCATCTAGACAATTGAAGATTCACGAACAAAATTATACGACGCATGATTTGGAATTAGGCGCAGTTGTTTTTGCATTAAAGACTTGGAGGCACTACTTATATGGGGTCAAAAGTATTATATATACCGACCACAAAAGTCTTCAACACATATTTAATCAGAAACAACTGAATATGAGGCAGCGTAGGTGGATTGAATTATTGAATGATTACGACTTTGAGATTTGTTACCACCCGGGGAAGGCAAATGTGGTAGCCGATGCCTTGAGCAGGAAGGACAGAGAACCCATTCGAGTAAAATCTATGAATATAATGATTCATAATAACATTACTACTCAAATAAAGGAGGCGCAACAAGGAGTTTTAAAAGAGGGAAATTTAAAGGATGAAATACCCAAAGGATCGGAGAAGCATCTTAATATTCGGGAAGACGGAACCCGGTATAGGGCTGAAAGGATTTGGGTACCAAAATTTGGAGATATGAGAGAAATGGTACTTAGAGAAGCTCATAAAATCAGATACTCAATACATCCTGGAACGGGGAAGATGTACAAGGATCTCAAGAAACATTTTTGGTGGCCGGGTATGAAAGCCGATGTTGCTAAATACGTAGGAGAATGTTTGACGTGTTCTAAGGTCAAAGCTGAGCATCAGAAACCATCAGGTCTACTTCAACAACCCGAAATCCCGGAATGGAAATGGGAAAACATTACCATGGATTTCATCACTAAATTGCCAAGGACTGCAAGTAGTTTTGATACTATTTGGGTAATAGTTGATCGTCTCACCAAATCAGCACACTTCCTGCCAATAAGAGAAGATGACAAGATGGAGAAGTTAGCACGACTGTATTTGAAGGAAGTCGTCTCCAGACATGGAATACCAATCTCTATTATCTCTGATAGGGATGGCAGATTTATTTCAAGATTCTGGCAGACATTACAGCAAGCATTAGGAACTCGTCTAGACATGAGTACTGCCTATCATCCACAAACTGATAGGCAGAGCGAAAGGACGATACAAACGCTTGAAGACATGCTACGAGCATGTGTTATTGATTTCGGAAACAGTTGGGATCGACATCTACCGTTAGCAGAATTTTCCTACAACAACAGCTACCATTCAAGCATTGAGATGGCGCCGTTTGAAGCACTTTATGGTAGAAAGTGAAGGTCTCCGATTTGTTGGAGTGAAGTGGGGGATAGACAGATTACGGGTCCGGAGATTATACAAGAAACTACCGAGAAGATCATCCAAATTCAACAACGGTTGAAAACCGCCCAAAGTCGACAAAAGAGCTACGCTGACATTAAAAGAAAAGATATAGAATTTGAAATTGGAGAGATGGTCATGCTTAAAGTTGCACCTTGGAAAGGCGTTGTTCGATTTGGTAAACGAGGGAAATTAAATCCAAGGTATATTGGACCATTCAAGATTATTGATCGTGTCGGACCAGTAGCTTACCGACTAGAGTTACCTCAACAACTCGCGGCTGTACATAACACTTTCCACGTCTCGAATTTGAAGAAATGTTTTGCTAAAGAAGATCTCACTATTCCGTTAGATGAAATCCAAATCAACGAAAAACTTCTATTCATCGAAGAACCCGTCGAAATAATGGATCGTGAGGTTAAAAGACTTAAGCAAAACAAGATACCAATTGTTAAGGTTCGATGGAATGCTCATAGAGGACCCGAGTTCACCTGGGAGTGTGAAGATCAGATGAAGAAGAAATACCCGCATCTATTTCCAGAAGATTCGTCAACACCTTCAACAGCTTAAAATTTCTGGACGAAATTTATTTAACGGGTAGGTACTGTAGTGACCCGAACTTTTCCATGTTTATATATATTAATTGAGATTGATATTTACATGATTAAATGTTTCCAACATGTTAAGCAATCAAACTTGTTAAGACTTGATTAATTGAAATATGTTTCATATAGACAATTGACCACCCAAGTTGACCGGTGATTCACGAACGTTAAAACTTGTAAAAACTATATGATGACATATATATGGATATATATATATATATATATATAGTTAACATGATACTATGATAAGTAAACATATCATTACGTATATTAACTGTAGTGACCCGAACTTTTCCATGTTTATATATATTAATTGAGATTGATATTTACATGATTAAATGTTTCCAATATGTTAAGCAATCAAACTTGTTAAGACTTGATTAATTGAAATATGTTTCATATAGACAATTGACCACCCAAGTTGACCGGTGATTCACGAACGTTAAAACTTATAAAAACTATACGATGACATATATATGGTTATATATATAGTTAACATGTTTTTATTATAATTATGTATCTCATTAGGTATTTTAACAATGAGTTATATACATAAAAATGAGACTATTAATTTAAGAAACTCGAAAACGATATATATAACGATTATCGTTATAACAACGTCTTACTAGGTACATATGAATCATATTAAGATATTGATACACTTGGTTAATTATGTTAAATGATAAGTAAATATATTATTAAGTGTATTAACAATGAAATACATATGTAAAAATAAGGCTACTAACTTAATGATTTCGAAACGAGACATATATGTAACGATTATCGTTGTAACGATATTTAACTGTATATACATCATACTAAGATATATTATATATCATAATATCATGATAATATAATAATTTAACATCTCATTTGTTATAATAAACAATGGGTTAACAACATTCAACAAGATCGTTAACCTAAAGGTTTCAAAACAACATTTACATGTAACGACTAACGATGACTTAACGACTCAGTTAAAATGTATATACATGTAGTGTTTTAATATGTATTCATACACTTTTGAAAGACTTCAAGACACTTATCAAAATACTTCTACTTAACAAAAATGCTTACAATTACATCCTCGTTCAGTTTCATCAACAATTCTACTCGTATGCACCCGTATTCGTACTCGTACAATACACAACTTTTAGATGTATGTACTATTGGTATATACACTCCAATGATCAGCTCTTAGCAGCCCATGTGAGTCACCTAACACATGTGGGAACTATCATTTGGCAACTAGCATGAAATATCTCATAAAATTACAAAAATATGAGTAATCATTCATGACTTATTTACATGAAAACAAAATTACATATCCTTTATATCTAATCCATACACCAACGACCAAAAACACCTACAAACACTTTCATTCTTCAATTTTCTTCATCTAATTGATCTCTCTCAAGTTCTATCTTCAAGTTCTAAGTGTTCTTCATAAATTTCAAAAGTTCTAGTTTCATAAAATCAAGAATACTTTCAAGTTTGCTAGCTCACTTCCAATCTTGTAAGGTGATCATCCAACCTCAAGAAATCTTTGTTTCTTACAGTAGGTTATCATTCTAATACAAGGTAATAATCATATTCAAACTTTGGTTCAATTTCTATAACTATAACAATCTTATTTCAAGTGATGATCTTACTTGAACTTGTTTTCGTGTCATGATTCTGCTTCAAGAACTTCGAGCCATCCAAGGATCCGTTGAAGCTAGATCCATTTTTCTCTTTTACAGTAGGTTTATCCAAGGAACTTAAGGTAGTAATGATGTTCATAACATCATTCGATTCATACATATAAAGCTATCTTATTCGAAGGTTTAAACTTGTAATCACTAGAACATAGTTTAGTTAATTCTAAACTTGTTCGCAAACAAAAGTTAATCCTTCTAACTTGACTTTTAAAATCAACTAAACACATGTTCTATATCTATATGATATGCTAACTTAATGATTTAAAACCTGGAAACACGAAAAACACCGTAAAACCGGATTTACGCCGTCGTAGTAACACCGCGGGCTGTTTTGGGTTAGTTAATTAAAAACTATGATAAACTTTGATTTAAAAATTGCTATTCTGAGAAAATTATTTTTATTATGAACATGAAACTATATCCAAAAATTATGATTAAACTCAAAGTGGAAGTATGTTTTCTAAAATGGTCATCTAGACGTCGTTCTTTCGACTGAAATGACTACCTTTACAAAAACGACTTGTAACTTATTTTTCCAACTATAAACCTATACTTTTCTATTTAGATTCATAAAATAGAGTTCAATATGAAACCATAGCAATTTGATTCACTCAAAACGGATTTAAAATGAAGAAGTTATGGGTAAAACAAGATTGGATAATTTTTCTCATTTTAGCTACGTGAAAATTGGTAACAAATCTATTCCAACCATAACTTAATCAACTTGTATTGTATATTATGTAATCTTGAGATACCATAGACACGTATACAATGTTTCGACCTATCATGTCGACACATCTATATATATTTCGGAACAACCATAGACACTCTATATGTGAATGTTGGAGTTAGCTATACAGGGTTGAGGTTGATTCCAAAATATATATAGTTTGAGTTGTGATCAATACTGAGATACGTATACACTGGGTCGTGGATTGATCCAAGATAATATTTATCGATTTATTTCTGTACATCTAACTGTGGACAACTAGTTGTAGGTTACTAACGAGGACAGCTGACTTAATAAACTTAAAACATCTAAATATATTAAAAGTGTTGTAAATATATTTTGAACATACTTTGATATATATGTATATATTGTTATAGGTACGTGAATCAACCAGTGGCCAAGTCTTACTTCCCGACGAAGTAAAAATCTGTGAAAGTGAGTTATAGTCCCACTTTTAAAATCTAATATTTTTGGGATGAGAATACATGCAGGTTTTATAAATGATTTACAAAATAGATACAAGTACGTGAAACTACATTCTATGGTTGAATTATCGAAATCGAATATGCCCCTTTTTATTAAGTCTGGTAATCTAAGAATTAGGGAACAGACACCCTAATTGACACGAATCCTAAAGATAGATCTATTGGGCCTAACAAACCCCATCCAAAGTACCGGATGCTTTAGTACTTCGAAATTTATATCATATCCGAAGGGTGTCCCGGAATGATGGGGATATTCTTATATATGCATCTTGTTAATGTCGGTTACCAGGTGTTCACCATATGAATGATTTTTATCTCTATGTATGGGATGTGTATTGAAATATGAAATCTTGTGGTCTATTATTATGATTTGATATATATAGGTTAAACCTATAACTCACCAACATTTTTGTTGACGTTTTAAGCATGTTTATTCTCAGGTGATTATTAAGAGCTTCCGCTGTCGCATACTTAAATAAGGACGAGATTTGGAGTCCATGCTTGTATGATATTGTGTAAAAACTGCATTCAAGAAACTTATTTTGTTGTAACATATTTGTATTGTAAACCATTATGTAATGGTCGTGTGTAAACAGGATATTTTAGATTATCATTATTTGATAATCTACGTAAAGCTTTTTAAAACCTTTATCTATGAAATAAAGGTTATGGTTTGTTTTAAAAATGAATGCAGTCTTTGAAAAATGTCTCATATAGAGGTCAAAACCTCGCAACGAAATCAATTAATATGGAACGTTTTTAATCAATAAGAACGGGACATTTCAGTTGGTATCCGAGCGTTGGTCTTAGAGAACCAGAATTTTGCATTAGTGTGTCTTAATCGAGTTTGTTAGGATGCATTAGTAAGTCTGGACTTCGACCGTGTTTACTTGAAAAATGATTGCTTAACAAATTTTGTTGGAAACTATATATTTTTAACATGTGAATATTATGTAGTGACCCGAACTTTTCCATGTTTATATATATTAATTGAGATTGATATTTACATGATTAAATGTTTCCAACATGTTAAGCAATCAAACTTGTTAAGACTTGATTAATTGAAATAGGTTTCATATAGACAATTGACCACCCAAGTTGATCGGTGATTCACGAACGTTAAAACTTGTAAAAAAAACTATATGATGACATATATATGGTTATATATATAGTTAACATGATATTATGATAAGTAAACATATCATTAATTATATTAACAATGAACTACATATGTAAAAACAAGACTACTAACTTAATGATTTTGAAACGAGACATATATGTAACGTTTATCGTTGTAACGACATTTAATGTATATATATCATATTAAGAGATATTCGTACATCATAATATCATGATAATATAATAATTTAAAATCTCTTTTGTTATTATAAACATTGGGTTAACAACATTTAACAAGATCGTTAACCTAAAGGTTTCAAAACAACACTTACATGTAACGACTAACGATGACTTAACGACTCAGTTAAAATGTATATACATGTAGTGTTTTAATATGTATTTATACACTTTTGAAAGACTTCAATACACTTATCAAAATACTTCTACTTAACAAAAATGCTTACAATTACATTCTCGTTCAGTTTCATCAACAATTCTACTCGTATGCACCCGTATTCGTACTCGTACAATACACAGCTTTTAGATGTATGTACTATTGGTATATACACTCCAATGATCAGCTCTTAGCAGCCCATGTGAGTCACCTAACACATGTGGGAACCATCATTTGGCAACTAGCATGAAATATCTCATAAGATTACAAAAATATGAGTAATCATTCATGACTTATTTACATGAAAACAAAATTACATATCCTTTATATCTAATCCATACACCAACGACCAAAAACACCTACAAACACTTTCATTCTTCAATTTTCTTCATCTAATTGAACTCTCTCAAGTTCTATCTTCAAGTTCTAAGTGTTCTTCATAAATTCCAAAAGTTCTAGTTTCATAAAATCAAGAATACTTTCAAGTTTGCTAGCTCACTTCCAATCTTGTAAGGTGATCATCCAACCTCAAGAAATCTTTGTTTCTTACAGTAGGTTATCATTCTAATACAAGGTAATAATCATATTCAAACTTTGGTTCAATTTCTATAACTATAACAATCTTATTTCAAGTGATGATCTTACTTGAACTTGTTTTCGTGTCATGATTCTGCTTCAAGAACTTCGAGCCATCCAAGGATCCGTTGAAGCTAGATCCATTTTTCCCTTTTCCAGTAGGTTTATCCAAGGAACTTAAGGTAGTAATGATATTCATAACATCATTCGATTCATATATATAAAGCTATCTTATTCGAAGGTTTAAACTCGTAATCACTAGAACATAGTTTAGTTAATTCTAAACTTGTTCGCAAACAAAAGTTAATCCTTCTAACTTGACTTTTAAAATTAACTACACACATGTTCTATATCTATATGATATGCTAACTTAATGATTTAAAACCTGGAAACACGAAAAACACCGTAAAACCGGATTTACGCCGTCGTAGTAACACCGCGGGCTGTTTTGGGTTAGTTAATTAAAAACTATGATAAACTTTGATTTAAAAGTTGTTATTCTGAGAAAATGATTTTTATTATGAACATGAAACTATATCCAAAAATTATGGTTAAACTCAAAGTGGAAGTATGTTTTCTAAAATGGTCATCTAGACGTCGTTCTTTCGACTGAAATGACTACCTTTACAAAAACGACTTGTAACTTATTTCTCCGACTATAAACCTATACTTTTCTGTTTAGATTCATAAAATAGAGTTCAATATGAAACCATAGCAATTTGATTCACTCAAAACGGATTTAAAATGAAGAAGTTATGGGTAAAACAAGATTGGATAATTTTTCTCATTTTAGCTACGTGAAAATTGGTAACAAATCTATTCCAACCATAACTTAATCAACTTGTATTGTATATTATGTAATCTTGAGATACCATAGACACGTATACAATGTTTCGACCTATCATGTCGACACATCTATATATATTTCGGAACAACCATAGACACTCTATATGTGAATGTTGGAGTTAGCTATACAGGGTTGAGGTTGATTCCAAAATATATATAGTTTGAGTTGTGATCAATACTGAGATACGTATACACTGGGTCGTGGATTGATTCAAGATAATATTTATTGATTTATTTCTGTACATCTAACTGTGGACAACTAGTTGTAGGTTACTAACGAGGACAGCTGACTTAATAAACTTAAAACATCAAAATATATTAAAAGTGTTGTAAATATATTTTAAACATACTTTGATATATATGTATATATTGTTATAGGTTCGTGAATCAACCGGTGGCCAAGTCTTACTTCCCGACGAAGTAAAAATCTGTGAAAGTGAGTTATAGTCCCACTTTTAAAATCTAATATTTTTGGGATGAGAATACATGCAGGTTTTATAAATGATTTACAAAATAGACACAAGTACGTGAAACTACATTCTATGGTTGAATTATCGAAATCGAATATGCCCCTTTTTATTAAGTCTGGTAATCTAAGAATTAGGGAACAGACACCCTAATTGACGCGAATCCTAAAGATAGATCTATTGGGCTTAACAAACCCCATCCAAAGTACCGGATGCTTTAGTACTTCGAAATTTATATCATATCCGAAGGGTGTCCCGGAATGATGGGGATATTCTTATATATGCATCTTGTTAATGTCGGTTACCAGGTGTTCACCATATGAATGATTTTTATCTCTATGTATGGGATGTGTATTGAAATATGAAATCTTGTGGTCTATTATTATGATTTGATATATATAGGTTAAACCTATAACTCACCAACATTTTTGTTGACGTTTTAAGCATGTTTATTCTCAGGTGATTATTAAGAGCTTCCGCTGTCGCATACTTAAATAAGGACGAGATTTGGAGTCCATGCTTGTATGATATTGTGTAAAAACTGCATTCAAGAAACTTATTTTGTTGTAACATATTTGTATTGTAAACCATTATGTAATGGTCGTGTGTAAACAGGATATTTTAGATTATCATTATTTGATAATCTACGTAAAGTTTTTTTTAAAACCTTTATCTATGAAATAAAGGTTATGGTTTGTTTTAAAAATGAATGCAGTCTTTGAAAAACGTCTCATATAGAGGTCAAAACCTCGCAACGAAATCAATTAATATGGAACGTTTTTAATCAATAAGAACGGGAAATTTCAGTTGGTATCAGAGCGTTGGTCTTAGAGAACCAGAAAATTTGCATTAGTGTGTCTTATCGAGTTTGTTAGGATGCATTAGTGAGTCTGGACTTCGACCGTGTTTTTCTTTAAAAATGATTGCTTAACATTTTTGTTGGAAACTATATATTTTTAACATATGAATATTATGTGATATATTAATCTCTTAACGTGTTTGATATTATGTGATAGATGTCTACCTCTAGAACAAGTCCCATTGACTCACCTAATAATAATGAAGAGTCAAATGTAAATTGGAATGATTCGTGGACTGATTCACAAGTTCCCGAAGAGGAACCGGAAGAAGAGTCGGAACCGGAAGAAGAATCGGAACCGGAAGAAGAATCGGAACCGGAAGAAGAATCGGAACCGGAAGAAGAATCGGAACCGGTGGGGGAAATAATAAAACGGTTAAGTAAAAGAGAATCCTCAACCAACCGACCAAGGTTAATTATGGTCAATGGTGTTTCCGCCAAGGAAGCAAAATATTGGGAGGATTACCAATTCTCCGATGAATCGGATTCCGACGAGAATTCCAATGATGTTATAGAAATTACCCCAACTGAATTTAAAAAGGCAAAAGAAAATAATAAGGGAAAGGGCATAAAAATAGAGAAATCTAATTCCAACCCCGATGAACTTTATATGTATCGTCAACCCCCGAAGTCCTTAAGTTGTAACAATGACCCGGGAACCTCTAAACCACCAGGTTTTTCTAAACCAATGTGGACAACGACGGCTCATATTAGGGGAACATCATATATCCCTAGAAACTTGGCAAAACGAACCAAAACTGAAGAAGAAGAAACGAGCGAGTCAGAATAAGATAGTTGTATTCGTGTGGTGTAATATATGTAATATAGTGTTCTTATGCTTTATGATATATGTAAAAATTGCTTGTATTAATAAGTATTTTTTTATGAATCTAACTCTTGTCTATTTTACAGTATAAAAACACAAAATGGATAGACAACCCAATATTTTAAGAGACCTACCCGGAGACATGATTGATGAAATCTTGTCTAGAGTCGGCCAGAATTCCTCGGCACAACTATTTAAGGCGAGATCAGTTTGTAAGACATTCGAAGAACGTTCCAAGAATGTCTTGGTTTATAAGAGACTTTCGTTTGAAAGATGGGGGATATCACATTGGGAAACCCATAAGTTACGATGTGTTTACTTTGACGCATATATTGCGGGGAACCCAAATGCTATTTTACGCAACGGGTTAAGAAATTATTTTGACTCAATATATCCGAATATTGGACTTCGTGATTTAGAAAAAGCGGCTAACATGCAACATAAAGAAGCATGTTATGCTTACGGATTAGTAATGTTCGCTTCTCACCAAAGTGAGAACAAGGACATCGGGCTACAACTATTAAACAAAACGTTTCCACAAGTGACGGAGTCGGTAATTGGGGTAAGAAATGAGGTTTTTAGATTATTACGGGACTGTTGGACATTACGTAACCCTCGCCCCTTTGATGACATTACAACACGCTGTCTTATCAACGGCCATAACGGTTATGTTGCACAAGACCAAGGATGGGAAGTAGTCCTAGTAAAACCAGAATGCATGACTTGTTTCTGGACGTATGAATTACGTGTCTTTATTGCCTTTGCCGAACGACTTGTGTACTAGCTAGAATTGTCTTCACAACTATCTTGTATCAAAGTTATTGTGTGCTATATTTCATGCTTTATGTAAAATAAGCGGTATTGTAAGTTTGTAAAATATTGTATAAAAGTTTGAACGCGAAATATTATTACAATCAGTTTTTCATATAGAATTGTAGTAGTTGAATTGTATATTAGCTACTAAGTATGAACTTAACGGGTAGGTACTACCCGAATTTAAACTTATAAAACGCTAATATGAAGAAAAAGCTTTTATAAATGAGTTCATATTATGCTACGAAATACTATTAACTACTCTTAATATTCTGTATGATTAACTTGTTCCATTTAACTATTTTGAAGGAAATGGCACCGACTACTCGACACACCGTGAATATGAATGAAGAGGAATTCCGTACTTTTCTAGCTTCTAACATAGCCGCAGTACAGGCTGCGCTACATACCAACAATAACCTTGGATCTAGCAGTACAGGAAATCGTGTAGGATGCACCTACAAAGAATTCACTGCCTGCAAACCTTTGGAATTTGATGGAACCGAAGGACCGATCGGATTGAAACGGTGGACCGAGAAGGTTGAATCGGTGTTTGCCATAAGTAAGTGTACTGAAGAGGACAAAGTGAAGTACGCTACGCATACCTTCACAGGTTCTGCGTTAACATGGTGGAATACCTATCTAGAGCAAGTGGGACAAGATGATGCGTACGCACTACCGTGGTCAGCATTCAAGCACTTGATGAACGAGAAGTACCGTCCCAGAACCGAGGTCAATAAGCTCAAGACAGAACTTAGAGGGTTACGAACCCAAGGATTTGATATTACCACGTACGAAAAACGATTCACAGAATTGTGCCTATTGTGTCCGGGAGCATTCGAAGATGAGGAAGAGAAGATCGACGCGTTTGTGAAAGGATTACCGGAAAGAATCCAAGAAGATATAAGTTCACACGAGCCCGCCTCCATACAACAGGCATGTAGAATGGCTCACAAACTAGTGAACCAGATTGAAGAAAGAATTAAAGAACAGACTGCTGAAGAGGCCAATGTGAAGCAAGTCAAAAGAAAGTGGGAGGAAAACGGTGATAAGAATCACCAATACAACAACAGCAGCAATTACAACAATAATCGCAACAATTATCCCAACAATCGCAACATCAATCGCAACTACAACAAACGGCCCAACAACAACAACAACAACAACAACAACAACAACAACAACAGCAACTACAACAATCATCCCAACAACAATAATAACCGCAACAACAACAACAATCAGAAGCAACTATGCCAAAGGTGTGAAAAGAATCACTCGGGGTTCTGCACCAAATTTTGCAACAAGTGTAAAAGAAATGGTCATAGCGCGGCGAAGTGTGAGGTCTACGGACCAGGGGTTAATAGAACGAAAGGAACAAATGGTGTCGGAACGAGTAATGGCGGAGCAAGTAGTGTCGGAGCAAGTTATGCCAATGTAGTTTGTTATAAATGTGGAAAACCAGGCCACATTATTAGAAATTGCCCGAACCAGGAGAACACGAATGGACAAGGCCGTGGAAGAGTTTTCAATATTAATGCGGTAGAGGCACAGGAAGACCCGGAGCTTGTTACGGGTACGTTTCTTATTGACAATAAATCTGCTTACGTTTTATTTGATTCGGGTGCGGATAGAAGCTATGTGAGTAGAGATTTTTGTGCTAAATTAAGTTGTCCATTGACGCCTTTGGATAGTAAATTTTTACTCGAATTAGCAAATGGTAAATTAATTTCAGCAGATAATATATGTCGGAATCGAGAAATTAAACTGGTTAGCGAAACATTTAAGATTGATTTGATACCAGTAGAGTTAGGGAGTTTTGATGTGATAATCGGTATGGACTGGTTGAAAGAAGTGAAAGCGGAGATCGTTTGTTACAAAAATGCAATTCGCATTATACGAGAAAAAGGAAAACCCTTAATGGTGTATGGAGAAAAGGGCAACACGAAGCTACATCTTATTAGTAATTTGAAGGCACAAAAACTAATAAGAAAAGGTTGCTATGCTGTTCTAGCACACGTCGAGAAAGTACAAACTGAAGAAAAGAGCATCAATGATGTTCCCATTGTAAAAGAATTTCCCGATGTATTTCCGAAAGAATTACCGGGATTACCCCCACATCGATCCGTTGAATTTCAAATAGATCTTGTACCAGGAGCTGCACCAATAGCTCGTGCTCCTTACAGGCTCGCACCCAGCGAGATGAAAGAACTGCAAAGCCAATTACAAGAACTTTTAGAGCGTGGTTTCATTCGACCAAGCACATCACCGTAGGGAGCTCCTGTTTTGTTTGTCAAGAAGAAAGATGGTACATTCAGGTTGTGTATCAACTACCGAGAGTTGAACAAACTTACCATCAAGAACCGCTACCCACTACCGAGAATCGACGACTTATTTGATCAACTACAAGGCTCGTCTGTTTATTCAAAGATTGACTTACGTTCCGGGTATCATCAAATGCGGGTGAAAGAAGATGATATTCCAAAGACTGCTTTCAGGACACGTTACGGTCATTACGTGTTTATGGTCATGCCGTTTGGTTTAACTAATGCACCAGCTGTGTTCATGGACCTTATGAACCGAGTGTGTGGACCATACCTTGACAAGTTTGTCATTGTTTTCATTGATGACATACTTATTTACTCAAAGAATGACCAAGAACACGGTGAACATTTGAGAAAGGTGTTAGAAGTATTGAGGAAGGAAGAATTGTACGCTAAGTTTTCAAAGTGTGCATTTTGGTTGGAAGAAGTTCAATTCCTCGGTCACATAGTGAACAAAGAAGGTATTAAGGTAGATTCGGCAAAGATAGAAACTGTTGAAAAGTGGGAAACCCCGAAAACTCCGAAACACATACGCCAGTTTTTAGGACTAGCTGGTTACTACAGAAGGTTCATCCAAGACTTTTCCAGAATAGCAAAACCCTTGACTGCATTAATGCATAAAGGGAAGAAATTTGAATGGAATGATGAACAAGAGAAAGCGTTTCAGTTATTGAAGAAAAAGCTAACTACGGCACCTATATTGTCATTGCCTGAAGGGAATGATGATTTTGTGATTTATTGTGATGCATCAAAGCAAGGTCTCGGTTGTGTATTAATGCAACGAACGAAGGTGATTGCTTATGCGTCTAGACAATTGAAGATTCACGAACAAAATTATACGACGCATGATTTGGAATTAGGCGCGGTTGTTTTTGCATTAAAGACTTGGAGGCACTACTTATATGGGGTCAAAAGTATTATATATACCGACCACAAAAGTCTTCAACACATATTTAATCAGAAACAACTGAATATGAGGCAGCGTAGGTGGATTGAATTATTGAATGATTACGACTTTGAGATTTGTTACCACCCGGGGAAGGCAAATGTGGTAGCCGATGCCTTGAGCAGGAAGGACAGAGAACCCATTCGAGTAAAATCTATGAATATAATGATTCATAATAACATTACTACTCAAATAAAGGAGGCGCAACAAGGAGTTTTAAAAGAGGGAAATTTAAAGGATGAAATACCCAAAGGATCGGAGAATCATCTTAATATTCGGGAAGACGGAACCCGGTATAGGGCTGAAAGGATTTGGGTACCAAAATTTGGAGATATGAGAGAAATAGTACTTAGAGAAGCTCATAAAACCAGATACTCAATACATCCTGGAACGGGGAAGATGTACAAGGATCTCAAGAAACATTTTTGGTGGCCGGGTATGAAAGCCGATGTTGCTAAATACGTAGGAGAATGTTTGACGTGTTCTAAGGTCAAAGCTGAGCATCAGAAACCATCAGGTCTACTTCAACAACCCGAAATCCCGGAATGGAAATGGGAAAACATTACCATGGATTTCATCACTAAATTGCCAAGGACTGCAAGTGGTTTTGATACTATTTGGGTAATAGTTGATCGTCTCACCAAATCAGCACACTTCCTACCAATAAGAGAAGATGACAAGATGGAGAAGTTAGCACGACTGTATTTGAAGGAAGTCGTCTCCAGACATGGAATACCAATCTCTATTATCTCTGATAGGGATGGCAGATTTATTTCAAGATTCTGGCAGACATTACAACAAGCATTAGGAACTCGTCTAGACATGAGTACTGCCTATCATCCACAAACTGATGGGCAGAGCGAAAGTACGATACAAACGCTTGAAGACATGCTACGAGCATGTGTTATTGATTTCGGAAACAGTTGGGATCGACATCTACCGTTAGCAGAATTTTCCTACAACAACAGCTACCATTCAAGCATTGAGATGGCGCCGTTTGAAGCACTTTATGGTAGAAAGTGCAGGTCTCCGATTTGTTGGAGTGAGGTGGGGGATAGACAGATTACGGGTCCGGAGATTATACAAGAAACTACCGAGAAGATCATCCAAATTCAACAACGGTTGAAAACAGCCCAAAGTCGACAAAAGAGCTACGCTGACATTAAAAGAAAAGATATAGAATTTGAAATTGGAGAGATGGTCATGCTTAAAGTTTCACCTTGGAAAGGCGTTGTTCGATTTGGTAAACGAGGGAAATTAAATCCAAGGTATATTGGACCATTCAAGATTATTGATCGTGTCGGACCAGTAGCTTACCGACTTGAGTTACCTCAACAACTCGCGGCTGTACATAACACTTTCCACGTCTCGAATTTAAAGAAATGTTTTGCTAAAGAAGATCTCACTATTCCGTTAGATGAAATCCAAATCAACGAAAAACTTCAATTCATCGAAGAACCCGTCGAAATAATGGATCGTGAGGTTAAAAGACTTAAGCAAAACAAGATACCAATTGTTAAGGTTCGATGGAATGCTCGTAGAGGACCCGAGTTCACCTGGGAGCGTGAAGATCAGATGAAGAAGAAATACCCGCATCTATTTCCAGAAGATTCGTCAACACCTTCAACAGCTTAAAATTTCGGGACGAAATTTATTTAACGGGTAGGTACTGTAGTGACCCGAACTTTTCCATGTTTATATATATTAATTGAGATTGATATTTACATGATTAAATGTTTCCAATATGTTAAGCAATCAAACTTGTTAAGACTTGATTAATTGAAATAGGTTTCATATAGACAATTGACCACCCAAGTTGACCGGTGATTCACGAACGTTAAAACTTGTAAAAAAAACTATATGATGACATATATATGGTTATATATATAGTTAACATGATATTATGATAAGTAAACATATCATTAATTATATTAACAATGAACTACATATGTAAAAACAAGACTACTAACTTAATGATTTTGAAACGAGACATATATGTAACGTTTATCGTTGTAACGACATTTAATGTATATATATCATATTAAGAGATATTCGTACATCATAATATCATGATAATATAATAATTTAAAATCTCTTTTGTTATTATAAACATTGGGTTAACAACATTTAACAAGATCGTTAACCTAAAGGTTTCAAAACAACACTTACATGTAACGACTAACGATGACTTAACGACTCAGTTAAAATGTATATACATGTAGTGTTTTAATATGTATTTATACACTTTTGAAAGACTTCAATACACTTATCAAAATACTTCTACTTAACAAAAATGCTTACAATTACATTCTCGTTCAGTTTCATCAACAATTCTACTCGTATGCACCCGTATTCGTACTCGTACAATACACAGCTTTTAGATGTATGTACTATTGGTATATACACTCCAATGATCAGCTCTTAGCAGCCCATGTGAGTCACCTAACACATGTGGGAACCATCATTTGGCAACTAGCATGAAATATCTCATAAGATTACAAAAATATGAGTAATCATTCATGACTTATTTACATGAAAACAAAATTACATATCCTTTATATCTAATCCATACACCAACGACCAAAAACACCTACAAACACTTTCATTCTTCAATTTTCTTCATCTAATTGAACTCTCTCAAGTTCTATCTTCAAGTTCTAAGTGTTCTTCATAAATTCCAAAAGTTCTAGTTTCATAAAATCAAGAATACTTTCAAGTTTGCTAGCTCACTTCCAATCTTGTAAGGTGATCATCCAACCTCAAGAAATCTTTGTTTCTTACAGTAGGTTATCATTCTAATACAAGGTAATAATCATATTCAAACTTTGGTTCAATTTCTATAACTATAACAATCTTATTTCAAGTGATGATCTTACTTGAACTTGTTTTCGTGTCATGATTCTGCTTCAAGAACTTCGAGCCATCCAAGGATCCGTTGAAGCTAGATCCATTTTCCCTTTTCCAGTAGGTTTATCCAAGGAACTTAAGGTAGTAATGATATTCATAACATCATTCGATTCATATATATAAAGCTATCTTATTCGAAGGTTTAAACTCGTAATCACTAGAACATAGTTTAGTTAATTCTAAACTTGTTCGCAAACAAAAGTTAATCCTTCTAACTTGAATTTTAAAATTAACTACACACATGTTCTATATCTATATGATATGCTAACTTAATGATTTAAAACCTGGAAACACGAAAAACACCGTAAAACCGGATTTACGCCGTCGTAGTAACACCGCGGGCTGTTGTGGGTTAGTTAATTAAAAACTATGATAAACTTTGATTTAAAAGTTGTTATTCTGAGAAAATGATTTTTATTATGAACATGAAACTATATCCAAAAATTATGGTTAAACTCAAAGTGGAAGTATGTTTTCTAAAATGGTCATCTAGACGTCGTTCTTTCGACTGAAATGACTACCTTTACAAAAACGACTTGTAACTTATTTCTCCGACTATAAACCTATACTTTTCTGTTTAGATTCATAAAATAGAGTTCAATATGAAACCATAGCAATTTGATTCACTCAAAACGGATTTAAAATGAAGAAGTTATGGGTAAAACAAGATTGGATAATTTTTCTCATTTTAGCTACGTGAAAATTGGTAACAAATCTATTCCAACCATAACTTAATCAACTTGTATTGTATATTATGTAATCTTGAGATACCATAGACACGTATACAATGTTTCGACCTATCATGTCGACACATCTATATATATTTCGGAACAACCATAGACACTCTATATGTGAATGTTGGAGTTAGCTATACAGGGTTGAGGTTGATTCCAAAATATATATAGTTTGAGTTGTGATCAATACTGAGATACGTATACACTGGGTCGTGGATTGATTCAAGATAATATTTATTGATTTATTTCTGTACATCTAACTGTGGACAACTAGTTGTAGGTTACTAACGAGGACAGCTGACTTAATAAACTTAAAACATCAAAATATATTAAAAGTGTTGTAAATATATTTTAAACATACTTTGATATATATGTATATATTGTTATAGGTTCGTGAATCAACCGGTGGCCAAGTCTTACTTCCCGACGAAGTAAAAATCTGTGAAAGTGAGTTATAGTCCCACTTTTAAAATCTAATATTTTTGGGATGAGAATACATGCAGGTTTTATAAATGATTTACAAAATAGACACAAGTACGTGAAACTACATTCTATGGTTGAATTATCAAAATCGAATATGCCCCTTTTTATTAAGTCTGGTAATCTAAGAATTAGGGAACAGACACCCTAATTGACGCGAATCCTAAAGATAGATCTATTGGGCTTAACAAACCCCATCCAAAGTACCGGATGCTTTAGTACTTCGAAATTTATATCATATCCGAAGGGTGTCCCGGAATGATGGGGATATTCTTATATATGCATCTTGTTAATGTCGGTTACCAGGTGTTCACCATATGAATGATTTTTATCTCTATGTATGGGATATGTATTGAAATATGAAATCTTGTGGTCTATTATTATGATTTGATATATATAGGTTAAACCTATAACTCACCAACATTTTTGTTGACGTTTTAAGCATGTTTATTCTCAGGTGATTATTAAGAGCTTCCGCTGTCGCATACTTAAATAAGGACGAGATTTGGAGTCCATGCTTGTATGATATTGTGTAAAAACTGCATTCAAGAAACTTATTTTGTTGTAACATATTTGTATTGTAAACCATTATGTAATGGTCGTGTGTAAACAGGATATTTTAGATTATCATTATTTGATAATCTACGTAAAGTTTTTTTTTAAAACCTTTATCTATGAAATAAAGGTTATGGTTTGTTTTAAAAATGAATGCAGTCTTTGAAAAACGTCTCATATAGAGGTCAAAACCTCGCAACGAAATCAATTAATATGGAACGTTTTTAATCAATAAGAACGGGACATTTCATATTATGTGATATATTAATCTCTTAACGCGTTTGATATTATGTGATAGATGTCTACCTCTAGAACAAGTCCCATTGACTCACCTAATAATAATGAAGAGTCAAATGTAAATTGGAATGATTCGTGGACTGATTCACAAGTTCCCGAAGAGGAACCGGAAGAAGAGTCGGAACCGGAAGAAGAATCGGAACCGGAAGAAGAATCGGAACCGGATGAAGAAGTAGAACCGGTGGGGGAAATAATAAAACGGTTAAGTAAAAGAAAATACTCAACCAACCGACCAAGGTTAATTATGGTCAATGGTGTTTCCGCCAAGGAAGCAAAATATTGGGAGGATTACCAATTCTCCGATGAATCGGATTCTGACGAGAATTCCGATGATGTTATAGAAATTACCCCAACTGAATTTAAAAAGGCAAAAGAAAATAATAAAGGAAAGGGCATAAAAATAGAGAAATCTAATTCCAACCCCGATGAACTTTATATGTATCGTCAACCCCCGAAGTCCTTAAGTTGTAACAATGACCCGGGAACCTCTAAACCACCAGGTTTTTCTAAACCAATGTGGATAACGACGGCTCATATTAGGGGAACATCATATATCCCTAGAAACTTGGCAAAACGAACCAAAACCGAAGAAGAAGAAACAAGCAAGTCGGAATAAGATAGTTGTATTCGTGTGGTGTAATATATGTAATATAGTGTGCTTATGCTTTATGATATATGTAAAAATTGCTTGTATTAATAAGTATTTTTTTTTTATGAATCTAACTCTTGTCTATTTTACAGTATAAAAACACAAAATGGATAGACAACCCAATATTTTAAGAGACCTACCCGGAGACATGATTGATGAAATCTTGTCTAAAGTCGGTCAGAATTCTTCGGCACAACTATTTAAGGCGAGATCAGTTTGTAAGACATTCGAAGAATGTTCCAAGAATGTCTTGGTTTATAAGAGACTTTCATTTGAAAGATGGGGGATATCACATTGGGAAACCCATAAGTTACGATGTGTTTACTTTGACGCATATATTGCGGGGAACCCAAATGCTATTTTACGCAACGGGTTAAGAAATTATTTTGACTCAATATATCCGAATATTGGACTTCGTGATTTAGAAAAAGCGGCTAACATGCAACATAAAGAAGCATGTTATGCTTACGGATTAGTAATGTTCGCTTCTCACCAAAGTGAGAACAAGATAATCGGGCTACAACTATTAAACAAAACGTTTCCAAAAGTGACGGAGTCGGTAATTGGGGTAAGAAATGAGGTTTTTAGATTGTTACGGGACTGTTGGACATTACGTAACCCTCGTCCCTTTGATGACGTTACAACACGCTGTCTTATCAACGGCCATAACGGTTATGTTGCACAAGACCAAGGATGGGAAGTAGTCCTAGTAAAACCAGAATGCATGACTTGTTTCTGGACGTATGAATTACGTGTCTTTATTGCCTTTGCTGAACGACTTGTGTACTAGCTAGAATTGTCTTCACAACTATCTTGTATCAAAGTTATTGTGTGCTATATTTCATGCTTTATGTAAAATAAGCGGTATTGTAAGTTTGTAAAATATTGTATAAAAGTTTGAACGCGAAATATTATTATAATCAGTTTTTCATATAGAATTGTAGTAGTTGAATTGTATATTAGCTACTAAGTATGAACTTAACGGGTAGGTACTACCCGAATTTAAACTTATAAAACGCTAATATGAAGAAAAAGCTTTTATAAATGAGTTCATATTATGCTACGAAATACTATTAACTACTCTTAATATTCTGTATGATTAACTTGTTCCATTTAACTATTTTGAAGGAAATGGCACCGACTACTCGACACACCGTGAATATGAATGAAGAGGAATTCCGTACTTTTCTAGCTTCAAACATAGCCGCAGTACAGGCTGCGCTACATACCAACAATAACCTTGGATCTAGCAGTACAGGAAATCGTGTAGGATGCACCTACAAAGAATTCACTGCCTGCAAACCTTTGGAATTTGATGGAACCGAAGGACCGATCGGATTAAAACGGTGGACCGAGAAGGTCGAATCGGTGTTTGCCATAAGTAAGTGTACTAAAGAGGACAAAGTAAAGTACGCTACGCATACCTTCACAGGTTCTGCGTTAACATGGTGGAATACCTATCTAGAGCAAGTGGGACAAGACGATGCGTACGCACTACCGTGGTCAGCATTCAAGCACTTGATGAACGAGAAGTACCGTCCCAGAACCGAGGTCAATAAGCTCAAGACAGAACTTAGAGGGTTACGAACCCAAGGATTTGATATTACCACGTACGAAAGACGATTCACAGAATTGTGCCTATTGTGTCCGGGAGCATTCGAAGATGAGGAAGAGAAGATCGACGCGTTTGTGAAAGGATTACCGGAAAGAATCCAAGAAGATATAAGTTCACACGAGCCCGCCTCCATACAACAGGCATGTAGAATGGCTCACAAACTCGTGAACCAAATTGAAGAAAGAATTAAAGAACAGACTGCTGAAGAGGCCAATGTGAAGCAAGTCAAAAGAAAGTGGGAGGAAAACGGTGATAAGAATCACCAATACAACAACAACAACAATTACAACAATAATCGCAACAATTATCCCAACAATCGCAACATCAATCGCAACTACAACAAACGGCCCAACAACAACAACAACAACAGCAACTACAACAATCATCCCAACAACAATAATAACCGCAACAACAACAACAATCAGAAGCAGCTATGCCAAAGGTGTGAAAAGAATCACTCGGGGTTCTGCACCAAATTTTGCAACAAGTGTAAAAGAAATGGTCATAGCACGGCGAAGTGTGAGGTCTACGGACCAGGGGTTAATAGAACGAAAGGAACAAATGGTGTCGGAACGAGTAATTGCGGAGCAAGTAGTGTCGGAGCAAGTTATGCCAATGTAGTTTGTTATAAATGTGGAAAACCAGGCCACATTATTAGAAATTGCCCGAACCAGGAGAACACGAATGGACAAGGCCGTGGAAGAGTTTTCAATATTAATGCGGCAGAGGCACAGGAAGACCCGGAGCTTGTTACGGGTACGTTTCTTATTGACAATAAATCTGCTTACGTTTTATTTGATTCGGGTGCGGATAGAAGCTATATGAGTAGAGATTTTTGTGCTAAATTAAGTTGTCCATTGACGCCTTTGGATAGTAAATTTTTACTCGAATTAGCAAATGGTAAATTAATTTCAGCAGATAATATATGTCGGAATCGAGAAATTAAACTGGTTAGCGAAACATTTAAGATTGATTTGATACCAGTAGAGTTAGGGAGTTTTGATGTGATAATCGGTATGGACTGGTTGAAAGAAGTGAAAGCGGAGATCGTTTGTTACAAAAATGCAATTCGCATTATACGAGAAAAAGGAAAACCCTTAATGGTGTACGGAGAAAAGGGCAACACGAAGCTACATCTTATTAGTAATTTGAAGGCACAAAAACTAATAAGAAAAGGTTGCTATGCTGTTCTAGCACACGTCGAGAAAGTACAAACTGAAGAAAAGAGCATCAATGATGTTCCCGTCACAAAAGAATTTCCTGATGTATTTCCGAAAGAATTACCGGGATTACCCCCACATCGATCCGTTGAATTTCAAATAGATCTTGTACCAGGAGCTGCACCAATAGCTCGTGCTCCTTACAGACTCGCACCCAGCGAGATGAAAGAACTACAAAGCCAATTACAAGAACTTTTAGAGCGTGGTTTCATTCGACCAAGCACATCACCGTGGGGAGCTCCTGTTTTGTTTGTCAAGAAGAAAGATGGTACATTCAGGTTGTGTATCGACTACCGAGAGTTGAACAAACTTACCATCAAGAACCGCTACCCACTACAGAGAATCGATGACTTATTTGATCAACTACAAGGCTCGTCTGTTTATTCAAAGATTGACTTACGTTCCGGGTATCATCAAATGCGGGTGAAAGAAGATGATATTCCAAAGACTGCTTTCAGAACACGTTACGGTCATTACGAGTTTATGGTCATGCCGTTTGGCTTAACTAATGCACCAGCTGTGTTCATGGACCTTATGAACCGAGTGTGTGGACCATACCTTGACAAGTTTGTCATTGTTTTCATTGATGACATACTTATTTACTCAAAGAATGACCAAGAACATGGTGAACATTTGAGAAAGGTGTTAGAAGTATTGAGGAAGGAAGAATTGTACGCTAAGTTTTCAAAGTGTGCATTTTTGTGACGACTCCGTCAAAACACTTAACGGCTCCGTCACTTGGTCCCACAGCTTGATCGAAACTCTATATGAATTTTATAAAA
Source organism: Rutidosis leptorrhynchoides (assembly GCF_046630445.1). Classification (NCBI taxonomy): domain Eukaryota; kingdom Viridiplantae; phylum Streptophyta; class Magnoliopsida; order Asterales; family Asteraceae; genus Rutidosis; species Rutidosis leptorrhynchoides. Next base: position 309,490,337 of record NC_092333.1, on the reverse strand, counting down.
CAACCTTGCATTCTTTATTTAAAAATGATTTCCTATAAAGAAAATCTACTAAATTGTATAAGTTTAGAAAAACTATACATAAATACTTTAACCAAATGTTGACCAAACAAAGTCAACAACATCCACTTTTTAATGTAACAAAATAGAATGCAAGTTAATGTTTAACAAAGGCTGCCATCATAAATATGCAGACCCTCTAAGCACAGCGGAAACAGTCAATCATAAACCTGAGAATAAAACATGCGAGTAACTGTCAACAAAAATGTTGAGTGAATTATAGGTTTAATATTGCAAACAATATTTAATTTAAACAATAAAAATTTATGTTTGAAAACATAAAACTCCTTTTAAACCACCAAATTATATGCTAGAAAACATATAATAAAACATTATTCCATTTTCTGTGAGCCACCTGGTAACCACTTAACCCTTTATTTACCCTTGCCAAACACAATAAATAATATACACCGAACAAGTGTATCTTCAACTAAATACGAAGTACTAAACATTCCGATTATAAATTGCTAGCGCGACTAGCTCGAAATGGGGTTGTCAAACCCGATAGATCTATCCGTAGGATTCGCGTTCACCGGTAGAAACCAATGATTACAGTTACCAGACTAGGGAATATTTTTGTTCAACTCACAATGAATAATTTAAACCAACTTCCACTTGTCCAAAATATAAAATAAATTGCATGTATTCTCATCCCAAAAGATTTAAATAGAAAAATGGGACTATAACTCACCTTAAATAGCAACTGAAGAAATCTCACAAACAAGCGAACAACAAGTAAAGTAAAGTGATCAAGAAAGATCACAACGCCGACCTATAAATAAAGCAGGTCGAAATAAATAACTAACTTAGGTCAAGTCTTAGTATGATAGCTATTGTACATGTTGCAAGTAGACATAGAACATTACTCAGCAAGCATCGGTTTGATTGGAACAGCATAAGGACACACACTTTCTATTTTTAGAAAGTTTCTATTTTTAGCAGGTTTCCATTTTTGGAAAGTTTTCTATTTTAGGAAAGTTTTTATTTTTGGAAAGTTTCTATTTTTGGAAAGTTTCTATTTTTGGAAAGTTTTTATTTTTAGAAAGTTTTGAAGTTCGGAAAGTTTCCTTATTTAGAAAGTCAACAGAAGTCAACTGAAAGCCAAAGTCAACCGAAAGTCAACTCAAAAGTCAACCTTGGTCAAACATAGTCAACATTAATTTTAAAAGTGTAAGTTATAATAATAACATAGGTTATAATGTTTATTAAAGTCAAAAGTGTAAAGTTATGTCATAACATAAGTTTAATTAAATAAAATGAATTATTAAAGTTAATATAAGTTGAAATGTTATAATTAGTATAACATAAGTATTTAATTAATTAATTAAATATTAATCATTATATAAGTTTTATTAATTAATAATGAATTTTAATTCATGTCATAAGTATTATAAATTAATAATGAATTATTAATTATATCATAAGTTTCTAATTAAAATTATTAAATCATAAGTATTTAATAATTAAATCATAATTAAATAATAATTAAGTCTTACAATAATTAAATAATTATTTAATCTTTATTATAAGTCTTATAATAATTTCTCAAAAAAAAATTTAATACTTATCATAAGTATTTTTCTTTAATAATAAAAGTATTATTAATCATAAGTTTAATTAAAATGTTAATTAAATCATAATTAATAATTAAATGATATAATAAATATTTATATCATAAGTCTTAAATAATAATAATTACTTCTTTTATCATAATTAATTTATTAATAATGAAAGCCATTCATTTTAACATAAGTTTAATCATTAACCATAAGTTTTAAGTTTAAAAGTTCATCGGGTCGTATCTTGAGCCCCGGGTGTCGGTTTCGGGCGAGCCACATATGCATCTCCGCCTACTCAAACCATCCGACACAATTATGTACTCAAGAACACTCCAAGAACAGTCCCTAGGTCGTGGATATCAGCCATGACAACACTTGGGAATTCAATTTACTCAAAACAGTGATTTAGGCACAACGGGTGAACCGTGGCTCGGATTTAGGTGACCCGAACATGAAAATTTGTCCCACCATCAGTCCTAACCAAATGACACACCCTAAAGACACCAAGGATGATCACAAAGTCGGACCATACCTTGTTCTTGCCCATAACACCTTTCAATCTTTACCAAATATCAAATTAAGCATATCTAGGGCTCCGGGAATCGAAACGACATGAATCCGGAGTCTAAAATTAATGTCTTGATGAGAGGAACTCATTTATATACTTTATTTTATGATCAACATCAGTTACAATATCAGAAACACACGAAAAAGCTGCTGTTCCAATTTTATCAAACCGAAAAATATGCAATCGAGTAATTCTACGAATACAATCAACAATACAACAACTAATAATCATCATACTAATAAAATATAATCAAAATACAGAAAAATAAAGAAAAATTAAAAATCTAGGGTTAGGGTTTATACCCTAATCAATAATCAAGTGATATAGACGCGTAGAGAACGATGAGAGGAATCCGTTTATGTTGAAAGCCCTAATTCTTAACCTTGATTTGATGATGAAATGGTGATGATGATGATGAAAGGGGACGTTCATGGGAGGAGAGGGAGGAAGGAGGTGAAAAAAAATAAGATGATTAGGTTAGAAATGAGAGTAAGTAGTGAAGTTTAGAGTAATGGTCACTAGTTTGCAAGTTTGACAAAATACTCCCCTCCTTAAGGGATTTTCGGCCAAAAACTGAATGGGGTGGGCCCCATAGTGACCCAATTTGATAAATGACAAAATCCTAGTGGCCCGAACGCCCGAACGAAACCCGAAACGCGAAAACACCGCTACGCGATTGATTTTTCGGAGAGATAATAAGTACGCGACGAATAAAATATATAAACACTATATATAATCATATGACATCAAAATATCATATTTAAAATAATTAGGACTTAAAAATTCCAAAAGTTCGACCGTTGGTTTGAAAACCGAAAAGATTCGCCGGATAGAAATCCGCGACTCGTAGGAACGTATAATTTAAAATATGAATACAAATATTCATATAACACATAATAATTAATATATTATTACAAAAATAATAATATAGGTCATAGAAATGACGTGGCACGAATAACAATTAACGATCGTTAAATAGTTAACGGTAAAAGATAACAGAAAAAGTAGGGTCGTTACAGTACCTTCCCGTTACGGAAATTTCGTCCCGAAATTTAAGCAGGTGCAGGGGTTTCCTCGGCATCTGGGAACAAATGCGGTTACTTCTGCTTCATCTGACCTTCACGCTCCCAAGTGAACTCGGGACCGTGTCCGGTGTTCCATCTAACTCGAACAATAGGAATTTTACTCTGCTTAAGAGTCTTTACCTCTCGGTCCATAATTTCAACAGGTTCTTCAATAAAATAAAGTTGCTTATCAACATGAAGTTCATCAAAAAGAATAGTTTCATTGGCCTCGGCCAAACACTTCTTTAAATTCGATACATGAAAAACGTCACGAATAGCACTGAGTTCTTGTGGCAATTTCAAACGATAAGCCACTGGTCCAACTCTCTCAATAATCCCAAAAGGTCCAACAAATCGAGGATTCAACTTTCCCCTTTTACCAAAACGTACCACACCCTTCCAAGGTGAAACTTTCAACATAACACAATCACCGACCTGAAAGTCGATATCGTTCCTTCTCTTATCAGCATAACTCTTTTGCCTACTCCTGGCAGTTCTCAATCTTTCCTTAATCTGTGCAATCTTCTCGGTAGTCTCGTGAATGATCTCTGGTCATGTGAGTTGAGCATCCCCAACCTCATTCCAACAGACAGGAGACCTACACTTTCTACCATACAGAGCTTCAAATGGTGCGGCTTTAATACTTGCATGATAACTGCTGTTATAAGAAAACTCATCCAGCGGCAAATATTTATCCCACCCATTTCCAAAATCAATAACACACGCTCTTAACATGTTTTCTACGTTTGAATGGTCCTTTCACTCTGACCATCCGTCTGTGGATGATAAGCGGTGCTCATATCCAATTTAGTTCCTAGAGCACCTTGTTAGGACTGCCTCAGTCCAACATAATCGATACGGGAACACCATGTCTCGAAATAATCTCCTTCAAATACAAACGAGTAAACTTCTTCATTGAATATGTTTCCTTAATTGGCAAGAAAAGAGTTGACTTAGCGAGTCGGTAACAATCACCCAAATAGTATCATAACCACCCACAACTCCTGGTAACTTCGTAATAAATTCCATCTTAATACCTTCCCACTTCCACTCGGGAATTTCAGGTTGCACCAAAAGTCCAGACGGTTTCTGATGTTCAGCTTTAACCTTAGCGCAGGTCAAACACTTAGCCACATACGTAGCCACATCAGCTTTCAAATTAGGCCACCAATACAGCTCCTTAAGATCATGATACATCTTTCCTGAACCAGGATGAATAGAGTACCTAGACTTATGAGCCTCATCTAAAACAAGTTTTCGTAGATCACCAAACTTCGGAACCCAAAGGCATCCCGCAAAATACCGAGTACCATCGGTTTGTACCTCTAACTGTTTACTCAAGCCTCGGACCTTCCCGTTACAAAATTTTCCTCCTTCAAGGCTTCTTATTGTGCCTCAAGGATCTGCCTAGCGAGGTTTGTTTGAATTGTCATATTCAAGGCCCTAAACCTGCGAGGTTCAGCCCTTTCTTTACGACTTAATGCATCAGCCACATCATTGGCCTTTCCCGGATGATATAAAAGTTCGCAATCATAATCATTTAACGTCTCAACCTATCTTCGTTGCCTCATATTTAACTGTTTCTGATCAAGAATATGTTGAAGACTTTTGTGATCAGTGTACAATGTACCTTTGACCCCATATAGATAATGTCTGCAAATCTTAAGCGCAAACACAATAGCTCTCAACTCTAAATCATGGGATACATAATTCTGCTCGTGAATCTTCAACTGACGTGACGCGTACGCAATATCTTTCTTTCGTTGCATCAAAACACAACCAAAGTCTTGACACGAAGCATCACAATAGATAACAAAATCATCATTACCCTCAGGTAGTGATAATATCGGTGCAGAAGTTAACTTCTTCTTCAAAGTTTGGAAAGCAGACTCTTGTTCACTCTTCCACTCGTACTTCTTCCCCTTATGCGTTAAAGCAGTCAGAGGTTTCGCTACTCGTGAAAAATCTTGAATGAACCTTCTATAATAGCCTGCTAATCCTAGAAACTGGCGAATCTGAGTAGGAGTTTTCGGAATTTCCCACTTTTCAATTGCCTCAATCTTGGCGGGATCAACTAGTATTCCTTGTTTACTAACAATATATCCAAGGAATTGAACTTCTCTTAATCAGAAATTACACTTAGAGAACTTAGCGTACAACTCTTCTTTTCTCAATAAATCAAGCACCAACTTCAAATATTCTTCGTGTTCTTCATCACTCTTAGAATAAATAAGGATGTCGTCGATAAAAACAATAACGAATATGTCCAGATAGGGTCTACACACACGGTTCATGAGGTCTATGAACACAGCAGGTGCATTTGTTAATCTGAACGGCATAACAAAGAATTCGAAGTGACCATAACAGGTACGAAAAACGGTTTTCGAAATATCAGTTTCTTTAACGCGCAATTGGTGATAACCGGAACGAAGATCAATCTTAGAGTAAACGGACGAACCTTGAAGTTGATCGAACAGATCATCAATTCTCGGAAGAGGGTAACGGTTTTTAACAGTAAGCTCGTTCAATTCACGATAATCAATACACAAACGAAACGAACCATCTTTCTTCTCAACAAACAAAATGGGAGCTCCCCAAGGGGACGAACTGGGACGGATGAAATAAAGTTGCAATAATGAAGGAAGAAATAAATATGGAGTAGTCACATCGGTAGCATAGATATTTAAGGCAATTCTCTCAAAGGAGTTAACCGAGGATCATGGACTCCAAAGTAAATTTTCATTATATTTCCGAAAGGAAGAGGTACATTAGGTGTGATATTTCAACGAGAGTGAGCTTCCTGTTACAATGAGCGAGAAAATCTAGGATTCCTCCTTCTTCTTCAATTTATGTATAGATGAAAAGAACGCGAATCATGGGTTATAAAGAATGGTCGACTCCAAGTGAGATGAATCTCCAAAAATAATTTCGTGTACCTCAAAGCATTGAATCCTAGGATTGATGTTTACGAGGGTGTTGCGGTTGACAGCGAAAATTGAGAGTAGAAACTCCTCAAACGGTCTAGAGTAATATATATCCATGATACCCATTATAACAACAGTTGGGGTAGAAACCCACCTAGCGCCTTTTCTACAATAAGGTGACCATCGAGTGTACCCCAGAAACTTGATTTATCGGTCTGCGTTTCGGCCATGTCCAACCATAAGAGGGAAAATTCTATGAGCGCAAAGACTTTCCAACAAATTTTATAAAACCGGCATCCAAACTGGTGTAAGAATTTCTATCAATGGACTTAATGGTAAATTTTCATCCTTAAACGGAGGATGAGAAGAAATGTGATCCAAACACTCTGTAGAGTAATGCGAAAATTCTAATGTAATCAATCAAAGAAGTTTTGAAAAAGCTTTAAACGTCTAATGTAACCCCATAGATGGAACGAAGCTCTTAGTAAATTTAGAAGTATGTACAACGTGTACCATTTTACGTAAATCAATTTGAGTTAACTAGACAACTCAATAAGAGTGGTTTTAAAATAATTTTGAAGGTATAAATTAGTGTATACTAGCCAACATATGTAAGGGTAAATTTGTCCATTTGAATTCATACGTACATATATGATTTTATAAATTGTATACATGACAAAATATTTCATTACTTCTATTCGCCCATAAATCTCGTGAGAACCGCCCAATTACACAAATGTGTAAATTTTTTTTTTATGAAAAGCAGGGTATCCGCATTACAGAGGTTACGAGTTGAAGTAAGATCGTTGTAGCTCGGGTGAAGGACTTGAATCGTCTTGCGACATCTAATCAATAAATGCTACGAGGTCATGAAAACAACGAGTTAAATATTGTTTTGACTTTTATCAGAACACAAGTCCTTGGGTCAAAACTATTCACGTGCGAAGCTGTCACTAACAAGCGAGTTATAAATGATAAAACATGGGGTAAGTAGTTCGGTAAAGACGAGTCTCTCGTATATCAATAAATAAGATAATGAGTATCTTCCTTACTCATGTAACAACGTTAGAATTTCCGAATGAGTGGTGTATAAATTTTCTTTGACTCGCTTTCTATTCCTCATGTCACAATATTGGGACTTTTTATGAATTAACGTAATATAATCACGTTGGCCTGACGCCATTATATTTCACTAACTCATAGTTCCATTCCAATATCACTACATAAGGTCAGGACACGTGGTCAACCTCGAATTTCAACACAATTTCCCTAAAACAATTTCTTAACAATGTGCTAAGGATAGCACAAGAGACAAAGACATCGAAAGTAATGAATAGGAGTAACGATGACATAAAAATGTCTTCGAAGTACCAAGAATCTCTAAAAGTAAGAATGACGTTTTCCGTTTCAACAACCAAAGCACATAGGCACAACGGCACAAATGCACGTAATATAACAAAAATGTTATATACCTAAACATAATAGCTGACATTGAAATGCCGAGCATTTAGAAGTCAAGAATGACATCTCGCGTAATATAACTCAAACGTTATATACATAACCATAATAGATGACATAGAAATGCCGAGAATTCTAGAACACGTAATGTAACTTAAACGTTATATCAATAAACACTAATTATGACATAGAAATGTCGAGAATTCCAGAAGTCAAGAATGACACCCCCTCGGTTTCACTAACCGAGGTGTTCCTTTAAAAGATGAACTCGCATGAGTCGGAGAATACGTTTAAATCGGAATGGGAGTTCCTCCCGGATTCAGAACATAATAGAAATGTATGTATGATAACAATATACATACCAACACGACACAAATAATCACATATAATAATATATAATAGGCCGGGCTGTAGACTAGACTCACTAATGCACCCTATTGACCCGGGTAACGACATCAATGCAGCCTAATTCCCTACAACCAGAGCTCTGATACCAACTGTGACGACTCCGTCAAAACACTTAACGGCTCCGTCACTTGGTCCCACAGCTTGATCGAAACTCTATATGAATTTTATAAAACAACCTTGCATTCTTTATTTAAAAATGATTTCCTATAAAGAAAATCTACTAAATTGTATAAGTTTAGAAAAACTATACATAAATACTTTAACCAAATGTTGACCAAACAAAGTCAACAACATCCACTTTTTAATGTAACAAAATAGAATGCAAGTTAATGTTTAACAAAGGCTGCCATCATAAATATGCAGACCCTCTAAGCACAGCGGAAACAGTCAATCATAAACCTGAGAATAAAACATGCGAGTAACTGTCAACAAAAATGTTGAGTGAATTATAGGTTTAATATTGCAAACAATATTTAATTTAAACAATAAAAATTTATGTTTGAAAACATAAAACTCCTTTTAAACCACCAAATTATATGCTAGAAAACATATAATAAAACATTATTCCATTTTCTGTGAGCCACCTGGTAACCACTTAACCCTTTATTTACCCTTGCCAAACACAATAAATAATATACACCGAACAAGTGTATCTTCAACTAAATACGAAGTACTAAACATTCCGATTATAAATTGCTAGCGCGACTAGCTCGAAATGGGGTTGTCAAACCCGATAGATCTATCCGTAGGATTCGCGTTCACCGGTAGAAACCAATGATTACAGTTACCAGACTAGGGAATATTTTTGTTCAACTCACAATGAATAATTTAAACCAACTTCCACTTGTCCAAAATATAAAATAAATTGCATGTATTCTCATCCCAAAAGATTTAAATAGAAAAATGGGACTATAACTCACCTTAAATAGCAACTGAAGAAATCTCACAAACAAGCGAACAACAAGTAAAGTAAAGTGATCAAGAAAGATCACAACGCCGACCTATAAATAAAGCAGGTCGAAATAAATAACTAACTTAGGTCAAGTCTTAGTATGATAGCTATTGTACATGTTGCAAGTAGACATAGAACATTACTCAGCAAGCATCGGTTTGATTGGAACAGCATAAGGACACACACTTTCTATTTTTAGAAAGTTTCTATTTTTAGCAGGTTTCCATTTTTGGAAAGTTTTCTATTTTAGGAAAGTTTTTATTTTTGGAAAGTTTCTATTTTTGGAAAGTTTCTATTTTTGGAAAGTTTCTATTTTTAGAAAGTTTTGAAGTTCGGAAAGTTTCCTTATTTAGAAAGTCAACAGAAGTCAACTGAAAGCCAAAGTCAACCGAAAGTCAACTCAAAAGTCAACCTTGGTCAAACATAGTCAACATTAATTTTAAAAGTGTAAGTTATAATAATAACATAGGTTATAATGTTTATTAAAGTCAAAAGTGTAAAGTTATGTCATAACATAAGTTTAATTAAATAAAATGAATTATTAAAGTTAATATAAGTTGAAATGTTATAATTAGTATAACATAAGTATTTAATTAATTAATTAAATATTAATCATTATATAAGTTTTATTAATTAATAATGAATTTTAATTCATGTCATAAGTATTATAAATTAATAATGAATTATTAATTATATCATAAGTTTCTAATTAAAATTATTAAATCATAAGTATTTAATAATTAAATCATAATTAAATAATAATTAAGTCTTACAATAATTAAATAATTATTTAATCTTTATTATAAGTCTTATAATAATTTCTCAAAAATAAATTTAATACTTATCATAAGTATTTTTCTTTAATAATAAAAGTATTATTAATCATAAGTTTAATTAAAATGTTAATTAAATCATAATTAATAATTAAATGATATAATAAATATTTATATCATAAGTCTTAAATAATAATAATTACTTCTTTTATCATAATTAATTTATTAATAATGAAAGCCATTCATTTTAACATAAGTTTAATCATTAACCATAAGTTTTAATTTTAAAAGTTCATCGGGTCGTATCTTGAGCCCCGGGTGTCGGTTTCGGGCGAGCCACATATGCATCTCCGCCTACTCAAACCATCCGACACAATTATGTACTCAAGAACACTCCAAGAACAGTCCCTAGGTCGTGGATATCAGCCATGACAACACTTGGGAATTCAATTTACTCAAAACAGTGATTTAGGCACAACGGGTGAACCGTGGCTCGGATTTAGGTGACCCGAACATGAAAATTTGTCCCACCATCAGTCCTAACCAAATGACACACCCTAAAGACACCAAGGATGATCACAAAGTCGGACCATACCTTGTTCTTGCCCATAACACCTTTCAATCTTTACCAAATATCAAATTAAGCATATCTAGGGCTCCGGGAATCGAAACGACATGAATCCGGAGTCTAAAATTAATGTCTTGATGAGAGGAACTCATTTATATACTTTATTTTATGATCAACATCAGTTACAATATCAGAAACACACGAAAAAGCTGCTGTTCCAATTTTATCAAACCGAAAAATATGCAATCGAGTAATTCTACGAATACAATCAACAATACAACAACTAATAATCATCATACTAATAAAATATAATCAAAATACAGAAAAATAAAGAAAAATTAAAAATCTAGGGTTAGGGTTTATACCCTAATCAATAATCAAGTGATATAGACGCGTAGAGAACGATGAGAGGAATCTGTTTATGTTGAAAGCCCTAATTCTTAACCTTGATTTGATGATGAAATGGTGATGATGATGATGAAAGGGGACGTTCATGGGAGGAGAGGGAGGAAGGAGGTGAAAAAAAATAAGATGATTAGGTTAGAAATGAGAGTAAGTAGTGAAGTTTAGAGTAATGGTCACTAGTTTGCAAGTTTGACAAAATACTCCCCTCCTTAAGGGATTTTCGGCCAAAAACTGAATGGGGTGGGCCCCATAGTGACCCAATTTGATAAATGACAAAATCCTAGTGGCCCGAACGCCCGAACGAAACCCGAAACGCGAAAACACCGCTACGCGATTGATTTTTCGGAGAGATAATAAGTACGCGACGAATAAAATATATAAACACTATATATAATCATATGACATCAAAATATCATATTTAAAATAATTAGGACTTAAAAATTCCAAAAGTTCGACCGTTGGTTTGAAAACCGAAAAGATTCGCCGGATAGAAATCCGCGACTCGTAGGAACGTATAATTTAAAATATGAATACAAATATTCATATAACACATAATAATTAATATATTATTACAAAAATAATAATATAGGTCATAGAAATGACGTGGCACGAATAACAATTAACGATCGTTAAATAGTTAACGGTAAAAGATAACAGAAAAAGTAGGGTCGTTACAATTTTGGTTGGAAGAAGTTCAATTCCTCGGTCACATAGTGAACAAAGAAGGTATTAAGGTGGATCCGGCAAAGATAGAAACTGTTGAAAAGTGGGAAACCCCGAAAACTCCAAAACACATACGCCAGTTTTTAGGACTAGCTGGTTACTACAGAAGGTTCATCCAAGACTTTTCCAGAATAGCAAAACCCTTGACTGCATTAACGCATAAAGGGAAGAAATTTGAATGGAATGATGAACAAGAGAAAGCGTTTCAGTTATTGAAGAAAAAGCTAACTACGGCACCTATATTGTCATTGCCTGAAGGGAATGATGATTTTGTGATTTATTGTGATGCATCAAAGCAAGGTCTCGGTTGTGTATTAATGCAACGAACGAAGGTGATTGCTTATGCGTCTAGACAATTGAAGATTCACGAACAAAATTATACGACGCATGATTTGGAATTAGGCGCGGTTGTTTTTGCATTAAAGACTTGGAGGCACTACTTATATGGGGTCAAAAGTATTATATATACTGACCACAAAAGTCTTCAACACATATTTAATCAGAAACAACTGAATATGAGGCAGCGTAGGTGGATTGAATTATTGAATGATTACGACTTTGAGATTCGTTACCACCCGGGGAAGGCAAATGTGGTAGCCGATGCCTTGAGCAGGAAGGACAGAGAACCCATTCGAGTAAAATCTATGAATATAATGATTCATAATAACCTTACTACTCAAATAAAGGAGGCGCAACAAGGAGTTTTAGAAGAGGGAAATTTAAAGGATGAAATACCCAAAGGATCGGAGAAGCATCTTAATATTCGGGAAGACGGAACCCGGTATAGGGCTGAAAGGATTTGGGTACCAAAATTTGGAGATATGAGAGAAATGGTACTTAGAGAAGCTCATAAAACCAGATACTCAATACATCCTGGAACGGGGAAGATGTACAAGGATCTCAAGAAACATTTTTTGTGGCCGGGTATGAAAGCCGATGTTGCTAAATACGTAGGAGAATGTTTGACGTGTTCTAAGGTCAAAGCTGAGCATCAGAAACCATCAGGTCTACTTCAACAACCCGAAATCGCGGAATGGAAATGGGAAAACATTACAATGGATTTCATCACTAAATTACCAAGGACTGCAAGTGGTTTTGATACTATCTGGGTAATAGTTGACCATCTCACCAAATCAGAACACTTCTTGCCAATAAGAGAAGATGACAAGATGGAGAAGTTAGCACGACTGTATTTGAAGGAAGTCATCTCCAGACATGGAATACCAATCTCTATTATCTCTGATAGGGATGGCAGATTTATTTCAAGATTCTGGCAGACATTACAGCAAGCATTAGGAACTCGTCTAGACATGAGTACTGCCTATCATCCACAAACTGATGGGCAGAGCGAAAGGACGATACAAACGCTTGAAGACATGCTACGAGCATGTGTTATTGATTTCGGAAACAGTTGGGATCGACATCTACCGTTAGCAGAATTTTCCTACAACAACAGCTACAATTCAAGCATTGAGATGGCGCCGTTTGAAGCACTTTATGGTAGAAAGTGCAGGTCTCCGATTTGTTGGAGTGAAGTGGGGGATAGACAGATTACGGGTCCGAAGATTATACAAGAAACTACAGAGAAGATCATCCAAATTCAACAACGGTTGAAAACCGCCCAAAGTCGACAAAAGAGCTACGCTGACATTAAAAGAAAAGATATAGAATTTGAAATTGGAGAGATGGTCATACTTAAAGTTGCACCTTGGAAAGGCGTTGTTCGATTTGGTAAACGAGGGAAATTAAATCCAAGGTATATTGGACCATTCAAGATTATTGATCGTGTCGGACCAGTAGCTTACCGACTAGAGTTACCTCAACAACTCGCGGCTGTACATAACACTTTCCACGTCTCGAATTTAAAGAAATGTTTTGCTAAAGAAGATCTCACTATTCCGTTAGATGAAATCCAAATCAACGAAAAACTTCAATTCATCGAAGAACCCGTCGAAATAATGGATCGTGAGGTTAAAAGACTTAAGCAAAACAAGATACCAATTGTTAAGGTTCGATGGAATGCTCGTAGAGGACCCGAGTTCACCTGGGAGCGTGAAGATCAGATGAAGAAGAAATACCCGCATCTATTTCCAGAAGATTCGTCAACACCTTCAACAGCTTAAAATTTCGGGACGAAATTTATTTAACGGGTAGGTACTGTAGTGACCCGAACTTTTCCATGTTTATATATATTAATTGAGATTGATATTTACATGATTAAATGTTTCCAACATGTTAAGCAATCAAACTTGTTAAGACTTGATTAACTGAAATATGTTTCATATAGACAATTGACCACCCAAGTTGACCGGTGATTCACGAACGTTAAAACTTATAAAAACTATACGATGACATATATGTAGTGACCCGAACTTTTCCATGTTTATATATATTAATTGAGATTGATGTTTACATGATTAAATGTTTCCAACATGTTAAGCAATCAAACTTGTTAAGACTTGATTAATTGAAATAGGTTTCATATAGACAATTGACCACCCAAGTTGACCGGTGATTCACGAACGTTAAAACTTGTAAAAACTATATGATGACATATATATGGATATATATATATAGTTAACATGATACTATGATAAGAAAACATATCATAAAGTATATTAACAATGAACTACATATGTAAAAACAAGACTACTAACTTAATGATTTTTAAACGAGACATATATGTAACGATTATCGTTGTAAAGACATTTAATGTATATATATCATATTAAGAGATATTCATACATGATAATATCATGATAATATAATAATTTAAAATCTCATTTGATATTATAAACATTGAGTTAACAACATTTAACAAGATCGTTAACCTAAAGGTTTCAAAACAACACTTACATGTAACGACTAACGATGACTTAACGACTCAGTTAAAATGTATATACATGTAGTGTTTTAATATGTATTTATACACTTTTGAAAGACTTCAATACACTTATCAAAATACTTCTACTTAACAAAAATGCTTACAATTACATCCTCGTTCAGTTTCATCAACAATTCTACTCGTATGCACCCGTATTCGTACTCGTACAATACACAGCTTTTAGATGTATGTACTATTGGTATATACACTCCAATGATCAGTTCTTAGCAGCCCATGTGAGTCACCTAACACATGTGGGAACCATCATTTGGCAACTAGCATGAAATATCTCATAAAATTACAAAAATATGAGTAATCATTCATGACTTATTTACATGAAAACAAAATTACATATCCTTTATATCTAATCCATACACCAATGACCAAAAACACCTACAAACACTTTAATTCTTCAATTTTCTTCATCTAATTGATCTCTCTCAAGTTCTATCTTCAAGTTCTAAGTGTTCTTCATAAATTCCAAAAGTTCTAGTTTCATAAAATCAAGAATACTTTCAAGTTTGCTAGCTCACTTCCAATCTTGTAAGGTGATCTTCCAACCTCAAGAAATCTTTGTTTCTTACAGTAGGTTATCATTCTAATACAAGGTAATAATCATATTCAAACTTTGGTTCAATTTCTATAACTATAACAATCTTATTTCAAGTGATGATCTTACTTGAACTTGTTTTCGTGTCATGATTCTGCTTCAAGAACTTCGAGCCATCCAAGGATCCATTGAAGCTAGATCCATTTTTCTCTTTTCCAGTAGGTTTATCCAAGGAAATTAAGGTAGTAATGATGTTCATAACATCATTCGATTCATACATATAAAGCTATCTTATTCGAAGGTTTAAACTTGTAATCACTAGAACATAGTTTAGTTAATTCTAAACTTGTTCGCAAACAAAAGTTAATCCTTCTAACTTGACTTTTAAAATCAACTAAACACATGTTCTATATCTATATGATATGCTAACTTAATGATTTAAAACCTGGAAACACGAAAAACACCGTAAAACCGGATTTACGCCGTCGTAGTAACACCGCGGGCTGTTTTGGGTTAGTTAATTAAAAACTATGATAAACTTTGATTTAAAAGTTGTTATTCTGAGAAAATGATTTTTATTATGAACATGAAACTATATCCAAAAATTATGGTTAAACTCAAAGTGGAAGTATGTTTTCTAAAATGGTCATCTAGACGTCGTTCTTTCGACTGAAATGACTACCTTTACAAAAACGACTTGTAACTTATTTTTCCGACTAGAAACCTATACTTTTTTTGTTTAGATTCATAAAATAGAGTTCAATATGAAACCATAGCAATTTGATTCACTCAAAACGGATTTAAAATGAAGAAGTTATGGGTAAAACAAGATTGGATAATTTTTCTCATTTTAGCTACGTGAAAATTGGTAACAAATCTATTCCAACCATAACTTAATCAACTTGTATTATATATTATGTAATCTTGAGATACCATAGACACGTATACAATGTTTCGACCTATCATGTCGACACATCTATATATATTTCGGAACAACCATAGACACTCTATATGTGAATGTTGGAGTTAGCTATACAGGGTTGAGGTTGATTCCAAAATATATATAGTTTGAGTTGTGATCAATACTGAGATACGTATACACTGGGTCGTGGATTGATTCAAGATAATATTTATTGATTTATTTATGTACATCTAACTGTGGACAACTAGTTGTAGGTTACTAACGAGGACAGCTGACTTAATAAACTTAAAACATCAAAATATATTAAAAGTGTTGTAAATATATTTTGAACATACTTTGATATATATGTATATATTGTTATAGGTTCGTGAATCAACCAGTGGCCAAGTCTTACTTCCCGACGAAGTAAAAATCTGTGAAAGTGAGTTATAGTCCCACTTTTAAAATCTAATATTTTTGGGATGAGAATACATGCAGGTTTTATAAATGATTTACAAAATAGACACAAGTACGTGAAACTACATTCTATGGTTGAATTATCGAAATCGAATATGCCCCTTTTTATTAAGTCTGGTAATCTAAGAATTAGGGAACAGACACCCTAATTGACGCGAATCCTAAAGATAGATCTATTGGGCCTAACAAACCCCATCCAAAGTACCGGATGCTTTAGTACTTCGAAATTTATATCATATCCGAAGGGTGTCCCGGAATGATGGGGATATTCTTATATATGCATCTTGTTAATGTCGGTTACCAGGTGTTCACCATATGAATGATTTTTATCTCTATGTATGGGATGTGTATTGAAATATGAAATCTTGTGGTCTATTGTTACGATTTGATATATATAGGTTAAACCTATAACTCACCAACATTTTTGTTGACGTTTTAAGCATGTTTATTCTCAGGTGATTATTAAGAGCTTCCGCTGTGTCATACTTAAATAAGGACAAGATTTGGAGTCCATACTTATATGATATTGTGTAAAAACTGCATTCAAGAAACTTATTTTGTTGTAACATATTTGTATTGTAAACCATTATGTAATGGTCGTGTGTAAACAGGATATTTTAGATTATCATTATTTGATAATCTACGTAAAGCTTTTTAAACCTTTATTGATGAAATAAAGGTTATGGTTTGTTTAAAAATGAATGCAGTCTTTGAAAAACGTCTCATATAGAGGTCAAAACCTCGCAACGAAATCAATTAATATGGAACGTTTTTAATCAATAAGAACGGGACATTTCAGTTGGTATCCGAGCGTTGGTCTTAGAGAACCAGAAAATTTGCATTAGTGTGTCTTATCGAGTTTGTTAGGATGCATTAGTGAGTCTGGACTTCGACCGTGTTTTCTTTAAAAATGATTGCTTAACATTTTTGTTGGAAACTATATATTTTTAACATATGAATATTATGTGATATATTAATCTCTTAACTCGTTTGATATTATGTGATAGATGTCTACCTCTAGAACAAGTCCCATTGACTCACCTAATAATAATGAAGAGTCAAATGTAAATTGGAATGATTTGTGGACTGATTCACAAGTTCCCGAAGAGGAACCGGAAGAAGAGTCGGAACCGGAAGAAGAATCGGAACCGGAAGAAGAATCGGAACCGGATGAAGAAATAGAACCGGTGGGGGAAATAATAAAACGGTTAAGTAAAAGAAAATCCTCAACCAACCGACCAAAGTTAATTATGGTCAATGGTGTTTCCGCCAAGGAAGCAAAATATTGGGAGGATTACCAATTCTCCGATGAATCGGATTCCGACGAGAATTCCGATGATGTTATAGAAATTACCCCAACTGA
The DNA here is from genome assembly GCF_046630445.1 of Rutidosis leptorrhynchoides. NCBI lineage: Eukaryota > Viridiplantae > Streptophyta > Magnoliopsida > Asterales > Asteraceae > Rutidosis > Rutidosis leptorrhynchoides. The sequence goes on along the minus strand of NC_092333.1, from coordinate 309,472,703 downwards.
ATTTAAAAAGGCAAAAGAAAATAATAAGGGAAAGGGCATAAAAATAGAGAAATCTAATTCCAACCCCGATGAACTTTATATGTATCGTCAACCCCCGAAGTCCTTAAGTTGTAACAATGACCCGGGAACCTCTAAACCACCAGGTTTTTCTAAACCAATGTGGACAACGACGGCTCGTATTAGGGGAACATCATATATCCCTAGAAACTTGGCAAAACGAACCAAAACCGAAGAAGAAGAAACGAGCGAGTCGGAATAAGATAGTTGTATTCGTGTGGTGTAATATATGGAATATAGTGTTCTTATGCTTTATGATATATGTAAAAATTGCTTGTATTAATAAGTATTTTTTTTATGAATCTAACTCTTGTCTATTTTACAGTTTAAAAACACAAAATGGATAGACAACCCAATATTTTAAGAGACCTACCCGGAGACATGATTGATGAAATCTTGTCTAGAGTCGGCCAGAATTCTTCGGCACAACTATTTAAGGCGAGATCAGTTTGTAAGACATTCGAAGAACGTTCCAAGAATGTCTTGGTTTATAAGAGACTTTCGTTTGAAAGATGGGGGATATCACATTGGGAAACCCATAAGTTACGATGTGTTTACTTTGACGCATATATTGCGGGGAACCCAAATGCTATTTTACGCAACGGGTTAAGAAATTATTTTGACTCAATATATCCGAATATTGGACTTCGTGATTTAGAAAAAGCGGCTAACATGCAACATAAAGAAGCATGTTATGCTTACGGATTAGTAATGTTCGCTTCTCACCAAAGTGAGAACAAGAACATCGGGCTACAACTATTAAACAAAACGTTTCCACAAGTGACGGAGTCGGTAATTGGGGTAAGAAATGAGGTTTTTAGATTATTACGGGACTGTTGGACATTACGTAACCCTCGTCCCTTTGATGACATTACAACACGCTGTCTTATCAACGGCCATAACGGTTATGTTGCACAAGACCAAGGATGGGAAGTAGTCCTAGTAAAACCAGAATGCATGACTTGTTTCTGGACGTATGAATTACGTGTCTTTATTGCCTTTGCTGAACGACTTGTGTACTAGCTAGAATTGTGTTCACAACTATCTTGTATCAAAGTTATTGTGTGCTATATTTCATGCTTTATGTAAAATAAGCGGTATTGTAAGTTTGTAAAATATTGTATAAAAGTTTGAACGCGAAATATTATTATAATCAGTTTTTCATATAGAATTGTAGTAGTTGAATTGTATATTAGCTACTAAGTATGAACTTAACGGGTAGGTACTACCCGAATTTAAACTTATAAAACGCTAATATGAAGAAAAAGCTTTTATAAATGAGTTCATATTATGCTACGAAATACTATTAACTACTCTTAATATTCTGTATGATTAACTTGTTCCATTTAACTATTTTGAAGGAAATGGCACCGACTACTCGACACACCGTGAATATGAATGAAGAGGAATTCCGTACTTTTCTAGCTTCAAACATAGCCGCAGTACAGGCTGCGCTACATACCAACAATAACCTTGGATCTAGCAGTACAGGAAATCGTGTAGGATGCACCTACAAAGAATTCACTGCCTGCAAACCTTTGGAATTTGATGGAACCGAAGGACCGATCGGATTGAAACGGTGGACCGAGAAGGTTGAATCGGTGTTTGCTATAAGTAAGTGTACTGAAGAGGACAAAGTGAAGTACGCTACGCATACCTTCACAGGTTCTGCGTTAACATGGTGGAATACCTATCTAGAGCAAGTGGGACAAGATGATGCGTACGCACTACCGTGGTCAGCATTCAAGCACTTGATGAACGAGAAGTACCGTCCCAGAACCGAGGTCAATAAGCTCAAGACAGAACTTAGAGGGTTACGAACCCAAGGATTTGATATTACCACGTACGAAAGACGATTCACAGAATTGTTCCTATTGTGTCCGGGAGCATTCGAAGATGAGGAAGAGAAGATCGACGCGTTTGTGAAAGGATTACCGGAAAGAATCCAAGAAGATATAAGTTCACACGAGCCCGCCTCCATACAACAGGCATGTAGAATGGCTCACAAACTAGTGAACCAGATTGAAGAAAGAATTAAAGAACAGACTGCTGAAGAGGCCAATGTGAAGCAAGTCAAAAGAAAGTGGGAGGAAAACGGTGATAAGAATCACCAATACAACAACAACAGCAATTACAACAATAATCGCAACAATTATCCCAACAATCGCAACATCAATCGCAACTACAACAAACGGCCCAACAACAACAACAACAACAACAACAACAACAACAACTACAACAATCATCCCAACAACAATAATAACCGCAACAACAACAACAATCAGAAGCAACTATGCCAAAGGTGTGAAAAGAATCACTCGGGGTTCTGCACCAAATTTTGCAACAAGTGTAAAAGAAATGGTCATAGCGCGGCGAAGTGTGAGGTCTACGGACCAGGGGTTAATAGAACGAAAGGAACAAATGGTGTCGGAACGAGTAATGGCGGAGCAAGTAGTGTCGGAGCAAGTTATGCCAATGTAGTTTGTTATAAATGTGGAAAACCAGGCCACATTATTAGAAATTGCCCGAACCAGGAGAACACGAATGGACAAGGCCGTGGAAGAGTTTTCAATATTAATGCGGTAGAGGCACAGGAAGACCCGGAGCTTGTTACGGGTACGTTTCTTATTGACAATAAATCTGCTTACGTTTTATTTGATTCGGGTGCGGATAGAAGCTATATGAGTAGAGATTTTTGTGCTAAATTAAGTTGTCCATTGACGCCTTTGGATAGTAAATTTTTACTCGAATTAGCAAATGGTAAATTAATTTCAGCAGATAATATATGTCGGAATCGAGAAATTAAACTGGTTAGCGAAACATTTAAGATTGATTTGATACCAGTAGAGTTAGGGAGTTTTGATGTGATAATCGGTATGGACTGGTTGAAAGAAGTGAAAGCGGAGATCGTTTGTTACAAAAATGCAATTCGCATTATACGAGAAAAAGGAAAACCCTTAATGGTGTACGGAGAAAAGGGCAACACGAAGCTACATCTTATTAGTAATTTGAAGGCACAAAAACTAATAAGAAAAGGTTGCTATGCTGTTCTAGCACACGTCGAGAAAGTACAAACTGAAGAAAAGAGCATCAATGATGTTCCCATTGCAAAAGAATTTCCCGATGTATTTCCGAAAGAATTACCGGGATTACCCCCACATCGATCCGTTGAATTTCAGATAGATCTTGTACCAGGAGCTGCACCAATAGCTCGTGCTCCTTACAGACTCGCACCCAGCGAGATGAAAGAACTGCAAAGCCAATTACAAGAACTTTTAGAGCGTGGTTTCATTCGACCAAGCACATCACCGTGGGGAGCTCCTGTTTTGTTTGTCAAGAAGAAAGATGGTACATTCAGGTTGTGTATCGACTACCGAGAGTTGAACAAACTTACCATCAAGAACCGCTACCCACTACCGAGAATCGACGACTTATTTGATCAACTACAAGGCTCGTCTGTTTATTCAAAGATTGACTTACGTTCCGGGTATCATCAAATGCGGATGAAAGAAGATGATATTCCAAAGACTGCTTTCAGAACACGTTACGGTCATTACGAGTTTATGGTCATGCCGTTTGGTTTAACTAATGCACCAGCTGTGTTCAGGGACCTTATGAACCGAGTGTGTGGACCATACCTTGACAAGTTTGTCATTGTTTTCATTGATGACATACTTATTTACTCAAAGAATGACCAAGAACACGGTGAACATTTGAGAAAGGTGTTAGAAGTATTGAGGAAGGAAGAATTGTACGCTAAGTTTTCAAAGTGTGCATTTTGGTTGGAAGAAGTTCAATTCCTCGGTCACATAGTGAACAAAGAAGGTATTAAGGTGGATCCGGCAAAGATAGAAACTGTTGAAAAGTGGGAAACCCCGAAAACTCCGAAACACATACGCCAATTTTTAGGACTAGCTGGTTACTACAGAAGGTTCATCCAAGACTTTTCCAGAATAGCAAAACCCTTGACTGCATTAACGCATAAAGGGAAGAAATTTGAATGGAATGATGAACAAGAGAAAGCGTTTCAGTTATTGAAGAAAAAGCTAACTACGGCACCTATATTGTCATTGCCTGAAGGGAATGATGATTTTGTGATTTATTGTGATGCATCAAAGCAAGGTCTCGGTTGTGTATTAATGCAACGAACGAAGGTGATTGCTTATGCGTCTAGACAATTGAAGATTCACGAACAAAATTATACGACGCATGATTTGGAATTAGGCGCGGTTGTTTTTGCATTAAAGACTTGGAGGCACTACTTATATGGGGTCAAAAGTATTATATATACCGACCACAAAAGTCTTCAACACATATTTAATCAGAAACAACTGAATATGAGGCAGCGTAGGTGGATTGAATTATTGAATGATTACGATTTTGAGATTCGTTACCACCCGGGGAAGGCAAATGTGGTAGCCGATGCCTTGAGCAGGAAGGATAGAGAACCCATTCGAGTAAAATCTATGAATATAATGATTCATAATAACATTACTACTCAAATAAAGGAGGCGCAACAAGGAGTTTTAAAAGAGGGAAATTTAAAGGATGAAATACCCAAAGGATCGGAGAAGCATCTTAATATTCGGGAAGACGGAACCCGGTATAGGGCTGAAAGGATTTGGGTACCAAAATTTGGAGATATGAGAGAAATGGTACTTAGAGAAGCTCATAAAACCAGATACTCAATACATCCTGGAACGGGGAAGATGTACAAGGATCTCAAGAAACATTTTTGGTGGCCGGGTATGAAAGCCGATGTTGCTAAATACGTAGGAGAATGTTTGACGTGTTCTAAGGTCAAAGCTGAGCATCAGAAACCATCAGGTCTACTTCAACAACCCGAAATCCCGGAATGGAAATGGGAAAACATTACCATGGATTTCATCACTAAATTGCCAAGGACTGCAAGTGGTTTTGATACTATTTGGGTAATAGTTGATCGTCTCACCAAATCAGCACACTTCCTACCAATAAGAGAAGATGACAAGATGGAGAAGTTAGCACGACTGTATTTGAAGGAAGTCGTCTCCAGACATGGAATACCAATCTCTATTATCTCTGATAGGGATGGCAGATTTATTTCAAGATTCTGGCAGACATTACAGCAAGCATTAGGAACTCGTCTAGACATGAGTACTGCCTATCATCCACAAACTGATGGGCAGAGCGAAAGGACAATACAAACGCTTGAAGACATGCTACGAGCATGTGTTATTGATTTCGGAAACAGTTGGGATCGACATCTACCGTTAGCAGAATTTTCCTACAACAACAGCTACCATTCAAGCATTGAGATGGCGCCGTTTGAAGCACTTTATGGTAGAAAGTGCAGGTCTCCGATTTGTTGGAGTGAGGTGGGGGATAGACAGATTACGGGTCCGGAGATTATACAAGAAACTACCGAGAAGATCATCCAAATTCAACAACGGTTGAAAACCGCCCAAAGTCGACAAAAGAGCTACGCTGACATTAAAAGAAAAGATATAGAATTTGAAATTGGAGAGATGGTCATGCTTAAAGTTTCACCTTGGAAAGGCGTTGTTCGATTTGGTAAGCGAGGGAAATTAAATCCAAGGTATATTGGACCATTCAAGATTATTGATCGTGTCGGACCAGTAGCTTACCGACTTGAGTTACCTCAACAACTCGCGGCTGTACATAACACTTTCCACGTCTCGAATTTGAAGAAATGTTTTGCTAAAGAAGATCTCACTATTCCGTTAGATGAAATCCAAATCAACGAAAAACTCCAATTCATCGAAGAACCCGTCGAAATAATGGATCGTGAGGTTAAAAGACTTAAGCAAAACAAGATACCAATTGTTAAGGTTCGATGGAATGCTCGTAGAGGACCCGAGTTCACCTGGGAGCGTGAAGATCAGATGAAGAAGAAATACCCGCATCTATTTCCAGAAGATTCGTCAACACCTTCAACAGCTTAAAATTTCGGGACGAAATTTATTTAACGGGTAGGTACTGTAGTGACCCGAACTTTTCCATGTTTATATATATTAATTGAGATTGATGTTTACATGATTAAATGTTTCCAACATGTTAAGCAATCAAACTTGTTAAGACTTGATTAATTGAAATAGGTTTCATATAGACAATTGACCACCCAAGTTGACCGGTGATTCACGAACGTTAAAACTTGTAAAAACTATATGATGACATATATATGGATATATATATATAGTTAACATGATACTATGATAAGAAAACATATCATAAAGTATATTAACAATGAACTACATATGTAAAAACAAGACTACTAACTTAATGATTTTTAAACGAGACATATATGTAACGATTATCGTTGTAAAGACATTTAATGTATATATATCATATTAAGAGATATTCATACATGATAATATCATGATAATATAATAATTTAAAATCTCATTTGATATTATAAACATTGAGTTAACAACATTTAACAAGATCGTTAACCTAAAGGTTTCAAAACAACACTTACATGTAACGACTAACGATGACTTAACGACTCAGTTAAAATGTATATACATGTAGTGTTTTAATATGTATTTATACACTTTTGAAAGACTTCAATACACTTATCAAAATACTTCTACTTAACAAAAATGCTTACAATTACATCCTCGTTCAGTTTCATCAACAATTCTACTCGTATGCACCCGTATTCGTACTCGTACAATACACAGCTTTTAGATGTAGGTACTATTGGTATATACACTCCAATGATCAGTTCTTAGCAGCCCATGTGAGTCACCTAACACATATGGGAACCATCATTTGGCAACTAGCATGAAATATCTCATAAAATTACAAAAATATGAGTAATCATTCATGACTTATTTACATGAAAACAAAATTACATATCCTTTATATCTAATCCATACACCAACGACCAAAAACACCTACAAACACTTTCATTCTTCAATTTTCTTCATCTAATTGATCTCTCTCAAGTTCTATCTTCAAGTTCTAAGTGTTCTTCATAAATTCCAAAAGTTCTAGTTTCATAAAATCAAGAATACTTTCAAGTTTGCTAGCTCACTTCCAATCTTGTAAGGTGATCATCCAACCTCAAGAAATCTTTGTTTCTTACAGTAGGTTATCATTCTAATACAAGGTAATAATCATATTCAAACTTTGGTTCAATTTCTATAACTATAACAATCTTATTTCAAGTGATGATCTTACTTGAACTTGTTTTCGTGTCATGATTCTGCTTCAAGAACTTCGAGCCATCCAAGGATCCATTGAAGCTAGATCCATTTTTCTCTTTTCCAGTAGGTTTATCCAAGGAAATTAAGGTAGTAATGATGTTCATAACATCATTCGATTCATACATATAAAGCTATCTTATTCGAAGGTTTAAACTTGTAATCACTAGAACATAGTTTAGTTAATTCTAAACTTGTTCGCAAACAAAAGTTAATCCTTCTAACTTGACTTTTAAAATCAACTAAACACATGTTCTATATCTATATGATATGCTAACTTAATGATTTAAAACCTGGAAACACGAAAAACACCGTAAAACCGGATTTACGCCGTCGTAGTAACACCGCGGGCTGTTTTGGGTTAGTTAATTAAAAACTATGATAAACTTTGATTTAAAAGTTGTTATTCTGAGAAAATGATTTTTATTATGAACATGAAACTATATCCAAAAATTATGGTTAAACTCAAAGTGGAAGTATGTTTTCTAAAATGGTCATCTAGACGTCGTTCTTTCGACTGAAATGACTACCTTTACAAAAACGACTTGTAACTTATTTTTCCGACTAGAAACCTATACTTTTTTTGTTTAGATTCATAAAATAGAGTTCAATATGAAACCATAGCAATTTGATTCACTCAAAACGGATTTAAAATGAAGAAGTTATGGGTAAAACAAGATTGGATAATTTTTCTCATTTTAGCTACGTGAAAATTGGTAACAAATCTATTCCAACCATAACTTAATCAACTTGTATTATATATTATGTAATCTTGAGATACCATAGACACGTATACAATGTTTCGACCTATCATGTCGACACATCTATATATATTTCGGAACAACCATAGACACTCTATATGTGAATGTTGGAGTTAGCTATACAGGGTTGAGGTTGATTCCAAAATATATATAGTTTGAGTTGTGATCAATACTGAGATACGTATACACTGGGTCGTGGATTGATTCAAGATAATATTTATTGATTTATTTCTGTACATCTAACTGTGGACAACTAGTTGTAGGTTACTAACGAGGACAGCTGACTTAATAAACTTAAAACATCAAAATATATTAAAAGTGTTGTAAATATATTTTGAACATACTTTGATATATATGTATATATTGTTATAGGTTCGTGAATCAACCAGTGGCCAAGTCTTACTTCCCGACGAAGTAAAAATCTGTGAAAGTGAGTTATAGTCCCACTTTTAAAATCTAATATTTTTGGGATGAGAATACATGCAGGTTTTATAAATGATTTACAAAATAGACACAAGTACGTGAAACTACATTCTATGGTTGAATTATCGAAATCGAATATGCCCCTTTTTATTAAGTCTGGTAATCTAAGAATTAGGGAACAGACACCCTAATTGACGCGAATCCTAAAGATAGATCTATTGGGCCTAACAAACCCCATCCAAAGTACCGGATGCTTTAGTACTTCGAAATTTATATCATATCCGAAGGGTGTCCCGGAATGATGGGGATATTCTTATATATGCATCTTGTTATTGTCGGTTACCAGGTGTTCACCATATGAATGATTTTTATCTCTATGTATGGGATGTGTATTGAAATATGAAATCTTGTGGTCTATTGTTACGATTTGATATATATAGGTTAAACCTATAACTCACCAACATTTTTGTTGACGTTTTAAGCATGTTTATTCTCAGGTGATTATTAAGAGCTTCCGCTGTGTCATACTTAAATAAGGACAAGATTTGGAGTCCATACTTGTATGATATTGTGTAAAAACTGCATTCAAGAAACTTATTTTGTTGTAACAGATTTGTATTGTAAACCATTATGTAATGGTCGTGTGTAAACATGATATTTTAGATTATCATTATTTGATAATCTACGTAAAGCTTTTTAAACCTTTATTGATGAAATAAAGGTTATGGTTTGTTTAAAAATGAATGCAGTCTTTGAAAAACGTCTCATATAGAGGTCAAAACCTCGCAACGAAATCAATTAATATGGAACGTTTTTAATCAATAAGAACGGGACATTTCAATATATATGGTTATATATATAGTTAACATGTTTTTATTATAATTATGTATCTCATTAGGTATTTTAACAATGAGTTATATACATAAAAATGAGACTATTAATTTAAGAAACTCGAAAACGATATATATAACGATTATCGTTATAACAACGTCTTACTAGGTACATATGAATCATATTAAGATATTGATACACTTGGTTAATTATGTTAAATGATAAGTAAATATATTATTAAGTGTATTAACAATGAAATACATATGTAAAAATAAGGCTACTAACTTAATGATTTCGAAACGAGACATATATGTAACGATTATCGTTGTAACGACATTTAACTGTATATACATCATACTAAGATATATTATATATCATAATATCATGATAATATAATAATTTAACATCTCATTTGTTATAATAAATAATGGGTTAACAACATTCAACAAGATCGTTAACCTAAAGGTTTCAAAACAACATTTACATGTAACGACTAACGATGACTTAACGACTCAGTTAAAATGTATATACATGTAGTGTTTTAATATGTATTCATACACTTTTGAAAGACTTAAAGACACTTATCAAAATACTTCTACTTAACAAAAATGCTTACAATTACATCCTCGTTCAGTTTCATCAACAATTCTACTCGTATGCACCCGTATTCGTACTCGTACAATACACAACTTTTAGATGTATGTACTATTGGTATATACACTCCAATGATCAGCTCTTAGCAGCCCATGTGAGTCACCTAACACATGTGGGAACTATCATTTGGCAACTAGCATGAAATATCTCATAAAATTACAAAAATATGAGTAATCATTCATGACTTATTTACATGAAAAAAAATTACATATCCTTTATATCTAATCCATACACCAACGACCAAAAACACCTACAAATACTTTCATTCTTCAATTTTCTTCATCTAATTGATCTCTCTCAAGTTCTATCTTCAAGTTCTAAGTGTTCTTCATAAATTTCAAAAGTTCTAGTTTCATAAAATCAAGAATACTTTCAAGTTTGCTAGCTCACTTCCAATCTTGTAAGGTGATCATCCAACCTCAAGAAATCTTTGTTTCTTACAGTAGGTTATCATTCTAATACAAGGTAATAATCATATTCAAACTTTGGTTCAATTTCTATAACTATAACAATCTTATTTCAAGTGATGATCTTACTTGAACTTGTTTTCGTGTCATGATTCTGCTTCAAGAACTTCGAGCCATCCAAGGATCCGTTGAAGCTAGATCCATTTTTCTCTTTTACAGTAGGTTTATCCAAGGAACTTAAGGTAGTAATGATGTTCATAACATCATTCGATTCATACATATAAAGCTATCTTATTCGAAGGTTTAAACTTGTAATCACTAGAACATAGTTTAGTTAATTCTAAACTTGTTCGCAAACAAAAGTTAATCCTTCTAACTTGACTTTTAAAATCAACTAAACACATGTTCTATATCTATATGATATGCTAACTTAATGATTTAAAACCTGGAAACACGAAAAACACCGTAAAACCGGATTTACGCCGTCGTAGTAACACCGCGGGCTGTTTTGGGTTAGTTAATTAAAAACTATGATAAACTTTGATTTAAAAATTGCTATTCTGAGAAAATGATTTTTATTATGAACATGAAACTATATACAAAAATTATGATTAAACTCAAAGTGGAAGTATGTTTTCTAAAATGGTCATCTAGACGTCGTTCTTTCGACTGAAATGACTACCTTTACAAAAACGACTTGTAACTTATTTTTCCGACTATAAACCTATACTTTTCTGTTTAGATTCATAAAATAGAGTTCAATATGAAACCATAGCAATTTGATTCACTCAAAACGGATTTAAAATGAAGAAGTTATGGGTAAAACAAGATTGGATAATTTTTCTCATTTTAGCTACGTGAAAATTGGTAACAAATCTATTCCAACCATAACTTAATCAACTTGTATTGTATATTATGTAATCTTGAGATACCATAGACACGTATACAATTTTTCGACCTATCATGTCGACACATCTATATATATTTCGGAACAACCATAGACACTCTATATGTGAATGTTGGAGTTAGCTATACAGGGTTGAGGTTGATTCCAAAATATATATAGTTTGAGTTGTGATCAATACTGAGATACGTATACACTGGGTCGTGGATTGATTCAAGATAATATTTATCGATTTATTTCTGTACATCTAACTGTGGACAACTAGTTGTAGGTTACTAACGAGGACAGCTGACTTAATAAACTTAAAACATCTAAATATATTAAAAGTGTTGTAAATATATTTTGAACATACTTTGATATATATGTATATATTGTTATAGGTTCGTGAATCAACCAGTGGCCAAGTCTTACTTCCCGACGAAGTAAAAATCTGTGAAAGTGAGTTATAGTCCCACTTTTAAAATCTAATATTTTTGGGATGAGAATACATGCAGGTTTTATAAATGATTTACAAAATAGACACAAGTACGTGAAACTACATTCTATGGTTGAATTATCGAAATCGAATATGCCCCTTTTTATTAAGTCTGGTAATCTAAGAATTAGGGAACAGACACCCTAATTGACGCGAATCCTAAAGATAGATCTATTGGGCCTAACAAACCCCATCCAAAGTACCGGATGCTTTAGTACTTCGAAATTTATATCATATCCGAAGGGTGTCCCGGAATGATGGGGATATTCTTATATATGCATCTTGTTAATGTCGGTTACCAGGTGTTCACCATATGAATGATTTTTATCTCTATGTATGGGATGTGTATTGAAATATGAAATCTTGTGGTCTATTATTATGATTTGATATATATAGGTTAAACCTATAACTCACCAACATTTTTGTTGACGTTTTAAGCATGTTTATTCTCAGGTGATTATTAAGAGCTTCCGCTGTCGCATACTTAAATAAGGACGAGATTTGGAGTCCATGCTTATATGATATTGTGTAAAAACTGCATTCAAGAAACTTATTTTGTTGTAACATATTTGTATTGTAAACCATTATGTAATGGTCGTGTGTAAACAGGATATTTTAGATTATCATTATTTGATAATCTACGTAAAGCTTTTTAAAACCTTTATCTATGAAATAAAGGTTATGGTTTGTTTTAAAAATGAATGCAGTCTTTGAAAAATGTCTCATATAGAGGTCAAAACCTCGCAACGAAATCAATTAATATGGAACGTTTTTAATCAATAAGAACGGGACATTTCATTAACAATGAACTACATATGTAAAAACAAGACTACTAACTTAATGATTTTTAAACGAGACATATATGAAACGATTATCGTTGTAAAGATATTTAATGTATATATATCATATTATGAGATATTCATACATGATAATATCATGATAATATAATAATTTAAAATCTCATTTTATATTATAAACATTGGGTTAACAACATTTAACAAGATCGTTAACCTAAAGGTTTCAAAACAACACTTACATGTAACGACTAACGATGACTTAACGACTCAGTTAAAATTTATATACATGTAGTGTTTTAATATGTATTTATACACTTTTTAAAGACTTCAATACACTTATCAAAATACTTCTACTTAACAAAAATGCTTACAATTACATCCTCGTTCAGTTTCATCAACAATTCTACTCGTATGCACCCGTATTCGTACTCGTACAATACACAGCTTTTAGATGTATGTACTATTGGTATATACACTCCAATGATCAGCTCTTAGCAGCCCATGTGAGTCACCTAACACATGTGGGAACCATCATTTGGCAACTAGCATGAAATATCTCATAAAATTACAAAAATATGAGTAATCATTCATGACTTATTTACATGAAAACAAAATTACATATCCTTTATATCTAATCCATACACCAACAACCAAAAACACCTACAAACACTTTCATTCTTCAATTTTCTTCATCTAATTGATCTCTCTCAAGTTCTATCTTCAAGTTCTAAGTGTTCTTCATAAATTCCAAAAGTTCTAGTTTCATAAAATCAAGAATACTTTCAAGTTTGCTAGCTCACTTCCAATCTTGTAAGGTGATCATCCAACCTCAAGAAATCTTTGTTTCTTACATTAGTTTATCATTCTAATACAAGGTAATAATCATATTCAAACTTTGGTTCAATTTCTATAACTATAACAATCTTATTTCAAGTGATGATCTTACTTGAACTTGTTTTCGTGTCATGATTCTGCATCAAGAACTTCGAGCCATCCAAGGATCCATTGAAGCTAGATCCATTTTTATCTTTTCCAGTAGGTTTATCCAAGGAACTTAAGGTAGTAATGATGTTCATAACATCATTCAATTCATACATATAAAGCTATCTTATTCGAAGGTTTAAACATGTAATCACTAGAACATATTTTAGTTAATTCTAAACTTGTTCGCAAACAAAAGTTAATCCTTCTAACTTGACTGTTAAAATCAACTAAACACATGTTCTATATCTATATGATATGCTAACTTAATGATTTAAAACCTGGAAACACGAAAAACACCGTAAAACCGGATTTACGCCGTCGTAGTAACACCGCGGGCTGTTTTGGGTTAGTTAATTAAAAACTATGATAAAATTTGATTTAAAAGTTGTTATTCTGGGAAAATGATTTTTATTATGAACATGAAACTATATCCAAAAATTATGGTTAAACTCAAAGTGGAAGTATGTTTTCTAAATTGGTCATCTAGACGTCGTTCTTTCGACTGAAATGACTACCTTTACAAAAACGACTTGTAACTTATTTTTCCGACTATAAACCTATACTTTTTCTGTTTAGATTCATAAAATAGAGTTCAATATGAAACCATAGCAATTTGATTCACTCAAAACGGATTTAAAATGAAGAAGTTATGGGTAAAACAAGATTGGATAATTTTTCTCATTTTAGCTACGTGAAAATTGGTAACAAATCTATTCCAACCATAACTTAATCAACTTGTATTGTATATTATGTAATCTTGAGATACCATAGACACGTATACAATGTTTCGACCTATCATGTCGACACATCTATATATATTTCGGAACAACCATAGACACTCTATATGCGAATGTTGGAGTTAGCTATACAGGGTTGAGGTTGATTCCAAAATATATATAGTTTGAGTTGTGATTAATACTGAGATACGTATACACTGGGTCGTGGATTGATTCAAGATAATATTTATCAATTTATTTCTGTACATCTAACTGTGGACAACTAGTTGTAGGTTACTAACGAGGACAGCTGACTTAATAAACTTAAAACATCAAAATATATTAAAAGTGTTGTAAATATATTTTGAACATACTTTGATATATATGTATATATTCTTATAGGTTCGTGAATCAACCAGTGGCCAAGTCTTACTTCCCGACGAAGTAAAAATCTGTGAAAGTGAGTTATAGTCCCACTTTTAAAATCTAATATTTTTGGGATGAGAATACATGCAGGTTTTATAAATGATTTACAAAATAGACACAAGTACGTGAAACTACATTCTATGGTTGAATTATCGAAATCGAATATGCCCCTTTTTATTAAGTCTGGTAATCTAAGAATTAGGGAACAGACACCCTAATTGACGCGAATCCTAAAGATAGATCTAGTGGGCCTAACAAACCCCATCCAAAGTACCGGATGCTTTAGTACTTCGAAATTTATATCATATCCGAAGGGTGTCCCGGAATGATGGGGATATTCTTATATATGCATCTTGTTAATGTCGGTTACCAGGTGTTCACCATATGAATGATTTTTATCTCTATGTATGGGATGTGTATTGAAATATGAAATCTTGTGGTCTATTGTTACGATTTGATATATATAGGTTAAACCTATAACTCACCAACATTTTTGTTGACGTTTAAAGCATGTTTATTCTCAGGTGAATACTAAGAGCTTCCGCTGTCGCATACTAAAATAAGGACGAGATTTGGAGTCCATGCTTGTATGATATTGTGTAAAAACTGCATTCAAGAAACTGATTTCGATGTAACATATTTGTATTGTAAACCATTATGTAATGGTCGTGTGTAAACAGGATATTTTAGATTATAATTATTTGATAATCTACGTAAAGCTTTTTAAACATTTATTTATGAAATAAAGGTTATGGTTTGTTTTAAAAATGAATGCAGTCTTTGAAAAACGTCTCATATAGAGGTCAAAACCTCGCAACGAAATCAATTAATATGGAACGTTTTTAATTAATAAGAACGGGACATTTCGTGAATCCGAGATCAACCCTATACTTGTTCAATGTCGTTCTATGTATTTTTACTACAAAATACAGTATGGTGAGTTTCATTTGCCTTTTTACCCTTTACATTTTTGGGCTGAGAATACATGCGCAACTTTTATAACTGTTTTACGAAATAGACACAAGTACCTTAACTGCATTCTATGATAGAATTATCTGGGATTGGGGTTGATTATTATGACACGCATTAGCCCCCGGTTTCCGTTAGAGCGTATGAGCTCCTGAGC
The DNA here is from genome assembly GCF_046630445.1 of Rutidosis leptorrhynchoides. Classification (NCBI taxonomy): domain Eukaryota; kingdom Viridiplantae; phylum Streptophyta; class Magnoliopsida; order Asterales; family Asteraceae; genus Rutidosis; species Rutidosis leptorrhynchoides. The sequence continues at coordinate 309,456,934 of NC_092333.1, read as the reverse complement.
CGGGTGGATGGTTTATTATTTATGACATTTTGGCACCGGTTGGCCTATATTTTATAAACATGTATTCAGCCGTGGGGTGTAAAGACCGGCACAGAGGTTCTATATTTTGAAGGCACATGTATTCAGCCGTGGGGTGAGAGACCAGCACAGATGGTTACTATTATATTTTGAATCCTCACCAGGTGTTCTTCATATGAAAGATATTTTTTTTGTGTGCAGTTGGAATGGGACTTCTGCACGTTTTATAATATTTAAAATCTTGTGGTCTATTAAAATGACGAAAATGAAATGATTACTATAAACTAATGAACTCACCAACCTTTTGGTTGACACTTGAAAGCATGTTTATTCTCAGGTTTGAAAGAAATTTTTCACTGTGCATTAGCTCATTTTAAGGATATTACTTGGAGTCATTCATGACATATTTCAAAATACGTTGCATTCGAGTCGTTGAAGTTCATTAGAGATTATTATTAAGTAAATGACGGATTAAGTCATTTATAGTTTGGATATTATGAAATGGTATGCATACCTGTCAACTTTCGATGTAATGAAAGTTTGTCTTTTAAAAACGAATGCAATGTTTGTAAAATGTATCATTTAGAGGTCAAGTACCTCGCGATGTAATCAACTATTATGAATCGTTTATAATCAATATAGAATTCGTCCGGATGGATTAGGACGGGGCGTTTCATTCACGACAATTGTTAACACCTATTTCCTTATGAGGTAAGGCTTAGTGCGTCAACAAGATACTAGAAGTTATCTAGCTTTAGGAGGGCGGAATGTTGCCGATTGATTTTTAACCTTGGGAAATTATCCCTGCAGACCCGGTTCACAAGTGTAGAAACTTGTGGGGTGGCTTAATCAATCTGTCGTCCGTAGAGCGTAAAAGTGCTAGTCGGATGACTTCTAGTGAGAGAAAGTAGAGAGAGTAAGAGAAGTGAAGTCTCAGCTCTCAAAATTTTCAGAATGTCTGAACTGTGTAAAATGACGACCCAAGGGGTCTATTTATAGTGTTAGATCCACCAGATTGCTTGGGGACACGTGTCAGATGATGATACGTTCTGTTACTTGTGATCCAAAATTTACGCTGAAGGTGGCGTTCTCCGGCCAGGGCTTACGCGCTAGGCGGCCTTCAGGGCTTACGCATGACGGAGCAGCCTGTATAACGGAGAACGCTGGACGGATAACTCCACAAAAATGTTGTTTCCAGCCTTCCTGACGCTACTTTTATGCAACCATTATGCCTTTTATGCGTGTATACGATAGGATACACCATTAAGTCCCCCAGTTTAATGACTTAAGCATTTGAAAAATGTTTAAGTTATTAAACTTTTGATAATGCATGCCCAACTAGTCTGCTCATTGCCCACTTGCATCGGGAAAAACATTACACGCATTAAATGTAGACGAATTTTACTGACGCTGTTATGATTAATTTTGCACGGTTGAGATCCTCCACGCGCCTCCAGCTGTAAAAAGTGTTATTTCATACCCCACGTTCAAACTCACTCGTACACGTGTCTTAATCGTGGCCATAAAAATTGCATCGATGAACTCCTATATAAACCGTCATAACCCTTTTACCCTCACTTTTTTACCTTTGCCAAGATCAGAAAAGCATATTTCTCCCCAAATCTTCATCGCATTCTTCAATTTTCAACTTTTTAAGGTTTAGCACCTTTCCAAGGTCAGTTATACTTCATCCTTCTGCTATTTTCTTCTTATTGATATCTTTTTACTGTATTATCATGGCTTCTACTCCAAGTACTGGCCAAGAACACGCAAAGCCTTCTTCGTCAAATACCGCTGACATTCCAGAAGTTAGCACAATGGCGTCATTATTGACAAGTGAATACTTAGATGGGTTAAAGATTGCCTTCTGCCATCTTAATCAATACAACCATGTTCTTCCCACCAATAAACAAACTGCTGACAACCCTCCTGACGGAAAAATTACTTTATACGCTTTACAAATTACTCACGGCAACCTCCGTGTTCCCCTTACTAACTTTCCTCTTCGTCTTCTTAGATATTATAAGGCCTGGCCTTCAAAAAATCATCCTTTTTTGAAATGTACTGCAATGCTATTAATATAAAGCCTCGCATTAAAGTTTTTATCTCCTTGTTTAGAATTTGCACAATTAGTGACTGCTGGCTTACGATTGATAGTAAGTGAAATACTCATTTTGTTGGTACAAATAGAGTTTCAAATTTTAAGGACTGGAAAAGTCCATTTTTCTTTGTTGATGAGACTGTTATTCTGGAGGAGTACTCCGTTGTCTGGGAATGGGGTGCTATTGATGCTGGTGTAGGAAAGGGTGTGAAGATTTCTGTCGCAGAGCAGCGGATAGTAAATAGTGAAATGGCCCAAAAATGTCCCGTTCTTATTAATTAAAAACGTTCCATATTAATTGATTTCGTTGCGAGGTTTTGACCTCTATATGAGACGTTTTTCAAAGACTGCATTCATTTTTAAAACAAACCATAACCTTTATTTCATAAATAAATGTTTAAAAAGCTTTACGTAGATTATCAAATAATGATAATCTAAAATATCCTGTTTACACACGACCATTACATAATGGTTTACAATACAAATATGTTACATCGAAATCAGTTTCTTGAATGCAGTTTTTACATAATATCATACAAACATGGACTCCAAATCTTGTCCTTATTTTAGTATGCAACAGCGGAAGCTCTTAGTATTCACCTGAGAATAAACATGCTTTAAACGTCAACAAAAATGTTGGTGAGTTATAGGTTTAACCTATATATATCAAATCGTAACAATAGACCACAAGATTTCATATTTCAATACACATCCCATACATAGAGATAAAAATCATTCATATGGTGAACACCTGGTAACCGACATTAACAAGATGCATATATAAGAATATCCCCATCATTCCGGGACACCCTTCGGATATGATATAAATTTTGAAGTACTAAAGCATCCGGTACTTTGGATGGGGTTTGTTAGGCCCAATAGATCTATCTTTAGGATTCGCGTCAATTAGGGTGTCTGTTCCCTAATTCTTCGATTACCAGACTTAATAAAAAGGGGCATATTCGATTTTGATAATTCAACCATAGAATGTAGTTTCACGTACTTGTGTCTATTTTGTAAATCATTTATAAAACCTGCATGTATTCTCTGAAATGTCCCGTTCTTATTGATTAAAAACGTTCCATATTAATTGATTTCGTTGCGAGGTTTTGACCTCTATATGAGACGTTTTTCAAAGACTGCATTCATTTTTAAAACAAACCATAACCTTTATTTCATAAATAAAGGTTTAAAAAGCTTTACGTAGATTATCAAATAATGATAATCTAAAATATCCTGTTTACACACGACCATTACATAATGGTTTACAATACAAATATGTTACATCGAAATTAGTTTCTTGAATGCAGTTTTTACACAATATCATACAAACATGGACTCCAAATCTTGTCCTTATTTTAGTATGCAACAGCGGAAGCTCTTAGTATTCACCTGAGAATAAACATGCTTTAAATGTCAACAAAAATGTTGGTGAGTTATAGGTTTAACCTATATATATCAAATCGTAACAATAGACCACAAGATTTCATATTTCAATACACATCCCATACATAGAGATAAAAATCATTCATATGGTAAACACCTGGTAACCGACAATAACAAGATGCATATATAAGAATATCCCCATCATTTCGGGACACCCTTCGGATAAGATATAAATTTCGAAGTACTAAAGCATCCGGTACTTTGGATGGGGTTTGTTATGCCCAATAGATCTATCTTTAGGATTCGCGTCAATTAGGGTGTCTGTTCCCTAATTCTTAGATTACCAGACTTAATAAAAAGGGGCATATTCGATTTCGATAATTCAACCATAGAATGTAGTTTCACGTACTTGTGTCTATTTTGTAAATCATTTATAAAACCTGCATGTATTCTCATCCCAAAAATATTAGATTTTAAAAGTGGGACTATAACTCACTTTCACAGATTTTTTACTTCGTCGGGAAGTAAGACTTGGCCACTGGTTGATTCACGAACCTATAACAATATATACATATATATCAAAGTATGTTCAAAATATATTTACAATACTTTTAATATATTTTCGTGTTTCCAGGTTTTAAATCATTAAGTTAGCATATCATATAGATATAGAACATGTGTTTAGTTGATTTTAAAAGTCAAGTTAGAAGGATTAACTTTTGTTTGCGAACAAGTTTAGAATTAACTAAACTATGTTCTAGTGATTACAAGTTTAAACCTTCGAATAAGATAGCTTTATATGTATGAATCGAATGATGTTATGAACATCATTACTACCTTAATTTCCTTGGATAAACCTACTGTAAAAGAGAAAAATGGATCTAGCTTCAACGGATCCTTGGATGGCTCGAAGTTCTTGAAGCAGAATCATCACACGAAAACAAGTTCAAGTAAGATCATCACTTGAAATAAGATTGTTATAGTTATAGAAATTGAACCAAAGTTTGAATATGATTATTACCTTGTATTAGAATGATAACCTACTGTAAGAAACAAAGATTTCTTGAGGTTGGATGATCACCTTACAAGATTGGAAGTGAGCTAGCAAACTTGAAAGTATTCTTGATTTTATGAAACTAGAACTTTTGAAATTTATGAAGAACACTTAGAACTTGAAGATAGAACTTGAGAGAGATCAATTAGATGAAGAAAATTGAAGAATGAAAGTGTTTGTAGGTGTTTTTGGTCGTTGGTGTATGGATTAGATATAAAGGATATGTAATTTTGTTTTCATGTAAATAAGTCATGAATGATTACTCATATTTTTGTAATTTTATGAGATATTTCATGCTAGTTGCCAAATGATGGTTCCCACATGTGTTAGGTGACTCACATGGGCTGCTAAGAGCTGATCATTGGAGTGTATATACCAATAGTACATACATCTAAAAGCTGTGTATTGTACGAGTACGAATACGGGTGCATACGAGTAGAATTGTTGATGAAACTGAACGAGGATGTAATTGTAAGCATTTTTGTTAAGTAGGAGTATTTTGATAAGTGTATTGAAGTCTTTCAAAAGTGTATAAATACATATTAAAACACTACATGTATATACATTTTAACTGAGTCGTTAAGTCATCGTTAGTCGTTACATGTAAATGTTGTTTTGAAACCTTTAGGTTAACGATCTTGTTAAATGTTGTTAACCCAATGTTTATAATATCAAAAGAGATTTTAAATTATTATATTATCATGATATTATGATGTACGAATATCTCTTAATATGATATATATACATTAAATGTCGTTACAACGATAATCGTTACATATATGTCTCGTTTCAAAATCATTAAGTTAGTAGTCTTGTTTTTACATATGTAGTTCATTGTTAATATACTTAATGATATGTTTAATTATCATAATATAATGTTAACTATATATATAACCATATATATGTCATCATATAGTTTTTACAAGTTTTAACGTTCGTGAATCACCGGTCAACTTGGGTGGTTAATTGTCTATATGAAACCTATTTCAATTAATCAAGTCTTAACAAGTTTGATTGCTTAACATGTTGGAAACATTTAATCATGTAAATATCAATCTCAATTAATATATATAAACATGGAAAAGTTCGGGTCACTACAGTACCTACCCGTTAAATAAATTTCGTCCCGAAATTTTAAGCTGTTGAAGGTGTTGACGAATCTTCTGGAAATAGATGCGGGTATTTCTTCTTCATCTGATCTTCATGCTCCCAGGTGAACTTGGGTCCTCTACGAGCATTCCATCGAACCTTAACAATTGGTATCTTGTTTTGCTTAAGTCTTTTAACCTCACGATCCATTATTTCGACGGGTTCTTCGATAAATTGAAGTTTTTCGTTGATTTGGATTTCATCTAACGGAATAGTGAGATCTTCTTTAGCAAAACATTTCTTTAAATTCGAGACGTGGAAAGTGTTATGTACAGCCGCGAGTTGTTGAGGTAACTCTAGTCGGTAAGCTACTGGTCCGACACGATCAATAATCTTGAATGGTCCAATATACCTTGGATTTAATTTCCCTCGTTTACCAAATCGAACAACGCCTTTCCAAGGTGCAACTTTAAGCATGACCATCTCTCCAATTTCAAATTCTATATCTTTTCTTTTAATGTCAGCGTAGCTCTTTTGTCGACTTTGGGCGGTTTTCAACCGTTGTTGAATTTGGATGATCTTCTCGGTAGTTTCTTGTATAATCTCCGGACCCGTAATCTGTCTATCCCCCACTTCACTCCAACAAATCGGAGACCTGCACTTTCTACCATAAAGTGCTTCAAACGGCGCCATCTCAATGCTTGAATGGTAGCTGTTGTTGTAGGAAAATTCTGCTAACGGTAAATGTCGATCCCAACTGTTTCCGAAATCAATAACACATGCTCGTAGCATGTCTTCAAGCGTTTGTATCGTCCTTTCGCTCTGCCCTTCAGTTTGTGGATGATAGGCAGTACTCATGTCTAGACGAGTTCCTAATGCTTGCTGTAATGTCTGCCAGAATCTTGAAATAAATCTGCCATCCCTATCAGAGATAATAGAGATTGGTATTCCATGTCTGGAGATGACTTCCTTCAAATACAGTCATGCTAACTTCTCCATCTTGTCATCTTCTCTTATTGGCAAGAAGTGTGCTGATTTGGTGAGACGGTCAACTATTACCCAAATAGTATCAAAACCACTTGCAGTCCTTGGCAATTTAGTGATGAAATCCATGGTAATGTTTTCCCATTTCCATTCCGGGATTTCGGGTTGTTGAAGTAGACCTGATGGTTTCTGATGCTTAGCTTTAACCTTAGAACACGTCAAACATTCTCCTACGTATTTAGCAACATCGGCTTTCATACCCGGCCACCAAAAATGTTTCTTGAGATCCTTGTACATCTTCCCCGTTCCAGGATGTATTGAGTATCTGGTTTTATGAGCTTCTCTAAGTACCATTTCTCTCATATCTCCAAATTTTGGTACCCAAATCCTTTCAGTCCTATACCGGGTTCCGTCTTCCCGAATATTAAGATGCTTCTCCGATCCTTTGGGTATTTCATCCTTTAAATTTCCCTCTTTTAAAAATCCTTGTTGCGCCTCCTTTATTTGAGTAGTAATGTTATTATGAATCATTATATTCATAGATTTTACTCGAATGGGTTCTCTGTCCTTCCTGCTCAAGGCATCGGCTACCACATTTGCCTTCCCCGGGTGGTAACGAATCTCAAAGTCGTAATCATTCAATAATTCAATCCACCTACGCTGCCTCATATTCAGTTGTTTCTGATTAAATATGTGTTGAAGACTTTTGTGGTCGGTATATATAATACTTTTGACCCCATATAAGTAGTGCCTCCAAGTCTTTAATGCAAAAACAACCGCGCCTAATTCCAAATCATGCGTCGTATAATTTTGTTCGTGAATCTTCAATTGTCTAGACGCATAAGCAATCACCTTCGTTCGTTGCATTAATACACAACCGAGACCTTGCTTTGATGCATCACAATAAATCACAAAATCATCATTCCTTTCAGGCAATGACAATATAGGTGCCGTAGTTAGCTTTTTCTTCAATAACTGAAACGCTTTCTCTTGTTCATCATTCCATTCAAATTTCTTCCCTTTATGCGTTAATGCAGTCAAGGGTTTTGCTATTCTGGAAAAGTCTTGGATGAACCTTCTGTAGTAACCAGCTAGTCCTAAAAACTGGCGTATGTGTTTCGGAGTTTTCGGGGTTTCCCACTTTTCAACAGTTTCTATCTTTGCTGGATCCACCTTAATACCTTCTTTGTTCACTATGTGACCGAGGAATTGAACTTCTTCCAACCAAAATGCACACTTCGAAAACTTAGCGTACAATTCTTCCTTCCTCAATACTTCTAACACCTTTCTCAAATGTTCACCGTGTTCTTGGTCATTCTTTGAGTAAATAAGTATGTCATCAATGAAAACAATGACAAACTTGTCAAGGTATGGTCCACACACTCGGTTCATAAGGTCCATGAACACAGCTGGTGCATTAGTTAAACCAAACGGCATGACCATAAACTCGTAATGACCGTAACGTGTTCTGAAAGCAGTCTTTGGAATATCATCTTCTTTCACCCGCATTTGATGATACCCGGAACGTAAGTCAATCTTTGAATAAACAGACGAGCCTTGTAGTTGATCAAATAAGTCATCGATTCTCGGTAGTGGGTAGCGGTTCTTGATGGTAAGTTTGTTCAACTCTCGGTAGTCGATACACAACCTGAATGTACCATCTTTCTTCTTGACAAACAAAACAGGAGCTCCCCACGGTGACGTGCTTGGTCGAATGAAACCACGCTCTAAAAGTTCTTGTAATTGGCTTTGTAGTTCTTTCATCTCGCTGGGTGCGAGTCTGTAAGGAGCACGAGCTATTGGTGCAGCTCCTGGTACAAGATCTATTTGAAATTCAACGGATTGATGTGGGGGTAATCCCGGTAATTCTTTCGGAAATACATCAGGAAATTCTTTTGCGACGGGAACATCATTGATGCTCTTTTCTTCAGTTTGTACTTTCTCGACGTGTGCTAGAACAGCATAGCAACCTTTTCTTATTAGTTTTTGTGCCTTCAAATTACTAATAAGATGTAGCTTCGTGTTGCCCTTTTCTCCGTACACCATTAAGGGTTTTCCTTTTTCTCGTATAATGCGAATTGCATTTTTGTAACAAACGATCTCCGCTTTCACTTCTTTCAACCAGTCCATACCGATTATCACATCAAAACTCCCTAACTCTACTGGTATCAAATCAATCTTAAATGTTTCGCTAACCAGTTTAATTTCTCGATTCCGACATATATTATCTGCTGAAATTAATTTACCATTTGCTAATTCGAGTAAAAATTTACTATCCAAAGGCGTCAATGGACAACTTAATTTAGCACAAAAATCTCTACTCATATAGCTTCTATCCGCACCCGAATCAAATAAAACGTAAGCAGATTTATTGTCAATAAGAAACGTACCAGTAACAAGCTCCGGGTCTTCCTGTGCCTCTGCCGCATTAATATTGAAAACTCTTCCACGGCCTTGTCCATTCGTATTCTCCTGGTTCGGGCAATTTCTAATAATGTGGCCCGGTTTTCCACATTTATAACAAACTACATTGGCATAACTTGCTCCGACACTACTTGCTCCGCCATTACTCGTTCCGACACCATTTGTTCCTTTCGTTCTATTAACCCCTGGTCCGTAGACCTCACACTTCGCCGCGCTATGACCATTTCTTTTACACTTGTTGCAAAATTTGGTGCAGAACCCCGAGTGATTCTTTTCACACCTTTGGCATAGCTGCTTCTGATTGTTGTTGTTGTTGCGGTTATTATTGTTGTTGGGATGATTGTTGTAGTTGCTGTTGTTGTTGTTGTTGTTGTTGGGCCGTTTGTTGTTGTTGGGCCGTTTGTTGTAGTTGCGATTGATGTTGCGATTGTTGGGATAATTGTTGCGATTATTGTTGTAATTGCTGTTGTTGTTGTATTGGTGATTCTTATCACCGTTTTCCTCCCACTTTCTTTTGACTTGTTTCACATTGGCCTCTTCAGCAGTCTGTTCTTTAATTCTTTCTTCAATTTGGTTCACGAGTTTGTGAGCCATTCTACATGCCTGTTGTATGGAGGCGGGCTCGTGTGAACTTATATCTTCTTGGATTCTTTCCGGTAATCCTTTCACAAATGCGTCGATCTTCTCTTCCTCATCTTCGAATGCTCCCGGACACAATAGGCACAATTCTGTGAATCGTCTTTCGTACGTGGTAATATCAAATCCTTGGGTTTGTAACCCTCTAAGTTCTGTCTTGAGCTTATTGACCTCGGTTCTAGGACGGTACTTCTCGTTCATCAAGTGCTTGAATGCTGACCACGGTAGTGCGTACGCATCGTCTTGTCCCACCTGCTCTAGATAGGTATTCCACCATGTTAATGCAGAACCTGTGAAGGTATGCGTAGCGTACTTTACTTTGTCCTCTTCAGTACACTTACTTATGGCAAACACCGATTCGACCTTCTCGGTCCACCGTTTCAATCCGATCGGTCCTTCGGTTCCATCAAATTCCAAAGGTTTGCAGGCAGTGAATTCTTTGTAGGTGCATCCTACACGATTTCCTGTACTGCTAGATCCAAGGTTATTGTTGGTATGTAGCGCAGCCTGTACTGCAGCTATGTTTGAAGCTAGAAAAGTACGGAATTCCTCTTCATTCATATTCACGGTGTGTCGAGTAGTCGGTGCCATTTCCTTCAAAATAGTTAAATGGAACAAGTTAATCATACAGAATATTAAGAGTAGTTAATAGTATTTTGTAGCATAATATGAACTCATTTATAAAAGCTTTTTCTTCATATTAGCATTTTATAAGTTTAAATTAGGGTAGTACCTACCTGTTAAGTTCATACTTAGTAGCTAATATACAATTCAACTACTACAATTCTATATGAAAAACTGATTATAATAATATTTCGCGTTCAAACTTTTATACAATATTTTACAAACTTACAATACCGCTTATTTTACATAAAGCATGAAATATAGCACACAATAGCTTTGATACAAGATAGTTGTGAAGATAATTCTAGCTAGTACACAAGTCGTTCAGCAAAGGCAATAAAGACACGTAATTCATACGTCCAGAAACAAGTCATGCATTCTGGTTTTACTAGGACTACTTCCCATCCTTGGTCTTGTGCAACATAACCGTTATGGCCGTTGATAAGACAGCGTGTTGTAACGTCGTCAAAGGGACGAGGGTTACGTAATGTCCAACAGTCCCGTAATAATCTAAAAACCTCATTTCTTACCCCAATTACCGACTCCGTCACTTGTGGAAACGTTTTGTTTAATAGTTGTAGCCCGATGTTCTTGTTCTCACTTTGGTGAGAAGCGAACATTACTAATCCGTAAGCATAACATGCTTCTTTATGTTGCATGTTAGCCGCTTTTTCTAAATCACGAAGTCCAATATTCGGATATATTGAGTCAAAATAATTTCTTAACCCGTTGCGTAAAATAGCATTTGGGTTCCCCGCAATATATGCATCAAAGTAAACACATCGTAACTTATGGGTTTCCCAATGTGATATCCCCCATCTTTCAAACGAAAGTCTCTTATAAACCAAGACATTCTTGGAACGTTCTTCGAATGTCTTACAAACTGATCTCGCCTTAAATAGCTGTGCCGAGGAATTCTGGCCGACTCTAGACAAGATTTCATCAATCATGTCTCCGGGTAGGTCTCTTAAAATATTAGGTTGTCTATCCATTTTGTGTTTTTAAACTGTAAAATAGACAAGAGTTAGATTCATAAAAAAAAATACTTATTAATACAAGCAATTTTTACATATATCATAAAGCATAAGAACACTATATTACATATATTACACCACACGAATACAACTATCTTATTCCGACTCGCTCGTTTCTTCTTCTTCGGTTTTGGTTCGTTTTGCCAAGTTTCTAGGGATATATGATGTTCCCCTAATACGAGCCGTCGTTGTCCACATTGGTTTAGAAAAACCTGGTGGTTTAGAGGTTCCCGGGTCATTGTTACAACTTAAGGACTTCGGGCGTTGACGATACATATAAAGTTCATCGGGGTTGGAATTAGATTTCTCTATTTTTATGCCCTTTCCCTTATTATTTTCTTTTGCCTTTTTAAATTCAGTTGGGGTAATTTCTATAACATCATCGGAATTCTCGTCGGAATCCGATTCATCGGAGAATTGGTAATCCTCCCAATATTTTGCTTCCTTGGCGGAAACACCATTGACCATAATTAACCTTGGTCGGTTGGTTGAGGATTTTCTTTTACTTAACCGTTTTATTATTTCCCCCACCGGTTCTATTTCTTCATCCGGTTCCGATTCTTCTTCCGGTTCCGATTCTTTTTTCGGTTCCGACTCTTCTTCCGGTTCCTCTTCGGGAACTTGTGAATCAGTCCACGAATCATTCCAATTTACATTTGACTCTTCATTATTATTAGGTGAGTCAATGGGACTTGTTCTAGAGGTAGACATCTATCACATAATATCAAACGCGTTAAGAGATTAATATATCACATAATATTCACATGTTAAAAATATATAGTTTCCAACAGAATTTGTTAAGCAATCATTTTTCAAGTAAACACGGTCGAAGTCCAGACTCACTAATGCATCCTAACAAACTCGATAAGACACACTAATGCAAAATTCTGGTTCTCTAAGACCAACGCTCGGATACCAACTGAAATGTCCCGTTCTTATTGATTAAAAACGTTCCATATTAATTGATTTCGTTGCGAGGTTTTGACCTCTATATGAGACGTTTTTCAAAGACTGCATTCATTTTTAAAACAAACCATAACCTTTATTTCATAAATAAAGGTTTAAAAAGCTTTACGTAGATTATCAAATAATGATAATCTAAAATATCCTGTTTACACACGACCATTACATAATGGTTTACAATACAAATATGTTACATCGAAATTAGTTTCTTCAATGCAGTTTTTACACAATATCTGTAGCGACCCCGACAAATCGTCAAGTGACGGCGTCGGCTACGTGGGTCCCATTACCTGATTATAAGTCTTTAAGATAACGTTTGACCAAAATATGTCGCCTTCATTTCAAAATAAAGATTGTTTCAAAGTTTACAAGAATTGTTCAACCAAAAGTTAAGTTACAACGTTATAAGTACGATTGAAATCTAGGCGACATGGTTTAAAGTAAAGTCAAAAGACGCTCCATGAAATGCATGTATACTCGACATCGGATGCAAGTATCAAATAGTAAGCGGAAGCATGTTTCACATATCGTGCAAGACCTGAGAAAAACATAGAAATCTGTCAACGAAAACGTTGGTGAAATCATAGGTTTAAGTAAGTAAGTACAAGTGAACCACAAGATTTGCATCAAAGAAATAATAGTAATACATTCCAAAAGTTTGTTTCACGAGCACCCAATTATCAAAGCTTAACATTCCATCCATTGTATACCCCATCCATAGTGCTAGAACAAACACTGATTCTCGAAAATATATTTCATCCGTAGACGGTAGCGAACCGTCAAAGATGAGGGTTGTCAACCCATATGGCCATATAACATAAGTTCTCGCTTACACCCGGCAAGTGTAACTAATGATAATCGAATTGAGGATTTTTGTTCTAAACTCGTATGTAGAATGTTTGTTTTCCCGTTCTTGTGTTCACTTAGTTCAAAAGAATCGTTTATGTTTTCTCATCCCAAATATAAGTTCAAAAAGAGTAAAAGTGGGACTATGATCTCACCTTGCGTGCAAGAGTTAATAAAGTACTTCAACAAGTAAACGCGTGCAAAGACAAAGCTAGTCTTGACCTAAACATATAGGTTATATCAATAACGGTAAACACAAACGGTCAAAGATGTTCAATTAGTCCTATGGCTCGTTACGACTCGATTATGTAGCATGTGAATCAATTAGTCAAGTTTCATGCACGATACAAGTAACTAAGCATGTTAGAACGATCGTATAATTGTTTGGTTAAGTTTGACTAAAAGTCAAACTTGGTCAAAGTCAAGGTCAACGGGGTCGGGTCGGGTGTCCGACAATTTTCTCATGATGAGAAGTCATATACGAGCATAATAGTCAAGTTTCATGGTAAACGGGGTTATAGTAAAGCGGGAAACATTTTTGTGACATGAAAAACAAAGACAAAATGAGCTGGGCAGTATGCGCGGCGCGCAATGGGTTGCGCGGCGCGCACCCAAGTGTAAATCCTGGTCAGAACTTAACCACGAAGGCAAACATCTGGGATTTCTAATTCTGCGCGGCGCGCGGGTATATGCGCGGCGCGCAATACCTGGGAAACATGCAGTTTGCAGAAAAATAGACCAAGTCACGAACCAAAACTCAAATTAACATATTTTATGAACCGAAAACATCCAAAATGCATACTATATATCGTTGGAAAGGTAATTTGACAAGGAAAACAACTAAACACGTTTAATCAAACAAAAACATCAATTTCAATAACCGATTTTCCGTCAAGTGATCATTAAGAATCCATTTTCAAAGTTTCAAGTTCATCAAATGCATTTTAAGTTTCGGGAATCCAATTCACACATGTGATATGCCGTTTCGAATGTAATCATACACACATTGCAACAAAATTCTTATCTACAATATTTCATAGCATTTGGTGCATCAAAAGTTCATCTAAAGCTTATCAAACCCTAATCCAAGTTCACAAAATCACTAATCATGTTCTTGGAGTTTCCTTAATCAACCTATACATCAAAACGAAGCTAATGATACTAGTAACACTTTTAAAACATGCACTTTAACAATCTAACAACATTTGATCATCCAAAATCAAGGATTTAGCAAGTAATTTTCATATTGAACTAGTTACACCAAAAACAACGAATCGAGCATACAAATTACATACACGACATCACAATGAGCCATAGACACTAATTAACAACTTTATAACTCAAAAATCTCAAGAACACATAAAATTAGTGATTTTAGAAAGTTACCCAAATGAGATGAAGTTGGTATCAAATTGAAGAGGATGAAGAGAGGATTCCAAATATGTATTTTGTTTAGTTGTAAGCTTCCTTGATTGAATTTGGATGATGAATTTATGAATTGGGTTTTGAGAGGATTTGTGGAAGTATTAAACAAAAATGGAAAAGAAAAAGATAAATGAATGGATGAGGGAGGTTTGACCTCTTTGACCTAGTCAAAGGTTTGGTCCCTTGACAAGTTTGGTCCCTCTAGTTTCAAAGCGGGTGCGGGAAATAACCAAACGAATATTTTAAAACGCTCGAGTAAACGGGTGACGTTATAATTAAATAACGAGGATATTATGAACGTTAGTTAACGAAAGATACCAAATTAAATGACGAAAGATATTATTTAAAAAAAAGACGGTGTTAAAATAAATTTAACGGAAAAAATGCGGGATGTTACATTATCCACACCTCAAAAGAAATTTCGTCCCAAAATTTAGTTGGAAGTAATAGTCGATGTCTCTTACTCGAGACCTAGTGTAGTAACTCTACGAATGATTGAAGGTACTTTCTTAGACATTCCACGAATCCGGATAGTCGGGGTGTTACGTTGTATTAGGGCTTGGTTTTATGATCCAAAAGTTCAGCCGGTTTTCCCTACGAGGAGGAGTTTGTCATCAATAGTTGGTGCATCTAGAAGGATTGCACGTTCCTGTTCCGCAGGACACGTTTCTAAGTTTGTTACACGAAATGTAGGGTAAACGGAAACTTAATTTAGTCGGAAGTTATAAACGATAGGAAGCGGTTCCAATACGCCCCAAGGTTTCAAAAGGTTCGATATTGCGGATATAGCCTTTCTCGATTTTCCAAAATGGATTACACCTTTCCAAGGTGCGGTTTCTCAATATTACGCGGTGACACGCTGGGATTTGTGAGGTTTTCATCTAAGTTTGGTATAACTCTTTTGGCGACTACGGATCGTCTCGAGCCCTCCTCGGATTTGAATGATTTCAATTGTTGTTTCTTGATGGAGTTCAGATTTCGGTGGTTGATGCTTTGGTTAAATGAACAGGGGTATGACATTAGCGGTCATATAGGGTTTCGGAAAGTGCGCGTGAACACACGAGTGGTAACTATTGTTGTAAGAGTGATCTACTAAAGGTGACAATACGAGTTTGTGACATGTCTTTCCAAGACGTAAATCGTTCGTTTGTTCGGTTCGTCGGGTTGTGGAAGATACGCGGTACACATGTCTAAGCGGGTCTCCAAGGTTTCTTGTAAAACTAGAAGTGAAACGAGTATTTCGATACGGAATAATTGACAAAGATACACCGTGTTGGAATAGAATCTATTAAGATACGTTTGAACAAGTCAGTTAGGGTTCGAAAAATGTTCGTTAGGACTATTCACCCTCGTGGCGAATACTAATGTAATATGATGAATTTCTCTATCCATGGAGAAATGTTACAAGGAGTTCCCTTAAACGGAAGTGCGAGCGATAAAGATAGGAGTGAAACGAGGACTTAGAATAGGATGAGCTTACATCTCGAGGTTGCCATAACGTGCCTCTAGTTGTCAAAAAAAAATTGAAGTCTGAAAGAGAAACGAGATAGTACACGTAATTGTATAGTTCGGGGTTGAATAATGGTTGGACGATTATCAGTGACGCAAGGGCGTTAAGTCAAAGAAGAGTGAAGTATCGTTGGATTGTGTGTTATCTTAAATTCCAGTAATATTAGACGGTGACGGTGAAATAACAGAGGTAGGTAGTGTGGTACGGGATGACGAGAAAATTGATCGGATCCACAATTTAGTATTCGAATTCTTCGTGCAAAATAACGAATTTTAGTTATGTTGATTTTTGAGACGAGAGAGTATGCCTTTCGGCGTTCAAGTAGAAATATTTCCATGTTTGAGTTCCATCTAGTGCTATACGAATTTAGCTAGGAAGGTTGGTGTGAAGAATCACGTTCAAGGCTCAGACATGAAGAGGTTTAAAGTTTTCCTTAGTGAGTTAACGAGTTTAAAAGTCGTGTAACACGAGAAAAGTCAGAAATGAATCTTCGGTAAAAATAGACGAGATCTAAGATTTTACGAATACAAGTCTGAGTTGGGAGAGTTTCCTGATTACATGTGGCTTGATTTCGAGATTGATTGTAATGCCTTGACCATTAACATCATGGTCTAGAAAATTGGACTTCGTTCAACAGAAATTCTCACTCGAAGAATTTGGTATAAAGTTGCTCTTTTCTCAAAAGTTCGAGCGTAAGATGGTGATGTTGTTCGTTTTCCTTCTTTACTTAAATAAGTTAAGATGTCATCTATAAATACGATAACAGATTTGTCTAGATAAGTTGCATACGTGGTTTAGGAGGTTCATGAATACGGACGGAGTCCTAAATAAATCAAACGGTACTAAGAGAGATTTACAACTAACGTTGTGAGTTCGGAAATGGCTTAGGAGACATCGTCTCCCTTAACCCCCAATTGGTGATAACCGGAACGGAGGTCGATTTGGAATACACACGAGTTTCACGCAAATAATCATGAGGTCATGGATAAGAGGAAGTGGGTATCGGTTTCCAACCGAAAATTATTTAGTTCACAAAAATCCATACATAATTGTAGGAAAGAAAGAAAGAAAAAAAAAATTTCTCCTTAACGAATAGGTTTTGAGCTCCTTAGTTCTATAGGTGTCAAGTCATAATTCTTAACGTATATCCTCTGATAAAATTTATAGGCACACAATATATTCCGTTGGTCATTTAAATTGCCTAAGTAGTGTCTAGGGAAAAAGTGGAGTGCAAAGAGCACGAGTCAAAGACTTGGTTATAAAACGTCTAACGGTAATGAAATCGAATAAGTATGAAGTATACGGTTTGTTGTGAAGAAACGTACCCGTTACTAGTCCATCGTCGTTCCGGGCATCCTAGGTGTCGATGTTGAAGGTTCAACGGCGTGCGTTGGGGTTGATTTTCTTATTTGGGCACACATTCCTAAAATGACCCAGTTGGCCACATTCGAAGCAAGCACCCGTTCTGTGTGCGTTGGGCATTTTTCGAGCGACGGTTCCTTGGCGCCGGTGGTGAAACCTGCCACATCCTTCAAAGTGATGCTTGTGGCATTCGTTACAAAAAGGTAGTTTTCCGGCATAGCTTTTCTTGTCGTTGGAGGTAAAAGGCTTCTTGGCGGGGTTGTTGTTATTGTTGTGGTTGCTTGATTGAGAGGCTTCCCATGTTCTTTTGTTGTTACTCGGGTGGTTCTCGACCATTGGTGCCGGTGCTTCCATTTCATTCACCGTTTCTAAGGCTTGGCGGGCCATTGTTAAAGCCTCTTGTAGGTTAGTGGGTTGAGATGTCATTACCTTGTGTTGAATGCTCTTAGGGAGGCCATCCATGTAAAGTTCGACTCTTAGGGATTCGGGAGTCATGAGATTTGGACACATCGAGACTAGTTCGGTAAACCGTTGATTATAAGCTTCGAGGTCATTTCCGACCGTTTTTAAATTCCTTAGACCCTGTTCGAGCCTTCGAGTCTCGTCGCGCGGGAAGTATTCGGTGATCATTCTTTCTCTTAATTCGGTCCAAGAGAGTGTGTGGGCTTCATCGCTTCCCACCAATTGTACATACGTGTTCCACCACGAGAGAGCAATGCCGGTGAAGGTGAGGGTGGAAAACTTGACCTTATCTTGGTCTCGACAACCGCTTGTGTTAAAAACGGTCTCCATTTGTTCAAACCATCGGGTGAGAGTAACCGGTCCTCCGGTTCCATCGAAAGTGGGAGGATTGTACTTCATGAAGTTCTTGTAGGAGCAACCTTCGATTGAATTACCGGCTCCATGATTGTTGTTGTTAGAAAAGTGATCGGCCACGGCCGTACCCACGGCGGTGGTTATCATTCGTTGAAGAGCTTGTTCTAGAGTTTCGAGAGGAGTATTGTGTTGACCTTGGTGAGCCATTGTTCCTTTATGAGACAAGAATATCGTTGGTTAGTATTTTCAACAATACTAACCGGAGTATGGAAATAGGATAGAGAGAAAATTTTCCTTGACTCGCCTTAAATTCTCTATGTCATAATGTCGGAACGTCCATGTGAATCACCGTAATATAATCCCGGAAATTATATTACCCTGATTCTCATGTGCATTTAACATTACTTCATAAAGTCAAGGTGGCGCATCAACAAAATTTATCAATGTAAGATCAAGATCGAATACGAGTTAGATATGATAGAAGGGTTCGAGTATAAATGCACAATTAGTCAAATAATTCCTACTTCAGTCTATATGCCGGTTGTAGTCTAGATTCACCTATGTACCCTATGACTCGGGGTGAACACAAATGAACTCTAAATCCCTACAACCAAGGCTCTGATACCACTTGTAGCGACCCCGACAAATCGTCAAGTGACGGCGTCGGCTACGTGGGTCCCATTACCTGATTATAAGTCTTTAAGATAACGTTTGACCAAAATATGTCGCCTTCATTTCAAAATAAAGATTGTTTCAAAGTTTACAAGAATTGTTCAACCAAAAGTTAAGTTACAACGTTATAAGTACGATTGAAATCTAGGCGACACGGTTTAAAGTAAAGTCAAAATCCATGAAATGCATGTATACTCGACATCGGATGCAAGTATCAAATAGTAAGCGGAAGCATGTTTCACATATCGTGCAAGACCTGAGAAAAACATAGAAATCTGTCAACGAAAACGTTGGTGAAATCATAGGTTTAAGTAAGTAAGTACAAGTGAACCACAAGATTTGTATCAAAGAAATAATAGTAATACATTCCAAAAGTTTGTTTCACGAGCACCCAATTATCAAAGCTTAACATTCCATCCATTGTATACCCCATCCATAGTGCTAGAACAAACACTGATTCTCGAAAATATATTTCATCCGTAGACGGTAGCGAACCGTCAAAGATGAGGGTTGTCAACCCATATGGCCATATAACATAAGTTCTCGCTTACACCCGGAAAGTGTAACTAATGATAATCGAATTGAGGATTTTTGTTCTAAACTCGTATGTAGAATGTTTGTTTTCCCGTTCTTGTGTTCACTTAGTTCAAAAGAATCGTTTATGTTTTCTCATCCCAAATATAAGTTCAAAAAGAGTAAAAGTGGGACTATGATCTCACCTTGCGTGCAAGAGTTAATAAAGTACTTCAACAAGTAAACGCGTGCAAAGACAAAGCTAGTCTTGACCTAAACATATAGGTTATATCAATAACGGTAAACACAAACGGTCAAAGATGTTCAATTAGTCCTATGGCTCGTTACGACTCGATTATGTAGCATGTGAATCAATTAGTCAAGTTTCATGCACGATACAAGTAACTAAGCATGTTAGAACGATCGTATAATTGTTTGGTTAAGTTTGACTAAAAGTCAAACTTGGTCAAAGTCAAGGTCAACGGGGTCGGGTCGGGTGTCCGACAATTTTCTCATGATGAGAAGTCATATACGAGCATAATAGTCAAGTTTCATGGTAAACGGGGTTATAGTAAAGCGGGAAACATTTTTGTGACATGAAAAACAAAGACAAAATGAGCTGGGCAGTATGCGCGGCGCGCAATGGGTTGCGCGGCGCGCACCCAAGTGTAAATCCTGGTCAGAACTTAACCACGAAGGCAAACATCTGGGATTTCTAATTCTGCGCGGCGCGCAATACCTGGGAAACATGCAGTTTGCAGAAAAATAGACCAAGTCACGAACCAAAACTCAAATTAACATATTTTATGAACCGAAAACATCCAAAATGCATACTATATATCGTTGGAAAGGTAATTTGACAAGGAAAACAACTAAACACGTTTCATCAAACAAAAACATCAATTTCAATAACCGATTTTCCGTCAAATGATCATTAAGAATCCATTTTCAAAGTTTCAAGTTCATCAAATGCATTTTAAGTTTCGGGAATCCAATTCACACATGTGATATGCTGTTTCGAATGTAATCATACACACATTGCAACAAAATTCTTATCTACAATATTTCATAGCATTTGGTGCATCAAAAGTTCATCTAAAGCTTATCAAACCCTAATCCAAGTTCACAAAATCACTAATCATGTTCTTGGAGTTTCCTTAATCAACCTATATATCAAAACGAAGCTAATGATACTAGTAACACTTTTAAAACATGCACTTTAACAATCTAACAACATTTGATCATCCAAAATCAAGGATTTAGCAAGTAATTTTCATATTGAACTAGTTACACCAAAAACAACGAATCGAGCATACAAATTACATACACGACATCACAATGAGCCATAGACACTAATTAACAACTTTATAACTCAAAAATCTCAAGAACACATAAAATTAGTGATTTTAGAAAGTTACCCAAATGAGATGAAGTTGGTATCAAATTGAAGAGGATGAAGAGAGGATTCCAAATATGTATTTTGTTTAGTTGTAAGCTTCCTTGATTGAATTTGGATGATGAATTTATGAATTGGGTTTTGAGAGGATTTGTGGAAGTATTAAACAAAAATGGAAAAGAAAAAGATAAATGAATGGATGAGGGAGGTTTGACCTCTTTGACCTAGTCAAAGGTTTGGTCCCTTGGCAAGTTTGGTCCCTCTAGTTTCAAAGCGGGTGCGGGAAATAACCAAACGAATATTTTAAAACGCTCGAGTAAACGGGTGACGTTATAATTAAATAACGAGGATATTATGAACGTTAGTTAACGAATGATACCAAATTAAATGACGAAAGATATTATTTAAAAAAAAAGACGGTGTTAAAATAAATTTAACGGAAAAAATGCGGGATGTTACAATATCATACAAACATGGACTCCAAATCTTGTCCTTATTTTAGTATGCAACAGCGGAAGCTCTTAGTATTCACCTGAGAATAAACATGCTTTAAATGTCAACAAAAATGTTGGTGAGTTATAGGTTTAACCTATATATATCAAATCGTAACAATAGACCACAAGATTTCATATTTCAATACACATCCCATACATAGAGATAAAAATCATTCATATGGTGAACACCTGGTAACCGACAATAACAAGATGCATATATAAGAATATCCCCATCATTCCGGGACACCCTTCGGATATGATATAAATTTCGAAGTACTAAAGCATCCGGTACTTTGGATGGGGTTTGTTAGGCCCAATAGATCTATCTTTAGGATTCGCGTCAATTAGGGTGTCTGTTCCCTAATTCTTAGATTACCAGACTTAATAAAAAGGGGCATATTCGATTTCGATAATTCAACCATAGAATGTAGTTTCACGTACTTGTGTCTATTTTGTAAATCATTTATAAAACCTGCATGTATTCTCATCCCAAAAATATTAGATTTTAAAAGTGGGACTATAACTCACTTTCACAGATTTTTTACTTCGTCGGGAAGTAAGACTTGGCCACTGGTTGATTCACGAACCTATAACAATATATACATATATATCAAAGTATGTTCAAAATATATTTACAATACTTTTAATATATTTTGATGTTTTAAGTTTATTAAGTCAGCTGTCCTCGTTAGTAACCTACAACTAGTTGTCCACAGTTAGATGTACAGAAATAAATCAATAAATATTATCTTGAATCAATCCACGACCCAGTGTATACGTATCTCAGTATTGATCACAACTCAAACTATATATATTTTGGAATCAACCTCAACCCTGTATAGCTAACTCCAACATTCACATATAGAGTGTCTATGGTTGTTCCGAAATATATATAGATGTGTCGACATGATAGGTCGAAACATTTTATACGTGTCTATGGTATCTCAAGATTACATAATATACAATACAAGTTGATTAAGTTATGGTTGGAATAGATTTGTTACCAATTTTCACGTAGCTAAAATGAGAAAAATTATCCAATCTTGTTTTACCCATAACTTCTTCATTTTAAATCCGTTTTGAGTGAATCAAATTGCTATGGTTTCATATTGAACTCTATTTTATGAATCTAAACAGAAAAAGTATAGGTTTATAGTCGGAAAAATAAGTTACAAGTCGTTTTTGTAAAGGTAGTCATTTCAGTCGAAAGAACGACGTCTAGATGACCATTTTAGAAAACATACTTCCACTTTGAGTTTAACCATAATTTTTGGATATAGTTTCATGTTCATAATAAAAATCATTTTCTCAGAATAACAACTTTTAAATCAAAGTTTATCATAGTTTTTAATTAACTAACCCAAAACAGCCCGCGGTGTTACTACGACAGCGTAAATCCGGTTTTACGGTGTTTTTCGTGTTTCCAGGTTTTAAATCATTAAGTTAGCATATCATATAGATATAGAACATGTGTTTAGTTGATTTTAAAAGTCAAGTTAGAAGGATTAACTTTTGTTTGCGAACAAGTTTAGAATTAACTAAACTCTGTTCTAGTGATTACAAGTTTAAACCTTCGAATAAGATAGCTTTATATGTATGAATCGAATGATGTTATGAACATCATTACTACCTTAATTTCCTTGGATAAACCTACTGTAAAAGAGAAAAATGGATCTAGCTTCAACGGATCCTTGGATGGATCGAAGTTCTTGAAGCAGAATCATGACACGAAAACAAGTTCAAGTAAGATCATCACTTGAAATAAGATTGTTATAGTTATAGAAATTGAACCAAAGTTTGTATATGATTATTACCTTGTATTAGAATGATAACCTAATGTAAGAAACAAAGATTTCTTGAGGTTGTATGATCACCTTACAAGATTGGAAGTGAGCTAGCAAACTTGAAAGTATTCTTGATTTTATGAAACTAGAACTTTTGAAATTTATGAAGAACACTTAGAACTTGAAGATAGAACTTGAGAGAGATCAATTAGATGAAGAAAATTGAAGAATGAAAGTGTTTGTAGGTGTTTTTGGTCGTTGGTGTATGGATTAGATATAAAGGATATGTAATTTTGTTTTCATGTAAATAAGTCATGAATGATTACTCATATTTTTGTAATTTTATGAGATATTTCATGCTAGTTGCCAAATGATGGTTCCCACATGTGTTAGGTGACTCACATGGGCTGCTAAGAGCTGATCATTGGAGTGTATATACCAATAGTACATACATCTAAAAGCTGTGTATTGTACGAGTACGAATACGGGTGCATACGAGTAGAATTGTTGATGAAACTGAACGAGGATGTAATTGTAAGCATTTTTGTTAAGTAGGAGTATTTTGATAAGTGTATTGAAGTCTTTCAAAAGTGTATAAATACATATTAAAACACTACATGTATATACATTTTAACTGAGTCGTTAAGTCATCGTTAGTCGTTACATGTAAATGTGGTTTTGAAACCTTTAGGTTAACGATCTTGTTAAATGTTGTTAACCCAATGTTTATAATATCAAAAGAGATTTTAAATTATTATATTATCATGATATTATGATGTACGAATATCTCTTAATATGATATATATACATTAAATGTCGTTACAACGATAATCGTTACATATATGTCTCGTTTCAAAATCATTAAGTTAGTAGTCTTGTTTTTACATATGTAGTTCATTGTTAATATACTTAATGATATGTTTAATTATCATAATATAATGTTAACTATATATATAACCATATATATGTCATCATATAGTTTTTACAAGTTTTAACGTTCGTGAATCACCGGTCAACTTGGGTGGTCAATTGTCTATATGAAACCTATTTCAATTAATCAAGTCTTAACAAGTTTGATTGCTTAACATGTTGGAAACATTTAATCATGTAAATATCAATCTCAATTAATATATATAAACATGGAAAAGTTCGGGTCACTACATTCTCATCCCAAAAATATTATATTTTAAAAGTGGGACTATAACTCACTTTCACAGATTTTTACTTCGTCGGGAAGTAAGACTTGGCCACTGTTGATTAACGAACCTATAGCAATATATACATGTATATTAAAGTATGTTCAAAATATATTTACAACACTTTTAATATATTTTGATGTTTTAAGTTTATTAAGTCAGCTGTCCTCGTTAGTAACCTACAACTAGTTGTCCACAGTTAGATGTACAGAAATAAATAGATAAATATTATCTTGAATCAATCCACGACCCAGTGTATACGTATCTCAGTATTGATCACAACTTAAACTTTATATATTTTGGAATCAACCTCAACCCTGTATAGCTAACTCCAACATTCACATATAGAGTGTCTATGGTTGTTCCGAAATATATATAGATGTGTCGACATGATAGGTCGAAACATTGTATACGTGTCTATGGTATCTCAAGATTATATAATATACAATACAAGTTGATTAAGTTATGGTTGGAATAGATTTGTTACCAATTTTCACGTAGCTAAAATGAGAAAAATTATCCAATCTTGTTTTACCCATAATTTCTTCATTTTAAATCCGTTTTGAGTGAATCAAATTGCTATTGTTTCATATTGAACTCTATTTTATGAATCTAAACAGAAAAAGTATAGGTTTATAGTCGGAAAAATAAGTTACAAGTCGTTTTTGTAAAGGTAGTCATTTCAGTCGAAAGAACGACGTCTAGATGACCATTTTAGAAAACATACTTTCACTTTGAGTTTAACCATAATTTTTGGATATAGTTTCATGTTCATAATAAAAATCATTTTCTCAGAATAACAACTTTTAAATCAAAGTTTATCATAGTTTTTAATTAACTAACCCAAAACAGCCCGCGGTGTTACTACGACGGCGTAAATCCGGTTTTATGGTGTTTTTCGTGTTTCCAGGTTTTAAATCATTAAGTTAGCATATCATATAGATATAGAACATGTGTTTAGTTGATTTTAAAAGTCAATTTAGAAGGATTAACTTTTATTTGCGAACAAGTTTAGAATTAACTAAACTATGTTCTAGTGATTACAAGTTTAAACCTTCGAATAAGATAGCTTTATATGTATGAATCGAATGATGTTATGAACATCATTACTACCTCAAGTTCCTTGGATAAACCTACTGGAAATGAGAAAAATAGATCTAGCTTCAAAGGATCCTTGGATGGCTTGAAATTTCTTGAAGCAGAATCATGACACGAAAACAATTTCAAGTAAGATTTCCACTCGAAATAAGATTGTTATAGTTATAGAAATTGAATTAAAGTTTGAATATGATTATTACCTTGTATTAGAAAGATAAACTACTGTAAGTAACAAAGGTTTCTTGATCTTGGATGATTATTTAGAATGGATTTAGAAAACTTGGAAGTAAACTTGCAATCTTGGAAGTATTCTTGATTTTATGAAACTAGAACTTTTGGAATTTATGAAGAACACTTAGAACTTGAAGATAGAACTTGAGAGAGATCAATTATATGAAGAAAATTGAAGAATGAAAGTGTTTGTAGGTGTTTTTGGTCGTTGGTGTATGGATTAGATATAAAGGATATGTAATTTTGTTTTCATGTAAATAAGTCATGAATGATTACTCATATTTTTGTAATTTTATGAGATATTTCATGCTAGTTGCCAAATGGTGGTTCTTACATGTGTTAGGTGACTCACATGGGCTGCTAAGAGCTGATCATTGGAGTGTATATACCAATAGTACATACATCTAAAAGCTGTGTATTGTACGAGTACGAATACGGGTGCATACGAGTAGAATTGTTGATGAAACTGAACGAGGATGTAATTGTAAGCATTTTTGTTAAGTAGAAGTATTTTGATAAGTGTCTTGAAGTTTTTCAAAAGTGTATGAATACATATTAAAACACTACATGTATATACATTTTAACTGAGTCGTTAAGTCATCGTTAGTCGTTACATGTAAATGTTGTTTTGAAACCTTTAGGTTAACGATCTTGTTGAATGTTGTTAACCCATTGTTTATTATAACAAATGAGATGTTAAATTGTTATATTATCATGATATTATGATTTATAATATATCTTAATATGATGTATATACAGTTAAATGTCGTTACAACGATAATCGTTACATATATGTCTCGTTTCAAAATCATTAAGTTAGTAGTCTTATTTTTACATATGTATTTCATTGTTAATACACTTAATAATATATTTAATTATCATTTAACATAATTAACCAAGTGTATCAATATCTTAATATGATTCATATGTACCTAGTAAGACGTTGTTATAACGATAATCGTTATATATATCGTTTTCGAGTTTCTTAAATTAATAGTCTCATTTTTATGTATATAACTCATTGTTAAAATACCTAATGAGATACATACTTATAATAAAATCATGTTAACTATATATATAACCATATATATGCCATCGTATAGTTTTTACAAGTTTTAACGTTCGTGAATCACCGGTCAACTTGGGTGGTCAATTGTCTATATGAAACCTATTTCAGTTAATCAAGTCTTAACAAGTTTGATTGCTTAACATTTTGGAAACACTTAATCATGTAAATAACAATTTCATTTAATATATATATATAAACATGGAAAAGTTCGGGTCACTACAGTACCTACCCGTTAAATAAATTTCGTCCCGAAATTTTAAGCACTTGGAGGTGTTGACGTATCTTCTGGAAATAAATGCGGGTATTTCTTCTTCATCTGATCTTCTCATTCCCAGGTGAACTCGGGTCCTCTATGAGCATTCCATCGAACCTTAACAATTGGTATCTTGTTTTGCTTAAGTCTTTTAACCTCACGATCCATTATTTCGACGGGTTCTTCGATAAATTAAAGTTTTTCGTTGATTTGGATTTCATCTAACGGAATAGTGAGATCTTCTTTAGCAAAACATTTCTTCAAATTCGAGACGTGGAAAGTGTTATATACAGCCACGAGTTGTTGAGGTAACTCAAGTCGGTAAGCTACTGGTCCGACACGATCAATAATCTTGAATGGTCCAATATACCTTAGATTTAATTTCCCTCGTTTACCAAATCGAACAACGCCTTTCCAAGGTGCAACTTTAAGCATGACCATCTCTCCAATTTCAAATTCTATATCTTTTCTTTTAATGTCAGCGTAGCTCTTTTGTCGACTTTGGGCGGTTTTCAACCGTTGTTGAATTTGGATGATCTTCTCGGTAGTTTCTTGTATTATCTCTGGACCCGTAATGTATCTATCCCCCACTTCACTCCAACAAATCGGAGACCTGCACTTTCTACCATAAAGTGCTTCAAACGGCGCCATCTCAATGCTTGAATGGTAGCTGTTGTTGTAGGAAAATTCTGCTAACGGTAGATGTCGATCGCAACTGTTTCCGAAATCAATAACATAAGCTCGTAGCATGTCTTCAAGCGTTTGTATCGTCCTTTCACTCTGTCCATCAGTTTGTGGATGATAGGCAGTACTCATGTCTAGACGAGTTCCTAATGCTTGCTGTAATGTCTGCCAGAATCTTGAAATAAATCTGCCATCCCTATCAGAGATAATAGAGATTGGTATTCCATGTCTGGAGACGACTTCCTTCAAATACAGTCGTGCTAACTTCTCCATCTTGTCATCTTCTCTTATTGGCAGGAAGTGTGCTGATTTGGTGAGACGATCAACTATTACCCAAATAGTATCAAAACCACTTGCAGTCCTTGGAAATTTAGTGATGAAATCCATGGTAATATTTTCCCATTTCCATTCCAGGATTTTGGGTTGTTGAAGTAGACCTGATGGTTTTTGATGCTCAGCTTTGACCTTAGAACACGTCAAACATTCTCCTACGAATTTAGCAACATCGGCTTTCATACCCGGCTACCAAAAATGTTTCTTGAGATCCTTGTACATCTTCCCCGTTCCAGGATGTATTGAGTATCTGGTTTTATGAGCTTCTCTAAGTACCACTTCTCTCATATCTCCAAATTTTGGTACCCAAATTCTTTCAGCCCTATACCGGGTTCCGTCTTCCCGAATATTAAGATGCTTCTCCGATCCTTTGGGTATTTCATCCTTTAAATTTCCCTCTTTTAAAACTCCTTGTTGCGCCTCCTTTATTTGAGTAGTAAGGTTAGTGTGAATCATTATATTCATAGATTTTACTCGAATGGGTTCTCTGTCCTTTCTGCTCAAGGCGTCGGCTACCACATTTGCCTTCCCCGGGTGGTAACGAATCTCAAAGTTGTAATCATTCAACAATTCAATCCACCTAAGCTGCCTCATATTCAGTTGTTTCTGATTAAATATGTGTTGAAGACTTTTGTGGTCGGTATATATAATACTTTTGACCCCATATAAGTAGTGCCTCCAAGTCTTTAATGCAAAAACAATCGTGCCTAATTCCAAATCATGCGTCGTATAATTTTGCTCGTGAATCTTCAATTGTCTAGACGCATAAGCAATCACCTTCGTCCGTTGCATTAATACACAACCGAGACCTTGCTTTGATGCGTCACAATAAATCATAAAATCATCATTCCCTTTAGGCAATGACAATATAGGTGCCGTAGTTAGCTTTTTCTTCAATAAGTGAAACGCCTTCTCTTGTTCATCCTTCCATTCAAATTTCTTCCCTTTATGCGTTAATGCAGTCAAGGGTTTTGCTATTTTGGAGAAATCTTGGATTAATCTTCTGTAGTAACCAGCCAATCCTAAAAATTGATGTATATGCTTCGGAGTTTTTGGGGTTTCCCACTTTTCAACGGTTTCGATCTTTGCCGGGTCCACCTGGATACCTTCTTTGTTCACTATGTGACCGAGGAATTGAACTTCTTCCAACCAAAATGCACACTTTGAAAACTTAGCGTACAGTTTTTCTTTCCTCAATACTTCTAGCAGTTTTCTCAAATGTTCTTCGTGCTCTTGATCATTCTTTGAGTAAATAAGTATGTCATCGATGAAAACAATGACAAACTTGTCAAGATATGGCCCACACACTCGGTTCATAAGGTCCGTGAACACAGCTGGTGCGTTAGTCAATCCAAACGGCATAACCATAAACTCGTAATGACCATAACGCGTCCTAAAAGCAGTTTTTGGAATATCATCCTCTTTTACTCGCATTTGATGATATCCAGAATGTAAATCGATCTTCGAATAAACTGATGAGCCTTATAGTTGATCAAATAAGTCATCAATTCTCGGCAGTGGATAACGGTTTTTGATGGTAAGTTTGTTCAACTCTCTGTAGTCAATACACAACCTAAATGTACCATCCTTCTTCTTGAGAAACAAAATAGGAGCTCCCCATGGTGATGTGTTTGGTCGAATGAAACCACGTTCTAATAGTTCTTGCAGTTGGCTTTGCAGTTCTTTCATCTCGCTGGGTGCGAGTCTATAAGGAGCACGAGCTATTGGTGCAGCTCCTGGTACAAGATCTATTTGAAATTCAACAGATCGATGTGGAGGTAGTCCCGGTAATTCTTTCGGAAATACATCGGGAAATTCTTTTGCGACGGGAACATCATTGATGCTCTTTTCTTCAGTTTGTACTTTCTCGACGTGAGCTAGAACAGCATAGCAACCTTTTCTTATTAGTTTTTGTGCCTTCAAATTACTAACAAGATGTAGCTTCATGTTGCCCTTTTCTCTGTACACCATTAAGGGTTCTCCTTCTTCTCGTACAATGCGAATTGCATTTTTTTAACATACGATCTCTGCTTTCACCTTCTTCAGCCAGTCCATGCCAACGATTACATCAAAACTCCCTAACTCTACTGGTATCAAATCAATCTTAAATATTTCGCTACCCAGTTTAATTTCTCGATTCCGGCATATATTATCTGCTGAAATTAATTTACCGTTTGCTAATTCGAGTAAAAATTTACTATCTAACGGCTTCAATGGACAACTTAATTTAGCACAAAAATCTCTACTCATATAGCTTCTATCCGCACCCGAATCAAATAAAACATAAGCAGATTTATTGTCAATAAGAAACGTACTCGTAACAAGCTCCGGGTCTTCCTGTGCCTCTGCCGCATTAATATTGAAAACTCTTCCGCGGCCTTGTCCATTTGTGTTCTCTTGGTTCGGGCAATTTCTAATAATGTGGCCCGGTTTTCCACATTTATAACAAACTACATTGGCATAACTTGCTCCGACACTACTTGCTTCGCCATTACTTGTTCCGACACCATTTGTTCCTTTCGTTCTGTTAACCCCTGGTCCGTAGACCTCACACTTCGCCGCGCTATGACCATTTCTTTTACACTTGTTGCAAAATTTGGTGCAGAACCCCGAGTGATACTTTTCACACCTTTGGCATATCTGCTTCTGATTGTTATTGTTACGATTGTTATTGTTGTTGGGACGATTGTTGTAGTTGCTGTTGTTGTTGTTGTTGTTGGGCCGTTTGTTGTAGTTGCGATTGATGTTGCGATTGTTGGGATAATTGTTGCGATTATTATTGTAATTGATGTTGTTGTTGTATTGGTGATTCTTATCACCGTTTTCCTCCCACTTTCTTTTGACTTGCTTCACATTGGCCTCTTCAGCCATCTGTTCTTTAATTCTTTCCTCAATCTGGTTCACTAGTTTGTGAGCCATTCTACATGCCTGTTGTATGGAGGCGGGCTCGTGTGAACTTATATCTTCTTGGATTCTTTCCGGTAATCCTTTCACAAACGTGTCGATCTTCTCTTCCTCATCTTCGAACGCTCCCAGACACAATGGGCACAATTCTGTGAATTGTCTTTCATACGTGGTAATATCAAATCCTTGGGTTCGTAACCCTCTAAGTTCTGTCTTGAGCTTGTTGACCTCGGTTCTGGGACGGTACTTCTCGTTCATCAAGTGCTTGAATGCTGACCACGGTAGTGCGTACGCATCATCTTGTCCCACTTGCTCTAGATAGGTATTCCACCATGTTAACGCAGAACCTGTGAAGGTATGCGTAGCGTACTTCACTTTGTCCTCTTCAGTACACTTACTTATGGCAAACACCGATTCGACCTTCTCGGTCCACCGTTTCAATCCGATCGGTCCTTCGGTTCCATCAAATTCTAAAGGTTTGCAGGCAGTGAATTCTTTGTAGGTGCATCCTACACGATTTCCTGTACTGCTAGATCCAAGGTTATTGTTGGTATGTAGCGCAGCCTGTACTGCGGCTATGTTTGAAGCTAGAAAAGTACGTAATTCCTCTTCATTCATATTCACGGTGTGTCGAGTAGTCGGTGCCATTTCCTTCAAAATAGTCAAATGGAACAAGTTAATCATACAGAATATTAAGAGTAGTTAATAGTATTTCGTAGCATAATATGAACTCATTTATAAAAGCTTTTTCTTCATATTAGCGTTTTATAAGTTTAAATTCGGGTAATACCTATGAAATGTCCCGTTCTTATTGATTAAAAACGTTCCATATTAATTGATTTCGTTGCGAGGTTTTGACCTCTATATGAGACGTTTTTCAAAGACTGCATTCATTTTTAAAACAAACCATAACCTTTATTTCATAAATAAAGGTTTAAAAAGCTTTACGTAGATTATCAAATAATGATAATCTAAAATATCCTGTTTACACACGACCATTACATAATGGTTTACAATACAAATATGTTACATCGAAATCAGTTTCTTGAATGCAGTTTTTACACAGTGTCATACAAACATGGACTTCAAATCTTGTCCTTATTTTAGTATGCAACAGCGGAAGCTCTTAGTATTCACCTGAGAATAAACATGCTTTAAACGTCAACAAAAATGTTGGTGAGTTATAGGTTTAATCTATATATATCAAATTGTAACAATAGACCACAAGATTTCATATTTCAATATACATCCCATACATAGAGATAAAAATCATTCATATGGTGAACACCTGGTAACCGACATTAACAAGATGCATATATAAGAATATCCCCATCATTCCGGGACACCCTTCGGATATGATATAAATTTCGAAGTACTAAAGCATCCGATACTTTGGATGGGGTTTGTTAGGCCCAATAGATCTATCTTTAGGATTCGCGTCAATTAGGGTGTCTGTTCCCTAATTCTTAGATTACCAGACTTAATAAAAAGGGGCATATTCGATTTCGATAATTCAACCATAGAATGTAGTTTCACGTACTTGTGTCTATTTTGTAAATCATTTATAAAACCTGCATGTATTCTCATCCCAAAAATATTAGATTTTAAAAGTGGGACTATAACTCACTTTCACAGATTTTTACTTCGTCGAGAAGTAAGACTTGGCCACTGTTGATTCACGAACCTATAACAATATATACATGTATATTAAAGTATGTTCAAAATATATTTACAACACTTTTAATATATTTTGATGTTTTAAGTTTATTAAGTCAGCTGTCCTCGTTAGTAACCTACAACTAGTAGTCCACAGTTAGATGTACAGAAATAAATCGATAAATATTATCTTGAATCAATCCACGACCCAGTGTATACGTATCTCAGTATTGATCACAACTCAAGCTATATATATTTTGGAATCAACCTCAACCCTGTATAGCTAACTCCAACATTCACATATAGAGTGTCTATGGTTGTTCCGAAATATATATAGATGTGTCGACATGATAGGGTTAAACATTGTATACGTGTCTATGGTATCTCAAGATTACATAATATACAATACAAGTTGATTAAATTATGGTTGGAATAGATTTGTTACCTCACGTAGCTAAAATGAGAAAAATTATCCAATCTTGTTTTACCCATAACTTCTTCATTTTAAATCCGTTTTGAGTGAATCAAATTGCTATGGTTTCATATTGAACTCTATTTTATGAATCTAAACAGAAAAAGTATAGGTTTATAGTCAGAAAAATAAGTTACAAGTCGTTTTTGTAAAGGTAGTCATTTCAGTCGAAAGAACGACGTCTAGATGACCATTTTAGAAAACATACTTCCACTTTGAGTTTAACCATAATTTTTGGATATAGTTTCATGTTCATAATAAAAATCATTTTCTCAGAATAACAACTTTTAAATTAAAGTTTATCATTGTTTTTAATTAACTAACCCAACACAGCCTGTGGTGTTACTACGACGGCGTCAATCCGATTTTACGGTGTTTTTCGTGTTTCCAGGTTTTAAATCATTAAGTTAGCATATCATATAGATATAGAACATGTGTTTAGTTAATTTTAAAAGTCAAGTTAGAAGGATTAACTTTTGTTTGCGAACAAGTTTAGAATTAACTAAACTATGTTCTAGTGATTACGAGTTTAAACCTTCGAATAAGATAGTTTTATATATATGAATTGAATGATGTTATGAACATCATTACTACCTCAAGTTTAGTAGGTAAACCTACTGTAAGTGACAAGAAATGATCTAGCTTCAAAGGATCTTGGATGGCTTGAAAGTTCTTGAAGTAGGATCATGACACAAAAACAAGCTCAAGTAAGATTTTTACTCGAATTAAGATAGTTTATAGTTATAGAAATTGAATCAAAGTTTGAATATGAATATCATCTTGAATAAGAAAGATAACCTACTGTATATAACAAAGGTTTCTTGATCTTAGATGATTACTTGGAATGGTTTAGAAAGCTTGGATGTAAATTAGTAAACTTGAAGGGATTTTTGAAGTGTTCTTGAAGTGTTCTTCCTTTGATGATTATAGCTTGATTCTTGAAGTGATTTTTTATGAAGATGATGATTAACTACTGGAAAAATACGTTCATAATAGTGTGTGTGTGTTGAGAGAGAATTAGAAAGAGAATTGGAAGTGAAATGGAGTGAATGATGAGTGGTAATTGGTGAGTGGTGAGTGGGGTTAAAAGGAGTTCTAGTTAGTTGACTAGCTCATGGTAGAAGTTAAAATTGATTAGTCATACATGACATAATCAAGAGTGGAATCCCATGCTAGTTCCTATTGGTATATACCCATAGTAAGTACGTTTTGAAGCTGTGTATAATACGGGTAAGAATACGACTAGAATTCTTGATGAAAGAAAAGAATGGGAAAGTAACTGTAACCATTTTCATTAAGTATGAGTGTTTTGATATATGTCTTGAAGTCTTCCAAAAGTATTTTAATACATCTAAATACACTACATGTATATACATTTTAACTGAGTCGTTAAGTCATCGTTAGTCGTTACATGTAAGTGTTGTTTTGAAACCTTTAAGTTAACGATCTCAATTAATGTTGTGAACCCATTGTTTATTATATCTAATGAGATGTTAAATTATTATATTATCATGATATTATGATATATTAATATATCTTAATATGATATATATACATTTAAATGTCGTTACAACGATAATCGTTACATATATGTCTCGTTTCGAAATCCTTAAGTTAGTAGTCTTGTTTATATGTATATAACTCATTGTTAATATAGTTATGGAGATACTTACTTATCATAATCTCATGTTAACCAAAAGTATATCCATATATATATCGTCATGTCGTTTTTACAAGTTTTAACGTTCGTGAATCGCCGGTCAACTTGGGTGGTCAATTGTCTATATGAAACATATTTCAATTAATCAAGTCTTAATAAGTTTGATTGCTTAACATGTTGGAAACATTTAATCATGTAAATATCAATCTCAATTAATATATATAAACATGGAAAAGTTCGGGTCACTACAGTACCTACCCGTTAAATAAATTTCGTCCCGAAATTTTAAACTGTTGAAGGTGTTGACGAATCTTCTGGAAATAGATGCGGGTATTTCTTCTTCATCTGATCTTCACGCTCCCAGGTGAACTCGGGTCCTCTACGAGAATTCCATCGAACCTTAACAATTGGTATCTTGTTTTGCTTAAGTCTTTTAACCTCACGATCCATTATTTCGACGGGTTCTTCGATGAATTGAAGTTTTTCGTTGATTTGGATTTCATCTAACGGAATAGTGAGATCTTCTTTAGCAAAACACTTCTTCAAATTCGAGACGTGGAAAGTGTTATGTACAGCCGCGAGTTGTTGAGGTAACTCAAGTCGGTAAGCTACTAGTCCGACACGATCAATAATCTTGAATGGTCCAATATACCTTGGATTTAATTTCCCTCGTTTACCAAATTGAACAACGCCTTTCCAAGGTGCAACTTTAAGCATGACCATCTCTCTAATTTCAAATTCTATATCTTTTCTTTTAATGTCAGCGTAGCTCTTTTGTCGACTTTGGGCGGTTTTCAACCGTTGTTGAATTTGGATGATCTTCTCGGTAGTTTCTTGTATAATCTCTGGACCCGTAATCTGTCTATCCCCCACTTCACTCCAACAAATCGGAGACCTGCACTTTCTACCATAAAGTGCTTCAAACGGCGCCATCTCAATGCTTGAATGGTAGCTGTTGTTGTAGGAAAATTCTGCTAACGGTAGATATCGATCCCAACTGTTTCCGAAATCAATAACACATGCTCGTAGCATGTCTTCAAGCGTTTGTATCGTCCTTTCACTCTGCCCATCAGTTTGTGGATGATAGGCAGTACTCATGTCTAGAAGAGTTCCTAATGCTTGCTGTAATGTCTGCCAGAATCTTGAAATAAATCTGCCATCCCTATCAGAGATAATAGAGATTGGTATTCCATGTCTGGAGACGACTTCCTTCAAATACAGTCGTGCTAACTTCTCCATCTTGTCATCTTCTCTTATTGGTAGGAAGTGTGCGGATTTGGTGAGACGATCAACTATTACCTAAATAGTATCAAAACCACCTGCAGTCCTTGGCAATTTAGTGATGAAATCCATGGTAATGTTTTCCCATTTCCATTCCGGGATTTCGGGTTGTTGAAGTAGACCTGATGGTTTCTGATGCTCAGCTTTGACCTTAGAACACGTCAAACATTCTCCTACGTATTTAGCAACATCGGCTTTCATACCCGGCCACCAAAAATGTTTCTTGAGATCTTTGTACATCTTCCCCGTTCCAGGATGTATTGAGTATCTGGTTTTATGAGCTTCTCTAAGTACCATTTCTCTCATATCTCCAAATTTTGGTACCCAAATCCTTTCAGCCCTATACCGGGTTCCGTCTTCCCGAATATTAAGATGCTTCTCCGATCCCTTGGGTATTTCATCCTTTAAATTTCCCTCTTTTAAAACTCCTTGTTGCGCCTTCTTTATTTGAGTAGTAAGGTTATTATGAATCATTATATTCATAGATTTTACTCGAATGGGTTCTCTGTCCTTCCTGCTCAAGGCATCGGCTACCACATTTTCCTTTCCCGGGTGGTAACGAATCTCAAAGTCGTAATCATTCAACAATTCAATCCACCTACGCTGCCTCATATTCAGTTGTTTCTGATTAAATATTTGTTGAAGACTTTTGTGGTCGGTATATATAATACTTTTGACCCCATATAAGTAGTGCCTCTAAGTCTTTAATGCAAAAACAACCGCGCCTAATTCCAAATCATGCGTCGTATAATTTTGTTCGTGAATCTTCAATTGTCTAGACGCATAAGCAATCACCTTCGTTCGTTGCATTAATACACAACCGAGACATTGCTTTGATGCGTCACAATAAATCACAAAATCATCATTCCCTTCAGGCAATGACAATATAGGTGCTGTAGTTAGCTTTTTCTTCAATAACTGAAACGCTTTCTCTTGTTCATCATTCCATTCAAATTTCTTCCCTTTATGCGTTAATGCAGTCAAGGGTTTTGCTATTCTGGAAAAGTCTTGGATGAACCTTCTGTAGTAACCAGCTAGTCCTAAAAACTGGCGTATGTGTTTTGGAGTTTTCGGGGTTTCCCACTTTTCAACAGTTTCTATCTTTGCCGGATCCACCTTAATAGCTTCTTTGTTCACTATGTGACCGAGGAATTGAACTTCTTCCAACCAAAATGCACACTTTGAAAACTTAGCGTACAATTCTTCCTTCCTCAATACTTCTAACACCTTTCTCAAATGTTCACCGTGTTCTTGGTCATTCTTTGAGTAAATAAGTATGTCATCAATGAAAACAATGACAAACTTGTCAAGGTATGGTCCACACACTCGGTTCATAAGGTCCATGAACACAGCTGGTGTATTAGTTAAACCAAATGGCATAACCATAAACTCGTAATGACCGTAACATGTTTTGAAAGCAGTCTTTGGAATATCATCTTCTTTCACCCGCATTTGATGATACCCGGAACGTAAGTCAATCTTTGAATAAACAGACGAGCCTTGTAGTTGATCAAATAAGTCGTCGATTCTTGGTAGTGGGTAGCGGTTCTTGATGGTAAGTTTGTTCAACTCTCGGTAGTCGATACACAACCTGAATGTACCATCTTTCTTCTTGACAAACAAAACAGGAGCTCCCCACGGTGATGTGCTTGGTCAAATGAAACCACGCTCTAAAAGTTCTTGTAATTGGCTTTGCAGTTCTTTCATCTCGCTGGGTGCGAGTCTGTAAGGAGCATGAGCTATTGGTGCAGCTCCTGGTACAAGATCTATTTGAAATTCAACGGATCGATGTGGGGGTAATCCCGGTAATTCTTTCAGAAATACATCAGGAAATTCTTTTGCAATTGGAACATCATTGATGCTCTTTTCTTCAGTTTGTACTTTCTCGTCGTGTGCTAGAACAGCATAGCAACCTTTTCTTATTAGTTTTTGTGCCTTCAAATTACTAATAAGATGTAGCTTCGTGTTGCCCTTTTCTCCGTACACCATTAAGGGTTTTCCTTTTTCTCGTATAATGAGAATTGCATTTTTGTAACAAACGATCTCTGCTTTCACTTCTTTCAACTAGTCCATACCGATTATCATATCAAAACTCCCTAACTCTACTGGTATCAAATCAATCTTAAATGTTTCGCTAAACAGTTTAATTTCTCGATTCCGACATATATTATGTGCTGAAATTAATTTACCATTTGCTAATTCGAGTAAAAATTTACTATCTAAAGGCGTTAATGGACAATTTAATTTAGCACAAAAATCTCTACTCATATAGCTTCTATCCGCACCCGAATCAAATAAAACGTAAGCAGATTTATTGTCAATAAGAAATGTACCCGTAACAAGCTCCGGGTCTTCTTGTGCCTCTGCCGCATTAATATTGAAAACTCTTCCGCGGCCTTGTCCATTCGTGTTCTCCTGGTTCGGGCAATTTCTAATAATATGGCCCGGTTTTCCACATTTATAACAAACTACATTGGCATAACTTGCTTCGACACTACTTGCTCCGCCATTACTCATTCCGACACAATTTGTTCCTTTCGTTCTATTAACCCCTGGTCCGTAGACCTCACACTTTGCCGCGCTATGACCATTTCTTTTACACTTGTTGCAAAATTTGGTGCAGAACCCCGAGTGATACTTTTCACACCTTTGGCATAGCTGCTTCTGATTGTTGTTGTTGTTGCGGTTATTATTGTTGTTGGGATGATTGTTGTAGTTGCTGTTGTTGTTGTTGTTGTTGTTGTTGTTGTTGTTGTTGTTGTTGTTGGGCCGTTTGTTGTAGTTGCGATTGATGTTGCGATTGTTGGGATAATTGTTGCGATTATTGTTGTAATTGCTGTTGTTGTTGTATTGGTGATTCTTATCACCGTTTTCCTCCCACTTTCTTTTGACTTGCTTCACATTGGCCTCTTCAGCAGTCTGTTCTTTAATTCTTTCTTCAATCTGGTTCACTAGTTTGTGAGCCATTCTACATGCCTGTTGTATGGAGGCGGGCTCATGTGAACTTATATCTTCTTAGATTTTTTCCGGTAATCCTTTCACAAACGCGTCGATCTTCTCTTCCTCATCTTCGAATGCTCCCGGACACAATAGGCACAATTCTGTGAATCGTCTTTCGTACGTGGTAATATCAAATCCTTGGGTTCGTAACCCTCTAAGTTCTGTCTTGAGCTTATTGACCTCGGTTCTGGGACGGTACTTCTCGTTCATCAAGTGCTTGAATGCTGACCACGGTAGTGCGTACGCATCGTCTTGTCCCACTTGCTCTAGATAGGTATTCCACCATGTTAACGCAGAACCTGTGAAGGTATGCGTAGCGTACTTTACTTTGTCCTCTTCAGTACACTTACTCATGGCAAACACCGATTCGACCTTCTTGGTCCACCGTTTCAATCCGATCGGTCCTTCGGTTCCATCAAATTCCAAAGGTTTGCAGGCAGTGAATTCTTTGTAGGTGCATCCTACACGATTTCCTGTACTGCTAGATCCAAGGTTATTGTTGGTATGTAGCGCAGCCTGTACTACGGCTATGTTTGAAGCTAGAAAAGTACGGAATTCCTCTTCATTCATATTCACGGTGTGTCGAGTAGTCGGTGCCATTTCCTTCAAAATAGTCAAATGGAACAAGTTAATCATACAGAATATTAAGAGTAGTTAATAGTATTTCGTAGCATAATATGAACTCATTTATAAAAGCTTTTTCTTCATATTAGCGTTTTATAAGTTTAAATTCGGGTAGTACCTGTGACAATCCGGAAATTTCCAACCAAATTTAAACTTTAATCTTTATATGTTTCCAACACGATAAGCAATATTTGTTAAGTTAAATTTCAAGAATTTTAAACTATGTTCATACATTCATTCAACCTCGACCAAGTTCCAACGATTCACGAACCATTAAACGAATATGATTATATATGTATATGTGTATATATATTATAACTTGAAACGTAAAAAAAATATTAGATTAAATACTTTATATGATTGTATCTGTTTCAAAATGTTTATCAATGGAATTAGAAGATAAGATCAAATGATTGAATTATCAGATATATTGAATTATGATTACAAGTCTCTGTTGAAAGGCCCATGTTGATTTGAAAAATCTTTCCATTTTAACAATATTCGGAAAATGGTAAAGTGATTTATAAAAAAGAACAAATTGTCAATCACTGAGAACTAGACAAAGGATAGTGGAAGATCGAATCTCATAAAGACTCGATTGATCTATTTAGTTTCAAACGTACAAAAACGTTTTCAGTTTAAAAAGAACTTTATTATTAAAACGTATATAACTTTTATAAATATCTAGAACCACTTTTGACAACTCATTACTTGACTAGTATGATAAAGATAACGATATTTATATTTTCTTTTATTAAATATATTTAACAATTTAAATTAATATTATATATATTTATACGCGTATTATACGTACATAGTTTTATACTTTTACTATACTTAAACTTTACCTTTACTTTATTTTTACTTTACTTTAACTTTAATAATTCACTTTAATAATTCATACTTTAATAATTCATACTTTAATAATTCACTTTAATAATTCATACTTTAATAATTCACTTTAATAATTCATACTTTAATAATTCACTTTAATAATTCATACTTTAATAATTCACTTTAATAATTTAAAAATCTATTATAAATAGAATTCAATAGATTTCATTATTTCATAGAAACTTGAAAATATTTTTCTCTAAACTCTCTCAATCGATTTACATATATATATTTACTCCGTATTATTTCAAGATATTATTAGTATACATAAAATATTACGATGGGGTGCTGTCCGAGTGATTTCGAAATTGTTTTTCGAGTAGGATAGTATTAAGGAAATTATGGGTTATAGCTATGGAGGTGATTGAGTACGGTTCATGGGTATGCTCGTGAGGTCAATATAGTGTTTATCATTTCCGTTGCGTCTACGTACCTTTCCTGCAATATTGAATCTCAATATTGATACGTGAGTACTCATAATTTAACTTTTACATACTAATAGTGTATCCCTGACTAGTGCTCGAGTATTTAGGATTATGCATGCTTGTACATTTGATATTGTCCTTAGACAGGTTAGGTTGAATCTTGAATTAGTTACACTTGCGGTTGAGATAAGGTATAAGATATGCATGTCCTTGGAAAGCTAGCGAAAAATTAAGAACTTTTCCTTTAGATATCGAATGGTTTCGATGAACAGATTAGAAGTTATAATCAATTGAATTTTCGATATTTTTATTAAAAATGATTATTATTATCGTCGTTTTTATCGTCGTTCTAGTTTTATCTTATTATTATCTTTATCAATAAAAGGGATTTATCATTAAAAAAATTTATTATTACTATCGTTATTATCGTTAAAGTTATAATTAGTATTATTATTATTATCCAATTATTATTATTATTATTATTATTATTA
Source organism: Rutidosis leptorrhynchoides (assembly GCF_046630445.1). Lineage (NCBI taxonomy): Eukaryota > Viridiplantae > Streptophyta > Magnoliopsida > Asterales > Asteraceae > Rutidosis > Rutidosis leptorrhynchoides. The sequence continues at coordinate 309,415,532 of NC_092333.1, read as the reverse complement.
TTATTATTATTATTATTATTATTATTATTATTATTATTATTATTATTATTATTATTATTAGTATTATTATTATTATTATCATTATTAATATATATATATCATTATATATATATCATTATTTAAAAATGGTTATTGTTATTGTTATTATTATTATTACTATATTATCATTAAGATAATTATTAGTATTATCGTTAATAATGTTATAGTAACTATCATTATTAATATTAGTGTAATTAAAACAAATATTTGTAACACCTAATTATTTTGATTACTATTATTATCATTATTATGAACACGATATAAAAGTTGATTAAAAGCTATTAAACGAAACGATTAGGAAATAATGAGTAAGAGTATCATGATGAAATTAAAATATTATAAGATATTGATTTAGATAAAATTATCGTTCTTATTATTTTTATCATTACTATTATTATTAAAAGTATTGTTAGTATTAAAACTATCATTTTAACAAAAATTATCATTTTAATAGAAATATCATTGTTACTATAAAATATCTTTTTATTATTATTTTAAATAGAATTATTATTTTAAAGATAATATTAAAAATTATCGTAAATATTAAAGTTATCATAATTAGAATTATCGTTTTATCATAATGTCATCTTAGTAATTATAAATATTGATATTTTTATAATAATAATTATTATTACAAAATAATACAACTTTTACTTACTATCATTATAGATATTATTTTATTAAATAAATATGTGATACAAACATATTTTACTACGTGTAATAACTTACTTTAATAATACATATCATATTATCTTTATGATATTAAACGAACCCTATAAATTTTATTACTTAATATATATAAAAGTATATTTTATTATATAAATTTAATATAAAATTTTATTTATTAATAAATAAATTATATTATTTACTCTAATAAATCTTTTAAAAATATTTAAAAATATAAAACGACGATATTTAAAATATATATTAATCATGTATAGATTTTTGGAAATTATTTTGAGTCAAATTTACTTTTGTTGACTTTTGCATATTAGTCTCGAGCATTAGGATTGTGGTACACTATGACTTGACCTAATTTGTTAGACAAATATTGACCAACACATAAATATATATAATTAATTTAGGTTCGTGAATCCGAGGCCAACCTTGCACTTGTTCAATGACGTTATATGTATTTTTACTACGAAATACAGTATGGTGAGTTTCATTTGCCTTTTTACCCTTTATATTTTTGGGACTGAGAATACATGCGCTTTTATAAATGTTTGATGAAATAGATACAAGTAATTGAAACTACATTCTATGGTTGAATTATCGAAATCGAATATGCCCCTTTTTATTAAAGTCTGGTAATCTAAGAATTAGGGAACAGACACCCTAATTGACGCGAATACTAAAGATAGATCTATTGGGCCTAACAAACCCCATCCAAAGTACCGGATGCTTTAGTACTTCGAAATTTATATCATGTCCGAAGGAGGATCCCGAAATGATAGGGGATATTCTTATATGTATCTAGTTAATGTCGGTTACCAGGTGTTCGCCATATGAATGATTATTTTTGTCTCTATGCATGTTACGTATATTTATGAGAACTGGAAATGAAATTCTTGTGGTCTATTAAAATGATGGAAATTAATGATTATGATAAACTAATGAACTCACCAACCTTTTGGTTGACACTTTAAAGCATGTTTATTCTCAGGTGTTAAAGAAATCTTCCGCTGTGCATTTGCTCATTTTAAAGATATTACTTGGAGTCTTTCATAGCATATTTCGAAGAACGTTGCATTCGAGTCATTGAGTTCATCAAAGATTATTATCAAATCAATTTATAGTTGGATAGTGGATATTATGAAATGGTATGCATGCCTGTCAATTTTCGATGTAAAGAAAGTTTGTCTTTTAAAAACGAATGCAATGTTTGTAAAATATATCATATAGAGGTCAAATACCTCGCAATGTAATCAACTATTGTGAATCGTTTATAATGTATATGAACGGGTCCTTTCAGTTGGTATCAGAGCGGTGGTCTTAGCGAACCAGGTCTGCATTAATTGGTCTAACTTATAAATCGTTAGGATGCATTAGTGAGTCTGGACTTCGACCGTGTCTGCATGTCAAAAGTTTTGTTTATCATTCTAGTCAGAAATCATCTGCTTATCATCCTTATGAAATTACCTACTTATCATTATTAGTCTAGACACGTCTTGCTACATTAATTGCATGAGTAGTGTATAGACAAAATATATATCTTAGCGTATCTGCTAAATCATATCTTATCGTATCTATTACTTTAAACTTTGCCTGACATATCCCGCAAATTCCTCCGTAATCTACGAAATCTTTTGATCTATATATATAGATATCCTATGTAAATAGAATATCACCCGATAGCCGGAAAAATCATTTTATATCGTAAAATCCTTTATCAAATCGTATGAAATGGAATTCGTCGTTAGTTCAAGTCACTCGGATTCCGAAATGGAATCTCACTCAAGCTCCGAAAGCAGTGTGACCGGAATGGATCAACCAATCAGTCATCACCTATTCTGGATGAATTGGGGATGGGTTCGTAGCCTCCTCAATCATTGGAGACAAGAAGAAGGTGATCCCTTCCATCCACCACATTGCCCTCTTGACGAAGAACCTGAAGCACTTACCGGCGAACCTGTCCGAAACACCATTTTCTCGCTCATTTCCAGAGTATCTCGTCATGATTATATATTACATCAAATTTTAGATTTTATTTATCCGCTCGTCAGAACCGACAATCACCCCGGTGTAATAGAAGAAGTCAACGAGCTTCGCGCTCGGGTAGTGGCTTTGGAGAATATGGTGCAGAGATTACAAACTCCAGCAGCAGCATCAGCAGCATAACCAGTACCACCATCATCAACGCCAACAGTACCATTACCACCTCCAACCACAACCGCGTCGTAAACCTCAACTTCACAATCTGTCCCACGAGCATCAACGTCATACGCACCATAGATACCAAGGAGTACCAACAACAATAACTGACGAAGTATTAATTCATAACTTCATTGGAGAAACATTCCGCGGCGATTATGTAATCTCTAAAGTCTTAGAGATTATCTAATCTAGCCCTAACCATAAATCAGTTAAGCGAACCAAAATGATAGAAGGAAGAATAGAAACTCTGACAAAAATGGTGTGTGATTAACAAGCTAAACTTGCTTTACCAACAGCATCAACAGTACCGTCAGCGTTACCAGCATCGTCAGTACAGTCAACATCCGAATCAACAACACAGATAACATCACAAACTCCGTCAGTTCAAGAATCACTGTGGACATCATTACGAATCAATAACGTGTATATTGTATCAACGAGTTATGAAGAATTAACTCATTCCCTCTGAAGAAATTATGTGTATATTATATATATATATATATATATATATATATATATATATATATATATATATATATATATATATATATATATATATATATATATATATATATATATTGAAATAAATCTTTCCGTGCTAAGCTATTTTGTGTGAATCTTAACTACTCGGTTAATTCATATTACAAATATGCAATTATGTATGTCCTTCGGCCGCAACTTAACCAGCGTTAACTACAATCTCTGTCGCAATTCAACAAATTCCAATTCATAATAAATCAAGTATATATTTAATTTTACACTTTCATCATCGATGTACCCGAAACTTTTCAGATAAAATCATTCGTACTTTGCGAAATTCACAAGAATTCCACGAACCGAACATCATACATCTACAAATAACGAAGTATTGATTCATAATTTCAATGTCATTAAGGAAATACTGCGTAAAAGTTATGTACTTTTTAAAGCCTTTAGGGATTATTCAATTCTATTTTCAACCGTAAATCAAATGAGTTTAATTTAACATTACCTCATTAAATGTATGTTACATCTGAGGAAAATATACATATATATATTTTCATAAAGACTGTAATAAAATTCTTTTGTACAAAATATTAATTGTGAAATTTTTTTTAACGGATAGGTAATACCCGAGAGATATATAAATTCACAATTAATATGTTACATTCTTCGAATCTGATTCAGTAAATCATCCATTATACTCTCTACTTTCACAACAATATACATTCTTTTATAGAAATCAAAACAACCATACTCATTCAAAATTTAATTACATATTCTGATTTTGAAATCTCAAAATTCAACTTGAGATATGACCAAAATCATCACTCTTAGATCCTTACATCTTTCACAAACTATATTTTGACTTCAAAACTGTGTTAGAACATCAAATGTATGTTAACGATTACAATATGTGTTCAAACCCTTCGAAAATTTCTGAAGACACTTCGAATGATGAGCAATCGAGATGATGATCCAACCACATGTTACCCACAGTTATGTACCCGAAAAACTCTTGAAACCAAAGTAAAAGTTTAAACAACGTATCCGCGTCAGATTATTTGGCATTTATTAGCAAAAATAACTTTGCGACTCCTATTCAAAGTAGCCAGTTTTATCACAGCTCCAGCAAGTCAACTTCGACTTTTCAGTCAGACTAACCTTATTATAACCTTGAGATATACACCATCGTTACCAGGGAACCTTTTACATTCCACCACATTATTAGCAGATGTACCAACAACTTCATTACCCTTTGACTTTAGCCTCTCCAAAAAAAGTCAATATAATTATTCATTGAAACCCCATCATTTACCCATTTGCATCTTGTAATGAGAATTGCCATACGAATCATTGGGAATTAGCAATCAGTATTTTGAAATCTCGCAGCATGTCTACACCAACAGTTATATGTGTATATATAACGTCTATCTTCTGGACTTAATTTGAATGTGAAGTTTCTGAAAAACACTCCGAACTACGAATTGGTTCTCCGAAAAAAAAATGCTGATGAAGCAGCAAAAACTATAAACGACTTTAAACGGTAAAAGCTGGATGATAATGATGAAGTGTGCTGGCAAAGCGCAGAAAAAGAGAAGTTTTGGAACTGAAAAACGGATTGAGTAAAGTAGGAAGGAGGCTGTGGACAAATTACAAAGACTGAACCTGACTTCAAAGGATCCAAATGATTCAGTACCTGCTGAAGTCATTAACGAATACCTTGCTCCTGACTCTAAACCCCTGCGGACCATATTCTTCATCATCCTCTGATATTAGAAATTCTAAAATATCATCATATCTTTCATTATAAATATCCTCCATATTTCTGAAAATATTTCTTAATTTTTCTTATTTGAAATCATTTACCTCTTCGCGCTATCTGTATTACATCATAAAAGAAACTATTTTAGTTTCTAAATTCTGAAACATTCAAGTTTAAAATAGGAATATTTTGAAGTAGTGTTGGGAACTGAAGCATGAATTAGTATAATATAATGACACTTGATCAATGTGATTATATTACAGTAAGTCATGTTGAGTTTCTAAATGGAACGTGATGATTCACAGATCATAACATCATCATGTGCCATGTTATACGACTCTTGTATTCTATTTAACCTCTAAAATATCAAGAAAATATTTCTTGATGATTCGGCCTTTTTCAATGTATTCTAGTAATTTGACAAGTCAAGATCGTACCATCACAATTTCCTTTCTCGAACATTAATAATGTTCATTCCAAAATTCATATCTGTGAATTCTGGACCATTACAAGTGGTGCTTAATCGCAAGAAGAAGAAACAAAAGGATAAAACTCCGAAATAGAAATTGGGGTATAAATTGCAGCAAATAAAAGAGAGCATTAACTGTGAATGATAATGATTATAGAAGGCAGAAGCAGAGACTTTGAAATATAAGGGAACATATAAAGCCCAACGACAAACCAGAAATTATAAACCATATATATCGATGCATATAGAAATATAAAGACACGGGAGAACTAGAAACACTATAAACCCAAGAGTATAGTAGAAGTAAATAGATTCTTCCGGCGGTAGATGAAAAAGAAGAATGACCGATATGAAAGTTAGAAGTATATCGAGAATCAGAACTGGATGGAGCATATTGATGAATACTTTAAAATATGAGTTGAGGGGGAAAGAATAGAAGGTGATGAAACATGACTAGGAACTTAGAAATCAACAGATTTAACTCACACAATGGCGGAATAAGTGAATCAAACCCTCTAGTGAATAGGTTAAGTATTTTTTTTTTATTTAGTCAAACCACAACTAAATCAAGTGTGATTAGATCAACACCTAGAGCTATTATTCACCACCTGGATGATTTGGACTGAGAGAGAATCGAAGGAGCTCACCAGATCTGAGTGTGTGTAACAAATGAGAGACTTAACCTAAAAATGAAGAATATAAGACTTTATATACCCCTGCTGTTGACTCACCCGTACGATTCATCCATCACACGTACGAGTTGGCTTCATCAGCTGTACGGTTGATCACTCACTCGTGTCTTCTCATTTAGGTTGTAATTGTGACTTAGCTCAGCATCAACCGTGCGTATGAGCCTGTCAGCCGTACTAGTGAGGCTTCACTCGTACGTCTGACTAAGTCTAACATAGTCAAATATCCAAATCTCGTTCCTGCAGTTCCTGTAACCACATACAAACACGGATAGGATAATAACGAGCAATCATGGTGGCCTGTAAACTGTTGTACCTGCAATGGACGTGGGTAGATGTCTAGGGACTTGCATAAAATGCATCAACAGAAGGTGTGAGTTATAAGGAAACGAAGGAGGTGAATTTATAAGAAAATCTCCGACAGAACAATTAAAATGGACGATCGCATTTAAAGCGGATCCTAATTCCCTTGATTACCGGAGAGTCAAATCTTATTAAATAGATTTTCTTCAAATCCCTTGAAATCTGGGAATCAATCATATCTACGTCAAATGATAAGATGAATCTACACTTACTCATTTCACTCTTCTATGTTAGCTTCATTCGTACTCTTCATATAAATGGATTGTTTATCCAAATTATTCGCTGATGATAAAACTCTAATTTTCAGCCCGTATGCATCATGAAAACATACTTATTATCATTCACGACCTTTCCACTCAAATTTCGGGACGAAATTTCTTTAACGGGTAGGTACTGTGACAATCCGGAAATTTCCAACCAAATTTAAACTTTAATCTTTATATGTTTCCAACACGATAAGCAATATTTGTTAAGTTAAATTTCAAGAATTTTAAACTATGTTCATACATTCATTCAACCTCGACCAAGTTCCAACGATTCACGAACCATTAAATGAATATGATTATATATGTATATGTGTATATATATTATAACTTGAAACGTAAAAAAAATATTAGATTAAATACTTTATATGATTGTATTTGTTTCAAAATGTTTATCAATGGAATTAGAAGATAAGATCAAATGATTGAATTATCAGATATATTGAATTATGATTACAAGTCTCTGTTGAAAGGCCCATGTTGATTTGAGAAATCTTTCCATTTTAACAATATTCGGAAAATGGTAAAGTGATTTATAAAAAAGAACAAATTATCAATCACTGAGAACTAGACAAAGGTTAGTGGAAGATCGAATCTCAGAAAGACTCGATTGATCTATTTAGTTTCAAACGTACAAAAACGTTTTCAGTTTAAAAAGAACTTTATTATTAAAACGTATATAACTTTTATAAATATCTAGAACCACTTTTGACAACTCATTACTTAACTAGTATGATAAAGATAACGATATTTATATTTTCTTTTATTAAATATATTTAACAATTTAAATTAATATTATATATATTTATACGCGTATTATACGTACATAGTTTTATACTTTTACTATACTTAAACTTTACCTTTACTTTATTTTTACTTTACTTTAACTTTAATAATTCACTTTAATAATTCATACTTTAATAATTCATACTTTAATAATTCACTTTAATAATTCATACTTTAATAATTCATACTTTAATAATTCACTTTAATAATTCATACTTTAATAATTCACTTTAATAATTTAAAAATCTATTATAAATAGAATTCAATAGGTTTCATTATTTCATAGAAACTTGAAAATATTTTTCTCTAAACTCTCTCAATCGATTTACATATATATATTTACTCCGTATTATTTCAAGATATTATTAGTATACATAAAATATTACGACGGAGTGCTGTCCGAGTGATTTCGAAATTGTTTTTCGAGTAGGATAGGATTAAGGAAATTATGGGTTATAGCTATGGAGGTGATTGAGTACGGTTCATGGGTATGCTCGTGAGGTCAATATAGTGTTTATCATTTCCATTGCGTCTACGTACCTTTCCTGCAATATTGAATCTCAATATTGATACGTGAGTACTCATAATTTAACTTTTACATACTAATAGTGTATCCCTGACTAGTGCTCGAGTATTTAGGATTATGCATGCTTGTACATTTGATATTGCCCTTAGACAGGTTAGGTTGAATCTTGAATTAGTTACACTTGCAGTTGAGATAAGGTATAAGATATGCATGTCCTTGGAAAGCTAGCGAAAAATTAAGAACTTTTCCTTTAGATATCGAATGGTTTCGATGAACGGATTAGAAGTTATAATCAATTGAATTTTCGATATTTTTATTAAAAATGATTATTATTATCGTCGTTTTTATCGTCGTTCTAGTTTTATCTTATTATTATCTTTATCAATAAAAGGGATTTATCATTAAAAAAATTTATTATTACTATCGTTATTATCATTAAAGTTATAATTAGTATTATTATTATTATCCAATTATTATTATTATTATTATTATTATTATTATTATTAGTATTATTATTATTATTATTATTATCATTATTAATATATATATATCATTATTTAAAAATGGTTATTGTTATTATTATTATTACTATATTATCATTAAGATAATTATTAGTATTATCGTTAATAATGTTATAGTAACTATCATTATTAATATTAGTGTAATTAAAACAAATATTTGTAACACCTAATTATTTTGATTACTATTATTATCATTATTATGAACACGATATAAAAGTTGATTAAAAGCTATTAAACGAAACGATTAGGAAATAATGAGTAAGAGTATCATGATGAAATTAAAATATTATAAGATATTGATTTAGATAAAATTATCGTTCTTATTATTTTTATCATTACTATTATTATTAAAAGTATCGTTAGTATTAAAACTATCATTTTAACAAAAATTATCATTTTAATAGAAATGTCATTGTTACTATAAAATATCATTATTATTATTATTTTAAATAGAATTATTATTTTAAAGATAATATTAAAAATTATCGTAAATATTAAAGTTATCATAATTAGAATTATCGTTTTATCATAATGTCATCTTAGTAATTATAAATATTGATATTTTTATAATAATAATTATTATTACAAAATAATACAACTTTTACTTACTATCATTATAGATATTATTTTATCAAATAAATATGTGATACAAACATATTTTACTACGTGTAATAACTTACTTTAATAATACATATCATATTATCTTTATGATATTAAACGAACCCTATAAATTTTATTACTTAATATATATAAAAGTATATTTTATTATATAAATTTAATATAAAATTTTATTTATTAATAAATAAATTATATTATTTACTCTAATAAATCTTTTAAAAATATTTAAAAATATAAAACGACGATATTTAAAATATATATTAATCATGTATAGATTTTTGGAAATTATTTTGAGTCAAATTTACTTTTGTTGACTTTTGCATATTAGTCTCGAGCATTAGGATTGTGGTACACTATGACTTGACCTAATTTGTTAGACAAAATACAGTATGGTGAGTTTCATTTGCCTTTTTACCCTTTATATTTTTGGGACTGAGAATACATGCGCTTTTATAAATGTTTGAAGAAATAGACACAAGTAATTGAAACTACATTCTATGGTTGAATTATCAAAATCGAATATGCCCCTTTTTATTAAAGTATGGTAATCTAAGAATTAGGGAACAGACACCCTAATTGACGCGAATACTAAAGATAGATCTATTGGGCCTAACAAACCCCATCCAAAGTACCGGATGCTTTAGTACTTCGAAATTTATATCATGTCCGAAGGAGGATCCCGGAATGATAGGGGATATTCTTATATGTATCTAGTTAATGTCGGTTACCAGGTGTTCGCCATATGAATGATTATTTTTGTCTCTATGCATGGGACGTATATTTATGAGAACTGGAAATGAAATTCTTGTGGTCTATTAAAATGATGGAAATAAATGATTATGATAAACTAATGAACTCACCAACCTTTTGGTTGACACTTTAAAGCATGTTTATTCTCAGGTGTTAAAGAAATCTTCCGCTGTGCATTTGCTCATTTTAAAGATATTACTTGGAGTCTTTCATAGCATATTTCGAAGAACGTTGCATTCGAGTCATTGAGTTCATCAAAGATTATTATTAAATCAATTTATAGTTGGATAGTGGATATTATGAAATGGTATGCATGCCTGTCAATTTTCGATGTAAAGAAAGTTTGTCTTTTAAAAACGAATGCAATGTTTGTAAAATATATCATATAGAGGTCAAATACCTCGCAATGTAATCAACTATTGTGAATCGTTTATAATGTATATGAACGGGTCCTTTCAGTACCTACCCGTTAAGTTCATACTTAGTAGCTAATATACAATTCAACTACTACAATTCTATATGAAAAACTGATTATAATAATATTTCGCGTTCAAACTTTTATACAATATTTTACAAACTTACAATACCGCTTATTTTACATAAAGCATGAAATATAGCACACAATAACTTTGATACAAGAAAGTTGTGAAGATAATTCTAGCTAGTACACAAGTCGTTCAGCAAAGGCAATAAAGACACGTAATTCATACGTCCAGAAACAAGTCATGCATTCTGGTTTTACTAGGACTACTTCCCATCCTTGGTCTTGTGGAACATAACCGTTATGGCCGTTGATAAGACAGCGTGTTGTAACGTCGTCAAAGGGACGAGGGTTACGTAATGTCCAACAGTCCCGTAACAATCTAAAAACCTCATTTCTTACCCCAATTACCGACTCCGTCACTTGTGGGAACGTTTTGTTTAATAGTTGTAGGCCGATGTTCTTGTTCTCACTATGGTGAGAAGCAAACATTACTAATCCGTAAGCATAACATGCTTCTTTATGTTGCATGTTAGCCGCTTTTTCTAAATCACGAAGTCCAATATTCGGATATATTGAGTCAAAATAATTTCTTAACCCATTGCGTAAAATAGCATTTGGGTTCCCCGCAATATATGCGTCAAAGTAAACACATCGTAACTTATGGACTTCCCAATGTGATATCCCCCATCTTTGGAACGAAAGACTTTTATAAACCAAGGCATTCTTGGAACGTTCTTCGAATGTCTTACAAACTGATCTCGCCTTAAATAGTTGTGCCAAAGAATTCTGACCGACTCTAGACAAGATTTCATCAATCATGTCTCCGGGTAGGTGTCTTAAAATATTGGGTTGTCTATCCATTTTGTGTTTTTATACTGTAAAATAGACAAGAGTTAGATTCATAAAAAAAATACTTATTAATACAAGCAATTTTTACATATATCATAAAGCATAAGCACACTATATTACATATATTAAACCACACGAATACAACTATCTTATTTCGACTCGCTTGTTTCTTCTTCTTCGGTTTTGGTTCGTTTTGCCAAGTTTCTAGGGATATATGATGTTCCCCTAATACGAGCCATCATTTTCCACATTGGTTTAGAAAAACCTGGTGGTTTAGAGGTTTCCGGGTCATTGTTACAACTTAAGGACTTCGGGGGTTGACGATACATATAAAGTTCATCGGGGTTGGAATTAGATTTCTCTATTTTTATGCCCTTTCCCTTATTATTTTCTTTTGCCTTTTTAAATTCAGTTGGGGTAATTTCTATAACATCATCGGAATTCTCGTCAGAATCCGATTCATCGGAGAATTGGTAATCCTCCCAATATTTTGCTTCCTTAGCGGAAACACCACTGACCATAATTAACCTTGGTCGGTTGGTTGAGGATTTTCTTTTACTCAACCGTTTTATTATTTCCCCCACCGGTTCTATTTCTTCATCCGGTTCCAATTCTTCTTCCGGTTCCGATTCTTCTTCTGGTTCCGACTCTTCTTCCGGTTCCTCTTCAGGAACTTGTGAATCAGTCCACGAATCATTCCAATTTACATTTGACTCTTCATTATTATTAGGTGAGTCAATGGGACTTGTTCTAGAGGTAGACATCTATCACATAATATCAAACGCGTTAAGAGATTAATATATCACATAATATTCACATGTTATAAATATATAGTTTCCAACAAAATTTGTTAAGCAATCATTTTTCAAGTAAACACGATCGAAGTCCAGACTCACTAATGCATCCTAACAAACTCGATAAGACACACTAATGCAAAATTCTGGTTCTCTAAGACCAACGCTCGGATACCAACTGAAATGTCCCGTTCTTATTGATTAAAAACGTTCCATATTAATTGATTTCGTTGCGAGGTTTTGACCTCTATATGAGACGTTTTTCAAAGACTGCATTCATTTTTAAAACAAACCATAACCTTTATTTCATAAATAAAGGTTTAAAAAGCTTTACGTAGATTATCAAATAATGATAATCTAAAATATCCTGTTTACACACGACCATTACATAATGGTTTACAATACAAATATGTTACATCGAAATCAGTTTCTTGAATGCAGTTTTTACACAGTATCATACAAACATGGACTCCAAATCTTGTCCTTATTTTAGTATGCAACAGCGGAAGCTCTTAGTATTCACCTGAGAATAAACATGCTTTAAACGTCAACAAAAATGTTGGTGAGTTATAGGTTTAATCTATATATATCAAATTGTAACAATAGACCACAAGATTTCATATTTCAATATACATCCCATACATAGAGATAAAAATCATTCATATGGTGAACACCTGGTAACCGACATTAACAAGATGCATATATAAGAATATCCCCATCATTCCGGGACACCCTTCGAATATGATATAAATTTCGAAGTACTAAAGCATCCGATACTTTGGATGGGGTTTGTTAGGCCCAATAGATCTATCTTTAGGATTCGCGTCAATTAGGGTGTCTGTTCCCTAATTCTTAGATTACCAGACTTAATAAAAAGGGGCATATTCGATTTCGATAATTCAACCATAGAATGTAGTTTCACGTACTTGTGTCTATTTTGTAAATCATTTATAAAACCTGCATGTATTCTCATCCCAAAAATATTAGATTTTAAAAGTGGGACTATAACTCACTTTCACAGATTTTTACTTCGTTGAGAAGTAAGACTTGGCCACTGTTGATTCACGAACCTATAACAATATATACATGTATATTAAAGTATGTTCAAAATATATTTACAACACTTTTAATATATTTTGATGTTTTAAGTTTATTAAGTCAGCTGTCCTCGTTAGTAACCTACAACTAGTTGTCCACAGTTAGATGTACAGAAATAAATCGATAAATATTATCTTGAATCAATCCACGACCCAGTTTATACGTATCTCAATATTGATCACAACTCAAACTATATATATTTTGGAATCAACCTCAACCATGTATAGCTAACTCCAACATTCACATATAGAGTGTCTATGGTTGTTCCGAAATATATATAGATGTGTCGACATGATAGGTCGAAACATTGTATACGTGTCTATGGTATCTCAAGATTACATAATATACAATACAAGTTGATTAAGTTATGGTTGGAATAGATTTGTTACCAATTTTCACGTAGCTAAAATGAGAAAAATTATCCAATCTTGTTTTACCCATAACTTCTTCATTTTAAATCCGTTTTGAGTGAATCAAATTGCTAGGGTTTCATATTGAAATTTATAGTCGGAAAAATAAGTTACAAGTCATTTTTGTAAAGGTAGTCATTTCAGTCGAAAGAACGACGTCTAAATGACCATTTTAGAAAACATACTTCCACTTTGAGTTTAACCATAATTTTTGGATATAGTTTCATGTTCATAATAAAAATCATTTTCTCAGAATAACAACTTTTAAATCAAAGTTTATCATAGTTTTTAATTAACTAACCCAAAACAGCCCGCGGTGTTACTACGACGGCGTAAATCCGGTTTTACGGTGTTTTTCGTGTTTCCAGATTTTAAATCATTAAGTTAGCATATCATATAGATATAGAACATGTGTTTAGTTAATTTTAAAAGTCAAGTTAGAAGGATTAACTTTTGTTTGCGAACAAGTTTAGAATTAACTAAACTATGTTCTAGTGATTACGAGTTTAAACCTTTGAATAAGATAGTTTTATATATATGAATCGAATGATGTTATGAACATCATTACTACCTCAAGTTTAGTAGGTAAACCTACTGGAAGTGACAAGAAATGATCTAGCTTCAAAGGATCTTGGATGGCTTGAAAGTTCTTGAAGTAGGATCATGACACAAAAACAAGTTCAAGTAAGATTTTTACTCGGATTAAGATAGTTTATAGTTATAGAAATTGAATCAAAGTTTGAATATGAATATTACCTTGAATAAGAAAGATAACCTACTGTATATAACAAAGGTTTCTTGATCTTATATGATTACTTGGAATGGATTAGAAAGCTTGGAAGTAAATTAGTAAACTTGAAGGGATTTTTGAAGTGTTCTTGAAGTGTTCTTCCTATGATGATTATAGCTTGATTCTTGAAGTGATTTTTTATGAAGATGATGATTAACTACTGGAAAAATACGTTCATAATAGTGTGTGTGTGTGTTGAGAGAGAATTAGAAAGAGAATTGGAAGTGAAATGGAGTGAATGATGAGTGGTAATTGGTGAGTGGTGAGTGGGGTTAAAAGGAGTTCTAGTTAGTTGACTAGCTCATGGTAGAAGTTAAAATTGATTAGTCATACATGACATAATCAAGAGTGGAATCCCATGCTAGTTCCTATTGGTATATACCCATAGTAAGTACGTTTTGAAGATGTTTAAAATACGGGTAAGAATACGACTAGAATTCTTGATGAAAGAAAAGAATGGGAAAGTAACTGTAACCATTTTCGTTAAGTATGAGTGTTTTGATATATGTCTTGAAGTCTTCCAAAAGTATTTTAATACATCTAAATACACTACATGTATATACATTTTAACTGAGTCGTTAAGTCATCGTTAGTCGTTACATGTAAGTGTTGTTTTGAAACCTTTAAGTTAACGATCTCAATTAATGTTGTTAACCCATTGTTTATTATATCTAATGAGATGTTAAATTATTATATTATCATGATATTATGATATATTAATATATCTTAATATGATATATATACATTTAAATGTCATTACAACGATAATCGTTACATATATGTCTCGTTTCGAAATCCTTAAGTTAGTAGTCTTGTTTATATGTATATAACTCATTGTTAATATACTTATGGAGATACTTACTTATCATAATCTCATGTTAACCATATGTATATCCATATATATATCGTCATGTCGTTTTTACAAGTTTTAACGTTCGTGAATCGCCGGTCAACTTGGGGGGTCAATTGTCTATATGAAACATATTTCAATTAATCAAGTCTTAACAAGGTTGATTGCTTAACATGTTGGAAACATTTAATCATGTAAATATCAATCTCAATTAATATATATAAACATGGAAAAGTTCGGGTCACTACAACCTACCCGTTAAGTTCATACTTAGTAGCTAATATACAATTCAACTACTATAATTCTATATGAAAAACTGATTATAATAATATTTCACGTTCAAACTTTTATATAATATTTTACAAACTTACAATACCGCTTATTTTACATAAAGCATGAAATATAGCACACAATAACTTTGATACAAGATAGTTGTGAAGATAATTCTAGCTAGTACACAAGTCGTTCAATAAAGGCAATAAAGACACGTAATTCATACGTCCAGAAACAAGTCATGCATTCTGGTTTTACTAGGACTACTTCCCATCCTTGGTATTGTGGAACATAACCGTTATGGCCGTTGATAAGACAGCGTGTTGTAACGTCGTCAAAGGGACGAGGGTTACGTAATGACCAACAGTCTCATAATAACCTAAAAACCTCATTTCTTACCCCAATTACTGACTCCGTCACTTGTGGGAACGTTTTGTTTAATAGCTGTAGCCCGATGTTCTTTTTCTCACTTTGGTGAGAAGCGAACATTACTAACCCGTAAGCATAGCATGCTTCTTTATGTTGCATGTTAGCCGCCTTTTCTAAATCATGAAGTCCTATATTCGGATACATTGAGTCAAAATAATTTCTTAACCCGTTGCGTAAAATAGCATTTGGGTTCCCCGCAATATATGCGTCAAAGTAAACACATCGTAATTTATGGGTTTCCCAATGTGATATCCCCCATCTTTCAAACGAAAGTCTCTTATAAACCAAGACATTCTTGGAACGTTCTTCGAATGTCTTACAAACTGATCTCGCCTTAAATAGTTGTGCCGAGGAATTCTGACGAACTCTAGACAAGATTTCATCAATCATGTCTCCGGGTAGGTCTCTTAAAATATCGGGTTGTCTATCCATTTTGTGTTTTTAATCTGTAAAATAGACAAGAGTTAGATTCATAAAAAAATACTTATTAATACAAGCAATTTTTACATATATCATAAAGCATAAGCACACTATATTACATATATTACACCACACGAATACAACTATCTTATTCCGACTCGCTCATTTCTTCTTCTTCGGTTTTGGTTCGTTTTGCCAAGTTTCTAGGGATATATGATGTTCCCCTAATACTAGCTGTCATTTTCCACAACGGTTTAGAAAAACCTGGTGGTTTAGAGGTTCCCGGGTCATTGTTACAACTTAAGGACTTCGGGGGTTGACGATACATATAAAGTTCATCGGGGTTGGAATTAGATTTCTCTATTTTTATGCCCTTTCCCTTATTATTTTCTTTTGCTTTTTTAAATTCAGTTGGGGTAATTTCTATAACATCATCGGAATTCTCGTCGGAATCCGATTCATCGGAGAATTGGTAATCCTCCCAATATTTTGCTTCCTTGGCGGAAACACCATTGACCATAATTAACCTTGGTCGGTTGGTTGAGGATTTTCTTTTACTTAACCGTGTTATTATTTCCCCCACCGGTTCTATTTCCTCCTCCGGTTCCTCCTCTTCCGGTTCTGATTCTTCTTCCGGTTCTGATTCTTCTTCCGGTTCCTCTTCGGGAACTTGTGAATCAGTCCAATATATATTTGACTCTTCGTTATTATTAGGTGAGTCAATGGGATTTGTGCTAGAGGTAGACATCTATCACACAATATCAAACATGTTAAGAGATTAATATATCACATAATATATACATGTTAATAATATATAGTTTCCAACAAAAATGTTAAGCAATCATTTTTAAAGAAAACACGGTCGAAGTCCAGACTCACTAATGCATCCTAACAAACTCGATAAGACACACTAATGCAAATTTTCTGGTTCTCTAAGACCAACGCTCGGATACCAACTGAAATGTCCCGTTCTTATTGATTAAAAACGTTCCATATTAATTGATTTCGTTGCGAGGTTTTGACCTCTATATGAGACGTTTTTCAAAGACTGCATTCATTTTTAAAACAAACCATAACCTTTATTTCATAAATAAAGGTTTAAAAAACTTTACGTAGATTATCAAATAATGATAATCTAAAATATCCTGTTTACACACGACCATTACATAATGGTTTACAATACAAATATGTTACATCGAAATCAGTTTCTTGAATGCAGTTTTTACACAATATCATACAAACATGGACTCCAAATCTTGTCCTTATTTTAGTATGCAACAGTGGAAGCTCTTAGTATTCACCTGAGAATAAACATGCTTTAAACGTCAACAAAAATGTTGGTGAGTTATAGGTTTAACCTATATATATCAAATCGTAACAATAGACCACAAGATTTCATATTTCAATACACATCCCATACATAGAGATAAAAATCATTCATATGGTGAACACCTGGTAACCGACATTAACAAGATGCATATATAAGAATATCCCCATCATTCCGGGACACCCTTCAGATATGATATAAATTTCGAAGTACTAAAGCATCCAGTACTTTGGATGGGGTTTGTTAGGCCCAATAGATCTATCTTTAGGATTCGCGTCAATTAGGGTGTCGGTTCCCTAATTCTTAGATTACCAGACTTAATAAAAAGGGGCATATTCGATTTCGATAATTCAACCATAGAATGTAGTTTCACGTACTTGTGTCTATTTTGTAAATCATTTATAAAACCTGCATGTATTCTCATCCCCAAAATATTATATTTTAAAAGTGGGACTATAACTCACTTTCACAGATTTTTACTTCGTCGGGAAGTAAGACTTGGCCACTGGTTAATTCACGAACCTATAACAATATATACATATATATCAAAGTATGTTCAAAATATATTTACAACACTTTTAATATATTTTGATGTTTTAAGTTAATTAAGTCAGCTGTCCTCGTTAGTAACCTACAACTAGTTGTCCACAGTTAGATGTACAGAAATAAATCGATAAATATTATCTTGAATCAATCCACGACCCAGTATATACGTATCTCAGTATTGATCACAACTCAAACTATATATATTTTGGAATCAACCTCAACCCTGTATAGCTAACTCCAACATTCACATATAGAGTGTCTATAGTTGTTCCGAAATATATATAGATGTGTCGACATGATAGGTCGAAACATTGTATACGTGTCTATGGTATCTCAAGATTACATAATATACAATACAAGTTGATTAAGTTATGGTTGGAATAGATTTGTTACCAATTTTCACGTAGCTAAAATGAGAAAAATTATCCAATCTTGTTTTACCCATAACTTCTTCATTTTAAATCCGTTTTGAGTTAATCAAATTGCTATAGTTTCATATTGAACTCTATTTTATGAATCTAAACAGAAAAAGTATAGGTTTATTGTCGGAAAAATAAGTTACAAGTCATTTTTGTAAAGGTAGTCATTTCAGTCGAAAAAACGACGTCTAGATGACCATTTTAGAAAACATACTTCCACTTTGAGTTTAACCATAATTTTTGGATATAGTTTCATGTTCATAATAAAAATCATTTTCTCAGAATAACAACTTTTAAATCAAAGTTTATCATAGTTTTTAATTAACTAACCCAAAACAGCCCGCGGTGTTACTACGACGGCGTAAATCCGGTTTTACGGTGTTTTTCGTGTTTCCAGGTTTTAAATCATTAAGTTAGCATATCATATAGATATAGAACATGTGTTTAGTTGATTTTAAAAGTTAATTTAGAAAGATTAACTTTTATGTAAGACCCGAATATTCGTAGTGTACATATGTGTATATGAGTTACTCAAGTTTGGGGTTTTTGTTGCACATAATTAAAAAGACAAAAGATGCTGAACTGGGAGGTTGCGCGCCACACGGCTAGGTGGCGCGCCACGCCATCTGTCCGCGACAGATTCCCCTTTTCTTTTTAATTAGATATTTTGAGGGCATTTTGGTAAAATCACCTTGGGGTCCGAATTTAAGGCTTTAGGATCAGTTTGGTGAGCTCATTACTTCATTTCTCAACCACCAAACATCATCCATTCATTCTAGAGAGAGAGAGGGTGGTTAAGTGTGAGAAAGCTTAAATCGGGGAAGAAGAAGCTCATTTCGGGTTAGAACTCGGGAGTTAAAGTTGTTCATCTCCTCGTTAGCTTCGTTTTGATTGTTGTGGTAAGCCCTAAACTTGATTACCTTAGTTTAATGTGTTTAAGGGTTAGGGTTTGGGTTAGTGATGCACACAAAACCCACTTGCTAGTAATTTGGGGGTTTTGGGTGAATTTGGGTCATGTAGACTCAAAGGTAACTAATTAGGGTTTTCAAAGTGTTAATTTATGTTTATGAACCTAATTAGTTAGTTAAAGTACTAGAACACTTCAATGATATGTAAATGGGTGTTAATTGGGCATGGATGACCCAAATGGGTGTGTTGACCTTGAAATGGGTCAAATGGGTCCTTAATGACCTAAGTGGTCTTGCATGTGTGAAAATGAGTTAAATTGGTGATTTAAAAATGTAATAAGACCATATTTGACTAGAGTTAGGGTTTTTGGTGAAGTTGACCCATTATTAGGGTTAATGGTGCAAAATGGGTCGGGATTGCACTTTGGGTCAAAATGACTTAGGAATGGTGAAAGAATTGGTTGACCGACTTGAGTTTGCGTTTGATAAATGTATAATGTGATAGGTACGTTACTTTGAGGTTTCGCAAGCTTGGGTATCTTTTCACAAGACTTTGAGGTGAGTGGAATAATTATATGCGTATGTATATAATGTATCTATTTATTGTAGCGTGAAAGGTGTAGTGTCAAGGTGTTAAGACACCACGTTTCACGTGAAGAGTGTAGCATCGAGGTGTTAAGATGCCACTCGGGTGTAGCATCGAGGTGTTAAGTGTGACGACCCGAAAATTTCCGACCAAAATTTAAACTTAAACTTTATATGATTTAGACGCGATAAGCAAAGTCTGTAATATTGAGTCTCAAAATTTCTTGAACTATTTCATATATTCAATTGACCTTCGACCATTCCCGAAGATTCACGAACAACTATTTGTAAATAGATATGTGTGTGTATATATATATATATATATATATATATATATATATATATATATATATATATATATATATATATATATATATATAATAACTCGAAGTATAATTTGAAACATTAAACATTTTTGTTATGAGATATGATATATTAATAATTATTATTTAAAAACATCTCTATATATAAATAAAGTATAAAAAAAAATATTAAAAGATTGTAATACTCGTTTGATGTTTCGAATTGATATTAAGCAAGTTAAATTCAAACTTATGTAATTTTAAAATAAACGGTGATACGAAAATGAGTTCTATAAATTTTAGGCTTATTATAAATGTATTTAGAAACTATTTGTTGAATTTTAAAAACTTTTTATATTTTACTTGGGGTTGGGAGTGAATAATTAATGTAATTTTTATTTAATAGTTAATGATCAAATTTTATACCACAATGACTAAAATAAATAAAGATAATTACTGTAAAAATTTGAGATTTTTCTGAAGACTTTTATTCGTCACTGATTAACAATGGAGTACGAAATTCATTCCGTAAAAGGTGATGGATAATATATTCACACATTTTATTTGCATTTGATTATTATAATTATCATTACATTATTATTATTATTATTAATTATTAATATTAATTACTGTGTGATATATGCATTTAACCGAATCCATTTGTTTTCATCACTTATATGTATGTACATATATATAAGACATAAAATGCATAAACCCCACAACCCCCTTTCTGTTTTCCATCATACTCAAATCACTTTTCATCAATTCTACTTTCCTTCTCTGTTCCAATCGAGCGAAGAATTACCAACACCTTTCACCATCCAACCCTCTATTTGATTTATTATTATTACTATTATTTAATATTATAATTATTATATTATATATTATATAAATTTGATTCCTTTGAAAAAGTAAGATTGCAAAACTGTTCGATTTTTATTTTCTTCACAAGTGATAATCACAATAAAAGTGACAATTCATTGGATACTCATGAGACTTCATATTTACAAAAACACTACAATTAGTTTTACACAGCACACACACTTATTCTAAATTTACATTTGCCTCATTTTTTTTTCTCTCTTCAACGACCACTGTACCAAATATATGAATATCAAATTAGATCAAACCCTCACCAATTCCATCATGAAACTATCACCACCACCTTAATGAACAATCACCACCAAGAACACCATTGATCGTCAACTCAAACCATCGTCGAAGACCCAACACAACCACCATCAAAACCCACTTGAGTTGCTACTACTACTTTCGGTTCATTAAGTACCCAAGTAGAAACCAATCCTCAACATAAATATTCAGATCAAGATAAATTAGAATTACGGTTCATTCGGATCATGAGTGCATTTTCTATTCGTTACATTAGTAAACCTTTTTATGATAAGGTTAAACCATTTCAATAAATCATTGAAGAATTAACGGGGTTTAAGCTGTAACCGTATTCGTTTCCAAAATCGTGTTATTTTGTTTCAAATCACGGCCTTGTCAAAACAAACGATAGTTTAAGTAGTTGACAATCGGTTCTGTCAACGGCAACACTAATTTGTAGAAGGACGATGCAACGGTTAGATACAAGTCATTATCGTTTGAAAATACCACTTCGTATTGTTGTGTAACAGTAGCATGGTGCATGACTATGAATATTGTTTAACATCAATCAATATAGTAAGACATTCTAACACCTGCTCGTATGCTTCTGTTCCTTGCTGCGTTCTTCTTTGATCTATTTAAACCGAATAAACGGTCCACCATCTCAACCGCTACTGCTACATCTTTTCCTCCTTATTATTTTTCGTAAACCCATCTGTTTTACTCCTATTAATCTTCATAAACCACAGCCGTCGTTACTGAATTTTTTTTCTTTTCCTGTTGGTCTAGCGAAAAAGTGGAGAAGATAATGTTATTGTTTATCTCATTTAACCAGCTGGCATCTTAGAAAAAGGAATTCGAATTATTGATTGGCTTTTATGTTGGGTCGTTTACAAAATGGGGTTTGATTCTATTTTTCTTTTGGGCCGTATGATTTTGTTTATTGGACATTCTGCTGGACCGATTGTTATTATGATATTTAGTTGGACTACAAGGTTATTAGACTTTGTAATTTGTTGTTGGGCTAAAAAAAAAAACAAACAAAAAAGAGGGTTTAATAAATTTGGGTATGTAATCCTATATAGAATAACGAAGACAGAGGAAGGGTTGAGGGTGCTGTGGGTTTAGCGAGAGGTCCTGAGTTCGAACCAAGGCCACTGCATCATTTTTTTTTATTTATTATCAAGAGAAGCTTTTGGGCTTGTGCTTGTTGTTGGGCCGTGTATTTAATCTGTTGGGCCGAGTAATTAAATCAATTGCTACTTGGGCCGAGAGATGGGTTAAATAATATTGGGCTGAGATTATAATAAGAAAAATTGGGGTAGAGCAATGGTGTGGGGTGGTGTCAGATTAATGTGAGGTCGCCGGTTCGAGTCTTGTCATGGACAGTTTATCTTTTTCCTATTTTGAGGTAGTCTTTATATATTTATTTATCATTACTTATTAATATTAAATATTATTATTGTTATTATTAATATGATTATCATTGTTTTGATTATTATTGTTATTGTTATTAATAATAGTATTATATGATTATTATTATTATTAATATCACTAAAATAAGTAGTAAAAATAATTTTTTATTATTTGATATTAGTAATATCATGATTATCATTTTGTTATTATGTAACATCATTAAGTATTATCAATATTATTATTAGTATTATCGATATTAAGAAAGTTATTATTAATAGTAAATCATTATCATCAAAACTACCATTTTTATTACAGATAAATATTTTTATACCAAAAATACACTTATTACATATAATATAATTATATTGATATTCCATATAACTATACATCTAATATATTAACATTATTTATATAAATACTTACATATAGCAAACTATTGATTTTTTTAAACACTAAACAATTATATATATAAATATGGACATATTAATATAACCAAATATATATAATATTAAACAATCTGAATATATGCACAAACTAAATAAGTATAATATATAATTTAAGATAGAATATAAAATTGTTCGATTATGATTATATGTATTAATATATATACAAATGATATAGGTTCGTGAATCCGAGGCCAACCCTGCATTGTTCAATATAGTCATATGTATTTTTACTACAAAATACATTAGGTGAGTTTCATTTCCCTTTTTTACCCTTTATATTTTTGGGCTGAGAATACATGCGCTGCTTTTATAACTGTTTTACGAAATAGACACAAGTAATCAAAATTACGTTCTATGGTTGAATGATCGAAACTGAATATGCCCCTTTATAGTCTGGTAATCTAAGAATTAGGGAACAGAAACCCTAATTGACGCGAACTCTAAAGATAGATCTATCGGGCCCAACAAGCCCCATCCAAAGTACCGGATGCTTTAGTACTTCAAAATTTATATCATGTCCGAAGGAGGATCCCGGAATGATGGGGATATTCTTATATGCATATTGTGAGTGTCGGTTACCAGGTGTTCAATCCATATGAATGATTATTTTGTCTCTATGCATGGGACGTATGTTTATGAGAAATGAAAATATGAAAGCTTGTGGTCTATTAGAATTATGAAATGATTATTTATGATAAACTAATGAACTCACCAACCTTTTGGTTGACACTTGAAAGCATGTTTATTCTCAGGTATGAAAGAAACGTTCCGCTGTGCATTTGCTCATTTTAAAGACAGTATTTGGAGTCGATCATCGCAATGGAACCAGTTGTTGGTGACTTCGTCCAGATGGTTTAGGACGGGTCCTTTCAGTTGGTATCAGAGCGGTGGTCTTAGCGAACCAGATCTTGAATTAGTGTGTCTAGCTGATAGTTGTTAGGATGCATTAGTAAGTCTGGACTTCGACCGTGTCTGCATGATAAAAGTTTTGCTTATCATTTTGTGTCAGAAATCATCTGCTTATCATCCTTAGTAAATTACCTGCTCATTATTCTTAGTCTAGACACATCTTATTGCATTGACTGCATGAAAAGTGTATAGACAAAATTCATATCTTAGCATATCTGTTATTGCTATCTTTGCCTGACAGCTTCCGTAGATTCCTCCGTAACTTATGAGATTTTAGTATTATATATGTATATGTAAATTATGTATTGCAGGATACTAATCTACATCCTATAATCTATTTCTTATCGAAAATCCTTCATCTGATCGTAAGAGATGAATCCCTCAACTAGATCGAGTCCCTCGGATTCCGACAGCTATTCCGATAGTTATCCCGACAGTTATTCAGAATGGATAGTCATCTAAGCTCCGGAAGCAACGACACCAGAATGAATCAACCAATCATCCATCCCCAATTCATCTGATGGATTCATAGTCAACTTAATCAATGGAGACGCGCAGAAGGCGATCCCATCCACTAACCAAATTCACGTTTTGGCGAAGAACCTGAAGCACTTATCGGCGAACCTGTTCGTAACACCAATTCACCCTCATTTCCCAAATATCTCGCCACGACTATATCATAACTTAGATTCTAAACCTTATTCATCCACTCGTTCCGACCGACAATCATCCCTGGGTAATCGAAGAAGTCAACGAGTTTTGCGCTCGAGTAATCAATTTGGAGAACATGGTGCAAAAATTATCAGCTTCAGCAACATCACCAGCATCAACAGAATCATCGGTAACAACACCAGTACCATCAACAATCCATGCCTCGACATCTCATTCTGTACCTCAAATATAATTATTGTTCTACGAATCGTTCTACATCATTTATCTTCGTTTGACATGGTGATTATGTAATCTCTAAATATGTTAGAGATTATATATTCTTGTTCTAACGATAAATCAAATGAGTTTAATATCATATTGACTCATTAAATCCATGATTACATCTGAAGAAAATATATATGTATATATGTTTTCAAAAAGATTGTAATTAAAAATTCTTTTGTACAAACTGTTAATGGTGAAAATATTTTAACGGGTAGGTAATACCAGAAGAATATTTAAATTTCACATTAATAAGTTACACTGTATATTCTTCGAATCTGATTCAACAGTTATTCACTATCTTATTTACAACCACCGAGATACGTATCCGTTCACCAAACAATAACTATTTTCATTCAAATTCAATTTCATATTTGGATTTTGACCTATCAGAATCCAACAAGTGGCATAATGAAGAAATAATGGACACAATAAAAATTGATTAGAAACAGACTAATTAACAATATTAAATTTTATTAAGAAACCACGCTAACAAAATCCTAGCTAACTGTTCCTAGCTAACTGTTAATTCCGTATTACATTTTATTTATCGCAATTTATATTTTCGCAATTTTATTTATTGTCATTTAATTTCTGTTATTTACTTTACGCACTTTATTTATCGTTATTTAATTTCTGTTATTTATTTTACGCACTTTAAATATCGGGACACGTATACAAGGTTTTGACATATCATATCGACGCATCTATATATATTATTTGGAATCACCATAGACACTCTATATGCAGTAATGATCGAGTTCTCTATACAGGGTTGAGGTTGATTCTACAATAATATATATAGTTTGAGTTGTGATCGAGTCTGAGACGTATACGGGTCACTACACGTATTAATTAATTCGAATATTATATATTGTTAACTGTGGACTATCGACTGTGGACTAATAACATTGGACAATTAAAATGAATTAAAATATTGATTATAACATATGAAACTAAACAATTCTTCAAGTTTGCCACTTGATTTCATCTTAAACCTCATTTGTATCTTGACGACCACAATCCGCGTTCAAACCTTTCATAATTCTTGAAAACACCTCAATCGAGAGGATGAACTAACTGCATCTCATCTACGGAAGAAAAGATTTATGCATATAGTTATGCACCTGAAAACTCTCGGAACCTGAGTAAACGTTTAACATGTATCTGTAGTAGATCCTTTATCTCTATTATTACCCAAAATAGCTTTATAATTCATTTTCAAGGTAGCAAATTTTGTCACAGCTCCAGCAAGCCAACTTCGACTTTTCGTTCGAAACAACCTTATTATAACCTTGATATATATGCGTGCTCTTTTATTGTTACCGGAGAACCTTTTATATTCTGTGATATTACCAGCAGATGTACCAACAACTCCATTGATCTCTGATTTTCCGAAAAATCATTATATTCATTAAAACCCTATCATATACTCATCCGCATCTTGTAACAATAACTGCCCTACCACTTACCGAGAATTAGCAATCAGTATTTTGAAATCTTGCAGCGTTACTACATCAACAGTTATATACATATAACATTTAAATCTTAGAATTATGACCTTCAATTCTGAAATTTTGAAAAGCACCCAACCTACGAATCAATACATTGACCTTTGAGAAAGCTGAATGAAGCAGCAGAAACTGTAGACAACCGTAAACGACATTAATCGTCAGAAGTTTGATGATAAAGAATTGTATGTTGGAAAAGCTCAGAAAAGTTGGAACTGGAAAATGGATTGAGCTAACCACGAAAGAGACCAAGGAAAAATACAAGGACCATACCCTATATTCAAAGAATTCAGGTAATTCTGGATCCGTTGAAATCTTTAGAGAATATCTTGCTCCGAGGTCATGTTAAAATCTTGCGGAAAATTTTTCTTCATCAACCTTCGAACTTAGAAATTCCAAAAATATCATCATCAATATCTTCGATATTTCTGAGGATATTTTCATAAATATGCTCGTCCGAAATTATTTATCTCTTCGTGCTATCTATATTACATCACAAAGGAAACTACTTTAGTTTCTAAATTTCTTTAAAATACGAATTTGAATTATGAATGATTTTGAAGTAGTATTGGAAATTGAAGCATGAGTTAGTATAATATAATGACGTCAGGCCAACGTGGTTATATTACAGTAAGTCATGCTGAGTTTCTAATGGGACGTGATGATTCACATATCATAACGTCATCATGTGCCATGTACACGACTCTTACATTCTACCTAATCTCCAAACATATCAAGAACATATATTCTTGATAGTTTTATCTATTCCCTTGAATTTTGGAAATTTAACCAAATCAAGATCGTGCTATTACAATCTCTCTCTTAGAACATTAGTCATGTTCATTCGAAACTGCATGCTTACGAATTCTGGACCATTATTCGTTTGACTTAAAGTCGAGAAGAGAAAACAAAAGTTTGAATTGAGGGAGAAAGGATAGAAGATGCGAGTAGGAAACAAGGAAATGAAAAAGGTGGATTTATAGTGAAATATCCGACATAGAAATCAAAACATATTATTGCATTTAACCAAAGAAGATCCTAATTTCCTTAATTACCGATGAATCAAATCTTATTAAGAAGATTTTTTTTAAATTCCTTGAATTCTGGAAATCAACCATATATACGTCATCGGTTAAGACGAACAAATAATTATTCATTTCACTCTTTTGTGATAGCTTCATTCGTACTTTTCGAATAATCGAATTGTTTTATTTGTATTACTCAATGATAATAAAACTCTATTTAACAACTCATATTCGTCATGAAAACATTTTTAGTGTTAGCCATGACCACCTCACTCAAATTTCGGGACGAAATTTCTTTAACGGGTAGGTACTGTGACGACCCGAAAATTTCCGACCAAAATTTAAACTTAAACTTTATATGATTTAGACGCGATAAGCAAAGTCTGTAATATTGAGTCTCAAAATTTTTTGAACTATTTCATATATTCAATTGACCTTCGACCATTCCCGAAGATTCACGAACAACTATTTGTAAATAGATATGTGTGTATATATATATATATATATATATATATATATATATATATATATATATATATAATAACTCGAAGTATAATTTGAAACATTAAACATTTTTGTTATGAGATATGATATATTAATAATTATTATTTAAAAACATCTCTATATATAAATAAAGTATAAAAAAAAAATATTAAAAGATTGTAATACTCGTTTGATGTTTCGAATTGATATTAAGCAAGTTAAATTCAAACTTATGTAATTTTAAAATAAACGGTGATACGAAAATGAGTTCTATAAATTTTAGGCTTATTATAAATGTATTTAGAAACTATTTGTTGAATTTTAAAAACTTTTTATATTTTACTTGGGGTTGGGAGTGAATAATTAATGTAATTTTTATTTAATAGTTAATGATCAAATTTTATACCACAATGACTAAAATAAATAAAGATAATTACTGTAAAAATTTGAGATTTTTCTGAAGACTTTTATTCGTCACTGATTAACAATGGAGTACGAAATTCATTCCGTAAAAGGTGATGGATAATATATTCACACATTTTATTTGCATTTGATTATTATAATTATCATTACATTATTATTATTATTATTAATTATTAATATTAATTACTGTGTGATATATGCATTTAACCGAATCCATTTGTTTTCATCACTTATATGTATGTACATATATATAAGACATAAAATGCATAAACCCCACAACCCCCTTTCTGTTTTCCATCATACTCAAATCACTTTTCATCAATTCTACTTTCCTTCTCTGTTCCAATCGAGCGAAGAATTACCAACACCTTTCACCATCCAACCCTCTATTTGATTTATTATTATTACTATTATTTAATATTATAATTATTATATTATATATTATATAAATTTGATTCCTTTGAAAAAGTAAGATTGCAAAACTGTTCGATTTTTATTTTCTTCACAAGTGATAATCACAATAAAAGTGACAATTCATTGGATACTCATGAGACTTCATATTTACAAAAACACTACAATTAGTTTTACACAGCACACACACTTATTCTAAATTTACATTTGCCTCATTTTTTTTTCTCTCTTCAACGACCACTGTACCAAATATATGAATATCAAATTAGATCAAACCCTCACCAATTCCATCATGAAACTATCACCACCACCTTAATGAACAATCACCACCAAGAACACCATTGATCGTCAACTCAAACCATCGTCGAAGACCCAACACAACCACCATCAAAACCCACTTGAGTTGCTACTACTACTTTCGGTTCATTAAGTACCCAAGTAGAAACCAATCCTCAACATAAATATTCAGATCAAGATAAATTAGAATTACGGTTCATTCGGATCATGAGTGCATTTTCTATTCGTTACATCAGTAAACCTTTTTATGATAAGGTTAAACCATTTCAATAAATCATTGAAGAATTAACGGGGTTTAAGCTGTAACCGTATTCGTTTCCAAAATCGTGTTATTTTGTTTCAAATCACGGCCTTGTCAAAACAAACGATAGTTTAAGTAGTTGACAATCGGTTCTGTCAACGGCAACACTAATTTGTAGAAGGACGATGCAACGGTTAGATACAAGTCATTATCGTTTGAAAATACCACTTCGTATTGTTGTGTAACAGTAGCATGGTGCATGACTATGAATATTGTTTAACATCAATCAATATAGTAAGACATTCTAACACCTGCTCGTATGCTTCTGTTCCTTGCTGCGTTCTTCTTTGATCTATTTAAACCGAATAAACGGTCCACCATCTCAACCGCTACTGCTACATCTTTTCCTCCATATTATTTTTCGTAAACCCATCTGTTTTACTCCTATTAATCTTCATAAACCACAGCCGTCGTTACTGAATTTTTTTTCTTTTCCTGTTGGTCTAGCGAAAAAGTGGAGAAGATAATGTTATTGTTTATCTCATTTAACCAGCTGGCATCTTAGAAAAAGGAATTCGAATTATTGATTGGCTTTTATGTTGGGTCGTTTACAAAATGGGGTTTGATTCTATTTTTCTTTTGGGCCGTATGATTTTGTTTATTGGACATTCTGCTGGACCGATTGTTATTATGATATTTAGTTGGACTACAAGGTTATTAGACTTTGTAATTTGTTGTTGGGCTAAAAAAAAAAAAACAAACAAAAAAGAGGGTTTAATAAATTTGGGTATGTAATCCTATATAGAATAACGAAGACAGAGGAAGGGTTGAGGGTGCTGTGGGTTTAGCGAGAGGTCCTGAGTTCGAACCAAGGCCACTGCATCATTTTTTTTTTATTTATTATCAAGAGAAGCTTTTGGGCTTGTGCTTGTTGTTGGGCCGTGTATTTAATCTGTTGGGCCGAGTAATTAAATCAATTGCTACTTGGGCCGAGAGATGGGTTAAATAATATTGGGCTGAGATTATAATAAGAAAAATTGGGGTAGAGCAATGGTGTGGGGTGGTGTCAGATTAATGCGAGGTCGCCGGTTCGAGTCTCGTCATGGACAGTTTATCTTTTTCCTATTTTGAGGTAGTCTTTATATATTTATTTATCATTACTTATTAATATTAAATATTATTATTGTTATTATTAATATGATTATCATTGTTTTGATTATTATTGTTATTGTTATTAATAATAGTATTATATGATTATTATTATTATTAATATCACTAAAATAAGTAGTAAAAATAATTTTTTATTATTTGATATTAGTAATATCATGATTATCATTTTGTTATTATGTAACATCATTAAGTATTATCAATATTATTATTAGTATTATCGATATTAAGAAAGTTATTATTAATAGTAAATCATTATCATCAAAACTACCATTTTTATTACAGATAAATATTTTTATACCAAAAAATACACTTATTACATATAATATAATTATATTGATATTCCATATAACTATACATCTAATATATTAACATTATTTATATAAATACTTACATATAGCAAACTATTGATTTTTTTAAATACTAAACAATTATATATATAAATATGGACATATTAATATAACCAAATATATATAATATTAAACAATCTGAATATATGCACAAACTAAATAAGTATAATATATAATTTAAGATAGAATATAAAATTGTTCGATTATGATTATATGTATTAATATATATACAAATGATATAGGTTCGTGAATCCGAGGCCAACCCTGCATTGTTCAATATAGTCATATGTATTTTTACTACAAAATACATTAGGTGAGTTTCATTTTCCTTTTTTACCCTTTATATTTTTGGGCTGAGAATACATGCGCTGCTTTTATAACTGTTTTACGAAATAGACACAAGTAATCAAAATTACGTTCTATGGTTGAATGATCGAAACTGAATATGCCCCTTTATAGTCTGGTAATCTAAGAATTAGGGAACAGAAACCCTAATTGACGCGAACTCTAAAGATAGATCTATCGGGCCCAACAAGCCCCATCCAAAGTACCGGATGCTTTAGTACTTCAAAATTTATATCATGTCCGAAGGAGGATCCCGGAATGATGGGGATATTCTTATATGCATATTGTGAGTGTCGGTTACCAGGTGTTCAATCCATATGAATGATTATTTTGTCTCTATGCATGGGACGTATGTTTATGAGAAATGAAAATATGAAAGCTTGTGGTCTATTAGAATTATGAAATGATTATTTATGATAAACTAATGAACTCACCAACCTTTTGGTTGACACTTGAAAGCATGTTTATTCTCAGGTATGAAAGAAACGTTCCGCTGTACATTTGCTCATTTTAAAGACAGTATTTGGAGTCGATCATCGCAATGGAACCAGTTGTTGGTGACTTCGTCCAGATGGTTTAGGACGGGTCCTTTCATTAAGATGCCACCTAGGAGTGTAGTGTCGAGGTGTTAAGACACCACTACGTAAAAATAATGAGTGATGCATCGAGGTGTTAAGATGCCACTCAGGGTGATGTGCCGAGGTGTCAAGGTGCCACCCTAGGGGTTAGTGGTGGGAGGTGTTAAGTGCCCTAACGGATGTTATGAACACCGATGGCGTTTTCGCGAGCGCCGTTCCCTTGTACTATTGGTTAACCATGGTTATTTGTGTTGTAAGCATATTATATTATTCGAGTTATATTTATATGCGGATGTTATGCTAGCTTGGGGGTATTGGTGATTTATAGCTTGTTATTGCGACGATAAGCTAATGTTGTTTGCTAGCATATTTGCGGTTGTGTAAGTGTATGCAAGTAGGTATAATTATATATGTATTCGTATAATTATTGCATTCACTAAGATTTGCTTACCCTCTCGTTGTTTACCATTTTATAGGTTCGGTTTTGGACAAGGGTAAGGGCATCATTTTGGACTAGAGATCCCGCTTGATGCTAGGGGACGCTTTTGGCTTTAGTAGCTCTTGAGTTTGACCGATAGTTGGGTAGTTTAATCCCAAACGCCATGCTCATTGTGTAGTTTGGAACTTAAACTTTTTGGTGGTCGAAACTCGTAATTTGTATTAAACTCGTAAAACGGCCGATGTGGGCCCCGCCTGTAAAACATTGATTTTACATTTGAAACAAGTTAGTTTTACATATTTGGATGTATGGTAAAAAGCATTTCGTCTAAATGTGTCGGGAACTAGTCAATCTTTTTCGCATTTTGAGACTTTCCGGACAGTCCACTTTGGCGCGCCGCGCGGGTATGCTGCACAGGAAATTTTTTTTTATTTTGTATTTTCGCGTGGTTTGGTCGAGGGTTGGTTTGGGTTGTTACATTTTATTTGCGAACAAGTTTAGAATTAACTAAACTATGTTCTAGTGATTACAAGTTTAAACCTTCGAATAAGATAGCTTTATATGTATGAATCGAATGATGTTATGAACATCATTACTACCTCAAGTTCCTTGGATAAACCTACTGGAAATGAGAAAAATAGATCTAGCTTCAAAGGATCCTTGGATGGCTTGAAAGTTCTTGAAGCAGAATCATGACACGAAAACAATTTCAAGTAAGATTTCCACTCGAAATAAGATTGTTATAGTTATAGAAATTGAATTAAAGTTTGAATATGATTATTACCTTGTATTAGAAAGATAACCTACTATAAGTAACAAAGGTTTCTTGATCTTGGATGATTACTTGGAATGAATTTAGAAAACTTGGAAATAAACTTGCAAACTTGGAAGTATTCTTGATTTTATGAAACTAGACCTTTTGGAATTTATGAAGAACACTTAGAACTTGAAGATAGAACTTGAGAGAGATCAATTAGATGAAGAAAATTGAAGAATGAAAG
Organism: Rutidosis leptorrhynchoides; assembly: GCF_046630445.1. Classification (NCBI taxonomy): domain Eukaryota; kingdom Viridiplantae; phylum Streptophyta; class Magnoliopsida; order Asterales; family Asteraceae; genus Rutidosis; species Rutidosis leptorrhynchoides. The sequence goes on along the minus strand of NC_092333.1, from coordinate 309,381,817 downwards.
TGTTTGTAGGTGTTTTTATTCGTTGGTGTATGGATTAGATATAAAGGATATGTAATTTTGTTTTCATGTAAATAAGTCATGAATGATTACTCATATTTTTGTAATTTTATGAGATATTTCATGCTAGTTGCCAAATGATGGTTCCCACATGTGTTAGGTGACTCACATGGGCTGCTAAGAGCTGATCATTGGAGTGTATATACCAATAGTACATACATCTAAAAGCTGTGTATTGTACGAGTACTAATATGGGTGCATACGAGTAGAATTGTTGATGAAACTGAACGAGGATGTAATTGTAAGCATTTTTGTTAAGTAGAAGTATTTTGATAAGTGTATTGAAGTCTTTCAAAAGTGTATGAATACATATTAAAACACTACATGTATATATATTTTAACTGAGTCGTTAAGTCATCGTTAGTCGTTACATGTAAATGTTGTTTTGAAACCTTTAGGTTAACGATCTTGTTGAATATTGTTAACCCATTGTTTATTATAACAAATGAGATGTTAAATTGTTATATTATCATGATATTATGATATATAATATATCTTAATATGATGTATATACAGTTAAATGTCGTTACAACGATAATCGTTACATATATGTCTCGTTTCGAAATCATTAAGTTAGTAGACTTATTTTTACATATGTATTTCATTGTTAATACACTTAATAATATATTTACTTATCATTTAACATAATTAACCAAGTGTATCAATATCTTAATATGATTCATATGTACCTAGTAAGACGTTGTTATAACGATAATCGTTATATATATCGTTTTCGAGTTTCTTAAATTAATAGTCTCATTTTTATGTATATAACTCATTGTTAAAATACCTAATGAGATACATACTTATAATAAAATCATGTTAACTATATATATAACCATATATATGCCATCGTATAGTTTTTACAAGTTTTAACGTTCGTGAATCACCGGTCAACTTGGGTGGTCAATTGTCTATATGAAACCTATTTCAATTAATCAAGTCTTAACAAGTTTGATTGCTTAACATGTTGGAAACACTTAATCATGTAAATAACAATTTCATTTAATATATATATAAACATGGAAAAGTTCGGGTCACTACAGTGGCTTCAACGAAGAGAGAAAGAAAAGAAAGGTGGTGGTGGGTTGATGCTTGATAGTGGTCGTGAGCAGTGGTGGTCGACAGGAACAAGAACAAAAGTAGCAGCTCGCATAGGTGGTGTCTTCGTGGGTTTGTAAAGAAGAAAACAAAGAGAGAAAAAAAAATAATGTCGTTTGGGGTGGTGGATGGATCGGTGGATGTGAATACGGCGTTTGATTGGTGTTAAACTTGAGCAAGTGTAGTAGTAACTCAAAGGTTTTACAAGTTGTCGAATATAACAGCTTAGTTGGGGTGTTAGGGTTGATCGTATCATAACAGAAAGAAAAGAGAAAAGCAAATAATTAAATGGTATGTTGTGTTGATGATCGAAATCGTACAGGAGAAAGTAGTAGTAGCAATGTTTACGGTTTAAAAGATTGGTTTGTAAAGGTCATTTGTTTGATAGAAGGTGGTTTTCGATTTGTTATAAGTTGAACCCAAATGAGCAGCAGCATGGTTGTCCTAATCATATTTGGTTTAGTTTGTAATTGATCCAAGTAGAAGTAGTATGGTCTTTCAAGGGTTGTTGTAAAGGTGGTGAATCATCGGGTGGTGTGTGATAGAGCTTGGATTCGACAGGGAAACAAGAAAAGGAAAGAAGGTGAATTAGATAATCCATATCACTGCATAATTCGATGGGTTTAAAGGATAAAGCAGTCGACAGCATCTCTTAATCAGACAAAGAAGAAGAAAATAAAAGAATTAAAAGTAGACTTTGATTGTTAACAGATTTTGGTTTTATCTTCTTGTTTAGATTCTGAATTGTACAATTGAGATCACCTTCTACAGGATGAAAGCGATTAGAAACGAATTCGTACAAGTTATGACTTTAATATCTCACACATTTTGTTTTACATCTAATGGAATCAACCTATATCAATTTCATACAGGAAAAGAAAGTTTGATAGAGATAGGAAAATAATCGTACATTTATTTGATTTTTATATAAATCATACTTTTAATTATATTAATAATAATTAAATTTTCTAGTAATATTAATAATAGATTTTATGATAATAATATTAATATTATCATTATCAAATAATACTTAAAATGATATTAATAATAAGTTATAATAATAATAATTCTAATGATAATGGTAATTATAAAAATAATGATAATAATAATCTTAATCAAAATTTTACTACTCATTATGATATAATAATGATATTACCAATGATAACAATGATAATAACAAATTTTATGTATTGACTTTCATATCTATATATCATCTATTGAAAACAATAATTTAACAAGTAGTAATATTAATATTAATGTTAATAATAATACTAGAAGTAATAATAACATTAGTATAACAATTATTGATGGAATTCAACATAATAACAAGTTTCTTAATGTTAATAAAATCATGAAACCAATTCATATTAAATTATAACAAGCGGAAGCATAATTACTAAGAAAACAAGTTAATATGCATAACCATTTTAGTTGAATTCCATATAGTTATCAAGTTATGAAATAATGCTTACATATAACAAAGAAGGAAGAAGATTATACCTCCTCTAAGATGAGTTAGGAGCTGAATTTGGACAGCAAGTTTATGAAGAAGATGATGGAGAATATAGCTTCTAACTTGAAGCCTCAAGCAAGTGATACCCCAAGCAATCAATCACCAACACCTACCTTTGTTTAGTCAGGATTTTAGAACACTCAATCACTTGATTTAGCAAACAAAATGCTCTCTTTTCTTACTCAAACAAATCGGCCAGCAGCCCCAAGGGAGAGCAGAATTTTTTGTTGTTCTTATGTGTGTGTTACTTGCATTTGAAATGAGTCAAAACCTTGGAATACTTGTAAAGCATGAGCATGGGGTTTGAGACCACACAAGTACCAAAGGAATAAGCATGGGAGGTGGTCATGGGGCTCCTCAAAACCGTCCCCCCCATGTCTTATAATAATCACACTAATTTTTTATATACATGTAATAAAACTATGTAATTATCAATAATACTTGCAAGTTTTATAAACCCTTTTATAAAATTTAACACACACTATAATTATTTAACCTTATAAATAAATAAATATAAATTATCCAAATAATTTATCTCAAGTGATTATATTTTAGAAAACCCATTTTCTAAAATTCAAGTGTCGCGTATATATATTTAACGACCCAATCGTTAAAATTAAATACATATAAAGTGTCGGTAAGTTTGTTATTGGGTATGACCCGACTTGGATCATAACACATTAGCCACATTAATTTAATATGTCTCTCGGGCATACGAAATACCATCAATCTCCCACTTGCACGAGTAACATAAGAAATTAATGCAAGTGACGGATACCACCTAACGACTGTCCATCACCCCCAATAAGTTATGACTTTTGCCATTCAATAACATCATCCCTTTCGAGTTCCATCTCGAATATGAATAGGAGAATCTTTTCATTGCATCCTTTCATCCTGGATGTCATGTTAAATCCAAGAGACACAGAGTGATCACTCTCTTCTAGATTTAACTTTATCAGGCCTTAGACATCTGACTCTCAACGAATAAGAGGGATAAATTCCATCTTGACTACATACGTCTTAAATATATACCTTGCATTGTACCTGAGCTCTTCCTTATGAACTACCATATTTCAGAATAGCGAAGGAAAGAATCAAGGCACAATACTTGGTAAATATCCGAGCCCAATACGTATCTCAGGTCAGAGGATACAATGATATTCACCTTTACTCAAGATTACCATTGATCAACCACAAAGGCTCCATTTAGTAAATCTTGAGGGCGGGTCTTCCAATATTTGAATCCTACAAATATCTATGAACCTTGGTTGCAACCTTGCCCCACATTCATCCCGTGAATGCATACCAATCCAAGTTCATAATAGTCAAAACCTCACATTCGCTCCCACAAATGTGATCGACTACGGAATTTAGAATAATTACTTATTCATGGATAAAATATGCAAAATTAGGAACATAACTCAAAATAAATTAATGCCATAATTATATAAATGAGTTTGAACAATTTCGTTCCGTTACAATACTTAAACAGATCATGACCAATCACTAGAATATCGAAGCCCTAATGCACAAACATGTCCTGCATGTTTTGGTCCATGTAAGAGCTTCGTGAGAGGATCCGCTATATTAAGATCTGTGTGAACTTTGCGAATACATATCTTTCCCTTTTCAACTTCATCCCTAATGTAGTTGAATCTCCGCTCAATGTGACGGGTCTTTTGGTGAGCACGAGGTTCTTTGATTTGAGCAATCGCACCCTCGTTGTCACAAAAGATCTCAAGAGGGTCCTGAATGGAAGGGACTACTCCTAAGTCGTCGATGAATTTCTTCATCCATGCAGCTTCCTGAGCTGCCAATGATGCGGCGATGTACTCCGACTCTGTAGTGGATAATGCAACAACATCCTGTTTTGAACTCTTCCAAGAGACTACACCTCCATTTAACGTGAAGACATAACCGGATTGTGAACGAGAATCATCTCGATCAGTTTGGAAACTCGCGTCCACGTAACCTTTTACAGCGAGTTCCTCCTCACCAGACCCGTATATAAGAAACATATCCTTAGTCCTCCTAAGGTATTTCAATATACTTTTAACAGCAATCCAATGACTGTTTCCTGGGTTATTCTGGTATCTACTTGTCAGGCTAAGAGCGCATGATACATCCGGTCTAGTGCATATCATTGCATACATGATTGACCCAATAGCAGATGCATAAGGGACCTTCTTCATTCTCTCCTGTTCATCTTTCGTGGTGGGGCACTGAGATGAACTAAGGAGCGTTCCTTTTTGAATAGGTACCAAACCTTTCTTAGAGTTCTCCATCTTGAACCTTTTCAAGACCTTTTCAATGTATGCACTTTGATTCAAACCTATCAGTTTCTTGGATCTATCCCTGTAGATCCCAATCCCCAAAACATATTGTGCTTCTCCAAGATCCTTAATGGAGAAGCATTTACTTAGCCAAGTTTTAACACCTTGCATTGCCGGAATATCATTTACAAATAACAATATATCATCCACATATAGTACAAGGAACATGATAGTGCTCCTACTAGCTTTCTTGTATACACAAGCTTCATCACCATTTTTAATGAAGCCAAATTTCTTGGTCTCCTCATTAAATCGATGATTCCACATTCTAGATGCTTGTTTCAATCCGTAGATTGACTTCTTTAACTTGCATACCTTTTTAGGATATTTCGGATCAACAAAACCTTCAGGCTGAACCATATAGACATCTTCCTCAAGATGTCCATTTAGGAAAGCGGTCTTGACATCCATTTGCCATATTTCATAATCATAATGAGCAGCAATGGCAAGTAATATCCTAATAGACTTCAGCATTGCCACAGGCGAAAAAGTTTCATCATAGTCAACCCCTTGAGTTTGAGTGAAACCTTTTGCTACAAGTCTACCTTTATATGTATCCAAGTTTCCATGTATGTCGGTTTTCATTTTGAAAAGCCATTTACAATCAACTAGCCTTGAGCTAGTAGGTTGTACAACCAGTTCCCAAACTTGGTTGTCATACATGGATTGCATCTCAGCGTTCATGGCTTCCTGCCATTTATCCTTATCAGTCCTCGACAAAGCATCTTGGTAGTTTGTTGGTTCATCCAAATCAACCACATAGCAACCATCCATGAGAAACCCATATCTCTCAGGAGGATTACTAATCCTACTAGATTTGCGAACGTCTTGTGTATTTTGATCATCCATCTGATCACTCTCAACATTTTCATGTTGAGTGCTAGTGTTAGCCAATTGTGTATCATCTACTTGATCTTGAACCTCTTCAAGATCTATCTTCATTTCACTATTTCCTTCTATTAGGAACTTAGTTTCAAGGAATTCAGCCTTTCGAGCAACAAATACATTTTGCTCGGTTGGATCATAGAAATAGTATCCCATATCATCCTTGGGATATCCTATGAAGATACACTTCGTGGATCGAGCATTCAACTTATTAGGGACGTAACGCTTAGGATAAGCTTCACATCCCCATACCTTTAAGTATGATAGAGATGGAGGTTTTCCAAACCACATCTCATGAGGTGTTCGTTCCACTTTCTTGGTTGGGGCCATAATTAAAATACGAGCCGCAGAGCATAGACAATAACCCCAAAATGATAGAGGTAACGAGCTTCTAGCCATCATAGATCGAACCATATCCATTAGGGTTCGGTTCCTCCTTTCGGAAACTCCGTTAAGTTGTGGTGTCCCGGGTGGAGTAAGTTGCGAGATAATCCCACAACTTCTAAGATGATCTTGGAAAGCATCACTTAGGTATTCACCTCCTCTATCGGTACGAAGTACCTTGATTGTCTTATTGAGTTGATTTTGTACTTCGTTTTGATATTCCTTGAATGCCTCAAAAGTTTCGTCCTTATGTCTTAATAAGTAGACATATCCGAAACGACTGAAGTCATCAATGAAAGTAACGAAGTATCTTTCACCATTCCTAGTTATGGGCTTAAAGGGTCCACATACATCCGAGTGTATTAATCCCAATAAGTCCTTAGCCCTTTCATAGGTCCCTTTGAAAGGTGCTTTAGTCATTTTGCCTTGTAAGCAAGACTCACATACATCAAACGAGTCTAGTTCATTTGATTTCAAAAGTCCATTCTTTTGAAGTGTATGCATTCGATTCTTGTTTATGTGACCAAGGCGACAATGCCATAACTAGAAATCACTCAAATCCCTTTTGAGTTTCTTGGTGTTCGTATGGAACATTGAGCTACTGCATGAAGTGTCATTATGAACCAATTCATAAATACCATTCGAAGGCGAAGCCTTAAAATAGAACACATTATCTAAAGAAACATGGATATCATCATTAATGAAATTAAGATTAAAACCATATTTTTTCAAACGGGATACAGAAATAATGTTTCGGGATAAATCGGGTGCATACAAAACATTTTTCAAAATAAGCTCCAAACCACTTGGCAGCTTTAAAACAAAGTCTCCTTGAGCTTTCACTTGCACCCTTGCTCCATTTCCCATGAAGATACTTGTCGTTCCCACTTCTCGATCACTTATTTTGAACCCCTGCAAAGAATTGGAAATATGAGTTCCACATCCTGTGTCTAATACCCATGTATTAGAAGAAGTAATATTAAGCTCAATGTATACCATATATACATTACCTGAGGTTTGCCCTGCATCCCTCTTTTCCTTCAACTCCTTAAGGTAGACCGGGCAGTTTCGTTTCCAGTGACCCATTTCACCGCAACCGAAGCACGGATCTTCCTTGGGGTTAGCTTTACCGGCAACCTTTTGCTTCTTGTTGTTGGTTGGGGTAACCATCTTCCTCTTTCCCTTGCCCTTGCCTTGGTAGGTGGGTCCTTTCCTCTTAGCCGCCTTTGGCTTAGAAGTGTTATGGTTTTTGGACCCGCCTTCATTGATCGTAAACACAGGTGAAGCCCTTTTTCCCATGCTTGCTTCTGCCGTCTTAAGCATGGCATGTAATTCGCCAATGCTTTTATCCCAACCATTCATGTTATAGTTTAACACGAATGTGTCAAACCTCTTTGACAATGAGTTAAGGATAAGGTCCGTGGCTAGTTCATTAGACACGTTGCAATTTAGATGGTTTGCTCGATCAATGAGGCTTTTCATCTTAAGGACATAAGATGAAACGGATTGGGTGTCGTCCATCCGACATGCATGAAGTGCTCGAACCGTTTCAAAGCGCTCGACACGAGCTTGTTGAAGGAACATCTCCTTCAATTGTGTGATCATGTCATATGCACTATGATGCTCAAAATCCTTTTGGAGTTCGGGTATCATAGTCCCAAGCATGAGGCAAGAAACTTGCAACGAATCGGTGCAATATTTCTCCCAATAAGCCATGGCTTCCGTATCATCCTCGTCCGGTTGATCGGGAATGGGGTCTTCCAACACATACGCCCTGTCCTCGAGTTTGAGGACTATTCTTAGATTGCGGAACCAATCCATGAAGTTTGTATGGTTGAGTTTTTCCTTTTCGAGGATTGACCTCAACGATAGGTTGTTAAAGTTGATAGGTACATTTGGAATGTTGTTGTTGTTATTGGCGGCCATCTACAAAATTTAACAAAGTTGTTTAAGTATTAATTTTAATTTAACAATCAATACCCTTTAAATCCAATTGATATTTATTAAATTTTAGAATCCAACGGTAAACCAAATTTCGGTTAGGTGACCTTTATCCCGTCATTTGATTTAGCTAGGTAGTCATTATATGACAATTTCAATCCTTTTGCAACTTCTAAGTTATGGGATCATGCAATCCTTTTGCATGGCATATTATCCCATCAACGCCTATTTGTTCATCATGCTTCGGTGACCCTAAGTTCATGATTCCCAAATCAAGTCGTCCTACTTGTGCTAACGTGTAAATTCAACATACTAGTGGTTAGGTGACCTTTATCCCACAAGTGTGCAAAATTCACCGCAATCATATTAGTTTGCTCATAATGGTTCGGTGACCTTTATCCCATTAAGAGTTACCTAATATTTTTAAGTGTTTGCACAAAAGGATGGCATTTAACTTGCTTGTCTTGTTTGTTAAAGGGATTTTAAGTTTCATAATTTCTTGTTTGAGAAAACATTTATGCCATACACTAACATGCATTTTAGTCAATTACTTGATATAAACCATTTTATATATATGATCCTTATCATGTTCTTAATAACCGATTATTAATGTCATTTTAGTCATTTTTAATTTAACCATTTAAATTGACGTCTTGCATGTCGTTAATAATGTTTTAATTTAACCAATTAAATTGCCATTTTCAAGTTGTTGACTTGTGTGATAAACTTGTAGCATACAAACATACAATCCACATAATCATACAAAACAACCATGCATGCAAAATCATATGTTCACAATCAAGCCATTTTAGTGGACATTTGTTTAGCCAAAAACAAATGCCACCGGTAAAAGGGTTATAACACAAAATAGGAGATTTTAAATCTCCCACTTAATCTTGCATCCAAATGCTCCTTCATGTGTTCTTCAAGTCTTCATCATCTTCATCATGTTACAAAATATATATCCTAATACATTTTGTCTAGAAAATGAAAATACATCCTAATCTATTTTACATGCCAAATATAAAATAAATTACATAACCAAAATTAATATTACATACCAAATGAATAATTAATTTTACAAACCAAATTGAATGAATATTACAACCATTCAACCAAACAAATATCCATTTAAACACACATGCATACATCATAGGGTCAAGGCATTGATTGTGAACTACAATATACAACAACTATGACCAATTTGCAAGTTCCAAATCCACTTTTGGAACCTTTAAAATTCGGCCAAAATCATGAACCCACCCAAACCCGAATATATTTACATTCTACTTTCATGCATGTACATAGAATGTAAAGTTGGTGGGTTATAAAGACCATATATAAGAAGCATATTTCATTGACTTCGGCTCTAGATACCATTGATGGAATTCAACATAATAACAAGTTTCTTAATGTTAATAAAATCATGAAACCAATTCATATTAAATTATAACAAGCGGAAGCATAATTACTAAGAAAACAAGTTAATATGCATAACCATTTTAGTTGAATTCCATATAGTTATCAAGTTATGAAATAATGCTTACATATAACAAAGAAGGAAGAAGATTATACCTCCTCTAAGATGAGTTAGGAGCTGAATTTGGACAGTAAGTTTATGAAGAAGATGATGGAGAATATAGCTTCTAACTTGAAGCCTCAAGCAAGTGATACCCCAAGCAATCAATCACCAACACCTACCTTTGTTTAGTTAGGATTTTAGAACACTCAATTAGTTGATTTAGCAAACAAAATGCTCCCTTTTCTTACTCAAACAAATCGGCCAGCAGCCCCAAGGGAGAGCAGAATTTTTTGTTGTTCTTATGTGTGTGTTACTTGCATTTGAAATGAGTCAAAACCTTGGAATACTTGTAAAGCATGAGCATGGGGTTTGAGACCACACAAGTACCAAAGGAATAAGCATGGGAGGTGGTCATGGGGCTCCTCAAAACCGTCCCCCCCCATGTCTTATAATAATCACAGTAATTTTTTATAAACATGTAATAAAACTATGTAATTATCAATAATACTTGCAAGTTTTATAAACCCTTTTATAAAATTTAACACACACTATAATTATTTAACCTTATAAATAATTAAATGTAAATTATCCAAATAATTTATCTCAAGTGATTATATTTTATAAAACCCATTTTCTAAAATTCAAGTGTCGCGTATATATATTTAACGACCCAATCGTTAAAATTAAATACATATAAAGTGGCGGTAAGCTTGTTATTGGGTATGACCTGACTTGGATCATAACACATTAGCCACATTAATTTAATATGTCTCTCGGGCATACGAAATACCATCAATTATAATTTAAACTTGTAATTAATTTGATGTAATATTTAATAGGTATGTAATATATATATTACCTAATATCTTTTATCAAATATTATATATATATATATATATGTTACTACATATATACCATTACTTATATATATAGATTTCATATATATATATATATATATATATATATATATATATATATATATATATATATATATATATAGCAACTTAAGTATTTTGTTCATTAGTTTACCTTTTTAATTTCAATTTACTAATTTGTATTTTATTATTTCAAATTAATTATTTATACTTTTGTTTATGTTTATATATGTGTATAGATATATATATATACTTACTTATGTATATACACATTTATTTATATATCTAAATATATTTATTTGTAACTAATTGTTCGTGAATCATCGAGGATGGTCAAAGGGTAATTGATTACATGAATATAGATTTCAAAACTTTCGAGACTCAATATTACAAATTTTGCTTATCGAGTCGGAATCATATAAAGATTAAAGTTTAAATTTGATCGGAAATTACCGGGCCATCACAGTACCTACCCGTTAAAGAAATTTCATCCCGAAATTTGAGTGAGGTCGTCATGGCTAAAATAAAAATGTTTTCATGACGAATATGAGTTGATCAAAAGAGTTTTATCATCATTGAGTGTGACGACCCAGAAATTTCCGACCAAATTTAAACTTAACCTTTATATGTTTCCGACACGATAAGCAGAATTTGTAATGTTGAATCTTAAAAAGTTTGGAACTACATTCATGTAATCAATTACCCTTTGACCGTGTTCGATGATTCACGAACAATTATGTGTATATAGATATGTATATATAATATATAATATTAACTGAAAACATTAACAAAGTATTAGATATATGATACTTTACATGAACATATTTGTTTCGATATATTTATCGACAGAATTAAGAGATAATATCAAATGATTGAATTATCAGATATATTATGATATGATTACGGGCCTATGTTATAAGGTCCACTGTGATTTAAGAAATCTATCTTTTTTACAACTCATTACTTAACCAGTATGATAAAGATAACGATATTTATATTTTATTTTATTAAATATATATAACGATTTAAATTAATATTATATATTTTTATACGCGTATTATACGTACATAGTTTTATACTTTTACTATACTTTAACTTTACCTTTACTTTACTTTAACTTTACTTTAACTTTAATAATTCATACTTTAATAATTCACTTTAATAATTCATACTTTAATAATTCATACTTTAATAATTCATACTTTAATAATTCACTTTAATAATTCATACTTTAATAATTCACTTTAATAATTCATACTTTAATAATTCACTTTAATAATTCATACTTTAATAATTCACTTTAATAATTCATACTTTAATAATTCACTTTAATAATTCAAAAATCTATTATAAATAGAATTCAATAGGTTTCATTATTTCATAGAAACTTGAAAATATATTTCTCTAAACTCTCTCAATCGAATTACATATATATATATATATTTACTTATTACTATTTCAAGATATTATTAGTATACATAAAATACTACGACGGAGTTATATTCAGACGATTTCAAAATAAGTTTTCAAATGGGATATAGCTAAGGAAATTATGGGTTATAGCTATGAAGGTTATGGGTATTGATCGAGGGTATTGCTCGTGAGGTCAACCTAACGTTTATCATTTTTGTTGCGTCTACGTACTTTCCTGCAATATTGAATCACAATATTGATACGTGAGCATTCATATCTTATCTTTTATATATTAATAGTGTATCCCTGACTAGTGCTCGAGTATATATGATTATGCATGTTTGTATGCTTAGTTTCGTCGTTAAATAATTTATGATAAATCACGAATTTGATACATATGCTACTGAGATAAGTTATATGATATGCATGTCGTTGAAAAGCTGAAGAAAAAAATTAATAACTTTTCATTTAGAAATCGTGTGGTTTCGATGAACGGATTAAAATATATGGTCAACTGAATTATCATTAATTTTAATATTATTATTAAAACGATTATTATAACTGTTATCAGTTGATGTTATTACTAAAATTATCTTTATTACTAAAAATTAATATTTTTATTGAAACTGTCATTTTATTATTTTTATCATTATTATTATTATCAATATTATTTTATCAAATAAATATGCGTACAAAGATATTTTTACCACACGTAATGTAATTACATTAATAATACATACCACTATATTTTTATGATATTAAGTGAATTTTATAAATTTTATTACTTGAGATATATAAAAGTATATTTTTATCATATATGAATTTTAATATAAATTTTTATTTATTAATAAATGACTTGTATTATTTAGTATAATAAGATCTGATAAATATATTTAAATATATAAAACTACTATATATAAGTTATATAATAAACATGTATAGATTTTGAAAGTCATTTTGGGTCCTGTTGACTTTTGCATGTCGGTCTCGAGCATTAGGATTGTGATACACTACGACTTGACCTAAATTGTTAGACAGATATTGACCAACATATAAATATATATACTTAATATAGGTTCGTGAATCCGAGACAAACCCTGCACTTGTTCAGTGCCGTCATATACATAATTGCTACGAAATACAGTATTGTGAGTTTCATTTGCTCCCTTTTTAATTGCTTTTGCAATATATATTTTTGGGCTGAGAATACATGCGCTGTTTTATAAATGTTTTACGAAATAGACACAAGTACTAAAACTAATTCTACGTGGGTTTAAACCAGAAATATACCCTTAGCTTGGTAACATTAAACTACTTGTCTATGTACGGTAGGCGCGAATCCTAAAGATAGATCTATTGGGCCTGACAAACCCCATCCTGACTATGGGATGCTTTAGTACTTCGAGGTTATATTAAACACACCTGATCTGGTGTACTTCAGAGGGTAAAACATGAACGTTAAGGCTTGTTATCGGGTGCCTACAACTTATAGAATACTTTTATACACTTGCGAGTGTACGGATATTTATAGAAACTGAAATCTTGTGGTCTATTACTATTACGAAAATGATGGATTATGATAAACTAATGAACTCACCAACCTTTTGGTTGACACTTTAAAGCATGTTTATTCTCAGGTATTAAAGAAATCTTCCGCTGTGCATTAGCTCATTTTAAGGATATTACCTGGAGTCATTCATGACATACTTTGAAAGACGTTGCATTCGAGTCGTTGAGTTCATCAAGATTAATATTAAGTCAATTATAGTTGGATGTAATATGAAATGGTATGCATGCCGTCAATTTTTGATGTAAAGAAAGTTTGTCTTTTAAAAACGAATGCAATGTTTGTAAAACGTATCATATAGAGGTCAAATACCTCGCGATGTAATCAACTATTGTGAATCGTTTATAATGTATATGAACGGGTCCTTTCAGTTGGTATCAGAGCGGTGGTCTTAGCGAACCAGGTCTTGCATTAGTGTGTCTAACTGATAGTTGTTAAGATGCATTAGTGAGTCTGGACTTCGACCGTATCTGCATGTCAAAATTTTTGCTTATCATTTTTAGTCGGAAATCATCTACTTACCATCCTTAGGAAATTACGTGCTTATCATTCTTAAGTCTAGACGCATTTTCCTACATTTATTGCATAATAGTATATAGACGAATTCTTATCTTAGCATATCTGTTACTGTGAACTTTGACTGACATCTTTCAAAGATTCCTCCGTAATTTATGGGATTTTGGTATTATATATACATATGTAAATTATGTATTGAAGAATACCAAATCTAAATTCTACAATCTATTTCATACCAAAAAAATTCTTTCCCTGATCATACAAGATGGATCCCTCAACCAGTTCGAGTTCCTCGGATTCCGACAGCTATGCCGATATGGATTTCCACATGAGCTCCGAAAGCAGCGTGACCGGAATGAATCAACCAATTAGCCATCATCTATTCTGGATGAATTGGGGATGGGTTCGTAATCTACTTAACCATTGGAGACAAGAAGAAGGCGATCCCTTTCATCCACCACATTGCCCTCTTGGCAATGAACCTGAAGCACTTACCGGCGAACCTGTCCGAAACACCATTTTCTCTCTCATTTCCAGAGTATCTCGTCATGATTGTATACTACACCAAATTCTAGATCTTATTTATCCGCTCGTCCGAACCGACAATTACCCCGGTGTAATAGAAGAAGTCAACGAGCTTCGCGCTCGGGTAGTGGCTTTGGAGAATATGGTGCAAAGGTTACAAACACCAGCAGCAGCACCAACAGCATAACCAGTACCACCATCAACAACATCAACAGTACCATTACCACCACCAACAACAACCGCATCACAAACCTCAACTTCACAATCTGTCCCACGAGCATCGACGTCATACGCCATGTAGATACCACGGAATACCACAACGATGAAGTATTAATTCATAACTTCATTGGGGAAACATTCTACGGCGATTATGTAATTTCTAAAGTTTAGAAATTATCTATCCTCACCTTAACCATAAATCAAATGAGTTTAATTTAATACTAACTCATTAAATCAATATTACATCTGAAGAAATATACACATATATATTTCCATAAAGACTGTAATAAAATTCTTTTTTACAAAATATTAATTGTGAATTTTTTTTTAACGGTAGGTAATACCCGAGAGATATATAAATTCACAATTAATATGTTACATTCTTCGAATCTGATTCAGCAAATCATCCATTATACTCCCTACTTTCACAACAATATACATTCTTTTATAAAAATCAAAACAACCATACTCATTCAAAATCTAATTACATATTCTGATTTTGAAATCTCAGAATTCAATTCAAGATATAACTGAAATCGTCACTCTTAGATTCCTACATCTTTCAAAACTATACTTTGACTTCAAAACTGTCCTAGAACCTCATTTATATTCATGGAACTCACAAAAATATTTATATCATTCAAAATCTTAGAACATCATATGTATATTAACAATTACAATATGTGTTCAAACACTTCAAAATTCCTAAAGACATGCGAGATGATGATCCAACCACATATTACCCACTGTCATGCATCTGAAAAGCTCTCGAAACCAAAGTTATAGTTTAACACGTATTCATGTCAGATCCTTTGATATTTATTACCAAATATAATTTTTCAATCTCTTTCCAAAATAGACAGTTTTGTCAAAGCTGCAGCAAATCACCTTCATTTGTTTATACGAATAAACCTTATTATAACAATTACCCCTTCATCATAGTTACCGGGGAACCTTTCATATCTCGCCACATTAGCAGTAAACTTATCAACAACTTCATTAACCTTCGACTTAAGCCTCTCCGAAAAGCCACTATACTTATTCATTAAAACCCCATCATGTACTCACCTACATCCTGTAACAATAATTGTCACACCAACTACTGGGAATTAGCAATCAATATTTTGAATTTCGCGACAATTTTACGTCAAAAGTTATACATATAACGTCTATCTCCTAGACTTACATACTTCGAATGTGAATTTTCTGAAAAACATCCCAAACCATGAACTAGTTCTTCGAAATTAGAAAAATGCTGATGAAGTAGCAAAAACTGTAAACGACTTTAACAGTCAAAAGTTTTATGATAAAGAATAGTATGGTGGTAAAGCTGAGAAAAAGAGAAGGTTTGAAACTGGAAAACGGATTGAGCAGACCATGAAGGAGGCTGTGGACAAATCACAAAAACTAAACCTGCCTTCAAAGGATCCAAATGATTCAGTGTCTACTGAAATCGTTAGCAAACAACTTACTTCTTATTCTAAACCTTCACAGACAAATCTTCTTCATCATCCATATTATCGTATCTTTTATTATAATATCTTCGATATTCCTGAAGATATTTTCACAACTATTCTTATCTGAAATCTTTTATCTCTTCGCAATATCTGCGTTACAACATAAAAAGAAACTGTGTTAGTTTCTAAATTCTAAAAAAAAAAAAATTTGAATTTAAAATAGGAATGTTTTTGAAGTGGTATTGGGAACTGAAGCATGAGTTTGTATAATATAATGACACTTGATCAACGTGATTATATTACAGTAAGTCATGCTGAGTTTCTAATGGAACGTGATGATTCACAGAACATACCGTCATCATGTACTGTTTACACGACTCTTACATTCTACCCAATTTCCAAACACATTAAGAACATATCATCTTGATAGCTCTATATTTTCGGATATTCTGGTAATTTTTCAAATCAAGATCGTGCCATTACGATTTTCTTCTTGGAACATTAACTATGTTCATCCAAAAATTCATATCTACGAATTCTGGACCATTATCCGCTTGACTTAAGGTCGAAAAGAGAAAACGAAAGCATGAAGCTCCGAAATATAATGGAGAATATAAAGCCCGATAACAACCCCGAAATTACAAACCGTGTATATCAATGCGTATAGCAATATAAAGACACGGGAGAATGAAAAACACAATAACCCCAAGGTAATGGTAGAAGAAAATAACTTCCTCCGGTGGTAGATGAAAAAGAAGAATGACATATATGAAAGTTAAGAGTATATCAAGAATCAATACTGGATGAAGCATATTAACGAATGCTTTAAAGTATGAATTGGGGAGAAAGACTAGAAGGTGTGAGATGTGGAAATAAAGAAACGAAGGGGGTGGAATTATAGTAAAATATCAGACAGAGAAATCGAGACAGATTATCGCATTTAATCAAAGAAGATCCTGATTTCCTTAATCGCCGAAGAACCAAATCTTATTGCAAAGATTTTCTTTAAATCCCATGAATTCCGAAAATCAATCATAACTACGTCATCGGTTAAAACGAATATACGTTTACTCATTTCACTCTCTTGCGATAGCTTCACTTATACTCTTCGCGTAATCAAATTATTTTATCTATATTACTCAATGATGATAAAACTCTATTTATCAACTCATATTCATCATGAAAACATTTTTATAGTTAGCCATGACGACCTCGATCAAATTTCGGGACGAAATTTCTTTAACGGGTAGGTACTGTGACGACCCGGAAATTTCCGACCAAATTTAAACTTAACCTTTATATGTTTCCGACACGATAAGCAGAATTAGTAATGTTGAATCTTAAAAAGTTTGGAACTACATTCATGTAATCAATTACCCTTTGACCGTGTTCGACGATTCACGAACAAATATGTGTATATAGATATGTATATATAATATATAATATTAACTGAAAACATTAACAAAGTATTAGATATATGATACTTTACATGAACATATTTGTTTCGATATATTTATCGACAGAATTAAGAGATAATATCAAATGATTGAATTATCAGATACATTATGATATGATTACGGGCCTATGTTATAAGGTCCACTTTGATTTAAGAAATCTATTCTTTTTGACAACTCATTACTTAACCAGTATGATAAAGATAACGATATTTATATTTTATTTTATTAAATATATATAACGATTTAAATTAATATTATATATTTTTATACGCTTATTATACATACATAGTTTTATACTTTTACTATATTTTAACTTTACCTTTACTTTACTTTAACTTTACTTTAACTTTAATAATTTATACTTTAATAATTCACTTTAATAATTCATACTTTAATAATTCACTTTAATAATTCATACTTTAATAATTCACTTTAATAATTCATACTTTAATAATTCACTTTAATAATTCATACTTTAATAATTCACTTTAATAATTCATACTTTAATAATTCACTTTAATAATTCATACTTTAATAATTCACTTTAATAATTCAAAAATCTATTATAAATAGAATTCAATAGGTTTCATTATTTCATAGAAACTTGAAAATATATTTCTCTAAACTCTCTCAATCGAATTACATATATATATATATTTACTTATTACTATTTCAAGATATTATTAGTATACATAAAATACTACGACGGAGTTATATTCAGACGATTTCAAAATAAGTTTTCAAATGGGATATAGCTAAGGAAATTATGGGTTATAGCTATGAAGGTTATGGGTATTGATCGAGGGTATTGCTCGTGAGGTCAACCTAACGTTTATCATTTTTGTTGCGTCTACGTACTTTCCTGCAATATTGAATCACAATATTGATACGTGAGCATTCATATCTTATCTTTTATATATTAATAGTGTATCCCTGACTAGTGCTCGAGTATATATGATTATGCATGTTTGTATGCTTAGTTTCGTCGTTAAATAATTTATGATAAATCACGAATTTGATACATATGCTACTGAGATAAGTTATATGATATGCATGTCGTTGAAAAGCTGAAGAAAAAAATTAATAACTTTTCATTTAGAAATCGTGTGGTTTCGATGAACGGATTAAAATATATGGTCAACTGAATTATCATTAATTTTAATATTATTATTAAAACGATTATTATAACTGTTATCAGTTGATGTTATTACTAAAATTATCTTTATTACTAAAAATTAATATTTTTATTGAAACTGTCATTTTATTATTTTTATCATTATTATTATTATCAATATTATTTTATCAAATAAATATGCGTACAAAGATATTTTTACCACACGTAATGTAATTACATTAATAATACATACCACTATATTTTTATGATATTAAGTGAATTTTATAAATTTTATTACTTGAGATATATAAAAGTATATTTTTATCATATATGAATTTTAATATAAATTTTTATTTATTAATAAATGACTTGTATTATTTAGTATAATAAGATCTGATAAATATATTTAAATATATAAAACTACTATATATAAGTTATATAATAAACATGTATAGATTTTGAAAGTCATTTTGGGTCAAGTTGACTTTTGTTGACTTTTGCATGTCGGTCTCGAGCATTAGGATTGTGATACACTACGACTTGACCTAAATTGTTAGACAGATATTGACCAACATATAAATATATATACTTAATATAGGTTCGTGAATCCGAGACAAACCCTGCACTTGTTCAGTGCCGTCATATACATAATTGCTACGAAATACAATATTGTGAGTTTCATTTGCTCCCTTTTTAATTGCTTTTGCAATATATATTTTTGGGCTGAGAATACATGCGCTGTTTTATAAATGTTTTACGAAATAGACACAAGTACTAAAACTAATTCTACGTGGGTTTAAACCAGAAATATACCCTTAGCTTGGTAACATTAAACTACTTGTCTATGTACGGTAGGCGCGAATCCTAAAGATAGATCTATTGGGCCTGACAAACCCCATCCTGACTATGGGATGCTTTAGTACTTCGAGGTTATATTAAACACACCTGATCTGGTGTACTTCAGAGGGTAAAACATGAACGTTAAGGCTTGTTACCGGGTGCCTACAACTTATAGAATACTTTTATACACTTGCGAGTGTACGGATATTTATAGAAACTGAAATCTTGTGGTCTATTACTATTACGGAAATGATGGATTATGATAAACTAATGAACTCACCAACCTTTTGGTTGACACTTTAAAGCATGTTTATTCTCAGGTATTAAAGAAATCTTCCGCTGTGCATTAGCTCATTTTAAGGATATTACCTGGAGTCATTCATGACATACTTTGAAAGACGTTGCATTTCGTTGAGTTCATCAAGATTAATATTAAGTCAATTATAGTTGGATGTAATATGAAATGGTATGCATGCCGTCAATTTTTGATGTAAAGAAAGTTTGTCTTTTAAAAACGAATGCAATGTTTGTAAAACGTATCATATAGAGGTCAAATACCTCGCGATGTAATCAACTATTGTGAATCGTTTATAATGTATATGAACGGGTCCTTTCATTGAGTAATATAGATAAAACAATTTGATTACGCGAAGAGTATAAATGAAGTTATCACCAAAGGGTGAAATGAGTAGGCATAGATTCGTCATATCTTTTGACGTAGATAGGATTGATTTCCAAGCTCAAGAGATTTGGAGAAAATCTTTGTAATAAGATTTGATTCTTCGGTAATCAAGGGAATTAGGATCCGCTTTAAATGCGATCATCTGTTTTGATTGCTCTGTCAGATATTTTACTATAAATTCACCCCCGTCGTTTCCTTATAACTCACACCTTTTATTCTTTCTCCTCAATTCATACTTTAAAAAATTCGTTAATATGCCCTATCCCATTCTGATCCTTGATATCCTCCTAACCTTCATATCTGTCATTCTTCTTTTTCATCTGCCACCGGAAGAATCTATTTACTTCTACTATACCCTTGGGTTTATAGTGTTTCTAGCTATCCCGTGTCTTTATATT
Organism: Rutidosis leptorrhynchoides; assembly: GCF_046630445.1. NCBI lineage: Eukaryota > Viridiplantae > Streptophyta > Magnoliopsida > Asterales > Asteraceae > Rutidosis > Rutidosis leptorrhynchoides. The sequence continues at coordinate 309,361,015 of NC_092333.1, read as the reverse complement.
GCTATATGCATCGACATATACGGTTTAAAATTTCTGGGTGGTTGTTGGGTTTTATATTTTCCCTTATATTTCGATGTCCCTGCTTCTGTCTTCTATAATCATTGTCATCCACAGTTAATGCTTTCTCCTATTTGCTGTGATTTATACCCCAATTCCTATCTCGGAGTTTTTGTCCTTTCGTTTCTTCTTCTTGTGTTTAAGCACCACTTGTAATGGTCCAGAATTCATAGATATGAATTTCGGAATGAACATTGTTAATGTTCTAAGAAGGAAATCGAAATTGCAAGATCTTGATTTGTCAAATTACCAGAATATCCTAAAAAAGACCGAATCATCAAGAAAAATATTTTCTTGATATGTGAATCATCATGCTTCATTAGAAACTCAGCATGAATTACTGTAATATAATCACGTTGATCACGTGTCATTATATTATACTAACTCATGCATCAGTTTCCAACACTACTTCAAAACATTCGTATTTTAAGCTCGAAAGTTTACAGAATATAGAAACTAACAGTTTCTATATGATGTAACACTGATAGCACGAAAAGATTAATGATTTCATATAAGAATAGTTATGAAAATATCTTCAGAAATATAGAGGATATTTATAATGAAAGATACGATGATATCTTGGAATTTCAAATATCGATGGATGATGAAGAAAATTTATCCGTAAGGGTTTAGATTTGGAAGCAAGGTATTCGCTAAAGATTTCATCAGAAACAGAATCATTTGGATTCTTTGAAGTTAAACTTATTCTTTGTGATTTGTCCATGGCTTCCTTCATAGTTTCGCATAATCCGCTTTTTGGTACTAAATTTTCTATTGAGTGTTTCCAATACTCCATTCTTTATCATCAAACTTTCGAAAGTTAAGGTCGTGTACGGTTTGTGCTGCTGTATTCAGCTTTTTGTAGAATTTGTGGTATTGATTTGTAGACTGGGTGTTGTTCATAATTTCAGAATTGAAGATCATGATTTTTAAGAGGTACATGTTATATATATATATATATATATATATATATATATATATATATATATATATATATATATATATATATATATATATATATATATATATATATATATATATATATATATATATATACATATAACTGTTGTTGTAAAATTGTTGCAAGATTCAAAATAATGATTGTTGATTCCCGGTATTTGGTATGGCAATACTCGTTACAAGATGCGGATGACTATATGATAGGGTTTCAATGAATATAATGATTTTCGAAAAATCAAAGATCAACGGAGTTGCTGGTACATCTTCTGATAATGTTGTGGAATATAAAAGGTTCCTCGGTAACAATAAAAGAGTACACATATATATCAAGGTTATAATAAGGTTGTTTTGAACGAAAAGTCGAAGTTGACTTGCTGGAGCTGTGATAAAATTTGCTACTTTGAAAGGGATTACCAAGTTATTTTGGGTAATAATAATACTAAAGGAGCTAACACAGATACGGGTTAAACGTTTATACAGGTTCCGAGTGTTTTCATGTGCATAACTATATGCATCAATCTTTTCTTCCGTAGATGAAGTGCGGTTGGTTCATTCTCTCGATTGAAGTGTTTTCAAGAATTACGAAAGGTTTGAACGCGGATTGTAATCGTCAATATACAAATGAGGTTTAAGATGAAATCAAGTGGCAAACTTGAGGAAATATTTAACTGTAGTAGATGTAATTTATTTACAATCTTTTAAGTCGAAATGTGTTGTATTTAATATTTCCTACTCTTTTAATACTTTTTAATTGTCCGTGATAGTAGTCCAATAGTTCCACCAAAACTAGAATATTTTAAGGAAATAGTCATATAGGAACAGTTAGCTAGGAACAGTTAGCTAGGATTTGGTTAATATAGTTTTAAAGTTTTACGTAGTTAATTAATTGGTTACTAATAAATTTTATTTTGTTCATTATTTTCTTCATTATGCCACTTGTCAAATCTTGACTTGAATTTTGATCGGTCAAAATCCGAATATGAAATTGAACTTGGATGAAAATAGTTGTTCTTTGGTGAACGGATACGTATATGTGTGAATTTGAGCAGTGTTCTTAATGACTGATGAATCTGAATTGAAGAATGTACAGTGTAATTTATTAATGTGAAATTTAAATATTCCTCGGGTATTACCTACCCGTTAAAATATTTTCATCATTAACAGTTTGTACGAAAGAATTTTTAATCACAATCTTTATGAAAATATATATACGTATATATTTTCTTCAGATGTAATCATAGATTTAATGAGTCAATATAATATTAAACTTGTTTGATTTTCGGTTTGAGCTAGAATAAGTAATCTCTAAAACTATTAGGATCTACATATTCTTCGCAGAATATCGATGAAGTTATGGATCAATACTTCATCGTTAATTGCTGTTGGTACTCCTTGGTATCCATGGTGCGTATGATGTTGATGTTCGTGGAACAGATTGTGAAATTGAGGCTTGGGATGCGGATGTTGTTGTTGGTGGTACCGTTGATGCCGGTCTTGTTACTGAAGCTGGTACATTTTGCACCATGTTTTCATGACTACACTCGGGTGCGAAGCTCGTTGACTTATTACTCCGGGATAATTGTCGGTAGGAACGAGCGAGTGAATAAGGTTTTGAATTTGAGATAGTATATACTCATAGCGAGATATTCGGAAAATGAGGGTGAAAATGGTGTTTCCAATAGGTTCACCGGTAAGTGCTTCAGGTTCTTTGCCAAAAGGTGAATTTGGTAGGTGGAAAGGATCGCCTTCTTCTTGTCTCCAATGATTGAGTAGACTACGAACTCATCAGATGAATCTGGGATGGCTGATTGGTTGATCCATTCTGGTGACGCTGCTTTCGGAGCTGGAGTGGGACTCCTTATCGGAATCCGAGGGACTTGAACTAGTTGTGAGTTCCATTGCATACAATTGAATAAAGGATTTTTCGATATGAAATGATTTTCGGATATCGGATGATATTCTAATTACATAGAATACCTGTACATAGTACAGAAGATCCCGTAGATTACGAAGGGAATTAAGGAAACGTGTCGGATAAAGTTTACAGTAACAGATACGCTAAGATATGAATTAGCAGATTCGCTAAGATATGAATTTTGTCTATACACTATCTATGTAATGAATGCAGTAAGACGCGTTTAGACTTAAGATGATAAGCAGGTAATTTTTGACAAGAAATGATAAGCAAAACTTTTGACATGCAGACCAGGTTCAAGTCCAGACTCATTAATATAACCTAACAACTACTAGGTCGAAGTCCAGACTTCACTAATGCATCCTAACAACTACCTGTTTGACACACTAATGCAGACCTGGTTCGCTAAGACCACCGCTCTGATACCAACTATAACGCCCCGTCCTAATCCGTCCGGACGAAGTCCTTATTGATTATAAACGATTCATAATAGTTGATTACATCACGAGGTACTTGACCTCTAAATGATACATTTTACAAATATTGCATTCGTTTTTAAAAGAAAAACTTTCATTACATCGAAAGTTGACAGGTATGCATATCATTTCATAATATCCAAACTATAAATGACTTAATCCGTTATTTACTTAATAATAATCTCTAATGAACTTCAACGCCTTGAATGCAACGTCTTTTGAAATATGTCATGAATGACTCCAAGTAATATCCTTAAAATGAGCTAATGCACAGCGAAAGATTTCTTTCAAACCTAAGAATAAACATGCTTTCAAGTGTCAACCAAAAGGTTAGTGAGTTCATTAGTTTATAGTAATCATTTCATTTTCATCATTTTAATAGACCACAAGATTTTAAATATTATAAAACGTGCAGAAGTCCCATTCCAACTGCACAAAAAAAATGTCTTTCATATGAAGAACACCTGGTGAGGATTCAAAATATAATAGTAACCATCTATGCCAGTATCTCACCCCATGGCTGAATACATGTGCCTTCAAAATATAGAACCTCTGTGCCGGTCTTTACACCCCACGACTGAATACATGTTTATAAAATATAGGCCAACCGGTGCCAAAATGTCATAAATAATAAACCATCCACCCGGCTCGGGAGCTCATACGCTCTAACGGAAACCGGGGGCTAATGCGTGTCATAATAATCAACCCCAATCCCAGATAATTCTATCATAGAATGCAGTTAAGGTACTTGTGTCTATTTCGTAAAACAGTTATAAAAGTTGAGCATGTATTCTCAGCCCAAAAATGTAAAGGGTAAAAAGGCAAATGAAACTCACCATACTGTATTTTGTAGTAAAAATACATAGAACGACATTGAATAAGTATATGGTTGATCTCGGATTCACGAACCTATATCATTTGTAATTTTATTAATACACATAATCGTAATCATATAAATATATTTGTTATTATTGTTGATAATTTTTATATTAATAACTTATATATTTTATTATATTTTCATCTTGTATATTTGAGATAACTAGAAGTATTAATATATTTAGATTATGGATGTTTAATATATTCTATATAATTTCTCTTTCGTTTACAAAATACTAGTTATAATAGCACTAGAATAATTATAATGCAAATAATAATAATTTTCATACTACTAATAATAATAATAATGATAATAATATTAATGATTCTATTACTAACAATAATACTAATAGTTTTAATAATAAAGGTAATCTTATTAAAAATGATAATTTTAATGCTTTTAATAAAAATAATAATAATAATAATAATAATAATAGTAATAATAATAATAGCTACAATGTCTTTAATAATAATACTTTCACTAATAATGATAATAATAGTATTGTTAATAATAATAATAATAATAATAAAATGATACTTTTTAATAAAATGATACTTTTAATAATAATAGTAGTTAGTTTTGATAATAATACTTACTAATAATAATAAAAATAATAATAATAATAATAATAATAATAATAATAGTAATAGTAATAATAATAATAATAATAATAATAATAATAATAATAATAATAATAATAATAATAATATAATAATAATAATAATAATAACAATAACAATAACAATAATAATAATAATAATAATAAGACTACCTCTCTGATAAGCTTTAAATAAAAATTGTCACAGGACGGCTCGAACCCGCGACCTCCCATTAAGCCTAAACACCACAAAACCGTTCAAGCACATCTGTTTTTCTTGATTCTTATTACACCCAAATTATATATATAACCCGATTTCTAATTCAACAACTAAGGAATTCGTAAGAATGAAAACATTACTGGTACGTCCCCTTCCTTTGGCCCAACTACCAAACTAATACCCGGCCCAATCACAACCCATTCGACCCAAACCCTTCGGCCCAATATTTCACTATGAAAACAGCCCAGCTTTCATTTAAATGAAAAAAAATTGTACAGTCGCCTGAGTTGAGTTTCAAACTCGAGACCTCTTGTTCAACGACAACACTCTCAACCATTCTGCCATAACTATTTATAACCAGTTTTTCGACCAAATCATTTAGCAGCCATTCTGACAAAGATCATAGGATTCTGTTGGAAAAGAAAAAGATAAATCACACCCGACAAAGCAAGTTGTATACAGCCAATAAACCCTCATCCTTATTATTAAATTATTATCATAAATTGTCAACAAGAGCTTCAATCAGTGGGAAACAGGTGTCGATTTACAAGGGTTTGATCAACTATAAATCAACCAAGATTGTAGAATAATATCTGTCTTCTTCATTCTAAAGAAAAAAAAATAACAGTAGGTATTCGTGAAGCAGTAGCAGTTTAGCAATGATAAAGTTTTGGTTTTGATTAAAACAGTAAAAGAAAAAGATGGCACATGGTTGGTGGTTTCAACGAAGAGAGAAAGAAAAGAAAGGTGGTGGTGGGTTGATGCTTGATAGTGGTCGTGAGCAGTGGTAGTCGACAGGAACAAGAACAAAAGTAGCAGCTCGCATAGGTGGTGTCTTCGTGGGTTTGTAAAGAAGAAAACAAAGAGAGAAAAAAATAATGTCGTTTGGGGTGGTGGATGGATCGGTGGATGTGAATATGGCGTTTGATTGGTGTTAAACTTGAGCAAGTGTAGTAGTAACTCAAAGGTTTTACAAGTTGTCGAATATAATAGCTTAGTTGAGGTGTTAGGGTTGATCGTATCATAACAGAAAGAAAAGAGAAAAGCAAATAATTAAATGGTATGTTGTGTTGATGATCGGAATCGTACAGGAACAAGTAGTAGTAGCAATGTTCACGGTTTGAAAGATTGGTTTGTGAAGGTCATTTGTTTGATAGAAGGTGGTTTTCGATTTGTTATAAGTTGAACCCAAATGAGCAGCAGCATGGTTGTCCTAATCATACTGGGTTTAGTTTGTAATCGATCCAAGTAGAAGTAGTAGGGTCTTTCAAGGGTTGTTGTAAAGGTGGTGAATCATCGGGTGGTGTGTGATAGAGCTTGGATTCGACAGGGAAACAAGAAAAGGAAAGAAGGTGAATTAGATAATCTATATCACCGCATAATTCGATGGGTTTAACGGATAAAGTAGTCGACATCATCTCTTAATTAGACAAAGAAGAAGAAAATAAAAGAATTAAAAGTAGACTTTTGATAATGCTAAAAACGAACATATATTTCGTAGTATTATCCCTAAAGAAAGACAAGCTTTTAGTTGAAATTGTTCTATTTACAAGTGATATTCGTTTAAATAATAAAAGGTGAAGACAAAAGACAGATTCGACGAATTGAAGACGCAAATGACCAAAAAGCTCAAAAGTACAAAGTACAATCAAAGTGGTTCCAATTATTGATAAGAAACGTCTCAAAATTACAAGAGTACAAGACGCAAAACGTAAAGTACAAGATATTAAATTATACGCAAGGACGTTCGAAAATCCGGAACCGGGACCAAAGTCAACTCTCAACGCTCGACGCAACGGACTAAAAATTACAAGTCAACTATGCACATAAATATAATATAATATTTAAATAATTCTTATAATTATTTATATATTATATTTATTTATTAAAACATCGACAATCAAATAAACAAAAATATGTGAGCTGCTACCTACCCCCATGCGATCGCATGGCCTGGAGGTACAAAAGCCATGTGATCACATGGCCCTGAAATCCAGCCCACAGGCCTATAAATTCGCAGCTTTGGTTCATCATACATCCATCTTTTCTTCTTCTTACTCATACATAAACATATATATATATTAAAATTATTATTATAAAAGGGGGTTTTTACCATTTAATGACCGGTTTGTCGATTTTTAAAACTTTAGTCGCAGTTAAAACCTAATGTAAAATATTAAAAATAAATATAACTTAATTTAAAGTGTAAAGTAAATAACGATAATGAAATTACGATAAATAAAAGTGCGATAAAATAAAATTGCGATAATTAAAGAGTACGATAATTAAAAGTGCAATTAAATACAATGACAATAAATAAAAGTGCGATAATTAAAAGTGCAATTAAATATGAAATAAAAGAATTATGCTTATTTAAACTTCCATAATCATGATGTATGGGGAAGATGAAGAAACACTTAATGATGATCCGATCACAAAGAACCCCGTTGATGATAAGAAATTAGATGAACCCGTTTTTAACAGTTTAACGAAGAAACTTTATAAACGATTCACGATGCTAAGATTAAGGGAAACTTTAAGTTATGTAACCGATTAATATCCAATTTATCGCCAAAAGAAATGCGATGTTAGTTGAATTTGTGAAAGTTACGGAGGAAATCAACAAATGGATTGAAGTAAAAGTTAGAGATATACAAGTTGTTGATGATCCAATTGAAAATAACGTTAATCACAATTTCAACTAAGTGTGGGGCGAATCGAATCTTTTTAGGGTAATATGTATTTCTGTTAGAGTTAGATTTTCTGTTTTTGTGTAGTTCTCGAAAATGGAACCCGAATGGTCTTTCCCTAGCAGACCCTAAAGACCTAGTCTTCTCCCCCCATTCTGAATTTTTATTTTTTTTAGGTTTTACGAGATGAAGACTTCCTGTGAACTAAACCATGGTCTAATGCTACACGCTTTGATCACTAAACGTAATAATGACACCCTTCCAAGTGAAATAGTATCATTAATCAGATGTAAATTGGATGGAGTAAGAAAAGAATCCAGAAACGAAAATAATAAGTTACAATTTGGTAAAGGAAAATCAAAATCCGCAGCGAAAAGAAGAGCACGACACCTTGAAAGATGTCACAAATGCGGAAAATGGTCACACGAAGGAAAATGTTCAAAGAATCAGACATATTCCAATACCGAATTTGTTACTTTATGCAGAGACAGACCGTTCATATGTTTCGAAGAAAAAACATTAAATGCTCTAGGTTACGCCTATGTAGCTGATCAATCCTTAATTAATGATGTTACATAATTACGGATTGAGTGCAATAAGATTGTAATGGAGGATGGAATGTTTGATGATTATTTTGGGCCCTGATAATCGTCTTTCACTTTAACTATCAAGTGATCAACCACCCCGACCCGGTCTTGATTGTTAATTAGCTTAATTCTGCTTTGCGCGGTGTAAAAATCCCTTGGGCAAGATCACAAGTGGAAATTACAAAGGCTTAGGTAAACTGTAGTGACCCGAACTTTTCCATGTTTATATATATTAATTGAGATTGATATTTACATGATTAAATGTTTCCAACATGTTAAGCAATCAAACTTGTTAAGACTTGATTAATTGAAATATGTTTCATATAGACAATTGACCACCCAAGTTTACCGGCGATTCACGAACGTTAAAACTTGTAAAAACGACATGACGATATATATATGGATATACATATGGTTAACATGAGATTATGATAAGTAAGTATCTCCATAAGTATATTAACAATGAGTTATATACATATAAACAAGACTACTAACTTAAGGATTTCGAAACGAGACATATATGTAACGATTATCGTTGTAATGACATTTAAATGTATATATATCATATTAAGATATATTAATATATCATAATATCATGATAATATAATAATTTAACATCTCATTAGATATAATAAACAATGGGTTAACAACATTAAATGAGATCGTTAACTTAAAGGTTTCAAAATAACACTTACATGTAACGACTAACGATGACTTAACGACTCAGTTAAAATGTATATACATGTAGTGTATTTAGATGTATTAAAATACTTTTGGAAGACTTCAAGACATATATCAAAACACTCATACTAAAGGAAAATGGTTACAGTTACTTTCCCATTCTTTTCTTTCAACAAGAATTCTAGTCGTATTCTTACCCGTATTATACACAGCTTCAAAACGTACTTATTATGGGTATATACCAATAGGAACTAGCATGGGATTCCACTCTTGATTATGTCATGTATGACTAATCAATTTTAACTTCTACCATGAGCTAGTCAACTAACTAGAACTCCTTTTAACCCCACTCACCACTCACCAATTACCACTCATCATTCACTCCATTTCACTTCCAATTCTCTTTCTAATTCTCTCTCAACACACACACACACTATTATGAACGTATTTTTCCAGTAGTTAATCATCATCTTCATCAAAAATCACTTCAAGAATCAAGCTATAATCATCATAGGAAGAACACTTCAAGAACACTTCAAAAATCCCTTCAAGTTTACTAATTTACTTCCAAGCTTTCTAATCCATTCCAAGTAATCATCTAAGATCAAGAAACCTTTGTTATATACAGTAGGTTATCTTTCTTATTCAAGGTAATATTCATATTCAAACTTTGATTCAATTTCTATAACTATAAACTATATTAATTCGAGTAAAAAAATTTACTTGAACTTGTTTTTGTGTCATGATCCTACTTCAAGAACTTTCAAGCCATCCAAGATCCTTTGAAGCTAGATCATTTCTTGTCACTTCCAGTAGGTTTACCTACTAAACTTGAGGTAGTAATGATGTTCATAACATCATTCGATTCATATATATAAAACTATCTTATTCGAAGGTTTAAACTCGTAATCACTAGAACATAGTTTAGTTAATTCTAAACTTGTTCGCAAACAGAAGTTAATCATTCTAACTTGACTTTTAAAATTAACTAAACACATGTTCTATATCTATATGATATGCTAACTTAATGATTTAAAACCTGGAAACACGAAAAACACCGTAAAACCGGATTTACGCCGTCGTAGTAACACCGCGGGCTGTTTTGGGTTAGTTAATTAAAAACTATGATAAACTTTGAATTAAAAGTTGTTATTCTGAGAAAATGATTTTTATTATGAACATGAAACTATATCCAAAAATTATGGTTAAACTCAAAGTGGAAGTATGTTTTCTAAAATGGTCATCTAGACGTCGTTCTTTCGACTGAAATGACTACCTTTACAAAAACGACTTGTAACTTATTTTTCTGACTATAAACCTATAATTTTTCTATTTAGATTCATAAAATAGAGTTCAATATGAAACCATAGGAATTTGATTCACTCAAAACGGATTTAAAATGAAGAAGTTATGGGTAAAACAAGATTGGATAATTTTTCTCATTTTAGCTACGTGAAAATTGGTAACAAATCTATTCCAACCATAACTTAATCAACTTGTATTGTATATTATGTAATCTTGAGATACCATAGACACGTATACAATATTTCGACCTATCATGTCGACACATCTATATATATTTCGGAACAACCATACACACTCTATATGTGAATGTTGGAGTTAGCTATACAGGGTTGAGGTTGATTCCAAAATATATATAGTTTGAGTTGTGATCAATACTGAGATACGTATACACTGGGTCGTGGATTGATTCAAGATAATATTTATTGATTTATTTCTGTACATCTAACTGTGGACAACTAGTTGTAAGTTACTAACGAGGACAGCTGACTTAATAAACTTAAAACATCAAAATATATTAAAAGTGTTGTAAATATATTTTGAACATACTTTAATATATATGTATATATTGTTATAGGTTCGTGAATCAAAAGTGGCCAAGTCTTACTTCTCGACGAAGTAAAAATATGTGAAAGTGATTTATAGTCCCACTTTTAAAATCTAATATTTTTGGGATGAGAATACATGCAGGTTTTATAAATGATTTACAAAATAGACACAAGTACGTGAAACTACATTCTATGGTTGAATTATCGAAATCGAATATGCCCCTTTTTATTAAGTCTGGTAATCTAAGAATTAGGGAACAGACACCCTAATTGACGCGAATCCTAAAGATAGATCTATTGGGCCTAACAAACCCCATCCAAAGTACCGGAAGCTTTAGTACTTCGAAATTTATATCATATCCGAAGGGTGTCCCGGAATGATGGGGATATTCTTATATATGCATCTTGTTAATGTCGGTTACCAGGTGTTCACAATATGAATGATTTTTATCTCTATGTATGGAATGTGTATTGAAATATGAAATCTTGTGGTCTATTGTTACGATTTGATATATATAGGTTATACCTATAACTCACCAACATTTTTGTTGACGTTTAAAGCATGTTTATTCTCAGGTGAATATTAAGAGCTTCCGATGTTGCATACTAAAATAAGGACAAGATTTGGAGTCCATGTTTGTATGATATTGTGTAAAAACTGCATTCAAGAAACTGATTTCGATGTAACATATTTGTATTGTAAACCATTATGTAATGGTCGTGTGTAAACAGGATATTTTAGATTATCATTATTTGATAATCTACGTAAAGCTTTTTAAACCTTCATTTATAAAATAAAGGTTATGGTTTGTTTTAAAAATGAATGCAGTCTTTGAAAAACGTCTCATATAGAGGTCAAAACCTCGCAACGAAATCAATTAATATGGAACGTTTTTAATCAATAAGAACGGGACATTTCAGTTGGTATCCGAGCGTTGGTCTTAGAGAACCAGAATTTTGCATTAGTGTGTCTTATCGAGTTTGTTAGGATGCATTAGTGAGTCTGGACTTCGACCGTGTTTACTTGAAAAATGATTGCTTAACAAATTTTGTGGAAACTATATATTTTTAACATGTGAATATTATGTGATATATTAATCTCTTAATGCGTTTGATATTATGTGATAGATGTCTACCTCTAGAACAAGTCCCATTGACTCACCTAATAATAATGAAGAGTCAAATGTAAATTGGAATGATTCGTGGACTGATTCACAAGTTCCCGAAGAGGAACCGGAAGAAGAGTCGGAACCAGAAGAAGAATCGGAACCGGAAGAAGAATCGGAACCGGATGAAGAAATAGAACCGGTGGGGGAAATAATAAAATGGTTAAGTAAAAGAAAATCCTCAACCAACCGACCAAGGTTAATTATGGTCAATGGTGTTTCCGCTAACGAAGCAAAATATTGGGAGGATTACCAATTCTCCGATGAATCGGATTCTGACGAGAATTCCGATGATGTTATAGAAATTACCCCAACTGAATTTAAAAAGGCAAAAGAACATAATAAGGGAAACGGCATAAAAATAGAGAAATCTAATTCCAACCCCGATGAACTTTATATGTATCGTCAACCCCCGAAGTCCTTAAGTTGTAACAATGACCCGGGAACCTCTAAACCACCAGGTTTTTCTAAACCAATATGGAAAACGACGGCTCGTATTAGGGGAACATCATATATCCTTAGAAACTTGGCAAAACGAACCAAAACCGAAGAAGAAGAAACAAGCGAGTCGGAATAAGATAGTTGTATTCGTGTGGTGTAATATATGTAATATAGTGTGCTTATGCTTTATGATATATGTAAAATTTGCTTGTATTAATAAGTATTTTTTTTTATGAATCTAACTCTTGTCTATTTTACAGTATAAAAACACAAAATGGATAGACAACCCAATATTTTAAGAGACCTACCCGGAGACATGATTGATGAAATCTTGTCTAGAGTCGGTCAGAATTCTTCGGCACAACTATTTAAGGCGAGATCAGTTTGTAAGACATTCGAAGAACGTTCCAAGAATGCCTTGGTTTATAAAAGGCTTTCGTTCGAAAGATGGGGGATATCACATTGGGAAATCCATAAGTTACGATGTGTTTACTTTGACGCATATATTGTGGGGAGCCCAAATGCTATTTTACGCAATGGGTTAAGAAATTATTTTGACTCAATATATCCGAATATTGGACTTCGTGATTTAGAAAAAGCGGCTAACATGCAACATAAAGAAGCATGTTATGCTTACGGATTAGTAATGTTCGCTTCTCACCAAAGTGAGAACAAGAAGATCGGCCTACAACTATTAAACAAAACGTTCCCACAAGTGACGGAGTCGGTAATTGGGGTAAGAATTGAGGTTTTTAGATTGTTACGGGACTGTTGGACATTACGTAACCCTCGTCCCTTTGACGACGTTACAACACGCTGTCTTATCAACGGCCATAACGGTTATGTTCCACAAGACCAAGGATGGGAAGTAATCCTAGTAAAACCAGAATGCATGACTTGTTTCTGGACGTATGAATTACGTGTCTTTATTGCCTTTGCTGAACGACTTGTGTACTAGCTAGAATTATCTTCACAACCATCTTGTATCAAATTTATTGTGTGCTATATTTCATGCTATATGTAAAAATAAGCGGTATTGTAAGTTTGTAAAATATTGTGTAAAAGTTTGAACGCGAAATATTATTATAATCAGTTTTTCATATAGAATTGTAGTAGTTGAATTGTATATTAGCTACTAAGTATGAACTTAACGGGTAGGTACTACCCGAATTTAAACTTATAAAACGCTAATATGAAGAAAAAGCTTTTATAAATGAGTTCATATTATGCTACGAAATACTATTAACTACTCTTAATATTCTGTATGATTAACTTGTTCCATTTGACTATTTTGAAGGAAATGGCACCGACTACTCGACACACCGTGAATATGAATGAAGAGGAATTCCGTATTTTTCTAGCTTCAAACATAGCCGCAGTACAGGCTGCGCTACATACCAACAATAACCCTGGATCTAGCAGTACAGGAAATCGTGTAGGATGCACCTACAAAGAATTCACTGCCTGCAAACCTTTAGAATTTGATGGAACCGAAGGACCGATCGGATTGAAACGGTGGACCGAGAAGGTCGAATCGGTGTTTGCCATAAGTAAGTGTACTGAAGAGGATAAAGTGAAGTACGCTACGCATACCTTCACAAGCTCTGTGTTAACATGGTGGAATACCTATCTAGAGCAACTGGGACAAGACGATGTGTACGCACTACCGTGGTCAGTATTCAAGCACTTGATGAACGAGAAGTACCGTCCCAGAACCGAGGTCAATAAGCTCAAGACAGAACTTAGAGGGTTACGAACCCAAGGATTTGATTTTACCACGTACGAAAGACGATTCACAGAATTGTGCCTATTGTGTCCGGGAGCATTCGAAGATGAGGAAGAGAAGATCGACGCGTTTGTGAAAGGATTACCGGAAAGAATCCAAGAAGATATAAGTTCACACGAGCCCGCCTCCATACAACAGGTATGTAGAATGGCTCACAAACTAGTGAACCAGATTGAAGAAAGAATTAAAGAACAGACTGCTGAAGAGGCCAATGTGAAGCAAGTCAAAAGAAAGTGGGAGGAAAACGGTGATAAGAATCACCAATACAACAACAACAGCAATTACAACAATAATCGCAACAATTATCCCAACAATCGCAACATCAATCGCAACTACAACAAACGGCCCAACAACAACAACAACAACAACAACAACAACAACAACAACAGCAACTACAACAATCATCCCAACAACAATAATAACCGCAACAACAACAACAATCAGAAGCAGCTATGCCAAAGGTGTGAAAAGTATCACTCGGGGTTCTGCACCAAATTTTGCAACAAGTGTAAAAAAAATGGTCATAGCGCGGCGAAGTGTGAGGTCTACGGACCAGGGGTTAATAGAACGAAAGGAACAAATGGTGTCGGAACGAGTAATGGCGGAGCAAGTAGTGTCGGAGCAAGTTATGCCAATGTAGTTTGTTATAAATGTGGAAAACCGGGCCACATTATTAGAAATTGCCCGAACCAGGAGAACACGAATGGACAAGGCCGCGGAAGAGTTTTCAATATTAATGCGGCAGAGGCACAGGAAGACCCGGAGCTTGTTACGGGTACGTTTCTTATTGACAATAAATCTGCTTACGTTTTATTTGATTCGGGTGCGGATAGAAGCTATATGAGTAGAGATTTTTGTGCTAAATTAAGTTGTCCATTGACGCCTTTGGATAGTAAATTTTACTCGAATTAGCAAATGGTAAATTAATTTCAGCAGATAATATATGTCAGAATCGAGAAATTAAACTGGTTAGCGAAACATTTAAGATTGACTTGATACCAGTAGAGTTAGGGAGTTTTGATGTGATAATCGTTATGGACTGGTTGAAAGAAGTGAAAGCAGAGATCGTTTGTTATAAAAATGCAATTCGCATTATACGAGAAAAAGGAAAACCCTTAACGGTGTACGGAGAAAAGGGCAACACGAAGCTACATCTTATTAGTAATTTGAAGGCACAAAAACTAATAAGAAAAGGTTGCTATGCTGTTCTAGCACACGTCGAGAAAGTACAAACTGAAGAAAGAGCATCAATGATGTTTCCGTCGCAAAAGAATTTCCCGATGTATTTTCGAAAGAATTACCGGGATTACCCCCACATCGATCCGTTGAATTTCAAATAGATCTTGTACCAGGAGCTGCACCAATAGCTCGTGCTCCTTACAGACTCGCACCCAGCGAGATGAAAGAACTGCAAAGCCAATTACAAGAACTTTTAGAGCATGGTTTCATTCGACCAAGCACATCACCGTGGGGAGCTCCTGTTTTGTTTGTCAAGAAGAAAGATGGTACATTCAGGTTGTGTATCGACTACCGAGAGTTGACCAAACTTACCATCAAGAACCGCTACCCACTACCGAGAATTGATGACTTATTTGATCAACTACAAGGCTCGTCTGTTTATTCAAAGATTGACTTACGTTCCGGGTATCATCAAATGCGGGTGAAAGAAGATGATATTCCAAAGACTGCTTTCAGAACACGTTACGGTCATTACGAGATTATGGTCATGCCATTTGGTTTAACTAATGTACCAGCTGTGTTCATGGACCTTATGAACTGAGTGTGTGGACCATACCTTGACAAGTTTGTCATTGTTTTCATTGATGACATACTTATTTACTCAAAGAATGACCAAGAACACGGTGAACATTTGAGAAAGGTGTTAGAAGTATTGAGGAAGGAAGAATTGTACGCTAAATTTTCAAAGTGTGCATTTTGGTTGGAAGAAGTTCAATTCCTTGGTCACATAGTGAACAAAAAAGGTATTAAGGTGGATCCGGCAAAGATAGAAACTGTTGAAAAGTGGGAAACCCCGAAAACTCCGAAACACATACGCCAGTTTTTAGGACTAGCTGGTTACTACAGAAGGTTCATCCAAGACTTTTCCAGAATAGCAAAACCCTTGACTGCATTAACGCATAAAGGGAAAAAATTTGAATGGAAGGATGAACAAGAGAAAGCGTTTCAGTTATTGAAGAAAAAGCTAACTACGGCACCTATATTGTCATTTCCTGAAGGGAATGATGATTTTGTGATTTATTGTGACGCATCAAAGCAAGGTCTCGGTTGTGTATTAATGCAACGAACGAAGGTGATTGCTTATGCGTCTAGACAATTGAAGATTCACGATCAAAATTATACGACGCATGATTTGGAATTAGGCGCGGTTGTTTTTGCATTAAAGACTTGGAGGCACTACTTATATGGGGTCAAAAGTATTATATATACCGACCACAAAAGTCTTCAACACATATTTAATCAGAAACAACTGAATATGAGGCAGCGTAGGTGGATTGAATTGTTGAATGATTACGACTTTGAGATTCGTTACCACCCGGGGAAGGCAAATGTGGTAGCCGATGCCTTGAGCAGGAAGGACAGAGAACCCATTCGAGTAAAATCTATGAATATAATGATTCATAATAACCTTACTACTCAAATAAAGGAGGCGCAACAAGGAGTTTTAAAAGAAGGAAATTTAAAGGATGAAATACATAAAGGATCGGAGCAGCATCTTAATTTTCGGGAAGACGGAACCCGGTATAGCGCTGAAAGGATTTGGGTACCAAAATTTGGAGATATGAGAGAAATGGTACCTAGAGAAGCTCATAAAACCAGATACTCAATACATCCTTGAACGAGGAAGATGTACAAGCATCTCAAGAAACATTTTTGGTGGCCGGGTATGAAAGCCGATGTTGCTATATACGTAGGAGAATGTTTGACGTGTTCTAAGGTCAAAGCTGAGCATCAGAAACTGAAATGTCCCGTTCTTATTGATTAAAAACGTTCCATATTAATTGATTTCGTTGCGAGGTTTTGACCTCTATATGAGACGTTTTTCAAAGACTGCATTCATTTTTAAACAAACCATAACCTTTATTTCATCAATAAAGGTTTAAAAAGCTTTACGTAGATTATCAAATAATGATAATCTAAAATATCCTGTTTACACACGACCATTACATAATGGTTTACAATACAAATATGTTACAACAAAATAAGTTTCTTGAATGCAGTTTTTACACAATATCATACAAGTATGGACTCCAAATCTTGTCCTTATTTAAGTATGACACAGCGGAAGCTCTTAATAATCACCTGAGAATAAACATGCTTAAAACGTCAACAAAAATGTTGGTGAGTTATAGGTTTAACCTATATATATCAAATCGTAACAATAGACCACAAGATTTCATATTTCAATACACATCCCATACATAGAGATAAAAATCATTCATATGGTGAACACCTGGTAACCGACAATAACAAGATGCATATATAAGAATATCCCCATCATTCCGGGACACCCTTCGGATATGATATAAATTTCGAAGTAATAAAGCATCCGGTACTTTGGATGGGGTTTGTTAGGCCCAATAGATCTATCTTTAGGATTCGCGTCAATTAGGGTGTCTGTTCCCTAATTCTTAGATTACCAGACTTAATAAAAAGGGGCATATTCGATTTCGATAATTCAACCATAGAATGTAGTTTCACGTACTTGTGTCTATTTTGTAAATCATTTATAAAACCTGCATGTATTCTCATCCCAAAAATATTAGATTTTAAAAGTGGGACTATAACTCACTTTCACAGATTTTTACTTCGTCGGGAAGTAAGACTTGGCCACTGGTTGATTCACGAACCTATAACAATATATACATATATATCAAAGTATGTTCAAAATATATTTACAACACTTTTAATATATTTTGATGTTTTAAGTTTATTAAGTCAGCTGTCCTCGTTAGTAACCTACAACTAGTTGTCCACAGTTAGATGTACAGAAATAAATCAATAAATATTATCTTGAATCAATCCACGACCCAGTGTATACGTATCTCAGTATTGATCACAACTCAAACTATATATATTTTGGAATCAACCTCAACCCTGTATAGCTAACTCCAACATTCACATATAGAGTGTCTATGGTTGTTCCGAAATATATATAGATGTGTCGACATGATAGGTCGAAACATTGTATACGTGTCTATGGTATCTCAAGATTACATAATATATAATACAAGTTGATTAAGTTATGGTTGGAATAGATTTGTTACCAATTTTCACGTAGCTAAAATGAGAAAAATTATCCAATCTTGTTTTACCCATAACTTCTTCATTTTAAATCCGTTTTGAGTGAATCAAATTGCTATGGTTTCATATTGAACTCTATTTTATGAATCTAAACAAAAAAAGTATAGGTTTCTAGTCGGAAAAATAAGTTACAAGTCGTTTTTGTAAAGGTAGTCATTTCAGTCGAAAGAACGACGTCTAGATGACCATTTTAGAAAACATACTTCCACTTTGAGTTTAACCATAATTTTTGGATATAGTTTCATGTTCATAATAAAAATCATTTTCTCAGAATAACAACTTTTAAATCAAAGTTTATCATAGTTTTTAATTAACTAACCCAAAACAGCCCGCGGTGTTACTACGACGGCGTAAATCCGGTTTTACGGTGTTTTTCGTGTTTCCAGGTTTTAAATCATTAAGTTAGCATATCATATAGATATAGAACATGTGTTTAGTTGATTTTAAAAGTCAAGTTAGAAAGATTAACTTTTGTTTGCGAACAAGTTTAGAATTAACTAAACTATGTTCTAGTGATTACAAGTTTAAACCTTCGAATAAGATAGCTTTATATGTATGAATCGAATGATGTTATGAACATCATTACTACCTTAATTTCCTTGGATAAACCTACTGCAAAAGAGAAAAATGGATCTAGCTTCAATGGATCCTTGGATGGCTCGAAGTTCTTGAAGCAGAATCATGACACGAAAACAAGTTCAAGTAAGATCATCACTTGAAATAAGATTGTTATAGTTATAGAAATTGAACCAAAGTTTGAATATGATTATTACCTTGTATTAGAATGATAACCTACTGTAAGAAACAAAGATTTCTTGAGGTTGGATGATCACCTTACAAGATTGGAAGTGAGCTAGCAAACTTGAAAGTATTCTTGATTTTATGAAACTAGAACTTTTGGAATTTATGAAGAACACTTAGAACTTGAAGATAGAACTTGAGAGAGATCAATTAGATGAAGAAAATTGAAGAATGAAAGTGTTTGTAGGTGTTTTTGGTCGTTGGTGTATGGATTAGATATAAAGGATATGTAATTTTGTTTTCATGTAAATAAGTCATGAATGATTACTCATATTTTTGTAATTTTATGAGATATTTCATGCTAGTTGCCAAATGATGGTTCCCACATGTGTTAGGTGACTCACATGGGCTGCTAAGAACTGATCATTGGAGTGTATATACCAATAGTACATACATCTAAAAGCTGTGTATTGTACGAGTACGAATACGGGTGCATACGAGTAGAATTGTTGATGAAACTGAACGAGGATGTAATTGTAAGCATTTTTGTTAAGTAGAAGTATTTTGATAAGTGTATTGAAGTCTTTCAAAAGTGTATAAATACATATTAAAACACTACATGTATATACATTTTAACTGAGTCGTTAAGTCATCGTTAGTCGTTACATGTAAGTGTTGTTTTGAAACCTTTAGGTTAACGATCTTGTTAAATGTTGTTAACTCAATGTTTATAATATCAAATGAGATTTTAAATTATTATATTATCATGATATTATCATGTATGAATATCTCTTAATATGATATATATACATTAAATGTCTTTACAACGATAATCGTTACATATATGTCTCGTTTAAAAATCATTAAGTTAGTAGTCTTGTTTTTACATATGTAGTTCATTGTTAATATACTTTATGATATGTTTTCTTATCATAGTATCATGTTAACTATATATATATCCATATATATGTCATCATATAGTTTTTACAAGTTTTAACGTTCGTGAATCACCGGTCAACTTGGGTGGTCAATTGTCTATATGAAACCTATTTCAATTAATCAAGTCTTAACAAGTTTGATTGCTTAACATGTTGGAAACATTTAATCATGTAAACATCAATCTCAATTAATATATATAAACATGGAAAAGTTCGGGTCACTACAGTACCTACCCGTTAAATAAATTTCGTCCCGAAATTTTAAGCTGTTGAAGGTGTTGACGAATCTTCTGGAAATAGATGCGGGTATTTCTTCTTCATCTGATCTTCACGCTCCCAGGTGAACTCGGGTCCTCTACGAGCATTCCATCGAACCTTAACAATTGGTATCTTGTTTTGCTTAAGTCTTTTAACCTCACGATCCATTATTTCGACGGGTTCTTCGATGAATTGGAGTTTTTCGTTGATTTGGATTTCATCTAACGGAATAGTGAGATCTTCTTTAGCAAAACATTTCTTCAAATTCGAGACGTGGAAAGTGTTATGTACAGTCGCGAGTTGTTGAGGTAACTCAAGTCGGTAAGCTACTGGTCCGACACGATCAATAATCTTGAATGGTCCAATATACCTTGGATTTAATTTCCCTTGCTTACCAAATCGAACAACGCCTTTCCAAGGTGAAACTTTAAGCATGACCATCTCTCCAATTTCAAATTCTATATCTTTTCTTTTAATGTCAGCGTAGCTCTTTTGTCGACTTTGGGCGGTTTTCAACCGTTGTTGAATTTGGATGATCTTCTCGGTAGTTTCTTGTATAATCTCCGGACCCGTAATCTGTCTATCCCCCACCTCACTCCAACAAATCGGAGACCTGCACTTTCTACCATAAAGTGCTTCAAACGGCGCCATCTCAATGCTTGAATGGTAGCTGTTGTTGTAGGAAAATTCTGCTAACGGTAGATGTCGATCCCAACTGTTTCCGAAATCAATAACACATGCTCGTAGCATGTCTTCAAGCGTTTGTATTGTCCTTTCGCTCTGCCCATCAGTTTGTGGATGATAGGCAGTACTCATGTCTAGACGAGTTCCTAATGCTTGCTGTAATGTCTGCCAGAATCTTGAAATAAATCTGCCATCCCTATCAGAGATAATAGAGATTGGTATTCCATGTCTGGAGACGACTTCCTTCAAATACAGTCGTGCTAACTTCTCCATCTTGTCATCTTCTCTTATTGGTAGGAAGTGTGCTGATTTGGTGAGACGATCAACTATTACCCAAATAGTATCAAAACCTCTTGCAGTCCTTGGCAATTTAGTGATGAAATCCATGGTAATGTTTTCCCATTTCCATTCCGGGATTTCGGGTTGTTGAAGTAGACCTGATGGTTTCTGATGCTCAGCTTTGACCTTAGAACACGTCAAACATTCTCCTACGTATTTAGCAACATCGGCTTTCATACCCGGCCACCAAAAATGTTTCTTGAGATCCTTGTACATCTTCCCCGTTCCAGGATGTATTGAGTATCTGGTTTTATGAGCTTCTCTAAGTACCATTTCTCTCATATCTCCAAATTTTGGTACCCAAATCCTTTCAGCCCTATACCGGGTTCCGTCTTCCCGAATATTAAGATGCTTCTCCGATCCTTTGGGTATTTCATCCTTTAAATTTCCCTCTTTTAAAACTCCTTGTTGCGCCTCCTTTATTTGAGTAGTAATGTTATTATGAATCATTATATTCATAGATTTTACTCGAATGGGTTCTCTATCCTTCCTGCTCAAGGCATCGGCTACCACATTTGCCTTCCCCGGGTGGTAACGAATCTCAAAATCGTAATCATTCAATAATTCAATCCACCTACGCTGCCTCATATTCAGTTGTTTC
This sequence comes from Rutidosis leptorrhynchoides, assembly GCF_046630445.1. Classification (NCBI taxonomy): domain Eukaryota; kingdom Viridiplantae; phylum Streptophyta; class Magnoliopsida; order Asterales; family Asteraceae; genus Rutidosis; species Rutidosis leptorrhynchoides. Next base: position 309,338,827 of record NC_092333.1, on the reverse strand, counting down.
TGATTAAATATGTGTTGAAGACTTTTGTGGTCGGTATATATAATACTTTTGACCCCATATAAGTAGTGCCTCCAAGTCTTTAATGCAAAAACAACCGCGCCTAATTCCAAATCATGCGTCGTATAATTTTGTTCGTGAATCTTCAATTGTCTAGACGCATAAGCAATCACCTTCGTTTGTTGCATTAATACACAACCGAGACCTTGCTTTGATGCATCACAATAAATCACAAAATCATCATTCCCTTCAGGCAATGACAATATAGGTGCCGTAGTTAGCTTTTTCTTCAATAACTGAAACGCTTTCTCTTGTTCATCATTCCATTCAAATTTCTTCCCTTTATGCGTTAATGCAGTCAAGGGTTTTGCTATTCTGGAAAAGTCTTGGATGAACCTTCTGTAGTAACCAGCTAGTCCTAAAAACTGGCGTATGTGTTTCGGAGTTTTCGGGGTTTCCCACTTTTCAATAGTTTCTATCTTTGCCGGATCCACCTTAATACCTTCTTTGTTCACTATGTGACCGAGGAATTGAACTTCTTCCAACCAAAATGCACACTTTGAAAACTTAGCGTACAATTCTTCCTTCCTCAATACTTCTAACACCTTTCTCAAATGTTCACCGTGTTCTTGGTCATTCTTTGAGTAAATAAGTATGTCATCAATGAAAACAATGACAAACTTGTCAAGGTATGGTCCACACACTCGGTTCATAAGGTCCATGAACACAGCTGGTGCATTAGTTAAACCAAAAGGCATGACCATAAACTCGTAATGACCGTAACGTGTTCTGAAAGCAGTCTTTGGAATATCATCTTCTTTCATCCGCATTTGATGATACCCGGAACGTAAGTCAATCTTTGAATAAACAGACGAGCCTTGTAGTTGATCAAATAAGTCGTCGATTCTCGGTAGTGGGTAGCGGTTCTTGATGGTAAGTTTGTTCAACTCTCGGTAGTCGATACACAACCTGAATGTACCATCTTTCTTCTTGACAAACAAAACAGGAGCTCCCCACGGTGATGTGCTTGGTCGAATGAAACCACGCTCTAAAAGTTCTTGTAATTGGCTTTGCAGTTCTTTCATCTCGCTGGGTGCGAGTCTGTAAGGAGCACGAGCTATTGGTGCAGCTCCTGGTACAAGATCTATTTGAAATTCAACGGATCGATGTGGGGGTAATCCCGGTAATTCTTTCGGAAATACATCGGGAAATTCTTTTGCAATGGGAACATCATTGATGCTCTTTTCTTCAGTTTGTACTTTCTCGACGTGTGCTAGAACAGCATAGCAACCTTTTCTTATTAGTTTTTGTGCCTTCAAATTACTAATAAGATGTAGCTTCGTGTTGCCCTTTTCTCCGTACACCATTAAGGGTTTTCCTTTTTCTCGTATAATGCGAATTGCATTTTTGTAACAAACGATCTCCGCTTTCACTTCTTTCAACCAGTCCATACCGATTATCACATCAAAACTCCCTAACTCTACTGGTATCAAATCAATCTTAAATGTTTCGCTAACCAGTTTAATTTCTCGATTCCGACATATATTATCTGCTGAAATTAATTTACCATTTGCTAATTCGAGTAAAAATTTACTATCCAAAGGCGTCAATGGACAACTTAATTTAGCACAAAAATCTCTACTCATATAGCTTCTATCCGCACCCGAATCAAATAAAACGTAAGCAGATTTATTGTCAATAAGAAACGTACCCGTAACAAGCTCCGGGTCTTCCTGTGCCTCTACCGCATTAATATTGAAAACTCTTCCACGGCCTTGTCCATTCGTGTTCTCCTGGTTCGGGCAATTTCTAATAATGTGGCCTGGTTTTCCACATTTATAACAAACTACATTGGCATAACTTGCTCCGACACTACTTGCTCCGCCATTACTCGTTCCGACACCATTTGTTCCTTTCGTTCTATTAACCCCTGGTCCGTAGACCTCACACTTCGCCGCGCTATGACCATTTCTTTTACACTTGTTGCAAAATTTGGTGCAGAACCCCGAGTGATTCTTTTCACACCTTTGGCATAGTTGCTTCTGATTATTGTTGTTGTTGCGGTTATTATTGTTGTTGGGATGATTGTTGTAGTTGCTGTTGTTGTTGTTGTTGTTGTTGTTGTTGTTGTTGGGCCGTTTGTTGTAGTTGCGATTGATGTTGCGATTGTTGGGATAATTGTTGCGATTATTGTTGTAATTGCTGTTGTTGTTGTATTGGTGATTCTTATCACCGTTTTCCTCCCACTTTCTTTTGACTTGCTTCACATTGGCCTCTTCAGCAGTCTGTTCTTTAATTCTTTCTTCAATCTGGTTCACTAGTTTGTGAGCCATTCTACATGCCTGTTGTATGGAGGCGGGCTCGTGTAAACTTATATCTTCTTGGATTCTTTCCGGTAATCCTTTCACAAACGCGTCGATCTTCTCTTCCTCATCTTCGAATGCTCCCGGACACAATAGGCACAATTCTGTGAATCGTCTTTCGTACGTGGTAATATCAAATCCTTGGGTTCGTAACCCTCTAAGTTCTGTCTTGAGCTTATTGACCTCGGTTCTGGGACGGTACTTCTCGTTCATCAAGTGCTTGAATGCTGACCACGGTAGTGCGTACGCATCATCTTGTCCCACTTGCTCTAGATAGGTATTCCACCATGTTAACGCAGAACCTGTGAAGGTATGCGTAGCGTACTTCACTTTGTCCTCTTCAGTACACTTACTTATGGCAAACACCGATTCAACCTTCTCGGTCCACCGTTTCAATCCGATCGGTCCTTCGGTTCCATCAAATTCCAAAGGTTTGCAGGCAGTGAATTCTTTGTAGGTGCATCCTACACGATTTCCTGTACTGCTAGATCCAAGGTTATTGTTGGTATGTAGCGCAGCCTGTACTGCGGCTATGTTTGAAGCTATAAAAGTATGGAATTCCTCTTCATTCATATTCACGGTGTGTCGAGTAGTCGGTGCCATTTCCTTCAAAATAGTTAAATGGAACAAGTTAATCATACAGAATATTAAGAGTAGTTAATAGTATTTCGTAGCATAATATGAACTCATTTATAAAAGCTTTTTCTTCATATTAGCGTTTTATAAGTTTAAATTCGGGTAGTACCTACCCGTTAAGTTCATACTTAGTAGCTAATATACAATTCAACTACTACAATTCTATATGAAAAACTGATTATAATAATATTTCGCGTTCAAACTTTTATACAATATTTTACAAACTTACAATACCGCTTATTTTACATAAAGCATGAAATATAGCACACAATAACTTTGATACAAGATAGTTGTGAAGACAATTCTAGCTAGTACACAAGTCGTTCAGCAAAGGCAATAAAGACACGTAATTCATACGTCCAGAAACAAGTCATGCATTCTGGTTTTACTAGGACTACTTCCCATCCTTGGTCTTGTGCAACATAACCGTTATGGCCGTTGATAAGACAGCGTGTTGTAACGTCATCAAAGGGACGAGGGTTACGTAATGTCCAACAGTCCCGTAATAATCTAAAAACCTCATTTCTTACCCCAATTACCGACTCCGTCACTTGTGGAAACGTTTTGTTTAATAGTTGTAGCCCGATGTTCTTGTTCTCACTTTGGTGAGAAGCGAACATTACTAATCCGTAAGCATAACATGCTTCTTTATGTTGCATGTTAGCCGCTTTTTCTAAATCACGAAGTCCAATATTCGGATATATTGAGTCAAAATAATTTCTTAACCCGTTGCGTAAAATAGCATTTGGGTTCCCCGCAATATATGCGTCAAAGTAAACACATCGTAACTTATGGGTTTCCCAATGTGATATCCCCCATCTTTCAAACGAAAGTCTCTTATAAACCAAGACATTCTTGGAACGTTCTTCGAATGTCTTACAAACTGATCTCGCCTTAAATAGTTGTGCCGAAAAATTCTGGCCGACTCTAGACAAGATTTCATCAATCATGTCTCCGGGTAGGTCTCTTAAAATATTGGGTTGTCTATCCATTTTGTGTTTTTAAACTGTAAAATAGACAAGAGTTAGATTCATAAAAAAAATACTTATTAATACAAGCAATTTTTACATATATCATAAAGCATAAGAACACTATATTCCATATATTACACCACACGAATACAACTATCTTATTCCGACTCGCTCGTTTCTTCTTCTTCGGTTTTGGTTCGTTTTGCCAAGTTTCTAGGGATATATGATGTTCCCCTAATACGAGCCGTCGTTGTCCACATTGGTTTAGAAAAACCTGGTGGTTTAGAGGTTCCCGGGTCATTGTTACAACTTAAGGACTTCGGGGGTTGATGATACATATAAAGTTCATCGGGGTTGGAATTAGATTTCTCTATTTTTATGCCCTTTCCCTTATTATTTTCTTTTGCCTTTTTAAATTCAGTTGGGGTAATTTCTATAACATCATCGGAATTCTCGTCGGAATCCGATTCATCGGAGAATTGGTAATCCTCCCAATATTTTGCTTCCTTGGCGGAAACACCATTGACCATAATTAACTTTGGTCGGTTGGTTGAGGATTTTCTTTTACTTAACCGTTTTATTATTTCCCCCACCGGTTCTATTTCTTCATCCGGTTCCGATTCTTCTTCCGGTTCCGATTCTTCTTCCGGTTCCGACTCTTCTTCCGGTTCCTCTTCGGGAACTTGTGAATCAGTCCACAAATCATTCCAATTTACATTTGACTCTTCATTATTATTAGGTGAGTCAATGGGACTTGTTCTAGAGGTATACATCTATCACATAATATCAAACGAGTTAAGAGATTAATATATCACATAATATTCATATGTTAAAAATATATAGTTTCCAACAAAAATGTTAAGCAATCATTTTAAAAGAAAACACGGTCGAAGTCCAGACTCACTAATGCATCCTAACAAACTCGATAAGACACACTAATGCAAATTTTCTGGTTCTCTAAGACCAACGCTCGGATACCAACTGAAATGTCCCGTTCTTATTGATTAAAAACGTTCCATATTAATTGATTTCGTTGCGAGGTTTTGACCTCTATATGAGACGTTTTTCAAAGACTGCATTCATTTTTAAACAAACCATAACCTTTATTTCATCAATAAAGGTTTAAAAAGCTTTACGTAGATTATCAAATAATGATAATCTAAAATATCCTGTTTACACACGACCATTACATAATGGTTTACAATACAAATATGTTACAACAAAATAAGTTTCTTGAATGCAGTTTTTACACAATATCATACAAGTATGGACTCCAAATCTTGTCCTTATTTAAGTATGACACAGCGGAAGCTCTTAATAATCACCTGAGAATAAACATGCTTAAAACGTCAACAAAAATGTTGGTGAGTTATAGGTTTAACCTATATATATCAAATCGTAACAATAGACCACAAGATTTCATATTTCAATACACATCCCATACATAGAGATAAAAATCATTCATATGGTGAACACCTGGTAACCGACAATAACAAGATGCATATATAAGAATATCCCCATCATTCCGGGACACCCTTCGGATATGATATAAATTTCGAAGTACTAAAGCATCCGGTACTTTGGATGGGGTTTGTTAGGCCCAATAGATCTATCTTTAGGATTCGCGTCAATTAGGGTGTCTGTTCCCTAATTCTTAGATTACCAGACTTAATAAAAAGGGGCATATTCGATTTCGATAATTCAACCATAGAATGTAGTTTCACGTACTTGTGTCTATTTTGTAAATCATTTATAAAACCTGCATGTATTCTCATCCCAAAAATATTAGATTTTAAAAGTGGGACTATAACTCACTTTCACAGATTTTTACTTCGTCGGGAAGTAAGACTTGGCCACTGGTTGATTCACGAACCTATAACAATATATACATATATATCAAAGTATGTTCAAAATATATTTACAACACTTTTAATATATTTTGATGTTTTAAGTTTATTAAGTCAGCTGTCCTCGTTAGTAACCTACAACTAGTTGTCCACAGTTAGATGTACAGAAATAAATCAATAAATATTATCTTGAATCAATCCACGACCCAGTGTATACGTATCTCAGTATTGATCACAACTCAAACTATATATATTTTGGAATCAACCTCAACCCTGTATAGCTAACTCCAACATTCACATATAGAGTGTCTATGGTTGTTCCGAAATATATATAGATGTGTCGACATGATAGGTCGAAACATTGTATACGTGTCTATGGTATCTCAAGATTACATAATATATAATACAAGTTGATTAAGTTATGGTTGGAATAGATTTGTTACCAATTTTCACGTAGCTAAAATGAGAAAAATTATCCAATCTTGTTTTACCCATAACTTCTTCATTTTAAATCCGTTTTGAGTGAATCAAATTGCTATGGTTTCATATTGAACTCTATTTTATGAATCTAAACAAAAAAAGTATAGGTTTCTAGTCGGAAAAATAAGTTACAAGTCGTTTTTGTAAAGGTAGTCATTTCAGTCGAAAGAACGACGTCTAGATGACCATTTTAGAAAACATACTTCCACTTTGAGTTTAACCATAATTTTTGGATATAGTTTCATGTTCATAATAAAAATCATTTTCTCAGAATAACAACTTTTAAATCAAAGTTTATCATAGTTTTTAATTAACTAACCCAAAACAGCCCGCGGTGTTACTACGACGGCGTAAATCCGGTTTTACGGTGTTTTTCGTGTTTCCAGGTTTTAAATCATTAAGTTAGCATATCATATAGATATAGAACATGTGTTTAGTTGATTTTAAAAGTCAAGTTAGAAGGATTAACTTTTGTTTGCGAACAAGTTTAGAATTAACTAAACTATGTTCTAGTGATTACAAGTTTAAACCTTCGAATAAGATAGCTTTATATGTATGAATCGAATGATGTTATGAACATCATTACTACCTTAATTTCCTTGGATAAACCTACTGCAAAAGAGAAAAATGGATCTAGCTTCAATGGATCCTTGGATGGCTCGAAGTTCTTGAAGCAGAATCATGACACGAAAACAAGTTCAAGTAAGATCATCACTTGAAATAAGATTGTTATAGTTATAGAAATTGAACCAAAGTTTGAATATGATTATTACCTTGTATTAGAATGATAACCTACTGTAAGAAACAAAGATTTCTTGAGGTTGGATGATCACCTTACAAGATTGGAAGTGAGCTAGCAAACTTGAAAGTATTCTTGATTTTATGAAACTAGAACTTTTGGAATTTATGAAGAACACTTAGAACTTGAAGATAGAACTTGAGAGAGATCAATTAGATGAAGAAAATTGAAGAATGAAAGTGTTTGTAGGTGTTTTTGGTCGTTGGTGTATGGATTAGATATAAAGGATATGTAATTTTGTTTTCATGTAAATAAGTCATGAATGATTACTCATATTTTTGTAATTTTATGAGATATTTCATGCTAGTTGCCAAATGATGGTTCCCACATGTGTTAGGTGACTCACATGGGCTGCTAAGAACTGATCATTGGAGTGTATATACCAATAGTACATACATCTAAAAGCTGTGTATTGTACGAGTACGAATACGGGTGCATACGAGTAGAATTGTTGATGAAACTGAACGAGGATGTAATTGTAAGCATTTTTGTTAAGTAGAAGTATTTTGATAAGTGTATTGAAGTCTTTCAAAAGTGTATAAATACATATTAAAACACTACATGTATATACATTTTAACTGAGTCGTTAAGTCATCGTTAGTCGTTACATGTAAGTGTTGTTTTGAAACCTTTAGGTTAACGATCTTGTTAAATGTTGTTAACTCAATGTTTATAATATCAAATGAGATTTTAAATTATTATATTATCATGATATTATCATGTATGAATATCTCTTAATATGATATATATACATTAAATGTCTTTACAACGATAATCGTTACATATATGTCTCGTTTAAAAATCATTAAGTTAGTAGTCTTGTTTTTACATATGTAGTTCATTGTTAATATACTTTATGATATGTTTTCTTATCATAGTATCATGTTAACTATATATATATATCCATATATATGTCATCATATAGTTTTTACAAGTTTTAACGTTCGTGAATCACCGGTCAACTTGGGTGGTCAATTGTCTATATGAAACCTATTTCAATTAATCAAGTCTTAACAAGTTTGATTGCTTAACATGTTGGAAACATTTAATCATGTAAACATCAATCTCAATTAATATATATAAACATGGAAAAGTTCGGGTCACTACAGAAACCATCAGGTCTACTTCAACAACCCGAAATCCCAGAATAGAAATGGGAAAACATTACCATGGATTTCATCACTAAATTGCCAAGGACTGCAAGTGGTTTTGATACTATTTGGGTAATAGTTGATCGTCTCACCAAATCAGCACACTTCCTGCCAATAAGAGAAGATGACAAGATGGAGAAGTTAGCACGACTGTATTTGAAGAAAGTCGTCTCTAGACATGGAATACCAATCTCTATTATCTCTGATAGGGATGGCAGATTTATTTCAAAATTCTGGCAGACATTACAGCAAGCATTAGGAACTCGTCTAGACATGAGTACTGCCTATCATCCCCAAACTGATGGGCAGAGCGAAAGGACGATACAAACGCTTGAAGACATGCTACGAGCATGTGTTATTGATTTCGGAAACAGTTGGGATCGACATCTACCGTTAGCAGAAACTTCCTACAATAACAGCTACCATTCAAGCATTGAGATGGCGCCGTTTGAAGCACTTTATGGTAGAAAGTGCAGGTCTCCGATTTTTTGGAGTGAAGTGGGGGATAGACAGATTACGGGTCTGGAGATTATACAAGAAACTACCGAGAAGATCATCCAAATTCAACAACGGTTGAAAACCGCCCAAAGTCGACAAAAGAGCTACGCTGACATTAAAAGAAAAGATATAGAATTTGAAATTGGAGAGATGGTCATGCTTAAAGTTGCACCTTGGAAAGGCGTTGTTCGATTCGGTAAACGAGGGAAATTAAATCCAAGGTATATTGGACCATTCAAGATTATTGATCGTGTCGGACCAGTAGCTTACCGACTTGAGTTACCTCAACAACTCGCGGCTGTACATAACACTTTCCACGTCTCGAATTTGAAGAAATGTTTTGCTAAAGAAGATCTCACTATTCCGTTAGATGAAATCCAAATCAACGAAAAACTCCAATTCATCGAAGAACCCGTCGAAATAATGGATCGTGAGGTTAAAAGACTTAAGCAAAACAAGATACCAATTGTTAAGGTTCAATGGAATGCTCGTAGAGGACCCGAGTTCACCTGGGAGCATGAAGATCAGATGAAGAAGAAATACCCATATCTATTTCCAGAAGATTCGTCAACACCTTCAACAGCTTAAAATTTCGGGACGAAATTTATTTAACGGGTAGGTACTGTAGTGACCCGAACTTTTCCATGTTTATATATATTAATTGAGATTGATATTTACATGATTAAATGTTTCCAACATGTTAAGCAATCAAACTTGTTAAGACTTGATTAATTGAAATATGTTTCATATAGACAATTGACCACCCAAGTTGACCGGCGATTCACGAACGTTAAAACTTGTAAAAACGACATGATGATATATATATGGATATACATATGGTTAACATGAGATTATGATAAGTAAGTATCTCCATAAGTATATTAACAATGAGTTATATACATATAAACAAGACTACTAACTTAAGGATTTTGAAACGAGACATATATGTAACGATTATCGTTGTAACGACATTTAAATGTATATATATCATATTAAGATATATTAATATATCATAATATCATGATAATATAATAATTTAACATCTCATTAGATATAATAAACAATGGGTTAACAACATTAATTGAGATCGTTAACTTAAAGGTTTCAAAACAACACGTACATGTAACGACTAACGATGACTTAACGACTCAGTTAAAATGTATATACATGTAGTGTATTTAGATGTATTAAAATACTTTTGGAAGACTTCAATACATATATCAAAACACTCATACTTAACGAAAATGGTTACAGTTACTTTCCCATTCTTTTCTTTCATCAAGAATTCTAGTCGTATTCTTACCCGTATTATACACAGCTTCAAAACGTACTTACTATGAGTATATACCAATAGGAACTAGCATGGGATTCCACTCTTGATTATGTCATGTATGACTAATCAATTTTAACTTCTACCATGAGCTAGTCAACTAACTAGAACTCCTTTTAACCCCACTCACCACTCACCAATTACCACTCATCATTCACTCCATTTCACTTCCAATTCTCTTTCTAATTCTCTCTCAACACACACACACACTATTATGAACGTATTTTTCCAGTAGTTAATCATCATCTTCATCAAAAATCACTTCAAGAATCAAGCTATAATCATCATAGGAAGAACACTTCAAAAATCCCTTCAAGTTTACTAATTTACTTCCAAGCTTTCTAATCCATTCTAAGTAATCATCTAAGATCAAGAAACCTTTGTTATATACAGTAGGTTATCTTTCTTATTCAAGGTAATATTCATATTCAAACTTTGATTCAATTTCTATAACTATAAACTATCTTAATTCGAGTAAAAAATCTTACTTGAACTTGTTTTTGTGTCATGATCCTACTTCAAGAACTTTCAAGCCATCCAATATCCTTTGAAGCTAGATCATTTCTTGTCACTTCCCGTAGGTTTACCTACTAAACTTGAGGTAGTAATGATGTTCATAACATCATTCGATTCATATATATAAAACTATCTTATTCGAAGGTTTAAACTCGTAATCACTAGAACATAGTTTAGTTAATTCTAAACTTGTTCGCAAACAAAAGTTAATCCTTCTAACTTGACTTTTAAAATTCACTAAAAACATGTTCTATATCTATATGATATGTTAACTTAATGATTTAAAACCTGGAAACGCGAAAAACACCGTAAAACCGGATTTACGCCGTCGTAGTAACACCGCGAGCTGTTTTGGGTTAGTTAATTAAAAACTATGAAAAACTTTGATTTAAAAGTTGTTATTCTGAGAAAATGATTTTTATTATGAACATGAAACTATATCCAAAAATTATGGTTAAACTCAAAGTGGAAGTATGTTTTCTAAAATGGTCATCTAGACGTCGTTCTTTCGACTGAAATGACTACCTTTACAAAAACGACTTGTAACTTATTTTTCTGACTATAAACCTATACTTTTTCTGTTTATATTCATAAAATAGAGTTCAATATGAAACTATAGCAATTTGATTCACTCAAAACGGATTTAAAATGAAAAAGTTATGGGTAAAACAAGATTGGATAATTTTTCTCATTTTAGCTACGTGAAAATTGGTAACAAATCTATTCCAACCATAACTTAATCAACTTGTATTGTATATTATGTAATCTTGAGATACCATAGACACGTATACAATGTTTCGACCTATCATGTCGACACATCTATATATATTTCGGAACAACCATAGACACTCTATATGTGAATGTTGGAGTTAGCTATACAGGGTTTAGGTTGATTCCAAAATATATATAGTTTGAGTTGTGATCAATACTGAGATACATATACACTGGGTCATGGATTGATTCAAGATAATATTTATCGATTTATTTCTGTACATCTAAATGTGGACAACTAGTTGTAGGTTACTAACGAGGACAGCTGACTTAATAAACTTAAAACATCAAAATATATTAAAAGTGTTGTAAATATATTTTGAACATACTTTAATATATATGTATATATTGTTATAGGTTCGTGAATCAACAGTGGCCAAGTCTTACTTCTCGACGAAGTAAAAATCTGTGAAAGTGAGTTATAGTCCCACTTTTAAAATCTAATATTTTTGGGATGAGAATACATGCAGGTTTTATAAATGATTTACAAAATAGACACAAGTACGTGAAACTACATTCTATGGTTGAATTATCGAAATCGAATATGCCCCTTTTTATTAAGTCTGGTAATCTAAGAATTAGGGAACAGACACCCTAATTGACGCGAATCCTAAAGATAGATCTATTGGGCCTAACAAACCCCATCCAAAGTACCGAAAGCTTTAGTACTTCGAAATTTATATCATATCCGAAGGGTGTCCCGGAATGATGGGGATATTCTTATATATGCATCTTGTTAATGTCGGTTACCAGGTGTTCACCATATGAATGATTTTTATCTCTATGTATGGGATGTGTATTGAAATATGAAATCTTGTGGTCTATTGTTACGATTTGATATATATAGGTTAAACATATAACTCACCAACATTTTTGTTGACGTTTAAAGCATGTTTATTCTCAGGTGAATATTAAGAGCTTCCGCTGTTGCATACTAAAATAAGGACAAGATTTGGAGTCCATGTTTGTATGATATTGTGTAAAAACTGCATTCAAGAAACTGATTTCGATGTAACATATTTGTATTGTAAACCATTATGTAATGGTCGTGTGTAAACAGGATATTTTAGATTATCATTATTTGATAATCTACGTAAAGCTTTTTAAACCTTCATTTATAAAATAAAGGTTATGGTTTGTTTTAAAAATGAATGCAGTCTTTGAAAAACGTCTCATATAGAGGTCAAAACCTCGTAACGAAATCAATTAATATGGAACGTTTTTAATCAATAAGAACAGGACATTTCATAAAATGGCAGAGAATCAACAACCCATAAATGAGAGGCCAAGCTCCCTATTTATAGGAATCGAAATATCCGCGGTCTGCGAGTTACTTAACTATTCGCGAAAACTCAGCGGATTAAACCGCGGTCTTGCATTAATGCGAAAATATAACCGCTGTACTTATTTTCAGCGAATATTGTATAGCTTTGCCTTATAATTCGCGTAGTTCTGCCTTTGGCTTTTAGCAAATAAAATATACATATACAATGCCATGTATATGATCAAGTCCCCCCAGTTTATTATGATGCATTTTTGCGAAGCTAATGCATCATGATAAACTTTTAAAAATAACGAAATGCTTCTTAAAATAGTTCGCCAACAATACTTTAATATTTCTTACCGCCCATTTATTACCGTTGTTTTAATTAAGCTCAACGCGTAATTACAACGGTAACTTTCGCCAATCTATCAAATCAACACGCTGTAACGGCTAGAAAATTACCGTTTACGGGTTGCGGTAATTTCAGCCATTTAAATGCAATGATTATCTTTTCAACTTGCTCGCCCTAATCCCGATTATAAATAACACAATAATCCGCATAAAAACTTTACTCTTTCTCTTTCAATTTCATCTGCAATCAAATTCGTCGAATCACAATCGTACTTTGCAATTAACCAATCGAACATTCAATTTCATCAATTCAACCTCCGATTTAGCTTTTTTATCATTCAATTTATTTTCCTTATTGCAAATGGAGTCGTCTTCATCTATGCATACCCCCGGAGGTTATGTTTCCTATATGACGGAAACAAAACTTCAAACCATACAGGAATGGTATCCGCCACTTGCTCAATTTGTTCCTACCACGCCTGCGGCAGAACAGCGAGCCGATACTCCCCCTAAAGGGATGATTTCTGTTTACGAGGCTGCCATTTCTCAAGGCAACCTTCGATTTCCACTTACCCGCTTTTTCCGCAGTGTTTGGGAATACTATAATATCGCTATGGCACAGTTGCATCCTAACGCAATTAACAAAATTGTGCTGTTCGAGATGTACTGCAATGCCACCGACCAACCACTACTGCTGAACTTTTTTTCGTATGTGCAATAGCTTAGTGCTATACGATGTTGGGTGGTTTTCTTTCCGCAGTATACTTGGCGTAATGACTTCACCCAAGGACTCAATAGGCAATTGGCGCAGTTCGTTCTTTTACATCAACGACACTGCCTATTTGGACAGTGGTATTCCTAATGATTAGTGTACAGAGCTTAACCCCGAGCTCAATGAGAGGCCTGTAATCGATGATCTTGAGAATGACACTCTCAAAACACTAAAAAACGCAGGCATATTTCTACGACCTTACTCGAATGTGCCCCTGTACATTGGCGGAGTGTCAATCCAATGGCCATGGAGCGACCATGATGCGCTTTTGGTTGACCAATCAAAAAATGGTATGCCGCTGAAATTTTTTGCTGTAAATTAACATAATATACTTACATTTTTCACAATATTTACTTTGCATAACACTATGCGCTTTTATTTTTACAGTGGTTCTACTTGACCTTATCATGAGGTCCGCTGATATAAGCAGGATTAGCCCTGCACGTCACCTAAAGAACGACAACGGCGACATTATTCTTATTGATGAACAGATCATCAATACATGTTATATTGCTGGAGGCGAGGACCGCAGCAAGCGTAATGTTGTGGAAACTACTCCCACTCCACGCAAGAAACGTCTACGCACTCATTCTGAACAAGAAGCAAGTAAGCAAATGCTATTTCGCAATATTTATTTGATTACGCAATGTTTGTTTTAGCATAAACTTGCTATATTTGCTTATCTGTTTATAGCTATTCTTCCAGGGTCATCCGCTGAAGCTACACCGCTTTACAACATTAGAGGGAGAATCCCTACAAATGTTCTTAATGAACCCGGAATTGAAGATTTATCTCTTCCATCTGACGCAGAAACGTCCAACCAGGAAGAGGAAGGAGAAGCCGATGCGGAAGAAACTGCCGCAGCAAATCGGGCCTTTAGACTATACCAAAGGCTTTATAAATTTGTTCCTGAAGAAACAAGGGAGCAATATCACAAATTGTCTTATCCCGAGGCTGCCAGACAACGACTACATAATTGCTACAATGCAATTTATCTGACAGTCGACAGCATGGAGCGCTTTACCGAGATGTCAGACGAGTATGATAAAGCAGTGAAAACTGCCAATGCACAAGAGAGAAGGGCGCGAAAGGCTGAAACGCGTCTTGAAAAGGTAATGGAAGAGAACGCCAAACTTAAAAGAAGGGCAGAAGTCGCGGAACATGAGTTCGCACAACTAGTTAAGTATCTCCCAACATTCGCGGATAAAGTGATGGACTCCGAGCCAGTCACTGAAAAATTTCAAACATATGCTCAAGCAGCAAAGCTTGTGAAAGGATCCGTCCTAATCCATCCAGACGAAGTCCATATCGATTATAAATGATTCACAACAGTTGATTACATCGCGAGGTACTTGACCTCTATATGATACATTTTACAAACATTGCATTCGTTTTGAAAAGACAATCTTTCATTACCTCTAAAGTTGACAGACATGCATACCATTTCATAATATATCCAACTATAATTGACTTAATAATGATCTTGATAAACTCAACGACTCAAATACAACGTCTTTTGAAATATGTCATGAATGACTCCAAGTAATATCTTTAAAATGATCAAATGCACAGCGGAAGATTTCTTTCGTACCTGAGAATAAACATGCTTTCAAGTGTCAACCAAAAGGTTGGTGAGTTCATTAGTTTAGCATAAATAATCATTTCATAATTTTAATAGACCACAAGATTTCATATTTCCATTTCTCATAAACATGCGTCCCATGCATAGAGACAAAAATATCATTCATATGGATTGAACACCTGGTAACCGACATTCACAATATATATAAGAATACCCCCATCATTCCGGGATCCTCCTTCGGACATGATATAAATTTCGAAGTACTAAAGCATCCGGTACTTTGGATGGGGCTTGTTGGGCCCGATAGATCTATCTTTAGAGTTCGCGTCAATTAGGGTGTCTGTTCCCTAATTCTTAGATTACCAGACTTAATAAAAAGGGGCATATTCGATTTCGATAATTCAACCATATAATGTAGTTTCGATTACTTGTGTCTATTTCGTAAAACATTTATAAAAGCAGCGCATGTATTCTCAGTCCCAAAAATATATATTGCAAAAGCATTTAAAAAGGGATTAATGAAACTCACCTATTGTATTTTGTAGTAAAAATATATATGACGACTTTAAACAACTGAACAAAGTAGGGTTGGCCTTGGATTCACGAACCTATATCATTTGTGGATATATTAATACACGTAATCGTAATAGATCAATTATATATACATTTTTGTTATTAATAATATACTTGTTATACTATATGTTATTTAGATAAATTTTATATATTTAGTTTATATGTTTTATATAACTATTACTTATCATTAATAATAGAAACTATATATTAAAGTTTAGTATATATTTATATATTAATTGATATATCTTAGTTAATATCTTTTTTTTTAGTAATAAAAGTATAACATAATGTATTTTTATATAAAAGTATTATTTTATGATAATATTACTCAGGTGAATAATAATACTTATGTGAATATTAGCAATTCTATTATTCATAAAATGATAGTAATACTAATATTTATCAAAGTATTAATAATTTACTAAAGTGATAATTTTTTTCTGCTAGTGATAGTCCTGCTAATAGTATTAGTAATTAGTAATAACAAGAATAATAATCCTAATTGTAATTTTAATCATGATACTAATAATAACTGATAACTAATATTTATCTTAGTATTAATAATAATATTTATCATACTAAATGATAATACTAATAATAACAATAATGATATTATTATTAATTTGATTAATGATATTAATAATCATTTTATTATTGATTGTACTAATAACACATAACATGGTAACAATAATTAATAACAATAACAACAACAACAATAATAATAATAATAATAATAATAATAATAATAATAATAATAATAATAATAATAATAATAATAATAATAATAATAATAATAATAATAATAATAATAATAATAATAAATGAAGTAACTACCTTAAAGAAAAATGTCCCAAAAAAATAACAGTCCATGCCCGGGCTCGAACCCCTGACCTCTCGAATCTCCTTAACACCTCAAACCAATGGGCTAATGCCCGTTTTTCTATTATCATCCACTTTCCTTAACATATAAACCGTATACCCACTGTCTACCTTCTTCTTCATCTTCAATTTCAATGTCTACCAGGGTAAATCAATCACCAAAACAGAATTTAATTACTTCAAAATACTAACAAATTACTATCAAATATTTATATTACATGAAAACAAAAAAAAACAAACAAAAAAATATATATATACAGCAACTAAAAAAAGAAGCTGTTGTCGCAGCATAATTGAAAAAAAAAATGATTTCGATTCTCGAACGTTTTTGGATGATGGTTGCAACACGAAATATGTTTTAAATACATCCTATGATCTTTCCAAATCGTCAATTTGACTTGAATCGTAACACATAGCTCGAATTCGATTGAAGAAAAATCTGTTGACTTTTAAAATAAAAACTTTGACTTCATAATTCTAATTCGATACATGAAATTGAAAGTTCAAAATTTGCAGTTAACTTACATAGACGATTCCTAACACCATAGCATTCTTAGATTTTTAAAATTGGCTAAAAATCGAGCTGTTGCAATTTGGTATACACGTACAGGGCAGTTGACAAGTTCTTCAATTTGTTTTGGTTTTTTAATATAATTTGCAGAGATAGATTAGCTTATGTAATGATACAAATAATGGCAATCAATTGATTTATTCTAGCAGACAAGGAGATATTGATTGGTGTTTGCTAGTAAGACTTTTGGGAAAACAGAAAATCACAAGCCTTATATAAAATCAGTGGAAACAAAAGTAAAGATGCATTTATATCTATTTAATTTATACAAATTAATTTATTTTGTTAAATATAATACTCTTTTATATTATTTATAATTTATAATTTATAATAATAATAATAATATAACCATATATATATATATATATATATATATATATATATATATATATATATATATATATATATATATATATATATATATATATATATATAACAAGTTTCATACATATATGTTATTTTAATAATACTAATTTTGTTATTAATATTGAAATAATACAATTACTATAATAATTATAATAATAATACTAACTAATAATAATAAAGATACTAATACTAATAATAATAAAAATACTAATAATGATTAAGATGATTAATAATACTAATATTAACATTAATAGTAATAATAATAATAATAATATGTTAATAATAATAACAAAAATAATGATTTTAATCAATTTAATAATCATTAACAATAATGATAATATTAATAAAAATTGATAACAATAATATTTTTAGTGATATCCATAATGTTATTTATAATAATACTAATTATAGTAATACTTATTATTAATGATAATAATAAGTTTACTAATAATAATTTATCACTTATATATATCATTATTCTTATCTTTAGATAATAATGTTAACAATAATAGTATTGATATTAATATTAAAAGAAACAACAATAATATTATAATAATTAATAATTAAGTTTAGTATTTTAGTATTATATGTTATTGCTTATGTATGTATCTATATAATGTATATTAAGTTTTATACATTTTAACCTATATCACAATATACATATAATAATAATTATATATATATATATATATATATATATATATATATATATATATATATATATATATATATATATATATATATATATATATATATATATATATATTGTTAAATACATAAATATCTTTTTACAATTAATTGTTCGTGAATCATCGAGAGCAGTAGAAAGTCAATTGATTTCATAAAACAGTTCAAACCTTTTGAGACTCAACCTTACAGACTTTGCTTATCGTGTCGGAAACATTAAATCATTTGAAGATTAAGTTTATATTTGATCGGAAATTCCCGGGTCATCACAGTACCTACCCGTTAAAGAAATTTCGTCCCGAAATTTGAGTGAGGTGGTCATGGCTAACAATAAAAATGTTTTCATGACGAATATGTGTTGATAAATAGGGTTTTATCATTATTGAATAATACATATAAAATAATTTGATTATTCGAAGAGCACGAATGAAACTATCATGAGAGAGGTCCCAACGGGCATCGTCCACCTTCGCCCAAAAACTTGCCCAAATTTTTAGCCGTTAGTAAAATAAAAAAAATTCCAACGGCTATCCCAACGGTCACTTTTACACTATAAAAACACCAACCATATACTTCATTTTAAACACTCAAACATATATTTCTTTTATATTTCAACCTTTCTCAAAAATCAAAATTAAACACTCCCAAACTGAAAAATGTTAACACTTCCCCCAATGATTGTTTCATTCGATGTTCATTACGGAGGTGATTTCCGTAATCAAATGAAGGAATATAAGTGGGGCGACAGTATTTCGTTTGAAGATATCGACATTCGTGATGTTGGTTTACAAGACTTGCTATCCTTTCTGAAATAAAAAGTTCCGTGTGAATTCACGTCTGTGTTCTTTTATAAAGACGATTATGATGCGGATTGTAGGGCAAGTTTTCTATGTACCGATGATCAATGGTACTTTATAAAAGATACCATTGAAGATCGCGGTAAACGCATTTCTTTGTATGCGGTTCTTGAAGATGAAGAGACGTTGGGTTATCGTTACCTCGATGAATCAGCTGAAGCAGCAGTTGAGGCATCAAGAGAAATACCGATGTCTCCAGAGTACCTTACAGATGGTGAAATGACTGGTGAACGCTACTTTGCAGATGACAATTGATGACGACGAGTAGTTTGATTATAATCTTTTAATTTTTAATTGTCGTGATGTTTTAATTTTTAATTATTGTAATTTCAGTGTTGTTGTCGAGTTTTATATCTTCCTTTATGTTTCGGAGCTCTTCGTCTTTATAATCTCCTCTCGATCTCTAGTAAAACGAGTAATGGTCTAGAATTTGTAAGTACGGAGTTTCGAATGAATTTAATGTTATAATCAAGGAAGAACGTAATAGCACGATTTGATTCGTCAAATTACCAGAATCATTGAGAATAGAGCTATCAAGAATATACTTTCTTGATATGTTCAGAAGTTAATTAGAATGAAAGAGTTATGTAACATGACACATGATGGTGGTATGATCTACTGTGAACCATCATGTCCCATTAGAACTCAGCATGACTTACTGTAATATAATCACGTTGATCAAGTGTCATTATATTAAACTAACTCATGCATCAGTTCCCAACATTACTTCAATAACATTCATATTTTAAGCTCGAAAGTTTACAGAATATATAAACTAACAGTTTCTATATGATGTAACACTGATAGCGCGAAGAGATAAATGATTTCAGATAGTATTAGTTATAAAAATATATTCAGAAATATCGAGGATATTTATAATGAAAGATACGATGATATCTTTGAATATCTAAGATCAGAGGATGATGGAGACTATTGTCCGCAAGGGTTTAGAGTAATGAGCAAAATATTCGCTAAAGACTTTAGCAGACATTGAACCATTTAGATTCTTTGAAGTCAAACTTATTCTTTGTGATTTGTCCACGGTTTCTTTCATAGTTTCGCATAATCCGCTTTTCGGTACTAAATTTTCTATTGAATGTTTCCAATATAATGATACACAGGAAGCACGAGGAGGTATATAATTTCGGACGAGAATATTTATGAAAATATCTTCAGAAATATCGAAGATATTGATGATGATATTTTGGAATTTCTAAGTTCGATGGTTGATGGAGAAAGATTTTCCTCAAGATTTTAACATGACTTCGGAGCAAGATATTCTCTAAAGATTTCAACGGATCCAGAATTACCTGAATCCTTTGAATATAGGGTTTGGTCCTTGTATTTGTCCTTGGTCTTCTTCGTGGTTAGCTCAATCCGTTTTCCAGTTCCAACTTTTCTGAGCTTTTCCAACATACTATTCTTTGTCATCAAACTTTCGATGATTAAGGTCGTTTTACGGTTGTCTATGGTTTCTGCTGCTTCATTCAGCTTTTTCAACATTCAGAGTATTGATTTGTGACTGAGTACTTTTCAGAATGAAAGATCATAATTCTAAGAGATAAATGTTATATGGATACATATAATTGTTGATGTAGATATGCTGTGAGTTTTCAAAGTACTGATAGCTGATTCCCGGTAATTGGTATGGCAGTATTCGTTACAAGATGCGGATGGGTATATGATAGGGTTTCAATGAATAAATATAATGATTTATCAGAGAGATTTAAACCAAGAAGCAACGAGGTTGCTGGTACATCTGTTGGTAATATGGTAAAATGTGAAAGGTTCCCCGGTAACAATAAAAGAGCACGTATACATATCAAGGTTATAATAAGGTTGTTTCGAACGAAAAGTCGAAGTTGACTTGTTGGAGCTGTGACAAAATTGGCTAATTTGGAAAGAGATTGCAAATTTATTTTCGATAATAATAACGCTAAAGGAATTAGCACAGCTATGCGTTAAACGTTTACTCAAGTTCCGAGTGTTTTCAGGTGCATAATAATATACATTGATCTTTTTTTCCATAGGAAATGTGCAGTTGGTTCATCCTCTCGATTGAGGTGTTTTCAAGAATCATGAAAGGTTTGAACGCGGATTGTAATCGTCAAGATACAAATGAGGTTTAAGATGAAATCAAGTGGCAAACTTGAAGAATTGTTTAGTTTCATATGTTATAATCAATATTTTAATTCATTTTAATTGTCCAGTGTTGGTAGTCCACAGTTGATATTCCACAGTAACAGTCCAGTAATTCATATATAATTTAATATATAATATTCGAATTGATTAATAAATATCGTGACCCGTGTACATGTCTCAGACTCGATCACAACTCAAAGTATATATATTATTTGAGAATCAACCTCAACCCTGTATAGAGAACTCGATCATTACTGCATATAGAGTGTCTATGGTGATTCCAAATAATATATATAGATGCGTCGATATGATATGTCAAAACCTTGTATACATGTCCCGATATTTAAAGTGCGTAAAATAAATAACAGAAATTAAATGACGATAAATACAGTGCGTAAAGTAAATAACAGAAATTAAATGACGATAAATACAGTGTGTAAAGTAAATAACAGAAATTAAATGACGATAAATAAAATTGCGAGAATGTAAATTGCGATAAATAAACTGCGATAAATAAATTGCGATAATTAAATGGTAATACGGAATTAACAGTTAGCTAGGAACAGTTAGCTAGGATTTTGTCAGCGTGGATTCTTAATAGAATTTCATATTATTAATTAATCTGTTTCTAATCAATTTTTATTGTGTCCATTATTTCTTCATTATGCCACTTGTTGGATTCTGATAGGTCAAAATCTAAATATGTATTTAGATGAATATGGTTATTCGGTGGTGAACGGATTTGTATATCGGTGAATGTAAGTAGGATAGTATATGACTGTTGAAACAGATTCGAAGAACGTACAATGTAACTTATTAATGTGAAATTTAAATAGTCCTCGGGTATTACCTACCCGTTAAAATATTTTCACCATTAACAGTTTGTACAAGAGAATTTTTAATTACAATCTTTATGAAAACATATATACATATATATATATATATATATATATATATATTTTCTTCAGATGTATTCATGGATTTAATGAGTTAATATGATATTAAACTCATTTGCTTTTCGGTTGGAACTAGAATAACTAATCTCTAAAACTTTAGAGATTACATATTCGTCATGTCGAACGAAGATAAATGAGGTAGAACGATACGTAGAACGAAGATCATACTCAAAGTACAGATGATGATATTGAAGCATGGATTGTTGATGGTACTGGTGCTGTTATTGATGGTACTGTTGGTGCCGGTGATGTTGCTGAAGCTGGTACATTTTGCACCATATTCTTCGAATTGATTATTCGAGCGCGAAGTTCGTTGACTTATTACTTCAGGATGATTGTCGGTCGAAACGAGCGGATGAATAAGGTTCAGAATTGTGGATAGAATATAATCTTGTCGAGTTACCCTGGAAATGAGACTGAAAATGGTGTCTCGAATAGGTTCGCCGGTAAACGCTTCAGGTTCATTGTCAAAAGGTGAATTCGGTTGGTGGAAGGGATTGCCTTCTGCGCATTTCCATTAATTAAGTCGAATACAAACCCATCAGATGAATTGATAATGGCTGATTGGTTGATTCATGCCGATGACGCTGTTTTCGGAGCTCAGGTGAACATCTATGTCAAAATAGCTGTCGGAATAACTATCGGAATAGCTATCGGAATCTGAGGGACTCGAACTGGTTGCAGGATTCATCTCGTACGATTAGATGGAGGATTTTCGATAAGAAATAGATTATAGGATGTAGATTAGTACCCTGCAATACATAATTTACATATGCATATATAATACTAAAATCCCATAAGTTACGGAGGAATCTACGGAAGTTGTCAGGCAAAGTTACAGTAACAGATACGCTAAGATATAAAGTATCAGATACGCTAAGATATGAATTTTGTCTATACACTATTCATGCAGTCAATGCAGTAAAATGTGTCTAGACTAAGATTGATAAGCAAGTGATTCCCTAAGAATGATAAGCAGGAAATTTTCGACACGAAATGATAAGCAAAACTTTTGACATGCAGACACGGTCGGAGTCCAGACTCGCTAATGCATCCTAACGACTTATCAGTTAGACACACTATTGCAGACCTGGTTCGCTAAGACCACCGCTCTGATACCAACTGAAAGGATCCGTCCTAATCCATCCGGACGAAGTCCATATCGATTATAAATGATTCACAACAGTTGATTACATCGCGAGGTACTTGACCTCTATATGATACATTTTACAAACATTGCATTCGTTTTGAAAAGACAATCTTTCATTACCTCTAAAGTTGACAGACATGCATACCATTTCATAATATATCCAACTATAATTGACTTAATAATGATCTTGATAAACTCAACGACTCAAATACAACGTCTTTTGAAATATGTCATGAATGACTCCAAGTAATATCTTTAAAATGATCAAATGCACAGCGGAAGATTTCTTTCGTACCTGAGAATAAACATGCTTTCAAGTGTCAACCAAAAGGTTGGTGAGTTCATTAGTTTAGCATAAATAATCATTTCATAATTTTAATAGACCACAAGATTTCATATTTCCATTTCTCATAAACATGCGTCCCATGCATAGAGACAAAAATATCATTCATATGGATTGAACACCTGGTAACCGACATTCACAATATATATAAGAATACCCCCATCATTCCGGGATCCTCCTTCGGACATGATATAAATTTCGAAGTACTAAAGCATCCGGTACTTTGGATGGGGCTTGTTGGGCCCGATAGATCTATCTTTAGAGTTCGCGTCAATTAGGGTGTCTGTTCCCTAATTCTTAGATTACCAGACTTAATAAAAAGGGGCATATTCGATTTCGATAATTCAACCATATAATGTAGTTTCGATTACTTGTGTCTATTTCGTAAAACATTTATAAAAGCAGCGCATGTATTCTCAGTCCCAAAAATATATATTGCAAAAGCATTTAAAAAGGGATTAATGAAACTCACCTATTGTATTTTGTAGTAAAAATATATATGACGACATTAAACAACTGAACAAAGTAGGGTTGGCCTTGGATTCACGAACCTATATCATTTGTGGATATATTAATACACGTAATCGTAATAGATCAATTATATATACATTTTTGTTATTAATAATATACTTGTTATACTATATGTTATTTAGATAAATTTTATATATTTAGTTTATATGTTTTATATAACTATTACTTATCATTAATAATAGAAACTATATATTAAAGTTTAGTATATATTTATATATTAATTGATATATCTTAGTTAATATCTTTTTTTTTAGTAATAAAAGTATAACATAATGTATTTTTATATAAAAGTATTATTTTATGATAATATTACTCAGGTGAATAATAATACTTATGTGAATATTAGCAATTCTATTATTCATAAAATGATAGTAATACTAATATTTATCAAAGTATCAATAATTTACTAAAGTGATAATTTTTTTCTGCTAGTGATAGTCCTGCTAATAGTATTAGTAATTAGTAATAACAAGAATAATAATCCTAATTGTAATTTTAATCATGATACTAATAATAACTGATAACTAATATTTATCTTAGTATTAATAATAATATTTATCATACTAAATGATAATACTAATAATAACAATAATGATATTATTATTAATTTGATTAATGATATTAATAATCATTTTATTATTGATTGTACTAATAACACATAACATGGTAACAATAATTAATAACAATAACAACAACAACAATAATAATAATAATAATAATAATAATAATAATAATAATAATAATAATAATAATAATAATAATAATAATAATAATAATAATAATAATAATAATAATAATAATAATAATAATAATAATAATAATAATAATAAATGAAGTAACTACCTTAAAGAAAAATGTCCCAAAAAAATAACAGTCCATGCCCGGGCTCGAACCCCTGACCTCTCGAATCTCCTTAACACCTCAAACCAATGGGCTAATGCCCGTTTTTCTATTATCATCCACTTTCCTTAACATATAAACCGTATACCCACTGTCTACCTTCTTCTTCATCTTCAATTTCAATGTCTACCAGGGTAAATCAATCACCAAAACAGAATTTAATTACTTCAAAATACTAACAAATTACTATCAAATATTTATATTACATGAAAACAAAAAAAAACAAACAAAAAAATATATATATACAGCAACTAAAAAAAGAAGCTGTTGTCGCAGCATAATTGAAAAAAAAAATGATTTCGATTCTCGAACGTTTTTGGATGATGGTTGCAACACGAAATATGTTTTAAATACATCCTATGATCTTTCCAAATCGTCAATTTGACTTGAATCGTAACACATAGCTCGAATTCGATTGAAGAAAAATCTGTTGACTTTTAAAATAAAAACTTTGACTTCATAATTCTAATTCGATACATGAAATTGAAAGTTCAAAATTTGCAGTTAACTTACATAGACGATTCCTAACACCATAGCATTCTTAGATTTTTAAAATTGGCTAAAAATCGAGCTGTTGCAATTTGGTATACACGTACAGGGCAGTTGACAAGTTCTTCAATTTGTTTTGGTTTTTTAATATAATTTGCAGAGATAGATTAGCTTATGTAATGATACAAATAATGGCAATCAATTGATTTATTCTAGCAGACAAGGAGATATTGATTGGTGTTTGCTAGTAAGACTTTTGGGAAAACAGAAAATCACGAGCCTTATATAAAATCAGTGGAAACAAAAGTAAAGATGCATTTATATCTATTTAATTTATACAAATTAATTTATTTTGTTAAATATAATACTCTTTTATATTATTTATAATTTATAATTTATAATAATAATAATAATATAACCATATATATATATATATATATATATATATATATATATATATATATATATATATATATATATATATATATATAACAAGTTTCATACATATATGTTATTTTAATAATACTAATTTTGTTATTAATATTGAAATAATACAATTACTATAATAATTATAATAATAATACTAACTAATAATAATAAAGATACTAATACTAATAATAATAAAAATACTAATAATGATTAAGATGATTAATAATACTAATATTAACATTAATAGTAATAATAATAATAATAATATGTTAATAATAATAACAAAAATAATGATTTTAATCAATTTAATAATCATTAACAATAATGATAATATTAATAAAAATTGATAACAATAATATTTTTAGTGATATCCATAATGTTATTTATAATAATACTAATTATAGTAATACTTATTATTAATGATAATAATAAGTTTACTAATAATAATTTATCACTTATATATATCATTATTCTTATCTTTAGATAATAATGTTAACAATAATAGTATTGATATTAATATTAAAAGAAACAACAATAATATTATAATAATTAATAATTAAGTTTAGTATTTTAGTATTATATGTTATTGCTTATGTATGTATCTATATAATGTATATTAAGTTTTATACATTTTAACCTATATCACAATATACATATAATAATAATTATATATATATATATATATATATATATATATATATATATATATATATATATATATATATTGTTAAATACATAAATATCTTTTTACAATTAATTGTTCGTGAATCATCGAGAGCAGTAGAAAGTCAATTGATTTCATAAAACAGTTCAAACCTTTTGAGACTCAACCTTACAGACTTTGCTTATCGTGTCGGAAACATTAAATCATTTGAAGATTAAGTTTATATTTGATCGGAAATTCCCGGGTCATCACAGCTTGCCACTCGCTGCGAGTGGTATGATTTATTATGCAAACTCGGCGATCTTTCGCAACCTCTTCCTTCTGACATGGTGTTTCATTTGCAGATATTAAAGCATTAGAACTTTAGTTTTGCCTTAACTAATTTGTTTTTGAATATATTTTGCAATTACAAATTGCGTTTGCTATAAGAATCCGCGTTGCGTACGCGCTTAATATTAATCACTTTTTTCACAGTCCGCAGTTGCAACTTCTTTTATTTATATAGCGCTTTGTTATCAATATTCATAACACGGACTTGTCCTTTGCAATTTTCAACTTTTATTAGTGTGCACATAATAAATGCGTACTTTTGTGAAACAATCTGTATGCATATATACTTATACGTTATGAATCTTCTAAGTCTGCCATAACGATCCTTATGCAAATTTAGCATTGCGAAGCATCTAAGTATTGGCAAGATCAAATACTTAGGAAGTGTTATCCTTTCGGAATTATTTTTAAATTAACACAAGTGGGCAATTTCATCACTTTGTTTTTAACGGATTATGTCACAATGCATTCTTGCATTATTATATCATTTAAGTAGGCCACGCTTAGCGAAAATCATGCCACCTTACTTAAAATATCCGCAAAACAAATATTAACTTAGTGTTGTAAAAGACAAATAATTGCATTCTGCGAAATAAGCACTACGCGTGGCCACACGCAGTGTTTTCGCTTTGTAAAGAAACAATTACTAACACTGAAATTAACTTTGCTTTATTCATTATTATTTCGTATTCGAAACATAAACACAACTATCAAATTCGCATCTTAATATCATGCATTTATGAATTTTACCTTAGCATCTTATTACAACTTTTTTAAATTTTCGCACTATTCAAGATTAACTGATCGTCCTTCAATACCCAAATTCGCATTTGCCATAATCATAGCACAGAATGGCTCCACTTCCGTAGAAATCAGCGTGCCAATGCCCTTGTTGGCAGAAAATTTTAGCATACCGTGTATGGTAGATGGTATAGCGCCAAACATGCGCAAAGCTGTGCGCCCAAGTATCATATTGAACCGCGATTGATTTATCATTATGTACAGATTCAATAAAGCTTAGCGCCTTAGTGACTCATCGATGTCATCAACGAACTCCATCTGTAATTCCAACTGACTAACAGGCCAGGATGACTCTCCTGAGAACCCGGCAAGTGAAACTGCAGTAGGTTTCATCAAAGCTTGAATGTTCTCGGGCAACTTGCTAAAGCATTATTCGTACATGACGTCGACACTGCTACCAGTGTCCACATGTACCTTCATTATCATTATTCCAGTGTTTGCAATGCGACATGAAACCACTACAGGCTTATCATCATCCGCGATCAAACTTGCAAGAGGAAACGCAATAGAAGGACATTTCCAACTGACAGTCTGTTCTGAAATTTGCATTATCGACGTGTCGCCCTGCACTTCTACCACGTTGATTACCTAAATTCCGCGCTGATTTTCTTTTTTACTCACCATTTTTACTCCCAATTTTTTTACTTCGGGAGCCCTTCGCTCAACCGCGTTTGACGCATTCGAGGTATTAGCTTCTGTAGGCATTATAATCGCATTCGTGGTGTTTTGTGCGATTAAATGGTCCAGCTTTCCTTGCTCATATGCTTCTGCAATGAATTCAGCCAAATCTCTACAACGATTGGTGTCATGACCGTAATCATCATGGAAAACATAAAATTTTGATCTATCGCGCCTGCTATTTTCTCCCAAAGGCTGCGGATCAGGAAAAGACTTAGCAACTCTTTCTTGCAACAAAATTTCCTTGGGCGTTTTTGTTAGCGTCTGAATGATGTTGAATGATTAATTGCTCCACTTTCGCGTAGAATAGCGATCACGGCGTCCATATCCATGGTTA
This sequence comes from Rutidosis leptorrhynchoides, assembly GCF_046630445.1. Taxonomy (NCBI): domain Eukaryota; kingdom Viridiplantae; phylum Streptophyta; class Magnoliopsida; order Asterales; family Asteraceae; genus Rutidosis; species Rutidosis leptorrhynchoides. The sequence goes on along the minus strand of NC_092333.1, from coordinate 309,309,816 downwards.
TCATTTTGGCTTTGAAAATTGTCATTTCGTGGGTATCTACCGCCGCCATTTCTTCGTGGAAAACCTGATCCGCGGTAATTATCACTGTTACCATCGCGAAAAGAGTCATTATCATCTCTCCAACTTTTGTCTCTACCCCACCCACACGCAGGGGTTATAGTGCTATCCTCTCCACCACTGAGGTAATCATATGTTTCCTGTTGAACTTTAGAAAAAGTGTGCGGAACATCTCTTCGCAGCCTTCGCACCAGAGTTGGATGTCTCTGCGGATTAATAGCATGCAAAAATCCAGAGATTTTTTGATCTTCATGCAGGCTTGGAATCTTTTGACATTCGTAGATGTACCGCGTAAGTAATGAGTTCAAAGTTTCCTTGTTGCCTTGCTTAATATCGTGACATTCTATGTGCGTCTTTTTCTGCGGTAATAGATTTTAAAACTGCAGCAAAAAAATTTCGCGCAAATCTACGAAGCCAATGATACTGCGAGATTGCAAACTATGGAACCATTCCCTTGCTGACCCTTGCAAGGCCATGGAGAATACTCTACACGCGACTGGTTCATCCCAGTTATAAGTGCTCACAACGCTCTAACATCCCGCCTTTTTCCGTTTACTTTTCTGTTTAACTATTTAAATTCCGTTAAATGTTTATAACATCTCCCGTTAATACGCGTTTTAAAATATCTCGTTTAGGTAATTCACGCACCCGCAACCGAACTCGAGGGACTAGTTTCGCCAAAGTGCCAAAGAGGTGACTAGCATTTGACTAGTCAACCCACCTCCCCTTTCTTTTCCATTTCATTTTCCTTTTCTTTCTATACTTCCCATTTTTCTTTCAAATCTTCAAACAAACAATCATCATCTAAATCCAAGCTAGCGGGTGTCTTGCAAAACAAATTACATATTTGGAATCCTTGCAACTTCCTCTTCGATTCCATACCGACTTCATTACATTTGGGTAACTTTCTAAAATCACTAGATTTGGTGTTCTTGATGTTTTTAACTTATAAATTTGTTAATTAGTGTCTATGGCTCAAGTCTAACATGAATATATGATTTATATGTTCGATTTTGTTATTTGAAGTAACTAGCATGAACATAAACTTTGGTGTGTTTGAGTTGGTGATTTGGTTGTTTGAATGATGTTAAATGTCATAAATGCATGTATTAAATGTGTTCCTAACACCACTAGCTTCAATTTCATGTGTAGGTTGCTTGAGAAAACTCCATAAACTTGATTAGTGATTTTGGTGAATTTGGGTTAGAGTTTGATAAGCTTGAAATGAATATTTGATGCATTGAATGCCATGAATTATTGTTAGTAAGTAGTTAGTTGTATTGTATGCTCGATTACTTACAAAACGGCATGTTGTATGTATGCATTAAATGCCCGAATCATAAATGTGCACTTATCAAATTTGAGTATTAAATGTGTGCATTAATTGATCAATTACTTTGGAAAGCCGATTGTTACAAATAACATTTTTGGTTGGTGAAATGTATTTAGTTGTGTTCTTTGTCAATTTACCTTTCTAACGATATAAGATACGAGTTCTAAGTATTAGCGGTTTGCGAGTTATGCTTGAAAGTGTTTTGAATTGAGACTTGGACATTTGAGACCGACCAGGTACCAGCTCCCGTGTATTGTCGCGGCGCGGCAATCCTGGGTCGCGGCGCGGCCTAAGCCGTGTTCAGGTTCTGACCTACATGTCAATTATATGAAAAATGTTTGGCACCCTATGGACCTCCGATTCACATGAGACTTGTTCTAACATGTTTATATATGAATAAAAACCTCAGAAAAATAATTCGGGACCCGACCTGAACGTGTTGACTTTTTCGTTGACTTTGATCGACCAAAGTTTGACTTTTGTTCAAACTTAACCAAATGATTATGCAACCTTCCTAACTAGTTTCTATATTTGTATCTTGAATGAAACTTGACAATTTGATTCACATGCTACATAATCGAGTCGTAACGAGTCATAGGACTAATTGAACATCTTTGACCTATCGGGTTTACCGTTATTGATACGACCTATTTGTTTAGGTCAAGACTAGCACTATCCTTCGCACACGTTACTTTGTGAAGTACTTTTCATACGTGCACTCAAGGTGAGATTATAGTCCCATCTTTCAAACAACTTTTATGCTTTAAACTATGGGATGAGAATCATATACGTATCATACTTTTACACATTGAACACAAGTACGAAAACGAACATTCCACGTACGGGTTTGAACAAAAATCCTCAATTCAATTATCATTAGTTACACTTGCAGGGTGTAAACGTGAACTTATATTATGTGATCACATGGGCTTGACGAGCCTCATTCGGACGGTTCGCTACCGTTAGCGGATGAAATATATTTTCGGGTCTAGTGTATGTTCTAACACTACGCAAAGGGTGCAAAACAGTTAAGTTTGATAATTGGGCGCCCGCGAAACAGATAACAACTTTGGAATGCAAATGATTTTGATAATCATATTATATTAAATCTTGTGGTTCAAATGCAACGTTTACTAAAACACCTATGATTTCACCAACGTTTTCGTTGACAGTTTTCTATATGTTTTCTCAGGTCCTTGAAAGCTACTTGATACATGCTTCCGCACTCTTTTTGATACTTGCTTGGATGTCGAGTATACATGCATAGTTGGAGCGTCTTTTGACTATTTTAAATTGTGTCGCAAGGGTTTCATTCGTACGTTAAACATTGTAATGTAACTAGTCTTTTGAACTACATTTGTAAACTTGAAACATCCTTTTTCTTATGAAATGAATGCGACATATTTTGGTCAAACGTCATGTTAAAGACTTATGACCACGTAACGGGACCTAAGTAGTCGGCGCTGTCAAACATGATTTGGTCGGGTCGCTACAGATGGTAACAGAGCGTTGGTTGTAGGGATTTAGAGTCCATTGGTGTCGACCCCGAGTCATAGGGTACATTGGTGAGTCTAGACTACAACTGGCATATAGACTTGAAGTAGGGATTACTTGACTACTTTTGCATTATACTCGAACTCGTCTATCATATCTAATTCTTATTCAATCTTAATCTCACGTTACTTGATTTAATTGACGCGCCACCTTGACTATATGAATTAGTGTCGAATGCACAAATGAATTAGGGTAATATAATTTCCAGGATTATATTACGGTGACACATATGAACATTCAGACATTATGACATAAAGAATTTAAGGCGAGTCAAGGAAAATTTCTCTCTATCTGTATTCCATATCATGGTTAGTATTATTAAGAATACTAATCAACGGTATTCTTGTGGTTTGAAGGAACAATGCCTCCTCGTCGTGTGCCACGCCATGAGACTCCCGAACAAGCTCTACAATGAATGGTAGCCACCGCCGTGGAAGCGAACATGGCCGATCACTCCTCCAAAAATAACAACAACCACAACAACAACAATCAAGGGACGGGTAACTCAAGTGAAGGGTGCTCCTACAAAGCCTTCATGGGGTGCAAACCTCACACTTTTGATGGAACCAGGGGACCGGTTGTGCTCACTCGATGGTTCGAACAAACGGAAGCCGCTTTTAGCATAAGCGGTTGTCGGGACCAAGATAAAGTCAAATATTCCACCCACACCTTTGCCGGTATCGCTCTCACGTGGTGGAACATGTATGTACAATCGGTGGGTACCGATGAAGCTCACGCCCTCTCTTGGGCCGATTTAAGGGAAAGGATGATCGTCGAATTTTTCCCTCGTGAAGAAACCCGAAAGTTTGAACATGAGCTAAGAACTTTAAAGGCGGTCGGAAACGATCTCAAGGCCTACAATCAACGATACGCCGAGCTATCCTTGATGTGTCCCAACCTCGTGAACCCCGAATCTCAAAGGGTTGAACTCTACATGGATGGTCTTCCAAAGAGCATCAAACAAGGAGTGATGTCATCCAAACCTGCTAACCTACAACAAGCTTTGAACATGGCCCGCTAATTGATCGAAACGGTTGATTAAATTGTAGTTCCGGCACCTAGGGCCGAGGATAAATAGGGCGGCAACAAAAGAAAATGGGAAGCCCCCCAATCAAGCAACAACTACAACAACAACTTCACCAAAAAAGCTTTCACCTCCGACGCCAAGAAAAGTTATGGCGGAAATAAACCCTTTTGCAACAAATGCCACAAACACCACTATGGTGAATGTAGCAATCTATTTTGCCATCGGTGCCAAAGGGGTGGTCACGTGGCCAACGATTGTAGAAGTGCCGCCCCCCATCGCTCAAAAGGTGCCCAATGCACCAAAATCGGGTACTTGTTATGAATGTGGCCAAACGGGTCATTTTAGAAATGCATGTCCGAAGAAGAAAGCCAACCCCAACACACGAGGTCGAGCTTTCAACATCAACACCGAGGAAGCCCGAGATGACAATGAATTAGTCACGGGTACGTTTCTCCTCAACAACATTTATGTTACTTATTTATTCGATTCGGGTGCCGATAAGAGTTTTGCATCCAAGACTTTGACTCATTCTTTTAATACTCCACCACTTCCACTAGATACCATTTATACCATTGAAGTGGCCAACGGAAAACTATTGAGTGCCGACACATATTACCGGGGGTGTACGTTAAACATTTTGGGTAATGAGTTTGAAATTGACTTGATACCCATGGAACTAGGAAGCTTCGATGTAATAATCGGTATGAATTGGCTAGCCAAAATGAAATCTCACATCCTTTGTGATCTTAACGCAATCCAAATTCCTCTCGAGAATGGTGAACCTTTGATCGTCTATGGCGATAAGAGTTGCACCGGACTCAACCTCGTTTTATGCATTAAAGTTAGAAAACTACTCCGTAAGGGTTGTTTTGAGATCCTTGCTCACGTTAAGAAAGTCGAGTCCGATGAGAAGCACATCGATGATGTGTCAATTATTAGTGACTATTCCAATGTATTTCCCGACAAATTGCCGGGTCTTCTACCTCATCGACCGGTTGAATTCCAAATCGATCTTATTCCGGGAGCCGCACCCATAGCACTTGCACCATATAGACTCGCTCCATCCGAAATGCAAGAATTGTAAAGTCAAATCCAAGAACGACTTGATCGTGGTTTTATCCAACCTAGCCATTCACCTTGGGGCACTCCAATTTTGTTTGTTAAAAAGAAAGATGGATCCCTACGAATGTGCATTGATTATCGTGAACTAAATAAACTGACGGTTAAGAACCGATATCCTCTTCCTTGCATCGATGACCTCTTTGATCAACTACAAGGGTCTTGTGTATATTCAAAAATCGATCTCCACTCGGGTTATCATCAATTAAGGGTTAAGGGGGAAGATGTCTCAAAAACTGCTTTCTGAACTCGTTATGGTAGTTATGAGTTCCTTGTCATGCCATTTGGTCTCACTAACACACCAGCAGTGTTCATGGATCTTATGAACCGCGTGTGCAAACCGTATCTTGACAAATTCATTATCGTGTTCATCGATGATATTTTGGTTTATTCTAATAGCGAAGAAGAACACGAGGAACACCTATGACTTGTGCTTGAACTTTTAAGACAAGAATGACTCTATGCCAAATTCTCCAAGTGTGAATTTTGGTTTAAGGAAGTTCAATTTCTTGGTCATGTTGTAAGTGATCAAGGTACTAAGTCGATCCATCAAAAATTGAAACCATTAGTAAATGGGAGACTCCTACTACTCGTACTCACATTCGTCAATTCTTGGGTCTAGTCGGATACTATTGTAGATTCATCAAAGATTTCTCTTTGGTTGCTCGTCCTCGAACCGCGTTAACTCATAAGGGAAGAAAATTCGTTTGGGCAACCGAACATGAATCCGCATTCCAAATCTTGAAAACGAAGCTAACCACCGCTCCTATCTTGTCACTTCCCGAAGGCAATGACGATTTTTTTGTATATTGCGATGCCTCGAAACATGGTTTTGGGTGTGTGTTGATGCAACGAACGAAAGTCGTTTCTTATGCTTCTCGACAACTCAAAATTCATGAACGAAACTATACGACACATGATCTCGAACTCGGAGCCGTTGTCTTTGCACTTAAAATGTGGAGACAATATCTTTATGGAACCAAGAGTACTATCTTTACCGATCAAAAAAGTCTCCAACACATCTTCAATCAAAAGCAACTAAACATGAGACAACGAAGGTGGATTGAAACCTTAAACGATTACGATTGCGAGCTTGGTTACCATCCCGGGAAGGCAAATGTAGTAGCCGATGCCTTAAGTCGAAAAGAAAGAGCAGTGCCTCTTTGTGTCCGAGCTTTAAACATCACCATCCACACCAACCTTAATAGCCAAATTCGGGTAGCCCAAGATGAGGCTCTCAAGGATGAAAATGTTTCACACGAGCTCTTGAACATTCTCGTCTCTCGATTCGAAACTAAGGAAACCGGACTTCGATATTTCGCCGGAAGGATTTGGGTGCCTAGTTATGGGGACCTATGAAGTCTTATTTTAGATGAAGCCCATAAGTCACGATACTCGATTCACCCCGGTACCAATAAGATGTACCACGACCTTAAACAACAATATTGGTGGCCGAACATCAAAAGGGACGTAGCTACTTATGTTTCCAAGTGTTTGACATGTTCCAAAGTCAAAGCCGAACACCAAAGACCGTCCGGGTTACTTCAATAACCCGAAATCCCGCAATGGAAGTGGAAAAGAATAACGATGGACTTCATCACCAAGTTACCAAAGACAACGGGCGCTTATGATACCATTTGGGTTATTGTTGACCGTCTCACCAAATCCGCACACTTTCTCGCTATGAAAGAAACCGACAAAATGGAGAAACTTACACAACTTTACATCAAGGAGATCGTAGCCCGATACGGTGTACCTTTATCGATTATCTCCGACCGAGATGGCCGTTTTGTTTCTAGATTTTGGCGTACCTTGCAAGAAGCGTTGGGAACGCGTTTAGACATGAGCACCACATATCATCCCCAAACCGAGGGGCAAAGCGAACGCACAATTCAAACCTTAGAGGACATGTTACGGGCTTGCGTGGTTGATTTTGGAAAAGCTTGGGACAAGAACTTACCTCTCGCCGAGTTCTCTTACAACAATAGTTATCACACGAGTATTAAAGCTGCACCTTTTGAAGCGCTATATGGCCGAAAATGTTGTTCACCTCTTTGTTGGGCCGAGGTAGGCGACGTGCAAATCACCGGACCCGAACTCATTCACGAAACCACCAAGAAGATTGTTCAAATCCGGGATATGCTTCGGAGGGCCCGGAGTCGTCAAAAGTGCTATACCGACAAAAGGCGCAATGACCTTGAATTTCAAGTCGGTGACCGCGTCATGTTAAAAGTCGCACCTTGGAAAAGTGTCATTCGTTTTGGAAAATGTGGGAAATTAAATCCGAGATATATTGGTCCCTTCGAAATCTTGGAGCGTATTGGAACCGTTGCTTATCGTTTAGATCTTCCGCCCCAATTGAGCTCCGTTCATCCTACCTTCCATGTATCTAACTTGAAAAAGTGTCTTGCCGAACCCGATATCGTCATCCCTCTCGAGGAACTTACTATTGATGACAAACTTCATTTTGTGGAAGAACCAGTTGAAATTGTGGACACCTCTGTCAAGACATTGAAACAAAGCCGAATCCCGATTGTCAAGGTTCGTTGGAATGCTAAAAGAGGACCCGAGTTTACTTGGGAAAGGCAAGATCAAATGAAAAAGAAATACCCTCACTTATTCCCGGTTCCGAAAACGCAAAATTTTGAGGAAGAAACAACGACTACTACGCCTACTTAAATTTCAGGACGAAATTTCTTTTAAGGAGTAGGTAATGTAACATCCCTCCTTTTTCCGTTTACTTTTACCTTTAACTATTTAAATTCCGTTAAATGTTTATAACATCTCCCGTTAATACGCATTTTAAAAATATCTCGTTTAGGTAATTCACGCACCCGCAACCGAACTCGAGGGACTAGTTTCGCCAAAGTGCCAAAGAGGTGACTAGCATTTGACTAGTCAACCCACCTCCCCTTTCTTTTCCATTTCATTTTCCTTTTCTTTCTATACTTCCCATTTTTCTCTCAAATCTTCAAACAAAGAATCATCATCTAAATCCAAGCTAGCGGGTGTCTTGCAAAACAAATTACATATTTGGAATCCTTGCAACTTCCTCTTCGATTCCATACCGACTTCATTACATTTGGGTAACTTTCTAAAATCACTAGATTTGGCGTTCTTGATGTTTTTAACTTATAAAGTTGTTAATTAGTGTCTATGGCTCAAGTCTAACATGAATATATGATTTATATGTTCGATTTTGTTATTTTAAGTAACTAGCATGAACATAAACTTTGGTGTGTTTGATTTGGTGATTTGGTTGTTTGAATGATGTTAAATGTCATAAATGCATGTATTAAATGTGTTCCTAACAACACTAGCTTCAATTTCATGTGTAGGTTGCTTGAGAAAACTCCATAAACTTGATTAGTGATTTTGGTGAATTTGGGTTAGGGTTTGATAAGCTTGAAATGAATATTTGATGCATTGAATGCCATGAATTATTGTTAGTAAGTAGTTAGTTGTATTGTATGCTCGATTACTTACAAAACGGCATGTTTTATGTATGCATTAAATGCCCGAATCATAAATGTGCACTTATCAAATTTGAGTATTAAATGTGTGAATTAATTGATCATTTACTTTGGAAAGCCGATTATTACAAATAATGTTTTTGGTTGGTGAAATGTATTTAGTTGTGTTCTTTGTCAATTTACCTTTCTAACGATATAATATATGAGTTCTAAGTATTAGCGGTTTGCGAGTTATGCTTGAAAGTGTTTTGAATTGAGACTTGGACATTTGAGACTGACCAGGTACCAGCTCCCGTGTATTGTCGCGGCGCAGCAATCCTGGGTCGATGCGCAGCCTAAGCCGTGTTCAGGTTCTGACCTACATGTCAATTATATGAAAAATGTTTGGCACCCTATGGACCTCCGATTCACATGAGACTTGTTCTAACATGTTTATATATGAATAAAAACCTCAGAAAAATAGTTCGGGACCCGACCCGAACGTGTTGACTTCGTTGACTTTGACCGACCAAAGTTTGACTTTTGTTCAAACTTAACCAAATGATTATGCAACCTTCCTAACTTGTTTCTATATTTGTATCTTGCATGAAACTTGACAATTTGATTCACATGCTACATAATCGATTCGTAACGAGCCATAGGACTAATTGAACATCTTTGACCTATCGGGTTTACCGTTATTGATACGACCTATTTGTTTAGGTCAAGACTAGCACTATCCTTCACACACGTTACTTTGTGAAGTACTTTTCATACGTGCACTCAAGGTGAGATCATAGTCCCATCTTTCAAACAACTTTTATGCTTTAAACTATGGGATGAGAAACATATACGTATCATACTTTTACACATTGAACACAAGTACGAAAACGAACATTCCACGTACGGGTTTGAACAAAAATCCTCAATTCAATTATCATTAGTTACACTTGCAGGGTGTAAACGTGAACTTATATTATGTGATCACATGGGCTTGATGAGCCTCATTCGAACGGTTCGCTACCGTTAGCGGATGAAATATATTTTTGGGTGTAGTGTATGTTCTAACACTACGCAAAGGGTGCAAAACAGTTAAGTTTGATAATTGGGTGTCCGCGAAACAGATAACAACTTTTGAATGCAAATGATTTTGATAATCATATTATATTATATCTTGTGGTTCAAATGCAATGTTTACTAAAACACCTATGATTTCACCAACGTTTTCATTGACAGTTTTCTATATGTTTTCTCAGGTCCTTGAAAGCTACTTGATACATGCTTCCGCACTCTTTTTGATGCTTGCTTGGATGTCGAGTATACATGCATAGTTGGAGCATCTTTTGACTATTTTAAATTGTGTCGCAAGGGTTTCATTCGTACGTTAAACATTGTAATGTAACTAGTCTTTTGAACTACATTTGTAAACTTGAAACATCCTTTTTCTTATGAAATGAATGCGACATATTTTGGTCAAACGTCATGTTAAAGACTTATGACCACGTAACGGGACCTAAGTAGTCGGCGCCGTCAAACATGATTTGGCAGATCGCTACAGATGGTATCAGAGCGTTGGTTGTAGGGATTAGAGTCCATTGGTGTCGACCCCGAGTCATAGGGTACATTGGTGAGTCTAGACTACAACCGGCATATAGACTTAAAGTAGGGATTACTTGACTACTTGTGCATTATACTCGAACTCGTCTATCATATCTAATTCTTATTCAATCTTAATCTCACGTTACTTGATTTAATTGACGTGCCACCTTGACTATATGAATTAGTGTCAGATGCATCTCCCTCTTCCCCATAGCGAGGGAAAGGTGTTGGTGGTCGCTTTTGTGGATTTTTAACAAACTCTTCTACGCTGTCCGAATCATCAGAAAATTCGCACTCTTCTCTTGGCGTTTTGGCCATTTTTGATTTATACACAGAGTTCAAATGAATGCGATCTTCTGCATTATCACTATCGCTATCATTATGCTCAATAACTTGACGATCAACTTGTGATCCTGAATCATTCAATGGCCATAAGTAAGTGCGCGGTATGCGAGATTCACAATTACGCTTAGCATCTCTCTTAGCTTGCTCGATTGCAGTACCAACTGTGATGACCCGGAAATTTTTGACCAAATTTAAACTTTATCTTTATATTAATCCTACACGATAAGCAAAGTTTGTTATGTTAAGTCTCAAGGATTTGAAACTATATTCATATATGCATTTAACCTCGACTAAATTTCAATGATTCACGAAGCACTAAATGAACGTATATGATTAGATATGTTTATGTATAAATATATTAACTTGAAAACGTTACGCGTTAAACTATCTTTCTAAACAAAATAAAAATAAACTTTGAAAAATAAATAGTTTTGAAAAACTAAATGTTATACTATTAAATAAAAGATTTTGGATACAAACTTATATTTCTAAATATGTAACTATATATTTTTACTTAGTCATGAAACGTCCTAATTTAAAATAATATATTTTGGTAAACAACGAGTCACTGATTTATAGAAGCAAATCACCACAACACTCAAATTTTATAAGATACATTTTCACAAAGTAAATTTTTGATAAAAAGTTAAATTATTTATAAAGGTACACGTCGCGTAACGTAAAATGCAAGTTTTCTAAACGTACGAAAGTGCGCTCGAAAAACCGAAAGTGGTACATGAGTCGAGTGACAACATACGAGTCATTTGAACAAAAATTACATTTTTACTACGCACGTAAATATAATATAATATTTAATTAATTCTAAAGATTAAATATATTATAAATTAAATAATATAAATATTGTGTTAGGAATGTTAAAAAAAGAGTGGAATGAAATGAATTATATGATTCATACTACGAGTGCATGTATGACCATGGAGTGTCGGTCACCAAACTCCATTATATATTGAATTCATTTTCTCAGTTGCACACACACTCTCATTCATCATTCTCTCTCGATCTCTTTCTCTATATTATTATTATTATTATTATTATTATTATTATTATTATTATTATTATTATTATTATTATTATTATTATTATTAATTATATTACTTATATTATTAGGAGTATTAGTATTATTATTATTATTAGTATTTTTCATAAAATACTACGACGAGGTCATGAGCGAGTAATTTCAAAACTGGTGTTCGAGTAGGATAGAGATAAGGAAATTATGGGTTATAGCTGTGGAGGTTATGGATAATGTTCGGGGGTATGCTCGTGAGGTCAATCTAGTGTTTATCATCTTCGTAGCATTTACGTACCTTTCCTGCAATATTGAATCTCAATATTGATACGTGAGTACTCATAATTTAATTTTTATATACTAATAGTGTATCCCTGACTAATGCTCGAATATTTAGGATTATGCATGCTTGTACTTTTGATGTTGCCCTGAGTTAGGTTATGTTGAATCTCGAATTAGTTACACCTGCGATTAAGATAAGGTATAAGATATGCATGTCGTTGGAAAGCTAGCGAAAAATTAAGAACTTTTCATTTAGATGTCGAATGGATTCGATGAACGGATTAGAAGTTATAGTCAATTGAATTTTTGATATTATTATTAAAAATGATTATTTTTATCGTCGTTATTATCGTCGTTCTAATTTTTACTTAATTATTATTATTATTATTATTATTATTATTATTATTATTATTATTATTATTATTATTGAAAGGACCCGTTCATATACATTATAAACGATTCACAATAGTTGATTACATTGCGAGGTATTTGACCTCTATATGATACATTTTACAAACATTGCATTCGTTTTTAAAAGACAATCTTTCTTTACATCAAAAATTGATAGGCATGCATACCATTTCATAATATCCACTATCCAACTATAAGTTGATTTAATAATAATCTTTGATAAACTCAATGACTCGAATGCAACGTTCTTCGAAATATGCTATGAAAGACTCCAAGTAATATCTTTAAAATGAGCAAATGCACAGCGGAAGATTTCTTTAACACCTGAGAATAAACATGCTTTAAAGTGTCAACCAAAAGGTTGGTGAGTTCATTAGTTTATCATAATCATTTATTTCCATCATTTTAATAGACCACAAGAATTTCCTTTCCAGTTCTCATAAATATACGTCCCATGCATAGAGACAAAAAAATAATCATTCATATGGTGAACACCTGGTAACTGACATTAACTAGATACATATAAGAATATCCCCTATCATTCCGGGATCCTCCTTCGGACATGATATAATTTTGAAGTACTAAAGCTTCCGGTACTTTGGATGGGGTTTGTTAGGCCCAATAGATCTATCTTTAGGATTCGCGTCAATTAGGGTGTCTGTTCCCTAATTCTTAGATTACCAGACTTTAATAAAAAGGGGCATATTCGATTTCGATAATTCAACCATAGAATGTAGTTTTAATTACTTGTGTCTATTTCGTCAAACATTTATAAAAGCGCATGTATTCTCAGTCCCAAAAATATAAAGGGTAAAAAGGTAAATGAAACTCACCATACTGTATTTCGTAGTAAAAATACATATAACGTCATTGAACAAGTGCAAGGTTGGCCTCGGATTCACGAACCTAAATTAATTATATATATTTATGTGTTGGTCAATATTTGTCTAATAAATTAGGTCAAGTCATAGTGTACCACAATCCTAATGCTCGAGACTAATATGCAAAAGTCAACAAAAGTAAATTTGACTCAAGATAATTTCCAAAAATCTATACATGATTAATATATAGTTTAAATATCGTCGTTTTATATTTTTAAATATTTTTAAAAGATTTATTAGAGTAAATAATATAATTTATTTATTAATAAATAAAATTTTATATTATATTTATATAATAAAATATACTTTTATATATATTAAGTAATAAAATTTATAGGGTTCATTTAATATTATAAAGATAATATGATAAGTATTATTAAAGTAAGTTATTACACGTAGTAAAATATGTTTGTATCAAATATTTATTTGATAAAATAATATCTATAATGATAGTAAGTTAAAGTTGTATTATTTTGTAATAATAATTATTATTATAAAAATATCAATATTTATAATTACTAAGATGACATTATGATAAAACGATAATTCTAATTATGATAACTTTAATATTTACGATAATTTTTAATATTATCTTTAAAATAATAATTCTATTTAAAATAATAATAATAATAATAATGATATTTTATAGTAACAATTGATGGAATTTGACAAACTTTTGAGAAACACGTTCTACATTTTAACAAGTTCATAAACCCATTTTATGAAGATAAAGTGAGCGAAAGCATGCAAGTATCATGTTATATATCAACCATTTTAAAAGACAAATTCCATAAATATATCAAGTCTTGAAATAATATGCTTACATACAACAAGTGGGTTTAGTAATTTACCTCCTCAAGCTAGTTGAGGGTTACAACAATATGATGAAGAAGATGAGGATGAATGGAGCTTCAAATGTATGAAACCTCAAGTTGTTATACCCCAAGCTTATCACCAACACCTTGTGCTTTGGTTAGGGTTTGTTAACACTTGAATATGGCTTGCAAAAATCAAATTAAGAACCCCTCTACCCCTTGAAACCCCACGGTTTTTACAGCTCAAAGAGAGCAGATTTTTGCAGTGTTTTTGTGCTATTTTGATGTGTATGCATGTGTGTTTTGGTCTACTACAAGTCTTGGTACTTATGCCTCTTGATACTTGAAGTAACCATACACATGGCAAGTCAAAGTGCATGCTCCAATGCCACTTACTTGTAGGCTTTTAAATAAGTTTTATAAAATTAAATTTTATAAACTATTTTATAAAACCTTCCATTTTATTTATACATATACATTTTATTATATAAAACCCATTTATATAAAATGTAACATAAATAAATTAATTATTTAACCTATAAATAATTAATTCCATATTATATAAATTATTCCATAATTTATATATATATGTACACATTAAGTAATATTTCAGAAAACCATTTTTCTTAAAGTTCAAGTGTTGCGTATTTAATCAATGATCCAATCGTTAAGATCAAATACGAATAAGGTGTCGGTAAGCTTGTTATTGGGTATGACCCGACTTGGATCAAAACATATTAGCCACATTAATTTAATATGTCTCTCGGGCATACGAAATACATTCAATCTCCCACTTGCACGAGAAACATAAGAAATTAATGCAAGTGATGGATACCACCTAACGACCGTCCATCACCCCCAATATGTTATGACTTTGTGCCATTCAATAACATCATCCCTTTCGAGTTCACATCTCGAATATGAATAGGTGAATCTTTTCATTACATCCTTTCGTCCTAGATGTCATGTTAATTCCAAGAGATACAGAGTGATCACTCTCTTTTAGATTTAACTTTATCAGGCCTTAGACATCTGACTCTCAACGAATAAGAGGGACAAATTCCATCTTGACTACATACGTCCTAAATATACACCTTGCATTATACCTGAGCTCTTCCTTATGAACTACCATATTTCAGACTAGCGAAGGAAAGAATCAAGGCACAATACTTGGTAAATATCCGAACCCAATATGTATCTCAGGTCAGAGGATACAATGATATTCGCCTTTAATCAAGACTACATGTGATCGACCACAAAGGCTCTATTTAGTAAGTCTTGAGAGCGGGTCTTCCAATATTTGTGTCCCACAAATATCTATGAACCTTGGTTGCAACCTTGCCCCACATTCATCCCGTGAATGTATACCAATCCAAGTTCATAATAGTCTAAACCTCACACTTGTTCCCACGAATGTGATCGACTACGGAATTTTAGAATAATTACTTATTCATGGATAAAATATGCAAAATAGGAACATA
Organism: Rutidosis leptorrhynchoides; assembly: GCF_046630445.1. Classification (NCBI taxonomy): domain Eukaryota; kingdom Viridiplantae; phylum Streptophyta; class Magnoliopsida; order Asterales; family Asteraceae; genus Rutidosis; species Rutidosis leptorrhynchoides. The sequence continues at coordinate 309,294,430 of NC_092333.1, read as the reverse complement.
ACTCAAGATAAATTAATGCCATAATTGTATAAATGAGTTTGAACTACTTCGTTCCGTTACAATACTTAAAACAGATCATAACCAATCACTAGAATATCGAAGCCCTAATGCACAAACATGTCCAGCATGTTTTGATCCATGTAAGAGCTTCGTGAGAGGATCCGCTATATTAAGATCTGTGTGAACTTTGCGAATACATATCTTTCCCTTTTCAACTTCATCCCTTATGTAGTTGAATCTCCGCTCAATGTGACGGGTCTTTTGATGAGCACGAGGTTCCTTGATTTGAGCAATCGCACCCTCGTTGTCACAAAAGATCTCAAGAGGGTCCTGAATGGAAGGGACTACTCCTAAGTCGTCGATGAATTTCTTCATCCATGCAGCTTCCTGAGCTGCCAATGATGCGGTGATGTACTCCGACTCTGTAGTGGATAGAGCAACAACATCCTGTTTTGAACTCTTCCAAGAGACCGCACCTCCATTTAATGTGAAGACATAACCGAATTGTGATCGAGAATCATCACGATCAGTTTGGAAACTCGCATCCACGTAACCTTTTACAGCGAGTTCCTCCTCACCAGACCCATATATCAGAAACATATCCTTAGTCCTCCTAAGGTATTTCAATATACTTTTAACAGCAATCCAATGACTATTTCCTGGGTTATTCTGGTATCTACTTGTCAGGCTAAGAGCGCATGACACATCCGGTCTAGTGCATATCATTGCATACATGATTGATCCAATGGCAGAAGCATATGGGACTTTCTTCATTCTCTCCTGTTCATCTTTCGTGGTGGGGCACTGAGATGAACTGAGAAGTGTTCCCTTTTGAATAGGTACCAAACCTTTCTTAGAGTTCTCCATCTTGAACCTTTTCAAGATTTTTTCAATGTATGCACTTTGATTTAAACCTATCAGTTTCTTGGATCTATCCCTGTAGATCCCAATCCCCAAAACGTATTGTGCTTCTCCAAGATCATTAATGGAGAAGCATTTGCTTAACCAAGTTTTAACACCTTGCATTGCCGGAATATCATTTCCAAATAACAATATATCATCCACATATAGTACAAGGAACATGATAGTGCTCCCACTAGCTTTCTTGTATACACAAGCTTCATCACCATTTTTAATGAAGCCAAATTTCTTGGCCTCCTCATTAAAATGATGATTCCACATTCTAGATGCTTGTTTCAATCCGTAGATTGACTTCTTTAACTTGCATACCTTTTTAGGATATTTCAGATCAACAAAACCCTCAGGCTGAACCATATAGACATCTTCCTCAAGATGTCCATTTAGGAAAGCGGTCTTGACATCCATCTGCCATATTTCATAATCATAATGAGCAGCAATGGCAAGTAATATCCTAATAGACTTTAGCATCGCCACAGGCGAAAAAGTTTCATCATAGTCAACCCCTTGAGTTTGAGTGAAACCTTTTGCTACAAGTCTAGCTTTATATGTATCCAAGTTCCCATGTATGTCTGTTTTCATTTTGAACAGCCATTTACAATCAACTAGCCTAGAGCCAGGAGGTTGCGCAACAAGTTCCCAAACTTGGTTGTCATACATGGATTGCATCTCAGCGTTCATGGCTTCCTGCCATTTATCTTTATCAATCCTTGATAAAGCATCTTGGTAGTTTATTGGTTCATCCAAATCAACCACATAGCAACCATCCATGAGAAACCCATATCTCTCAGGAGGATTACTAATCCTACCAGATCTGTGAACGTCTTGTGTATTTTGATCATCCATCTGATCACTCTCAACATTTTCATGTTGAGTGCTAGTGTCAGCCAATTGTGTATCATCTACTTGATCTTGAACCTCTTCAAGATCTATCTTCCTTTCACTTTTGTCTTCCATTAGGAACTTAGTTTCAAGGAATTCAGCCTTCCGAGCAACAAATACATTCTGCTCGGAAGGATCATAGAAATAGTATCCCATATCATCCTTGGGATATCCTATGAAGATACACTTCGTGGATCGAGCATTCAACTTATTAGGGACGTAACGCTTAGGATAAGCTTCACATCCCCATACTTTCAAGTATGAAAGAGAAGGAGGTTTTCTAAACCACATATCATGAGGAGTTCGTTCCACTTTCTTGGTTGGGGCCATATTTAAAATACGAGCCGTGGAGCTTAGACAATAACCCCAAAATGATAGAGGTAACGAGCTTCTTGCCATCATAGATCGAACCATATCCATTAGGGTTCGGTTCCTCCTTTCGGAAACTCCATTAAGTTGGGGTGTTCCGGGTGGAGTAAGTTGTGAGATAATCCCACAACTCCTAAGATGATCTTGGAAGGCATCGCTTAGGTATTCACCTCCTCTATCGGTATGAAGTACCTTAATTGTCCTATTGAGTTGATTTTGTACTTCGTTTTGATATTCTTTGAATGCTTCAAACGTTTCGTCCTTGTGTCTTAACAAGTAGACATATCCGAAACGACTGAAGTCATCAATGAAAGTAACGAAGTATCTTTCACCATTCCTAGTTATGGGCTTAAAGGGTCCACATACATCCGAATGTATTAATCCCAATAAGTCTTTAGCCCTTTCATAGGTCCCTTGGAAAGGTGCTTTTGTCATTTTGCCTTGTAAACAAGATTCACATACATCAAATGAGTCTAGTTCATTTGATTTCAAAAGTCCATTCTTTTGAAGTGTATGCATTCGGTTCTTGTTTATATGGCCAAGGCGACAATGCCATAAATAGGAATCACTCAAATCCCTTTTGAGTTTCTTGGTGCTTGTATGGTATATAGAGCTCGATGATGCGTCATCATGAACCAATTCATAAATTCCATTTGAAGGCGAAGCCTTGAAATAGAATACATTGTCTTTAGAAACATGAATATCATCATCAATAAAATTAACAACGTAACCACATTGTTTTAAGCGAGAAATAGAAATAATGTTTCTACACAAATCCGGAGCATACAAAACATTTTCTAAAATAAGTTCCAATCCACTTGGAAGCTTCAAAATAAAATCTCCTTGAGCTTTAACATGCACCTTTGCACCATTGGCCATATAGAGACTTGATGTTCCCGCCTTATGATCACTTCTTTTGAACCCCTGCAAAGAATTGAAAATATGAGTTCCACATCCCGTGTCTAATACCCATGTATTAGAAGAAGTAATACTAAGCTCTATATATACCATATATATATTACCTGAGGTTTGCCCTGCATCCCTCTTGTCCTTCAACTCCTTAAGATAGACCGGACAGTTTCGTTTCCAATGACCCATCTCACCGCAACCGAAACATGGGTCTTCTTTGTGGTTTGCCTTCTCGGCTACCTTTTGCTTCTTAGCCTTGTTGATGGTTGGGGTAACCATCTTCCCTTTCCCTTTGCCTTGATGGGCGGGTCCTTTTCTCTTAGCCACCTTTGGCTTAGAGGTGTTACCTTTGGATCCACCTTGATCGATTGCTAATACGGGTAAAGCCCTTTTACCCATGCTAGTTTCCGCCGTTCTAAGCATACCGTGAAGCTCACCTATGCTCTTATCCATCCCATTCATATTGTAATTAATTACAAATTGATCAAACCTTTTTGATAGGGAGTTAAGGATAAGATCGGTGGCTAACTCATTTGATATGTTTAGGTTGAGGCGGTTAGCACGATCAATAAGGCTCTTCATCTTAAGCACATAAGATGAAACCGATTGGGTATCGTCCATACGACAAGCATGTAGCGCCCGAACCGTTTCGAAATGCTCGACACGCGCTTGTTGGAGGAACATCTCCTTCAATTGTGTTATCATGTCGTATGCACTATGATGCTCGAAATCCTTTTGGAGTTCGGGTATCATAGTCCCAAGCATTAGGCATGAGACTTGAAGGGAGTCGTGGCAATACTTATCGTAAGAGGCCATTGCTTCCACATCATTCTCATCCGGTTGATCGGGAATGGGGTCCTCAAGTACATACGCTTTATCCTCTTGTTTGAGGACAATCCGAAGATTGCGGAACCAATCCATAAAGTTGGTATGATTGAGTTTGTCTTTCTCGAGGAGAGACCGTAACGATAGGTTGTTCATGTTAAGTGGTGCGTTTTGCATGTTGTTGTTGTTATTAGCGGCCATCTACGAAATTCAACAAAGTCCTTTTAAGTATCGATTTTAAATTTAATAAACAATACCCTTTTAATTTGTTTTATTAAATATTAGAATCCAACGGTAAATCAAATTTCGGTTAGGTGACCTTTATCCCGTCATTTGATTTAGCTAGGTAGTCATAATGACAATTGCAATCCTTTTGCAACTTCTAAGTTATGGGATCATGCAATCCTTTTGCATGGCATATTAATCCCATCAATGCCTATTTGTTCCTCATGCTTCGGTGACCCTAAGTTCATGATTCCCAAATCAAGTCGTCCTACTTGTGTAAACATGTAGACTTAACATACAAGTGGTTAGGTGACCTTTATCCCACATGTATGCGAAGTGTACCTTATTCATATTAGTTCACTCATGACGGTTAGGTGACCTTTATCCCATCAAGAGATTCCTAATATGTCTAAGTGTTTCCACAAAAGGATGGCGTTTAACTTGTTTACCTTGTTTTAGTTAAAGGGATTTTATGTTTTCTACATTCTAGTTTTAGAAAACAAAATGCTATACACCAACATGCATTTGGTGTGTAGTGTTTTATGAAAAACCTATTTTCATGTCATATTAGTAAAGCCAATTACTTTGATATAAACCATTTTATATGCATTGTTATTTATGTCCTTAATAACCATTTATTAGTGTCCTTTTGTTGTTTTAATTATAACCAATTATAATGTCATTTTGCAAGTTGTAAATGTGTGATAAATTGTAGCAACCAAACATACAAACACAATAAACATGCAAAACAACCAAGTTCACAATCAAGCCAATTTGGTAGACATTTGTTTAGCCAAAACAAATGTCACCTTCTATGGGTTATGACAAAGTAGGAGATTTATAATCTCCCACTTAATCTTGCATCCAAATGCTTCCAACTTGTGTTCATCTTCATCATCTTCATCATCTTCATTCTTCATTCTCTTTACAAAAAATATATCCTAATACATTTTTTTTTTCTAGAAAATGAAATTACAACCTAATCTATTTTACATACCAAATATAAAATAAATTACAAATGAATGAATTTTACAAATTATTACAAACCAAATGAATGATTAATATTACAAACCATAAGAATGAATAAATCAACCACAACATACAACCATTCAAACACAAGGTCTAGGCTTGATTGTGAACCACATTAAACAACAAAATTTGACCAAAAAATAAGTTCCAAACCCACTTTGGAACTCCCTAAAATTCGGCCAAAATAAGAACCCACCCAAAATCCAAAAATTTTTACATTCTAGTTTCATGCATGTTACTAGATTGTAAGATTAGTGGATTTAAAAGTCATAAACAAGAAGCATATTTCAAAGACCTTAGCTCTAGATACCATTGATGGAATTTGACAAACTTTTGAGAAACACGTTCTACATTTTAACAAGTTCATAAACCCATTTTATGAAGATAAAGTGAGCGGAAGCATGCAAGTATCATGTTATATATCAACCATTTTAAAAGACAAATTCCATAAATATATCAAGTCTTGAAATAATATGCTTACATACAACAAGTGGGTTTAGTAATTTACCTCCTCAAGCTAGTTGAGGGTTACAACAATATGATGAAGAAGATGAGGATGAATGGAGCTTCAAATGTATGAAACCTCAAGTTGTTATACCCCAAGCTTATCACCAACACCTTGTGCTTTGGTTAGGATTTGTTAACACTTGAATATGGCTTGCAAAAATCAAATTAAGAACCCCTCTACCCCTTGAAACCCCACGGTTTTTACAGCTCAAAGAGAGCAGATTTTTGCAGTTTTTTTGTGCTATTTTGATGTGTATGCATGTGTGTTTTGGTCTACTACAAGTCTTGGTACTTATGCCTCTTGATACTTGAAGTAACCATACACATGGCAAGTCAAAGTGCATGCTCCAATGCCACTTACTTGTAGGCTTTTAAATAAGTTTTATAAAATTAAATTTTATAAACTATTTTATAAAACCTTCCATTTTATTTATACATATACATTTTATTATATAAAACCCATTTATATAAAATGTAACATAAATAAATTAATTATTTAACCTATAAATAATTAATTCCATATTATATAAATTATTCCATAATTTATATATATATGTACACATCAAGTAATATTTCAGAAAACCATTTTTCTTAAAGTTCAAGTGTTGCGTATTTAATCAATGATCCAATCGTTAAGATCAAATACGAATAAGGTGTCGGTAAGCTTGTTATTGGGTATGACCCGACTTGGATCAAAACATATTAGCCACATTAATTTAATATGTCTCTCGGGCATACGAAATACCTTCAACAATGACATTTCTATTAAAATGATAATTTTTATTAAAATGATAGTTTTAATACTAACGATAATTTTAATAATAATAGTAATGATAAAAATAATAAGAACGATAATTTTATCTAAATCAATATCTTATAATATTTTAATTTCATCATGATACACTTACCCATTATTTCCTAATCGTTTCGTTTAATAGCTTTTAATCGTCTTTTATATCGTGTTCGTAATAATGATAATAATAGTAATCAAAATAATTAGGTGTTACAAATATTTGTTTTAATTACACTAATATTAATAATGATAGTTACTATAACATTATTAACGATAATACTAATAATTATCTTAATGATAATATAGTAATAATAATAATAACAATAACAATAACCATTTTTAAATAATGATATATATATTAATAATGATAATAATAATAATAATAATACCAATAATAATAATAATAATAATAATAATAATAATAATAATAATAATTGGATAATAATAATAATACTAATTATAACTTTAACGATAATAACGATAGTAACAATAATAAAAAATAACATTTTTTTAATGATAAATCATTTTATTGATAAAGATAATAATAATAATAATAATAATAATAATAATAATAATAATAATAATAATAATAATAATAATAATAATAATAATAATAATAATAATAAGATAAAACTAGAACGACGATAATAACGACGATAATAATGATCATTTTTAATAATAATATAAAAATTCGATGGACTATAACTTCAAATCCGTTCATCGAAATCATTCGATATCTAAATGAAAAGTTCTTAATTTTTCGCTAGCTTTCTAACGACATGCATATCTTATACCTTATCTCAGTCGCATATATAACTAATTCATGATTCAACATAACCTAACTAAAGACAATATCAAAAGTACAAACATGCATAATCCTATATACTCGAGCACTAGGCAGGGATACACTATTAGTATGTAAAAGTTAAATTATGAATACTCACGTATCAATATTGAGATTCAATATTGCAGGAAAGGTACGTAGACGCAACGGAGATGATAAACACTATATTGATCTCACGAGCATACCCATGAACCATACCCAATCACCTCCATAGCTATAACTCATAATTTTCTTAATCCAATCCCACTCGAAAAACAATTTCAAAATCACTCGGACAGCACTCTGACGTAATATTTTATGTATACTAATAATATCTTGAAATAATACGGAGTAAATATATATATGTAAATCGATTGAGAGAGTTTAGAGAAAAATATTTTCAAGTTTCTTATGAAATAATGAAACCTATTGAATTCTATTTATAATAGATTTTTGAATTATTAAAGTGAATTATTAAAGTATGAATTATTAAAGTGAATTATTAAAGTATGAATTACTAAAGTGAATTATTAAAGTATGAATTACTAAAGTGAATTATTAAAGTTAAAGTAAAGTAAAAATAAAGTAAAGGTAAAGTTTAAGTATAGTAAAAGTATAAAACTATGTACGCATAATACGCGTATAAATATATATAATATTAATTTAAATCGTTATATATATTTAATAAAATAAAATATAAATATCATTATCTTTATCATACTGGTTAAGTAATGAGTTGTCAAAAGTGATTCTAGATATTTATAAAAGTTATATACGTTTTAATAATAAAGTTCTTTTTAAACTGAAAACGTTTTTGTACGTTTGAAACTAAATCAAATAAATATAATAATTTTGTTTTCCAAAACCAAATATATTTTTAAGAATCATTTTGTTTAATGGTAAAAATAATAGAAATCGTTATATCAAAAAATGTTTTAGAAAAGTAGAATCATATATATTCATAATAGGTTTCAAGTTTTTAAATTACAGTTTGTTGGTGAAGCATGGGATAAAGTTCAAAGATTAAATAAACGTATGAAATCATCTTAATGAAAAATGTCGAGTTACATAACTTGTCGATATCCAACATCTAAGTTATTTACACTTCACGTTCTTACTTATAAACCACTTTACCATTTTTTGAATGTTGTCAAAAAGAATAGATTTCTTAAATCACAGTGAATCTCATAACATAGACCCGTAATCATATCATAATGTATTTGATAAATCAATCATTTGATATTATCTTCTAATTCCATCGATAAACATATTGAAACAAATACGTTCATGTAAAGTATTATACGTTTAATACTTTATTAATATTCTCAAGTTATAATATATATATATATACATATATATACATATTTATTTATATATAACGGTTCGTGAATCGTCAGAATTTGGTCGAGGTTATAATGAATGTATGAACACAATTTAAAATTCTTGAGATTTAACTTAACAAACTTTACTTATCGTGTCGGAATAATATAAAGATAAAGTTTAAATTTGGTTGGAAATTTCCGGGTTGTCACAGTACCTACCCGTTAAAGAAATTTCGTCCCGAAATTTGAGTGGAAAGGTCGTGAATGATAATAAGTATGTTTTCATGATGCATACAGGCTGAAAATTAGAGTTTTATCATCAGCGAATAATTTGGATAAATAATCCATTTATATGAAGAGTACGAATGAAGCTAACATAGAAGAGTGAAATGAGTAAGTGTAGATTCATCTTATCATTTGACGTAGATATGATTGATTTCCAGATTTCAAGGGATTTGAAGAAAATCTTTGTAATAAGATTTGATTCTCCGGTAACAAAAGGAATTAGGATCTGCTTTAAATGCGATCGTCCATTTTAATTCTTCTGTCGGAGATTTTCTTATAAATTCACCTCCTTCATTTTCTTACAACTCACACCTTCTGTTGATGCATTTTATGCAAGTCCCTAGACATCTACCCACGTCCATTGCAGGTACAACAGTTTACAAGCCACCATGATCGTTCGTTATTATCCTATCCATGTTTGTATGTGGTTACAGCAACTGCAGGAACGAGATTTAGATGTTTGACTATATTAGACTTAGTCAGACGTCCGAGTGAAGCCTCACTCACAGGCTCATACGCACGGTTGATGCTGAGCTAAGTCACAATTACAACCTAAATGAGAAGACACGAGTGAGTGATCACCCGTACGGCTGATGAAGCCAACTCGTATGTGTGATGGATGAATCGTACGGGTGAGTCAACAGCAGGGGTATATAAAGTCTTATGTTCTTCATTTTAGGTTAAGAATCTCATTTGTTACACACACTCAGATCTGGTGAGCTCCTCCGATTCTCTATCAACCCAAATCACCCAGGTGGTGAATAATAGCTCTAGGTGTTGATCTAATCACACTTGATTTAGTTGTGGTATGACTAAATTAATCCAAAAAGCTTAACCTATTCACTAGAGGGTTTGATTCACTTATTCCGCCATTGTGTGAGTTAAATCTGTTGATTTCTAAGTTCCTAGTCATGTTTCATCACCTTCTATTCTTTCCCCCTCAACTCATATTTTAAAGTATTCATCAATATGCTCCATCCAGTTCTGATTCTCGATATACTTATAACTTTCATATCGGTCATTCTTCTTTTTCATCTACCGTAGGAAGAATCTATTTACTTCTACTATACTCTTGGGTTTATAGTGTTTCTAGTTCTCCCGTGTCTTTATATTGCTATATGCATCGATATATATGGTTTATAATTTTTGGTTTGTCGTTGGGCTTTATATCTTCCCTTATATTTCAAAGTCTCTGTTTCTATCTTCTATAATCATTGTCATCCACAGTTAATGCTCTCTTTTATTTGCTGCAATTTATACCCCAATTTCTATTTCGGAGTTTTGTCCTTTCGTTTCTTCTTCTTGCGATTAAGCACCGCTTGTAATGGTCCAGAATTCACAGATATGAATTTCGGAATGAACATTGTTAATGTTCTAGGAAGGAAATTGTGATTGCACGATCTTGACTTGTCAAATTACTAGAATACCTTGGAAAAGGCCGAATCATCAAGAAATATTTTCTTGATATTTTAGAGGTTAAATAGAATACAAGAGTCGTATAACATGGCACATGGTGATGTTATGATCTGTGAATCATCACGTTCCATTTAGAAACTCATCATGAATTACTGTAATATAATCACGTTGATCAAGTGTCATTATATTATACTAACTCATGCTTCAGTTTCCAATACTACTTCAAAAACATTCATATTTTAAACTCAAAGGTTTACAGAGTATAGGAACTAAACAGTTTCCTTTTTGATGTAATACAGATAGCGCAAAGAGATAAATGATTCCAGATAAGAATAGTTATGGAAATATCTTCAGAAATATGGAGGATATTTATAATGAAAGATACGATGATATCTTAGAATTTATAATATCAGAGGATGATGAAGAATATTGTCTGTAAGGGTTTAGTGTCAGGAGCAAGGTATTCGTTAATGACTTCAGCAGACACTGAATCATTTGGATTCTTTGAAGGCAGGTTCAGTCTTTGTGATTTGTCCACAGCCTCCTTCATACTTTGCTCAATCCGTTTTCCAGTTCCAAAACTTCTCTATTTCTGAGCTTTGTTAATACACTAATCTTTATCATCAAACTTTTTACTGCTAAGTTCATTTATAGTTTTTGTTGCTTCATCAGCATTTCGAGAACTAGTTCGCGGTTCAGAGTGTTTTTCAGAAACTTCACATTCGAAATATGTAAGCCTTGGAAATAGACGTTATGTATAACTGTTGGCGTCAACATGCTGTGAGATTTCACAATACTGATTGCTAATTCCCAATGATTCGTATGGCAATTCTCTTTACAAGAGGCAGATGAGTAAATGATGAGGTTTCGATAAATATAAAGATTCTTCGGAATGCCCAAAATCAGTGAAGTTGTTGGTAAGTTTATTACTAATGTGGTGGAATATGAAAGGTTCTCCGGTAACAAAAGGGTAATCACATATATCAAAATTATGATAAGGCTACTCCGAATGAAAAAATTGAAGTTGTCTTGTTGGAGCTGTGATATAATTTGCTACTTTGTAAAGGAATTGCAAGGTTATTTTGGCTAATAAATGCCAAAAGATCTGACACATATATGTGTTGAATTATGACTTTGGTTTCGAGAGCTTTTTAAGTACATAACTGTGGGTAATATGTGGTTAGATCATCATCTCGATTGCTCATTATTTGAAGTGTCTTCAGAGATTTTCGAAGGGTTTGAACACAGATTGTAATCGTTTGTATACATTTGATGTTCTAACACACTTTTGAAGTCAAAGTATAGCTTTGAAAGATGTAGGAATCTAAAAGTGATGGTACCGGTTATATCTCGAATTGAATTCTGAGATTTTAAAATCAGAATATATAATTGGGTTTGAATGAGTATGGTTGTTTTGATTTCTATGAAAGAATGTATATTATTGTGAAAGTAGGAAGTATAATTGATAATTTGCTTAATCTGATTCGAAGAATGTAACATATTAATTGTGAATTTATATATATCTCTCGGGTATTACCTACCCGTTAAAAAATTTTCACAATTAATATTTTGTACATAAGAATTTTATTACAGTCTTTATGAAAATATATATGTATATATTCTCCTCAGATGTAACATAGATTTTAATGAGTTAATACTAAATTAAACTCATTCAATTTACGGTTGGAACTAGAATTGAATAATTCCTTGAAGGCTTTAGAGGTTACATAAGTATTTCTTCAATAATATTGAAATTATGAATCAATACTTCGTTATTTATTGAGATGTGATGTTGGTTTTCGTTAAATTCTTGTGAACTTCGCAAAGTACGAATGATGTTATCTGAAAAGTTTCGGTTACATCAATGATGAAGTGTAAAATCAAATATATACTTGATTTATTAGGAATTGGAACTTGTTGAATTGAGACAGAGATTGTAGTTAACGATGGTTAAGTGGCGGGCGAGGGACATACATTATTGCATATTTGTAATATGAATTAACCGAGTAGTTAAGATTCACACACAATAGCTTAACACGGAAAGATTTATTTTTTTTATTTCAAAATATATATATATATATATATATATATATATATATATATATATATATATATATATATATATATATATATATATATATATATATATATATAAATATATATATAATTTCTTCAGAGGGAATGAGTTAATTCTTCATAACTTGTTGATACAATATACACGTTATTGATTCGTAATGATGTCCACAGTGATTCTTGAACTGACGGAGTTTTTGATGTTATAGGTGTTGTTGATTCTGATGTTGACTGTACTGACGATGCTGGTGACGTTGACGGTACTGTTGATGCTGTTGGTAAAACAAGTTTAACTTGTTAATCACACACCATTTTTGTCAGGGTTTCTACTCTTCCTTCTATCATTTTGGTTCGCTTAACTGATTTATGGTTAGGGTTAGATTAGATAATCTCTAAGACTTTAGAGATTATATAATCGACGCGGAATGTTTCTCCAATGAAGTTATGAATTAATACTTCGTCAGTTATTGTTGTTGGTACTCCTTGGTATCTATGGTGCGTATGACGTTGATGCTCGTGTGACAGATTGTGAAGTTGAGGTTTACAACGCGGTTGTGGTTGGAGGTGGTAATGGTACTGTTGGCGTTGATTGTGGTGGTACTGGTTATGCTGCTGGTGTTTGTAATCTCTGCACCATATTCTCCAAAGCCACTACCCGAGCGCGAATTTCGTTGACTTCTTCTATTATTCCAGGATGATTGTCAGTCGGAACGATGGGATAAATAAAATCTAGAATTTGATGTAGTATATAATCGTGATGAGATACCCTGAAAATGAGAGAGAAAATGGTGTCTCTAACAGGTTCGCCGGTAAGTGCTTCAGGTTCTTCGCCAAGAGGGCAATGTGGTAGATGGAAAGGATCGCCTTCTTCTTGTTTCCAATGATTGAGGAGGCTACGAATCCATCCCCAATTCATCCAGAATAGGTGATGACTGATTGGTTGATCCATTCCGGTCACACTGCTTTCGGAGCTTGAGTGAGATTCCATTTCGGAATCCGAGCGACTTGAACTGATGACAAATTCCATTTCGTACGATTGGATAAAGTATTTTCGATATAAAATGATTTTTCGGCTATCGGGTGGTATTCTATTTACATAGGATATCTATATATAGAGATCAAAAGATTTCATAGATTACGGAGGAATTTGCGGGATATGTCAGGCAAAGTTTAAAGTAACATATACGATAAGATATGATTTAGCAGATACGCTAAGATATGAATTTTGTCTATACACTACTCATGCAATTAATGTAGCAAGATGTGTCTAGACTAATAATGATAAGCAGGTAATTTCCTATGGATGATAAGCAGATGATTTCCGACTAGAAATGATAAGCAAAACTTTTGACATGCAGACACGGTCGAAGTCCAGACTCACTAATGCATCCTAATGACTTATCAGTTAGACACACTAATGCAGACCTGGTTCGCTAAGACTACCGCTCTGATACCAACTGAAAGGACCCGTTCATATACATTATAAACGATTCACAATAGTTGATTACATTGCGAGGTATTTGACCTCTATATGATACATTTTACAAACATTGCATTCGTTTTTAAAAGACAATCTTTCTTTACATCAAAAATTGATAGGCATGCATACCATTTCATAATATCCACTATCCAACTATAAATTGATTTAATAATAATCTTTGATAAACTCAATGACTCGAATGCAACGTTCTTCGAAATATGCTATGAAAGACTCCAAGTAATATCTTTAAAATGAGCAAATGCACAGCGGAAGATTTCTTTAACACCTGAGAATAAACATGCTTTAAAGTGTCAACCAAAAGGTTGGTGAGTTCATTAGTTTATCATAATCATTTATTTCCATCATTTTAATAGACCACAAGAATTTCCTTTCCAGTTCTCATAAATATACGTCCCATGCATAGAGACAAAAAAATAATCATTCATATGGTGAACACATGGTAACCGACATTAACTAGATACATATAAGAATATCCCCTATCATTCCGGGATCCTCCTTCGGACATGATATAATTTCGAAGTACTAAAGCATCCGGTACTTTGGATGTGGTTTGTTAGGCCCAATAGATCTATCTTTAGGATTCGCGTCAATTAGGGTGTCTGTTCCCTAGTTCTTAGATTACCAGACTTTAATAAAAAGGGGAATATTCGATTTCGATAATTCAACCAGAGAATGTAGTTTCAATTACTTGTGTCTATTTCGTCAAACATTTATAAAAGCGCATGTATTCTCAGTCCCAAAAATATAAAGGGTAAAAAGGTAAATGAAACTCACCATACTGTATTTCGTAGTAAAAATACATATAACGTCATTGAACAAGTGCAAGGTTGGCCTCGGATTCACGAACCTAAATTAATTATATATATTTATGTGTTGGTCAATATTTGTCTAACAAATTAGGTCAAGTCATAGTGTACCACAATCCTAATGCTCGAGACTAATATGCAAAAGTCAACAAAAGTAAATTTGACTCAAAATAATTTCCAAAAATCTATACATGATTAATATATAGTTTAAATATCGTCGTTTTATATTTTTAAATATTTTTAAAAGATTTATTAGAGTAAATAATATAATTTATTTATTAATAAATAAAATTTTATATTATATTTATATAATAAAATATACTTTTATATATATTAAGTAATAAAATTTATAGGGTTCATTTAATATTATAAAGATAATATAATAGGTATTATTAAAGTAAGTTATTACACGTAGTAAAATATGTTTGTATCAAATATTTATTTGATAAAATAATATCTATAATGATAGTAAGTTAAAGTTGTATTATTTTGTAATAATAATTATTATTATAAAAATATCAATATTTATAATTACTAAGATGACATTATGATAAAAAGATAATTCTAATTATGATAACTTTAATATTTACGATAATTTTTAATATTATCTTTAAAATAATAATTCTATTTAAAATAATAATAATAATAATAATGATATTTTATAGTAACAATGACATTTCTATTAAAATGATTATTTTTATTAAAATGATAGTTTTAATACTAACGATAATTTTAATAATAATAGTAATGATAAAAATAATAAGAACGATAATTTTATCTAAATCAATATCTTATAATATTTTAATTTCATCATGTTCGAGCATTAATAATAATAGTAACCTAACTAAAGACAATATCAAAAGTACAAACATGCATAATCCTATATACTCGAGCACTAGTCAGGGATACACTAAATCACAGTGAATCTCATATAAACCACTTTACCATTTTTCGAATGTTGTCAAAAAGAATAGATTTCTTAAATCACAGTGAATCTCATAACATAGACCCGTAATCATATCATAATGTATCTGATAAATCAATCATTTGATATTATCTTCTAATTCCATCGATAAACATATTGAAACAAATACATTCATGTAAAGTATTATACGTTTAATACTTTATTAATATTCTCAAGTTATAATATATATATATATATATATATACATATATATACATATTTATTTATATATAACGGTTCGTGAATTGTCAGAATTTGGTCGAGGTTATAATGAATGTATGAACACAATTTAAAATTCTTGAGATTTAACTTAACAAACTTTACTTATCGTGTCGGAATAATATAAAGATAAAGTTTAAATTTGGTTGGAAATTTCCGGGTTGTCACAATTATTATTATTATTATTATTATTATTATTATTATTATTATTATCATCATCATTATTATCATTATCAATAAAAAGGTATTATCAGTAAAACTTGTTATTTTTATTATCATTACTATCGTTAATATCATTAAAATTATAATTAGGATTATTATTATCATTATTATTATCATTTAAAATAGTTATTAGTATTATCATTATCATAACATTTATTATTATTAGTATTATTATAATATTAGTAACATTTCATTATTATTATTACTATTATTATCATTAAAATGAACGCGATATAAAACACGATTTAAAATCTATTAACAAATTGATTAGGAAATAATGTGTATGAGTATCATGATGAAATTAAAATATTGTAAGATATTGATTTAGATAAAATTATCATTCTTGTTATTCTTATCATTATTATTAAAAGTATCGTTAGTATTAAAAACTATCATTTTAACAAAAATTATCATTTTAATAGAAATGTCATTGTTACTATAAGATATCATTAATTATTATTATTTTAAATAAAATGATTATTTTAAAGTGTCGTAAATATTAAAGTTATCATAACTAGAATTATCATTTTATCATAATATCATTTTTTAGTAAATATAAATATTGATATTTTTAATAATAGAATAATAATAATTATTATTACAAAATAATACAACACTTACTTATTATTATTATCAATGTTAGTTTATCAGATAAAAATGTAATACAAATAATATAATTACCTTAATAAAACTTATCATGACATTTTTATGATATTCAGTGAACTTTATAAATTTTATTATCTAAGATATATAAAAGTATATTTTTATGTATAAAATTTTATTTATTAATAAATGAATTATATTATTTACTCTAATAAATCTTTTAAAAATATTTAAAATATAAAACGACGATATTTAATCTATATAATAATCATTTTGGAAATCATTTTGAGTCAAATTGACTTTTGTTGACTTTTGCATATAGTCTCGAGCAGTAGGATTGTGGTACACTATGACTTAACCTAAATTGTTAGAACAAATATTGACCAACAAATAAATATATACAAATAATATAGGTCCGTGAATCCGAGGCCAACCTTTCACTTGCTCAATGACGTTATATGTATTTTACTATAAAATACAGTATGGTGAGTTTCATTTGCCTTTTTACCCTTTATATTTTTGGGCTGAGAATACATGCGCAATTTTTATAAATGTTTTACGAAATAGACACAAGTAATCGAAACTACATTATATGGTTGAATTATCGAAATCGAATATGCCCCTTTTTATTAAGTCTGGTAATCTAAGAATTAGGGAACAGACACCCTAGTTGACGTGAACTCTAAAGATAGATCTATCGGGGCCAACAAGCCCCATCCAAAGTACCGGATGCTTTAGTACTTCGAAATTTATATCATGTCCGAAGGAGGATCCCGGAATGATGGGGATATTCTTATATGAATGTTGTGAATGTCGGTTACCAGGTGTTCAATCCATATGAATGATTAATTTTGTCTCTATGAATGGGACATATATTTATGAGAAATGAAAATCTTGTGGTTTATTAAAATGATGGAAATGTTTATTCATGTTAAACTAATGAACTCACCAACCTTTTGGTTGACACTTGAAAGCATGTTTATTCTCAGGTACGAAAGAAATCTTCCGCTGTGCATTTGCTCATTTTAAGGATATTACTTGGAGTCAATCATGACATATTTCAAAAAACGTTGCATTCGAGTCATCGAGTTCATCGAGATTATTACTAAGTCAATTATAGCTAGATATATTATGAAATGGTATGTATGCCGGTCAACATTCGATGTAATGAAAGTTTGTCTTTTAAAAACGAATGCAATATTTGTAAAATGTATCATATAGAGGTTAAGTACCTCGCGATGTAATCAACTATTTGTGAATCGTTGTAATCGATATGGACTTCATCCAGATGGATTAGGACGGGTCTCTACAGTTGGTATCAGAGCGGTGGTCTTAGCAAACCAGGTCTGCATTAGTGTGTATAACTGATAAGTCGTTAGGATGCATTAGTGAGTCTGGACTTCGACCGTGTCTGCATGTCAAAATTTTGCTTATCATTTTTGTCGGAAATCATCAGTTTATCATCCTTAGGAAATTACCTTCTTATCATTCTTAGTCTAGACACATCTTACTGTAATGATTGTATGAATAGTGTATAGACAAAATTCATATCTTAGCATATCTACTAATCCATATCTTAGCGTATCTGTCACTGTAGACTTTATCTGACATGTTTCCTTAATTTTCTCCGTAATTCATGGGATCTTTGGAAGTATGTATAGATATTCTATATATAATTAGAATATCATTCGAAAATCATTTCATATCAAAACCCTTTAACTGATCGTGAGAGATGGATCATACACCTAGCTTGGATTCCATTAGTTCCGGAAGCAATTTCGAGATGTATATTGAAGCAGACTCCGAAGTTAATGAACTAGAAGTGTCTCAACCATTTAGTTATTTTTCTTTCTGGAGGAGATGGGGGTGGATCCAAGACTTACTCACTCGATGGAGAAATGAAGAAGGCGAGCCCTACTACGAACCAAACTTACCTCCTAACATCGGAGAAAACGATGTACTCACCGGTGAACCTATGTGCAACACTGTATTCACCCTTTTTGGTAAAATATTCCCACTCGAAGGTCGCATTACTACAATCTCAGAAAATATTCAATCTATACTTTTGAATATCAATCGAAGTGGAATATTAGAAGAAGTTAGGGAACTTCGAATTGATAATCAAGATCTATCAAATCAGATGAGTGGATGGATAGAAATGATAGACGGTAGGATAGAAACCCTGACAAGAATGGTGCGTGATCTACAAGCTATACTTACCACACCAACATCATCACCAACCTCAGCACCAACAACACTTGTAGCACCGACAGCAACAGTACCACCATCAGCAGCCCCAACAGCATAACCAGTACCAACCACAACAACATCATCACACGTCTCAACTTCGCAGTCTATACCTCAAGCATAATCATCGTTCTACGAATCGTTCTATATAAACTATCTTCGTCCTTTATGACGATTATATAATATCTAATGTTTTAGAGATTATGTACTCTAGTTCTAGCTGTAAATCTGATGAGTTTAATATCACACTGACTCATTAAATCCATGATTGCATCTGAAGAAAATATGTATATATGTTTTCATAAAGATGGTAATTAAAAGTTTTATTGTACAATGGTGAAAATATTTTAACGGGTAGGTAATACCCGAGGAATATTTAGATTTCACATTAATAAGTTACATTGTACGTTCTTCGAATCTGATTCAACAGACTTTTACTACCCTACTCACATCCATCGATTTACAAATCCGTTCACTATAGAATAATCATATTCATTCAATTTCATATTGGGATTTTTATTTATCAGAATCCAACAAGTGGCATAATGAAGAAAACATTGGAAAAATAAAATTTGTTAGAAACAAACAATTTAACTATGGAAAGAATTTTGTTAAGAATCCACGCTAACTGTTCCTAGCTAACTGTTCCTAGCTAACTGGTTACATTTTATTTATCGCAATTTTAATTCTCGCAACTTTATTTATCGTCATTTAATTTTTGTTATTTACTTTACGCACTTTATTTATCGTCATTTAATTTCTGTTATTTATTTTACATACTTTAAATATCGGGACACGTATACAAGGTTTTGACATATCATATCGACGCATCTATATATATTACTTGGAATAACCATAGACACTCTATATGCAGTAATGATCGAGTTCTCTATACAGGGTTGAGATTGATTCTATAATAATATATATAATTTGAGTTGTGATCGAGTCTGAGACGAATACGGGTCACGATACGTATTAATTAATTCGAATATTATATATTAAACTATATATGAATTATTGAATTGCTAACTGTGGACTATCAACTGTAGACTACCAACATTGGGCAATTAAAATGAATTAAAATATTGACTATAACACATGAAACTAAACAATTCTTCAAGTTTGCCACTTGATTTCATCTTAAACTTCATTTGTATTTTGACGATTACAATCTGCGTTCAAAATCTTTCATGATTTTTGAAAACACCTCAATCGAGAGGATGAACCAACCACACTTCATCTATTGAAGAAAAGATTGATGCATATAGTTAGGCACCTGAAAATACTCGGAACCTGAGTAAACGTTTAACATGTATCTGTCCTAGCTCCTTTGGCATTGTTATTACCGTAAATAACAATGCAATTCTTTTCCTAATTAGCCAATTTTGTCACAGCTTCAGCAAGTCAACTTCAACTTTTCAACCGTACTAGTCTTATTATAACCTTGATATATATGCATGCTCATTTATTGTTACTGGAGAACCTTTTATATTCCATCATATTACCAGCAGACGTATTAGTAACCTCATCACTCCATGACTTAAATCCCTCTGATAAATCACTATATTTATTCATTGAAACCCTATCATATGCTTATCTGCATCTTGTAACGAGAACTGCCATACCAATTACCGGGAATCAGCAATCAGTACTTTGAAAACTCACAGCATATCTACATCAACATTTATTTGTATGACATTTATCTTTTAGAATTATGATCTCTCATTCTGAAATTCTGAAAAGCACTCAGTCACAAATCAATACTATGAATGTTGAAAAGCTGAATGAAGCAGCAGAAACCATAGACAACCGTAAACGACCTTAATCATCGAAAGTTAGATGATAATGAATAGTATGTTGGAAAAGCTCAGAAAAGTTGGAACTGGAAAACAGATTGAGCTAACCACGAAGGAGACCAAGGACAAATACAAGGACTATACCATATATTCAAAGAATCCAGGTAATTCTGGATCCAATGAAACCTTCAACGTATATCTTGCTCCGAACTCATGTTAAAATCTTGCGAAAAATCTTTCTTCATCAACCATCGATATTAGGAATTCCAAGATAGCATCGTATCTTTCATTATAAATACCCTCCATATTTCTGAAGATATTTTTATAATTATTCTTATCTGAAATCATTAATCTCTTCGTGTTATCAATGTTACATCATATAGAAACTGTTAGTTTCTATATTCTGTAAACTTTCGAGATTAAAATATGAATGTTATTGAAGTAATGTTGGGAACTGATGCATGAGTTAGTATAATATAATGACACTTGATCAACGTGATTATATTACAGTAAGTCATGCTGAGTTTCTAATGGAATGTGGTGATTCACAGAACATACCGTCATCATGTGCCATTTACACGACTCTTACATTCGATCTAATCTCTAAACATATCAAGAAAATATTTTTTCTTGATGATTCGGTCTTTTTCGGGATATTCTAGTAATTTGACAAAGCAAGATCGTACCATTACTATTCCCTTATTAGAACATTAATAATGTTCATTCCGAAATTCATATCTGCAAATTCTGGACCATTACAAGTGGTGCTTAATCACAAGAAGAAGAAACGAAAGGACAAAACTCTGAAATAGAAATTGGGGTATAAATCGCAGCAAATAGGAGAGAGCATTAACTGTGGATGACAATGATTAGGGGAGACAGAAGCAAGGACATCAAAATATAAGAAAAGATATAAAACCTAACAACCACCCAGAAATTATAAACCGTATATATTGATGCATATAGCAATATAAAGACACGGGAGAACTATGAACACTATAAAACCCAGAGTATAGTAGAAGTGAATAAAATCCTCCGGTGGTAGATGAAAGAGAAGAATGACAGATGTGAAAATTAAGAGTATATCAAGGATCAGAATGGGATGTAGCATATTGACGAATGTCTTAAAGTATAAATTAAGGAGAAAGAATGGAAGGTGCGAGTTGTGGAAAATAAAGAAATGAATGGGTGGATTTATAGTGAAATATACGACAGAGAAATCGGAACAGATTATTGCATTTATTCAAAGAAGATCCTGATTTCCTAAATCGCCGAAACACCAAATCTTATTACGAAGATTTTCTTTAAATCCCATGAATTCCGGAAATCAATCATAACTACGTCATCGATGAAAGCGAATATACATTTATTCATTTCACTCTCTTGCGATAGTTTCACTTATACTCCTCGCGTAATCAAAATTGTTTTATCTATATTACTCAATGATGATAAAACTCTGTTCATCAACTCATATTCATCATGAAAACATTTTTATAGTTAGCCATGACAACCACGATCAAATTTCAGGACGAAATTTCATTAACGGGTAGGTACTGTGATGACCCAGAAATTTTCGACGAAATTTAAACTTTATCTTTATATTAATCCGACACGATAAGCAAAGTTTGTTATGTTAAGTCTCAAGGATTTGAAACTATATTCATATATGCATTTAACCTCGACTAAATTTCAATGATTCACGAACCACTAAATGAACGTATATTGTAATGACCCGGAAATTTCCGACCAAATTTAAACCTTAATCTTTATATGTTACCGACACGATAAGCAAAATCTGTAATGTTGAGTCTAGAAAGTTTGAAATCTATAATCAGTTACCCTTTGACTATGTCTGATGATTCACGAACATTTATGTGTATATACATGAATACAAGTATATAGATATATACACATATATATAATAAACTTGAATTAAATTAATAAATTATTATATTTTTATATATTACTTGGAATATACATAATGCTATAATTTAGATTTCTTTAATTCTAAATATGTATTTAATATATTTATATTACGTAATAAAAACATGTAATTAAAATGTAATTATATATATTGTTTAATATATATAATTATATAATTATATATTTTACGAATTTGATTTCTTTATTTAGAAATACTCATTTTATTTTTCATAAGGAAATTAATAACGAATATTTATATATATATATATATAATTATAAGTTAATAAATGATATATATATATATATATATATATATATATATATATATATATATATATATATATATATATATATATATATATATAATTTACATACATAGTAATTTAAATAAATATTGTTATCTATAAAGTTTATATTTATAGAAATTATTAACATTTTATAATTATGTGTTAATTTGTTCTAACATTTTTATTAGTATTATTATTATGGTTATTATTATTATTTTTAAATTAATAATGTTATTAATAGGATATTTATTATTAATATTAAATTAAATAATTTATATATATAAATATATATACAAAAAATAGAATACAGATATTTTAGCATATATTACTAGTTACCTTTTTCTATTTTTATCTTTATCTGATTAACTATTAAACCTGTGAACAAATGTGACACATTTTTTTTTATATATATCTCCATCGAATCATCACAGATCAGGGAGAAAAGTTTAGTCGAATCTCTCTATCACCCTAATCAAACATAATAGTTTTTAACTTCAATTATTAAAGGAATTAAAAAAACAGAAAGTTTATGAAACCGGGACTCTGTTACTCGACTTTATTTCCAAAACCTCGAAACTCAATTCCATTTCAAAATCCACAAATTCAAGTTTGTTAGGAATGTTTCGTTGAAACTATCTGGTAAATTTCAACTCCTAATCTTTCAAAACGAGTTTGAATTTAGGAGTCAAAGTTTGGGTTTTAAAAGTCAAACGATTTGTTCATAAGAAAATTTGAGTTTGTTGTTGAGTTTCTGGAACAATTGACGATTGATAAAGTTTTTAGGTGTAATTTGAAACACGATTCATGTTATAATCTTTGTATAATACGTCCTTAAGATTGAAATCAATATTTAAAAAAAAAAAAAAAATACTAGCGACAGCAGGATTGATCATTTTTATTTTTATTTTTTATTTTTTTTTATTTCAATTACACAACTTTATAATTCCTGGGTGTTTACAAGTCATAAACAACACTTTAAATTCGTTATTTTAGCTTTTGATGTTGGTTGGATCGATTGAGTTTTTGGAGAAGATGAACATAGAAATAGGGTTATTTTATATTTATATAGAAAGGTTATATAACAGAAAAATCATAACAGCTCGTTGGTTAAGGTGTTGGGGTGTATTCGGGAGGTCGGGGGTTCGAACCTTGTGATAGGCACATAGTTTTGGGAGCCCTTTTCTAAGGTAGTTTTCTATATTTTTATTATTATTATTATTATTATTATTATTATTATTATTATTATTATTATTATTATTATTATTATTATTATTATTATTATTATTATTATTATTATTAGCAAGTAGTATCATTATTATTGAAAATATTATTATTATTAAGTATTATCATGTAGTATTCATATTGTTATTACAAATATTAATATAAGTATTGTCATCATTATAATTGTTATTATTAATAATTCTAAAAACAAGTATTAAGTATCACTATTATGATTACTATGATTATTATTATAAACACAATAAAATTCATTATTATTATTAGTAACATATGTGTGATTATAGAAAATATCATTATTAGCAATATTAATTTGACGACCCGGAAATTTCTGACCAAATTTAAACTTTAATCTTTATATTATTCCGACACGATAAGCAAAGTTTGTTAAGTTAAATCTCAAGAATTTTAAACTGTGTTCATACATTCATTATAACCTCGACCAAATTCCGACGATTCATGAACCGTTATATATAAATAGATATGTATATGTATATATATATATTATAACTTAAGAATATTAATAAAGTATTAAACGTATAATACCTTACACGAACGTATTTGTTTCAATATGATTTTCGATGAAATTAAAAAATATATTAAATGATTAAATTATCAGAAACATTGAATTATGATTACAAGTCTCTGTTGAGAGGTCCACTATGATTTGAGAAAATCTATTCCTCTTAACGATATTCAGAATAATTTGTAAAGCTATTTATAAATAAAAACAAAAAGTGTCATTTACGAAAGTTAAACAAAAGTTAGCGGAGAATTGGTTTCCATAATATTCTATTAATTTAGTTTCAAAAGTAAAAAAAACGTTTTCAGTTTAAAAAGAACTTTATTATTAAAACGTATATATCTTTTATAAATATCTAGAAC
Organism: Rutidosis leptorrhynchoides; assembly: GCF_046630445.1. Taxonomy (NCBI): domain Eukaryota; kingdom Viridiplantae; phylum Streptophyta; class Magnoliopsida; order Asterales; family Asteraceae; genus Rutidosis; species Rutidosis leptorrhynchoides. The sequence goes on along the minus strand of NC_092333.1, from coordinate 309,269,365 downwards.
CACTTTTGACAACTCATTACTTAACCAGTATGATAAAGATAACGATATTTATATTTTATTTTATTAAATATATATAACGATTTAAATTAATATTATATATACTTATACGCGTATTATACTGATATTCGTTTACAAGTGATATTCGTTTAAATAATAAAAGGTGAAGAAAAAAGACAGATTCGACGAATTGAAGACGCAAACGACCAAAAAGCTCAAAAGTACAAAAGACAATCAAAAAGGTTCCAATTATTGATAAGAAACGTCTCGAAATTACAAGAGTACAAGATTCAAAACGCAAAGTACAAGATATTAAATTGTACGCAAGGACGTTCGAAAATCCGGAACCGGGACATGAGTCAACTCTCAACGCTCGACGCAACGGACTAAAAATTACAAATCAACTATGCACATAAATATAATATAATATTTAAATAATTCTTATAATTATTTAATATATTATATATATTTATAAATCCGTCGGCAAGAAAGACTCCAAAGTATCTGAGCTGTAATTTCAAACTCCGCGACTCGCGGAGTTTGAAGGCCAAAAAGGCCGCGAGTCGCGGAGCCCCAATTTCAGAAAATCCCTATAAAGCTCGCGCATTCTGATCGTAATCATCATCCATTTTTCTCTTCTCTCCATATATACGATATATTTATATTTATAATTTATATTTTAATTTTAATTCTAATTATAATTCTAATAATAAGGGTATGTTAGCGAATGTTGTAAGGGTGTAAGTCGAAATTCTGTCCGTGTAATGCTACGCTATTTTTAATCATTGTAAGTTATGTTCAACCTTTTTACATTAATGTCTCGTAGCTAAGTTATTATTATGCTTATTTAAAACGAAGTAATCATGATGTTGGGCTAATTACTAAAATTGGGTAATTGGGCTTTGTACCATAATTGGGGTTTGGACAAAAGAACGACACTTGTGGAAATTAGACTATGGGCTATTATTGGGCTTTATATTTGTTTAACTAAATGATAGTTTGTTAATGTTAATATAAAGATTTACAATTGGGCGTCCCTATAAATTACCATATACACTCAATCGGACACGATGGGCGGGGTATTTATATGTACGAATAATCGTTCATTTAACCGGACACGGGAATGGATTAATAGCCACTAGAATAATTAAAACAGGGGTGAAATTATGTACAAGGACACTTGGTATAATTGATAACAAAATATTAAAACCTTGGGTTACACTCAGTCGACATCCTGGTGTAATTATTAAACAAAGTATTAAAATCTTGTTACAGTTTAAGTCCCCAATTAGTTGGAATATTTAACTTCGGGTATAAGAATAATTTGATGAGGACACTCGCACTTTATATTTATGACTGATGGACTGTTATGGACAAAAACCAAACGGACATATTAAATAATTCAGGACAAAGGACAATTAACCCATGGGCATAAAATTAAAATCAACACGTCAAACATCATGATTACGGAAGTTTAAATAAGCATAATTCTTTTATTTCATATTTAATTTCCTTTATTTTATATTTAATTGCACTTCTAATTATCGCATTTTTATTGTTATTGTATTTAATTGCACTTCTAATTATCGCATTTTTATTGTTATTGTATTTAATTGCACTTTTAATTATCGTACTTTTTAATTATCGCAAGTTTATTTTATCGCACTTTTATTATTCGCAATTTCATTATCGTTATTTACTTTATGCTTTAATTTAAGTCTTGTATTCATTTTTAATATTTTACATTTGGTTTTAACTGCGACTAAAGTTTTAAAATCGACAAACCGGTCATTAAACGGTAAAAACCCCCCTTTATAATAAAAATATTACTTATATATATATATATTTGTATTTTTATAAAAGTAAACTAATATAGCGTTAAGCTTTGTTTAAAAAGATTCCCTGTGGAACGAACCGGACTTACTAAAAACTACACTACTGTACGATTAGGTACACTGCCTATAAGTGTTGTAGCAAGGTTTAAGTATATCCATTCTATAAATAAATAAATATCTTGTGTAAAATTGTATCGTATTTAATAGTATTTTCTGCTAAAATTAATAACTATTTTATACCACTCCGCTACCACATCAAGTATTTTTGGCGCCGCTGCAGGGGAACTATCTTAAAAGCCGGAAGCGCAACGCTATATATAAAAAAAAAATAATTTTTACTTTTAGTACGTTTTTGTAAAAATACGTTTTAAATATTCGAAAATATTAAAAAAAAAAAACAGAAAATTTGTATATTTTTAAGATTTTGTTAAATATTTAAGCTTTATAAAGTATCTTTAGTTTGTAAAAATATAAGTTTTTATATATAACTTTTAGATTATAAAACAGAAAATTATAACGCAGAAAATAGAAAATAAAAAATAAAAAATAAAAACGCGTCGAAATTAAAAGCTGTCAGTTGAATTTCTGAACCCCGCGACTCGCGGGGTTTACTGCCTTGAATACCGCAACTCGCGGAGAAAACCTGACACGCGACAGAAGCCCTAATCCTGCATTTATTACGGGGTAATTAATTATTATTATTATTATTTAACCCTAATTATTATTATTATTATTATTATTAGTTTTATTTTAACTTTTATTTTTTTATTTAATTTATGTATTTAGTATTAATTAGTTTTATTAAATTGTAAAATTAGTAGTTTTAATAAATAAATAATATAAAAATAATATTTATAAAAATTGTATTTTTTTTACAACTTTTTGTATATTTTTATATTTTGTCCTTTTTTTTTTAAATCGTTTTAACGTAATATTTGTATTTTTCGCTCATATTTAATTTTAAACTTAGTTTTTGCCATAGTCATTTTTACTCCTAGATTTTTAGTCTTTACCGTAGAATTTCTTAAGTGCTTTTTCTCTAGACTAAGATTTAGGTACTTTAGAATTTTGCGACGCCTTTTTAAGTTTTAGTTTCTTTTTAAGTTAATTCCATTTGGGATTTAGTTTTTCTTGTAAGCTTTAATATTTTTAGACGACTTTTACCAATGTATCAATTATCATTCCAATTAGTAATCTCAATTTGCGATTATAATTTTAAGTTAGTTGTAGTAATAAGGTTAGGTTAGTCAAGTATTTTTAAGTTTTTATAAGTTTCTTTTATGTTTCCGTCACCTTTTATTTTTCAACCGTTTTTCTTTTTCAACCTTTTTCCGACGAACTCTTTTTCTTTCTTATTTCTCGCTAATCTAGTTTTAGGACATAGATTTTTATTCTACTTCTTATCTAAATTTCTTAAAATTACGAAAATTTATTTTAAGTGGTTAAATTAATAGACATCAAAATTTTCTGGTTCGTAGTAATAGTTGGATTTGTACGTGGACCGGGTTATTGGAGCCAAACAGTCCTCAATTATATTGAGACCAAACGAATCCTGCCCCTCTGCTGCATCTTTTAGCTATTCGAAACGTGGGCAAAATCAGAAAAGTCTATTGGTTGGATAACTTATTATAATTTTTATTTCCTTTTAAAAACTAATAGGATATTTAGTGAATGCACCGAGCAAGACGTTCACCACCTTTTGTACGTTCACCACCTGTAACTAGATCAAGACATTTAGCAAATATAACCGCCGTTGATTTTTCTTTAGAATCGTCATCCAGTCGACCAAGTACTTCAGTTCAAATTTATGATAATCCATTTTTTGAACCCGACCTCACAATTGAGAATCCGGAGAATATTCAGGAACGGTTCGTAGATCCCGAACCATTAAACTTTCCTCCGGAACCACCAATCATTCAAACAGAGATTGTTGAGGAACGAACCATTAAATCAGAATCCTCTAGTGATTCCGATTCAACAAATTCAATTATGGAGAATCTGGAACCTTTAAGTATGAAAGACCGAATGAGAGCTAAACGCACTGGCCAAGGTCACGCAATTACTCATCCAGACATTAATGCGCCAGATTATGAAATCAAAGGACAAATTCTACACATGGTGACTAATCAATGCCAATTTAGTGGTGCGCCGAAGGAAGATCCAAATGAACATCTACGTACCTTTAATAGGATCTGCACACTATTTAAAATCCGAGAAGTGGAGGATGAACAGATATATCTCATGTTATTTCCCTGGACTTTAAAGGGAGAAGCCAAAGATTGGTTGGAATCGTTACCTGAAGGGGCGATTGATACATGGGATGTTTTAGTTGACAAATTTCTTAAACAATTCTTTCCTGCATCTAAAGCCGTAAGACTTCAAGCAGAAATTGTTACGTTCACACAAAAACCGAATGAAACTCTATATGAGGCATGGACAAGATATGGAAAGTTGTTAAGAGGATGTCCGCAACATGGTTTAGACACCTGTCAAATAGTACAAATATTCTACCAAGGATGCGACATCACTACAAGGAAAGACATAGATATAGCAGCTGGTGGTTCTATTATGAAGAAAACCGAAACTGATGCTTACAAAATTATTGATAACACTGCTTCCCACTCACATGAGTGGCACCAAGAAAAAGACATCGTTAGATCATCTAAAGTAGCTAGAGCCGATTCTAGCCATGACTTAGATTCCATTTCCGCAAAGATAGATGCTGTGGAAAGACGAATGGAAAAGATGACTAAGGATATTCACTCAATACGAATTAGTTGTGAGCAGTGTGGAGGACCACATTTGACAAAAGATTGTCTCAGTATTGAATTAACAATGGAACAAAGAGAGAATATTTCATATATAAACCAAAGGCCTGGAAATAATTATCAGAATAATTATCAACCGCCAAGACCGATTTACAATCAAAACCAGAATTATAACAGAAATATTCCATACAACAACCAACAAGGTCCTAGCAATCAACAAGTATCCAATAATAATTACAATCATCAAAGACCGAATTTTCAAAACAAACCACCACAACAAACCGATGATAAAAAGCCGAATTTAGAAGATATGATGACAAAGCTAGTTGAAACTCAAACGCAGTTTTTCACATCTCAGAAACAAACCAATGAACAAAATGCTCAAGCATTTAGAAATCAACAAGCTTCTATTCAAAATCTGGAACAAGATGTGAGTAACCTAGCAAGGTTAATAGGTGAAAGAAAACCAGGAAGTCTACCTAGTGATACAAATGCTAACCCCCGGAATGAAACAGCTAAAGCTATTACCATAAGAAGTGGTACAACACTTAAACCACCTGAAATACCTGTAACTTCTGATGAAGCTATTCCTACTCTACAAGAACCACAACCTGATCAAGATAAGGAAAAAGAACCGGTAGTTGAAAAGGTTAATGAAGATAACACAGTTAAGGCTAAACCTTATGTTAAACCATACCAACCACCACTTCCTTACCCGAGTAAAATGAAGAAAGAAAAACTTGAAGCCGAGCAATCCAAATTCTTGGATATGTTTAAACAGATAAATGTAAATCTTCCTTTCATTGATGTGATTTCAGGAATGCCTAGATATGCTAAATTCTTGAAAGATCTAATCTCAAATAGAAAGAAAATGGAAGAACTCTCGGCTGTTACTATGAATGCTAATTGTTCAGCAGTGCTGTTGAATAAGATACCAGAAAAACTATCTGATCCAGGAAGTTTCACAATTCCATGTTTTCTGGGTAGTCTTAGTTCAATAGAAGCATTGGCAGACTTAGGTGCTGGTATAAATCTAATGCCGTATTCACTATACACTAAACTAGACCTTGGAGAATTGAAACCAACCAGAATAAGCATACAACTAGTCGATAGATCAATAAAATATCCTAGAGGGATAATGGAGAACATGCTAGTTAAAGTTGGTACTTTAGTATTTCCAGTAGATTTTGTTGTTCTGGACATGGAAGAAGATTCTCAAGTTCCTCTCATATTAGGAAGACCATTCTTAAACACGGCTAAAGCAATGATAGACGTGTTCGGTAAGAAATTGACCATAAGTATAGAGGATGAGAGTGTTACCTTTTCAGTTGATAGAGCAATGCAACAACCACAATCTGCAGATGATACATGTTATTATATTCAAACTATAGATGCACATGCAGAATTATTAGAAGAATTTCCAGAATTACAAGGAATAGGAGAATGTTCTTTAGGAGAAGGTAATGAACCAATTGATGAAGCTGAAATGTTAGCTACACTTATAGCTAATGGATATGAACCAACAACAGAAGAAATCCAAATGCTAAAAGAAGAAGACAGATATCGATACAAATCATCGATAGAAGAACCTCCGAAATTAGAGTTAAAGCCACTTCCAAACCATTTGGAATACGCTTATTTACATGGTGAATCTGAATTACCTGTAATAATATCGTCTTCTCTTACTAAAAATGAGAAATCACAACTCATTTCTGTGTTGAAAGCTCATAAACCAGCCATTGCATGGAAGATTCATGATATTAAAGGAATAAGTCCTTCGTATTGCACACATAAAATCCTTATGGAAGAAGGTCATAAAACGTATGTGCAACGCCAACGAAGACTAAATCCTAATATGCAAGATGTAGTTAAGAAAGAGATTATTAAACTGCTAGATGCAGGTCTAATTTATCCAATCTCTGATAGTCCATGGGTAAGCCCAGTTCAATGCGTGCCTAAGAAGGGTGGCATGACTGTCATTACAAATGAGAAAAATGAGCTTATTCCTACTAGAACTGTAACAGGATGGCGTGTGTGTATTGATTATAGAAAATTAAATGACACCACTAGAAAAGATCACTTTCCCTTACCTTTCATAGATCAAATGTTGGAAAGATTAGCCGGAAATAGTTACTATTGTTTTCTAGATGGATTTTCCGGATATTTTAAAATTCCAATAGCACCCGAGGACCAAGAGAAAACCACATTCACGTGCCCTTATGGTACTTTTGCTTACAAACGCATGCCATTTGGACTTTGTAACGCCCCTGCAACCTTTCAAAGGTGTATGATGGCGATTTTTCATGACATGATAGAAGAATGCATGGAAGTTTTCATGGATGACTTTTCAGTCTTCGGTGATACATTTGAATCATGTCTAGTTAATCTGGAACGAATGCTTCTTAGATGCGAACAATCAAATCTAGTACTTAATTGGGAGAAATGCCATTTCATGGTTAAAGAAGGCATCGTTCTTGGACATAAAATTTCAAAAGAAGGAATTGAAGTGGATAGAGCTAAAGTAGATGTAATTGTTAAACTTCCACATCCCACCAATGTTAGAGGAGTTAGGAGTTTTCTAGGGCATGCCGGTTTTTACCGACGTTTCATAAAAGATTTTTCTAAAATTGCCACTCCTATGAATAAACTCCTAGAAAAGGATGCTCCATTCATCTTTTCAGATGAGTGTATCAAATCTTTTAATATTCTTAAAGAGAAACTCACTAATGCATCGATCATGATAACACCAAATTGGAATCTACCATTTGAACTAATGTGCGATGCAAGTGATTTTGCAATGGGAGCCGTTTTAGGACAAAGGATTGAAAAACGATTTCAACCTATATATTATGCTAGTAAGACGTTACAAGGAGCACAAACGAACTATACAACTACTGAAAAAGAACTCCTTGCTATTGTCTTTGCTTTTGACAAATTTTGATCATATCTCGTTCTAGCAAAAACGGTGGTCTATACCGACCATTCTGCTCTTAGATACCTATTTTCGAAACAAGATGCTAAACCAAGATTAATCCGTTGGATCTTACTCTTACAAGAATTTGATATTGAAATCCGAGATAAAAGAGGAGCAGAAAATCTCGCCGCTGATCATCTTTCTCGTCTTGAAAATCCCGAATTAGAAGTTCTAAATGAATCAGCCATACAAGACAACTTTCCTGATGAATATCTATTGAAGATAGATTATAAAGAAATCCCATGGTTTGCAGACTATGCAAATTATTTAGTATGTGGATTCCTTGAAAAAGGATTATCGTACCAAAGACGAAAGAAATTCTTCAGTGATATAAAACACTATTTCTGGGAAGATCCACATCTGTTTAAAAGTTGTCCCGATGGAATAATACGCCGATGTGTATTTGGAGATAAAGCTAGTAAAATATTAAACCATTGTCATACAGGACCAACAGGAGGGCATTATAGGCCTCAACTAACAGCAAGAAAAGTTTATAATGCTGGATTCTATTGGCCTACAATTTACAAAGACGCACACCTTCTTTGCAAATCCTGTGATGCATGTCAAAGGGCCGGAAAAATAAGTCAACGTGATGAAATGCCACAAAATGTCATCCAAGTATGTGAAGTATTTGACATTTGGGGTATTGACTTTATGGGTCCATTTCCAAAATCTCATAATAATCTATATATACTCGTAGCCATTGATTATGTATCTAAATGGGCGGAAGCACAAGCTCTCCCAACTAACGATGCACGAGTTGTAGTCAACTTTTTAAAACATCTTTTTGCAAGGTTTGGAACACCGAAAGCTTTAATAAGTGATCGGGGTACTCATTTCTGTAATAATCAACTTGAGAAAGTTCTTAAAATATATGGAGTAACTCATAAAATCTCCACCGCATATCATCCACAAACAAGTGGACAAGTTGAAAACACCAACCGAGCTTTAAAACGTATTCTAGAGAAAACCGTAGGATCAAATCCGAAGGAATCGTCCATTAAATTGGAGGATGCACTCTGGGCTTTTAGAACAGCCTACAAAACTCCAATTGGAACCACACCTTTTAGACTTGTTTATGGAAAAGCATGTCATCTTCCAGTAGAAATTGAACACAAAGCATTTTGGGCTTTGAAGACATGTAATCTTGATTTACATGAAGCCGGACGTCTACGATTAAGTCAACTAAAAGAATTAGAAGAATTAAGACATGAAGCATACGAAAATTCGTTAATCTATAAGAAAGAACGAAGAAATGGCATGATAAAAGAATCAGAAGTTCAAAAGAATTTAAAGAAGGAGACAGAGTTCTTCTTTTCAATTCACGATTCAAGCTATTTCCTGAAAAATTGAAATCAAGATGGTCTGGACCATTCATGGTCAAAAGAGTTTTCCCATACGGAACGATAGAATTAATAAATTCAAATGGGATTGAATTTAAAGTTAATGGTCACAGAGTTAAACATTACATACATGGTCCGATGGAAGTCGACAACGAAGTTAATCACAATTTCGACACCACAGCTAACTAAGTGTGGGGAGAATCAAGTCTTTAAAGGATAATATGTATTTCTGTTAGAGTTAGATTGTCTGTTTTCGTGTAGTTCTCCAAAATGGAACCCGAATGGTCTTTCCCTAGCAGTCCCTAAAGAACTAGTCTTCTCCCCCCATTCTGAATTTTTATTTTTTTTTAGGTTTTTACGAAATGAAGACTGCCTGTGAACTAAACCATGGTCTAATGCTACACGCTTTGATCACTAAACGTAATAATGACATACTACCGAGTGAATTAGTATCAGTAATCAGAGAAAGAATGGACGGAGTTAGAAAAGAATCCAGATGCGAAGATAATAAGTTACAATTTAGTAAAGGAAAATCAAAATCCGCAGCGAAAAGAAGAGCACGACACCTAGAACAATGTCACAAATGCGGAAAATGGTCACATGGAGGTAAATGTTCAAATAATCAAACCTATTCAAACACTGAATTTGTTACTTTATGCAGAGACGGACCGTTCATATGTTTAGAAGAAAAGACACTGAATGCTCGAGGTTAGGCCTATGTAGCCATGGAAAACCAATTAAACCGACTATCTTATGAATGGGATAGATCATATAACTAAGAAATCTATTTCACAAGTATGTCTGTACAGTTTTTATTTTTATTTTTATTTTTAACCTTTTGATAATAAACGCTAATTTGTTCGCTAAAAAGTATTAAATTGGTATTGAATAAAATTAGGTTTGGCGACCGAAATTATTGATATCATTCAAAAATTTATTACATCACTGCGAAATTTAACGTTTATTCTTAAGGTATAAATATCTTTAAACAATCAACCCAAAATATTTCAAAAATTCGTCATGAGTTAAATTAGGTTTTGGAACCGAAATTACTTTACCGAAAAGAGGGGCGCATATTTTTGATAATATTTGATTGATTAAAGTGGGATAAAAAGACAAAAAGATTTTTAATTTTATTTTTACCATGTTTTTAAAATTAATATTTAAATCTTAAATTAATATTGTAAACTTTGTAAAAACAATATATTTAAAATTGTAAATATTTGAAAAATTAATATAAGTTTGGTGTGAATTTATAATATGAATTTTTAATTTTATGCATTTCAAATTTTAAGTTTGGTGTGGATTTTTAATATTAATTTTGAATTTTATATTTAAGTTGTGTGAATTTAAAAACAAAAATTTACTTTATCTCATTAAGTTAAAAATATGATTTTTAAAATTCGTCGTAAGTTGAAGACTAGGTCTTTGAACCGAAATTGCTTTACCCGAGGGAGGGACGAGAACTTTTATTATCATTGTTTTTAATCTTATTGAATTAAAGTATGCCAAAAACATTAAAAAACCCAAAAATCTTAGCTTTTAAAACAATCGCTACAAAAAGACAAATTTTAAAATTTTGTCGAGGGACGGACTAGGACATCGATCCGAAACGACCTCGTCCAAAATAACAAGGGAAAATTTTTTTTAAAATTAAGTACTTAATTGTTTTATAAGTTAATGATTATAAAAAAATAAAAAAAAAATTAAAAAAAGCAAACTCCGCGAGTCGCGGAGTTTGAAGGCTTAATAGGCCGCGACTCGCGGGAGGACCGGATTACAGAAAAAAATAAAACGAGCTGAAACAGCTCAGTTTCACTCCCCAAAACCGAAAACCTGCGAAATACTCCGAAAAAATACCCAAAAACACCCCCAAAATCACAATTTTTAACCGTTAATCACCAAATCTTTTACTAAAATCATGTTGAGAAGGATGCTATCTAGGAATTACTCAAGAAAAACGGTAAATTTCTACACCTAAACACCATTTAATCCGAAATTTGGTGTTCTTGAGCAATTTTTTCCCCAATTTGATTTTTATGCTTTTTAGTGTAATTATGCTTAAATTGTTTATGTATTATACTTGTATAACCTAGATTGATGCTATTTAACATGATTAGAAGCCTTAAACTTCAAATTTTGAGTAATCTAGGGTTTGTGTTCTTGAGCAAATTTGGGGCTTTTTGATATAAACAGGTTATGGCCGATTTTTGTCATGAATTGTTGCTAAAATAAGTAGTGTAACATGTTTAGGTAGTTAAATGATCCAAACTTTGAGCCTAAACATGATTTTGAGAATTAAAGTAGACTTTTTCAAGTCTAAAAATTCATGAATTTGATTTTTGAGAGATAATGCCATTTGAAACTTGTTTAATTGATAGTAATGATTATTTTGACATGTTATTTGAGTTGAATGCTTATGAACTTGGCAAACATTTTCGTATATGCTTATCTGAAAAAGTGTAGATTTGATGAAAATGTGAAAATGAGCTTAAGTTTGATATAAATTGATCATGTCATTGTGATTATTTTGATTGATGATTTTGCTGACACTAATGCATATTTGGATGCACAAAAATTGTGTTTGATGTGTTTTGCAGACTGAAAGGGGTGAATCTTCATCACAAGCCCGCAATGCTCCTGCTGAGAATGCGGAACAACAGGAGGTGGATAACTACTACAAGCAGGATATACCTCATCCAGTCATGACCTTTTCTGATATGCACTTGGAAGAGTTGCACCCGAACCTGAGATTTGACAGACTTTGGATAGATTATCCAAAATATCAAAGGGGTTTGCATACTCTTCATTCTAAGGTTGTTGAGGTACCAAGGGTCATAGAATGGGGACCCTTAGAAGCTGTAGAATTGGCCGGGACAATTAGGGAATTACTTGTACAGAGGTATGGTAATTCTACTTTTAATGACTGGGTACGTTTATTCACCATGCGTAGACCTGTATATAAAGTATGGTGTGAAGAATTGTTATGTAGTATAGAGTTGAATGATCGGGTAGCTAGTTTAACCGATCGTTCTTTTATTAGATTTTTGTTAGGCGGTTCGATACGCCACATGTCTTTACTAGACATGGCTCAGGCTTTACGTATATATACGCCTGAGGAGTTAGCATCTGCCGATTGTAGAGGGTTGATACTAAACGGTAGAAAGATAGATGAAAATTTTGATACACACGGTGTGTGGAGTCAAATGACAAGCCATCACCGTTTCAAAGGGGGAAATTACTCTTATTTGGATATAGATAGAGCCGAATTAAGAGTGATTCATAGGTTTTTAGCTAATTCGATTACACAAAGGGGTAAGAACAAGGAAAAAGTAAATGAACAGGATTTATTTTACCATATGTGTATTCGAGACCCACAAAGCGCTGTAAGTATACCGTATTGTGTGGGTTATTATTTATCAGCTATGGTTCAGGGGATGAGACCGCATAGCATAATAGGAGGTGGTATTTTTATTACTTTGATTGGTGAATATCTCGGTGTGGATATAAGTCGGGGGGGATTATTAGTGGAAGAACCAGAACCCCGCGATACTATAGGTTTAAATGTGTACCATGGTGCGAAAGTTTTGAAGAGGCGAAATAACGCCGCAGTACCATACCATGGTAGACATCCACAGGTTGAGAGAAACCAACAGCAAGGTAATGTAGGAGGGGGGAATGAGATACAAGAAATGCAAAGGTTTATAGCTTCTCAGGAGTACGAAAATGCTAGACAGAGAGCATTTGAAGATTGGCAAGTTCATCAGAACCAAATCATAGCTCATTGCCAACATATAGGTAGAAACTATATTCCTACACCGAAACCCATCTTCCCTCCCTGGTCTATAGAGATGCAGCCACCGTATCCTACGTATGACCCTGCCGAAGCATTCTATAGCACCTATGGTTATGCCTGGAACCCCTATTGGTACCAGTATCATCCCTAGTATACTTAGTTTTATTTATTTTGTAATTTGTAATGATTGATACGTTTAATACTTTTGTTAATATTGTAATAGTTTTTATAATTGTCTTACTTTTATTCTTAGATTTTAATAATTTTTGAATGTGGGGTAATATACCAAACTTCAAAAATATGTATATATGTTTGCAGTTTATCTTATGTACACAACAGGGTAAAACAACGCATTTTCAAAGACTTGCATTCAGTTCAGCAAAAGCAACAAATTTTGACGACAAGATGCAAAATATATGTGAAATAACAACAAGACGGAATGAACAAATGATGTGCACCATTTATCATTCAGCAAACAAACGCCAATATATTTGGAAACTTTGGTAAAAATTTAATCATTTTCACACAAATCACCCTCAATAATTTAAATTATTCCTGATTTCTTGCAAATGAGGGCATTGCAAGATCTTAAGTGTGGGAAGGGGTTAAATTCTTTAGAATTTTAAAATTTTTTACTTTATACACTTGGTTGCCATTAAAAATACTAGTAAAGCAGTAGTTGTATTAGAATCTAGTGCTCTCTGATAATAAAGAACAGCCCTGGTCTTATATACTGACTACCCAATTCTAGTAAAATTTTTCAAAATTTTCAATTAAATGAACTCAAAATCATGTTTATACATATTTATGAACGATAAAACTAGGTTTTAACACCAAAATTATTGTTACCTCGGAAAGGACATAAATTGAGAAACAAACCAAAATGTTAAAATTCATTTAAAATGGAATAGAGGACGATAAAAAGGAAAATAAAAGCCAAGTGTGGGAAAATTTACCAAGTTATCTTACACATATGTCACATATATCTGTAACAAATAACTGAAAATACTTTTGCTTTGGACTAAACTAAACTGTTTTTACTCGATGAAAGAAAAGAAGAGATGGATCTACACGATGAATCAATTCCATCATTAAAAGGAAGTAAAATCTTCCGAAAAAGAAACGCGCTTCTTGATTTAGGTCATGAAGTTGTCGTCCAGGCCAGCTGTAGGTTGACGAAAAATCCAGAAAAGTCATCACTAAAATCAGCAGGAAATCCACGGACCTCAGCATTAAACAGGATCGCCAAGTGGTCAGATTTATCCTAACCATGAGAAGGATTTATCTCGTACAATAGGGGGGCACCATGCAAATTAGCCGGATAAGACTAATGAATCAGATCCCCAGAAAGGATAATCTCCTTAAAGATTAAAAATCAGCTTTTAAGATTGATATTACTCAATCCTTGAGATTGACCTTAAAGATTGAGAATTACAAACTCATGGAATTCGATGATATCTAAACTCGAGCTTAAACGAGAAAATATTTTGATCAAAATTACAAACCGATTTGTTTTCTGAAAACCCTATTTTCAATGCGTTCATTACCATTGAACGTAAAATCCTAGGAATTCTCCTGGAATTCATTAGGTCACCTGAACCAAATCGGGTGTCAACCGTAAGAACGGTGGTTGCATAGTGGTCAAAGACAGGACCTTGTGCCATACCGAAAAATTATAGGGGTGAGCTTTACTATTGCTCCTACCAAGGATAGTAATTGTGTCCGACACGTTATAGACCATAATTAAAAGCATGTCAGGAGACATTGCCTTAACAGTTGCTTGTTCAACGCTTTCCTTTCAACCGGACGGTAGTTTACCGAAAGGTAATATACGGGACAAGTGAACTGGACGTGTTGCTTTCCAAATACAAGGTTAGCAAGTGGGTGACACAAAACCATAAGTTTTGAGCTAAAATTTTCAAAACTGAAACCCACCAAACCCACAAAAATATTTTGCAAACACCGGTAAAGGGTTATCCCGGAAAACTTATCTAGGGTAAAAACTAGATTTAATTTTCAAAAGATCAAATGTTTTCATAAAGATCCAATTTCCTTAATGGATCTAAATTTTTATAGTCAGGTGGGACTGTAAGCCATATCGTTACTACCATTGTTTATACCGCCGTATAGAAAATCACTGATGTACAAAGTGTGAAGAATAAAGAAGTGATACTAGTATTTCAAGACGATATTGCTTGAGGACAAGCAACGCTCAAGTGTGGAAATATTTGATAATTCTAAAAACAAACATATAATTCATAGCATTATTCCTCAAGAAAGACAAGCTTTTAGTTGCAATTGTTCTATTTACAAGTGATATTCGTTTAAATAATAAAAGGTGAAGATAAAAGACAGATTCGACGAATTGAAGACGCAAACGACCAAAAAGCTCAAAAGTACAAAAGAAAATCAAAAAGGTTCCAATTATTGATAAGAAACGTCTCGAAATTACAAGAGTACAAGATTCAAAACGCAAAGTACAAGATATTAAATTGTACGCAAGGACGTTCGAAAATCCGGAACCGGGACATGAGTCAACTCTCAACGCTCGACGCAACGGACTAAAAATTACAAATCAACTATGCACATAAATATAATATAATATTTAAATAATTCTTATAATTATTTAATATATTATATATATTTATAAATCCGTCGGCAAGAAAGACTCCAAAGTATCTGAGCTGTAATTTCAAACTCCGCGACTCGCGGAGTTTGAAGGCCAAAAAGGCCGCGAGTCGCGGAGCCCCAATTTCAGAAAATCCCTATAAAGCTCGCGCATTCTGATCGTAATCATCATCCATTTTTCTCTTCTCTCCATATATACGATATATTTATATTTATAATTTATATTTTAATTTTAATTTTAATTATAATTCTAATAATAAGGGTATGTTAGAGAATGTTGTAAGGGTGTAAGTCGAAATTCTGTCCGTGTAACGCTACGCTATTTTTAATCATTGTAAGTTATGTTCAACCTTTTTACATTAATGTCTCGTAGCTAAGTTATTATTATGCTTATTTAAAACGAAGTAATCATGATGTTGGGCTAATTACTAAAATTGGGTAATTGGGCTTTGTACCATAATTGGGGTTTGGACAAAAGAATGACACTTGTGGAAATTAGACTATGGGCTATTAATGGGCTTTATATTTGTTTAACTAAATGATAGTTTGTTAATGTTAATATAAAGATTTACAATTGGGCATCTCTATAAATTACCATATACACTCAATCGGACACGATGGGCGGGGTATTTATATGTACGAATAATCGTTCATTTAACCGGACACGGGAATGGATTAATAGCCACTAGAATAATTAAAACAGGGGTGAAATTATGTACAAGGACACTTGGTATAATTGATAACAAAATATTAAAACCTTGGGTTACACTCAGTCGACATCCTGGTGTAATTATTAAACAAAGTATTAAAATCTTGTTACAGTTTAAGTCCCCAATTAGTTGGAATATTTAACTTCGGGTATAAGAATAATTTGATGAGGACACTCGCACTTTATATTTATGACTGATGGACTGTTATGGACAAAAACCAAACGGACATATTAAATAATTCAGGACAAAGGACAATTAACCCATGGGCATAAAATTAAAATCAACACGTCAAACATCATGATTACGGAAGTTTAAATAAGCATAATTCTTTTATTTCATATTTAATTTCCTTTATTTTATATTTAATTGCACTTCTAATTATCGCATTTTTATTGTTATTGTATTTAATTGCACTTCTAATTATCGCATTTTTATTGTTATTGTATTTAATTGCACTTTTAATTATCGTACATTTTAATTATCGCAAGTTTATTTTATCGCACTTTTATTATTCGCAATTTCATTATCGTTATTTACTTTATGCTTTAATTTAAGTCTTGTATTCATTTTTAATATTTTACATTTGGTTTTAACTGCGACTAAAGTTTTAAAATCGACAAACCGGTCATTAAACGGTAAAAACCCCCCTTTATAATAAAAATATTACTTATATATATATATTTGTATTTTTATAAAAGTAAACTAATATAGCGTTAAGCTTTGTTTAAAAAGATTCCCTGTGGAACGAACCGGACTTACTAAAAACTACACTACTGTACGATTAGGTACACTGCCTATAAGTGTTGTAGCAAGGTTTAAGTATATCTATTCTATAAATAAATAAATATCTTGTGTAAAATTGTATCGTATTTAATAGTATTTTCTGCTAAAATTAATAACTATTTTATACCACTCCGCTACCACATCAAGTATTTTTGGCGCCGCTGCCGGGGAACTATCTTAAAAGGCGGAAGCGCAATGCTATATATAAAAAAAAAAAAAAAAATTTTACTTTTAGTACGTTTTTGTAAAAATACGTTTTAAATATTCGAAAATATTAAAAAAAAACAGAAAATTTGTATATTTTTAAGATTTTGTTAAATATTTAAGTTTTATAAAGTATCTTTAGTTTGTAAAAATATAAGTTTTTATATATAACTTTTAGATTATAAAACAGAAAATTATAAAACAAAAAATAGAAAATAAAAAATAAAAAATAAAAACGCGTCGAAATTAAAAGCTGTCAGTTGAATTTCTGAACCCCGCGACTCGCGGGGTTTACTGCCTTGAATACCGCAACTCGCGGAGAAAACTTGACACGCGACAGAAGCCCTAATCCTGCATTTATTACGGGGTAATTAATTATTATTATTATTATTTAACCCTAATTATTATTATTATTATTATTAGTTTTATTTTAACTTTTATTTTTTTATTTAATTTATGTATTTAGTATTAATTAGTTTTATTAAATTGTAAAATTAGTAGTTTTAATAAATAAATAATATAAAAATAATATTTATAAAAATTGTATTTTTTTACAACTTTTTGTATATTTTTATATTTTGTCCTTTTTTTTAATCGTTTTAACGTAATATTTGTATTTTTCGCTCATATTTAATTTTAAACTTAGTTTTTGCCATAGTCATTTTTACTCCTAGATTTTTAGTCTTTGCCGTAGAATTCCTTAAGTGCTTTTTCTCTAGACTAAGATTTAGGTACTTTAGAATTTTGCGACGCCTTTTTAAGTTTTAGTTTCTTTTTAAGTTAATTCCATTTGGGATTTAGTTTTTCTTGTAAACTTTAATATTTTTAGACGACTTTTACCTATGTATCAATTATCATTCAATTAGTAATCTCAATTTGCGATTATAATTTTAAGTTAGTTGTAGTAATAAGGTTAGGTTAGTCAAGTATTTTTAAGTTTTTATAAGTTTCTTTTATTTTTCCGTCACCTTTTATTTTTCAACCATTTTTCTTTTTCAACCTTTTTCCGACGAACTCTTTTTCTTTCTTATTTCTCGCTAATCTAGTTTTAGGACATAGATTTTTATTCTACTTCTTATCTAAATTTCTTAAAATTAAGAAAATTTATTTTAAGTGGTTAAATTAATAGACATCAAAATTTTCTGGTTCGTAGTAATAGTTGGATTTGTACGTGGACCGGGTTATTGAAGCCAAACAGTCCTCAATTATATTGAGACCAAACGAATCCTGCCCCTCTGCTGCATCTTTTGGCTATTCGAAACGTGGGCAAAATCAGAAAAGTCTATTGGTTGGATAACTTATTATAATTTTTATTTCCTTTTAAAAACTAATAGGATATTCAGTGAATGCACCGAGCAAGACGTTCACCACCTTTTGTACGTTCACCACCTGTAACTAGATCAAGACATTTAGCAAATATAACCGCCGTTGATTTTTCTTTAGAATCGTCATCCAGTCGACCAAGTACTTCAGTTCAAATTTCGGATAATCCATTTTTTGAACCCGACCTCACAATTGAGAATCCGGAGAATATTCAGGAACGGTTCGTAGATCCCGAACCATTAAACTTTGCTCCGGAACCACCAATCATTCAAACAGAGATTGTTGAGGAACGAACCATTAAATCAGAATCCTCTAGTGATTCCGATTCAACAAATTCAATTATGGAGAATCTGGAACCTTTAAGTATGGAAGACCGAATGAGAGCTAAACGCACTGGCCAAGGTCACGCAATTACTCATCCAGACATTAATGCGCCAGATTATGAAATCAAAGGACAAATTCTACACATGGTGACTAATCAATGCCAATTTAGTGGTGCGCCGAAGGAAGATCCAAATGAACATCTACGTACCTTTAATAGGATCTGCACACTATTTAAAATCCGAGAAGTGGAGGATGAACAGATATATCTCATGTTATTTCCCTGGACTTTAAAGGGAGAAGCCAAAGATTGGTTGGAATCGTTACCTGAAGGGGCGATTGATACATGGGATGTTTTAGTTGACAAATTTCTTAAACAATTCTTTCCTGCATCTAAAGCCGTAAGACTTCAAGCAGAAATTGTTACGTTCACAAAAAAACCGAATGAAACTCTATATGAGGCATGGACAAGATATGGAAAGTTGTTAAGAGGATGTCCGCAACATGGTTTAGACACCTGTCAAATAGTACAAATATTCTACCAAGGATGCGACATCACTACAAGGAAAGACATAGATATAGCAGCTGGTGGTTCTATTATGAAGAAAACCGAAACTGATGCTTACAAAATTATTGATAACACTGCTTCCCACTCACATGAGTGTCACCAAGAAAAAGACATCGTTAGATCATCTAAAGCAGCTAGAGCCGATTCTAGCCATGACTTAGATTCCATTTCCGCAAAGATAGATGATGTGGAAAGACGAATGGAAAAGATGACTAAGGATATTCACTCAATACGAATTAGTTGTGAGCAGTGTGGAGGACCACATTTGACAAAAGATTGTCTCAGTATTGAATTAACAATGGAACAAAGAGAGAATATTTCATATATAAACCAAAGGCCTGGAAATAATTATCAGAATAATTATCAACCGCCAAGACCGATTTACAATCAAAACCAGAATTATAACAGAAATATTCCATACAACAACCAACAAGGTCCTAGCAATCAACAAGTATCCAATAATAATTACAATCAGCAAAGACCGAATTTTCAAAACAAACCACCACAACAAACCGATGATAAAAAGCCGAATTTAGAAGATATGATGACAAAGCTAGTTGAAACTCAAACGCAGTTTTTCACATCTCAGAAACAAACCAATGAACAAAATGCTCAAGCATTTAGAAATCAACAAGCTTCTATTCAAAATCTGGAACAAGAAGTGAGTAACCTAGCAAGGTTAATAGGTGAAAGAAAACCAGGAAGTCTACCTAGTGATACAAATGCTAACCCCGGAATGAAACAGCTAAAGTTATTACCACAAGAAGTGGTACAACACTTAAACCACCTGAAATACCTGTAACTTCTGATGAAGCTATTCCTACTCCACAAGAACCACAACCTGATCAAGATAAGGAAAAAGAACCGGTAGTTGAAAAGGTTAATGAAGATAACACAGTTAAGGCTAAACCTTATGTTAAACCATACCAACCACAACTTCCTTACCCGAGTAAAATGAAGAAAGAAAAACTTGAAGCCGAGCAATCCAAATTCTTGGATATGTTTAAACAGATAAATGTAAATCTTCCTTTCATTGATGTGATTTCAGGAATGCCTAGATATGATAAATTCTTGAAAGATCTAATCTCAAATAGAAAGAAAATGGAAGAACTCTCGGCTGTTACTATGAATGCTAATTGTTCAGCAGTGCTGTTGAATAAGATACCAGAAAAACTATCTGATCCAGGAAGTTTCACAATTCCATGTTTTCTGGGTAGTCTTAGTTCAATAGAAGCATCGGCAGACTTAGGTGCTAGTATAAATCTAATGCCGTATTCACTATACACTAAACTAGACCTTGGAGAATTGAAACTAACCAGAATAAGCATACAACTAGCTGATAGATCAATAAAATATCCTAGAGGGATAATGGAGAACATGCTAGTTAAAGTTGGTACTTTAGTATTTCCAGTAGATTTTGTTGTTCTGGACATGGAAGAAGATTCTCAAGTTCCTCTCATATTAGGAAGACCATTCTTAAACACGGCTAAAGCAATGATAGACGTGTTCGGTAAGAAATTGACCATAAGTATAGAGGATGAGAGTGTTACATTTTCAGTTGATAGAGCAATGCAACAACCACAATCTGTAGATGATACATGTTATTATATTCAAACTATAGATGCACATGCAGAATTATTAGAAGAATTTCCAGAATTACAAGGAACAGGAGAATGTTCTTTAGGAGAAGGTAATGAACCAATTGATGAAGCTGAAATGTTAGCTACACTTATAGCTAATGGATATGAACCAACAACAGAAGAAATCCAAATGCTAAAAGAAGAAGACAGATATCGATACAAATCATCGATAGAAGAACCTCCGAAATTAGAGTTAAAGCCACTTCCAAACCATTTGGAATACGCTTATTTACATGGTGAATCTGAATTACCTGTAATAATATCGTCTTCTCTTACTAAAAATGAGAAATCACAACTCATTTCTGTGTTGAAAGCTCATAAACCAGCCATTGCATGGAAGATTCATGATATTAAAGGAATAAGTCCTTCGTATTGCACACATAAAATCCTTATGGAAGAAGGTCATAAAACATATGTGCAACGCCAACGAAGACTAAATCCTAATATGCAAGATGTAGTTAAGAAAGAGATTATTAAACTGCTAGATGCAGGTCTAATTTATCCAATCTCTGATAGTCCATGGGTAAGCCCAGTTCAATGCGTGCCAAAGAAGGGTGGCATGACTGTCATTACAAATGAGAAAAATGAGCTTATTCCTACTAGAACTGTAACAGGATGGCGTGTGTGTATTGATTATAGAAAATTAAATGACACCACCAGAAAAGATCACTTTCCCTTACCTTTCATAGATCAAATGTTGGAAAGATTAGCCGGAAATAGTTACTATTGTTTTCTAGATGGATTTTCCGGATATTTTCAAATTCCAATAGCATCCGAGGACCAAGAGAAAACCACATTCACGTGCCCTTATGGTACTTTTTCTTACAAACGCATGCCATTTGGACTTTGTAACGCCCCTGCAACCTTTCAAAGGTGTATGATGGCGATTTTTCATGACATGATAGAAGAATGCATGGAAGTTTTCATGGATGACTTTTCAGTCTTCGGTGATACATTTGAATCATGTCTAGTTAATCTGGAACGAATGCTTCTTAGATGCGAACAATCAAATCTAGTACTTAATTGGGAGAAATGCCATTTCATGGTTAAAGAAGGCATCGTTCTTGGACATAAAATTTCAAAAGAAGGAATTGAAGTGGATAGAGCTAAAGTAGATGTAATTGCTAAACTTCCACATCCCACCAATGTTAGAGGAGTTAGGAGTTTTCTAGGGCATGCCGGTTTTTACCGACGTTTCATAAAAGATTTTTCTAAAATTGCCACTCCTATGAATAAACTCCTAGAAAAGGATGCTCCATTCATCTTTTCAGATGAGTGTATCAAATCTTTTAATATTCTTAAAGAG
This sequence comes from Rutidosis leptorrhynchoides, assembly GCF_046630445.1. Classification (NCBI taxonomy): domain Eukaryota; kingdom Viridiplantae; phylum Streptophyta; class Magnoliopsida; order Asterales; family Asteraceae; genus Rutidosis; species Rutidosis leptorrhynchoides. Next base: position 309,247,169 of record NC_092333.1, on the reverse strand, counting down.
AAACTCACTAATGCACCGATCATGATAACACCAAATTGGAATCTACCATTTGAACTAATGTGCGATGCAAGTGATTTTGCAATGGGAGCCGTTTTAGGACAAAGGATTGAAAAACGATTTCAACCTATATATTATGCTAGTAAGATGTTACAAGGAGCACAAACGAACTATACAACTACTGAAAAAGAACTCCTTGCTATTGTCTTTGCTTTTGACAAATTTCGATCATATCTCGTTCTAGCAAAAACGGTGGTCTATACCGACCATTCTGCTCTTAGATACCTATTTTCGAAACAAGATGCTAAACCAAGATTAATCCGTTGGATCTTACTCTTACAAGAATTTGATATTGAAATCCGAGATAAAAGAGGAGCAGAAAATCTCGCCGCTGATCATCTTTCTCGTCTTGAAAATCCCGAATTAGAAGTTCTAAATGAATCAGCCATACAAGACAACTTTCCTGATGAATATCTATTGAAGATAGATTATAAAGAAATCTCATGGTTTGCAGATTATGCAAATTATTTAGTATGTGGATTCCTTGAAAAAGGATTATCGTACCAAAGACGAAAGAAATTCTTCAGTGATATAAAACACTATTTCTGGGAAGATCCACATCTGTTTAAAAGTTGTCCCGATGGAATAATACGCCGATGTGTATTTGGAGATGAAGCTAGTAAAATATTAAAACATTGTCACACAGGACCAACAGGAGGGCATTATGGGCCTCAACTAACAGCAAGAAAAGTTTATAATGCTGGATTCTATTGGCCTACAATTTACAAAGACGCACACCTTCTTTGCAAATCCTGTGATGCATGTCAAAGGGCCGGAAAAATAAGTCAACGTGATGAAATGCCACAAAATGTCATCCAAGTATGTGAAGTATTTGACATTTGGGGTATTGACTTTATGGGTCCATTTCCAAAATCTCATAATAATCTATATATACTCGTAGCCATTGATTATGTATCTAAATGGGCGGAAGTACAAGCTCTCCCAACTAACGATGCACGAGTTGTAGTCAACTTTTTAAAACGTCTTTTTGCAAGGTTTGGAACACCGAAAGCTTTAATAAGTGATCGGGGTACTCATTTCTGTAATAATCAACTTGAGAAAGTTCTTAAAAGATATGGAGTAACTCATAAAATCTCCACCGCATATCATCCACAAACAAGTGGACAAGTGGAAAACACCAACCGAGCTTTAAAACGTATTCTAGAGAAAACCGTAGGATCAAATCCGAAGGAATGGTCCATTAAATTGGAGGATGCACTCTGGGCTTTTAGAACAGCCTACAAAACTCCAATTGGAACCACACCTTTTAGACTTATTTATGGAAAAGCATGTCATCTTCCAGTAGAAATTGAACACAAAGCATTTTGGGCTTTGAAGACATGTAATCTTGATTTACATGAAGCCGGACGTCTACGATTAAGTCAACTAAACGAATTAGAAGAATTAAGACATGAAGCATACGAAAATTCGTTAATCTATAAAGAAAGAACGAATAAATGGCATGATAAAAGAATCAGAAGTTCAAAAGAATTTAAAGAAGGAGACAGAGTTCTTCTTTTCAATTCACGATTCAAGCTATTTCCTGGAAAATTGAAATCAAGATGGTCTGGACCATTCATGTTCAAAAGAGTTTTCCCATACGGAATGATAGAATTAATAAATTCAAATGGGATTGAATTTAAAGTTAATGGTCACAGAGTTAAACATTACATACATGGTCCGATGGAAGTCGACAACGAAGTTAATCACAATTTCGACACCACAGCTAACTAAGTGTGGGGAAAATCAAGTCTTTAAAGGATAATATGTATTTCTGTTAGAGTTAGATTGTCTGTTTTCGTGTAGTTCTCGAAAATGGAACCCGAATGGTCTTTCCCTAGCAGACCCTAAAGAACTAGTCTTCTCCCCCCATTCTGAATTTTTATTTTTTTTTAGGTTTTTACGAAATGAAGACTGCCTGTGAACTAAACCATGGTCTAATGCTACACGCTTTGATCACTAAACGTAATAATGACATACTACCGAGTGAATTAGTATCAGTAATCAGAGAAAGAATGGACGGAGTTAGAAAAGAATCCAGATGCGAAGATAATAAGTTACAATTTGGTAAAGGAAAATCAAAATCCGCAGCGAAAAGAAGAGCACGACACCTAGAACGATGTCACAAATGTGGAAAATGGTCACATGGAGGTAAATGTTCAAATAATTAAACCTATTCAAACACTGAATTTGTTACTTTATGCAGAGACGGACCGTTCATATGTTTAGAAGAAAAGACACTGAATGCTCGAGGTTACGCCTATGTAGCCATGGAAAACCAATTAAACCGACTATCTTATGAATGGGATAGATCATATAACTGAGAAATCTATTTCACAGGTATGTCTGTACAGTTTTTATTTTTATTTTTATTTTTAACCTTTTGATAATAAACGCTAATTTGTTCGCTAAAAAGTATTAAATTGGTATTGAATAAAATTAGGTTTGCTGACCGAAATTATTGATATCATTCAAAAATTTATTACATCACTGCGAAATTTAACGTTTATTCTTAAGGTATAAATATCTTTAAACAATCAACCTAAAATATTTCAAAAATTCGTCATGAGTTAAATTAGGTTTTGGAACCGAAATTACTTTACCGAAAAGAGGGGCGCATATTTTTGATAATATTTGATTGATTAAAGTGGGATAAAAAGACAAAAAGATTTTTAATTTTATTTTTACCATGTTCTTAAAATTAATATTTAAATCTTAAATTAATGTTGTAAACTTTGTAAAAACAATATATTTAAAATTGTAAATATTTGAAAAATTAATATAAGTTTGGTGTGAATTTATAATATGAATTTTTAATTTTATGCATTTCAAATTTTAAGTTTGGTGTGGATTTTTAATATTAATTTTGAATTTTATATTTAAGTTGTGTGAATTTAAAAACAAAAATTTACTTTATCTCATTAAGTTAAAAATATGATTTTTAAAATTCGTCGTAAGTTGAAGACTAGGTCTTTGAACCGAAATTGCTTTACCCGAGGGAGGGACGAGAACTTTTATTATCATTGTTTTTAATCTTATTGAATTAAAGTATGCCAAAAACATTAAAAAAAACCCAAAAATCTTAGCTTTTAAAACAATCGCTACAAAAAGACAAATTTTAAAATTTTGTCGAGGGACGGACTAGGACATCGATCCGAAACGACCTCGTCCTAAATAACAAGGGAAACAAAATTTTAAAATTAAGTACTTAATTGTTTTATAAGTTAATGATTATAAAAAAAAAAAAAAAAAAAAAAAGCAAACTCCACGAGTCGCGGAGTTTGAAGGCTTAATAGGCCGCGACTCGCGGGAGGACCGGATTACAGAAAAAAATAAAACGAGCTGAAACAGCTCAGTTTCACTCCCCAAAACCGAAAACCTGCGAAATACTCCGAAAAAATACCCAAAAACACCCCCAAAATCACAATTTTTAACCGTTAATCACCAAATCTTTTACTAAAATCATGTTGAGAAGGATGCTATCTAGGAATTACTCAAGAAAAATGGTAAATTTCTACACCTAAACACCATTTAATCCGAAATTTGGTGTTCTTGAGCAATTTTTTCCCCAATTTGATTTTGATGCTTTTTAGTGTAATTATGCTTAAATTGTTTATGTATTATGCTTGTATAACCTAGATTGATGCTATTTAACATGATTAGAAGCCTTAAACTTCAAATTTTGAGTAATCTAGGGTTTGTATTCTTGAGCAAATTTGGGGCTTTTTGATATAAACAGGTTATGGCCGATTTTTGTCATGAATTGTTGCTAAAATAAGTAGTGTAACATGTTTAGGTAGTTAAATGATCCAAACTTTGAGCCTAAACATGATTTTGAGAATTAAAGTTGACTTTTTCAAGTATAAAAATTCATGAATTTGATTTTTGAGAGATAATGCCATTTGAAACTTGTTTAATTGATAGTAATGATTATTTTGACATGTTATTTGAGTTGAATGCTTATGAACTTGGCAAACATTTTCGTATATGCTTATCTGAAAAAGTGTAGATTTGATGAAAATGTGAAAATGAGCTTAAGTTTGATATAAATTGATCATGTCATTGTGATTATTTTGATTGATGATTTTGCTGACACTAATGCATATTTGGATGCACAAAAATTGTGTTTGATGTGTTTTGCAGACTGAAAGGGGTGAATCTTCATCACAAGCCCGCAATGCTCCTTCTGAGAATGCGGAACAACAGGAGGTGGATAACTACTACAAGCAGGATATACCTCATCCAGTCATGACCTTTTCTGATATGCACTTGGAAGAGTTGCACCCGAACCTGAGATTTGACAGACTTTGGATAGATTATCCAAAATATCAAAGGGGTTTGCATACTCTTCATTCTAAGGTTGTTGAGGTACCAAGGGTCATAGAATGGGGACCCTTAGAAGCTGTAGAATTGGCCGGGCCAATTAGGGAATTACTTGTACAGAGGTATGGTAATTCTACTTTTAATGACTGGGTACGTTAATTCACCATGCGTAGACCTGTATATAAAGTATGGTATGAAGAATTGTTATGTAGTATAGAGTTGAATGATCGGGTAGATAGTTTAACCGATCGTTCTTTTATTAGATTTTTGTTAGGCGGTTCGATGCGCCACATGTCTTTACTAGACATGGCTCAGGCTTTACGTATATATACGCCTGAGGAGTTAGCATCTGCCGATTGTATAGGGTTGATACTAAACGGTAGAAAGATAGATGAAAATTTTGATACACACGGTGTGTGGAGTCAAATGACAAGCCATCACCGTTTCAAAGGGGGAAATTACTCTTATTTGGATATAGATAGAGCCGAATTAAGAGTGATTCATAGGTTTTTAGCTAATTCGATTACACAAAGGGGTAAGAACAAGGAAAAAGTAAATGAACAGGATTTGTTTTACCATATGTGTATTCGAGACCCACAAAGCACTGTAAGTATACCGTATTGTGTGGGTTATTATTTATCAGCTATGGTTCGGGGGATGAGACCGCATAGCATAATAGGAGGTGGTATTTTTATTACTTTGATTGGTGAATATCTCGGTGTGGATATAAGTCGGGGGGATTATTAGTGGAAGAACCAGAACCCCGCGATACTATAGGTTTAAATGAATACCATGGTGCGAAAGTTTTGAAGAGGCGAAATAACGCTGCAGTACCATACCATGGTAGACATCCACAGGTTGAGAGAAACCAACAGCAAGGTAATGTAGGAGGGGGGAATGAGATGCAAGAAATGCAAAGGTTTATAGCTTCTCAGGAGTACGAAAATGCTAGACAGAGAGCATTTGAAGATTGGCAAGTTCATCAGAACCAAATCATAGCTCATTGCCAATATATAGGTAGAAACTATATTCCTACACCGAAACCCATCTTTCCTCCCTGGTCTATAGAGATGCAGCCACCGTATCCTACGTATGACCCTGCCGAAGCATTCTATAGCACCTATGGTTATGCCTGGAACCCCTATTGGTACCAGTATCATCCCTAGTATACTTAGTTTTATTTATTTTGTAATTTGTAATGATTGATACGCTTAATACTTTTGTTAATATTGTAATAGTTTTTATAATTGTCTAACTTTTATTCTTAGATTTTAATAATTTTTGAATGTGGGGTAATATACCAAACTTCAAAAATATGTATATATGTTTGCAGTTTATCTTATGTACACAACAGGGTAAAACAACGCATTTTCAAAGACTGGCATTAAGTTCAGCAAAAGCAACAAATTTTGACGACAAGATGCAAAATATATGTGAAATAACAACAAGACGGAATGAACAAATGATGTGCACCATTTATCATTCAGCAAACAAACGCCAATATATTTGGAAACTTTGGTAAAAATTTAATCATTTTCACACAAATCACCCTCAATAATTTAAATTATTCCTGATTTCTTGCAAATGAGTGCATTGCAAGATCTTAAGTGTGGGAAGGGGTTAAATTCTTTCGGATTTTAAAATTTTTTACTTTATACACTTGGTTGCCATTAAAAATACTAGTAAAGCAGTAGTTGTATTAGAATCTAGTGCTCTCTGATAATAAAGAACAGCCCTGGTCTTATATACTGACTACCCAATTCTAGTAAAATTTTTCAAAATTTTCAATTAAATGAACTCAAAATCATGTTTATACATATTTATGAACGATAAAACTAGGTTTTAACACCGAAATTATTGTTACCTCGGAAAGGACATAAATTGAGAAACAAACCAAAATATTAAAATTCATTTAAAATGGAATAGAGGAGGATAAAAAGGAAAATAAAAGCCAAGTGTGGGAAAATTTACCAAGTTATCTTAAACATATGTCACATATATCTGTAACAAATAACTGAAAATACTTTTGCTTTGGACTAAACTAAACTGTTTTTACCCGATGAAAGAAAAGAAGAGATGGATCTACACGATGAATCAATTCCATCATTAAAAGGAAGTAAAATCTTCCGAAAAATAAACGCGCTTCTTGATTTAGGTCATGAAGTTGTCGTCCAGGCCAGCTGTAGGTTGACGAAAAATCCAGAAAAGTCATCACTAAAATCAGCAGGAAATCCACAGACCTCAGCATTAAACAGGGTCGCCAAGTGGTCAGATTTATCCTAACCATGAGAAGGATTTATCTCGTACAATGGGGGGGCACCATGCAAATTAGCCGGATAAGACTAATGAATCAGATCCCCAGAAAGGATAATCTCCTTAAAGATTAAAAATCAGCTTTTAAGATTGATATTACTCAATCCTTGAGATTGACCTTAAAGATTGAGAATTACAAACTCATGAAATTCGATGATATCTAAACTCGAGCTTAAACGAGAAAATATTTTGATCAAAATTACAAACCGATTTGTTTTCTGAAAACCCTGTTTTCAATGCGTTCATTACCATTGAACGTAAAATCCTAGGAATTCACCTGGAATTCATTAGGTCACCTGAACCAAATCGGGTGTCAACCGTAAGAACGGTGGTTGCATAGTGGTCAAAGACAGGACCTTGTGCCATACCGAAAAATTATAAGGGTGAGCTTTAATATTGCTCCTACCAAGGATAGTAATTGCGTCCGACACGTTATAGACCATAATTAAAAGCATGTCAGGAGACATTGCCTTAACAGTTGCTTGTTCAACGCTTTCCTTTCAACCGGACGGTAGTTTCCGAAAGGTAATATACGGGACAAGTGAACTGGACGTGTTGCTTTCCAAATACAAGGTTAGCAAGTGGGTGACACAAAACCATAAGTTTTGAGCTAAAATTTTCAAAACTGAAACCCACCAAACCCACAAAAATATTTTGCAAACACCGGTAAAGGGTTATCCCGGAAAACTTATCTAGGGTAAAAACTAGATTTAATTTTCAAAAGATCAAATGTTTTCATAAAGATCCAATTTCCTTAATGGATCTAAATTTTTATAGTCATGTGGGACTGTAAACCATATCGTTACTACCATTGTTTATACCGCCGTATAGAAAATCACTGATGTACAAAGTGTGAAGAATAAAGAAGTGATACTAGTATTTCAAGACGATATTGCTTGAGGACAAGCAACGCTCAAGTGTGGGAATATTTGATAATGCTAAAAATGAACATATAATTCATAGCATTATTCCTCAAGAAAGACAAGATTTTAGTTGCAATTGTTCTATTTACAAGTGATATTCGTTTAAATAATAAAAAGTGAAGACAAAAGACAGATTCGACGAATTGAAGACGCAAACGACCAAAAAGCTCAAAAGTATAAAAGATAATCAAAAAGGTTCCAATTATTGATAAGAAACGTCTCGAAATTACAAGAGTACAAGATTCAAAACGCAAAGTACAAGATATTAAATTGTACGCAAGGACGTTCGAAAATCCAGAACCGAGACATGAGTCAAGTCTCAACGCTCGACGCAACGGACTAAAAATTACAAATCAACTATGCACATAAATATAATATAATATTTAAATAATTCTTATAATTATTTAATATATTATATATATTTATAAATCCGTCGGCAAAAAAGACTCCAAAGTATCTGAGCTGTAATTTCAAACTCCGCGACTCGCGGAGTTTGAAGGCCAAAAAGGCCGCGAGTCGCGGAGCCCCAATTTCAGAAAATCCCTATAAAGCTCGCGCATTCTGATCGTAATCATCATCCATTTTTCTCTTCTCTCCATATATACGATATATTTATATTTATAATTTATATTTTAATTTTAATTTTAATTATAATTCTAATAATAAGGGTATGTTAGCGAATGTTGTAAGGGTGTAAGTCGAAATTCTGTCCGTGTAACGCTACGCTATTTTTAATCATTGTAAGTTATGTTCAACCTTTTTACATTAATGTCTCGTAGCTAAGTTATTATTATGCTTATTTAAAACGAAGTAATCATGATGTTGGGCTAATTACTAAAATTGGGTAATTGGGCTTTGTACCATAATTGGGGTTTGGACAAAAGAACGACACTTGTGGAAATTAGACTATGGGCTATTAATGGGCTTTATATTTGTTTAACTAAATGATAGTTTGTTAATGTTAATATAAAGATTTACAATTGGGCGTCCCTATAAATTACCATATACACTCAATCGGACACGATGGGCGGGGTATTTATATGTACGAATAATCGTTCATTTAACCGGACATGGGAATGGATTAATAGCCACTAGAATAATTAAAACAGGGGTGAAATTATGTACAAGGACACTTGGTATAATTGATAACAAAATATTAAAACCTTGGGTTACACTCAGTCGACATCCTGGTGTAATTATTAAACAAAGTATTAAAATCTTGTTACAGTTTAAGTCCCCAATTAGTTGGAATATTTAACTTCGGGTATAAGAATAATTTGATGAGGACACTCGCACTTTATATTTATGACTGATGGACTGTTATGGACAAAAACTAAACGGACATATTAAATAATTCAGGACAAAGGACAATTCACCCATGGGCATAAAGTTAAAATCAACACGTCAAACATCATGATTACGGAAGTTTAAATAAGCATAATTCTTTTATTTCATATTTAATTTCCTTTATTTTATATTTAATTGCACTTCTAATTATCGCATTTTTATTGTTATTGTATTTAATTGCACTTCTAATTATCGCATTTTTATTGTTATTGTATTTAATTGCACTTTTAATTATCGTACTTTTTAATTATCGCAAGTTTATTTTATCGCACTTTTATTATTCGCAATTTCATTATCGTTATTTACTTTATGCTTTAATTTAAGTCTTGTATTCATTTTTAATATTTTACATTTGGTTTTAACTGCGACTAAAGTTTTAAAATCGACAAACCGGTCATTAAACGGTAAAAACCCCCCTTTATAATAAAAATATTACTTATATATATATATTTGTATTTTTATAAAAGTAAACTAATATAGCGTGAAGCTTTGTTTAAAAAGATTCCCTGTGGAACGAACCGGACTTACTAAAAACTACACTACTGTACGATTAGGTACACTGCCTATAAGTGTTGTAGCAAAGTTTAAGTATATCCATTCTATAAATAAATAAATATCTTGTGTAAAATTGTATCGTATTTAATAGTATTTTCTGCTAAAATTAATAACTATTTTATACCACTCCGCTACCACATCATATACGTATATAGTTTTATACTTTTACTATACTTTAACTTTACCTTTACTTTACTTTTATCTTACTTTAACTTTAATAATTCATACTTTAATAATTCAATTTAATAATTCATACTTTAATAATTCAATTTAATAATTCATACTTTAATAATTTACTTTAATAATTCACTTTAATAATTCATACTTTAATAATTCACTTTAATAATTCACTTTAATAATTCATACTTTAATAATTCACTTTGATAATTCACTTTAATAATTCATACTTTAATAATTCATTTTAATAATTCATACTTTAATAATTCACTTTAATAATTCAAAAATATGTTATAAATAGAATTCAATAGGTTTCATTATTTCATAGAAACTTGAAAATATATTTCTCTAAACTCTCTCAATCGAATTACATATATATATTTTCTTTGTATTATTTCAAGATATTATTAGTATACATAAAATATTACGACGGAGTGCTGTCCGAGTGATTTCAAAATAGTTTTTTTGAATGAGTCGAAGCTAAGGAAATTATGGGTTATAGCTATGGAGGTGATGGGTATGGTTCATGGGTATGCTCGTGAGGTCAATCTAGTGTTTATCATCTCCGTTACGTCTACGTACTTTCCTGCAATATTGAATCTCAATATTGATACGTTCGTGAATCCGAGTCCAACCTTGCACTTGTTAAATGACGTTATATGTATTTTTACTACGAAATACAGTATTGTGAGTTTCATTACTCCCTTTTTATATATATTTTTGGGCTGAGAATACATGCGCTGTTTTATAAATGTTTTACGAAATAGGTACAAGTACTAAAACTAATTCTATGTGGGTTTAAGCCAGAAATATACCCTTAGCTTGGTAACATTAAACTACTTGTCTATGTACGGTAGGCGCGAATCCTAAAGATAGATCTATTGGGCCTGACAAACCCCATCCTGACTATGGGATGCTTTAGTACTTCGAGGTTATTTTAAACACACCTGATCTGGTGTACTTCAGAGGGTAAAACATGAACGTTAAGGCTTGTTACCGGGTGCCTACAACTTATAGAATACTTTTATACACTTGCGAGTGTACATATATTTATAAACGGAAATCTTGTGGTCTATTAATATATTGAAATGATTGTTATGATAAACCTATGAACTCACCAACCTTTTGGTTGACACTTTAAAGCATGTTTATTCTTAGGTATTAAAGAAATCTTCCGCTGTGCATTAGCTCATTTTAAGGATATTACTTGGAGTATTCATGGCATATTTTGAAAGACGTTGCATTCGAGTCATTGAGTTCATCAAGATTATTATTAAGCCAATTATAGTTGGATGTATTATGAAATGGTGTGCATGCCGTCAACTTTCGTTGTATAGAAAGTTTGTCTTTTAAAAACGAATGCAATGTTTGTAAAATGTATCATATAGAGGTCAAATACCTTGCGATGTAATCAACTATTGTGAATCGTTTATAATGTATATGAACGGGTCCTTTCAGTTGGTATCAGAGCGGTGGTCTTAGCGAACCAGGTCTGCATTAGTGTGTCTAACTGATAGTCGTTAGGATGCATTAGTGAGTCTGGACTTCGACCGTGTCTGCATGTCTAAAGTTTTGCTCATCATTTTTGTCGGAAATTATCTGCTTATCATTCTTAGTCTAGACACATCTTATTGCATTGATTGCATGAATAGTGTATAGACAAAATTCATATCTTAGCGTATCTGCTAATTCATATCTTAGCGTATCTGTTACTGTAAACTTTGCCTGACATATTCCGTAAATTCTTCCGTAATCTACGAAACCTTTTGCTCTATATAATTAGAATACCACCTGATAGCCGAAAAATCATTTCATATCGAAAAATTCTTTATTCAATTGTACGAAATGGAATTCATCATTAGTTCAAGTCCCTCGGATTCCGAAATGGAATCCCACTCAAGTTCCTAAAGCAGTGTGACCGGAATGGATCAACCAATTAGTCATCATCTATTCTGGATGAATTGGGGATGGGTTCGTAGCCTCCTTAATCATTGGAGACAAGAAGAAGGTGACCCCTTCCATCCACCACATTGCCCTCTTGGCGAAGAACCTGAAGCACTTACCGGCGAACCTATTCGAAACACCATTTTCTCTCTCATTTCCAGAGTATCTCGTCATGATTATATACTACACCAAATTCTAGATCTTATTTATCCGTTCGTCCGAACCGACAATCACTCTGGTGTAATAGAAGAAGTGAACGAGCTTCGCGCTCGGGTAGTGGCTTTGGAGAATATGGTGCAAAGGTTACAAACACCAGCAGCAGCACCAACAACATAACCAGTACCACCAGCAACAACATCAACAGTACCATTACCACCACCAACAACAACCGCATCACAAACCTCAACTTCACAATCTGTCCCATGAGCATCGACGTCATACGCCCTGTAGATACTAAGGAATACCACAATGATGAAGTATTGATTCATAACTTCATTGGGAAAACATTCTATGACGATTATGTAATTTCTAAAGTTTAGAAATTATCTATCCTAGCCTTAACCATAAATTAAGTGAGTTTAATTTAATATTAACTCATTAAATCAATATTACATCTGAAGAAATATACACATATATTTCCATAAAGACTGTAATAAAATTCTTTTGTACAAAATATTAATTGTGACAAATTTTTTTAACGGGTAGGTAATACCCGAGAGATATATAAATTCACAATTAATATGTTACATTCTTCGAATCTGATTCAGCAAATCATCCATTATACTCCCTACTTTCACAACAAATATACATTCTTTTATAGAAATCAAAACAACCATACTCATTCAAAAATCTAATTACATATTCTGATTTTGAAATTGCCGAATTCAATTCAAGTTATAACCGGTATCATCGCTCTTAGATTCTTACATCTTTCAAAGCTATACTTTAACTTCAAAACTGTGTTAGAACATCGTATGTATATTAACGATTATAATATGTGTTCAAGCCCTTCGAAATACCTGAAGACACTTCAAATAATGAACAATCGAGATGACGATCCAACCACATGTTATCCACGGTTACGTACCTGAAAAACTCTTGAAACCAAAGTCATAATTTAACATGTATCCATGTCAGACCTTTTGGCATTTACTAGCTAAAATAACTTTTCAATCCCTTCTAAAAATAGACGGTTCTATCACAGCTCCAGCAAACTAACTTCAATTTTTCAATCGAATAAGCCTTATTATAATGATTACCTCTTCATCAATATTACCGGGGAACCTTTCATATCTCGCCACATTAGCAGTAAACTTATTAATAACTTCATTGATCTTTGACTTTCCGAAAAATCTTTATATTTATCAAAACCCCATCATTTACTCATCTGCATCTTGTAACGAGAATTGCCATACGAATCATCGGAAATTAGCAATCGGTATTCTGAAATCTCGCAGCATGTCTACGCCAACAATTATATGTGTCTATCTTCTGAACTTATATACTTTGAATGTGAAGTTTCTGAAAAACACCCTAAACTGCGAACTAGTTCTCAAAATACTGATGAAGCAGCAAAAACTATAAACGACCTTAACAGTAAAAAGTTTGATGATAAAGAGTAGTGTGTTGGCAAAGCTCAGAAAAAGAGAATATTTGGTACTGAAAAATACGGATTAAGCAAACCATGAAGAAGGCTGTGGATAAATCACAAGGACAAAATCTACCTTCAAAGAATCCAAATGATTCCATGTCTGCTGAAGTCATTATCGAATACCTTGCTCCTGACTCTAAACCCTTACAGACAATATTCTTCATCATCCTCTGATATTAGAAATTTTAAGATATCATCGTATCTTTCATTATAAATATCCTCCATATTTCTGAAGATATTTCCATAATTATTCTTATCTGAAATCATTTACCTCTTCGTGCTGTCTGTATTACATCATAAAAGAAACTATTTTAGTTTCTAAATTCTGAAACTTTCGAATTTAAAATAGGAATATTTTTGAAGTAGTGTTGTGAACTGAAGCATGAACTAGTATAATATAATGACACTTGATCAACGTGATTATATTACAGTAAGTCATGCTGAGTTTCTAAATGGAACGTGATGATTCACAGATCATAAAGTCATCATGTGCTATGTTACACGACTCTTGTATTCTCTTTAACCTCTAAAATATCAAGAAAATATTTCTTGATGATTCGGTCTTTTTCGAGGTATTCTAGTAATTTGACAAGTCAAGATCGTGCCATTACAATTTCCTTCTTAGAACATTAACAATGTTCATTCCGAAATTCATATATGCGAATTCTGGACCATTACAAGCGGTGCTTAATCGCAAGAAGAAGAAACGAAAGGACAAAACTCCGAAATAGAAATTGGGGTATAAATCGCAGCAAATAAAAGAGATCATTAATTGGGGATGACAATGATTATAGAAGAAGCAAGGACTTTGAAATATAAGGGAAGATATAAAACCCAACAACAACCCAGAAATCACAAATCGTATATATCAATGCATATAGCAATATAAAGACACGGGAGAACTAAAAACACTATAAAACCAAGAGTATAGTAGAAGTAAATAGATTCTTTCGGAGGCAGATGAAAAAGAAGAGCGACATATATGAAAGTGAGGAGTATATCAAGAATTAGCACTGGATGAAGCATATTGACAAATACTTTAAAATATGAGTTGAGAAGGTGTGAGTTGTAAGAAAACAAATGAGGTGGATTTATAGTGAAATATCCGACAGAGAAATCAAAATGGATTATCGCATTAATTCGAAGAGGATCATAATTTCCTTAATCACCGAATAATCAAATCCAATATAGATTAGAAAGATTTTCTTTTCGGAGATCAATCGTGATGACGTCAAAAGATACGACGAATCACTATTATCTTATTTCATTCATTTACGATAACTTCACTCACACGTTTCGATTAATCGAATTATTTTATCCATTTTTATTGAACATGATAAAACTCTATAATCGTTATAATAACATTCTCATTGTTAGTCATGACGACCTCTATCAAATTTCGGGGACGAAATTTCTTTAACGGGTAGGTACTGTGACGACCCGGAAATTTCCGAACAAATTTAAACTTTAATCTTTATATTATTCCGACACGATAAGCAAAGTTTGTTAAGTTAAATCTCAAGAATTTTAAACTGTGTTCATACATTCATTATAACCTCGACCAAATTTCGACGATTCACGAACCGTTATATATAAATAGATATGTATATGTATATATATATTATAACTTAAGAATATTAATAAAGTATTAAACGTATAATACCTTACACGAACGTATTTGTTTCAATATGATTTTCGATGAAATTAAAAAAATATATTAAATGATTGAATTATCAGAAACATTGAATTATGATTACAAGTCTCTGTTGAGAGGTCCACTATGATTTGAGAAAATCTATTCCTCTTAACGATATTCAGAATAATTTGTAAAGCTATTTATAAATAAAAACAAAAAGTGTCATTTACGAAAGTTAGACAAAAGTTAGTGGGGAATTGGTTTCCATAATATTCTATTCATTTAGTTTCAAAAGTACAAAAAACGTTTTCAGTTTAAAAAGAACTTTATTATTAAAACGTATATATCTTTTATAAATATCTAGAACCACTTTTGACAACTCATTACTTAACCAGTATGATAAAGATAACGATATTTATATTTTATTTTATTAAATATATATAACGATTTAAATTAATATTATATATACTTATACGCGTATTATACGTATATAGTTTTATACTTTTACTATACTTTAACTTTACCTTTACTTTACTTTTATCTTACTTTAACTTGAATAATTCATACTTTAATAATTCAATTTAATAATTCATACTTTAATAATTCACTTTAATAATTCATACTTTAATAATTCACTTTAATAATTCACTTTAATAATTCATACTTTAATAATTCACTTTAATAATTCACTTTAATAATTCATACTTTAATAATTCACTTTAATAATTCACTTTAATAATTCATACTTTAATAATTCACTTTGATAATTCACTTTAATACTTCATACTATAATAATTCATTTTAATAATTCATACTTTAATAATTCACTTTAATAATTCAAAAATCTGTTATAAATAGAATTCAATAGGTTTCATTATTTCATAGAAACTTGAAAATATATTTCTCTAAACTCAATCAAATTACATTTATATATTTTCTTTGTATTATTTCAAGATATTATTAGTATACATAAAATATTACGACGGAGTGCTGTCCGTGTGATTTCAAAATAGTTTTTTTGAATGAGTTGAAGTTAAGGAAATTATGGGTTATAGCTATGGAGGTGATGGGTATGGTTCATGGGTATGCTCGTGAGGTCAATCTAGTGTTTATCATCTCCGTTGCGTCTACGTACTTTCCTGCAATATTGAATCTCAATATTGATACGTTCGTGAATCCGAGTCCAACCTTGCACTTGTTAAATGACGTTATATGTATTTTTACTACGAAATACAGTATTGTGAGTTTCATTACTCCCTTTTTATATATATTTTTGGGCTGAGAATACATGCGCTGTTTTATAAATGCTTTACGAAATAGGCACAAGTACTAAAACTAATTCTATGTGGGTTTAAACAGAAATATACCCTTAGATTGGTAACATTAAACTACTTGTCTATGTACGGTAGGCGCGAATCCTAAAGATAGATCTATTGGGCCTGACAAACCCCATCCTGACTATGGGATGCTTTAGTACTTCGAGGTTATTTTAAACACACCTGATCTGGTGTACTTCAGAGGGTAAAACATGAACGTTAAGGCTTGTTACCGGGTGCCTACAACTTATAGAATACTTTTATACACTTGCGAGTGTACATATATTTATAAACGGAAATCTTGTGGTCTATTAATATATTGAAATGATTGTTATGATAAACCTATGAACTCACCAACCTTTTGGTTGACACTTTAAAGCATGTTTATTCTCAGGTATTAAAGAAATCTTCCGCTGTGCATTAGCTCATTTTAAGGATATTACTTGGAGTCATTCATGGCATATTTTGAAAGACGTTGCATTCGAGTCATTGAGTTCATCAAGATTATTATTAAGCCAATTATAGTTGGATGTATTATGAAATGGTGTGCATGCCGTCAACTTTCGTTGTAAAGAAAGTTTGTCTTTTAAAAACGAATGCAATATTTGTAAAATGTATCATATAGAGTTCAATACCTTGCGATGTAATCAACTATTGTGAATCGTTTATAATGTATATGAACGGGTCCTTTCAATTAACATAATTATCATTATTAATATTGTTATTATTATTATCATTATGATTATCACTAAAATTATTATTTTGTTTTCATTTAAACTGTCATTATTAATACTATCGGTATTTTCTATAACATTATTATATAAAAAATAAAAATAATTAACAATTCCGTTATGGAAGTAAAAGTTTTAAAAATATTGTTAAGGTTATAAATATATTTTAATCATATTAACAATACTTATATAAATGTTCATATATAACAAGCTAGGTATTCCTATTAAAATACTAATCAAATATATATTAATATAACTAAATACATATAATATATAAATTAAGATATAATATATACACTTATTTAATTTCAGACATGTGTATTAATAAATATTCAAATGATATAGGTTCGTGAATCCGAGGCCAACCTTATACGTGTTCAATGATGTTATATGTATTTTTACTACAAAATACAGTATAGTGAGTATATAGTCCCTTTTAAACTCTAAATATTTTGGGATGAGAATACATGCATTTTATGATTTATGTTATGGACACAAGTGATCAAAAATAAATTCTATGTTGAGTTGTACCATGGCATATTTCTTTATACTTGGTAGCTAATATTTACATGAGGAATGTAAACGCGAATCCTGTTGATAGATCTATCGGGCCTGACAACCCCAACCGGGCTAGACGACCAGTTTTCAACGGTTGCACAGTACTTCGTTTCTGTATACTACACTTGGTACGGTGTAGCGATTATTTAAGAAATATGCTGCGATGATTTAAATGTTAAGTATGGTTATCAAGTGCTCAACTACTTTTACATACACTTGCGAGTGTATTATGTTTAATTATATGAAATCTTGTGGTCCATAGTTAATACGCTGCTAGCATCAAACCTATATATCTCACCAACTTTATGTTGACGTTTTAAAGCATGTTATTCTCAGGTACGAATTAAGTCTTCCGCTGTGCATTAGCTCATACTAAAGACATTACTTGGAGTCGATCATCGCAATGGAACCAAATGTTGAAGACTTTGTCCGGGTGGATAAGGACGGGTCCTTACAGGTGGTATCAGAGCGGTGGTCTTAGTGAACCAGGTCTTGCATTAGTGTGTCTAACTAGTAGCTGTTAGGATACATTAATGAGTCTGGACTTCGACCGTGTCTGCATGTCAAAAGTTTTGCTTATCATTTCTAGTAGGAAATTATTTTCTTATCATCCTTAGGGAATTGCCTGTTTATCATTCATAAGTCTAGACACGTCTTACTGCATTTAGTGCATCGATAGTGTATAGACAAAATTCATATCTTAGCATATCTGTTACTTTGGACTTTAGTTGACATCTTTTCAAAGATTCTTCGTAATTTACAGGATTTTGGTATTATATATACATATGTAAAGTATGTATTGAAGAGTACCAAATCTAACTTCTATAATCTATTTCATACCAAAAATTCATTTTTCCGATTATACAAGATGGATTCCGCATCTAGTTCGAATTCCTCAGATTACGACAGCTATGCCGATATGGATTTTCATTCAAGCTCCGAAGGCAGCGTCACCGGAATGGATCAACCAATCTCCCATCATCTATTCTGGATGAATTGGGGGTGGGTTCGTAATATACTAAGTCACTGGAGACAAGAAGAGGGTGATCCCTTCCATCCACCAAATTGCCCTCTTGGCGATGAACCTGAAGCACTTACCGGCGAACCTGTTCAAGAAACCATTTTCTCTCTCATTTCTAGAGTATCTCATCACGATTATATACTATCCCATATTTCAGATCTTGTTTATTCGCTCACTCCAACCACCAATCATCCCGGTGTACTAGCAGAAGTTAACGAACTTCGCGCTCGCGTGACGGCTTTGGAGAATATGGTGCGAAGGTTACAAACATCACCAGCAGCACCAGCAGCATAATCCTTACCACCATCATCAACACCGACAGTACCCATATCACCCTCAACCACAACCGCGTCGTAAACCTCAACATCACAATTTGTACCTCGGATATCAACATCACACACCTCAAGATCACTATCTGTACTTCGAGTATGATCTTCGTTTTACATATCATTATATATCGATTATCTTCGCTTTACGTATCGTTCTATCTCATTTATCTTCGTTCGACATGGTAATTATGTAATCTTTAATGTTTTAGAGATCATGTAATCAAGTATTAACGATAAATCAAAAAAATTTAATATCTTATTGACTCATTAGATCCATGATTACATCTGAAGAAAATATATATGCAAGTATATTTTCATAAAGATTGTAATTAAAAATTCTTTCGTACAAACTGTTAATGATGAAAATATTTTAACGGGTAGGTAGTACCCGAGGAATATTTAGATCTCACATTAATAAGTTACAGTGTATATTCTTCGAATCTGATTCAATGGTCATTTACTATCCTCCTTACAACCACCGATATACGTATCTGTTCATCATAGAATAACCATTTCCATTCAAAATACATATTTGGATTTTGATCTATCAAAGATTCAACAAGTGGCAAAACGAAGAAAACATTGGACAAATAAAATTTGTTAGAAACAAATGGATTAACTAATTGAAATATTGTTAAGATTCCACGCTAACTGTTCCTAGCTAACTGTTCCCAGCTAACTGTTAATTCCGTATTACATTTTATCGCAATTTAATTTATTGTCATTTAAGTTCTGTTATTTATTTTACGCACTTTAAATCAGGACACATGTACACAATACGTCGGATTAATTCCGAGACAATACGTTGTACACGGGTCATGATATATATTTATTTATTTTACGCACTTTAAATAACGGGACACGTATACAAGGTTTTGACCTATCATATCGACCCATCTATATATATATTTTGGAACAACCATAGACACTCTATATGTGAATGTTGGAGTTGGCTATACAGGGTTGGAGTTGATTCCAAAATATACATATCGTTTGAGTTGTGATCAATACTGAGACCGGTACACGGGTCACGATACGTATTAATTAATTCGAATATTATATATAACTGTATATGAATCATTGGACTATTGGACTGCTAACTTTGGACAATTAAAATAAATTAAAATATTGATTATAACGTATGAAACTAAACAATTCTTCAAGTTTGCCACTTGATTTCATCTTAAACCTCATTTGTATCTCGACGATTATAATTCGCGTTCAAATCTTTTATGATTCTTGAAAACACCTAAATCGAGAAGATGAACCAGCCGCACATCATCTACGGAAGAAAAGATATATGCATATAGTTATGCACTTGAAAAACTCTTGAACCCAAAGTCATAGTTTAACACGTACCGCGACAAATTCTTTAGCATTTATTAGCAAAAACAACCTTACAACTTCTTTTCAAAGTAGCCAATTTTGTCACAGCTCCAACAGAACAACTTCGACCTTTCATTCGAATAAAGTTTTATTATAACTTGGATATATACGATTGGCTGTCCTCATGGTTACCGGGGAACCTTTCATATTCCATCATGTTATCATCAGCATTTAATCATCTAAACACAATTCTTCTGAAACCACCTTGGTTTGATAACCGTTGACCCTGATCCGTTAACTTTGAAAATGCTGACGAAGCAGCATATTGTAGATGGTCTTAATGGCCAAAAGTTGATGACAAAGAAGGAAGTGTTAGAAACACTCAATAGGAAATTTAGCACCGAAAAGTGGATTATGCGAAACTATGAAGGAAACCGTGAACAAATCACAAAGAATAAGTTTGACTTCAAAGAATCTAAATGATTCAGTGCCTGCTGAAATCCTTAGTACATACCTTGCTCCTTACTCTAAAAACCTTTACGGACAATATACTTTATCATCATCATTATCTTAAATATTCTAAGATATTATCATATCTTTCATTATAAATATCCTCAATATTTCTGAAGATATTTTTATAACTATTCTTATCTGAAATCATTCATCTTTTTGCGCTATCCGTGTCACATCATAAAAGAAACTATTTTAGTTTCTAAATTCCGAAACCTTCGAGTTTAAAATATGAATGCTTTGAAGTAGTGTTGGGAACTGATGCATGAGTTAGTATAATATAATGACACTTGATCAACGTCATTATATTACAGTAATCCATGTTGAGTTTCGAATGGAATGTGATGATTCACAGTACCATCATCATGTGCCATGTTACACGACTCTTACATTTTATCTAATCTCTAAACATATCAAGAAAATATTTCCTTGATGATTCGGTCTTTTCCAGGATATTCTGGTAATTTGACAAATCAAAATCGTGCCATTACCATTTCTTTCTTAGAGCATTAGCTATGTTCATTCCGAATTTCATACCTACGAATTCCGGACCATTGCTCGCTTGACTTGAGGACGGGAAGAAGAAACGAAGGGACAAAGCCCCAAAATAAAAATTGGAGTAAAAATCACAGCAAATAGGAGAGGGTATTAACTGTGGATGACAATGATTATGGAAGACAGAAGTAGGGAGATCGAAATATAAGGGAAGATATAAAACCCAATAACCACCCTGAAACTACAAACCGTGCATATCAATACGTATTGCCACGTAAAGGCACGGGAAGATTAAAAACACTATAACCCCAAGATAATAGTAGAAGTAAATAAAATTCTCCGGTGGTAGATGAAAGAGAAGAATGACGGATGTGAAAATTAGGATTATATCAAGAATTAGAATTGGATGGAGCATATTGGCGAATGTCTTAAAGTAGAAATTAAGAAGAAAGAGTAGAAGATGTGAGTTGTGGAAAATAAGGAAACGAAGGGGTGGATTTATAGTGAAATATCCGACAGAGAAATCGAAACAGATTGCCGCATTAAATCAAAGGAGATCCTGATCGCCGAAGAACCAAATCTTATTACGTAAGATTTTCTTTAAATCCCTTAAATCCCGGAATTCAATAGTAACTACCTCAACGGGTAAAACGATTCCATATTTACTCATTTCACTCTCTCGCGATAGCTTCACTTATATTCTTCGCATAATCAAATTGTTTTATCTATATTACTTAAATATGATAAAACTCCATATTCACCTCATATTCGTCATGAAAACATTCTTATTGTTAACCATGACGATCTCAATCAAATTTCGGAGACGAAATTTCTTTAACGGGTAGGTACTGTAATGACCCGGAAATTTTCGACCAAATTTAAACCTTAATCTTTATATGTTACCGACACGATAAGCAAAATCTGTAATGTTGAGTCTAGAAAGTTTGAAATCTATAATCAGTTACCCTTTGACTATGTCTGACGATTCACGAACATTTATGTGTATATACATGAATACAAGTATATATATATATATATATATATATATATATATATATATATATATATATATATATATATATATATATATATATATATATATATACATATATATATAATAAACTTGAATTAAATTAATAAATTATTATATTTTTATATATTACTTGGAATATACATAATGCTATAATTTAGATTTCTTTAATTCTAAATATGTATTAAATATAATTATATTACGTAATAGAAACATGTAATTAAAATGTAATTATATATATTGTTTAATATATATAATTATATAATTATATATTTTACGAATTTGATCTCTTTATTTAGAAATACTCATTTTATTTTTCATAAGGAAATTAATAACGAATATTTATATATATATATAATTATAAGTTAATAAATGATATATATATATATATATATATATATATATATATATATATATATATATATATATATATATATATATATATATATATATATATATATAATTTACATACATAGTAATTTAAATAAATATTGTCATCTATAAAGTTTATATTTATAGAAATTATTAACATTTTATAATTATGTGTTAATTTGTTCTAATATTTTTATTAGTATTATTATTATGGTTATTATTATTATTTTTAAATTAATAATGTTATTAATAAGATATTTATTATTAATATTAAATTAAATAATTTATATATATAAATATATATACAGAAAACAGAATACAGATATTTTCGCATATATTACTAGTTACCTTTTTCTGTTTTTATCTTTATCTGATTAACTATTAAGCCTGTGAACAAATGTGACACATTTTTTTTTATATATATCTCCATCGAATCATCACAGATCAGGGAGAAAAGTTTAGTCGAATCTCTCTATCACCCTAATCAAACATAATAGTTTTTAACTTCAATTATTAAAGGAATTAAAAAAAACAGAAAGTTTATGAAACCGGGACTCTGTTACTCGACTTTATTGCCAAAACCTCGAAACTCAATTCCATTTCAAAATCCACAAATTCAAGTTTGTTAGGAATGTTTCGTTGAAACTATATGGTAAATTTCAACTCCTAATCTTTCAAAACGAGTTTGAATTTAGGAGTCAAAGTTCGGGTTTTAAAAGTCAAACGATTTGTTCATAAGAAAACTTGAGTTTGTTGTTGAGTTTCTGGAACAATTGACGATTGATAAAGTTTTTAGGTGTAATTTGAAACACGATTCATGTTATAATCTTTGTATAATACATCCTCAAGATTGAAATCAATATTTTTTTAAAAAAAAATACTAGCGACAGCAGGTATGAGCATTTTTATTTTTATTTAATTTTTTTTTATTTCAATTACACAACTTTATAATTCCTGGGTGTTTACAAGTCATAAACAACACTTTAAATTCGTTATTTTAGCTTTTGATGTTGGTTGGATCGATTGAGTTTTTGGAGAAGATGAACATAGAAATAGGGTTATGTTATATTTATATAGAAAGGTTATATAACAGAAAAATCATAACAGCTCGTTGGTTAAGGTGTTGGGGTGTATTCGGGAGGTCGGGGGTTCGAACCTTGTGATAGGCACATAGTTTTGGGAGCCCTTTTCTAAGGTAGTTTTCTATATTTTTATTATTATTATTATTATTATTATTATTATTATTATTATTATTATTATTATTATTATTATTATTATTATTATTATTATTATTATTATTATTAGCAAGTAGTATCATTATTATTGAAAATATTATTATTATTAAGTATTATCATGTAGTATTCATATTGTTATTACAAATATTAATATAAGTATTGTCATCATTATAATTGTTATTATTAATAATGCTAAAACAAGTATTAAGTATCATTATTATGATTATTATGATTATTATTATAAACACAATAAAATTCATTATTATTATTAGTAACATATGTGTGATTATAGAAAATATCATTATTAGCAATATTAACATAATTATTATTATTAATATTGTTATTATTATTATCATTATGATTATCACTAAAATTATTATTTTGTTTTCATTTAAACTGTCATTATTAATACTATCGGTATTTTCTATAACATTATTATATAAAAAATAATAATAATTAACAATTCCGTTATGGAAGTAAAAGTTTTAAAAATATTGTTAAGGTTATAAATATATTTTAATCATATTAACAATACTTATATAAATGTTCATATATAACAAGCTAGGTATTCCTATTAAAATACTAATCAAATATATATTAATATAACTAAATACATATAATATATAAATTAAGATATAATATATACACTTATTTAATTTCAGACATGTGTATTAATAAATATTCAAATGATATAGGTTCGTGAATCCGAGGCTAACCTTATACGTGTTCAATGATGTTATATGTATTTTTACTACAAAATACAGTTTGGTGAGTATATAGTCCCTTTTAAACTCTAAATATTTTGGGATGAGAATACATGCATTTTATGATTTACGTTATGGACACAAGTGATCAAAAATAAATTCTATGTTGAGTTGTACCATGGCATATTTCTTTATACTTGGTAGCTAATATTTACATGAGGAATGTAAACGCGAATCCTGTTGATAGATCTATCGGGCCTGACAACCCCAACCGGGCTGGACGACCAGTTTTCAACGGTTGCACAGTACTTCGTTTCTGTATACTACACTTGGTACGGTGTAGCAATTATTTAAGAATATGCTGCGATGATTTAAATGTTAAGTATGGTTACCAAGTGCTCAACTACTTTTACATACACTTGCGAGTGTATTATGTTTAATTATATGAAATCTTGTGGTCCATAGTTAATACGCTGCTAGCATCAAACCTATATATCTCACCAACTTTATGTTGACATTTTAAAGCATGTTATTTCTGACACCCCCAAATAGGGCCTGGGGTATTTTTGTCTAACTATATCAAATCACAGTTGTATAAACGAGAACGACTCTACATGAGACGTTTTGTTGAGTTTTGCAGCGGAAGATAAATATGTCTTTAATTGATATGATATGTAATGAAGACTCCAAGCATAGCAAGCAATCAACATCAAAGTAGTAGATATACAGCGGAAGCAATATTTAAGTACCTGAGAATTAGCATGCTTAAAAATTCAACACGAGGTTGAGTGAATTCATAGGTTTGTCATAAATAATGATTTCAGTAATAGTGTTAGACCACAAGATTTGTTTTTCATAAGTAGATCACTCAGATCCAGTCAAGTTGATCTCCTGCAGGATCAAAAAGTTATGCCAGTGCGTGATATTTAGACTAAATGCTGTTTGCCCCGTGACAAGTTGTTCTGTCCTTGTCGTTTAATTTCATTATCAAGTAATACAAAGACTTAGTCAAATGTATCTGGGACGTTACTCCCGATAGGCCTATCCCAAATAATTAAAAATGCCGCAGCAACTAAAAATATCACTGTAGGGACTTAGTCGGACATAACCGGGTATAGCATAGTTTAACAGTTTGGTACTGATATTTAGACTAGACTTTCAAGTTTGCCTCGTAACAAGTTATCGTTTATACTTGTCGGTTGGGGACTTGCTGGTCATAGCCCAACATATCACAGTTTAATAGTTGGTACTTATATTTAGACTAGACTTTCAAGTTTGCCCCGTAACAAGTTATCGTTTATGCTTGTCGGTTGTGGACTTGCTGGTCATAGCCTAACATATCACAGTTTAATAGTTGGTACTGATATTTAGACTAGACTTTCAAGCTTGCCCCGTACAAGTTATCGTTTATACTTGTCGGTTGGGGACTTGCTGGTCATAGCCCAACATATCACAGTTTAATAGTTGATACGTGTAAAACAGTTATAAAAGTTGCGCATGTATTCTCAGCCCAAAAATATATAAAAAGGGAGCAGATGAACTCACGAAAAATCAGTTTTAGTATTTGTATTCATTTCATAAAAACAGTTATAAAAGTTGCGCATGTATTCTCAGCCCAAAAATATAGATAAAAAGGGAGCTATGAAAACTCACATTAAATAGCGGTTGAAGTATTCCACGCAAGAAGGAAAGTAAAGCAAGTAAGTGATCTAGATATCAACCTTGAGGTATAACGTTTGATTAGTTAATGTCTAACTTAACATAAAGTATGTTTATTAATATAGCAACTACATTGACAGTGACGGTTTTCAAGAAAAGTTCCTATTTCTCAAAAGTTTCTATTTTTGGAAACCTACTATTTATGAAAAACTTCCACTTATAGTAAGCTTCTAGTTTGAGAATGTTCGGGTTATAATTTTTAACAAAGATGTTGTACAATCTCGCCCAAACTTCGTCGCTAACATGCAAGTCACTCGAATGATCTATTGTTACCGAGCGGCCCAGGATCTCTTGACCAGAATCTAAGTCTTGGCATTCGAGATCCACAAGCGTCCCATAATGGTAACAAGGATCACCCTAGGCCACAAGTAGCGGTGATGTTTGTAGTCTTTGTACGCTATCTTTAATTATAACCTTCATGTTAGGTGCATATATACATATATATTCATTAATTCGATTTTAATTATAACTCCTATATATTAATTCATAAAAATACTTTTATAATTTTTAGTAACATTCATTACTAATTATAACATGTTATTTATTTTAATTTTAATTGCATATAATTTATAACATTATTTACATGTTTCGGTAAAAAAATAATAAACCGAAGTAAATAGTAAAAAGTAAAAAGTAAAAAAAGTAAAAAGTAAAAAGTAAGAAAAGAATACTTACTAGTAGTAATTCTTCAAAGAGAGAATGAGAGAAATTTTGGTGTGAGTTTGAATGAGAAATGAGGGGTATTTATACTTGAAAAAATTAGGTAAAAGGAATAAAATAATTAAAAGAAAAAGAAATATTTTAATTTTTAATGGGATTTTAAAATTCAAAAGTATTAAATGTTAGGTCATGAGATAATGCACAAAATAAAATAATAAAAGTAGTTTTCCATTATAATTTTTAATTAAAAAGTAATTTATTTATTTATTTTATTAAAAAAAATCATTTATTTTAAGGATTTTTTATATATATATTTTTTAAATAAACAAATTGATTTACTACTTTTCCAAGAATATTTGTCAATATTTTTTTTATTCATAATAACAATACTGATAATAAAGACATTAATTATTGATATCTTGTTTAAAAAGGATATTAATAATAATAATATTAATATATCAAATTAATGCGTAATTATTTACAAATAATTGTTCGTGAATCGTCGAAATTAGTCGAGGTTAAATGAAATCATATAAAGATTTTTGTTTAAATTTTGCCGGAAATTTACGGGTTGTCACATTATTCTCAAGTATGAATTAAGTCTTCCGCTGTACATTAGCTCATACTAAAGACATTACTTGGAGTCGATCATCGCAATGGAACCAAATGTTGAAGACTTTGTCCGGGTGGATAAGGACGGGTCCTTACATATATGATTAGATATGTTTATGTATAAATATATTAACGTGAAAACGTTACGCGTTAAACTATCTTTCTAAACAAAATAAAAATAAACTTTGAAAAATAAATAGTTTTGAAAAACTAAATGTTATACTATTAAATAAAAGATTTTGGATACAAACTTATATTTCTAAATATGTAACTATATATTTTTACTTAGTCATGAAACGTCCTAATTTAAAATAATATATTTAGGTAAACAACGAGTCACTGATTTATAGAAGCAAATGACCACAACACTCAAATTTTATAAGATACATTTTCACAAAGTAAATTTTTGATAAAAAAGTTAAATTATTTATAAAGGTACACGTCGCGTAACGTAAAATGCTAGTTTTCTAAACGTATGAAAGTGCGCTCGAAAAACCGAAAGTGGTACATGAGTTGAGTGACAACGTACGAGTCATTTGAACAAAAATTACATTTTTACTACGCACGTAAATATAATATAATATTTAATTAATTCTAAAGATTAAATATATTATAAATTAAATAATATAAATATTGTGTTAGGAATGTTAAAAAACGAGTGAAATGAAATGAATTATATGATTCATACTACGAGTGCATGTATGACCCATGGAGTGTCGGTCACCAAACTCCATTATATATTGAATTCATTTTCTCAGTTGCACACACACTCTCATTCATCATTCTCTCTCGATCTCTTTCTCTATATTTTTATTATTATTATTATTATTATTATTATTATTATTATTATTATTATTATTATTATTATTATTATTATTATTATTATTATTATTATTAATTATATTAATTATATTATTAGGAGTATTAGTATTATTATTATTATTAGTATTTTTCATAAAATACTACGATGAGGTCATGAGCGAGTAATTTCAAAACTGGTGTTCGAGTAGGATAGAGATAAGGAAATTATGGGTTATAGCTATGGAGGTTATGGATAATGTTCGGGGGGATGCTCGTGAGGTCAATCTAGTGTTTATCATCTCCGTAGCATTTACGTACCTTTCCTGCAATATTGAATCTCAATATTGATACGTGAGTACTCATAATTTAATTTTTATATACTAATAGTGTATCCCTGACTAATGCTCGAATATTTAGGATTATGCATGCTTGTACTTTTGATGTTGCCCTGAGTTAGGTTATGTTGAATCTCGAATTAGTTACACCTGCGATTGAGATAAGGTATAAGCTATGCATGCCGTTGGAAAGCTAGCGAAAAATTAAGAACTTTTCATTTAGATGTCGAATGGATTCGATGAACGGATTAGAAGTCATAGTCAATTGAATTTTTGATATTATTATTAAAAATGATTATTTTTATCATCGTTATTATCGTCGTTCTAGTTTTTACTTTATTATTATTATTATTATTATTATTATTATTATTATTATTATTATTATTATTATTATTATTATTATTATTATTATTATTATTATTATTATTATTATTATTATTATTATTATTATTATTATTATTATTATTATCATCATCATCATCATCATCATTATTATCATTATCAATAAAAAGGTATTATCAGTAAAACTTGTAATTTTTATTATCATTACTATCGTTAATATCATTAAAATTATAATTAGGATCATTATTATTATTATTATTATTATTATTATTATTATTATTATTATTATTATTATTATTATCATTTAAAATAGTTATTAGTATTATCATTATCATAACGTTTTATTATTATTAGTATTATTATAATATTAGTAACATTTCATTATTATTATTACTATTATTATCATTAAAATGAACGCGATATAAAACACGATTTAAAATCTATTAACAAATTGATTAGAAAATAATGAGTATGAGTATCATGATGAAATTAAAATATTGTAAGATATTGATTTAGATAAAATTATCATTCTTGTTATTCTTATCATTATTATTAAAAGTATCATTAGTATTAAAAACTATCATTTTAACAAAAATTATCATTTTAATAGAAATGTCATTGTTACTATAAGATATCATTAATTATTATTATTTTAAATAAAATGATTATTTTAAAGTATCGTAAATATTAAAGTTATCATAACTAGAATTATCATTTTATCATAATATCATTTTTTAGTAAATATAAATATTGATATTTTTAATAATAGAATAATAATAATTATTATTACAAAATAATACAACACTTACTTATTATTATTATCAATGTTAGTTTATCAGATAAAAATGTAATACAAATAATATAATTACCTTAATAAAACTTATCATGACATTTTTATGATATTCAGTGAACTTTATAAATTTTATTATCTAAGATATATAAAATTATATTTTTATGTATAAAGTTTTATTTATTAATAAATGAATTATATTATTTACTCTAATAAATCTTTTAAAAATATTTAAAATATAAAATGACGATATTTAATCTATATAATAATCATTTTGGAAATCATTTTGAGTCAAATTGACTTTTGTTGACTTTTGCATATAGTCTCTAGCAGTAGGATTGTGGTACACTATGACTTAACCTAAATTGTTAGAACAAATATTGACCAACAAATAAATATATACAAATAATATAGGTTCGTGAATCCGAGGCCAACCTTTCACTTGCTCAATGACGTTATATGTATTTTACTACAAAATATAGTATGGTGAGTTTCATTTTCCTTTTTACCCTTTATATTTTTGGGCTGAGAATACATGCGCAATTTTTATTAATGTTTTACGAAATAGACATAAGTAATCGAAACTACATTATATGGTTGAATTATCGAAATCGAATATGCCCCTTTTTATTAAGTCTGGTAATCTAAGAATTAGGGAACAGACACCCTAGTTGACGCGAACTCTAAAGATAGATCTATCGGGCCCAACAAGCCCATCTAAAGTACCGGATGCTTTAGTACTTCGAAATTTATATCATGTCCGAAGGAGGATCCCGGAATGATGGGGATATTATTATATGCATGTTGTGAATGTCGGTTACCAGGTGTTCAATCCATATGAATGATTAATTTTGTCTCTATGCATGGGACATATATTTATGAGAAATGAAAATCTTGTGGTTTATTAAAATGATGGAAATGTTTATTTTTGTTAAACTAATGAACTCACCAACCTTTTGGTTGACACTTGAAAGCACGTTTATTCTCAGGTACGAAAGAAATCTTCCGCTGTGCATTTGCTCATTTTAGGGATATTACTTGGAGTCAATCATGACATATTTCAAAAAACGTTGCATTCGAGTCGTCGAGTTCATCGAGATTATTACTAAGTCAATTATAGCTAGATATATTATGAAATGGTATGTATGCCTGTCAACATTCGATGTAATGAAAGTTTGTCTTTTTAAAACGAATGTAATGTTTGTAAAATGTATCATATAGAGGTCAAGTACCTCGCGATGTAATCAACTATTTGTGAATCGTTGTAATCGATATGGACTTTGTCCAGATGGATTAGGACGGGTCTCTACACCAACAATCTTGTTAGTTCGCAAAATAGATTTTCCAGCCAAAGCTTTAGGTCGCTTCCCATCAGCGGTTATTTCACTGCAATTTTGTAGCAAATTTCTTCGCGCAATCATTTTTTCTGCAGCAACTTCTGGCTGCGAGTCACTTGCATTATTTTCAGCAGATGTTTTAGCGATCAGCTCTTGAACTGATTTTCCTGCGGTTATACTAGCATTTGTTTGTAATGGAAATATCACAACGTTCTGCGAATCACCAGGCAGTGCATCAGCGTTCGCAGAACCACCAGTTTGCTTTGCATTTGTCATCATGATTGTCGAGCAGATCGACTGATTGCGTATTGTAAAAGCACCTGTAAATCAACACAACAAAAACATGATTGCAATTAAACCGTTAAATTAATTGTTTAACGGCACGAAACAAAAAAATTTCAGGTTAATTTGTAAAACGTGTCCCACGGATGGCGCCAATTGATCAATCCTTAATTAATGATGTTACATAATTACGGATTGAGTGCAATAAGATTGTAATGGAGGATGGAATGTTTGATGATTATTTTGGGCCCCGATGATCGTCTTTCACTTTAACTATCAAGTGATCAACCACCCCGACCCGGTCTTGATTTTTAATTAGCTTAATTCACCTTTGCGGGGTGTAAAAATCCCTTGGGCAAGATCACAAGTGGAAATTACAAAGGCTTAGGTAAAATGGCAGAGAATCAACAACCCATAAATAAGAGGCCAAGCTCCCTATTTATAGGAATCGAAATATCCGCGGCCTACGAGTTACTTAACTATCCGCGGAAACTCAGCGGATTAAACCGCGGTCTTGCATTAATGCGAAAACATAACCGCTGTACTTATTTTCATCGAATATTGTATAGCTTTGCCTTATAATTCGCGTAGTTCTGCCTTTGGCTTTTAGCAAATAAAATATACATATACAATGCCATGTATATGATCAGTAGCTATGGAAAACCAATTAGTCCGACTATCTTATGAGTGGGCTAAAGCAGGTCACTAAGAATTCTATTTCACAGGTAAGTATGTACAGTATTTATTTTTATTTTTATTGCTTTTAACCTTTTGATAATAAACGCTAAATCGTTCGCTATAAAGTATTAAATTGGTATTCAATAAAATTAGGTTTTGCGACTGAAATTATTGATATCATACAAAAATTTACTACATCACTGCGAAATTTACCGTTTATTCTTAAGGTATAAATATCTTTAATCAATCAACCTAAAATATTTCAAAAATTCGTCATGAGTTAAACTAGGTTATGGAACCGAAATTACTTTACCGAAAATAGGGGCGTATATTTTTGATAATATCTGATTGATTAAAGTGGGATAAAAGACCAAAAAGATTTTTAATTTTATTTTTACTTTGTTTTTAAAATTAATATTAAAAATAATATTGTAAACTTGTTAAATCAATATATTTAAAATTGTAAATATTTGAAAAATTAATATTTTTAATATAAGTTTGTATGTATAAAAATAAAAATATAATAAAAGTTTGGTGTGACTTTTCAATTTTCATAATATGAATTTTTAATTTTAAATTTAAGTTTGGTGTGAATTTAAAAACAAAAATTTACTTTATTTCGTTAAGTTAAAAATTTGATTTTTAAAATTCGTCGTGAGTTGAAGACTAGGTCGTTGAACCAAAATTGCTCTACCCAAGGGAGGGACGAGAACTTTTATTATCATTATTTTTAATCTTATTGAACTAAAGTATGCCAAAAACATTAAAAAAAAACCCCAAAAATCTTTACTTTTAAAACCGCGCTTTGAATTGACAACTTTTAAAATTTTGTCGAGGGACGGACTAGGACATTGATCCGAAAAGCCCTCATCCTAAAAAGAAACAAATTTTTAAAATTTTATTAATTATATGTTTTATAAGTTATAAGGTTTTTATATATATATTAAAAAAAAGGAAAATTCACTGTACCCGG
Organism: Rutidosis leptorrhynchoides; assembly: GCF_046630445.1. NCBI lineage: Eukaryota > Viridiplantae > Streptophyta > Magnoliopsida > Asterales > Asteraceae > Rutidosis > Rutidosis leptorrhynchoides. The sequence continues at coordinate 309,214,087 of NC_092333.1, read as the reverse complement.
ACCCCATGCGATCGCATGGGGTTTGCACTACAACCTCATGCGATCGCATGAGGCTGGATATTAGCTCAGAAACAAGTAACCAGCGGGTCTGCTTTCTGCCTCACTCCACAGATACACAAACACACGAATATACACACACAAACCTCTCAAAATTCATCATTTGTTCACCAAAATTCATCAAATTTCTCGCTACAATCCGCTCTAAACATGAATTTGATAAGGAGTTTATCAAAAAGGGTAACAATTTCACCCCTAAATCTCTTTAAATTTAATTTTTAGTGTTCTTGAGCTATATTTTTCATAATTTGATTTTGTTAATTTCTAGTGTAATTAAAGTTAAATTGTTAGTATTTTATGCATGTATAACCTAGATTGATGCTATTTAACATGATTTGAAGCCAAAAACTTTAAAATTTTTAGAAATCTAGGGTTTGTGTTCTTGAGCAATTTGGGACTTTTTGATATAAACAGGTTATGGCCGATTTTTGTCATGAATTATTGCTAAATTGAGTAGTGTAACATGTTTAGGTAGTTAAATGATCCAAACTTTGATCCTAAACATGATTTTTGGAGATTAAAGTAGACTTTTTAAGTCTAAAATTCATGAACTTGATTAATTTGATATTATTGCCATTTGAGACTTATTTAATTGTTAGTAAAGGTTGTTTTAACATGTTATTTGAGTTAAATGCTTATGAACTTTGTATACATTTTCATATGTGCTTATTTGAAAAAGTGTGAAATTGTAAAAAAATTGTGAAAATGTGTATAAGTTTAATTTTGATTGAACATGTTATTGTGATTGTTTTAAATTGTTATTTTGCTAACTCTAATGCATATTTGGATGCACAAATTTTGTGTTTAATGTGTTTTGCAGAGAGCCGATACTGGAGGTTCATCATCATCATCATCTAGACGACCTGCTCAAGAACCAGAACCCGAACCAGAACAACAACAGGAACAACAACATCAGCCTGATCAACATGTACCTTATTATGATCCGCTATAGTTTGTTAATGAATTCATAGTATTTCCGATGCATCCACCTGTAGAATACCTAACGATTCCTGAACACACGATGCATCCTAATCTGAGATTCGATAGACGATGGAGAGATTACCCGGCATATCAAAGTAATAAATTCAAATTAATAACGAAAGATGTAGAGGTGCCTAGGGTAATTGATTGGGATCCTTTGGAAAGGGTCCAACTAGCTGACCGTGTTAGGGAGCATCTGATTCAAAGGTATGGCAGTTCTTCTTTTACCGATTGGGAACATCTATTCACCATTCGTAGACCTGTATATAAGGAATGGTGTATTGAGCTGATGAGTACTATAGCATTAAATGTAGATGTAGATAGATTAGATGATAGAAGTTTTCTTAGATTTATACTAGGCGGTAGGATGTACAGGATGTCCATGCTGGACATGGCCAGGGCATTACAGATATATACGCCCGCTGAATTACTACTACCCGATTGTATGAATTTGATTTATCGTGGTGAAAGGGTAGATAGGAATTTTGACGTGAACGCCGTTTGGAGGCGTATGTCTGATTATAATGTTTTTGGGCGGGGAGGAACACATACCTACTTACATATTAACAGAGCCGAGCTTCGTATAATTCATAGATTTTTGGCTAACTCGATTACACAGAGAGGTCACAACAAGGAAAAATTGACCTTACATGATTTATTTTACCTAAAGTGTATTCGAGACCCAAGAGGCTTTGTTAATATCCCTTACTGTGTTGGTTTTTATTTATGTAAGATGTTTGAAGGAATACAGGAAGGGGGGATTATAGGAGGAGGTATTTTTGTTACTCTCATTGGAGAGTATTTAGGTGTAGATAAGAATCAAGAGGGTCCACTTTTGGAATGTAGGGAACATGTTGAGCTTTTAGGATTGATGGTTTATGCGGGTGCTAAGGTATTGAAGAGTAGACGCAACCAGGCAATACCCTATGTAGGTAGTCATCCGCAGGTAGAAAGAGGATCAGACGAGGAGATGGAGGAAGCGGATGACATTAGGGATGTCATTCGGGAGGCTATGACTGATGTCTACCAGCGTGTAGAGGAGGTAGATATGACAAACGCGGAGAGATTTCGTCGGATGGAGCAGTGGCAAGCCCGGAATGATTACGAGCATTCCAGGCAACGACAGCATGATAGATGGGACTATCATCAGCGTCAGATTATGAGCCGGCTGTCACCTCAGGATCACTACGTCCCGACCCAACCCGCTTACTATCCTCAACACCAGCCCGAGATGAGACCACCTTATACACTCTACGACCCTAACCAGGCATACCAGTACACCTATCACCAACCATGGAACCCGGACGATGACATGAACTAGAACCCCTATCTAGATTGATTTAGTTCCGGTTGGTAATTTATATGATTTCTAATTTTTATTATTATTTCTGTTTATTTATGTTTAAACACATTATATTTTGATACATTAATGTATTGTTTAATATTTTTATTATTTGGTACTAGTATTTCATATTTGATTTGAAAGTGGGATTTTAAGTCACATTTCAAATTACAATGCTTGTTTATATTTGTTTGTATGTATATTGTCAATTGTACACAACAGGGTAAAACATCGCATTTTCAAAGACTGGCATTAAGTTCAGCAAAAGCTACTAATTTTGACGACAAAACGAAAAACAAATATGATGTAACAACAAGACGAAATGAACAAATGATGTGCACCATTTATCATTCAGCAAACAAACGCCAATATGTTTGGAAACCTTGGTAAAATTTAATCATTTTTCTATGCTAATCACCCTCAATAATTTAAATTGTTACTGATTTCTTGCAAATGAGGGCATTGCAAGATCTTAAGTATGGGAAGGGGTTAAATTCTTTCGGATTTTTAAAATTTTAAACTTATACACTTGGTTACCATTAAAAATACTAGTAAAGCAGTAGTTGTATTAGAATCTAGTGCTCTCTGATAATAAAGAACAGCCCTAGTCTTATATACTGACTACCCAATTCTAGTAAAATTTTTCAAAATTTTCAATTAAATGAACTCAAAATAATGTTTATACATATTTATGAACGATAAAACTAGGTATTAACACCGAAATTATTGTTACCTTGGAAAGGATATAAATTGAGAAACAAACTAAAATGTTAAGAATTCATTTAAAATGGAATAGAGGACAATAAAAAGGCAAATAAAAAAAAATAAAAGCCAAGTGGGGGAAAATTTACCAAGTTATTTAAAACATGTATCACATAATTTTGTACAAATAACTGAAGATACTTTTGCTTTGGACTAATCTAAATAGTTTTACCCAATTTACTGTAATATATTTGAAAGAAAGATGGATCTACACGATGAATCAATTCCATCATTAAAAGGAAGTAAAGTCTTCCGAAAAAGAAACGCGTTTCTTGATTTAGGTCATGAAGTTATTGTCCAGACCAGCTGTAGGTTGACGAAAAATCTAGAAAAGTCATCACTAAAATCAGTAGGAAATCTACGAACCTCAGCATCAAACAGGGTCGCCAAGTAGTCAGACTTATCATAACCATGAGAGGATCTGTCTTGTAAAATGGGGAGGACGCCGTGCAAATTAGCTGGATAAGACTAATGAATCAGATCCCCAGAAAGGATAATCTCCTTAAAAGATCAAAAATCAGCTTTTAAGACTGATATTACTCAATCCTAGAGATTGACTTTTAAAGATTGAGAATTACAAATTCATGGAATTCGATGATATCTAAACTCGAGCTTGAACGAGAAAATATTTTGATCAAAATTACAAACCGATTTGTTTTCTGAAAACCCATTTTCATTGCGTTCATTACCATTGAACGTAAAATCCTAGGAATTCACCTGGAATTCATTAAGGTCACCTGAACCAAATCGGGTGTCAACCGTAAGAACGGTGGTTGCATAGCATGGTCAAAGACAGGACCTTGTGCCAGACTGAAAAATTATAAGGGTGAGCTTTACTATTGCTCCTACCAAGGATAGTAATTGCATCTGACACATTATAGACCATAATTAAAAGCATGTCAGGGGACATTGCCTTAACAGTTGCTTGTTCAACGCTTTCCTTTACAACCGGACAGTAGTTTACCGAAATGTAATATACGGAGTAAGTATACTGGACGTGTTGCTTTCCCAATACAAGGTTAGCAAGTGGGTGACACAAAACCACAAGTTTTGAGCTAAAATTTTCAAATATGAAACCCACCAAACCCACAAAAATAATTTGCAAACACCGGTGAAGGGTTATTCCGGAAAACTTATCTAGGGTAAAAGCTAGATTTAATTTTCAAAAGATCAAATGTTTTCATAAAGATCCAATTTTCTTAATGGACCTAAATTTTTATAGACATGTGGGACTGTAAACCACATCGTTACTACCATTGTTTATACCGCCGTATAGAAATCACTGATGTACAAAGTGTGAAGAATAAAGAAGTGATTCTAGTATTTTTATTTCAAGACTATATTGCTTGAGGACAAGAAATACTCAAGTGTGGGAATATTTGATAATGCTAAAAACGAACATATATTTCATAGCATTATCCCTAAAGAAAGACAAGCTTTTAGTTGCAATTGTTCTATTTACAAGTGATATTCATTTAAATAATAAAAGGTGAAGACAAAAGACAGATTCGACGAATTGAAGACGCAAACAACCAAAAAGCTCAAAAGTACAAAGTACAATCAAAGTGGTTCCAATTATTGATAAGAAACGTCTCAAAATTACAAGATTACAAGACGCAAAACGCAAAGTACAAGATATTAAATTATACGCAAGGACGTTCAAAAATCCGGAACCGGGACCAAAGTCAACTCTCAACGCTCGACGCAACGGACTAAAAATTACAAGTCAACTATGCACATAAATATAATATAATATTTAAATAATTCATATAATTATTTATATATTATATTTATTTATTAAAACGTCGACAAGCAAAGAAACAAAAATATGTGAGCTGCTACCTACGCCCATGTGATCGCATGGCCTGGAGGCACAAAAGCCATGCGATCGCATGGCCCTGAAATCCAACCCACAGGCCTATAAATTCGCAGCTTTGGTTCATCATACATCCATCTTTTCTTCTTCTTACTCGTACGTAAACATATATATATATATATATATATATATATATATATATATATATATATATATATATATTATAATTTTAATTTTAATTTAAAATTTAATTCTAATAATAAGGGTATGTTAACGAATGTTGTAAGGGTGTAAGTCGAAATTCTGTCCGTGTAACGCTACGCTATTTTTAATCTCTGTAAGTTCTGGTTAATGTTATTTTTAATTTAATGTCTCGTAGCTAAGTTATTATTATGCTTATTTAAGACAAAGTAATCATGATGTTGGGCTAAAAATATTAAGATTGGGTAATTGGGATTTGTACCATAATTGGGGTTTGGACAAAAGAACGACACTTGTGGAAATTAGACTATGGGCTATTAATGGGCTTTATATTAACTAAATGATACCTCGTTAATTTAATATATAGACTTATAATTTGACGTATTTATATATAACCACATACGCTTAACTGGGCACGGTGGGCGGGATATCTATAAATACCAATAATTGTTCATTTTACCGGACATGGAACTGGATTAATAGTTAGTAGACTTGTTGAAATAGGGGTGGATTACATTCAAGGGTAATTAGTGTAATTGTTAACAAAGTAGTAAAACCTTGGTTTACACGCAGTCGATAACCTGGTGTATTCATTAAACAAAGTATTAAAACCTTGTTACAGTTCGAATCCCCAATTAGTTGGAATATTTGACTTCGGGAATAAGAATAATTTGGCGAAGACTTCCGCATTTTATGATTATGACTGATGGACTATTATGGACAATTCCGTATGGATATATTGAATAATCCAAAACAAAGAACAATTAACCCATGGGAATAAACTAAAAATCAACACGTCAAACATCATGATTATGGAAGTTTAAATAAGCATAATTCTTTTATTTCATATTTAATTGCACTTTTAATTATCGCACTTTTATTTATTGTCATTGTATTTAATTGCACTTTTAATTATCGTACTCATTAATTATCGCAATTTTATTTTATCGCACTTTTATTTATCGCAATTTCATTATTGTTATTTACTTTACGCTTTAAATTAAGTTATATTTATTTTTAATATTTTACATTACGTTTTAACTGCGACTAAAGTTTTAAAAATCGACAAACCGGTCATTAAATGGTAAAAACCCCCTTTTATAATAATAATATCACTTATATATATATTTGTATTTTTATAAATTTAAAACTAATATAGCGTTAAGCTTGTTTAAGAGTTCCCTGTGGACGAACCGGACTTACTAAAAACTACACTACTGTACGATTAGGTACACTGTCTATAAGTGTTGTAACAAGGTTTAGGTATATCCATTCTATAAATAAATAAATATCTTGTGTAAAATTGTATTTTATTTAATAGTATTTCGTTGTAAAAATAATACTATTTTATATACACCTCGCATAACATCAAGTATTTTTTGAGTATTTTTGGTGCCGCTGCCGGGGACATTCTTGCTTAAACGCCGGACGCGCAACGCTATTTAAAAAAAAAGATTTTTTTTTATTTTTATAAAAATACGTTTTTATACAAAAATATAAAAAGAAAAACAAAAATATAAATATTTTTAAGAGTTTGTTAAATATAAAACTATAAAGTTTCTTTATTTTTATTTTGTAAAAATATAAGTTTTATTTAATTTATATAAATATATTATATAAATATATAAATCAGAATACAAAAAAAAAAGTAATAAAAACACTCGAGGCCCGTTACTGTAGCAGCCCAGAACCTGGCCCGAATTCCTTATCCTTGCGATCGCATGGATTTTTAACGTGAGGACCATGCGATCGCATGGCCCTGTCTGACACACCCTAATTGACTAAAAACAACAATCATTACGTAATTATTATTATTATTATTTAATTAAACCCTAGTTAAGTTTTAAGTTATTTAATTATTTAGTTTAGTTTTTATTTAATTTGTATTTTAAGTTTAATAAGTTTTAATAAATTATAAAATTAATAGTTTTATAAAATAAATAATATAAAAATAATATTTTTATAAAATTGTACTTTTTATAACTTTAAGTATATTTTTATATTTTGTATCTTTTTATTTGTTTTAGCATAATATTTGTATTTTTCGCTCGTATTTAATTCTAAGATATAGTTTTTGCCATAGTTATTTTTATTTCTAGATTTTTAAGATTTGCCGTAAAATCCCTTAAGTGCTTTTTCTTTAGACTAAGATTTAGGTGCTTTAGAATTTTGCGACGCCGTTTTTAAATTTTAGTACCTTTTTAAGTCATTGCCATTTGGGATATATTATTTCTCTAAAGCTTTAATATCTTTAGACGTAACTTTTAATTCTTAGTTTTTAATTCCTTTTTAAGTTTCGACGCGCTACTTTCTTATTGTTATTTTTCGACGCCTATTATTTTTCGACCTTTTATTTTTTTTCGATGTTTTTCGACGCGCTCTTTTTCTTTCTTATTTCTCGACGCTCTAGTTTTTAGTACTTAGATTTTTTCTATTTCTAATCTAAAATTTCTTTAAATTTAAATGAAAAATTATTTTAAGTGGTTAAATTGATAGACATCAAAATTTTCTGGTTTTTAGTAATAGTTGGATTTGTACGTGGACCGGGTTATTGGAACCAAACAGTACTCAATTATATTGAGACCAAACGAATCCTACCCCTCTGCTGCATCTTTTGGCTATTCGAAACGTGGGCAAAATCAGAAAAGTCTATTAATTGGATAACTTATATAATTTTTCTTTCTTTTTAAAAACTAATAGGATATTCAGTGAACGCACCGAGCAAAACGTTCACCACCTTTTGTACGTTCACCACCTGTAATCAGATCAAGACATCTAGCAAATATTGTCGCCATTGATTTTTCTTTAGAATCGTCATTCAGTCGACCAAGTACTCCAATTCAAATTTCCAATAATCCATTTTTTGAACCCGACCTCACAATTGAGAATCCGGAGAATATTCAGGGACAATTCATAGATCCTGAACCATTAATCTTTCCTTCGGAACCACCAATCATTCAAATAGAGATTGTTGAGGAACCAACCATTAAATCAGAATCCTCTAGTGATTCAGATTCAACAAATTCAATTATGGAAAATCTGGAACCTCTAAGTATAGAAGACCGAATGCGAGCTAAACGCACTGGCCAAGGTCACGCAATTACTCAACCTGACATTAATGCGCCAGATTATGAAATCAAGGGACAAATCCTACATATGGTAACTAATCAATTCCAATTTAGTGGTGCACCGAAGGAAGATCCAAATGAACATCTTCGTACCTTTAATAGGATCTGCACACTATTTAAAATAAGAGAAGTGGAGGATGAACAGATATATCTCATATTATTTCCCTGGACTTTAAAGGGAGAAGCTAAAGATTGGTTGGAATCGTTACCTGAAGGGGCGATTGATACATGGGACGTTTTAGTTGAAAAATTTCTTAAACAATTCTTTTCGGCATCTAAAGCCGTGAGACTTCAAGGAAAAATTGTTACGTTCACACAGAAGCCAAATGAAACTCTATATGAGGATTGGACAAGATTTGGAAAGTTATTAAGAGGATGCCCACAACATGGTTTAGACACCTGTCAAATAGTACAAATATTCTACCAAGGATGCGACATCACAACAAGAAAAGACATTGATATAGCAGCTGGTGGTTCCATTATGAAGAAAACATAAACTGACGCTTACAAAATTATTGATAACACTGCTTCCCACTCACATAAGTGGCACCAAGAAAAAGATATCGTTAGATCATCTAAAGCAGCTAGAGCCGATTCTAGCCATGACTTAGATTCCATTTCCGTAAAGATAGATGTTGTTGAGAGACGAATGAAAAACATGACTAAAGATATTCACTCAATACGAATTAGTTGTGAGCAGTGTGGAGGACCACATTTGACAAAAGATTGTCTCAATATTGAACTAACAATGGAACAAAGAGATAATGTTTGATACATAAACCAAATGCCTGGAAATAATTATCAGAATAATTATCAACCGCCAAGACCAAACTACAATCAAAACCAGAATTATAACCAAAATGTTCCATACAACAACCAACAAGGTCCTATCAATCAACAAGTATCTAACAATGCTTACAATCAGCAAAGACCTATTTTTCAAAATAAACCACCACAAACCGATGATAAAAAGCCAAATTTAGAAGACATGATGTCGAAGCTAGTTGAATCTCAAACTCAATTTTTCACATCTCAGAAACAAACCAATGAAGAAAATGCTCAAGCATTTAGAAATCAACAAGCTTCTATTCAAAATCTGGAACAAGAAGTGAGCAACCTAGCAAGGTTGATAGGTGAAAGAAAACCGGGAAGTCTACCTAGTGATACTAATGCTAACCCCCAGAATGAAACAGCTAAAGCCATTACCACAAGAAGTGGTATCACACTTAAACCACCTGAAATACCTGTAATTTCTGATAATGCTATTCCTACTCCACAAAAACCACAATCTGATCAACATAAGGAAAAAGAACTGGTAGTTGAAAAGGTTAATGAAGATAACACAGTTAAGGCTAAACCTTATGTTAAACCATACCAACCACCACTTCCTTACCCAAGTAAAATGAGAAAAGAGAGACTTGAAGCCGAGCAATCTAAATTCTTGGATATGTTTAAACAGATTAATGTAAATCTTCCTTTCATTGATGTGATTTCAGGAATGCCTAGATATGCTAAATTCTTGAAAGATCTAATCACAAATAGAAAGAAAATAGAAGAACTCTCGGCTGTTACTATGAATGCTAATTGTTCAGCAGTGCTGTTGAATAAGATACCAGAAAAATTATCAGATCCAGGAAGTTTCACAATTCCATGTTTTCTGGGTAGTCTTAATTCAATAGAAGCATTGGCAGATTTAGGTGCTAGTATAAATTTAATGCCGTATTCACTATACGCTAAACTAGACCTTGGAGAATTGAAACTAACACGAATAAACATACAACTAGCCGATCGATCAGTAAAATATCCTAGAGGGATAATGGAGAACATGCTAGTCAAAGTTGGTACTTTAGTATTTCCAGTAGATTTTGTTATTTTGGACATGGAAGAAGATTCTCGAGTACCTCTCATATTAGGAAGACCATTCTTAAACACGGCTAAAGCAATAATAGACGTGTTTGGTAAGAAACTGACCCTAAGTATAGAGGACGAGAGTGTTACCTTTTCAGTTGATAGAGCCATGCAACAACCGCAATCTGCAGATGATACATGTTATTATATTCAAACTATAGAATCACATGCAGAATTGTTAGAAGAATTTCCAGAATTACAAGGAACAGGAGAATGTTCTTTAGGAGAAAGTACTGAACCAATTGATGAAACTGAAATGATAGCTACACTTATGGCTAATGGATATGAACCAACAACAGAAGAAATTCAAATGCTAAAAGAGGAAGACAGATATCGATACAAATCGTCGATAGAAGAACCACCAACATTAGAGTTAAAGCCACTTCCAAACCATTTGGAATACGCTTATTTACATGGTGAGTCTAAATTACCTGTAATAATATCGTCTTCTCTTACTGAAAATGAAAAATCTCAACTCATTTCTGTGTTGAAAGCTCATAAACCAGCTATTGCATGGAAGATTCATGATATTAAAGGAATAAGTCCTTCGTATTGCACACATAAAATCCTTATGGAAGAAGGTCATAAAACGTATGTGCAACGCCAACGAAGACTAAATCCTACTATGCAAGATGTTATTAAGAAAGAAATTATTAAACTACTTGATGCAGGTTTAATTTATCCAATCTCGGATAGTCCATGGGTAAGCCCAGTTCAATGCGTACCTAAGAAGGGTGGCATGACTGTCATTACAAATGAAAAAAATGAGCTTATTCCTACTAGGACTGTAACAGGATGGCATGTTTGTATTGATTATAGAAAATTAAATGACGCCACCAGAAAAGATCACTTTCCCTTACCTTTCATTGATCAAATGTTGGAAAGATTAGCCGGAAATAGTTACTATTGTTTTCTTGATGGTTTTTCCGGATATTTTCAAATTCCAATAGCACCCGAGGATCAAGAGAAAACCACGTTCACGTGCCCTTATGGTACTTTTGCTTACAAACGCATGCCATTTGGACTTTGCAACGCCCCTGCAACCTTTCAAAGGTGCATGATGGCGATTTTTCACGACATGATAGAAGAATGCATGAAGTTTTCATGGATGACTTTTCAGTCTTCGGTGATACATTTAAATCATGTCTAGTTAATCTTGAACGAATGCTTATTAGATGCGAACAATCAAATCTAGTTCTTAATTGGGAGAAATGCCATTTCATGGTAAAAGAAGGCATCGTTCTTGGTCATAAAATTTCAAAGGAAGGAATTGAAGTAGATAGAGCTAAAGTAGATGTAATTGCTAAACTTCCACATCCCACCAATTTAGAGGAGTTAGGAGTTTTCTAGGGCATGCCGGTTTTTACCGACGTTTCATAAAAGATTTTTCTAAAATTGCCACTCCTATGAATAAACTCCTAGAAAAGGATGCTCCATTCATCTTTTCAGATGAATGCATAGAATATTTTAATATTCTTAAAGAAAAACTCACTAATGCGCCGATTATGATAACTCCAAATTGGAATCTACCGTTTGAACTTATGTGCGATGCAAGTGATTTTGCAATGGGAGCCGTTTTAGGACAAAGGATTGAAAAACGATTTCAACCTATTTATTATGCTAGTAAGACATTACAAGGAGCACAAACGAATTATACAACTACTGAAAAAGAACTCCTTGTTATTGTCTTTGTTTTTGACAAATTTCGTTTATATCTCGTTCTAGCTAAAACGGTGGTCTATACCGACCATTCTGCTCTTAGATACCAATTTTCAAAATAAGATGCCAAGCCACGATTAATCTGTTGGATCTTACTCTTACAAGAGTTCGATATTGAAATCCGAGATAAAAAGGGAGCAGAAAATCTCGCCGCTGATCATCTTTCTCGTCTTGAAAATCCCGAATTAGAAGTTCTAAATGAATCGGCCATACAAGACAACTTTCCTGATGAATATCTATTGAAGATAGATTATAATGAAATTCCATGGTTTGCAGACTATGCAAACTACTTAGTATGTGGATTCCTTGAAAAAGGATTATCGTACAAAAAACGAAAGAAATTCTTTAGTGATATAAAACACTATTTCTGAGAAGATCCACATTTGTTTAAAAGTTGTCCCGATGGAATAATACGCCGATGTGTATTCAGAGATGAAGCTAGTCAAATCTTAAATCATTGTCACACAGGACCAACAGGAGGGCATTATGGGCCTCAACTTACAGCAAGAAAAGTTTACGATGCTGGATTCTATTGGCCTACAATTTTCAAAGATGCACACCTTCTTTGCAAATCCTATGATGCTTGTCAAAGGGCCAGAAAAATAAGTCAACGTGATGAAATATCACAAAATGTCATTCAAGTATTTGAAGTATTTGACATTTGGGGTATTGACTTTATGGGTCCATTTCCAAAATCTCATAAAAATCTCTACATTCTCGTTGCCACTGATTATGTATCTAAATGGGCGGAAGTACAAGCTCTCCCAACTAACGATGCACGAGTTGTAGTCAACTTTTTAAAACGTCTTTTTGCAAGGTTTGGAACACCGAAAGCTTTAATAAGTGATCGGGGTACTCATTTTTGTAATAATCAACTTGAGAAAGTTCTCAAAAGATATGGAGTAACTCATAAAATCTCCACCGCATATCATCCACAAACAAGTGGACAAGTTGAAAATACCAACCGAGCTTTAAAACGTATTCTAGAAAAAACTGTAGGATCAAATCCGAAGAAATGGTCCATTAAATTGGAGGATGCGCTCTGGGCTTTTAGAAAAGCCTACAAAACTCCAATTGGAACCACACCTTTTAAACTAGTTTACGGAAAAGCATGTCATCTTCCAGTAGAAATTGAACACAAAGCATTTTGTGTAGTGACCCGAACTTTTCCATGTTTATATATATTAAATGAAATTGTTATTTACATGATTAAGTGTTTCCAACATGTTAAGAAATGAAACTTGTTAAGACTTGATTAAATGAAATAGGTTTCATATAGACAATTGACCACCCAAGTTGACCGGTGATTCACGAACGTTAAAACTTGTAAAAACTATATGATGACATATATATGTAAACATATCATTAAGTATATTAACAATGAACTACATATGTAAAAACAAGACTACTAACTTAATGATTTTGAAACGAGACATATATGTAACGATTATCGTTGTAACGACATTTAATGTATATATATATCATATTAAGAGATATTTGTACATCATAATATCATGATAATATAATAATTTAAAATCTCTTTTGATATTATAAACATTGGGTAAACAACATTTAACAACATCGTTAACCTAAAGGTTTCAAAACAACACTTACATGTAATGACTAACGATGACTTAACGACTCAGTTAAAATGGATATACATATAGTGTTTTAATATGTATTCATACACTTTTGAAAGACTTCAAGACACTTATCAAAATACTTCTACTTAACAAAAATGCTTACAATTACATCCTCGTTAAGTTTCATCAACAATTCTACTCGTATGCACCCGTATTCATACTAGTACAATACAAAGCTTTTAGATGTATGTACTATTGGTATATACACTCCAATGATCAGCTCTTAGCAGCCCATGTGAGTCTCCTAACACATGTGGGAACCATCATTTGGTAACTAGCATGAAATATCTCATAAAATTACAAAAATATGAGTAATCATTCATGACTTATTTACATGAAAACAAAATTACATATCCTTTATATCTAATCCATACACCAACGACCAAAAACACCTATAAACACTTTAATTCTTCAATTTTCTTCATCTAATTGATCTCTCTCAAGTTCTATCTTCAAGTTCTAAGTGTTCTTCATAAATTCCAAAAGTTCTAGTTTCATAAACTCAAGAATACTTACAAGATTGCAAGTTTACTTCCAAGTTTTCTAAATCCATTCTAAGTAATCATCCAAGATCAAGAAACTTTTGTTACTTACAGTAGGTTATCTTTCTAATACAAGGTAATAATCATATTCAAACTTTAATTCAATTTCTATAACTATAACAATCTTATTTCGAGTGGAAATCTTACTTTTAATTGTTTTCGTGTCATGATTCTGCTTCAAGAACTTTCAAGCCATCCAAGGATCCTTTGAAGCTAAATCCATTTTTCTCATTTCCAGTAGTTTTATCCAAGAAACTTGAGGTAGTAATGATGTTCATAACATCATTCGATTCATACATAAAAAGCTGTCTTATTCAACGTTATAAACTTGTAATCACTAGAACATAGTTTAGTTAATTCTAAACTTGTTCGCAAATAAAGTTAATCCTTCGAACTAGACTTTTAAAATCAACTAAACACATGTTCTATATCTATATGATATGCTAACTTAATGATTTAAAACCCGGAAACACGATAAACACCATAAAACTGGATATACGCCGTCGTAGTAAAACCGGGGGCTGTTTTGGTTGGGATAATTAAAAGCTAAGAAGAACTTTGATTTAAAAGCTATACTTCTGGAAAAATGATTTTTCTTATGAACATGAAACTATATAAAAAAATCATGGTTAAACTCAAAGTGAAAGTATATTTTTCAAAATGGTCATCAAGATGTCGTTCTTTCGACGGAAATGACTACCTCTTTCAAAAACGACTTGTAACTTGTATTTCCGACTATAAACTTATACTTTTTCTGTTTAGATTCATAAAGTTAAGTTCAATACGAAACCGTGGCCACTGGAGTCACTCAAAACGGATTAGAAACGAAGAAATGGCGAGTAAAACAAGATTGATAAAAACTACTCATTTTACCTACGATAAAGTTAGTAATAAATCTATTCTAACCATAACCTAATCAACTTATATTGTATATTATGTAATCTTGAGATACCATATACACGTATACAATGTTTTGACCTATCATGTCGACCCATCTATATATATATATATTGCGAAACAACCATAGACACTCTATATGTGAATGTTGGAGTTAGCTATACAGGGTTAAGGTTGATTCCAAAATATATATATAGTTTGAGTTGTGATCAATACTGAGATACGTATACACTGGGTCGTGGATTGATTCAAGATAATATTTATCGATTTATTTCTATACATCTAACTGTGGACAACTAGTTGTAGGTTAATAACGAGGATAGCTGACTTAATAAACTTAAAACATCAAAAATGTATTAAAAGTGTTATAAATATATTTTGAATATACTTTGATATATATGTACATATTTGTATAGGTTCGTGAATCGACCAGTGGCCAAGTCTTACTTCCCGACGAAGTAAAAATCTGTGAAAGTGAGTTATAGTCCCACTTTTAAAATCTAATATTTTTGGTATGAGAATACATGCATGTTTTATAAATGATTTCCAAAATAGACACAAGTACGTGAAACTACATTCTATGGTTGAATTATCGAAATCGAATATGCCCCTTTTTATTAAGTCTGGTAATCTAAGAATTAGGGAACAGACACCCTAATTGACGCGAATTCTAAAGATAGATCTATTGGGCCTAACAATCCCCATCCAAAGTACCGGATGCTTTAGTACTTCGAAATTTATATCATATCCGAAGGATGTCCCGGAATGATGGGGATATTCTTATATATGCATCTTGTTAATGTCGGTTACCAGGTGTTCACCATATGAATGATTTTTATCTCTATGTATGGGATGTATATTGAAATATGAAATCTTGTGGTCTATTGTTAGGATTTGATATATATAGGTTAAACCTATAACTCACCAACATTTTTGTTGACGTTTAAAGCATGTTTATTCTCAGGTGAATATTAAGAGCTTCCACTGTTGCATACTAAAATAAGGACAAGATTTGGAGTCCATGTTTGTATGATATTATGTAAAAACTGCATTCAAGAAACATATGTCGATGTAATATATTTCTTTTGTAAACCATTATGTAATGGTTGTGTGTAAGCAGGGTATTTTAGATTATCATTATTTGATAATCTACGTAAAGCTTTTTAAACCTTAATTTATGAAATAAAGGTTATGGTTTGTTTTAAAAATGAATGCAGTCTTTGAAAAACGTCTCATATAGAGGTCAAAACCTCGCAACAAAATCAATTAATATGGAACGTTTTTAATCAATAAGAACGGGACATTTTAGTTGGTATCCGAGCGTTGGTCTTAGAGAACCAGAATTTTGCATTAGTGTGTCTTATCGAGTTTGTTAGGATGCATTAGTGAGTCTGGACTTCGACCGTGTTTACTTGAAAAATGATTGCTTAACAAATTTTGTTGGAAACTATATATTTTTAACATGTGAATATTATGTTATATATTAATCTCTTAATGCGCTTGATATTATGTGATAGATGTCTACCTCTAGAACAAGTCCCATTGAATCACCTAATAATAATGAAGAGTCAAATGTAAATTGGAATGATTCGTGGACTGATTCACAAGTTCCCGAAGAGGAACCGGAAGAAGAATCGGAACCGGAAGAAGAATCGGAACCGGAAGAAGAAATAGAACCAGTGGGGGAAATAATAAAACGGTTAAGTAGAAGAAAATCCTCAACTAACCGACCAAAGTTAATTATGGTCAATGGTGTTTCCGCCAAGGAAGCAAAGTATTGGGAGGATTACCAATTCTCTGATAAATCGGATCCCGACAAGGATTCCGATGATGTTATAGAAATTACCCCAACACAATTTAATAAGGCAAAAGAGAACAATAAGAGAAAGGGCATAAAAATAGAGAAATTTAATTCTAAACCCGATGAACTTTATATGTATCGTCAACATCCGTATTTCTTAAGTTGTGACAATAACCCGGGAACCTCTAAACCACCAGGTTTTTCCAAACCAATGTGGGAAACGACGACTCGTATTAGGGGAACATCATATATCCCTAGAAACTTGGCAAAACAAACCAAAACCGAAGAAGAAGAAACGAGCGAGTCGGAATAAGATAGTTGTATTCGTGTGGTGTAATATATGTAATATAGTGTGCTTATGCTTTATGATATATGTAAAAATTGCTTATATTAATAAGTATTTTTTTTATGAATCTAACTCTTGTCTATTTTACAGTATAAAAACACAAAATGGATAGACAACCCAATATTTTAAGAGACCTACCCGGAGACATGATTGATGAAATCTTGTCTAGAGTCGGTCAGAATTCCTCGGCACAACTATTTAAGGCGATATCAGTTCGTAAGACACTCGAAGAACATTCCAAGAATGCCTTGATTTATAAAAGGCTTTCGTTCAAAAAATGGGGGATATCACATTGGGAAATCCATAAGTTACGATGTGTATACTTTGACGCATATATTGCGGGGAACCCAAATGCTATTTTACGCAATGGGTTAAGAAATTATTTTGACTCAATATATCCGAATATAGGACTTCGTGATTTAGAAAAAGCGGCTAACATGCAACATAAAGAAGCATGTTATGCTTACGGGTTAGTAATGTTCACTTCTCACCAAAGTGAGAACAAGAACATCGGACTACAACTATTAAACAAAACATTCCCACAAGTGACGGAGTCGGTAATTGGGGTAAGAAATGAGGTTTTTAGGTTATTACGAGACTGTTGGTCATTACGTAACCTTCATCCTTTTGACGACGTTACAACACATTGTCTTACTATCGGTCACAACGGTTATGTTCCAAAAAACCAAGGATGGGAAGTGGTATTAGTAAAACCAGAATGCATGACTTTTTTCTGGACGTATGAATTACGTGTCTTTATTGCCTTTGCTGAACGCCTTATTTATTAACTAGAATTATCTTCGCAACTACTTTGTATCAAAGTTTTATGTGCTATATTTCATGCTATATGTAAAAAAAGCGGTATTGTAAGTTTGCAAGTTATTGTATAAAGGTTTGAATATATATATATATTTTTTTTGTGATTAGTTTTTCATATAGAATTGTAGTAGTTGAAATGGTATGTTAGCTACTAAGTATGAACTTAACGGGTAGGTACTACCCGAATTAAAGAGTATAAAATGCTAATATGAAGAAAGAGCTTTTACAAATAAGTTCATATTACGCTACGAAATACTATTGACTACTCTTGATATTCTATACGATTAACTCGTTTCATTTGACTATTTTGAAGGAAATGGCACCGACTACTCGACACACCTTGAATATGAGTGAAGAGGAATTTCGTGCCTTTCTTGCTTCAAACATAGCCGCAGTACAGGCTGCGCTACATACCAACAATAACCTTGGAACTAGCAGTACAGGAAATCGTGTAGGATGCACCTACAAAGAATTCACTGCCTACAAACCTTTGGAATTTGATGGAACCGAAGGACCGATCAGATTGAAACGGTTGACCGAGAAGGTCGAATTGGTGTTTGCCATAAGTAAGTGTACTGAAGAGGGCAAAGTGAAGTACGCTACGGATACCTTCACAGGTTCTGCGTTAACATGGTGGAATACCTATCTAGAGCAAGTGGGACAAGATGATGCTTACGCACTACCGTGGTTAGCATTCAAGCACTTGATGAACGAGAAGTACCGTCCCAGAACCGAGGTCAATAAGCTCAAGACAGAACTTAGAGGGTTACGAACCCAAGGATTTGATATTACCACGTACGAAAGACGATTCACAGAATTATGCCTATTGTGTCCGGGAGCGTTCGAAGATGAGGAAGAGAAGATCGACGCGTTTGTGAAAGGATTACCGGAAAGAATCCAAGAAGATATAAGTTCACACGAGCCCGCCTCTATACAACAGGCATGTAGAATGGCTCACAAACTAGTGAACCAGATTGAAGAAAGAATTAAAGAACAGACTGCTGAAGAGGCCAATGTGAAGCAAGTCAAAAGAAAGTGGGAGGAAAACGGTGATAAGAATCACCAATACAACAACAATAGCAATTACAACAATAATCGCAACAACTATCCCAACAATCGCAACATCAATCGCAACTACAACAAACGGCCCAACAACAATAACAACAACAACAACAACAACAACAACAACTAAAACAATCATCCCAACAACAATAATAACTGCAACAACAACAACAATCAGAAGCAGCTATGCCAAAGGTGTGAAAAGTATCACTCGGGGTTCTGCACCAAATTTTGCAACAAGTGTAAAAGAAATGGTCATAGCGCGGTGAAGTGTGAGGTCTACGGACCTGGGGTTAACAGAACGAAAGGAATAAATGGTGTCGGAACGAGTAATGGTGGAGCAAGTAGTGTCGGAGAAAGTTATGCCAATGTAGTTTGTTATAAATGTGGAAAACCGGGCCACATTATTAGAAATTGCCCGAACCAGGAGAACACGAATGGACAAGACCGCGAAAGAGTTTTCAGTATTAATGCGACAGAGGCACAGGAAGACCCAGAGCTTGTTACGGGTACGTTTCTTATTGACAATAAATTTGCTTACGTTTTATTTGATTCGGGTGCGGATAGAAGCTATATGAGTAGAGATTTTTGTGCTAAATTAAGTTGCACATTGACTCCTTTGGATAGTAAATTTTTACTCGAATTAGCAAATGGTAAATTAATTTCAGCAGATAATATATGTCGGAATCGAGAAATTAAACTGGTTAGCGAAACATTTGAGATTGACTTGATACCAGTAGAGTTAGGGAGTTTTGATGTGATAATCAGTATGGACTGGTTGAAAGAAGTGAAAGCAGAGATCGTTTGTTACAAAAATGCAATTCGCATTATACGAGAAAAAGAAAAATCCTTAATGGTGTACGGAGAAAAGGGCAACACGAAGCTACATCTTATTAGTAACTTGAAGGCACAAAAACTAATAAGAAAAGGTTGCTATGCTATTCTAGCACACATCGAGAAAGTACAAACTGAAGAAAAGAGCATCAATGATGTTCCCGTCGCAAAAGAATTTCCCGATGTATTTCCGAAAGAATTACCAGGATTACCCCCACATCGATCCGTTGAATTTCAAATAGATCTTTTACCAGGAGCTGCACCAATAGCTCGTGCTCCTTACAGACTCGCACTCAGCGAGATGAAAGAACTGCAAAGCCAATTACAAGAACTTTTAGAGCGTGGTTTCATTCGACCAAGCACATTACCGTGGGGAGCTCCTGTTTTGTTTGTCAAGAAGAAAGATGGTACATTCAGGTTGTGTATCGACTACCGAGAGTTGAACAAACTTACCATCAAGAACCGCTACCTACTACCGAGAATCGACGACTTATTTGATCAACTACAAGGCTCGTCTGTTTATTCAAAGATTGACTTACGTTCCGGGTATCATCAAATGCGGGTGAAAGAAGATGATATTCCAAAGACTGCTTTCAGAACACGTTACGGTCATTATGAGTTTATGGTCATGCCGTTTGGTTTAACTAATGCACCAGCTGTGTTCATGGACCTTATGAACCGAGTGTGTGGACCATACCTTGATAAGTTTGTCATTGTTTTCATTGATGACATATTTATTTACTCAAAGAATGACCAAGAACACGGTGAACATTTGAGAAAGGTGTTAGAAGTATTGAGGAAGGAAGAATTGTATGCTAAATTTTCAAAGTGTGCATTTTGGTTGGAAGAAGTTCAATTCCTCTGTCACATAGTGAACAAAGAAGGTATTAAGGTGGATCCGGCAAAGATAGAAACTGTTGAAAAGTGGAAAACCCCGAAAACTCCGAAACACATACGCCAGTTTTTAGGACTAGCTGGTTACTACAGAAGGTTCATCCAAGACTTTTCCAGAATAGCAAAACCCTTGACTGCATTAACGCATAAAGGGAAGAAATTTGAATGGAAGGATGAACAAGAGAAAGCGTTCCAGTTATTGAAGAAAAAGCTAACTACGGCACCTATATTATCATTGCCTGAAGGGAATGATGATTTTGTGATTTATTGTGACGCATCAAAGCAAGGTCTCGGTTGTGTATTAATGCAACGAACAAAGGTGATTGCTTATGCATCTAGACAATTGAAGATTCACGAACAAAATTATACGACGCATGATTTGGAATTAGGCGCGGTTGTTTTTGCATTAAAGACTTGGAGGCACTACTTATTTGGGGTCAAAAGTATTATATATACCGACCACAAAAGTCTTCAACACATATTTAATCAGAAACAACTGAATATGAGGCAGCGTAGGTGGATTGAATTATTGAATGATTACGACTTTGAGATTCGTTACCACCCAGGGAAGGCAAATGTGGTAGCCGACGCCTTAAACAGGAAGGACAGAGAACCCATTCGAGTAAAATCTATGAATATAATGATTCACAATAACCTTACTACTCAAATAAAGGAGGCGCAACAAAGAGTTTTAAAAGAGGGAAATTTAAAGGATGAAATACCCAAAGGATCGGAGAAGCATCTTAATATTCGGGAAGATGGAACCCGGTATAGGGCAGAAAGGATTTGGGTACCAAAATTTGGAGATATGAGAGAAATGGTACTTAGAGAAGCTCATAAAACCAGATACTCAATACATCCTGGAACAGGGAAGATGTACAAGGATCTCAAGAAACATTTTTGGTGGCCGGGTATGAAAGCCGATGTTGCTAAATACGTAGGAGAATGTTTGACGTGTTCTAAGGTCAAAGCTGAGCATCAGAAACCATCAGGTCTACTTCAACAACTCGAAATCCCAGAATGGAAATGGGAAAACATTACCATGGATTTCATCACTAAATTGCCAAGGACTGTAAGTGGTTTTGATACTATTTAGGTAATTGTTGATCATCTCACCAAATCAGCACACTTCCTGCCAAGAAGAGAAGATGACAAGATGGAGAAGTTAGTACGACTGTATTTGAAGGAAGTCGTCTCCAGACATGGAATACCAATCTCTATTATCTTTGATAGGGATGGCAGATTTATTTCAAGATTCTGGCAGACATTACAGCAAGCATTAGGAACTCGTCTAGACATGAGTACTGCCTATCATACACAAACTGATGGGCAGAGCGAAAGGACGATACAAACGCTTGAAAACATGCTACGAGCATGTGTTATTGATTTCGGAAACAGTTGGGATCGACATCTACCGTTAGCAGAATTTTCCTACAACAACAGCTACCATTCAAGCATTGAGATGGCGATGTTTAAAGCAATTTATGGTAGAAAGTGCAGATCTCTGATTTGTTGGAGTGAAGTGGGGGATAGACAGATTACGGGTCCAGAGATAATACAAGAAACTACCAAGAAGATCATCCAAATTCAACAACGGTTGAAAACCGCCCAAAGTCGACAAAAGAGCTACGCTGACATTAAAAGAAAAGATATAGAATTTGAAATTGGAGAGATGGTCATGCTTAAAGTTGCACCTTGGAAAGGCGTTGTTCGATTTGGTAAATGAGGGAAATTAAATCCAAGGTATATTGGACCACTCAAGATTATTGATCGCATCGGACCAGTAGGTTACCGACTTGAGTTACCTCAACAACTCGCGGCTGTACATAACACTTTCCACGTCTCGAATTTGAAGAATTGTTTTGCTAAAGAAGATCTCACTATTCCGTTAGATGAAATCCAAATCAACGAAAAACTTCAATTTATCGAAGAACCCGTCGAAATAATGGATCGTGAGGTTAAAAGACTTAAGCAAAACAAGA
Source organism: Rutidosis leptorrhynchoides (assembly GCF_046630445.1). Classification (NCBI taxonomy): domain Eukaryota; kingdom Viridiplantae; phylum Streptophyta; class Magnoliopsida; order Asterales; family Asteraceae; genus Rutidosis; species Rutidosis leptorrhynchoides. The sequence goes on along the minus strand of NC_092333.1, from coordinate 309,191,353 downwards.
TACCAATTGTTAAGGTTCGATGGAATGCTCGTAGAGGACCCGAGTTCACCTGGGAACGAGAAGATCAGATAAAGAAGAAATACCCGCACTTATTTCCAGAAGATACGTCAACACCTCCAACTGCTTAAAATTTAGGGACGAAATTTATTTAACGGGTGGGTACTGTAGTGACCCGAACTTTTCCATGTTTATATATATTAAATGAAATTGTTATTTACATGATTAAGTGTTTCCAACATGTTAAGCAATCAAACTTGTTAAGACTTGATTAATTGAAATAGGTTTCATATAGACAATTGACCACCCAAGTTGACCGGTGATTCACGAACGTTAAAACTTGTAAAAACTATATGATGACATATATATGGCTATATATATAGTTAACATGATATTATTATAAGTAAACATATCATTAAGTATATTAACAATGAACTACATATGTAAAAACAAGACTACTAACTTAATGATTTTGAAACGAGACATATATGTAACGATTATCGTTATAACGACATTTAATGTATATATATCATATTAAGAGATATTTGTACATCATAATATCATGATAATATAATAATTTAAAATCTCTTTTGATATTATAAACATTGGGTTAATGTGACGACCCAAAAATTTCCGACCAAATTTAAACTTAACCTTTATATGTTTCCGACACGATAAGCAGAATTTGTAATGTTGAATCTCAAAAAGTTTGGAACTACATTCATGTAATCAATTATCCTTTGACCGTGTTCGACGATTCACGAACAATTATGTGTATATAGATATGTATATATAATATATAATATTAACTGAAAACATTAACAAAGTATTAGATATATGATACTTTACATGAACGTATTTGTTTTGTTATATTTATTGACAGAATTAAGAGATAATATCAAATGATTGAATTATCAGATACATTATGATATGATTACGGGCCTATGTTATGAGGTCCACTGTGATTTAAGAAATCTATTCTTTTTGACCACTCATTACTTAACTAGTATGATAAAATAACGATATTTATATTTTATTTTATCAAATATATATAACGATTTAAATTAATATTATATATATTTATACGCGTATTATACGTACATAGTTTTATACTTTTACTATACTTTAACTTTACCTTTACTTTACTTTTACTTTACTTTAACTTTAATAATTCACTTTAATAATTCACTTTAATAATTCATACTTTAATAATTCACTTTAATAATTCATACTTTAATAATTCACTTTAATAATTCATACTTTAATAATTCACTTTAATAATTCATACTTTAATAATTCACTTTAATAATTCATACTTTAATAATTCACTTTAATAATTCAAAAATCTATTATAAATAGAATTCAATTGGTTTTATTATTTCATAGAAACTTGAAAATATATTTCTCTAAACTCTCTCAATCGAATTACACATATATATTTTCTTTGTATTATTTCAAGATATTATTAGTATACATAAAATACTACGATGGAGTTATATTCAGACGATTTTAAAATAAGTTTTCAAATGGGATAGAGCTAAGGAAATTATGGGTTATAGCTATGGAGGTTATGGGTATTGATCGAGGGTATTGCTCGTGAGGTCAACCTAACGTTTATCATTTTCGTTTCGTCTACGTACTTTCCTGCAATATTGAATCTCAATATTGATACGTGAGCACTCATAACTTAACTTTTATATTTCAATAGTGTATCCCTGACTAGTGCTCGAGTATATAGGATTATGCATGCTTGTACATTCGATATTGTCCTTAGATAGGTTTGTTGAATCCTGAATTAGATACATATGCTACTGAGATAGGGTATATGATATGCATGTCATTGGAAAGCTAGCGAAAAATTAAGAACTTTTCATTTAGATATCGAATGGTTTCGATGAACGGATTAGAAGTTATAGTCAACTGAATTTTAGTATTATTGTTAAAATGATTATTATTACTATCGTCGTTATTATTTTAATAGAAATATCATTGTTATTATAAAATATCATTATTACTATTATGTTAGTATTATCATTTTATCATAATAACATTTTTAGTAAATATAAATATTGTTATTTTTTTATAGAATAATAATAATTATTATTACAAAATAATACAACTTTTACTTATTATTATTATGATCAATATTATTTTATCAAATAAATAGGGGATACAAAGATATTTTTCACCACGCGTAATATAATTACATTAATAATACTTACCACTATAGTTTTACGATATTAAGTGAACTTTATAAATTTTACTACTTAAGATATATAAAAGTATATTTTATCATATATAAACGTTAATATAAATTTTTATTAATAAATGACTTTTATTATTATAAAATCTAATAAATATATTTAAATATATAAAATGACTATAGTTAAGTTATATAATAAACACGTATAAATTTTAGAAGTCATTTTGGGTTAAGTTGACTTTTGTTGACTTTTGCATATTAGTCTCGAGCATTAGGATTGTGGTACACTATGACTTGACCAAAAATTGTTAGACAAATATTGACCAACATATAAATATATATAATTAATATAGGTTCGTGAATCCGAGGCCAACCTTGCACTTGTTAAATGACGTTATATGTATTTTTACTACGAAATACAGTATGGTGAGTTTCATTACTCCCTTTTTATTTATATTTTTGGGCTGAGAATACATGCGCTGTTTTATAAATGTTTTACGAAATAGGCACAAGTACTAAAACTAATTCTATGTGGGTTTAAACCAGAAATATACCCTTAGCTTGGTAACATTAAACTACTTGTCTATGTACGGTAGGCGCGAATCCTAAAGATAGATCTATTGGGCCTGACAAACCCCATCCTGACTATGGGATGCTTTAGTACTTCGAGGTTATTTTAAACACACCTGATCTGGTGTACTTCAGAGGGTAAAACATGAACGTTAAGGCTTGTTACCGGGTGCCTACAACTTATAGAATACTTTTATACACTCGCGAGTGTACGGATATTTATAGAAACTAAAATCTTGTGGTCTATTACTATTACGGAAATGATTGATTATGATAAACTAATGAACTCACCAACCTTTTGGTTGACACTTTAAAGCATGTTTATTCTCAGGTATTAAAGAAATCTTCCGCTGTGCATTAGCTCATTTTAAGGATATTACTTGGAGTCATTCATGACATACTTTGAAAGAAGTTGCATTCGAGTCGTTGAGTTCATCAAGATTAATATTAAGTCAATTATAGTTGGATGTAATATGAAATGGTATGCATGCCGTCAATTTTTGATGTAAAGAAAGTTTGTCTTTTAAAAACGAATGCAATGCTTGTAAAACGTATCATATAGAGGTCAAATACCTCGCGATGTAATCAACTATTGTAAATCGTTTATAATGTATATGAACGGATCCTTTCAGTTAACAACATTTAACAAGATCGTTAACCTAAAGGTTTCAAAACAACACTTATATGTAATGACTAACGATGACTTAACGACTCAGTTAAAATGTATATACATATAGTGTTTTAATATGTATTCATACACTTTTGAAAGACTTCAAGACACTTATCAAAATACTTCTACTTAACAAAAATGCTTACAATTACATCCTCGTTCAGTTTCATCAACAATTCTACTCGTATGCACCCGTATTCATACTCGTACAATACACAGCTTTTAGATGTATGTACTATTGGTATATACACTCCAATGATCAGCTCTTAGTAGCCCAGGTGAGTCACCTAACACATGTGGGAACCATCATTTGGCAACTAGCATGAAATATCTCATAAAATTACAAAAATATGAGTAATCATTCATGACTTATTTACATGAAAACAAAATTACATATCCTTTATATCTAATCCATACACCAACGACCAAAAACACCTACAAACACTTTCATTCTTCAATTTTCTTCATCTAATTGATCTCTCTCAAGTTCTATCTTCAAGTTCTAAGTGTTCTTCATAAATTCTAAAAGTTCTAGTTTCATAAAATCAAGAATACTTACAAGATTACAAGTTTACTTCCACGTTTTCTAAATCCATTCCAAGTAATCATCCAAGATCAAGAAACCTTTGTTACTTACAGTAGGTTATCTTTCTAATACAAGGTAATAATCATATTCAAACTTTAATTCAATTTCTATAACTATAACAATCTTATTTCGAGTGGAAATCTTACTTGAAATTGTTTTCGTGTCATGATTCTGCTTCAAGAACTTTCATGCCATCCAAGGATCCTTTGAAGCTAGATCCATTTTTCTCATTTCCAGTAGGTTTATCCAAGGAACTTGAGGTAGTAATGATGTTCATAACATCATTCGATTCATACATAAAAAGCTGTCTTATTCAACGTTATAAACTTGTAATCACTAGAACATAGTTTAGTTAATTCTAAACTTGTTCGCAAATAAAGTTAATCCTTCTAACTAGACTTTTAAAATCAATTAAACACATGTTCTATATCTATATGATATGCTAACTTAATGATTTAAAACCCGGAAACACGATAAACACCATAAAACTGGATATACGCCGTCGTAGTAAAACCGGGGGCTGTTTTGGTTGGGATAATTAAAAGCTTAGAAGAACTTTGATTTAAAACTATACTTCTGGAAAAATGATTTTTCTTATGAACATGAAACTATATCCAAAAATCATGGTTAAACTCAAAGTAAAAGTATGTTTTTCAAAATGGTCATCAAGATGTCGTTCTTTCGACGGAAATGACTACCTCTTTCAAAAATGACTTGTAACTTATATTTCCGACTATAAACTTATACTTTTTATGTTTAGATTCATAAATTTAAGTTCAATACGAAACCATGGCCACTGAAATCACTCAAAACGGATTAGAAACGAAGAAATGTCGAGTAAAACAAGATTGATAAAAACTACTCATTTTACCTACGTGAAAGTTAGTAATAAATCTATTCCAACCATAACCTAATCAACTTATATTGTATATTATGTAATCTTGAGATACCATAGACACGTATACAATGTTTCGACCTATCATGTCGACCCATCTATATATATATATTGCGAAACAATCATAGACACTCTATATGTGAATGTTGGAGTTAGCTATACAGGGTTGAGGTTGATTCCAAAATATATATATAGTTTGAGTTGTGATCAATACTGAGATACGTATACACTGGGTCGTGGATTGATTCAAGATAATATTTATCGATTTATTTCTGTACATCTAACTGTGGACAACTAGTTGTAGGTTACTAACGAGGATAGCTGACTTAATAAACTTAAAACATCAAAAATGTATTAAAAGTTTTGTAAATATATTTTGAATATACTTTGATATATATGTACATATTTGTTATAGGTTCGTGAATCGACCAGTGGCCAAGTCTTACTTCCCGACGAAGTAAAAATCTGTGAAAGTGAGTTATAGTCCCACTTTTAAAATATAATATTTTTGGGATGAGAATACATGCATGTTTTATAAATGATTTACAAAATAGACACAAGTACGTGAAACTACATTCTATGGTTGAATTATCGAAATCGAATATACCCCTTTTTATTAAGTCTGGTAATCTAAGAATTAGGGAACAGACACCCTAATTGACGCGAATCCTAAAGATAGATCTATTGGGCCTAACAAACCCCATCCAAAATACAGGATGATTTAGTACTTTGAAATTTATATCATATCCGAAGGGTGTCCCGGAATGATGGGGATATTCTTATATATGCATCTTGTTAATGTCGGTTACCAGGTGTTCACCATATGAATGATTTTTATCTCTATGTATGGGAAGTATATTGAAATATGAAATCTTGTGGTCTATTGTTACGATTTGATATATATAGGTTAAACCTATAACTCACTAACATTTTTGTTGACGTTTAAAGCATGTTTATTCTCAGGTGAATATTAAGAGCTTCCGCTGTTGCATACTAAAATAAGGATAAGATTTGGAGTCCATGTTTGTATGATATTATGTAAAAACTGCATTCAAGAAACATATGTCGATGTAATATATTTCTTTTGTAAACCATTATGTAATGGTTGTGTGTAAACAAGATATTTTAGATTATCATTATTTGATAATCTACGTAAAGCTTTTTAAACCTTAATTTATGAAATAAAGGTTATGGTTTGTTTTAAAAATGAATGCAGTCTTTGAAAAACGTCTCATATAGAGGTCAAAACCTCGCAACGAAATCAATTAATATGGAACGTTTTTAATCAATAAGAACGGGACATTTCATTTTGGGCTTTGAAGACATGTAATCTTGATTTACATGAAGCCGAATGTCTACGATTAAGTCAGCTAAACGAATTAGAAGAATTAAGACTTGAAGCATACGAAAATTTGTTAATCTATAAGGAAAGAACGAAGAAATAGCGTGATAAAAGAATCAGAAGTTCAAAAGAATTTAAAGAAGGAGATAGAGTTCTTCTTTTCAATTCATGATTCAAGCTATTTCCTGGAAAATTGAAATCAAGATGGTCTGAACCATTCATAGTCAAAAGAGTTTTCCCATACGGAACAATAGAGTTAATAAATTCAAATGGGATTGAATTTAAAGTTAATGGTCACAGAGTTAAACATTACATAGATAGTCTAAAATGCCCCATCCTAATCCATCCGGACGAAGTCCATATCGATTATAAACAATTCATAATAGTTGGTTACATCGCGAGGTACTTGACCTCTAAATGATACATTTTACAAACATTGCATTCGTTTTTAAAAGACAAACTTTCATTACATCAAAAGTTGACATGTATGCATACCATTTCATAATATCCAACTATAAATGACCTAATCCGTCATTTACTTAATAATCTCTAATGAACTTCAATGACTCGAATGCAACATCTTTTGAAATATGTCATGAATGACTCCAAGTAATATCCTTAGAATGAGCTAATGCACAGCGGAAGATTTCTTTCAAACCTGAGAATAAACATGCTTTCAAGTGTCAACCAAAAGGTTGGTGAGTTCATTAGTTTATAGTAATCATTTCATTTTCATCATTTTAATAGACCACAAGATTTTAAATATTATAAAACGTGCAGAAGTCCCATTCTAACTGCACAAAAAATATCTTTCATATGTCGAACACCTGGTGAGGATTCAAAATATATTAGTAACCACCTGTGCCGGTCTTTTACCCCACGGCTGAATACATGTGCCTTCAAAATATAGAACCTCTGTGCCCGTCTTTACACCCCACGGCTGAACACATGTTTATAAAATATAGGACAACCGGTGCCAAAATGTCATAAATAATAAACCATCCACCCGGCTCGGGAGCTCATACGCTCTAACGGAAACCGGGGGCTAATGCGTGTCATAATAATCAACCCCAATCCCAGATAATTGTATCATAGAATGCAGATAAGGTACTTGTGTCTATTGCGTCAAACGTTTATAAAAGCGCATGTATTCTCAGCCCAAAAATATATATTGCAAAAGCATTTAAAAAGGGAGCAAATGAAACTCACCATACTGTATTTTGTAGTAAAACTACATATAACGACATTGAAGAAGTATAGGGTTGGCCTCGGATTCACGAACCTATATCATTTGTATATATATATATTAAAACATATAATCGTAACTGAACAAATTTATTTATTATATCTTTAATTTATATATTATGTATGTTTAATTTGTGTATGTATTCATAATGGTTAATATTTATATAGTTATATTAATATATCCATATTTATATACATAATTGTTTAATGTTATATTTAAAAATCGATAGTTTGTTATTTGTATGTATTTATATATATAAATAATATTAATAGGTTTGATATATATATAGTTATGTGAAATTTTTAATACAATTATAGTATATGTAACAAAGTATATTTTATGTACAAAATATTTATCTATTTAAAAGGTAGTTTTTGATATTAATATTGATTTTAATATTAACTTTGATGATGATGATAATTACATTAATAATACTTATAATGATAATCATGCCAAAATCATATATTTTCTTTATAATGATAATAATATTAATATTAGTAATACTAATGATAATAATAATAATCCTAATGGTAATTATAATCATAATACTAAATGATAGTCTTTATAATAATACATGTGTTAATACTAATAAGCACTCTAAAAAAAAAAATAATAATAATAATAATAATAATAATAATAATAATAATAATAATAATAATAATAATAATAATAATAATAATAATAATAATAATAATAATAAAATGATAATACTAATAATAATAATAATACTTGTGCTTACAATAATTCTAAGAATAATAATAACATAATTCATATTTATGATAGTAATAATAATAATTAACTTAACATTAATATTAATACTTATTACCAATACACTATTATGAAAAAAGTATTTTACCTTTAAAGCTCCTCTCAAAAATTTTTTTGCCCAGGAAGGGACTCGAACTCACGCATAAACACTCGTTACCATCCTTCTGTTTCTACTTTTCTGATTAAATACATACGCTATTTTCTTTTAACCGATTTTTCTGTCTGTCATCTTCTTCTTTTCAAGTTTCATTTGTAAAACAGAAAACTATATTGTGATGAAATGGTTTCGATGTATTTCAGCAAACAGAATAGATTGATTGTGAGGTTGGGTTTTGGTTTCCATTTACTAATCATAACAACAAGAAAGGATTTCAATTGGTGATGATGATATATAGGAAGTTCTTGGATTATCATCATCATTATCATTATGATCGATGATTTAAAAGAAACAGAAGCAAAAAAAAAAAAATCACGACTAATCATTCTCTCAATTCTTCATCACTTTAATCGAAATAGAATGGAAACAGAATTCAGATTGTAGCAACAACAATCAATGGAGTTTTCTGATGGCCCGATAACTAACTTAATTCCTCAGTCTACTAAATAAAACGAGTTAAGGCCCAGCAGATATCAAAAGGGACTCTCGGCCCAAAGTAAAAAAAATATATTGGGAATGATATGAACGAGCATAGGCCATCAGGCATGTTTTGTTTCCTCTTTTTTTTTTAAATCGCCAAATCAAGTTCCTACCTAATACCATCATAGTCTTTCAATTTATATAATACTTTTCAAGACAAGTACAACACTTTGTAATCCCACTAACCATTAATTATTCAATCAATAAAGTGCAAGTGAATTGCATAGATTGCTTTTGGAAATATTATAAAAAGAATCAAATGGATCTTTTATAACCAAATAAATACGTCCGGAGTTCAACCATCAATTAGTATGATATCTCGTGATAAAATAAAAAAAATAATGCTACGACCTTTCACAAGATATGTTGGGCTATCGATGGTGGTTTTGAGATGAAGGTGGTGATTCTAAACAAAAAATAGAATTTAAGAGATAGAGAGATGGAAGTGAGTGGGGTGGTTCTTGATAGTTTCATTTGTCGTCAAGATCATCAAGAAACAAGTGAGTTTTGGTTTTTATGGTTTTCCATCGATTAGAAGTAAAGATGGTTCGACTATTATTGATTTTCTTGGCTCGTCAGACTTCCACAGAAATATGAGGTGTTCGTAGATGTATATTAAAACGAAGTAAAAACAAGGCGAGTAGCAATTGTGAGTTTAGTGTTGTGTGATGTTCAAGTTGTGCATACAACGAAACAGAAATAAAAGTAGCAACGAAAATAGGTGTTCGTGTGAGGATGAAAGGTGTCGTTGTGGTAACGGTTCACAAAGAAGAACAAGAAGGAAAGAAGAAAAAAAAATGAGTGTTGATCAGAGAAACATGGTAATGATGGTTGTTCCTAGCTTTCGGTTTCAAGGAAAGTAAATAAAAGAGATATGGCTGGCAGTTATGGGTTCTCGAGAGTGGTATGATCGGGCTTTGAATAATTGAGTTCAAGAACAAAGGTCGATAGATTTTCTTTTTATCTTTTCTCCTTTTCATTCGTTACCTGTAGTAGTATTCTTATATAATATGTTTAAGTAGCAGTTGTAATTGATACTGATATTGAAAGATTTAAGGAATTGTATATCATCTTGAGTTCATGACTTCTATAAATAAGAGTTATGGTGTCATTCGTTTATAGACAAACAAGGACAGAAAAGAAGAAAAAAAAATAAAAAGCTGAAAGCAATTGCTAACAGAATTCGTTCCTATTGTAAATAAATTGGTACTTTCAATCAATCACATACAGTTGTTTTGACAAAATGAATCTGATTTGTACGAATATGATTTTGATATGAAACAAATTTGGGACAGAACCAAAAAGTTGTAATAGTTAGATGTTGAAAATTAACAAGATTCGTACGAGTTCATTATGTATTATTATTATTATTATTATTATTATTATTATTATTATTATTATTATTATTATTATTATTATTATTTAACTAAATTATTATTAATAATAAATAGTATATTAATAATAATAATGATAATAATAATAATAATATTAATAATAATAATATTAATGATATTATGTTATTTTCTATTAACTATAATATTTCATAATATTTTATGATCATAATAATTCTTAAGGATAATGGTAATAATAATATCTATTAATAATACAAATAATATAAATGATATAACAAGTTTCATGTATTCGATTTTCATATATATATATATATATATATATATATATATATATATATATATATATATATATATATATATATATATATATATATATATATATATATATATATATATATATATATATATATATATATATATATATATATATATATATATATATATTAGAAACAATAATATTAGTAATACAAATGTTAATAAAACTAATAAAAGTGATGATATTATTATAACAATTTTATTTAAACTTGTGATATATTATCATTTATTAATTATATCTTATTTTCTATAATATTTCATATTTATAAATTACAACATGTGTAATATTACTCATGTTTAGAATTCATATATATTTATATTTTTATTTACACACAATTGTTCGTGAATCATTGAGCATAGTCAAATGGGTAATTAATTACATGAATATAGATTTCAAAACCTTTCTAGACTCAACATTACAAATTTTGCTTATCGTGTTGGAGACATATAAAGATTTAAGTTTAAATTTGGTCGAAAATTTTCGGGTCATCACAGTACCTACCCGTTAAAGAAATTTCGTTCCCGAAATTTGATAGAGGTTGTCATGGATAAAAATAGGAATGTTTTTATGACAAATATGAGTTAATAAATAGAGTTTTATCATCATTGATTAATATGGATAAGACCATTTGAATTTGTGAGAGTACAAGTGAAGCTATCACCAAAGAGTGAAATGAGTAGGTATAGATTCGTCATATCTTTTCACATATATATGATTGATTTTCAAGTTCAAGAGATTTGGAGAAAATCTTCGTAATAAGATTTGATTCTTCGGTAATCAAGGAAATTAGGATCCGCTTTAAATGCGATCATCCATTTTGATTGCTTTGTCGGATATTTCACTATAAGTCCACCTTCTTTGTTTCCTTATTTCCATATCTCACATCTTCTATTCTTTCTCCCTTGATTCATACTTTAAAGCATTCATCAATATGCTTCATCCAATTCTGATTCTTGATATACTCCTAACTTTCATATCTGTCATTTTTCTTTTTCATCTACCGTTGGAGGAAGTTATTTTCTTTTACCATTACCTTGGGGTTATAGTGCTTTTCATTCTCCCGTGCCTTTACGTGGCAATACGTATTGATATGCACGGTTTGTAATTTCCGTGTTGTCATTGGGCTTTATATTTTCCCTTATATCTCAGAACTCTTTGCCTTTTTATTCTCTTCTCGACTCTAAACCAAGCGAATAATGGTCCAGAATTTGTAGACATAAAATTCAGAATGAACATAGTTAATGTTCTAAGAAGGAAATCGTAATGGCACGATCTTGATTTGGTAAATTACCAGAATATCCGAAAAGATAGAACTATCAAGAATATATGTTCTTAATATGTTTGGAGATTAAATAAAATGTAAGAGTCGTGTAAATGGTACATGATTACGGTATGTTCTGTGAATCATCACGTTCCATTAGAAACTCAGCATGAACTACTGTAATATAATCATGTTGATCAAGTGTCATTATATTATACTAACTCAAGCTTCAGTTCCCAACACTACTTCAAAAACATTCACAATTTAAACTCGAATTTTAAAGAAATTTAGAAACTAAAGTAGTTTCCTTTATGATGTAATATAGATAGCACGAAGAGATAAATAATTTCGGACGAGAATATTTATGAAAATATCCTCAGAAATATCGAATATATTTATGATGATATTTTGGAATTTCTAAGTTCGATGGTTGATGAAGAAAGATTTTCCGCAAGATTTTAACCTGAGTACAGAGCTAAATATTCGTTGAAGGTTTCACCGGATCCAGAATTACCTGGTTTCTTTGATTATATGGTATGGTCCTTGTATTTAGCCTTAGTCTCCTTCAAGGTTTGCTCAATCTGTTTTTTTTTCAGCACCAAATTTTCTATCGAGCGTTCCTAACATTCCTTTCTTTATCATTAAACTTTTGGCCGTTTAGACCATCTACAATTTTTTTCTGTTTCCTCTGCATTTAATGCTACGATATCTGAATCATCGGTTATTAATTCGAGGTGGTTTCAGGAGAATTTTATTTTTAGATGATTAAACACTGATGGTAATATGGTGAAATATAAAAGGTTCTCCGGTAACGATAAAAGAGCACGCATATATATCAGGGTTATAATAAGGTTGTTTCGAACGAATAGTCGAAGTTGACTTGATGGAGCTGTACAAAACTGACTAATTTGAAAAGAGATTGAAAAGTTATTTTTTGTAATAATAACGCTAAAGGGTTTAGCACAGCTACTCGTTAAACGTTTACTCAGGTTCCGAGTGTTTTCAGGTGCATAACTATATGCATAAATCTTTTCTTCCTTAGATGAAGTGCGGTTGGTTCATTCTCTCGATTGAGGCATTTTCCAAGATCATGAAATGTTTGAACGCAGATTGGAATTGTCGAGATACAAATAAGGTTTAAGATGAAATCAAGTGGCAAACTTGAAGTATTGTTTAGTTTCATATGTTATAATCAATATTTTAATTCATTTTAATTGTCCACTGTTGGTAGTCCTCAGTTGATTAGTCCACAGTTAGCTAGGAACAGTTAGCTAGGATTTGGTTAATATAGTTTTAAAGTTTTACTTAGTTGATTAATTGGTTACTAATCAATTTTATTGTGTTCATTATTTTTTTCATTATGCCACTTGTCAAATCTTGACTTGGATTCTGATCGGTCAAAATTCGAATATGAAATTGAACTTGGATGAAAATAGTTGTTCTTTGGTGAAAGGATACGTATATGTGTGAATTTGAGCAGTGTTGTTAATGACTGATGAATCTGAATTGAAGAATGTACATTGTAACTTATTAATGTGAAAACTAAATATTCCTCGGGTATTACCTACCCGTTAAAATATTTTCATCGTTAACAGCTTGTACGAGAGAATTTTCAATCACAATCTTTATGAAAATATATATACATATATATTTTCTTCAGATGTAATCATGGATTTAATGAGTCAATATAATATTAGACTCATTTGATTTTCAGTTTGAGCTAGAATAAGTAATCTCTAAAACTATTAAGTTCCACATATTCTTCGCAGAATATTAATGAAGTTATGGTTCAATACTTCATCGTTCATTGCTGTTGCTACTCCTTGGTATCTATGGTGCGTATGATGTCGATGTTTGTAGGACAGATTATGAAATTGAAGCTTGGGATGTGGATATTGTTGTTGGTGGTACTATTGGTGCCGGTGATGTTGCTGAAGCTGGTACATTTTGCACCATATTTTCCAAATTGATTATTCGGGCGCGAAGTGTAGTGACCCGAACTTTTCCATGTTTATATATATTAATTGAGATTGATATTTACATGATTAAATGTTTCCAACATGTTAAGCAATCAAACTTGTTAAGACTTGATTAATTGAAATATGTTTCATATAGACAATTGACCACCCAAGTTGACCGGTGATTCACGAACGTTAAACTTGTAAAAACTATATGATGACATATATATGGATATATATATAGTTAACATGATACTATGATAAGTAAACATATCATTAAGTATATTAACAATGAACTACATATGTAAAAACAAGACTACTAACTTAATGATTTTTAAACGAGACATATATGTAACGATTATCGTTGTAAAGACATTTAATGTATATATATCATATTAAGAGATATTCATACATGATAATATCATGATAATATAATAATTTAAAAATCTCATTTGATTTTATAAACATTGGGTTAACAACATTTAACAAGATCGTTAAAATGTATATACATGTAGTGTTTTAATATGTATTTATACACGGTTAACAACACTTACATGTAACGACTAACAATGACTTAACGACTCAGTTAAAATGTATATACATGTAGTGTTTTAATATGTATTTATACACTTTTGAAAGACTTCAATACACTTATCAAAATACTTCTACTTAACAAAAATGCTTACAATTACATCCTCGTTCAGTTTCATCAGCAATTCTACTCGTATGCACCCGTATTCGTACTCGTACAATACATAGCTTTTAGATGTATGTACTATTGGTATATACACTCTAATTATTAGTTCTTAGCAGCCCATGTGAGTCACCTAACACATGTGAGAACCATCATTTGGCAACTAGCATGAAATATCTCATAAAATTACTAAAATATGAGTAATCATTCATGACTTATTTACATGAAAACAAAATTACATATCCTTTATATCTAATCCATACACCAACGACCAAAAACACCTAAAAACACTTTTATTCTTCAATTTTCTTCATCTAATTGATCTCTCTCAAGTTCTATCTTCAAGTTCTAAGTGTTCTTCATATATTCTACAAGTTCTAGTTACATAAAATCAAGAATACTTTCAAGTTTGCTAGCTCACTTCCAATCTTGTAAGGTGATCATCCAACCTCAAGAAATCTTTGTTTCTTACAGTAGGTTATCATTCTAATACAAGGTAATAATCATATTCAAACTTTGGTTCAATTTCTATAACTATAACAATCTTATTTCAAGTGATGATCTTACTTGAACTTGTTTTCGTGTCATGATTCTGCTACAAGAACTTCGAGCCATCCAAGGATCCGTTGAAGCTAGATCCATTTTTCTATTTTCCAGTAGGTTTATCCAAGGAACTTAAGGTAGTAATGATGTTCATAGCATCATTCGATTCATACATATAAAGCTATCTTATTCGAAGGTTTAAACTTGTAATCACTAGAACATAGTTTAGTTAATTATAAACTTGTTCGCAAACAAAAGTTAATCCTTCTAACTTGACTTTTAAAATAAACTAAACACATGTTCTATATCTATATGATATGCTAACTTAATGATTTAAAACCTGGAAACACGAAAAACACCGTAAAACCGGATTTACGCTGTCGTAGTTACACCGCGGGCTGTTTTGGGTTAGTTAATTAAAAACTATGATAAACTTTGATTTAAAAGTTGTTGTTCTGAGAAAATAATTTTTATTATGAACATGAAACTATATCCAAAAATTATGGTTAAACTCAAAGTGGAAGTATGTTTTCTAAAATGGTCATCTAGACGTCGTTCTTTCGACTGAAATGACTACCTTTACAAAAACGACTTGTAACTTATTTTTCCGACTATAAACCTATACTTTTTCTGTTTAGATTCATAAAATAGAGTTCAATATGAAACCATAGCAATTTGATTCACTCAAAACGGATTTAAAATGAAGAAGTTATGGGTAAAATAAGATTGGATAATTTTTCTCATTTTGCTACGTGAAAATTGGTAACAAATCTATTCCAACCATAACTTAATCAACTTGTATTGTATATTATGTAATCTTGAGATACCATAGACACGTATACAATGTTTCGACCTATCATGTCGACACATCTATATATATATTTCGAAACAACCATAGACACTCTATATGTGAATGTTGGAGTTAGCTATACAGGGTTGAGGTTGTTTCCAAAATATATATAGTTTGAGTTGTGATCAATACTGAGATACGTATATACTGGGTCGTGGATTGATTCAAGATAATATTTATCGATTTATTTCTGTACATCTAACTGTGGACAACTAGTTGTAGGTTACTAACGAGGACAGCTGACTTAATAAACTTAAAACATCAAAATATATTAAAAGTGTTGTAAATATATTTTGAACATACTTTGATATATATGTATATATTGTTATAGGTTCGTGAATCAACCAGTGGCCAAGTCTTACTTCCCGACGAAGTAAAAATCTGTGAAAGTGAGTTATAGTCCCACTTTTAAAATCTAATATTTTTGGGATGAGAATACATGCAGGTTTTATAAATGATTTACAAAATAGACACAAGTACGTGAAACTACATTCTATGGTTGAATTATCAAAATCGAATATGCCCCTTTTTATTAAGTCTGGTAATCTAAGAATTAGGGAACAGACACCCTAATTGACGCGAATCCTAAAGATAGATCTATTGGGCCTAACAAACCCCATCCAAAGTACCAGATGCTTTAGTACTTCGAAATTTATATCATATCCGAAGGGTGTCCCGGAATGATGGGGATATTCTTATATATGCATCTTGTTAATGTCGGTTACCAGGTGTTCACCATATGAATGATTTTTATCTCTATGTATGGGATGTGTATTGAAATATGAAATCTTCTGGTCTATTATTATGATTTGATATATATAGGTTAAACCTATAACTCACCAACATTTTTGTTGACGTTTTAAGCATGTTTATTCTCAGGTGATTATTAAGAGCTTCCGCTGTCGCATACTTAAATAAGGACGAGATTTGGAGTCCATGCTTATATGATATTGTGTAAAAACTGCATTCAAGAAACTTATTTTGTTGTAACATATTTGTATTGTAAACCATTATGTAATGGTCGTGTGTAAACAAGATATTTTAGATTATCATTATTTGATAATCTACGTAAAGTTTTTTAAACCTTTATTGATGAAATAAAGGTTATGGTTTGTTTTAAAATGAATGCAGTCTTTGAAAAACGTCTCATATAGAGGTCAAAACCTCGCAACGAAATCAATTAATATGGAACGTTTTTAATCAATAAGAACGGGACATTTCACGAAGTTCGTTGACTTCTTATATTATTCCGGGATGATTGTCGGTCGGAACGAGCGGATGCATAAGGCTTAGAATTGTGGATAGAATATAATTGTGTCGAGATACTCTGGAAATGAGAGAGAAAATTGAAAGAACCTGTTCATATACATTATAAACGATTCACAATAGTTGATTACATTGCGAGGCATTTGACCTCTATATGATACATTTTACAAACATTGCATTCGTTTTTAAAAGACAATCTTTCTTTACATCAAAAATTAACAGGCATGCATACCATTTCAAAATATCCACTATCCAACTATAAATTGATTTAATAATAATCTTTGATGAACTCAATGACTCGAATGCAACGTTCTTCGAAATATGCTATGAAAGACTCCAAGTAATATCTTTAAAATGAGCAAATGCACAGCGGAAGATTTCTTTAACACCTGAGAATAAACATGCTTTAAAGTGTCAACCAAAAGGTTGGTGAGTTCATTAGTTTATCATAATCATTTATTTCCATCATTTTAATAGACCACAAGAATTTCATTTCCAGTTCTCATAAATATACGTGCCATGCATAGAGACAAAAAATAATCATTCATATGGTGAACACCTGGTAACCGACATTAACTAGATACATATAAGAATATCCCCTATCATTCCGGGATCCTCCTTCGGACATGATATAATTTCGAAGTACTAAAGCATCCGGTACTTTGGATGGGGTTTGTTAGGCCCAATAGATCTATCTTTAGGATTCGCGTCAATTAGGGTGTCTGTTCCCTAATTCTTAGATTACCAGACTAAATAAAAAAGGGCATATTCGATTTCGATAATTCAACCATAGAATATAGTTTCATTTACTCGTGTCTATTTCGTAAAACGGTTATAAAAGCAGCGCATGTATTCTCAGCCCAAAAATATAAAGGGTAAAAAGGCAAATGAAACTCACCATACTGTATTTCGTAGTAAAAATACATATAACGTCATTGAACAAGTGCAAGGTTGGCCTCGGATTCACGAACCTAAATTAATTATATATATTTATGTGTTGGTCAATATTTGTCTAACAAATTAGGTCAAGTCAAAGTGTACCACAATCCTAATGCTCGAGACTAATATGCAAAAGTCAACAAAAGTAAATTTGACTCAAAATAATTTCCAAAAATCTATACATGATTAATATATAGTTTAAATATCGTCGTTTTATATTTTTAAATATTTTTAAAAGATTTATTAGAGTAAATAATATAATTTATTTATTAATAAATAAAATTTTATATTATATTTATATAATAAAATATACTTTTATATATATTAAGTAATAAAATTTATAGGGTTCATTTAATATTATAAAGATAATATGATAGGTATTATTAAAGTAAGTTATTACACGTAGTAAAATATGTTTGTATCAAATATTTATTTGATAAAATAATATCTATAATGATAGTAAGTAAAAGTTGTATTATTTTGTAATAATAATTATTATTATAAAAATATCAATATTTAGAATTACTAAGATGACATTATGATAAAACGATAATTCTAATTATGATAACTTTAATATTTACGATAATTTTTAATATTATCTTTAAAATAATAATTCTATTTAAAATAATAATAATAATAATGATATTTTATAGTAACAATGACATTTCTATTAAAATGATAATTTTTGTTAAAATGATAGTTTTAATACTAACGATAATTTTAATAATAATAGTAATGATAAAAATAATAAGAACGATAATTTTATCTAAATCAATATCTTATAATATTTTAATTTCATCATGATACTCTTACCCATTATTTCCTAATCGTTTCATTTAATAGCTTTTAATCGACTTTTATATCGTGTTGGTAATAATGATAATAATAGTAATCAAAATAATTAGGTGTTACAAATATTTGTTTTAATTACATTAATATTAATAATGATAGTTACTATAACATTATTAACGATAATACTAATAATTATCTTAATGATAATATAGTAATAATAATAATAACAATAACAATAACCATTTTTAAATAATGATATATATATTAATAATGATAATAATAATAATAATACCAATAATAATAATAATAATAATAATAATAATAATAATAATAATAATAATAATAATAATAATAATAATAATAATAATAATAATAATAATAATAATAATAATAATTGGATAATAATAATAATACTAATTATAACTTTAACGATAATAACGATAGTAATAATAAAAAAAATAACATTTTTTAATGATAAATCCTTTTATTGATAAAGATAATAACAATAATAATAATAAGATAAAACTAGAACGACGATAATAACGACGATAATAATAATCATTTTTAATAATAATACATAAATTCGATGGACTATAACTTCAAATCCGTTCATTGAAATCATTCGATATCTAAATGAAAAGTTCTTAATTTTTCACTAGCTTTCCAACGACATGCATACCTTATACCTTATCTCAGTCGCATATATAACTAATTCAGGATTCAACATAACCTAACTAAAGGCAATATCAAAAGTACAAACATGCATAATCCTATATACTCGAGCACTAGTCAGGGATACACTATTAGTATGTAAAAGTTAAATTATGAGTACTCACGTATCAATATTGAGATTCAATATTGCAGGAAAGGTACGTAGATGCAACGGAGATAATAAACACTATATTGACCTCACCAGTATGCCCATGAACCATACCCAATCACCTCCATAGCTATAACCCATAATTTCCTTAATCCAATCCCACTCGAAAAACAATTTCGAAATCACTCGGACAGCACTCTGACGTAATATTTTATGTATACTAATAATATCTTGAAATAATACGGAGTAAATATATATATGTAAATCGATTGAGAGAGTTTTGAGTTTAGAGAAAAATATTTTTAAGTTTCTATGAAATAATGAAACCTATTGAATTCTATTTATAATAGATTTTTGAATTATTAAAGTGAATTATTAAAGTATGAATTATTAAAGTAAATTATTAAAGTATGAATTATTAAAGTAAATTATTAAAGTATGAATTATTAAAGTGAATTATTAAAGTATGAATTATTAAAGTATGAATTATTAAAGTGAATTATTAAAGTTAAAGTAAAGTAAAAATAAAGTAAAGATAAAGTTTAAGTATAGTAAAAGTATAAAACTATGTACGTATAATACGCGTATAAATATATATAATATTAATTTAAATCGTTATATATATTTAATAAAATAAAATATAAATATCATTATCTTTATTATACTGGTTAAGTAATGAGTTGTCAAAAGTAGTTCTAGATATTTATAAAAGTTATATACGTTTTAATAATAAAGTTCTTTTTAAACTGAAAACGTTTTTGTACGTTTGAAACTAAATCAAATAAATATAATAATTTTGTTTTCCAAAACCAAATATATTTTTAAGAATCATTTTGTTTAAAGGTTAAAATAATGGAAATCGTTATATATCATAAAATGTTTTAGAAAAGTAGAATCATATATATTCATAATAGGTTTCAAGTTTTTAAATTACAGTTTGTTGTTGAAGCATGGGATAAAGTTTAAAGGTTAAATAAACGTATGAAATCATCTTAATGAAAAATGTCGAGTTACTTAACTTGTCGATATCCAACATCTAAGTTATTTACACTTCACGTTCTTACTTATAAATCACTTTACCATTTTCCGAATGTTGTCAAAAAGAATAGATTTCTTAAATCACAGTGGACCTCATAACATAGACCCGTAATGATATCATAATGTATCTGATAAATCAATCATTTGATATTATCTTCTAATTCCATCGATAAACATATTGAAACAAATACGTTCATGTAAAGTATTATACGTTTAATACTTTATTAATATTCTCAAGTTAAAATATATATATAAATATATATACATATTTATTTATATATAACGGTTCGTGAATCGTCAGAATTTGGTCGAGGTTATAATGAATGTATGAACACAATTTAAAATTCTTGAGATTTAACTTAACAAACTTTGCTTATCGTGTCGGAATAATATAAAAATAAAGTTTAAATTTGGTTGGAAATTTCCGGGTTGTCACAGTACCTACCCGTTAAAGAAATTTCGTCCCGAAATTTGAGTGGAAAGGTCGTGAATGATAATAATTATGTTTTCATGATGCATACAGGCTGAAAATTAGAGTTTTATCATCAGCGAATAATTTAGATAAACAATCCATTTATATGAAGAGTACGAATGAAGCTAACATAGAAGAGTGAAATGAGTAAGTGTAGATTCATCTTTTCATTTGACGTAGATATGATTGATTTCCAGATTTCAAGGGATTTGAAGAAAATCTTTGTAATAAGATTTGATTCTCCGGTAACAAAAGGAATTAGGATCCGCTTTAAATGCGATCGTCCATTTTAATTGTTCTGTCGGAGATTTTCTTATAAATTCACCTCCTTCGTTTTCTTACAACTCACACCTTCTGTTGATGCATTTTATGCAAGTCCCTGGACATCTACCCACGTCCATTGCAGGTACAACAGTTTATAGGCCACCATGATAGTTCGTTATTATCCTATCCGTGTTTGTATGTGGTTACAGCAACTGCAGGAATGAGATTTAGATGTTTGACTATGTTAGACTTAGTCAGACATCCGAGTGAAGCCTCACTCGTACGGCTGACAGGCTCATACGCACGGTTGATGCTGAGCTAAGTCACAATTACAACCAAAATGAGAAGACACGAGTGAGTGATCACCCGTACGGTTGATGAAGCCAACTCGTATGTGTGATGGATGAATCGTACGGGTGAGTCAACAGCAGGGGTATATAAAGTCTTATGTTCTTCATTTTAGGTTAAGCCTCTCATTTGTTACACACACTCAGATATGGTGAGCTCCTCCGATTCTCTCTCAACCCAAATCACCCAGGTGGTGAATAATAACTCTAGGTGTGTTGATCTAATCACACTTGATTTAGTTGTGGTATGACTAAATTAATCCCAAAAAGCTTAACCTATTCACTAGAGGGTTTGATTCACTTATTCCGTCATTGTGTGAGTTAAATCTGTTGATTTCTAAGTTCCTAGTCATGTTTCATCACCTTCTATTCTTTCCCCCTCAACTCATATTTTAAAGTATTCATCAATATGCTCCATCCAGTTCTGATTCTCGATATACTTATAACTTTCATATCGGTCATTCTTCTTTTTCATCTACCGCCGGAAGAATCTATTTACTTTTACTATACTCTTGGGTTTATAGTGTTTCTAGTTCTCCCGTGTATTTATATTGCTATATGCATCGATATATATGATTTATAATTTTTTTGGTTTGTCGTTGGGCTTTATATCTTCCCTTATATTTCAAAGTCTCTGTTTCTATCTTTTATAATCATTGGCATCCATAGTTAATGCTCTCTTTTATTTACTGCAATTTATACCCCAATTTCTATTTCGGAGTTTTGTCCTTTCGTTTCTTCTTCTTGCGATTAAGCACCGCTTGTAATGGTCCAGAATTCACAGATATGAATTTCGGAATGAACATTGTTAATGTTCTAGGAAGGAAATTGTGATGGCACGATCTTGACTTGTCAAATTACTAGAATACCTTGGAAAGGCCGAATCATCAAGAAATATTTTCTTGATATTTTAGAGGTTAAATAGAATAAAAGAGTCGTATAACATGGCACATGATGATGTTATGATCTGTGAATCATCACGTTCCATTTAGAAACTCAGCATGAATTACTGTAATATAATCACGTTGATCAAGTGTCATTATATTATACTAACTCATGCTTCAGTTTCCAACACTACTTCAAAAACATTCATATTTTAAACTCAAAGGTTTACAGAGTATAGGAACTAAACAGTTTCCTTTTTGATGTAATACAGATAGCGCAAAGAGATAAATGATTCCAGATAAGAATAGTTATGGAAATATCTTCAGAAATATGGAGGATATTTATAATGAAAGATACGATGATATCTTAAAATTTCTAATATCAGAGAATGATGAAGAATATTGTCTGTAAGGGTTTTGTATCAGGAGCAAGGTATTTGTTAATGAATTTAGCAGACACTGAATCATTTAGATTCTTTGAAGGCAGGTTCAGTCTTTGTGATTTGTCCACAGCCTCCTTCATACTTTGCTCAATCCGTTTTCCAGTTCCAAAACTTCTCTATTTCCGAGCTTTGTTAATACACTAATCTTTATCATCAAACTTTTTACTACTAAGGTCGTTTACAGTATTTGTTGCTTCATCAGCATTTCGAGAACTAGTTCGCGGTTTAGAGTGTTTTTCAGAAACTTCACATTCGAAGTATGTAAGCCTTGGAAATAGACGTTATGTATAACTGTTGGTGTCAACATGCTGTGAGATTTCAAAATACTGATTGCTAATTCCCAATGATTCGTATGGCAATTCTCGTTACAGGAGGCAGATGAGTAAATGATGAGGTTTCGATAAATATAAAGATTCTTCGAAATGCCCAAGATCAGTGAAGTTGTTGGTAAGTTTATTGCTAATGTGGTGGAATATGAAAGGTTCTCCGGTAACAAAAGGGTAATCACATATATCAAAATTATGATAAGGCTACTCCGAATGAAAAAATCGAAGTTGTCTTGCTGGAGCTGTGATATAATTTGCTACTTTGCAAAGAAATTGCAAGGTTATTTTTGCTAATAAATGCCAAAAGATCTGACACAGATATGTGTTGAATTATGACTTTGGTTTCGAGAGCTTTTTAAGTACATAACTGTGGGTAATATGTGGTTAGATCATCATCTCGATTGCTCATTATTTGAAGTGTCTTCAGAGATTTTTGAAGGGTTTGAACACAGATTGTAATCGTTTGTATACATTTGATGTTCTAACACACTTTTGAAGTCAAAGTATAGCTTTGAAAGATGTAGGAATCTAAAAGTGATGGTACCGGTTATATCTCGAATTGAATTCTGATATTTTAAAAGAAGAATATGTAATTGGGTTTGAATGAGTATGATTGTTTTGATTTCTATGAAAGAATGTATATTATTGTGAAAGTAGGAAGTATAATTGATAATTTGCTTAATCTGATTCGAAGAATGTAACATATTAATTGTGAATTTATATATATCTCTCGGGTATTACCTACCCGTTAAAAAAAATTTCACAATTAATATTTTGTACATAAGAATTTTATTACAGTCTTTATGAAAATATATATGTATATATTCTCCTCAGATGTAACATAGATTTTAATGAGTTAATACTAAATTAAACTCATTCGATTTACGGTTGGAACTAGAATTGAATAATTCCTTGAAGGCTTTAGAGGTTACATGAGTATTTCTTCAATAATATTGAAATTATGAATCAATACTTCGTTATTTGTTGAGATGTGATGTTGGTTTTCGTTAAATTCTTGTGAACTTCGCAAAGTACGAATGATGTTATCTGAAAAGTTTCGGTTACATCAATGATGAAGTGTAAAATCAAATATATTCTTGATTTATTAGGAATTGGAATTTGTTGAATTGAGACAGAGATTGTAGTTAACGATGGTTAAGTCGCGGGCGAGGGACGTACATTATTGCATATTTGTAATATGAATTAACCGAGTAGTTAAGATTCACACACAATAGCTTAGCACGGAAAGATTTATTTTTTATTTCAAAATATATATATATAATTTCTTCAGAGGGAATGAGTTAATTCTTCATAACTTGTTGATACAATATACACGTTATTGATTCGTAATGATGTCCACAGTGATTCTTGAACTGACGGAGTTTGTGATGTTATAGGTGTTGTTGATTCTGATGTTGACTGTACTGACGATGCTGGTGACGTTGACGGTACTGTTGATGCTGTTGGTAAAACAAGTTTAACTTGTTAATCACCCACCATTTTTATCAGGGTTTCTACTCTTCCTTCTATCATTTTGGTTCGCTTAACTGATTTATGGTTAGGGCTAGATTAGATAATCTCTAAGACTTTAGAGATTATATAATCGCCGCGGAATGTTTCTCCAATGAAGTTATGAATTAATACTTCGTCAGTTATTGTTGTTGGTACTCCTTGGTATCTATGGTGCGTATGACGTTGATGCTCATGGGATAGATTGTGAAGTTGAGGTTTACAACACGGTTGTGGTTGGAGGTGGTAATGGTACTGTTAGCGTTGATGACGGTGGTACTGGTTATGCTGCTGGTGCTGCTGCTGGTGTTTGTAATCTCTGCACCATATTCTCCAAAGCCACTACCCGAGTGCGAAGTTCGTTGACTTCTTCTATTATTCCAGGATGATTGTCGGTCGGAACGAGCGGATAAATAAAATCTAGAATTTGATGTAGTATATAATCGTGACGAGATACCCAGGAAATGAGAGAGAAAATGGTGTCTCGAACAGGTTCGTCGGTAAGTGCTTCAGGTTCTTCGCCAAGAGGGCAATGTGGTGGATGGAAAGGATCGCCTTCTTCTTGTTTCCAATGATTGAGGAGGCTACGAACCCATCCCCAATTCATCCAGAATAGGTGATGTCTGATTGGTTGATCCATTCCGGTCACACTGCTTTCGGAGCTTGAGTGAGATTCCATTTCGGAATCCGAGTGACTTGAACTGATGACAAATTCCATTTCGTACGATTGGATAAAGGATTTTCGATATAAAAATGATTTTTCGATTATCGGGTGGTATTCTATTTACATAGGATATCTATATATAGAGATCAAAAGATTTCATAGATTACGGAGGAATTTGCGGGATATGTCAGGCAAAGTTTAAAGTAACAGATACGATAAGATATGATTTAGCAGATACGCTAAGATATGAATTTTGTCTATACACTACTCATGCAATTAATGTAGCAAGACGTGTCTAGACTAATAATGATAAGCAGGTAATTTCCTATGGATGATAAGCAGATGATTTCCGACTAGAAATGATAAGCAAAACTTTTGACATGCAGACACGGTCGAAGTCCAGACTCACTAATGCATCCTAACGACTTATCAGTTAGACACACTAATGCAGACCTGGTTCGCTAAGACCACCGCTCTGATACCAACTAAAAGAACCCGTTCATATACATTATAAACGATTCACAATAGTTGATTACATTGCGAGGCATTTGACCTCTATATGATACATTTTACAAACATTGCATTCGTTTTTAAAAGACAATCTTTCTTTACATCAAAAATTGACAGGCATGCATACCATTTCATAATATCCACTATCCAACTATAAATTGATTTAATAATAATCTTTGATGAACTCAATGACTCGAATGCAATGTTCTTCGAAATATGTTATGAAAGACTCCAAGTAATATCTTTAAAATGAGCAAATGCACAGCGGAAGATTTCTTTAACACCTGAGAATAAACATGCTTTAAAGTGTCAACCAAAAGGTTGGTGAGTTCATTAGTTTATCATAATCATTTATTTCCATCATTTTAATAGACCACAAGAATTTCATTTCCAGTTCTCATAAATATACGTCCCATGCATAGAGACAAAAAATAATCATTCATATGGTGAACACCTGGTAACCGACATTAACTAGATACATATAAGAATATCCCCTATCATTCCGGGATCCTCCTTCGAACATGATATAATTTCGAAGTACTAAAGCATCCGGTACTTTGGATGGGGTTTGTTAGGCCCAATAGATCTATCTTTAGGATTCGCGTTAATTAGGGTGTCTGTTCCCTAATTCTTTGATTACCAGACTAAATAAAAAAGGGCATATTCGATTTCGATAATTCAACCATAGAATGTAGTTTCATTTACTCGTGTCTATTTCGTAAAACAGTTATAAAAGCAGCATATGTATTCTCAGCCCAAAAATATAAAGGGTAAAAAGGTAAATGAAACTCACCATACTGTATTTCGTAGTAAAAATACATATAATGTCATTGAACAAGTGCAAGGTTGGCCTCGGATTCACGAACCTAAATTAATTATATATATTTATGTGTTGGTCAATATTTGTCTAACAAATTAGGTCAAGTCATAGTGTACCACAATCCTAATCCTCGAGACTAATATGCAAAAGTCAACAAAAGTAAATTTGACTCAAAATAATTTCCAAAAATCTATACATGATTAATATATAGTTTAAATATCGTCGTTTTATATTTTTAAATATTTTTAAAAGATTTATTAGAGTAAATAATATAATTTATTTATTAATAAATAAAATTTTATATTATATTTATATAATAAAATATACTTTTATATATATTAAGTAATAAAATTTATAGGGTTCATTTAATATTATAAAGATAATATGATAGGTATTATTAAAGTAAGTTATTACACGTAGTAAAATATGTTTGTATCAAATATTTATTTGATAAAATAATATCTATAATGATAGTAAGTAAAAGTTGTATTATTTTGTAATAATAATTATTATTATAAAAATATCAATATTTAGAATTACTAAGATGACATTATGATAAAACGATAATTCTAATTATGATAACTTTAATATTTACGATAATTTTTAATATTATCTTTAAAATAATAATTCTATTTAAAATAATAATAATAATAATGATATTTTATAGTAACAATGACATTTCTATTAAAATGATAATTTTTGTTAAAATGATAGTTTTAATACTAACGATAATTTTAATAATAATAGTAATGATAAAAATAATAAGAACGATAATTTTATCTAAATCAATATCTTATAATATTTTAATTTCATCATGATACTCTTACCCATTATTTCCTAATCGTTTCATTTAATAGCTTTTAATCGACTTTTATATCGTGTTGGTAATAATGATAATAATAGTAATCAAAATAATTAGGTGTTACAAATATTTGTTTTAATTACATTAATATTAATAATGATAGTTACTATAACATTATTAACGATAATACTAATAATTATCTTAATGATAATATAGTAATAATAATAATAACAATATCAATAACCATTTTTAAATAATGATATATATATTAATAATGATAATGATAATAATAATAATAATACCAATAATAATAATAATAATAATAATAATAATAATAATAATAATAATAATAATAATAATAATAATAATAATTGGATAATAATAATAATACTAATTATAACTTTAACGATAATAACGATAGTAATAATAAAAAAAATAACATTTTTTAATGATAAATCCTTTTATTGATAAAGATAATAATAATAATAATAATAATAATAATAATAATAATAATAATAATAATAATAATAATAATAATAATAATAATAATAAGATAAAACTAGAACGACGATAATAACGACGATAATAATAATCATTTTTAATAATAATACAAAAATTCGATGGACTATAACTTCAAATCCGTTCATCGAAATCATTCGATATCTAAATGAAAAGTTCTTAATTTTTCACTAGCTTTCCAACGACATGCATATCTTATACCTTATCTCAGTCGCATATATAACTAATTCAGGATTCAACATAACCTAACTAAAGGCAATATCAAAAGTACAAACATGCATAATCCTATATACTCGAGCACTAGTCAGGGATACACTATTAGTATGTAAAAGTTAAATTATGAGTACTCACGTATCAATATTGAGATTCAATATTGCAGGAAAGGTACGTAGATGCAACGGAGATAATAAACACTATATTGACCTCACCAGCATACCCATGAACCATACCCAATCACCTCCAAAGCTATAACATATAATTTCCTTAATCCAATCCCACTCGAAAAACAATTTCGAAATCACTCGGACAGCACTCTGACGTAATATTTTATGTATACTAATAATATCTTGAAATAATACGGAGTAAATATATATATGTAAATCGATTGAGAGAGTTTAGAGTTTAGAGAAAATTTTTTTTAAGTTTCTATGAAATAATGAAACCTATTGAATTCTATTTATAATAGATTTTTGAATTATTAAAGTGAATTATTAAAGTATGAATTATTAAAGTAAATTATTAAAGTATGAATTATTAAAGTGAATTATTAAAGTATGAATTATTAAAGTATGAATTATTAAAGTGAATTATTAAAGTTAAAGTAAAGTAAAAATAAAGTAAAGGTAAAGTTTAAGTATAGTAAAAGTATAAAACTATGTACGTATAATACGCGTATAAATATATATAATATTAATTTAAATCGTTATATATATTTAATAAAATAAAATATAAATATCATTATCTTTATCATACTGGTTAAGTAATGAGTTGTCAAAAGTGGTTCTAGATATTTATAAAAGTTATATACGTTTTAATAATAAAGTTCTTTTTAAACTGAAAACGTTTTTGTACGTTTGAAACTAAATCAAATAAATATAATAATTTTGTTTTCCAAAACCAAATATATTTTTAAGAATCATTTTGTTTAAAGGTTAAAATAATGGAAATCGTTATATATCATAAAATGTTTTAGAAAAGTAGAATCATATATATTCATAATAGGTTTCAAGTTTTTAAATTACAGTTTGTTGGTGAAGCATGTGATAAAGTTTAAAGGTTAAATAAACGTATGAAATCATCTTAATGAAAAATGTCGAGTTACTTAACTTATCGATATCCAACATCTAAGTTATTTACACTTCACGTTCTTACTTATAAATCACTTTACCATTTTCCGAATGTTGTCAAAAAGAATAGATTTCTTAAATCACAGTGGACCTCATAACATAGACCCGTAATGATATCATAATGTATCTGATAAATCAATCATTTGATATTATCTTCTAATTCCATCGATAAACATATTGAAACAAATACGTTCATGTAAAGTATTATACGTTTATTACTTTATTAATATTCTCAAGTTATAATATATATATACATATATATACATATTTATTTATATATAACGGTTTGTGAATCGTCGGAATTTGGTCGAGGTTATAATGAATGAATGAACACAATTTAAAATTCTTGAGATTTAACTTAACAAACTTTGCTTATCGTGTCGGAATAATATAAAGATAAAGTTTAAATTTGGTTGGAAATTTCCGGGTTGTCACAAAAATGGTGTTTCGAACAGGTTCACCGGTAAGTGCTTCAGGTTCTTCGCCAAGAGGTGAATTCGGTTGGTGGAAAGTATCACCTTCTTCGTGTCTCCATTGATTAAGCCGACTACGAACTCAGACCCAATTCATCCAGAATTGATGATGGCTGATTGACCGATCCATTCTGGTTGTACTGCTTTTGGAGCCGGAGTGGAAATCCATATCGGAATCGCTGCTGAAATCCAAGGAACTTGAACTGGTTGCAGAATTCATCTAGCATGGTTAGATAAAGGATTTTCGATGTGAAATGATTTTCGGATATCGAATGATATTCTAATTACATAGAATACCTAATACTTATATATAGTACAAAAGATTCCGTAGATTACGGAGGAATTTACGAAATATATCAGGCATAGTTTATGGTAACAGATATGCCAAGATATGGATTAGTAGATACGCTAAGATATGAATTTTGTCTATACACAATTCATGCAATCAATGCAGTAAGATGTGTCTAGACTAAGAATGATAAGCAGGTAATTTTCGACAAGAAATGATAAGCAAAACTTTTGACATGCAGACCAGGTTCAAGTCCAGACTTATTAATATAACCTAACAACTACTAGGTCCAAGTCCAGACTTCACTAATGCATCCTAACAACTAACTGCTAGACACACTAATGCAGACTCACTAATGCATCCTAACAACTACATATTAGACACACTAATGCAGACTCACTAATTGTCACACCCCCAGTTAGGGCCTGGGTGAAATGTGACTTAATATCAAATCAACCAACATATTATAATATACGAGAACAATACTAAATGATAAAACAAACTTTATCGAGCACGCAGCGGAAAATGAAACGTAGTTACAATGATAGGAATAACAATAATGGAAATGTTCACATGCAGAAGTAATAAATGCGATATCTCTTGATCCTATGTCCAAGTAGCATCACATAAGCAGTAAGTATAAGAGCTTGAATCAAACAGCACCTGAGACAAAACATGCTAAAGTGTCAACCAAAAGGTTGAGTGAAGTTCATAGGTTTAACAAATAAGTTTGACCGTTTGTTTTAGACCACAAGATTTAATTTGTAAGGTTGATCTCCCGCAGGATCAAAAAGTTATGCCAGTGCGTGATATTTAGACTAAACGTTCAAGTTTGCCCCATGACAAGTTGTGTCTGTCCTTGTCGGTTTAATTTCATTATCAAGTAATACAAAGACTTAGTCAAATGTATCGGGGACGTTACTCCCGATAGGCCTACCCCCAATAAATAAGCATGCCGCAGCACTTAAAAATATCACTGTAGGGACTTAGTCGGACATAGCCGGGTATAGCATAGTTTTAGCAGTTGGTACTTGTGTCTAAATTGTAAATAGTAAAAGCAGCATGTGTCTCACCCCAAATAAGTTAAATAAGTTTGCTAGCAATAAAGAGTGGGGCTATGAATTCACCTTAGTAAGTAGAGAGAGAGTTATTCCTCGGAATAAAGAGTTGAACGAGTGAGCAGGAAAGTCAACCTATTGACATTTAAGAGTAGTTAAGTGTTTTGCCCATGTTTAAGTTTAAGTATGTGTTTAAGTATAGTTTGTTTTACTAAGTTTCTATTCCTAGTAAGTTACTATTTTTATAATGTTTCCATTTTTAGAAAGTTTCTTATTTTACTAAGTTTCTATGACTATAGAGTTTCTACTTTTATGAGTGTTTTTCATTTTAGGATACTTGCCGTATTAGATAAGCTTCCAATCACCCCTTTCCCTTCGAATGGCTAATTTAGATCTAGGGGCTTGAGCCATAGGACCCTTTAAATCGGAAGTCCAAACCCTCTGCCTAGAATCTCGTAGAAACCATTCGTCAAGAAAGTTCGAAGATCTATACATCTCTAATACATATCCCAAAATATTTTTGTGCTACAATATAAGTAGTAGGTTATAGGTGCTAGTAATAGTAATAGTGTATACATGTTAAGTACTAGTATAAGTAGTATTAGGGTTTAAGGTTTTAATATGTATATGTATATATAATTCGTATATATACATAAAAATATTTTTTTTTTTTTTTTACATGTATATATGTATATATAAATCTAGGAGTGTTTATGTATATACTTATGAATAACAAGTTTATAATATGAATATGAATTAACAAAGATTAAAGTTTATGTAAATAGTTTAGGGTTTATGTTATACCTTTGAAGATTCAAGATAATTAACAAAGAAAAGATGAACACGATGAAGATGGAAGATCAAAGCCTTAAAAATCTTGAAGAACTCCTTGAAGATTCTTGAAGAACACGAAGAACAAGCTTGAAGATCCGAATACCACAAGAGAGGGAGAGGGAGAGATTGTTTTTGAGAGAGGATTTTGGTGTGATTTGTGAATGAGAAACTAGGAGTTTATATAGTGCAAGTATTAGAGTGTTAGTCAACATAAGGATGTTCTAATTAATGATTTTATTTTATTTTATAATTTTTAGTCAACAATAGGTGGTACTAGTTTATATATATATTATTTTAATTTTTAGTCAACATAAGGATGTAATTGTTTAAGATTCTTTAGTCTCATTATTATTACTATTATTACTATTATTACTATTATTATTTTTTACATTTACTACATGATAAGTATTATTTTCTTTTTACTAATTCATGACTTGTATATATTTAGTTCTCAATTGTTTTATTATTTATATAAATGTCAATTTTTATTTATTACTTATAGGTTATCAGTTATAATATTACATAAATGCATAAATTTTAATTAGCAGTGAGTGTCGACTAACAGTTTATTATTTTCATCTTTTATTAACTTGTCAATTATTGCACAAAGTTAATTAATATGTTTTCTAACTCTTAATACTTAACAATTGTTGATTAAAGTTTAATCATTAAGTTTTGATTATATTGTTTGGGCATTTAATATTGGAAAAATATATAATGGAAAAATGAGGGTCGTTATAGTACCTCCCCGTTATTGAAAACTTCGTCCCGAAGTTTTTAGGTAGTTTTCTCGTTTGCATCAGCAGTTGAGAAGAGATGGGGATATTTCCGTTTCATATGGTCTTTGCGTTCCCAGGTATATTCGGGGCCTCTACGCGAATTCCACCGGACTTTAACGATAGGTATATTGCTTTTACGCGTTTGTTTGACCTCTCCTTCCATGATTTCTATAGGTTCTTCAACGTAGTGCATTTGCTCATCAATGCGGACATCATCCAGAGGAATAACGAGTGTGTCATCGGCAAGACACTGTTTAAGATTTGAGACATGAAACACATCATGTACTTGACTAAGTTCGGTTGGCAGTTCTAATCGGTATGCCACGGGACCGACTCTTTTAGTGATTGTGAATGGTCCAACATATCGTGGACTGAGTTTACTTCGCTTACCGAAGCGGACAACACCTTTCCAAGGGGATACTTTCAACATGACTTTATCTCCAACTTGGTATTCGATGTCTTTTCGTTTCTTATTGGCATAGCTTTTCTGTCGGCTACGGGCAGTTTCTAAACGTTGCTTGATTTGAACGATCTTTTCGGTAGTTTCGTGAATAATTTCAGGACCAGTTAAATGTCTGTCCTCAAGTTCATCCCAACACAAAGGGGATCTACACTTCCGTCCATATAAAGCTTCAAAAGGTGCAGCCTTAATGCTGGAGTGATAACTGTTATTATAAGAAAATTCAACCAAAGGTAGATGTCTATCCCATCCTTTGCCGAAATCGATTGCACAAGCACGTAGCATATCCTCCATAGTTTGAATGGTTCGTTCACTTTGACCATCGGTTTGCGGATGATAAGCTGTACTCATGTCGAGTTGAGTTCCAAGAGCAGATTGTAAAGTTTTCCAAAATCTAGAAACAAATCGACTATCGCGATCAGAAATGATCGAGATAGGAACACCATGACGTGAGACGATTTCTTTAATATAAAGCTGTGCTAATCTCTCCATCTTGTCGGTTTCCTTGATTGGTATGAAATGTGCAGATTTA
The DNA here is from genome assembly GCF_046630445.1 of Rutidosis leptorrhynchoides. Lineage (NCBI taxonomy): Eukaryota > Viridiplantae > Streptophyta > Magnoliopsida > Asterales > Asteraceae > Rutidosis > Rutidosis leptorrhynchoides. Next base: position 309,157,279 of record NC_092333.1, on the reverse strand, counting down.
GTAAGACGATCAACTACGACCCAAATAGTATCGTTACCGTTCGAAGTCTTAGGTAACTTAGTAACGAAGTCCATAGTGATACCTTCCCACTTCCACTGCGGAATGTCGGGTTGTGTCAATAGACCAGAAGGCTTTTGATGTTCGGCCTTGACTTTCAAACAAGTGAGACACTTACTAACATAAGTAGCAATATCGGCTTTCATGTTAGGCCACCAGTAGAATTCCTTCACATCGTGATACATCTTACTGGAACCGGGATGGATAGAATATCTAGTCTTATGTGCTTCATCCAAGACTAGTTCGCGAAGATTACCAAAACGAGGAACCCAGATTCTATTGCCAAAGTACCGTGTACCATTAGCTTTCACTTGAAGTTGGTTCTCAAAACCAATAGGTCCTTCACCTTCGATAAGTGTCGGTCTAATAGCTTCCAATTGAGCTTCACAGATTCGTGAAATAAGATTCGATTTGATTTTTAGGTTTAAAGCACGAACACGTTTAATATCGTCTTTTCGACTAAGGGCATCGGCAACTACATTCGCCTTGCCAGGATGATATTTCAGCTCACAATAATAATCGTTCAATGTCTCGAGCCATCGACTTTGCCTCATATTCAGCTGTTTTTGATCAAAGATGTGTCGAAGACTTTTATGGTCAGTGTACACCGTAAAGTGATTACCATAGAGATAATGTCTCCATATCTTTAATGCAAATACCACGGCACCTAACTCTAGGTCATGTGTGGTATAGTTTACTTCATGTTTCTTCAACTGTCTAGATGCATAGGCGATAACCTTCTCTCGTTGCATTAAAACACAACCAAAGCCATGCTTTGAGGCATCGCAGTAAACAACAAAGTCGTCGGTACCTTCAGGTAAAGAAAGAATCGGGGCTGTGGTCAACTTCTCCTTCAGAATCTTGAAAGCAGATTCCTGTTCTTCGGACCACTCAAATTTCTTCCCTTTTTGAGTCAGCTTTGTAAGAGGTTTGGCAATGAGAGAAAAATCTTTTATAAACCTTCGATAGTAACCGGCAAGTCCCAAAAATTGACGAATATGCTTTGCAGTCTTTGGTATCTCCCAGTTCTGAATAGCAGTAATCTTAGCTGGATCGACATGTATTCCGTTTCTATCAACAACATGTCCGAGAAATTGTACGGTTTTGAGCCAAAACTCGCACTTAGAAAATTTAGCATAAAGTTGTTCCTTTCGTAAGAGTTCAAGAATCATGCGCAAATGTTGTTCATGCTCTTTCTCATTCTTCGAATAGATCAAGATGTCGTCAATGAATACGATGACAAATTTGTCAAGATACGGTTTACAAACACGATTCATGAGGTCCATGAACACGGCAGGAGCATTAGTTAAACCAAAAGGCATGACACAGAATTCATAGTGCCCATAACGAGTGCGAAAAGCAGTCTTAGGAATATCGGATTCCTTGACCTTGAGTTGGTGATAACCGGATCTTAAATCAATCTTTGAATAAACACTTGACCCTTGAAGTTGGTCAAATAGATCATCAATACGTGGCAACGGATAACGGTTCTTGATAGTAAGCTTGTTAAGTTCGCGGTAATCAATGCACATCCTTAATGTACCATCCTTCTTTTTAACAAACAGAATAGGAGCTCCCCAAGGGGACGAGCTTGGACGAATGAAACCTTTATCCAATAGTTCTTGGAGTTGGTTGGATAATTCCTTCATTTCGGAAGGTGCTAAACGGTATGGTGCTTTAGCAACAGGAGCAGCACCAGGAGTTAAATCAATTTGGAATTCAACTTGTCGAGGAGGTGGAATACCCGGAAGATCTTCGGGAAACACATCGGGAAAGTCTTTAACTACTGGTACATCTTCAATTCGCTTCTCTTTCGATTCAATCAGATTAACGTGGGCTAGAATAGCTGGATAACCTTTCATAAGGTATTTGCGGGTTTTAATACAGGAGATAATATTGAGATTGGAACCACTCTTTTCACCTTGGATAATAAGAGTCTCTCCATTTCCTAATGGAACATGAACGGTTTTATCGTAACACATGATCGCAGCTCTTAATGGACGTAACCAATCCATTCCAACTACGACATCGAAACTTCCTAGCTCGACCGGCAAAAGGTCTATCTTAAATTCTTTGCTGGCTAAGATTAGGTTGCAGTTTTTATAAATTTTATCAACTTTCATGATCTTTCCATTGGCTACTTCTACTAATCGTTTAGTTTCTAAGGGTTGAGGCTTTTCAGTAAATAGGGTACAAAATTCATTAGATACGTAACTTCGGTCGGCACCAGTATCGAATAAAATAGTTGCGTAGCAATTATTGACGAGATACGTACCCGTGATGACCTCATCTTCATCTCGGGCTTCAGCAGCAGTAATAACAAATGCACGACCCTTTGCAGCAGTAGTATTGGCTCCAGTAGCAGGATTATCTCTCTTCTTAGGGCAATTTGGACTAATGTGTCCCTTTTCCCCACAAGTATAACAAGTAGGAGGAGCTTTGGCAGGAACAATAGATTTATTCTTTGGAGGAGTCCTACACGTCTTAGCTACGTGTCCCACTTTCTTACACAACGAACAAGTGGCAGTGCACTGCCCCGGGTGATGCCTTTCACAACGAACACAAAAAGGATAAGTGCCCTTATAATTCGTCCTTGTACTATCCATAAGCTTTTTACTAACATTCTGAGTTGAACCTTGAGACGGCTCAAACTTCCTCTTACCATCATTACCCTTGGTTTCAACTTGCTTATTGACCGACGCCCTTCTTCTCTTGGCCAACATGAGATTTTGTGCCATGAGAATCACAGCATCCAAAGTAACCTTCTCAGCAGCAATAACATTCCCTTGAACATCCTCGGGAAGACCTTCAATATACCGCTCAATTCTTCTAGCTTCAGTAGGAAACATTTCAGGACATAGAGTAGAAAGCTCCAGATAACGATTGGTATAATTCTCAATGTCAGTACCCTTGACCCTGAGTTCCCAGAACTCAGCTTCAAGCTTCTGAACTTGACTCCTTGGGCAGAATTTGTTGACCATCATACTTTTGAGTTCGTCCCATGGAATTGCATTAGCATTATCAATTCCTACGGACTTGGCATAAGCAGTCCACCAAGTTAAAGCATTACCACCCAACGAGCTAGTGGCATACTTTACTCGATCATCATCACCACAGTTGCAAATACGGAAAATAGATTCCATCTTTTCGAACCAACGAACTAGTTCGACAGCTTCTTCGTTTCCCTTAAAAGCGGGAGGGTGACAGTTTGTAAAGTCCTTGTAGGAACAAGGTTTTGGTTGAGTATTAGCATGATTAGCTTGGGCGTTGCCTTGGGCAGCAGCGAGTAACTGTTGGAATTGCTCAGTAGTTAACACAACGTTGTTAACGGTAGGTGCAGCTGGACGAACCATGATGTCACTACATAAAAGTGAACATATATTTGATAAGTTTAACAAGTTATAAGTTTGAGTAATCACAAGTATGAATAAACTAAAGTATTGATATCGCATGATATTAATAAAACACTTTATATTATTAGAACGAGGCATTAAATAAGCCTTTATTACACGATTCGGAAATAGAAATTGTTTAAGGCACAGCCTTTACATAGATGGAAAATAGGAAAAATAACTAGGAAATATTAAGATTGAAGTAGTCTTCATATTTCGTCTCCAACCTTCTTCATAAACTCCTCAACTTTCTCATTTTTCGACTTTTGTTTCTCATAGAGATACTCGAAGTTGTCATAAAGGTTGGTAACACGACTGTTTACGGCATTAGTGTTGTACTCTCTTATGGCAAGTTGTTCGTCGACTCGACCTTTCTCCATTTTCATTCGGACATCAACATCCTCCTTGAGGTAAGCAAGTGATTGCTTTCCCCAGCGAGTGTTGCGTTCTTCCTCGCACTTTAGCATCAGCAACTCCTTTCTTAGCTCGACGTTTTCTTTCATAAGTTTCTTCATTCGACGATCCGCTCTTTCCATGTGGCGAAGTAGACCTCCAATGTTTCTCTCGGTATCGTTTCGTAATCTCATGATTTCATACTTAGGACCATCATAAAAAGGAGATCGGGCTCTCTTCCTTGATGGACCAACTTCTTCATGCCGTTTTCCCTTATCTTGGGTTCTCGGAGTTGGGTAGTATTGAGGAGACCCATGTGAATCTAAAATAGTATTCGGGCTATAATTCAGCGGTGGTGAAGCAGGATTATAAAGAGGACTTCGAACTGGTCTCGAAGTTGAAGAGTGTCCAACACCTACTTCGGTGGTAGGGTTGTGAGTTGCTTTGTTGGACTTGTTAACGCTTGAGCTTGACATCCTATCATTAGGAAAGAGACCTTGATTAGAATCTTTGAGTCAAGTTTATTAAAGCATAATTGTTAAGATTATACGACAATCCTAAGTGCTTTAAGTCCAAGGCAGGAAAGGTTATAGTTTCCTAGATTGCTAAGGCACCCTAGCTAACAAGTAAGGCACACATAAAAATGCAATCCTGGTTCTCTATAACAGCCTGGTTTGCTCTGATACCAATCTGTCACACCCCCAGTTAGGGCCTGGGTGAAATGTGACTTAATATCAAATCAACCAACATATTATAATATACGAGAACAATACTAAATGATAAAACAAACTTTATTGAGCACGCAGCGGAAAATGAAACGTAGTTACAATGATAGGAATAACAATAATGGAAATGTTCACATGCAGAAGTAATAAATGCGATATCTCTTGATCCTATGTCCAAGTAGCATCACATAAGCAGTAAGTATAAGAGCTTGAATCAAACAGCACCTGAGACAAAACATGCTAAAGTGTCAACCAAAAGGTTGAGTGAAGTTCATAGGTTTAACAAATAAGTTTGATCGTTTGTTTTAGACCACAAGATTTAATTTGTAAGGTTGATCTCCCGCAGGATCAAAAAGTTATGCCAGTGCGTGATATTTAGACTAAACGTTCAAGTTTGCCCCATGACAAGTTGTGTCTGTCCTTGTCGGTTTAATTTCATTATCAAGTAATACAAAGACTTAGTCAAATGTATCGGGGACGTTACTCCCGATAGGCCTACCCCCAATAAATAAGCATGCCGCAGCACTTAAAAATATCACTGTAGGGACTTAGTCGGACATAGCCGGGTATAGCATAGTTTTAGCAGTTGGTACTTGTGTCTAAATTGTAAATAGTAAAAGCAGCATGTGTCTCACCCCAAATAAGTTAAATAAGTTTGCTAGCAATAAAGAGTGGGGCTATGAATTCACCTTAGTAAGTAGAGAGAGAGTTATTCCTCGGAATAAAGAGTTGAACGAGTGAGCAGGAAAGTCAACCTATTGACATTTAAGAGTAGTTAAGTGTTTTGCCCATGTTTAAGTTTAAGTATGTGTTTAAGTATAGTTTGTTTTACTAAGTTTCTATTCCTAGTAAGTTACTATTTTTATAATGTTTCCATTTTTAGAAAGTTTCTTATTTTACTAAGTTTCTATGACTATAGAGTTTCTACTTTTATGAGTGTTTTTCATTTTAGGATACTTGCCGTATTAGATAAGCTTCCAATCACCCCTTTCCCTTCGAATGGCTAATTTAGATCTAGGGGCTTGAGCCATAGGACCCTTTAAATCGGAAGTCCAAACCCTCTGCCTAGAATCTCGTAGAAACCATTCGTCAAGAAAGTTCGAAGATCTATACATCTCTAATACATATCCCAAAATATTTTTGTGCTACAATATAAGTAGTAGGTTATAGGTGCTAGTAATAGTAATAGTGTATACATGTTAAGTACTAGTATAAGTAGTATTAGGGTTTAAGGTTTTAATATGTATATGTATATATAATTCGTATATATACATAAAAATATTTTTTTTTTTTTTTTTACATGTATATATGTATATATAAATCTAGGAGTGTTTATGTATATACTTATGAATAACAAGTTTATAATATGAATATGAATTAACAAAGATTAAAGTTTATGTAAATAGTTTAGGGTTTATGTTATACCTTTGAAGATTCAAGATAATTAACAAAGAAAAGATGAACACGATGAAGATGGAAGATCAAAGCCTTAAAAATCTTGAAGAACTCCTTGAAGATTCTTGAAGAACACGAAGAACAAGCTTGAAGATCCGAATACCACAAGAGAGGGAGAGGGAGAGATTGTTTTTGAGAGAGGATTTTGGTGTGATTTGTGAATGAGAAACTAGGAGTTTATATAGTGCAAGTATTAGAGTGTTAGTCAACATAAGGATGTTCTAATTAATGATTTTATTTTATTTTATAATTTTTAGTCAACAATAGGTGGTACTAGTTTATATATATATTATTTTAATTTTTAGTCAACATAAGGATGTAATTGTTTAAGATTCTTTAGTCTCATTATTATTACTATTATTACTATTATTATTTTTTACATTTACTACATGATAAGTATTATTTTCTTTTTACTAATTCATGACTTGTATATATTTAGTTCTCAATTGTTTTATTATTTATATAAATGTCAATTTTTATTTATTACTTATAGGTTATCAGTTATAATATTACATAAATGCATAAATTTTAATTAGCAGTGAGTGTCGACTAACAGTTTATTATTTTCATCTTTTATTAACTTGTCAATTATTGCACAAAGTTAATTAATATGTTTTCTAACTCTTAATACTTAACAATTGTTGATTAAAGTTTAATCATTAAGTTTTGATTATATTGTTTGGGCATTTAATATTGGAAAAATATATAATGGAAAAATGAGGGTCGTTATACTAATGCATACTAACAACTACTTGTTAGATATACTAATGCAGACCTGGTTCGCTAAGACCACCGCTCTGATGCCAACTGAAATGCCCCGTCCTAATCCATCTGGACGAAGTCCATATCGATTATAAACGATTCATAATAGTTGGTTACATCACGAGGTACTTGACCTCTAAATGATACATTTTACAAACATTGCATTCGTTTTTAAAAGACAAACTTTCATTACATAGAAAGTTGACAGGTATGCATACCATTTCATAATATCCAACTATAAATGACCTAATCCGTCATTTACTTAATAATCTCTAATGAACTTCAATGACTTGAATGCAACGTCTTTTGAAATATGTCATGAATGACTCCAAGTAATATCCTTAGAATGAGCTAATGCACAGCGGAAGATTTCTTTCAAACCTGAGAATAAACATGCTTTCAAGTGTCAACCAAAAGGTTGGTGAGTTCATTAGTTTATAGTAATCATTTCATTTTCATCATTTTAATAGACCACAAGATTTTAAATATTATAAAACGTGCAGAAGTCCCATTCCAACTGCACAAAAAATATCTTTCATATGAAGAACACCTGGTGAGGATTCAAAATATATTAGTAACCATCTGTACCGGTCTTTCACCCCATGGCTGAATACATGTGCCTTCAAAATATAGAACCTCTTTGCCGGTCTTTACACCCCACGGCTGAACACATGTTTATAAAATATAGGACAACCGGTGCCAAAATGTCATAAATAATAAACCATCCACCCGGCTCGGGAGCTCATACGCTCTAACGGAAACCGGGGGCTAATGCGTGTCATAATAATCAACCCCAATCTCAGATAATTCTATCATAGAATGCAGTTAAGGTACTTGTGTCTATTGCGTCAAACATTTATAAAAGCGCATGTATTCTCAGCCCAAAAATATATATTGCAAAAGCATTTAAAAAGAGAGCAAATGAAACTCACCATACTGTATTTTGTAGTAAAAATACGTATAACGACATTGAACAAGTATAGGGTTGGCCTCGGATTCACGAACCTATATCATTTGTATATATATATATTAAAACATATAATCGTAACTGAACAAATTTATTTATTATATCTTTAATTTATATATTATGTATGTTTAATTTGTGTATGTATTCATAATGGTTAATATTTATATAGTTATATTAATATATCCATATTTATATACATAATTGTTTAATGTTATATTTAAAAATCGATAGTTTGTTATTTGTATGTATTTATATATATAAATAATATTAATAGGTTTGATATATATATAGTTATGTGAAATTTTTAATATAATTATAGTATATGTAACAAAGTATATTTTATGTACAAAATATTTATCTATTTAAAGGATAGTTTTTGATATTAATAATGATTTTAATATTAACTTTGATGATGATGATAATTACATTAATAATACTTATAATGATAATCATGCCAAAATCATATATTTTCTTTATAATGATAATAATATTAATATTAGTAATACTAATGATAATAATAATAATCCTAATGGTAATTATAATCATAATACTAAATGATAGTCTTTATAATAATACATGTGTTAATACTAATAAGCACTCTAAAAATAATAATAATAATAATAATAAAATGATAATACTAATAATAATAATAATACTTGTGCTTACAATAATTCTAAGAATAATAATAACATAATTCATATTTATGATAGTAATAATAATTATTAACTTAACATTAATATTAATACTTATTAACAATACACTATTATGATAAAAGTATTTTACCTTTAAAGCTCCTCTCAAAATTGTTTTTGCCCAGGACGGGACTCGAACTCACGCACAAACACTCCTTACCATCCTTCTGTTTCTACTTTTCTAATTAAATACATACGCTATTTTCTTTTAACCGATTTTTCCGTCTGTCATCTTCTTCTTTTCAAGTTTCATTTGTAAAACAGAAAACTATATTGTGATGAAGTGGTTTCGATGTATTTCAGCAAACAGAATAGATTGATTGAGAGGTTGGGTTTTGGTTTCCGTTTACTAATCATAACAACAAGAAAGGATTTCAATTGGTGATGATGATATATAGGAAGTGCTTGGATTATCATCATCATTATCATTATGATCGATGATTTAAAAGAAACAGAAGCAAAAAAAAAAAAATAATTTCATGACTAATCACTCTCTCAATTCTTCGTCACTTTAATCGAAATAGAATGGAAACAGAATTCAGATTGTAGCAACAACAATCAATGGAGTTTTCTGATGGCCCGATAACTAACTTAATTCCTCAGTCCACTAAATAAAATGAGTTAAGGCCCAACAGATATCAAAAGGGACTCTCGGCCCAAAGTAAAAAAAAATATAGGGAATGATATGAATGAGCATAGGCCATCAGGCATGTTTTGTTTCATTTTTTTTTTTAAATCGCCAAATCAAGTTCCCACCTAATACCATCATAGTCTTTCAATTTATGTAATACTTTTCAAGACAAGTACAGCACTTTGTAATCCCACTAACCATTAATTATTCAATCAATAAAGTGCAAGTGAATTGCATAGATTACTTTTGGAAATATTATAAAAAGAATCAAATGGATCTTTTATAACCAAATAAATACGTCCGGAGTTCAACCATCAATTAGTATGATATCTCGTGATAAAATAAAAAAAAATGCTACGACCTTTCACAAGATATATTGGGCTATCGATGGTGGTGGTGGTTTTGAGATGAAGGTGGTAATTCTAAATAGAAAATAGAATTTAAGAGATAGAGAGATGGAAGAGAGTGTGGTGGTTCTTGATAGTTTCGTTTGTCGTCAAGATCATCAAGAAACAAGTGAGTTTTGGTTTTTATGGTTTTCCATCGATTAGAAGTAAAGGTGGTTCGACTATTATTGATTTTCTTGGCTCGTCAGACTTCCACAGAAATATGAGGTGTTCGTAGATGCATATTAAAACGAAGTAAAAACAAGGCGAGTAGCAATTGTGAGTTTGGTGTTGTGTTGTAATGACCCGCAATTTTTCGATCATTCTATACTTATAAGATTAATATTTACAAAAATTAAACCTTACCAACATGACAAGCAATCCAAATTGTTGAGACTTATGTCTTCGAAAAGAGTTTTACACAACGTTTGACCGTCTAGTTTGACCGATGATATCACGAACTATACAATATATGATAATTATACGTTTGTGTATATATATGTATATATACATATTTAACATGATCTAAGAATGTTTTAATACCTCATTTTGTATTAATAACAATAAGTTACAAGTATATTTTGAAACTACTAACTTAAGTTTTTAAAACGATAACCATACGTAACGTTATTTGACATAAATACTTATGACATATAATGTTTATACATATATCGTATAAGTAATGTATTTAATCACTTTTTAAGGACTTAAATACATAAAACAATATAAGTGTATTCACAAAAGATAGCTATATTTGAATTCTCATTCCATTTTTCATAAAATTTCTATACGTATATCTAGAGTACATGTACTCGTATCATACCTAACCTCTATACGTATTTACTATTGGTATATACGCATCAAATCACCACCAACCAGCCCTTGTTCAATGCCTTATGTATAAGGTAACTACTTTTGTTATCTAGTATGACAATTTCACATGATTAAAAGATTTTTTCACAAAATTACAAACTTATACACCTTTTACACCACCATTTATACTCCATTCCATTTTCATTTTACTACACATTTCCTTTAACAAAAACACACTCTTAAGAAACTCCATAACCATTCAGCTAGTATCCATGAAGATCTAGCCATAAAAACATCACTTAAACACCATAAGAAAAACCTTAGAAAAACACTTCAAGAATCCTTTCAAGAACACAAGTTTACTTCCAATCTTTCATCCAATTCCATCACTCTTTTGGTTCTAGGTTCTTACTCCTCTTTTACAGCAATCTTGTCCAAGTAACTTGAGGTAGTAACTTTGTTCATAACCTTATTCGATTCATATATATATAGCTATCTTATTTTGTGGTATAAAATTTTAACAACAAGAACATAGTTTGAATGTTTTCAAACTTGTTTGCAAACTAAATAGATCCTTCTAACTTAACTTTTAAAATACTTCAAGACCTGTAATATTTCATAAATATATGCTAATTTAACAAGGTATAACTTGGTTTTTCAAAGAACACCTTAAAAACTGAATTTACGACGTTGGAGTGCAACCGGGGGCTGTTTTGGGGTTGGATAATTAAAAACCATCTTGAACTTTGAATTGGAGGTTTATATTCTGGAAAAATGATATTTCTTATGAATATGTTAACACATAAAAATTTCATGATTTAATTCAAAGTATAAGTGTTTTTAGAAAAATGGTCATTAAATGATATTTTTGTAACAAAAATGATTAACTTCATAAGTTTCACCAAAGTTTAATCTTTGACCTGTGATTTCGAATACAAACTAAGGTATTTATAGTTCATATTCTTAAAGAGGGACTCGATCCAAGGAAGTGGCAAGTTGAATCAACGAAAACGGAGTTGTAACGAAGAAACTATGACCAAAACGAGATCGGATATCTAAGACTAGTTTAGCTACGAAAATAATTGGAGAAAATTAAATAAATCACATCTTTTTAAAATAACATGATATTTTATATATATGTACTCATAATTTAATTTTATATGGTTCAGGATCACCCGTAAACAATACGAGAAGATTAATCATAAGATCCCATGATTGTACGCAACACGTCATTTGACAACACCGGTACTTTATGTACGCAACACGTCATTTGACAACACCGGTACCGTGGGTCAAGATTAATCTCGACCAATACATATACGATGGGGATTTTTATTTATTTCATTGGGGGTTTATTAAACACCTAAATATGAACCATTAAAATTGAATTACTAACATCGGACTGCTAACTACGGACTAAGAAATTATTAAAACTATTAAAAGTATAATAAGTATATATATGTGACGATTGTTTAAAATGGAAATATATTGATAAACTATATATGGATAGGTTCGTGATATCAACCGGAGACCAAGTCAAAATATATATATCTTCAAGGCAAAAGTGAGTATATAGTCCCACTTTTAAACTCTAAATATTTCGGGATGAGAATACATGTATTTTATGTTTTATGATATGGACACAAGTAACTGAAAAATATATTCTACGTTGAGTTGTACCACTGGCATACTTCCCTGTAGCTTGGTAACTACTATTTACAGCGGTATTGTAAACGCGAATCCTGTTGATAGATCTATCGGGCCTGACAACCCCAACCGGACTGGACAACCAGTATTCAACGGTTGCACAGTACTTTGTTTCGTGACTACACTTGGTACGGTGTAGTAAGATTTCATAATAAAGGGAATATGCGACGTGATTAAATGTTAAGTATGGCTACCAAGTGCTCAACCATTTAGAATATTTTTATTAAAACGTTTATATATGAAATCTTGTGGTCTATATATATATATATATATTGCTGCCGGCATTAAACCTATATCTCACCAACTTTATGTTGACATTTTAAACATGTCTATTCTCAGGTGATAACTAAAAGCTTCCGCTGCAACATGTTGAATTTAAGCAAGATCTTGAGTATGCATATTTGTGTCAAAAATAAAACTGCATATCCGAGGAATTGTAATGTAAAATATGCTAGAAATCGTATTGTTATCATCACATGTAAAGTTTGTAAGTCTAAGATTATCGCTAAACGATAATCATCTTTATATTGTCTAAAGCTTGTATTAACATAAGAGTTATGGTTTGTAATGTAAAATAAATGCAGTTGTTCTTTTAAAAATGTCGCATATAGAGGTCAATACCTCGCAATGAAATCATACGTTATCTAACTCGTTCTTATGGTTAAGGACGGGTTATGACATGTGGTATCAGAGCGGTGGTCTTAGCGAACCAGGTTTGCATTAGTGTGTCTAACTGATAAGTCGTTAGGATACATTAGTAAGTCTGGACTTTGACCGGATCTGATTTAACAACCATTGCTTATCGTTGTTGGTTAAAATTTATATGTAAATATTATGTAGTACTAATGGGTTAGTTGTTATGTGATAGATGTCGGGCTCAAAACTTATTATCACATTCAGTGACTCCGAACCAGAATCTTCAGATGGTGTTCCAGTCATTAACCTATCCGATGACGAAAATGATATCTTTGGGGAAGACTCACAAATTTCGGATGAACCAACTATAGGGAACCCGGAAAGTGAACCCGAGGAGGAAAGTGAACCCGAGGAGGAAAGTGAACCCGAGGAAGAAATACAAGAAATTACGAAAGACAAGTTCGAACTAGGAAAGAAACGAAAGGCTAATGAATTAGAAAATTCAAATCCTGAGTTTAGTAAGGATGATGTGGCACCAACTCCACTAGACACTACCACCCCTATTCCCGCTATTCCTATTCGTTCTATCCCGACATCCAGTTCTTCATCCCCACAGCCAAAATATAGGCAGACAGCCAGGATAAGCGTTAAGCGATTCTTTGAACCTAAACGTCCTAGAAAATAGACTAAATGATGCGCTGCCGTATTAAACCATGGGATCATATAATGTTTTGTATAATATTATTAGTGTGGTTTGCTTAATGTTCGATGTAAGATAAGCATATGTAAAATAGTGAAGTGTGAAATGCAATAATTTTCCATGGTTAAGTATTATTTGGGTGGTAGTAAATGATTTTCGTACTAAGCTATTAAGTATGAACTTTAACGGGTAGGTACTACCCTAGATATAATTATAAAATGCTAATAAGAAGAAAAGGCTTTTATAATAATAACTGGTTCATATTATTAATAAGCTACGATGTACTGTAAATACATACTACATCTATAATATTCCATGTGAATAATTATTTTTTTCATTCTTATTGAAGATTATGGCGCGATTGAACCGAATGACGGAACAAGAAATCCAGGAACTCATCAATCAGCGAGTGAATGACAGAATGTTATGGGTCGAGGCTGCAAGAGGTGCTGCAGTTAACTCAAATCCTCGTGTGGGGTGCACTTACAAAACTTTTCAAGCTTGCAAGCCCTCATCATTCAGTGGAACGGAAGGACCGATCGGTTTAACCCGGTGGATAGAAAAGATGGAGACTGTGTTTAAAATCAGTGGTTGTGTTGAAAAGGACATGACCAAGTATGCATCGTGCACTTTACAAGATAGTGCACTCACGTGGTGGAAAAATTTTGTGAAGGCTGTAGGAGGAGATGTAGCTTATGATACTCCATGGGAAGAATTCAAAACAATGTTAATCAATGAATATTGTCCAAGGAACGAGGTTAGGAAGTTGGAAGATGAATTACGAAGTCTGAAGGTTATTGGTACTGAAATCACCAACTACAATCAGCGATTCATGGAATTAGTTTTGCTATGTCCTGAATTGGTTCCAACCGAAGAACGGAAGATTGAAATGTACAAAGATGGTTTGCCCAAAAAGGTCAAGGAAAATGTTACAGCATCGAAACCTAAGACAATTCATGAAGCTATAACCATGGCAAACGAGCTAATGGATCAGGTCATCATGGATAAGAAAGTATCCAATACTGATGTGAAGGTATCAGGTAACAAAAAAAAGTGGAATGGAAATTATGGTCGAGGTAACCAACAATAATCTTTTAAGAAACAAGAAACCACGCAAGGTGCAGGTAGTGGTTCAAGCTTTGGTTACAAAGGACAAAATCCTTTATGTAACCGATGCCACAAACATCACTCTGGCTACTGTAATGTGGTATGCAACAAATGTAATCGAAAGGGTCATCTTGCTGAAGATTGTAGGGCTCTCATTACAAATACAAATGGCACCAAGACTCCTGCCACCAATGCAAATAGAACTGCTTTGGCTACCGTTACTTGTTATGGGTGTGGAAAACAAGGTCACTATAAGAGCCAGTGTCCGAATCCAGAGAAGAATAATGGATCTGCACGTGGAAGAGCATTTGTTATTAATGCTAGAGAGGCGTGTGAAGACCCGGAGCTTGTTACGGGTACGTTTACCATTAATAACTTATCCGCATCTATTATATTTGATACTGGTGCCGATAGAAGTTACGTGAGTAGAGGCTTTTACGCTAAATTGAATTGTTCATCATTACCTCTAGATGCTAAGTACATGATTGAGTTAGCTAATGGTAAACTAATTAAAGCCGATAAAATTTGCCGTGATTGTAAAATAAATTTAGCCGGAGAAACGTTTAAAATTGACTTGATACCCGTAGAATTAGGAAGTTTTGATGTAATAGTCGGCATGGACTGGATGTCCAAAGTAGGAGCTGAAGTTGTGTGTGCCAAGAAGGCAATTCGCATTCCTTGTAAGGATAAAATGCCGGTGATGATTTATGGAGAGAAGGGTAACTCAAAGCTAAAACTCATTAGCTGTTTGAAAGCCAAGAAGTGTTTAGAAAAGGGATGTTATGCTATTCTAGCACATGTTAATAAAGTCGAAAAGAAAGAAAAAGAGAAGTGCATCAACGACGTGCCTGTGGCAAGAGATTTTCCTGAAGTTTTTCCGGAAGAGTTGCCGGGATTACCTCCATTTAGATCTGTAGAATTTCAAATAGATTTAGTACCAGGAGCTGCACCAGTTGCCCGTGCTCCATATAGACTTGCACCGTCCGAGTTAAAAGAACTTCAGAGTCAATTAAAAGAATTACTGGATCGTGGATTCATACGACCAAGTACTTCACCATGGGGAGCTCCGATTCTATTTGGTAAAAAGAAAGATGGATCTTTTAGGATGTGTATAGATTATCGTGAATTAAATAAGTTAACTATCAAGAATCGGTATCCACTACCGAGAATTGACGACTTATTTGATCAACTCCAAGGATCATGTGTGTACTCAAAAATTGACCTAAGGTCGGGCTATCATCAATTACGTGTCAAAGAAGAGGACATTCCGAAAACTGCTTTTCGGACACGTTATGGTCATTACGAATTTTTGGTCATGCCGTTTGGATTGACGAATGCGCCAGCTGTATTCATGGACCTCATGAACCGAGTTTGTAGTCCATATTTAGATAAGTTTGTTATCGTTTTCATTGATGATATTCTTATCTATTCCAAGAGTGAGCAAGAGCATGAGCAGCATTTAAGGTTGATATTAGAGTTGTTGAGAAAAGAACAGCTATATGCTAAATTTTCTAAATGTGCTTTCTGGTTGAAAGAAGTGCAATTTCTTGGCCACGTTGTTAGTAGCAAAGGAATTCAGGTTGATCCATCAAAAATTGAAGCCATTGAAAAATGGGAGACTCCTAAGACACCAACGCAGATACGCCAATTTTTGGGTTTAGCCGGTTATTATAGAAGGTTTATTCAAGATTTTTCTCGAATAGCTAAGCCGTTGACAGCGTTAACGCAAAAAGGGAAGAAATATGAATGGACCTCTGAGCAGGAGAGTGCATTTCAATTACTAAAGAAGAAGTTAACTACGGCGCCTATTTTATCGTTACCTGAAGGGAACAATGATTTTGAAATATATTGTGACGCTTCGCGACAAGGTTTTGGTTGTGTTCTTATGCAACGAAAGAAAGTTATTGCATACGCATCCCGACAATTGAAGATTCACGAGCGGAATTATACGAATCATGATCTAGAACTGGGAGCAGTCGTGTTTGCATTGAAGATATGGAGACACTACTTGTATGGGGTTAAATGCACTGTGTTTACTGATCATAAAAGCCTTCAACATATTTTCGATCAAAAACAGCTGAACATGAGGCAACGTAGGTGGGTTGAGTTAATAAATGACTATGATTGTGAAATTCGTTATCATCCCGGGAAAGCGAACGTGGTGGCCGACGCTCTAAGCAGAAAGGAACGAGAACCAATTCGAGTACGAGCAATGAACATAAAAATTCGCATGAATCTCAACTCAGAAATCAAAGAGGCTCAACGAGAAGCTCTTACTAAAGAAAACATAGGAAATGAAATAATGAAGAAGTATGGGAAACAACTCATTATGCGGGAAGATGGAATTCGATATTTTGCAAACCGTATTTGGGTACCAAAGTTGGGTGGATTAAGGAAGTTAATATTGAATGAGGCACATAAGACAAGATACTCGATACATCCTGGAGTTGGAAAGATGTATCAAGATCTTAAGACGCATTATTGGTGGCCTAATTTGAAGACAGACATTGCAACATATGTTGGGGAATGTTTAACTTGTTCCAAAGTCAAAGCAGAACACCAAAAGCCGTCAGGGTTACTTCAACAACCAGAAATCCCAGAATGGAAATGGGATGGTATTACCATGGATTTCATCACGAAGTTACCAAAGACTGCCTGGGGATACGACACCATTTGGGTGATTGTTGATCGTCTTACCAAATATGCACATTTCTTGCCTATAAAGGAAACGGATAGAATGGAGAAATTATTACGATTATATATAAAAGAAATAGTTTCAAGGCATGGAATACCTATTTCCATTATATCTGATCGTGATAGTAGATTTACCTCAAAGTTCTGGCAATCACTACAGGAGGCACTAGGAACTCGTTTGGATATGAGCACCGCATATCATCCGCAAACTGACGGGCAGAGTGAAAGAACAATTCAGACTCTTGAAGACATGCTCAGGGCATGTGTGATCAATTTTGGAAACGGATGGGATAAGTATTTACCGTTAGCAGAATTCTCATATAATAATAGTTATCATGCGAGCATTAAAGCTGCACCATTCGAAGCACTGTATGGAAGGAAGTGTAGATCTCCTATCTGTTGGAATGAAGTAGGAGATCGACAATTAACTGGTCCCGAGATCATACATGAAACTACAGAAAAGATAGTACAAATTAAGGAAAGATTGAAAACAGCCCGTAGCCGCCAAAAGAGCTACGCCGATGTCCGAAGGAAACCATTAGAGTTTCAGATCGATGACATGGTTATGTTAAAGGTGTCACCATGGAAAGGTGTAATACGTTTCGGAAAAAGGGGTAAATTGAACCCAAGGTACGTAGGCCCGTTCAAGATTATCGAACGCATTGGACCGGTAGCTTATCGACTCGAGTTACCACAACAACTCGCTGGAGTACATAATACATTTCACGTCTCAAACCTTAAGAAGTGTCTTGCAAAGGAAGACCTCACCATTCCTCTTGAAGAAATTCAAGTTGACAAGAAACTACAATTCATAGAAGAACCAATCGAGATCATGGACCGTGAAGTTAAACGGCTCGAGCAGAGCAACATACCGATCGTTAAAGTTCGTTGGAATGCTCGAAGAGGTCCTGAGTTTACTTGGGAATGAGAGGATCAAATGAAACAAAAGTATCCACACTTGTTTCCCGATGACGCAAAATAGGTACAATTTTAAAATTTCGGGACGAAATTTATTTAACGGGTAGGTACTGTAATGACCCGCACTTTTTCGATCATTCTATACTTATAAGATTAATATTTACATAAATTAAACCTTACCAACATGACAAGCAATCCAAATTGTTGAGACTTATGTCTTCGAAAAGAGTTTTACACAACGTTTGACCGTCTAGTTTGACCGATGATATCACGAACTATACAATATATGATAATTATACGTTTGTGTATATATATGTATATATACATATTTAACATGATCTAACAATGTTTTAATACCTCATTTTGTATTAATAACAATAAGTTACAAGTATATTTTGAAACTACTAACTTAAGTTTTTAAAACGATAACCATACGTAACGTTATTTGACATAAATAATTATGACATATAATGTTTATACATATATCGTATATGTAATGTATTTAATCACTTTTTAAGGACTTAAATACATAAAACAATATAAGTGTATTCACAAAAGATAGCTATATTTGAATTCTCATTCCATTTTTCACAAAATTTCTATACGTATATCTAGAGTACATGTACTCGTATCATACCTAACCTCTATACGTATTTACTATTGGTATATACACATCAAATCACCACCAACCAGCCCTTGTTCAATGCCTTATGTATAAGGTAACTACTTTTGTTATCTAGTATGACAATTTCACATGATTAAAAGATTTTTTCACAAAATTACAAACTTATACACCTTTTACACCACCATTTATACTCCATTCCATTTTCATTTTACTACACATTTCCTTTAACAAAAACACACTCTTAAGAAACTCCATAACCATTCAGCTAGTATCCATGAAGATCTAGCCATAAAAACATCACTTAAACACCATAAGAAAAACCTTAGAAAAACACTTCAAGAATCCTTTCAAGAACACAAGATTACTTCCAATCTTTCATCCAATTCCATCACTCTTTTGGTTCTAGGTTCTTACTCCTCTTTTACAGCAATCTTGTCCAAGTAACTTGAGGTAGTAACTTTGTTCATAACCTTATTCGATTCATATATATATAGCTATCTTATTTTGTGGTATAAAATTTTAACAACAAGAACATAGTTTGAATGTTTTCAAACTTGTTTGCAAACTAAATAGATCCTTCTAACTTAACTTTTAAAATACTTCAAGACCTGTAATATTTCATAAATATATGCTAATTTAACAAGGTATAACTTGGTTTTTCAAAGAACACCTTAAAAACTGAATTTACGACGTTGGAGTGCAACCGGGGGCTGTTTTGGGGTTGGATAATTAAAAACCATCTTGAACTTTGAATTGGAGGTTTATATTCTGGAAAAATGATATTTCTTATGAATATTTTAACACATAAAAATTTCATGATTTAATTCAAAGTATAAGTGTTTTTAGAAAAATGGACATTAAATGATATTTTTGTAACAAAAATGATTAACTTCATAAGTTTCACCAAAGTTTGACCTTTGACCTGTGATTTTGAATACAAACTAAGGTATTTACAGTTCATATTCTTAAAGAGGGACTCGATCCAAGGAAGTGGCAAGTTGAATCAACGAAAACGGAGTTGTAACGAAGAAACTATGACCAAAACGAGATCGGATATCTAAGACTAGTTTAGCTACGAAAATAATTGGAGAAAATTAAATAAATCACATCTTTTTAAAATAACATGATATTTTATATATATGTACTCATAATTTAATTTTATATGGTTCAGGATCACCCGTAAACAATACGAGAAGATTAATCATAAGATCCCATGATTGTACGCAACACGTCATTTGACAACACCGGTACTTTATGTACGCAACACGTCATTTGACAACACCGGTACCGTGGGTCAAGATTAATCTCGACCAATACATATACGATGGGGGTTTTTATTTATTGCATTGGGGGTTTATTAAACACCTAAATATGAACCATTAAAATTGAATTACTAACATCGGACTGCTAACTACGGACTAAGAAATTATTAAAACTATTAAAAGTATAATAAGTATATATATGTGACGATTGTTTAAAATGGAAATATATTGATAAACTATATATGGATAGGTTCGTGATATCAACCGGAGACCAAGTCAAAATATATATATCTTCAAGGTAAAAGTGAGTATATAGTCCCACTTTTAAACTCTAAATATTTCGGGATGAGAATACATGTATTTTATGTTTTATGATATGGACACAAGTAACTGAAAAATATATTCTACGTTGAGTTGTACCACTGGCATACTTCCCTGTAGCTCGGTAACTACTATTTACAGCGATATTGTAAACGCGAATCCTGTTGATAGATCTATCGGGCCTGACAACCCCAACCGGACTGGACGACCAGTATTCAACGGTTGCACAGTACTTCGTTTCGTGACTACACTTGGTACGGTGTAGTAAGATTTCATAATAAAGGGAATATGCGACGTGATTAAATGTTAAGTATGGCTACCAAGTGCTCAACCATTTAGAATATTTTTATTAAAACGTTTATATATGAAATCTTGTGGTCTATATATATATATATATATTGCTGCCGGCATTAAACCTATATCTCACCAACTTTATGTTGACGTTTTAAACATGTCTATTCTCAGGTGATAACTAAAAGCTTCCGCTGCAACATGTTGAATTTAAGCAAGATCTTGAGTATGCATATTTGTGTCAAAAATAAAACTGCATATCCGAGGAATTGTAATGTAAAATATGCTAGAAATCGTATTGTTATCATCACATGTAAAGTTTGTAAGTCTAAGATTATCGCTAAACGATAATCATCTTTATATTGTCTAAAGCTTGTATTAACATAAGAGTTATGGTTTGTAATGTAAAATAAATGCAGTTGTTCTTTTAAAAATGTCGCATATAGAGGTCAATACCTCGCAATGAAATCATACGTTATCTAACTCGTTCTTATGGTTAAGGACGGGTTATGACATGTGTGATGTTCAAGTTATGCATAAAACGAAACAGAAATAAAAGTAGCAACGAAAATAGGTGTTCGTGTGAGGATGAAAGGTGTCGTTGTGGTAACGGTTCACAAAGAAGAACAAGAAGGAAAGAAGAAAAAAAATGAGTGTCGATCAGAGAAACATGGTAATGATGGTTGTTCCTAGCTTTCGGTTTCAAGGAAAGTAAATAAAAGAGATATGGCTGGCGGTTATGGGTTCTCGAGAGTGGTATGATCGGGCTTTGAATAATTGAGTTCAAGAACAAAGGTCGATAGATTTTCTTTTTATCTTTTCTCTTTTTCATTCGTTACCTGTAGTAGTATTCTTATATAATATGTTTAAGTAGCAGTTGTAATTGATACTGATATTGAAAGATTTAATGAATTGTATATCATCTTGAGTTCATGACTGCTATAAAGTAGAGTTATGGTGTCATTCGTTTACAGACAAACAAGGACAGAAAAGAAGAAAAAAAAATAAAAAGCTGAAAGCAATTGCTAACAGAATTCGTTCGTATTGTAAATAAATTGGTACTTTCAATCAATCACATACAGTTGTTTTGACAAAATGAATCTGATTTGTACGAATATGATTTTGATATGAAACAAATTTGGGACAGAACCAAAAAGTTGTAATAGTTGGATGTTGAAAATTAACAAGATTCTTACGAGTTCATTATGTATTATTATTATTATTATTATTATTATTATTATTATTATTATTATTATTATTATTATTATTATTATTATTATTATTATTATTATTATTATTGTTATTATTATTATTATTATTATTATTATTATTATTTTTTAACTAAATTATTATTAATAATAAATAGTATATTAATAATAATAATGATAATAATAATAATAATATTAATAATAATAATATTAATGATATTATGTTATTTTCTATTAACTATAATATTTCATAATATTTTATGATCATAATAATTCTTAAGGATAATGGTAATAATAATATCTAGTAATAATACAAATAATATAAATGATATAACAAGTTACATGTATTCGATTTTCATATATATATATATATTAGAAACAATAATATTAGTAATACAAATGTTAATAATACTAATAAAAGTGATGATATTATTATAACAATTTTATTTAAACTTGTGATATATTATCATTTATTAATTATATCTTATTTTCTATAATATTTCATATTTATAAATTACAACATGTGTAATATTACTCATGTTTAGAATTCATATATATTTTTATTTTTATTTACACACAATTGTTCATGAATCATTGAGCATAGTCAAATGGGTAATTGATTATATGAATATAGATTTCAAAAACTTTCGAGACTCAACATTACAAATTTTGCTTATCGTGTTGGAGACATATAAAGATTTAAGTTTAAATTTGGTCGAAAATTTCCGGGTCGTCACATAGTCCAATGGAAGTTGACAACGAAGTTAATCACAATTTCGACACCACAGCTAACTAAGTGTGGGGAGAATCAAGTCTTTAAAGGATAATATGTATTTCTGTTAGAGTTAGATGTTCTGTTTTCGTGTAGTTTTCGAGAATGGAACCCGAATGGTCTTTCCCTAGCAGACCCTAAAGAACTAGTTTTCTCCCCCCATTCTGATTTTTTTTTTTTTAGGTTTTACGAGATGAAGACTTCCTGTGAACTAAACCATGGTCTAATGCTACACGCTTTGATCACTAAACGTTATAATGACACCCTTCCAAGTGAAATTGTGATGACCCGGGAATTTCCGACCAAATTTAAACTTTAATCTTTATATGTTTCCAACACGATAAGCAAAATCTGTAATGTTGAGTCTCGAAAATTTTGAAACTATATTCATGTAACCAATTACCCTTCGACCATTACCGACGATTCACGAACAATTTTTGTAAATATATATATATATATATATATGAAATGTCCCGTTCTTATTGATTAAAAACGTTCCATATTAATTGATTTCGTTGCGAGGTTTTGACCTCTATATGAGACGTTTTTCAAAGACTGCATTCCTTTTTAAAACAAACCATAACCTTTATTTCATAAATAAAGGTTTAAAAAGCTTTACGTAGATTATCAAATAATGATAATCTAAAATATCCTGTTTACACACGACCATTACATAATGGTTTACAGTACAAATATGTTACATCGAAATCAGTTTCTTGAATGCAGTTTTTACACAATATCATACAAACATGGACTCCAAATCTTGTCCTTATTTTAGTATGCAACAGCGGAAGCTCTTAATATTCACCTGAGAATAAACATGCTTTAAACGTCAACAAAAATGTTGGTGAGTTATAGGTTTAACCTATATATATCAAATCGTAACAATAGACCACAAGATTTCATATTTCAATACACATCCCATACATAGAGATAAAAATCATTCATATGGTGAACACCTGGTAACCGACAATAACAAGATGCATATATAAGAATATCCCCATCATTCCGGGACACCCTTCGGATATGATATAAATTTCGAAGTACTAAAGCATCCGGTACTTTGGATGGGGTTTGTTAGGCCCAATAGATCTATCTTTAGGATTCGCGTCAATTAGGGTGTCTGTTCCCTAATTCTTAGATTACCAGACTTAATAAAAAGGGGCATATTCGATTTTGATAATTCAACCATAGAATGTAGTTTCACGTACTTGTGTCTATTTTGTAAATCATTTATAAAACCTGCATGTATTCTCATCCCAAAAATATTAGATTTTAAAAGTGGGACTATAACTCACTTTCACAGATTTTTACTTCGTCGGGAAGTAAGACTTGGCCACTGTTGATTCACGAACCTATAACAATATATACATATATATTAAAGTATGTTCAAAATATATTTACAACACTTTTAATATATTTTGATGTTTTAAGTTTATTAAGTCAGTTGTCCTCGTTAGTAACCTATAACTAGTTGTCCACAGTTAGATGTACAGAAATAAATCGATAAATATTATCTTGAATCAATCCACGACCCAGTGTATACGTATCTCAGTATTGATCACAACTCAAACTATATATATTTTGGAATCAACCTCAACCCTGTATAGCTAACTCCAACATTCACATATAGAGTGTCTATGGTTGTTCCGAAATATATATAGATGTGTCGACATGATAGGTCGAAACATTGTATACGTGTCTATGGTATCTCAAGATTACATAATATACAATACAAGTTGATTAAGTTATGGTTGGAATAGATTTGTTACCAATTTTCACGTAGCTAAAATGAGAAAAATTATCCAATCTTGTTTTACCCATAACTTCTTCATTTTAAATCCGTTTTGAGTGAATCAAATTGCTATGGTTTCATATTAAACTCTATTTTATGAATCTAAACAGAAAAAGTATAGGTTTATAGTCGGAAAAATAAGTTACAAGTCGTTTTTGTAAAGGTAGTCATTTCAGTCGAAAGAACGACGTCTAGATGACCATTTTAGAAAACATACTTCCACTTTGAGTTTAACCATAATTTTTGGATATAGTTTCATGTTCATAATAAAAATCATTTTCTCAGAATAACAACTTTTAAATCAAAGTTTATCATAGTTTTTAATTAACTAACCCAAAACAGCCCGCGGTGTTACTACGACGGCGTAAATCCGGTTTTACGGTGTTTTTCGTGTTTCCAGGTTTTAAATCATTAAGTTAGCATATCATATAGATATAGAACATGTGTTTAGTTGATTTTAAAAGTCAAGTTAGAAGGATTAACTTTTGTTTGCGAACAAGTTTAGAATTAACTAAACTATGTTCTAGTGATTACAAGTTTAAACCTTCGAATAAGATAGCTTTATATGTATGAATCGAGTGATGTTATGAACATCATTACTACCTTAATTTCCTTGGATAAACCTACTGGAAAATAGAAAAATGGATCTAGCTTCAATGGATCCTTGGATGGCTCGAAGTTCTTGAAGCAGAATCATGACACGAAAACAAGTTCAAGTAAGATCATCACTTGAAATAAGATTGTTATAGTTATAGAAATTGAACCAAAGTTTGAATATGATTATTACCTTGTATTAGAATGATAACCAACTGTAAGAAACAAAGATTTCTTGAGGTTGGATGATCACCTTACAAGATTGGAAGTGAGCTAGCAAACTTGAAAGTATTCTTGATTTTATGAAACTAGAACTTTTGGAATTTATGAAGAACACTTAGAACTTGAAGATAGAACTTGAGAGAGATCAATTAGATGAAGAAAATTGAAGAATGAAAGTGTTTGTAGGTGTTTTTGGTCGTTGGTGTATGGATTAGATATAAAGGATATGTAATTTTGTTTTCATGTAAATAAGTCATGAATGATTACTCATATTTTTGTAATTTTATGAGATATTTCATGCTAGTTGCCAAATGATGGTTCCCACATGTGTTAGGTGACTCACATGGGCTGCTAAGAGCTGATCATTGGAGTGTATATACCAATAGTACATACATCTAAAAGCTGTGTATTGTACGAGTACGAATACGGGTGCATACGAGTATAATTGTTGATGAAACTGAACGAGGATGTAATTGTAAGCATTTTTGTTAAGTAAAAGTATTTTGATAAGTGTATTGAAGTCTTTCAAAAGTGTATAAATACATATTAAAACACTACATGTATATACATTTTAACTGAGTCGTTAAGTCATCGTTAGTCGTTACATGTAAGTGTTGTTTTGAAACCTTTAGGTTAACGATCTTGTTAAATGTTGTTAACCCAATGTTTATAATATCAAATGAGATTTTAAATTATTATATTATCATGATATTATCATGTATGAATATTTCTTAATATGATATATATACATTAAATGTCTTTACAACGATAATCGTTACATATATGTCTCGTTTAAAAAAATCATTAAGTTAGTAGTCTTGTTTTTACATATGTAGTTCATTGTTAATATACTTTATGATATGTTTTCTTATCATAGTATCATGTTAACTATATATATATATATCCATATATATGTCATCATATAGTTTTTACAAGTTTTAACGTTCGTGAATCACCGATCAACTTGGGTGGTCAATTGTCTATATGAAACATATTTCAATTAATCAAGTCTTAACAAGTTTGATTGCTTAACATGTTGGAAACATTTAATCATGTAAATATCAATCTCAATTAATATATATAAACATGGAAAAGTTCGGGTCACTACAGTACCTACCCGTTAAATAAATTTCGTCCCGAAATTTTAAGCTGTTGAAGGTGTTGACGAATCTTCTGGAAATAGATGCGGGTATTTATTCTTCATCTGATCTTCACGCTCCCAGGTGAACTCGGGTCCTCTACGAGCATTCCATCGAACCTTAACAATTGGTATCTTGTTTTGCTTAAGTCTTTTAACCTCACGATCCATTATTTCGACGGGTTCTTCGATGAATTGAAGTTTTTCGTTGATTTGGATTTCATCTAACGGAATAGTGAGATCTTCTTTAGCAAAACATTTCTTTAAATTCGAGACGTGGAAAGTGTTATGTACAGCCGCGAGTTGTTGAGGTAACTCTAGTCGGTAAGCTACTGGTCCGACACGATCAATAATCTTGAACGGTCCAATATACCTTGGATTTAATTTCCCTCGTTTACCAAATCGAACAACGCCTTTCCAAGGTGCAACTTTAAGCATGACCATCTCTCCAATTTCAAATTCTATATCTTTTCTTTTAATGTCAGCGTAGCTCTTTTGTCGACTTTGGGCGGTTTTCAACCGTTGTTGAATTTGGATGATCTTCTCGGTAGTTTCTTGTATAATCTCCGGACCCGTAATCTGTCTATCCCCCACTTCACTCCAACAAATCGGAGACCTGCACTTTCTACCATAAAGTGCTTCAAACGGCGCCATCTCAATGCTTGAATGGTAGCTGTTGTTGTAGGAAAATTCTGCTAACGGTAGATGTCGATCCCAACTGTTTCCGAAATCAATAACACATGCTCGTAGCATGTCTTCAAGCGTTTGTATCGTCCTTTCGCTCTGCCCATCAGTTTGTGGATGATAGGCAGTACTCATGTCTAGACGAGTTCCTAATGCTTGCTGTAATGTCTGCCAGAATCTTGAAATAAATCTGCCATCCCTATCAGAGATAATAGAGATTGGTATTCCATGTCTGGAGACGACTTCCTTCAAATACAGTCGTGCTAACTTCTCCATCTTGTCATCTTCTCTTATTGGTAGGAAGTGTGCTGATTTGGTGAGACGATCAACTATTACTCAAATAGTATCAAAACCACTTGCAGTCCTTGGCAATTTAGTGATGAAATCCATGGTAATGTTTTCCCATTTCCATTCCGGGATTTCGGGTTGTTGAAGTAGACCTGATGGTTTCTGATGCTCAGCTTTGACCTTAGAACACGTCAAACATTCTCCTACGTATTTAGCAACATCGGCTTTCATACCCGGCCACCAAAAATGTTTCTTGAGATCCTTGTACATCTTCCCCGTTCCAGGATGTATTGAGTATCTGGTTTTATGAGCTTCTCTAAGTACCATTTCTCTCATATCTCTAAATTTTGGTACCCAAATCCTTTCAGCCCTATACCGGGTTCCGTCTTCCCGAATATTAAGATGCTTCTCCGATCCTTTGGGTATTTCATCCTTTAAATTTCCCTCTTTTAAAACTCCTTGTTGCGCCTCCTTTATTTGAGTAGTAATGTTATTATGAATCATTATATTCATAGATTTTACTCGAATGGGTTCTCTGTCCTTCCTGCTCAAGGCATCGGCTACCACATTTGCCTTCCCCGGGTGGTAACGAATCTCAAAGTCGTAATCATTCAATAATTCAATCCACCTACGCTGCCTCATATTCAGTTGTTTCTGATTAAATATGTGTTGAAGACTTTTGTGGTCGGTATATATAATACTTTTGACCCCATATAAGTAGTGCCTCCAAGTCTTTAATGCAAAAACAACCGCGCCTAATTCCAAATCATGCGTCGTATAATTTTGTTCGTGAATCTTCAATTGTCTAGACGCATAAGCAATCACCTTCGTTCGTTGCATTAATACACAACCGAGACCTTGCTTTGATGCATCACAATAAATCACAAAATCATCATTCCCTTCAGGCAATGACAATATAGGTGCCGTAGTTAGCTTTTTCTTCAATAACTGAAACGCTTTCTCTTGTTCATCATTCCATTCAAATTTCTTCCCTTTATGCGTTAATGCAGTCAAGGGTTTTGCTATTCTGGAAAAGTCTTGGATGAACCTTCTGTAGTAACCAGCTAGTCCTAAAAACTGGCGTATGTGTTTCGGAGTTTTCGGGGTTTCCCACTTTTCAACAGTTTCTATCTTTGCCGGATCCACCTTAATACCTTCTTTGTTCACTATGTGACCGAGGAATTGAACTTCTTCCAACCAAAATGCACACTTTGAAAACTTAGCGTACAATTCTTCCTTCCTCAATACTTCTAACACCTTTCTCAAATGTTCACCGTGTTCTTGGTCATTCTTTGAGTAAATAAGTATGTCATCAATGAAAACAATGACAAACTTGTCAAGGTATGGTCCACACACTCGGTTCATAAGGTCCATGAACACAGCTGGTGCATTAGTTAAACCAAACGGCATGACCATAAACTCGTAATGACCGTAACGTGTTCTGAAAGCAGTCTTTGGAATATCATCTTCTTTCACCCGCATTTGATGATACCCGGAACGTAAGTCAATCTTTGAATAAACAGACGAGCCTTGTAGTTGATCAAATAAGTCGTCGATTCTCGGTAGTGGGTAGCGGTTCTTGATGGTAAGTTTGTTCAACTCTCGGTAGTCGATACACAACCTGAATGTACCATCTTTCTTCTTGACAAACAAAACAGGAGCTCCCCACGGTGATGTGCTTGGTCGAATGAAACCACGCTCTAAAAGTTCTTGTAATTGGCTTTGCAGTTCTTTCATCTCGCTGGGTGCGAGTCTGTAAGGAGCACGAGCTATTGGTGCAGCTCCTGGTACAAGATCTATTTGAAATTCAACGGATCGATGTGGGGGTAATCCCGGTAATTCTTTCGGAAATACATCGGGAAATTCTTTTGCAATGGGAACATCATTGATGCTCTTTTCTTCAGTTTGTACTTTCTCGACGTGTGCTAGAACAGCATAGCAACCTTTTCTTATTAGTTTTTGTGCCTTCAAATTACTAATAAGATGTAGCTTCGTGTTGCCCTTTTCTCCGTACACCATTAAGGGTTTTCCTTTTTCTCGTATAATGCGAATTGCATTTTTGTAACAAACGATCTCCGCTTTCACTTCTTTCAACCAGTCCATACCGATTATCACATCAAAACTCCCTAACTCTACTGGTATCAAATCAATCTTAAATGTTTCGCTAACCAGTTTAATTTCTCGATTCCGACATATATTATCTGCTGAAATTAATTTACCATTTGCTAATTCGAGTAAAAATTTACTATCCAAAGGCGTCAATGGACAACTTAATTTAGCACAAAAATCTCTACTCATATAGCTTCTATCCGCACCCGAATCAAATAAAACGTAAGCAGATTTATTGTCAATAAGAAACGTACCCGTAACAAGCTCCGGGTCTTCTTGTGCCTCTACCGCATTAATATTGAAAACTCTTCCACGGCCTTGTCCATTCGTGTTCTCCTGGTTCGGGCAATTTCTAATAATGTGGCCTGGTTTTCCACATTTATAACAAACTACATTGGCATAACTTGCTCCGACACTACTTGCTCCGCCATTACTCGTTCCGAAACCATTTGTTCCTTTCGTTCTATTAACCCCTGGTCCGTAGACCTCACACTTCGCCGCGCTATGACCATTTCTTTTACACTTGTTGCAAAATTTGGTGCAGAACCCCGAGTGATTCTTTTCACACCTTTGGCATAGCTGCTTCTGATTGTTGTTGTTGTTGCGGTTATTATTGTTGTTGGGATGATTGTTGTAGTTGCTGTTGTTGTTGTTGTTGTTGTTGTTGGGCCGTTTGTTGTAGTTGCGATTGATGTTGCGATTGTTGGGATAATTGTTGCGATTATTGTTGTAATTGCTGTTGTTGTTGTATTGGTGATTCTTATCACCATTTTCCTCCCACTTTCTTTTGACTTGCTTCACATTGGCCTCTTCAGCAGTCTGTTCTTTAATTCTTTCTTCAATCTGGTTCACTAGTTTGTGAGCCATTCTACATGCCTGTTGTATGGAGGCGGGCTCGTGTGAACTTATATCTTCTTGGATTCTTTCCGGTAATCCTTTCACAAACGCGTCGATCTTCTCTTCCTCATCTTCGAATGCTCCCGGACACAATAGGCACAATTCTGTGAATCGTCTTTCGTACGTGGTAATATCAAATCCTTGGGTTCGTAACCCTCTAAGTTCTGTCTTGAGCTTATTGACCTCAGTTCTGGGACGGTACTTCTCGTTCATCAAGTGCTTGAATGCTGACCACGGTAGTGCGTACGCATCATCTTGTCCCACTTGCTCTAGATAGGTATTCCACCATGTTAACGCAGAACCTGTGAAGGTATGCGTAGCGTACTTCACTTTGTCCTCTTCAGTACACTTACTTATGGCAAACACCGATTCAACCTTCTCGGTCCACCGTTTCAATCCGATCGGTCCTTCGGTTCCATCAAATTCCAAAGGTTTGCAGGCAGTGAATTCTTTGTAGGTGCATCCTACACGATTTCCTGTACTGCTAGATCCAAGGTTATTGTTGGTATGTAGCGCAGCCTGTACTGCGGCTATGTTTGAAGCTAGAAAAGTACGGAATTCCTCTTCATTCATATTCACGGTGTGTCGAGTAGTCGGTGCCATTTCCTTCAAAATAGTTAAATGGAACAAGTTAATCATACAGAATATTAAGAGTAGTTAATAGTATTTCGTAGCATAATATGAACTCATTTATAAAAGCTTTTTCTTCATATTAGCGTTTTATAAGTTTAAATTCGGGTAGTACCTACCCGTTAAGTTCATACTTAGTAGCTAATATACAATTCAACTACTACAATTCTATATAAAAAACTGATTATAATAATATTTCGCGTTCAAACTTTTATACAATATTTTACAAACTTACAATACCGCTTATTTTACATAAAGCATGAAATATAGCACACAATAACTTTGATACAAGATAGTTGTGAAGACAATTCTAGCTAGTACACAAGTCGTTCAGCAAAGGCAATAAAGACACGTAATTCATACGTCCAGAAACAAGTCATGCATTCTGGTTTTACTAGGACTACTTCCCATCCTTGGTCTTGTGCAACATAACCGTTATGGCCGTTGATAAGACAGCGTGTTGTAACGTCATCAAAGGGACGAGGGTTACGTAATGTCCAACAGTCCCGTAATAATCTAAAAACCTCATTTCTTACCCCAATTACCGACTCCGTCACTTGTGGAAACGTTTTGTTTAATAGTTGTAGCCCGATGTTCTTGTTCTCACTTTGGTGAGAAGCGAACATTACTAATCCGTAAGCATAACATGCTTCTTTATGTTGCATGTTAGCCGCTTTTTCTAAATCACGAAGTCCAATATTCGGATATATTGAGTCAAAATAATTTCTTAACCCGTTGCGTAAAATAGCATTTGGGTTCCCCGCAATATATGCGTCAAAGTAAACACATCGTAACTTATGGGTTTCCCAATGTGATATCCCCCATCTTTCAAACGAAAGTCTCTTATAAACCAAGACATTCTTGGAACGTTCTTCGAATGTCTTACAAACTGATCTCGCCTTAAATAGTTGTGCCGAAGAATTTTGGCCGACTCTAGACAAGATTTCATCAATCATGTCTCCGGGTAGGTCTCTTAAAATATTGGGTTGTCTATCCATTTTGTGTTTTTAAACTGTAAAATAGACAAGAGTTAGATTCATAAAAAAAAATACTTATTAATACAAGCAATTTTTACATATATCATAAAGCATAAGAACACTATATTACATATATTACACCACACGAATACAACTATCTTATTCCGACTCGCTCGTTTCTTCTTCTTCGGTTTTGGTTCGTTTTGCCAAGTTTCTAGGGATATATGATGTTTCCCTAATACGAGCCGTCGTTGTCCACATTGGTTTAGAAAAACCTGGTGGTTTAGAGGTTCCCGGGTCATTGTTACAACTTAAGGACTTCGGGGGTTGACGATACATATAAAGTTCATCGGGGTTGGAATTAGATTTCTCTATTTTTATGCCCTTTCCCTTATTATTTTCTTTTGCCTTTTTAAATTCAGTTGGGGTAATTTCTATAACATCATCGGAATTCTCGTCGGAATCCGATTCATCGGAGAATTGGTAATCCTCCCAATATTTTGCTTCCTTGGCGGAAACACCATTGACCATAATTAACTTTGGTCGGTTGGTTGAGGATTTTCTTTTACTTAACCGTTTTATTATTTCCCCCACCGGTTCTATTTCTTCATCCGGTTCCGATTCTTCTTCCGGTTCCGATTCTTCTTCCGGTTCCGACTCTTCTTCCGGTTCTTCTTCGGGAACTTGTGAATCAGTCCACAAATCATTCCAATTTACATTTGACTCTTCATTATTATTAGGTGAGTCAATGGAACTTGTTCTAGAGGTAGACATCTATCACATAATATCAAACACGTTAAGAGATTAATATATCACATAATATTCATATGTTAAAAATATATAGTTTCCAACAAAAATGTTAAGCAATCATTTTTAAAGAAAACACGGTCGAAGTCCAGACTCACTAATGCATCCTAACAAACTCGATAAGACACACTAATGCAAATTTTCTGGTTCTCTAAGACCAACGCTCTGATACCAACTGAAATGTCCCGTTCTTATTGATTAAAAACGTTCCATATTAATTGATTTCGTTGCGAGGTTTTGACCTCTATATGAGACGTTTTTCAAAGACTGCATTCCTTTTTAAAACAAACCATAACCTTTATTTCATAAATAAAGGTTTAAAAAGCTTTACGTAGATTATCAAATAATGATAATCTAAAATATCCTGTTTACACACGACCATTACATAATGGTTTACAGTACAAATATGTTACATCGAAATCAGTTTCTTGAATGCAGTTTTTACACAATATCATACAAACATGGACTCCAAATCTTGTCCTTATTTTAGTATGCAACAGCGGAAGCTCTTAATATTCACCTGAGAATAAACATGCTTTAAACGTCAACAAAAATGTTGGTGAGTTATAGGTTTAACCTATATATATCAAATCGTAACAATAGACCACAAGATTTCATATTTCAATACACATCCCATACATAGAGATAAAAATCATTCATATGGTGAACACCTGGTAACCGACAATAACAAGATGCATATATAAGAATATCCCCATCATTCCGGGACACCCTTCGGATATGATATAAATTTCGAAGTACTAAAGCATCCGGTACTTTGGATGGGGTTTGTTAGGCCCAATAGATCTATCTTTAGGATTCGCGTCAATTAGGGTGTCTGTTCCCTAATTCTTAGATTACCAGACTTAATAAAAAGGGGCATATTCGATTTTGATAATTCAACCATAGAATGTAGTTTCACGTACTTGTGTCTATTTTGTAAATCATTTATAAAACCTGCATGTATTCTCATCCCAAAAATATTAGATTTTAAAAGTGGGACTATAACTCACTTTCACAGATTTTTACTTCGTCGGGAAGTAAGACTTGGCCACTGTTGATTCACGAACCTATAACAATATATACATATATATTAAAGTATGTTCAAAATATATTTACAACACTTTTAATATATTTTGATGTTTTAAGTTTATTAAGTCAGTTGTCCTCGTTAGTAACCTATAACTAGTTGTCCACAGTTAGATGTACAGAAATAAATCGATAAATATTATCTTGAATCAATCCACGACCCAGTGTATACGTATCTCAGTATTGATCACAACTCAAACTATATATATTTTGGAATCAACCTCAACCCTGTATAGCTAACTCCAACATTCACATATAGAGTGTCTATGGTTGTTCCGAAATATATATAGATGTGTCGACATGATAGGTCGAAACATTGTATACGTGTCTATGGTATCTCAAGATTACATAATATACAATACAAGTTGATTAAGTTATGGTTGGAATAGATTTGTTACCAATTTTCACGTAGCTAAAATGAGAAAAATTATCCAATCTTGTTTTACCCATAACTTCTTCATTTTAAATCCGTTTTGAGTGAATCAAATTGCTATGGTTTCATATTAAACTCTATTTTATGAATCTAAACAGAAAAAGTATAGGTTTATAGTCGGAAAAATAAGTTACAAGTCGTTTTTGTAAAGGTAGTCATTTCAGTCGAAAGAACGACGTCTAGATGACCATTTTAGAAAACATACTTCCACTTTGAGTTTAACCATAATTTTTGGATATAGTTTCATGTTCATAATAAAAATCATTTTCTCAGAATAACAACTTTTAAATCAAAGTTTATCATAGTTTTTAATTAACTAACCCAAAACAGCCCGCGGTGTTACTACGACGGCGTAAATCCGGTTTTACGGTGTTTTTCGTGTTTCCAGGTTTTAAATCATTAAGTTAGCATATCATATAGATATAGAACATGTGTTTAGTTGATTTTAAAAGTCAAGTTAGAAGGATTAACTTTTGTTTGCGAACAAGTTTAGAATTAACTAAACTATGTTCTAGTGATTACAAGTTTAAACCTTCGAATAAGATAGCTTTATATGTATGAATCGAGTGATGTTATGAACATCATTACTACCTTAATTTCCTTGGATAAACCTACTGGAAAATAGAAAAATGGATCTAGCTTCAATGGATCCTTGGATGGCTCGAAGTTCTTGAAGCAGAATCATGACACGAAAACAAGTTCAAGTAAGATCATCACTTGAAATAAGATTGTTATAGTTATAGAAATTGAACCAAAGTTTGAATATGATTATTACCTTGTATTAGAATGATAACCAACTGTAAGAAACAAAGATTTCTTGAGGTTGGATGATCACCTTACAAGATTGGAAGTGAGCTAGCAAACTTGAAAGTATTCTTGATTTTATGAAACTAGAACTTTTGGAATTTATGAAGAACACTTAGAACTTGAAGATAGAACTTGAGAGAGATCAATTAGATGAAGAAAATTGAAGAATGAAAGTGTTTGTAGGTGTTTTTGGTCGTTGGTGTATGGATTAGATATAAAGGATATGTAATTTTGTTTTCATGTAAATAAGTCATGAATGATTACTCATATTTTTGTAATTTTATGAGATATTTCATGCTAGTTGCCAAATGATGGTTCCCACATGTGTTAGGTGACTCACATGGGCTGCTAAGAGCTGATCATTGGAGTGTATATACCAATAGTACATACATCTAAAAGCTGTGTATTGTACGAGTACGAATACGGGTGCATACGAGTATAATTGTTGATGAAACTGAACGAGGATGTAATTGTAAGCATTTTTGTTAAGTAAAAGTATTTTGATAAGTGTATTGAAGTCTTTCAAAAGTGTATAAATACATATTAAAACACTACATGTATATACATTTTAACTGAGTCGTTAAGTCATCGTTAGTCGTTACATGTAAGTGTTGTTTTGAAACCTTTAGGTTAACGATCTTGTTAAATGTTGTTAACCCAATGTTTATAATATCAAATGAGATTTTAAATTATTATATTATCATGATATTATCATGTATGAATATTTCTTAATATGATATATATACATTAAATGTCTTTACAACGATAATCGTTACATATATGTCTCGTTTAAAAAAATCATTAAGTTAGTAGTCTTGTTTTTACATATGTAGTTCATTGTTAATATACTTTATGATATGTTTTCTTATCATAGTATCATGTTAACTATATATATATATATCCATATATATGTCATCATATAGTTTTTACAAGTTTTAACGTTCGTGAATCACCGATCAACTTGGGTGGTCAATTGTCTATATGAAACATATTTCAATTAATCAAGTCTTAACAAGTTTGATTGCTTAACATGTTGGAAACATTTAATCATGTAAATATCAATCTCAATTAATATATATAAACATGGAAAAGTTCGGGTCACTACAATATATATATATATATATATATATATATATATATATATATATATATATATATATATATATATATATAATTTCTTTTCATAATTATTATTATATTGTAATATATATACAATGTATAAATATTAAATATTAATATAGGGATGATCAACATTATAATTCGGTTGTAATCAAAATATTATTAGTTATTATTATTATCATTATCATTTATTACTTGTATCATTATTATTATTTTATTAGTATTATTTCGATATTTTTATTTTGATATTATTATTATTATTATTATTATTATTATTATTATTATTATGATTATTATTATTATTTCTATTAGTATTATTATTAGTATTATTATTATTAATAATAATATTAATAGTATCATTATTATTAATATAATTACTAAATTATTAATATTTATTAAATAAAAATAATAATAAATAATAAATAATAAATAAATAAATAGAAATAAATATCTGTTCTATTATATTTCAATATCTGATTCCGTATCCTGTCTATCCAATCCTATCTGTGAATCACCAAAACAAAACAAATATTCTACTATTACTAATTGAAACTTTTACAATGATAAATTGATTGATAATACATGTAGGGTGCTTTCTGCTTCCTGTCTAAATCATCGCACAGCATCACATTTCTTTTTCATTTGTTCTATCGACAGCTCACCATGACCATTTATCAATCCTCCACTATCTCTTTACAAACTAACTAACTTCTATCTATATTCATATATACATACACTTGAATATGAGATAAAGATATCTCCAAACCTACCACAGAATCCTAACATCAACCATCTATCTTCTTTATCTTCGTAAAATGCTATGAACAACCAAGATCATAACCCTAACCATGACCACTTTCAAACAGCCCCACAACCGAACCACCTCTCTTTTTGCTTCCTATCGAACCCCAACGACCCCAACCTCCTGCAATTACCTTATTGCTGCTACTATGGTTTTGTTACCATTTTGCACACACCACGAAATCATCATCACAACAAAAGCAACATAGACACCACGAACAAACGTCATCATCCCTTCAATCCTCTCTTGCTTCCTGTAGATAATCTGTTTTTACTTCATCCACAAACAAATCGACAACAATCACCACCCCACCTCCTGCTTGTATTTTTCTCCCACCTTCTGTCCAAACAGCTGCCACGAAACCACCTATTGAAAGTTGCTTCTGTTACTATTATACTCGTTGCAAACCACCAATACTTGAACACCACTTCCTACTGCTGCATCGTTCCTCTTCCCTTCCTTTTTATTTTCTGAACCGCTGCTACTACTGCTATTTTTTTTTTATTTACTTTTCGATACAACCCCAACATAATCACCACCGGCAGTTATACGATTCTTTTCTGCCTCATCTTCACCTATCACTTCATGTTCCTGATTTCTATTGTAATTTAAAATGCGAAAATGATAACGATAATGATGATAAAGATAGGAAGTGAGCTGTAAAGATTAGCAAGAAAGATGATTTGGAAGGTTATGGAAGGCTGCTATCATTTGTATCTTTTTATTTAATTACCGAACCCCACAACCATTTAATTATACGATGCCTATATTAAAATTATATTCTGGACGTGGGATCTCTTTGGAACTTCGGCCGAGAATCACTTTTCAGTTTGGGCCGTGACCCATTTTGTTTCATTGGGCCGTATGTATATAAATTGTTGGGCCGAGGATCTGCATTTTTGTTGGATCGTGATGATACTTAAGGTTGATAATAAACCAGGAGGATGACGATGATGGTGTTAAGATCATAATGATGAGGGTTAAATGATGATATAAGTTAGGATGAAGATGATGGTACATGATGATGAGTATGATGGTGATACTTCATGATAATGTTGGTCGATGGTAATGTTAATAATGATGAAGGTCGCATATGATTCCCGAGTGATTATGATTTGAGGTTGTAAATGAATGATGAAGATGATAGCAAAGCGTTTAGATGATTATGATTATGATTATGATATGATTATGATTATGATATGATTATGATTATATTATGATTACGATTATGTTATAATTATGATTATGATATGATTATGATTATATTATGATTACGATTATGTTATAATTATGATTTTGATTATGATTATGATTAAGATGGTGGAATTAAAATGCTTAGGATTATGATTGGGATTTTAATGATGATAGTTTAATAGGATAATAAAAGTTTACAAGTGATGATGATTCGAGTTAAGGATGTTATCGGGTTAGCGGGACGTCTCGGGTTAAAACCCGGGCTTGGGCGTATTTTAATATCTACTTTGAGGTAGTTATTTATTTACTTATTTATTTATTTATTATTATTATATTATTATAATTATCATTTTTTATTATTATTATTATTAACATAAGTATCATTATGGTTATTATCATTTTTATTATTATTTTTACCATTAGTATTGAAATTATCATTATTAATAAAAATATAATTTTTAACATTAGTATCATTACTAATATCATTAAAATTTTCATTATTATTAAATTAATCATTTTTAGAATTATTATTATTATCATTATTATTATTAGTATTAACAATATTTTATTTTTAACTTTATATTTATTATTAATATCATTATTTTAAGATTAAT
This sequence comes from Rutidosis leptorrhynchoides, assembly GCF_046630445.1. Taxonomy (NCBI): domain Eukaryota; kingdom Viridiplantae; phylum Streptophyta; class Magnoliopsida; order Asterales; family Asteraceae; genus Rutidosis; species Rutidosis leptorrhynchoides. The sequence goes on along the minus strand of NC_092333.1, from coordinate 309,118,569 downwards.
ATAATTATTATTTTAAAACAAATGATATTATATAAAAATATACTTAACACATATAATATGATTGTATTTATATTTTTATTTAAATGTGTACATGAAACATATCAATTATTATTGTAAAATGATATAACTAATAAATTTAGATATATATAAAGTTGTTCGATTACGAGTATATGTGTTAATGTATATACAACTGATATAGGTTCGTGAATCCGAGGCCAACCCTGCATTGTTCAATATCGTTATATGTATTTTTACTACAAAACACAGTATGGTGAGTTTCATTATTCCCTTTTTAAATGCTTTTACAATATATATTTTTGGGACTGAGAATACATGCGCTGTTTTTATAACTGTTTTACGAAATAGACACAAGTACTCGAAAATTACATTCTATGGTTGGATTATCGAATCGAATATGCCCCTATATAGTCTGGTAATCTAAGAATTAGGGAACAGACACCCTAATTGACGCGAATCCTAAAGATAGATCTATCGGGTCCAACAAGCCCCATCCAAAGTACCGGATGCTTTAGTACTTCGAAATTTATATCATGTCCGAAGGAGGATCCCGGAATGATGGGGATATTCTTATATGTATATTGTGAATGTCGGTTACCAGGTGTTCAATCCATATGAATGATATTTTTGTCTCTATGCATGGAACGTATGTTTATGAGAAATGGAAATATGAAATCTTGTGGTCTATTAAAATTATGAAATGATTATTTATGTTAAACTAATGAACTCACCAACCTTTTGGTTGACACCTTAAAGCATGTTTATTCTCAGGTACGAAAGAAATCTTCCGCTGTGCATTTGCTCATATTAGAGATTACTTGGAGTCATTCATGACATATTTCAAAAGATGTTGCATTCGAGTCGTTGAATTCATCAAGATTATTATTAAGTCAATTATATTTGGATATATTATGAAATGCATTACATGCCTGTCAACTGTCGATGTAACGAAAGTTTGTCTTTTAAAAACGAATGCAATGTTTGTAAAATTTATCATATAGAGGTCAATTACCTCGCAATGTAATCAACTGTTGTGAATCGTTTGTAATCGATATGGACTTCGTCCGGATGGATTAGGACGGGTCCTTTCAGTTGGTATCAGAGCGATGGTCTTAGCGAACCAGGTCTTGCATTAGTGTGTCTAACTGATAGTTGTTAGGATGCATTAGTGAGTCTGGACTTCGACCGTGCCTGCATGTCAAAAGTTTTGCTTATCATTTCGTGTCAAAAATTACCTGCTTATCATTCTTAGAGAATCATTTGCTTATCATTCTTAGTCTAGACACGTTTTACTGCATTGACTGCATAAATAGTGTATAGACAAAATTCATATCTTAGCGTATCTGTTACTGTAGATCTTGCCTGATATCTTCCGTAAATTTCTCCGTAACTTAAGGGATCCTGGTACTATATATATCTATGTAAATTATGCATTGAGAATACCATCCAACTATCAACTACTATCACTAAACTCTTCATATCAAAAATCTTTCCTGAGATCGCGTAAGATGGCCTCTACGAATCGATCAAATTCCTCTGACTCCGAAGACAGCGTGACAGGAGCACATCAATCAATCAACTATCGTGATTACTGGAGAAAATGGGGGTGGGTTCGCGACATACTCACTCTATGGAGAAGGGAAGAAGGTACTCCATATCATGAATCGAATCTACCACCTAACCTTGGAGTCCTCGACCCGCTCACTGGCGAACCTGTTCGCAACACCGTTTATACCCTTTTTGCCAGAATTTTTTGTCTTGAGACTACCATTAATGGAACTAGAAAAGATATCCAATCTCTACCTCACATTGATAACCAACCAGGGTTAGTAGAAGAAGTTAAAGAACTCCGAGCTCGAGTGTTAACTTTAGAGAGCACGGTACACAGTCTGCAAACACCAGCAGTATCACCAACACCAGTCACATCACCAACCTTAGCACCAACAACACTAGTACCACCAACAACAACATCCGCATCACCAGCTTCGACATCTCATTCTATACCTCAAGTATAATCATCGTTCTACGTATCGTTCTATCTATTTTATTTTCGTTCGACATGGCGATTATGTAATCTCTAATGTTTTAGAAATTACATATTCTTGTTCTAATGATAAATCAAATGAGATCAATATCACATTAACTCATTAAATTCATGATTACATCTGAAGAAAATATATACGTATATATGTTTTCATAAAGATTGTAATTAAAAATTCTTTTGTACAAACTGTTAATAGTGAAAATATTTTAACGGGTAGGTAATACCCGAGGAGTATTTAGATTTCACATTAATAAGTTACACTGTACATTCTTCGGAATTGATTCAACGATCATTTACTATCCTACTTATATCCACCGATATACAAATCAGTTCACCCCAGAATAACCATATTCATCCAATTTCATATTTCGAATTTGATTTATCAAAAATCAAGTGGCATAATGAAGGAAACATTTGACAAAATAAAATTTGTTAGAAACAAACAAATTAACTATGAGAAATTTTGTTAAGAATCCACGCTAACTGTTCCTAGCTAATTCTTCCTAGCTAACTGATTACATTTTATTTATCGCAATTTAATTATCGCAATTTACATTCTCGCAATTTTATTTATCGTCATTTAATTTCTGTTATTTATTTTACACACTTTAAATATCGGGACATGTATACAAGGTTTTGACATATCATATCGACGCATCTATATATATTATTTGGAATCACCATAGACACTCTATATGCAGTAATGATCGAGTTCTCTATACAGGGTTGAGGTTGATTCTCAAATAATATATATACTTTGAGTTGTGATCGAGTCTGAGACATGTACACGGGTCACGATACATATTAATTAAATCGAATATTATATATTAAATTATATATGAAATATTGGACTGTTAACTGTGGATTATCAACTGAGGACTATCAACATTGGACAATTAAAATAAATTAAAATATTGATTATAACATATGAAACTAAACATATCTTCAAGTTTGCCACTTGATCTCATCTTAAACCTCATCTATATCTTGACGATTACAATCTGCGTTCAAACCTTTCATGATTCTTGAAAACATCTCAATCGAGAAGATGAACCAACCACACTTCATCTACAGAAAGAAAAGTTTGATGCGTATAGTTATACACCTGAGAAACTCTCGGCAACTGAGTAAACGTTTAACGCGTAGTTGTGCTAATTCCTTTAGCGTTATTATTACCGAAAATAACTTTGCAATTCCTTTTCAAAATTAGTCAATTTTGTCACAGCTCCAGCAAGTCAACTTCGACTTTTCGTTCGAAACAACCTTATTATCACCTTGACTAATATGTATGTTCATTTACTGTTACCGGGAACCTTTTATATTCCACCATATTACCATCAGCGTTTAATCATCTAAAAACACAATTCTCCTGAAACCACCTCGGATTAATAACCGATGATTCAGATATCATAGCATTAAATGCAGAGGAAACAGAAAAATGGTAGATGGTCTAAACGGACAAAAGTTGATGATAAAGAAAGGAGTGTTAGGAACGCTCGATAGAAAATTGGGTATTGAAAAACAGATTGAGTTACCCATGAAGGAGACCAAGGACAAATACAAGGACCAAATCCTATATTCAAAGGATTCAGGTAATTCTGGATCCGTTGAAATTTTTAGAGAATATCTTGCTCCGAGGTCATGTTAAAATCTTGCGAAAAATCTTTCTCCATCAACCGTCAAACTTAGAAATTCCAAAAATATCATCATCAATATCTTCTATATTTCTGAGGATATTTTCATAAATATTCTCGTCCGAAATTATATACCTCTTCGTGATTCCTGTGTATTATTATATTGGAAACATTCAATAGAATATTTAGTACTGAAAAGCAGATTATGCAAAACTATGAAGAAAGCCGTGGACAAATCACAAAGAATAAGTTTGACTTCAAAGAATCCAAATGATTCAATGTCTACTAAAGTCTTTAGTGAATATCTTGCTCCTTACTCTAAACCCTTGCAGATAATAGTTTCTATCATCCTCTGATCTTAGAAATTCCAATATATCATCGTATCTTCCATTATAAATATCCTCCATATTTCTGAAGATATTTTCATAAGTATTCTTATCTGAAATCATTAATCTCTTCATGATATCAGTATTACATCATATAGAAACTGTTAGTTTCTATATTCTGTAAACTTTCGAGCTTAAAATATGAATGTTATTGAAGTAATGTTGGGAACTGATGTATGAGTTAGTATAATATAATGACACTTGATCAACGTGATTATATTACAGTAAGTCATGCTGAGTTCTAATGGGACATGATGGTTCACAGTAGATCATACCACCATCTTGTGTCATGTTACATAACTCTTTCATTCTAATTAACTTCAGAACATATCAAGAAAGTATATTCTTGATAGCTCTATTCTCAATGATTCTGGTAATTTGACGAATCAAATCGTGCTATTACGTTCATTCTTGATTATAACATTAAATTCATTCGAAACTCCATACTTACAAATTCTAGACCATTACTCGTTTTACTAGAGATCGAGAGGAGATTAAAAAGATGAAGAGCTCCGAAACATAAAGGAAGATATAAAACTCGACAACAACACTGAAATTACAATAATTAAAAATTAAAACATCACGACAATTAAAAATTAAAAGATTACAATCAAACTACTCGTCGTCGTCAATTGTCATCTGCTAAGTAGCGTTCACCAGTCATTTCACCATCCGTGAGGTACTATGGAGACATCGGTATTTCTCTTGATGCCTCAACTGCTGATTCAGTTGATTCATCGAAGTAACGATAACCCAACGTCTCTTCATCTTCAAGAACCGCATACAAAGAAATGCGTTTACCGCGATCTTCAATGGTATCTTTTATAAAGTACCATTGATCATCGGTACACAGAAAACTTGCCCTACAATCCGCATCATAATCGTCTCTATAAAAGAACACAGACGTGAATTCACACGGAACTTTTTCCTTCAGAAAGGATAGCAAATCTTGTAAACCAACATCACGAATGTCGATATCTTCAAATGAAATACTGTCGCCCCACTCATATTCCTTCATTTGATTACGGAAATCACCTCCGTAATGAACATCGAATGAAACAATCATTGGGAGAAGTGTTAACATTTTGCAGTTTGGGAGTGTTTGATTTTGATCTTGAGAAAGATGGAAATATAAAAGAAATATATGTTTGAGTGTATAAAATGAAGTATATGGTTGGTGTTTATATAGTGTAAAAAGTGACCGTTGGGATAGCCGTTGAATTTTTTTTTTTTTTATTTTACTAACGGCTAAAAATTTGGGCAAGTTTTTGGACGAAGGTGGACGATGCCCGTTGGGACCTCTCTCATGATAATTTCATTCGTGCTCTTCGAATAATCGAATTATTTTATCTGTATTATTCGGTAAAGATGAAAACTCTATTTATCAACCCATATTCGTCATGAAAACATTTTTATTGTTAGCCATGATGACCTCACTCAAATTTCGGGACGAAATTTCTTTAACGGGTAGGTACTGTGATGACCCGGGAATTTCCGACCAAATTTAAACTTTAATCTTTATATGTTTCCAACACGATAAGCAAAATCTGTAATGTTGAGTCTCGAAAATTTTGAAACTATATTCATGTAACCAATTACCCTTCGACCATTACCGACGATTCACGAACAATTTTTGTAAATATATATATATATATATATATATATATATATATATATATATATATATATATATATATATATATATATATAATTTCTTTTCATAATTATTATTATATTGTAATATATATACAATGTATAAATATTAAATATTAATATAGGGATGATCAACATTATAATTCGGTTGTAATCAAAATATTATTAGTTATTATTATTATCATTATCATTTATTACTTGTATCATTATTATTATTTTATTAGTATTATTTCGATATTTTTATTTTGATATTATTATTATTATTATTATTATTATTATTATTATTATTATGATTATTATTATTATTTCTATTAGTATTATTATTAGTATTATTATTATTAATAATAATATTAATAGTATCATTATTATTAATATAATTACTAAATTATTAATATTTATTAAATAAAAATAATAATAAATAATAAATAATAAATAAATAAATAGAAATAAATATCTGTTCTATTATATTTCAATATCTGATTCCGTATCCTGTCTATCCAATCCTATCTGTGAATCACCAAAACAAAACAAATATTCTACTATTACTAATTGAAACTTTTACAATGATAAATTGATTGATAATACATGTAGGGTGCTTTCTGCTTCCTGTCTAAATCATCGCACAGCATCACATTTCTTTTTCATTTGTTCTATCGACAGCTCACCATGACCATTTATCAATCCTCCACTATCTCTTTACAAACTAACTAACTTCTATCTATATTCATATATACATACACTTGAATATGAGATAAAGATATCTCCAAACCTACCACAGAATCCTAACATCAACCATCTATCTTCTTTATCTTCGTAAAATGCTATGAACAACCAAGATCATAACCCTAACCATGACCACTTTCAAACAGCCCCACAACCGAACCACCTCTCTTTTTGCTTCCTATCGAACCCCAACGACCCCAACCTCCTGCAATTACCTTATTGCTGCTACTATGGTTTTGTTACCATTTTGCACACACCACGAAATCATCATCACAACAAAAGCAACATAGACACCACGAACAAACGTCATCATCCCTTCAATCCTCTCTTGCTTCCTGTAGATAATCTGTTTTTACTTCATCCACAAACAAATCGACAACAATCACCACCCCACCTCCTGCTTGTATTTTTCTCCCACCTTCTGTCCAAACAGCTGCCACGAAACCACCTATTGAAAGTTGCTTCTGTTACTATTATACTCGTTGCAAACCACCAATACTTGAACACCACTTCCTACTGCTGCATCGTTCCTCTTCCCTTCCTTTTTATTTTCTGAACCGCTGCTACTACTGCTATTTTTTTTTTATTTACTTTTCGATACAACCCCAACATAATCACCACCGGCAGTTATACGATTCTTTTCTGCCTCATCTTCACCTATCACTTCATGTTCCTGATTTCTATTGTAATTTAAAATGCGAAAATGATAACGATAATGATGATAAAGATAGGAAGTGAGCTGTAAAGATTAGCAAGAAAGATGATTTGGAAGGTTATGGAAGGCTGCTATCATTTGTATCTTTTTATTTAATTACCGAACCCCACAACCATTTAATTATACGATGCCTATATTAAAATTATATTCTGGACGTGGGATCTCTTTGGAACTTCGGCCGAGAATCACTTTTCAGTTTGGGCCGTGACCCATTTTGTTTCATTGGGCCGTATGTATATAAATTGTTGGGCCGAGGATCTGCATTTTTGTTGGATCGTGATGATACTTAAGGTTGATAATAAACCAGGAGGATGACGATGATGGTGTTAAGATCATAATGATGAGGGTTAAATGATGATATAAGTTAGGATGAAGATGATGGTACATGATGATGAGTATGATGGTGATACTTCATGATAATGTTGGTCGATGGTAATGTTAATAATGATGAAGGTCGCATATGATTCCCGAGTGATTATGATTTGAGGTTGTAAATGAATGATGAAGATGATAGCAAAGCGTTTAGATGATTATGATTATGATTATGATATGATTATGATTATGATATGATTATGATTATATTATGATTACGATTATGTTATAATTATGATTATGATATGATTATGATTATATTATGATTACGATTATGTTATAATTATGATTTTGATTATGATTATGATTATGATTAAGATGGTGGAATTAAAATGCTTAGGATTATGATTGGGATTTTAATGATGATAGTTTAATAGGATAATAAAAGTTTACAAGTGATGATGATTCGAGTTAAGGATGTTATCGGGTTAGCGGGACGTCTCGGGTTAAAACCCGGGCTTGGGCGTATTTTAATATCTACTTTGAGGTAGTTATTTATTTACTTATTTATTTATTTATTATTATTATATTATTATAATTATCATTTTTTATTATTATTATTATTAACATAAGTATCATTATGGTTATTATCATTTTTATTATTATTTTTACCATTAGTATTGAAATTATCATTATTAATAAAAATATAATTTTTAACATTAGTATCATTACTAATATCATTAAAATTTTCATTATTATTAAATTAATCATTTTTAGAATTATTATTATTATCATTATTATTATTAGTATTAACAATATTTTATTTTTAACTTTATATTTATTATTAATATCATTATTTTAAGATTAATATAATTATTATTTTAAAACAAATGATATTATATAAAAATATACTTAACACATATAATATGATTGTATTTATATTTTTATTTAAATGTGTACATGAAACATATCAATTATTATTGTAAAATGATATAACTAATAAATTTAGATATATATAAAGTTGTTCGATTACGAGTATATGTGTTAATGTATATACAACTGATATAGGTTCGTGAATCCGAGGCCAACCCTGCATTGTTCAATATCGTTATATGTATTTTTACTACAAAATACAGTATGGTGAGTTTCATTATTCCCTTTTTAAATGCTTTTACAATATATATTTTTGGGACTGAGAATACATGCGCTGTTTTTATAACTGTTTTACGAAATAGACACAAGTACTCGAAAATTACATTCTATGGTTGGATTATCGAATCGAATATGCCCCTATATAGTCTGGTAATCTAAGAATTAGGGAACAGACACCCTAATTGACGCGAATCCTAAAGATAGATCTATCGGGTCCAACAAGCCCCATCCAAAGTACCAGATGCTTTAGTACTTCGAAATTTATATCATGTCCGAAGGAGGATCCCGGAATGATGGGGATATTCTTATATGTATATTGTGAATGTCGGTTACCAGGTGTTCAATCCATATGAATGATATTTTTGTCTCTATGCATGGAACGTATGTTTATGAGAAATGGAAATATGAAATCTTGTGGTCTATTAAAATTATGAAATGATTATTTATGTTAAACTAATGAACTCACCAACCTTTTGGTTGACACCTTAAAGCATGTTTATTCTCAGGTACGAAAGAAATCTTCCGCTGTGCATTTGCTCATATTAGAGATTACTTGGAGTCATTCATGACATATTTCAAAAGATGTTGCATTCGAGTCGTTGAATTCATCAAGATTATTATTAAGTCAATTATATTTGGATATATTATGAAATGCATTACATGCCTGTCAACTGTCGATGTAACGAAAGTTTGTCTTTTAAAAACGAATGCAATGTTTGTAAAATTTATCATATAGAGGTCAATTACCTCGCAATGTAATCAACTGTTGTGAATCGTTTGTAATCGATATGGACTTCGTCCGGATGGATTAGGACGGGTCCTTTCAGAAATAGTATCATTAATCAGATGTAAATTGGACGGAGTAAGAAAAGAATCCAGAAACAAAAATAATAAGTTACAATTTGGTAAAGGAAAATCAAAATCCGCAGCGAAAAGAAGAGCACGACACCTTGAAAGATGTCACAAATACGGAAAATCGTCACACGAAGGAAAATGTTCGACGAATCAGACATATTCCAATACCGAATTTGTTACTTTATGCAGAGACGCACCGTTCATATGTTTAGAAGAAAAAACATTAAATGCTCGAGGTTACGCCTATGTAGCTATGAATAACCAATTAGTCCGACTATCTTATGAGTGAGCTAAAGCAGGTCACTAAGAATTCTATTTCACAGGTAAGTATATGTACAGTTTTTATTTTTATTTTTATTGCTTTTAACCTTTTGATAATAAACGCTAAGTCATTCGCTATAAAGTATTAAATTGGTATTCAATAAAATTAGGTTTTGCGACCGAAATTATTGATATCATACAAAAATTTACTACATCACTGCGAAATTTACCGTTTATTCTTAAGGTATAAATATCTTTAATAAATCAATCCAAAATATTTCAAAAATTCGTCATGAGTTAAACTAGGTTATGGAACTGAAATTACTTTACCGAAAAGAGGGGCGTATATTTTTTGATAATATCTGATTGATTAAAGTGGGATAAAAGACCAAAAAGATTTTTAATTTTATTTTTACTTTGTTAATATCTGATTGATTAAAAATAATATTGTAAACTTTTTAAATCAATATATTTAAAATTGTAAATATTTGAAAAATTAATATTTTTAATATAAGTTTGTATGTATAAAAACAAAAATATAATAAAAATTTGATGTGACTTTTCAATTTTCATAATATGAATTTTTAATTTTAAATTTAAGTTTGGTGTGAATTTAAAAACAAAAATTTACTTTATTTCGTTAAGTTAAAAATTTGATTTTTAAAATTCGTCGTGAGTTGAAGACTAGGTCGTTGAACCGAAATTACTCTACCCAAGGGAGGGACGAGAACTTTTATTATCATTATTTTTAATCTTATTGAACTAAAGTATGCCAAAAACATTAAAAAAAACCCAAAAATCTTTACTTTTAAAACCGCGCTTTGAATTGACAACTTTTAAAATTTTGTAGAGGGACGGACTAGGACATCGATCCGAAAAGCCCTCATCCTAAAAAGAAACAAATTTTTAAAATTTTATTAATTATATGTTTTATAAGTTATAAGGTTTTTATATAAAAAAAAAGGAAAATTCACTGTACCCGGACCCCATGCGATCGCATGGGGTTTGCACTACAACCTCATGCGATCGTATGAGGGAGGATATCAGCTCAGAAACAAGTAACCAGCGGGTCTGCTTTCTGCCACACTCCACACATATACAAACACACGAATATACACACATAAACCTCTCAAAATTCATCATTTGTTCACCAAAATTCATCAAATTTCTCACTACAATCCGCTCTAAACATAAATTTGATAAGGAGTTTATCAAAAAGGGTAACAATTTCACCCCTAAATCTCTTTAAATTTAATTTTTAGTGTTCTTGAGCTATATTTTTTATAATTTGATTTTGTTAATTTCTAGTGTAATTAAAGTTAAATTGTTAGTATTTTATGCATGTATAACCTAGATTGATGCTATTTAACATGATTTGAAGCCAAAAACTTCAAATTTTTTAGAAATTTAGGGTTTGTGTTCTTGAGCAATTTGAGGCTTTTTGATATAAATAGGTTATGGCCAAATTTTGTCATGAATTATTGCTAAATTGAGTAGTGTAACATGTTTAGGTAGTTAAATGATCCAAACTTTAATCCTAAACATGATTTTTGGAGATTAAAGTAGACTTCTTAAGTCTAAAATTCATGAACTTGATTAATTTGATATAATTGCCATTTGAGACTTCTTTAATTGTTAGTAAAGGTTGTTTTAACATGTTATTTGAGTTAAATGCTTATGAACTTTGTATACATTTTCATATGTGCTTATTTGAAAAAGTGTAAAATTGTAAAAAAATTGTGAAAATGTGTATAAGTTTAATTTTGATTGAACATGTTATTGTGATTGTTTTAAGTTGTTATTTTGCTAACTCTAATGCATATTTGGAAACACAAATTTTGTATTTAATGTGTTTTGCAGAGAGCCGATACTGGAGGTTCATCATCATCATCATCTAGACGACCTGCTCAAGAACCAGAACCCGAACCAGAACAACAACAGGAACAACAACATCAGCCTGATCAACATGTACCTTATTATGATCCGCTACAGTTTGTTAATGAATTCATAGTATTTCCGATGCATCCACCTGTAGAATACCTAACGATTCCTGAACACACGTTGCATCTTAATCTGAGATTCGATAGACGATGGAGAGATTACCCGGCATATCAAAGTAATAAATTCAAACTAATAACGAAAGATGAAGAGGTGCCTACGGTAATTGATTGGGATCCTTTGGAAAGGGTCCAACTAGCTGACCGTGTTAGGGAGCATCTGATTCAAAGGTATGGCAGTTCTTCTTTTACCGATTGGGAACGTTTATTCACCATTCGTAGACCTGTATATAAGGAATGGTGTGTTGAGCTGATGAGTACTATAGCATTAAATGTAGATGTAGATAGATTAGATGATAGAAGTTTTCTTAGGTTTATACTAGGCGGTAGGATGTAAAGGATGTCCATGCTGGACATGGCCAGGGCATTACAGATATATACGCCTGCTGAATTACTACTACCCGATTGTATGAATTTGATTTATCGTGGTGAAAGGGTAGATAGGAATTTTGACGCGAACGCCGTTTGGAGGCGTATGTCTGATTATAATGTTTTTGGGCGGGGAGGAACACATACCTACTTTCATATTAACAGATCTGAGCTTCGTATAATTCATAGATTTTTGGCTAACTCGATTACACAGAGAGGTCACAACAAGGAAAAATTGACCTTACATGATTTATTTTACCTAAAGTGTATTCGAGACCCAAGAGGCTTTGTTAATATCCCTTACTGTGTTGGTTTTTATTTATCTAAGATGTTTGAAGGAATACAGGAAGGGGGATTATAGGAGGAGGTATTTTTGTTACTCTCATTGGAGAGTATTTAGGTGTAGAAAAGAACCAAGGGGGTCAACTTTTGGAATGTAGGGAACAGGTTGAGCTTTTAGGATTGAGGGTTTATGCGGGTGCTAAGGTATTGAAGAGTAGATGCAACCAGGCAATACCCTATGTAGGTAGTCATCCGCAGGTAGAAAGAGGATCAGACGAGGAGATAGAGGAAGCGGATGACATTAGGGATGTCATTCGGGAGGCTATGACTGATGTCTACCAGCGTGTAGAGGAGGTAGATATGACAAACGCGGAGAGATTTCGTCGGATGGAGCAGTGGCAAGCCCGGAATGATTACGAGCATTCCAGGTAATGACAGCATGATAGATGGGACTATCATCAGCGTCAGATTATGAGCCGGCTGTCACCTAAGGATCACTACGTCCCGACCCGACCCGCTTATTATCCTCAACACTAGCCCGAGATGAGACCACCTTATACACTCTACGACCCTAACCAGGCATACCAGTACACCTATCACCAACCATGGAACCCGGACGATGACATGAACTGGAACCCCTATCCAGATTGATTTAGTTCCGGTTGGTAATTTATATGATTTCTAATTTTTATTATTATTTCTGTTTATTTATGTTTAAACACATTTTATTTTGATACATTAATGTATTGTTTAATATTTTTATTATTTGGTACTAGTATTTCATATTTGATTTGAAAGTGGGATTTTAAGTCACATTTCAAATTACAATGCTTGTTTATATTTGTATGTATGTATATTTGTAACATCCCGCCTTTTTCTGTTTACTTTTCCGTTTAATTACTTAAAGTCCGTTATATGACTATAACATCTCCCGTTAATACGCGCTTTAAAATATCTCGTTTAGGTAATTCACGCACCCGCAACCGAACTAGAGAGATCAAACTTGCCAAAGTGCCAAACCTTTGACTAGGTCAAAGGGTCAACACTTCTCCTCCTCCATTCATTTATCCATTTTCCCTTTTCCATTTTCTTTTAATACTTTCAATTATTCTCTCAAACTCCATCTCAAAGAATCATCATCTAAATTCGTTCAAGCAAGCTTCAATCAAAACACATTACATATTTAGAATCCTTGCAACTTCCTCTTCGATTCCATACTGATTTCATTACATTTGGGTAACTTTCTAAAATCACTAGTTTTTATGTTCTTGATGTTTTTAAGTTATAAAGTTGTTAATTAGTGTCTATGGCTCAAGTCTAACATGAATATATGATTTATATGTTCGATTTTGTTATTTGAAGTAACTAACATGAACATAAACTTTGGTGTATTTGATTTGGTGATTTGGTTGTTGAATGATGTTAAAATGTTATAAATGCATGTATTAAATGTGTTCCTAACATCAATAGTTTCAATTTGATGTGTAGGTTGTTTTAGAAAACTTCATAAACATGATTAGTGATTTTGATGTTGTTGGTTAGGGTTTGATAGAATTGAATGTGAACATTAAATGCTTTGAATGACATGAAATGTTATTTGTAAGTGTTAGGTTGTATTGTATGCTTGATCACCTTCGAAACGGCATATCATTCATGTAAATTTGTTGCCGAATCATCGAATTTCATTTATGAACTTGAATGCATTTAATGAGGAGCTTTGAATGTGATTTTTGTTGTTGTAAAAGTAAATGTGATTGATGAAATGTGTTTAGTTGTTTTCCTTGTCAAAATACCTTTCCGATGATATAAGATACATGCTTTGGTTGTTTGCGGGTCATAAATGGTGATTGTTTGAAGTTAGGTTCGTGTATAAAACTTAAAAACTGCCAGAATTCTCTGCACAGGTAATGGCGCGGCGCGCCATATACCCTCGCGGCGCGCTAAAGTGGGCTGTCCAACTTTGTCAATTTTCGAAAAATGTTTGCTATGCTACGCACCTCCAATTCACATGTAACTTGTTCTAACATGCTCATATATGATTAAAAACCTCAGAAAAATAGTTCGGGACCCGACCCGAACGTGTTGACTTTTTCGTTGACTTTGACCGACCAAAGTTTGACTTTTTGTCAAACTTAACCAAATGATTATGAAATCTTTCTAACTTGTTTCTATACTTGTATCTTGCATGAAACTTGACAATTTGATTCACATGCTACATAATCGAGTCGTATTGAGCCATAGGACTAATTGAACATCTTTGACCAATCGTGACTATCGTTATTGATACAACCTAATTGTTTAGGTCGAGACTAGCATTGTTCTTGCACACATTACTTGTTGGAGTAAATTTACTATCCTACACTCAAGGTGAGATCATAGCCCCACTTCTCAAATACTTTTATACTTTTAAAATCGTGGGATGAGAAAACATATACATTACATACTTGTATATACTTTTCACATGTATATATATACTTTTCATACTTTGAATACTATACGAAAGCAAAGATACATACGAGTTAGAACGAAAATCCTCAAGTCCAATTATCATTAGTTACACTTGTAGAGTGTAAGTGAGGAACTATGTTGTGTGGCCATGCGGGTTTGACGAACCCTCATTCAGATGAATGAAACGTACTTTCGATGTATAGTGTAGGTTCTAACACTATTATGCAGAGGTAAGATTCAGTTAAGTATGATAATTGGGTGCTCGTGATACAAACACATCTTTTAAGATGTATACGCTTGATAAACGATTTATACTAAACCTTGTGATACAAATATACTTTATGCATACAACTATGATTTCACCAACGTTTTCGTTGACAGATTCTTTTATGATTTCTCAGGTCCTTGAATGCTTAATGATACATGCTTCCACTCATTCTTTTTGATACTTGCATTGGATGTCGAGTATACTTGCATACGTGGAGCGTCTTTTGACTACTTTCAAATTGTGTCGCATATGTTTCATTGTACTTTAAACTTTGTTATGTAACTAGTTGTCGAACTACTTTGTAAACCTTGAAACATCCATACTTATGAAATGAATGCGACATGTTTTTCAGTCAAACGTTATCTTAAAGACTTATGACCATGTAATGGGACCTACGTAGACGGCGCCGTCAAACATGATTTGGTCGGGTCGCTACAGATGGTATCAGAGCATTGGTTGTAGGAATTTAGAGTTCATTGGTGTCGACCCCGAGTCATAGGGTATATTGGTGAGTCTAGACTACAACCGGCATATAGACTTGAAGTAGGAATTACTTGACTACTTGTGCATTTATACTCGAACTCTCATACTCACATCTATTCTTATTCTATCGTAATCTCACGTTGTTTAATTTGATTGACATACCACCTTGACTATATGAAATGATGTCGAATGCACATATTAATCAGGGTAATATAATTTCCGGGATTATATTACGATGACCCATATGAACGTTCCGACATTGTGGCATAAAGAATTTAAGGCGAGTCAAGGAAATTTTTTTTTCTATCTATCCTAATTCCATATCATGATTAGTATTATTGAAAAATACTAATCAACGGTATTCTTGTATTTTGAAGGAACAATGCCTCCTCGTCGCGTGCCACGCCATGAGACTCCCGAACAAGCACTACAACGAATGGTGGCCACCGCCGTAGAGGTGGCAATGGCCAGTCACTCCTCCAACAACAACGATAACAACAACCAAGGGGCCGGTAACTCTAGCGAAGGGTGCTCCTACAAAGCTTTTATGGAGTGCAAACCTCACACTTATGATGGAACCGGGGGACCGGTTACTCTCACTCGATGGTTCGAACAAACGGAGGCCGTCTTTAGCATAAGCGGTTGTCGGGACCAAGACAAGGTCAAATACTCCACTCACACTTTCGCCGTTGTCGCCCTCACGTGGTGGAACACCTATGTTCAATCGGTGGGTACCGATGAAGCTCATGCCCTCTCTTGGGCCGATTTAAGGGAGAAGATGATTGTTGAATACTTCCCTCGTGAAGAAACCCGAAAGCTCGAACAAGAGCTAAGAACTTTGAAGGCGGTCGGAAACGATATCAAGGCCTATAACCAACGCTTCACCGAGCTATCCTTGATGTGTCCTAATCTCGTGAACCCCGAATATCAAAGGGTTGAACTCTATATAGATGGTCTTCCAAAGAGCATCAAACAAGGTGTGTTGTCCTCCAAACCCGCTAATCATCAAGCCGCTTTGAACATGGCCCGCCAATTGATAGAAACGGTGGATGAAGTAGTAGTGCCAGCTCCTAAGGCCGAGGATAAAACGGGCGGCAACAAAAGATAGTGGGAACCCTCTCAATCAAGCAACTACAATAACAACCCCGCCAAGAAGCCTTTCACTGCCGACGGTAAGAAAGGTTATGTCGGAACTTTACCGTTTTGCAACAAGTGCCACAAACATCATTTGGGTGAATGTGGAAGGCCGTATTGCATCAAGTGTCAAAAGAGTGGCCATTTGGCCTACGAATGTAGAAACACCGCTCCCGTTGCTCAAAAGGGGCCCAATGCACCAAAGACGGGCACTTGTTATGAATGTGGCCAAACGTGCCATTATAGAAACGCATGCCCAAAGAAGAAAGATAACGAGGAAGCTGAGCTTTCAACATCAACACCGAGGAAGCCCGGGATGATAATGAATTAGTCACGGGTACGTTTCTTCTCAAAAACACTTATGTTACTTGTTTATTCAATTCAAGTGCCGATAAATGCTTTGTATCCAAGACTTTGATTCATTCTTTTAGCACTCCACCACTCCCACTAGATACCACTTATACCATTGAAGTGGCCAACGGGAAACTATTGAGTGCCGACACATATTATCGGGGGTGTACGTTAAACATTTTGGGTAATGAGTTTGAAATTGACTTGATACCCATGGAACTAGGAAGCTTCGATGTAATAATCGGTATGAATTGGCTAGCCAAAATGAAATCTCACATTCTTTGTGATCTTAACGAAATCCGAATTCCTATCGAGAATGGTGAACCTTTGATTGTTTATGGCAATAAGAGTTGCACCGGACTCAACCTCGTTTCGTGCATTAAAGTTAGAAAACTACTCCGTAAGGGTTGTTTTGCGATCCTTGCTCACGATAAGAAAGTCGAGTCTGATGAGAAGCATATCAATGATGTGCCAATTGTTAGTGACTTTTCCGATGTATTTCCCGACGAATTGCCGGGTCTTCCACCTCATCGACCGATTGAATTCCAAATCGATCTTATTCCGGAAGCCGCACCCGTAGCACGTGCACCATATAGACTCGCTCCATCCGAAATGCAAGAATTGCAAAGTCAAATCCAAGAACTACTTGATCGTGGTTTTATCCAACCTAGTCATTCACTTTGGGGCACTCCGATTTTGTTTGTTAAAAAGAAAGATGGATCCCTACGAATGTGCATCGATTATCGTGAACTAAACAAATTGACGGTTAAGAACCGATATTCTCTTCCTCGCATCGATGACCTCTTTGATCAACTTCAAGGGTCTTGTGTATATTCGAAAATCGATCTCCGCTCGGGTTATCATCAATTAAGGGTTAAGGGGGAAGATATCTCCAAAACTGCTTTCTGAAATGTCCCGTTCTTATTGATTAAAAACGTTCCATATTAATTGATTTCGTTGCGAGGTTTTGACCTCTATATGAGACGTTTTTCAATGACTGCATTCATTTTAAAAACAAACCATATCCTTTATTTCATAAATAAAGGTTTAAAAAGCTTTACGTAGATTATCAAATAATGATAATCTAAAATATCATGTTTACACACGACCATTACATAATGGTTTACAATACAAATATGTTACATCGAAATCAGTTTCTTGAATGCAGTTTTTACACAATATCATACAAACATGGACTCCAAATCTTGTCCTTATTTTAGTATGCAACAGCGGAAGCTCTTAGTATTCACCTGAGAATAAACATGCTTTAAACGTCAACAAAAATGTTGGTGAGTTATAGGTTTAACCTATATATATCAAATCGTAACAATAGACCACAAGATTTCATATTTCAATACACATCCCATGCATAGAGATAAAAATCATTCATATGGTGAACACCTGGTAACCGACATTAACAAGATGCATATATAAGAATATCTCCATAATTCCGGGATACTGAAAGGACCCGTTCATATACATTATAAACGATTCACAATAGTTGATTACATCGTGAGGTATTTAACCTCTATATGATACATTTTACAAACATTGCATTCATTTTTAAAAGACAAACTTTCTTTACAACGAAAGTTGACGGCATGCACACCATTTCATAATACATCCAACTATAATTGGCTTAATAATAATCTTGATGAACTCAATGAGTTGAATGCAACGTCTTTCAAAATATGCCATGAATGACTCCAAGTAATATCCTTAAAATGAGCTAATGCACAGCGGAAGATTTCTTTAATACCTGAGAATAAACATGCTTTAAAGTGTCAACCAAAAGGTTGGTGAGTTCACAGGTTTATCATAACAATCATTTCAATATATTAATAGACCACAAGATTTCCGTTTATAAATATATGTACACTCGCAAGTGTATAAAAGTATTCTATAAGTTGTAGGCACCCGGTAACAAGCCTTAACATTCATGTTTTACCCTCTGAAGTACACCAGATTAGGTGTGTTTAAAATAACCTCAAAGTACTAAAGCATCCCATAGTCAGGATGGGGTTTGTCATGCCCAATAGATCTATCTTTAGGATTCGCGCCTACCGTACATAGACAAGTAGTTTAATGTTACCAAGCTAAGGGTATATTTCTGGTTTAAACCCACATAGAATTAGTTTTAGTACTTGTGCCTATTTTTTAAACATTTATAAAAACAGCGCATGTATTCTCAGTCCAAAAAATATATATAAAAGGGAGCAAATGAAACTCACAATACTGTATTTCGTAGTAAAAATACATATAACGTCATTTAATAAGTGCAAGGTTGGCCTCGGATTCACGAACGTATCAATATTGAGATTCAATATTGCAGGAAAGTACGTAGATGCAACGGAGATGATAAACACTAGATTGACCTCACGAGCATACCCATGAACCATACCCATCACCTCCATAGCTATAACCCATAATTTCCTTAGCTTCGACTCATTCAAAAAAAACTATTTTGAAATCACTCGGACAGCACTCCGTCGTAATATTTTATGTATAATAATAATATCTTGAAATAATACAGAGCAAATATATATATATATATATATATATATATATATATATATATATATATATATATATATATATATATATATATATATATATATATATATATATATATATATATATATATCAATTGAGAGAGTTTAGAGAAATATATTTTCAAGTTTCTATGAAATAATGAAACCTATTGAATTCTATTTATAATAGATTTTTGAATTATAAAAGTGAATTATTAAAGTGAATTATTAAAGTATGAATTATTAAAGTAAATTATTAAAGTATGAATTATTAAAGTGAATTATTAAAGTATGAATTATTAAAGTGAATTATTAAAGTATGAATTATTAAAGTGAATTATTAAAGTATGAATTATTAAAGTGAATTATTAAAGTATGAATTATTAAAGTTAAAGTAAAGTAAAAGTAAAGTAAAGGTAAAGTTAAAGTATAGTAAAAGTATAAAAACTATGTATGTATAATACCCGTATAAATATATATAATATTAATTTAAATCGTTATATATATTTAATGAAATAAAATATAAATATCGTTATATTTATTATACTGGTTAAGTAATGAGTTGTCAAAAGTGATTCTAGATATTTATAAAAGTTATATACGTTTTAATAATAAAGTTCTTTTTAAACTGAAAACGTCTTTGTACGTTTGAAAATAGATTAATAGAATATTATGGAAACAATTCTCCACTAACTTTTGTCTAACTTTCGTAAATGACACTTTTTATTTTTATTTATAAATAGCTTTACAAATTATTTTGAATATCGTCAAGAGGAATAGATTTTCTCAAATCATAGTGGACCTCTCAACAGAGACTTGTAATCATAATTCAATATTTCTGATAATTCAATCATTTAATATATTTTTTTCGTCGAAAATCATATTGAAACAAATACGTTCGTGTAAAGTATTATACGTTTAATACTTTATTAATATTCTCAAGTTATAATATATATATACATATACATATCTATTTATATATAACGGTTCGTGAATCATCGGAATTTGGTCGAGGTTATAATGAATGTATGAACACAGTTTAAAATTCTTGAGATTTAACTTAACAAACTTTGCTTATCGTGTCTGAATAATATAAAGATTAAAGTTTAAATTTGGTCGGAAATTTCCGGGTCGTCACAGTACCTACCCGTTAAAGAAATTTCGTCCCCGAAATTTGATAGAGGTCGTCATGACTAACAATGAGAATGTTATTATAACGATTATAGAGTTTTATCATGTTCAAGAAGAATGGATAAAATAATTCGATTACTCGAAGCGTATGAGTGAAGTTATCATAAATGAATGAAATAAGATAATAGTGATTCGTCGTATCTTTTGACGTCATCACGATTGATCTCCGAAAAGAAAATCTTTGTAATCTATGGTGGATTTGATTATTCGGCGATTAAGGAAATTATGATCCTCTTCGAATTAATGCGATAATCCATTTTGATTTCTCTGTCGGATATTTCACTATAAATCCACCTCATTTGTTTTCTTACAACTCACACCTTCTCAACTCATATTTTAAAGTATTTGTCAATATGCTTCATCCAGTGCTGATTCTTGATATACTCCTCACTTTCATATATGTCGCTCTTCTTTTTCATCTGCCTCCGGAAGAATCTATTTACTTCTACTATACTCTTGGTTTTATAGTGTTTTTAGTTCTCCCGTGTCTTTATATTGCTATATGCATTGATATATACGGTTTGTGATTTCTGGGTTGTTGTTGGGTTTTATATCTTCCCTTATATTTCAAAGTCCTTTCTTCTTCTATAATCATTGTCATCCACAGTTAATGCTCTCTTCTATTTGCTATGATTTATACTCCCATTTCTAGTTCGGAGCTTTGTCCTTTCATTTCTTTTTCTTGCGATTAAGCACCACTTGTAATGGTCCAGAATTCGCAGATATAAATTTCGGAATGAACATTGTTAATGTTCTAGGAAGGAAATTGTAATGACACGATCTTGACTTGTCAAATTACCAGAATACCTCGGAAAAGGCCGAATCATCAAGAAATATTTTCTTGATATTTAGAGATCAAAGAGAATACAAGAGTCGTGTAACATAGCACATGATGACGTTATGATCTGTGAATCATCATGTTTCATTTAGAAACTCAGCATGAATTACTGTAATATAATCACGTTGATCAAGTGTCATTATATTATACTAACTCATGCTTCAGCGCCCAACACTTCTTCAAGAATATTCCTATTTTAAACTCGAATGTTTCAGAATTTAGAAACTAAAATAGTTTCTTTTATGATATAATACAGATAGCGCGAAGAGGTAAATGATTTCAGATAAGAATAATTATAAAAATATCTTCAGAAGTATGGATGATATTTATAATGAAAGATACGATGATATCTTAGAATGTCTAATATCAGAGGATGATGAAGGATATTGTCCGCAGGGGTTTAGAGTCAGGAGCAAGGTATTCGTTAATGACTTCAGCAAGTACTGAATCATTTGGATTCTTTGAAGGCAGGTTCAGCCTTTGTGATTTGTCCACAGCCTCCTTCAAACTTTGCTCAATCCATTTTCCAGTTCCAAAGCTTCTCTTTTTCTGAGCTTTGCCAATATACTATCCTTTATCATCCAACTTTTTACTGTTAAGGTCATTTACAGTTTTTGCTGCTTCATCAGCATTTTTCAAAATTTCGAGAACTGGTTCGCAGTTTAGGGTGTTTTTCAGAAATTTCTCATTCAAAGAATGTAAGTCTTGGAGGTAGACGTTGTGTGTATATGTAATTGTTGATGTAGACATGCTGCGAGGTTTCAAAATACTGATTACTGATTCTCAATAATTGGTATGGCAATTCTTGTTATAGGGTACGAATGAGTATATGATAGGGTTTCGATAATTATATTGATTTTTTTTTTGGAAAGTCAAAGATCAATGAAGTTGTTGGTAAGTTTATTGCTAATGTGGTGAATATAAACGATTCCCCGGTAACATTGGCGAAAGGGCAACGTATCTATCGAGGTTATAATAAGACTGTTTTGATTGAGAAGTCGAAGATGACTTGCTGGAGCTGTGACAAAACTGTCTATTTTGAAATGGAATTGAAAAGTTATTTTAGCTAGTAAATGCCAAAGGGTTTAACACGGATACGTGTCGAACTATGACTTGGGTTTTGAGAGTTTTTCAGGTGTATAACTGTGGGTAACATGTGGTTGGATCATCATCTCGATTGTTCCTTAGTTGAAGTGTCTTCAGGAATTTCGAAGGGTTTGAGCACATATTGTAATCGTTAATACATATGATGTTCTAACACAGTTTTGAAGTCAAAGTATAGCTTTGAAAGATATAGGAATCTAAGAGTGATGATACTGGTTATATTTCGAATTGAATTATGCGATTTCAAAATCAGAATATGTAATTGAATTTGAATGAGTATGAATGTTTTGATTTATATGAAAGAATGGATATTGTTGTGAAAGTAGGGAGTATAGTTGATGATTGCTGAATCAGTTTCAAAAAATGTAATATATTAATTGTGAATTTATATATCTCTCGGGTATTACCTACCCGTTAAAAAAATTTTCACAATTAATATTTTGTACAAAAGAAGTTTATTACAGTCTTTATGAAAATATATGTGTATATTTTCTTTAGATGTAATATAGATTTAATGAGTTAATATTAAATTAAACTCATTTGTTTTATGGTTGGAACTAGAATTGAGTTATCCCTAAAAATTTATAAATTGCATAAGTATTTCTTCAATAATATTGAAATTATGAATCATTACTTTGTTATTTGTTGGTTTTCGTGAAATTCTTGTGAACTTCGCAAGGTACGAATGATGTTATTTGAAAAGTTTCGAGTACATCGATGATGAAAGTGTAAAATCAAACATATATTCGAATAATACACTTGATTTATTATAAATTGGATTTTTTATTGAATTGAGACAGAGATTATAATTAACGATGGTTAAGTTGCGGACGAAGGACGTACATCATTGCATATTTGTAATATGAATTAACTGAGTAGTTAAGATTCACACATAATAGCTTAGTACGGGAAGATTTATTATGGTTTAAAAATTTATACATATAAAATATACATATAAATCTTTCGATTGGAAATGAGTTAATACTTCATAACTCGTTGATACAATATAATTGTTGTTGATTCGTAATGATGTCCACAATGATTCTTGAACTGACAGAGTTTGTGATGTTACAGGTGCTGTTGATTCTGACGATACTGACGGCACTGACTGTGTTGATGATGCTACGGTCCTGTTGATGCTGTTGGTAAAACAATTCTAGCTTGTAAATCGTACACCATTTTTGATCAAAGTTTCTACTCTACCATCTCCGTTCACTCATCCGATTTACGGTCAGAATTAAATAATCTCTAAGATTTTGGAGATTACATAACTGCCGCAGAGATATCTCTTCAATGAAGTTTATGAATTAATACTTCATCGTTTGTTGTTGTTGATATTCCTGGATATTTACAGGGCGTATGATGTTGATGTTTGAGATACATATTGTGATGTTGCGGTGTGGGATGTGGATGTTGTTGTTAGTGGTGGTGATGGTACTGTTGGTGTTGCTGATGGTGGTACTGTTTATGCTGCTGGTGCTGCTGCTGGTGTTTGTAACCTTTGCACCATATTCTCCAAAGCCACTACCCGAGCGCGAAGCTCGTTGACTTCTTCTATTACACCGGGGTGATTGTCGGTTCGGACGAGCGGATAAATAAAATCTAGAATTTGGTGTACTATGTAATCATGACGAGATACTCTAGAAATAAGAGAGAAAATGGTGTTTCGAATAGGTTCGCCGGTAAGTGCTTCAGGTTCTTCGCCAAGAGGGCAATGTGGTGGATGGAAGGGATCACCTTCTTCTTGTCTCCAATGATTAAGGAGGCTACGAACCCATCCCCAATTCATCCAGAATAGATGATGACTAATTGGTTGATCCATTCCGGTCACACTGCTTTCGGAACTTGAGTGGGATTCCATTTCGGAAATCGTGGGACTTGAACTAATGACGAATTCCATTTCGTACGATTGAATAAAGAATTTTTCGATATGAAATGATTTTCTGGCTATCGGGTGGTATTCTAATTATATAGAGCAAAAGGTTTCGTAGATTACGGAGGAATTTACGGAATATGTCAGGCAAAGTTTACAGTGACAGATACACTAAGATATGAATTAGCAGATACGCTAAGATATGAATTTTGTCTATACACTATTCATGCAATCAATGCAATAAGATGTGTCTAGACTAAGAATGATAAACAGGTAATTTCCGACAAGAATGATGAGCAAAACTTTTGAAATGCAGACACGGTCGAAGTCTAGACTCACTAATGCATCCTAACGACTATCAGTTAGACACACTAATGCAGACCTGGTTTGCTAAGACCACCGCTCTGATACCAACTGAAAGGACCCGTTCATATACATTATAAACGATTCACAATAGTTGATTACATCGAGAAGTATTTGACCTCTATATGATACATTTTACAAACATTGCATTTGTTTTTAAAAGGCAAACTTTCTTTACAACGAAAGTTGACGGCATGCACACCATTTCATAATACATCTAACTATAATTGGCTTAATAATAATCTTGATGAAATCAATGACTCGAATGCAACGTCTTTCAAAATATGCCATGAATGACTCCAAGTAATATCCTTAAAATGAGCTAATGCACAGCGGAAGATTTCTTTAATACCTGAGAATAAACATGCTTTAAAGTGTCAACCAAAAGGTTGGTGAGTTCACAGGTTTATCATAACAATCATTTCAATATATTAATAGACCACAAGATTCCCGTTTATAAATATATGTACACTCGCAAGTGTATAAAAGTATTCTATAAGTTGTAGGCACCCGGTAACAAGCCTTAACATTCATGTTTTACCCTCTGAAGTACACCAGATCAGGTGTGTTTAAAATAACCTCGAAGTACTAAAGCATCCCATAGTCAGAATGGGGTTTGTCAGGCCCAATAGATCAATCTTTAGGATTCGCGCCTACGGCACATAGACAAGTAGTTTAATGTTACCAAGCTAAGGGTATATTTCTGGTTTAAACCCACGTAGAATTAGTTTTAGTACTTGTGCCTAATTCGTAAAACATTTATAAAAACAGCGCGTGTATTCTCAGTCCCAAAAATATATATAAAAGGGAGCAAATGAAATTCACAATACTGTATTTCGTAGTAAAAATAAATATAACTTCATTTAATAAGTGCAAGGTTGGCCTCGAATTCACGAACGTATCAATATTGAGATTCAATATTGCAGGAAAGTACGTAGACACAACGGAGATGATAAACACTAGATTGACCTCACGAGCATACCCATGAACCATACCTATCACCTCCATAGCTATAACCCACAATTTCCTTAGCTTCGACTCATTCAAAAAAACTATTTTGAAATCACTCGGACAACACTCCGTCGTAATATTTTAAGAATACTAATAATATCTTGAAATAATACAGAGCAAATATATATATATATATATATATATATATATATATATATATATATATATATATATATATATATATATATATATATATATATATATATATATATATATATATATATATCAATTGAGAGAGTTTAGAGAAATATATTTTTCAAGTTTCTATGAAATAATGAAACCTATTGAATTCTATTTATAATAGATTTTTGAATTATAAAAGTGAATTATTAAAGTATGAATTATTAAAGTGAATTATTAAAGTATGAATTATTAAAGTGAATTATTAAAGTATGAATTATTAAAGTGAATTATTAAAATATGAATTATTAAAGTGAATTATTAAAGTATGAATTATTAAAGTGAATTATTAAAGTATGAATTATTAAAGTAAATTATTAAAGTATGAATTATTAAAGTGAATTATTAAAGTATAAATTATTAAAGTGAATTATTAAAGTATGAATTATTAAAGTTAAAGTAAAGTAAAAGTAAAGTAAAAGGTAAAGTTAAAGTATAGTAAAAGTATAAAAAAACTATGTATGTATAATACGCGTATAAATATATATAATATTAATTTAAATCGTTATATATATTTAATGAAATAAAATATAAATATCGTTATATTTATTATATTAGTTAAGTAATGAGTTGTCAAAAGTGATTCTAGATATTTATAAAAGTTATATACGTTTTAATAATAAAGTTCTTTTTAAACTGAAAACGTCTTTGTACGTTTGAAAATAGATTAATAGAATATTATGGAAACAATTCTCCACTAACTTTTGTCTAACTTTCGTAAATGACACTTTTTATTTTTATTTATAAATAGCTTTACAAATTCTGAATATCGTTAAGAGGAATATATTTTCTCAAATTATAGTGGACCTCTCAACAGAGACTTGTAATCATAATTCAATGTTTCTGATAATTCAATCATTTAATATATTTTTTTTCGTCGAAAATCATATTGAAACAAATACGTTCGTGTAAAGTATTATACGTTTAATACTTTATTAATATTCTCAAGTTATAATATATATATACATATACATATCTATTTATATATAACGGTTCGTGAATCGTCGGAATTTGGTCGAGGTGATAATGAATGTATGAACACAGTTTAAAATTCTTGAGATTTAACTTAACAAACTTTGCTTATCGTGTCTGAATAATATAAAGATTAAAGTTTAAATTTGGTTAGAAATTTCCGGGTCGTCACAGACACCCTTCGGATATGATATAAATTTCAAAGTACTAAAGCATCTGGTACTTTGGATGGGGTTTGTTAGGCCCAATATGTCTATCTTTAGGATTCGCGTCAATTAGGGTGTCTGTTCCCTAATTCTTAGATTACCGGACTTAATAAAAAGGGGCATATTCGATTTCGATAATTCAACCATAGAATGTAGTTTCACGTACTTGTGTCTATTTTGTAAATCATTTATAAAACCTGCATGTATTCTCATCCCAAAAATATTAGATTTTAAAAGTGGGACTATAACTCACTTTCACAGATTTTTACTTCGTCGGGAAGTAAGACTTGGCCACTGGTTGATTCACGAACCTATAACAATATATACATATATATCAAAGTATGTTCAAAATATATTTACAACACTTTTAATATATTTTGATGTTTTAAGTTTATTAAGTCAGCTGTCCTCGTTAGTAACGTACAACTAGTTGTCCACAGTTAGATGTACAGAAATAAATCGATAAATATTATCTTGAATCAATCCACGACCCAGTGTATACGTATCTCAGTATTGTTCACAACTCAAACTATATATATTTTGGAATCAACCTCAACCCTGTATAGCTAACTCCAACATTCACATATAGAGTGTCTATGGTTGTTCCGAAATATATATTGATGTGTCGACATGATAGGTCGAAACATTGTATACGTGTCTATGGTATCTCAAGATTACATAATATACAATACAAGTTGATTAAGTGATGGTTGGAAAAGATTTGTTACCAATTTTCACGTAGCTAAAATGAGAAAAATTATCCAATCTTGTTTTACCCATAACTTCTTCATTTTAAATCCGTTTTGAGTGAATCAAATTGCTATGATTTCATATTGAACTCTATTTTATGAATCTAAACAGAAAAAGTATAGGTTTATAGTCAGAAAAATAAGTTACAAGTCATTTTTGTAAAGGTATTCATTTCAGTCGAAAGAACGACGTCTAGATGACCATTTTAGAAAACATACTTCCACTTTGAGTTTAACCATAATTTTTGGATATAGTTTCATGTTCATAATAAAAATAATTTTCCCAGAATAACAACTTTTAAATCAAAGTTTATCATAGTTTTTAATTAACTAACCCAAAACAGCCCGCGGTGTTACTACGACGGCGTAAATCCGGTTTTACGGTGTTTTTCGTGTTTCCAGGTTTTAAATCATTAAGTTAGCATATCATATAGATATAGAACATGTGTGTAGTTGATTTTAAAAGTCAAGTTAGAAGGATTAACTTTTATTTGCGAACAAGTTTAGAATTAACTAAACTATGTTCTGGTGATTACAAGTTTAAACCTTCGAATAAGATAGCTTTATATGTATGAATTGAATGATGTTATGAACATCATTACTATCTCAAGTTTCTTGGATAAACCTACTGGAAATGAGAAAAATAGATCTAGCTTCAAAGGATCCTTGGATGGCTTGAAAGTTCTTGAAGCAGAATCATGACACGAAAACAATTTCAAGTAAGATTTCTACTCGAAATAAGATTGTTATAGTTATAGAAATTGAATTAAAGTTTGAATATGATTATTACCTTGTATTAGAAAGATAACCTACAGTAAGTAACAAAGGTTTCTTGATCTTGGATGATTAATTGGAATGGATTTAGAAAACTTGGAAGTAAACTTGCAATCTTGGAAGTATTATTGATTTTATGAAACTAGAACTTTTGGAATTTATGAAGAACACTTAGAACTTGAAGATAGAACTTGAGAGAGATCAATTAGATGAAGAAAATTGAAGAATGAAAGTGTTTGTAGGTGTTTTTGGTCGTTGGTGTATGGATTAGATATAAAGGATATGTAATTTTATTTTCATGTATATAAGTCATGAATGATTACTCATATTTTTGTAATTTTATGAGATATTTCATGCTAGTTGCCAAATGATGGTTCCCACATGTGTTAGGTAACTCACATGGGCTGCTAAGAGCTGATCATTGGAGTGTATATACCAATAGTACATACATCTAAAAGCTGTGTATTGTACGAGTACGAATACGGGTGCATACGAGTAGAATTGTTGATGAAACTGAACGAGGATGTAATTGTAAGCATTTTTGTTAAGTAGAAGTATTTTGATAAGTGTCTTGAAGTCTTTCAAAAGTGTATGAATAAATATTAAAACACTACATGTATATACATTTTAACTGAGTCGTTAAGTCATCGTTAGTCGTTACATGTAAATGTTGTTTTGAAACCTTTAGGTTAACGATCTTGTTGAATGTTGTTAACCCATTGTTTATTATAACAAATGAGATGTTAAATTGTTATATTATCATGATATTATGATATATAATATATCTTAGTATTATATATATACAGTTAAATGTCGTTACAACGATAATCGTTACATATATGTCTCGTTTCGAAATCATTAAGTTAGTAGTCTTATTTTTACATATGTATTTCATTGTTAATACACTTAATAATATATTTACTTATAATTTAACATAATTAACCAAGTGTATCAATATCTTAATATGATTCATATGTACCTAGTAAGACGTTGTTATAACAATAATCGTTATATATATCGTTTTCGAGTTTCTTAAATTAATAGTCTCATTTTTATGTATATAACTAATTGTTAAAATACCTAATGAAATACATACTTATAATAAAATCATGTTAACTATATATATAACCATATATATGTCATCGTATAGTTTTTACAAGTTTTAACGTTCGTGAATCACCGGTCAACTTGGGTGGTCAATTGTCTATATGAAACCTATTTCAATTAATCAAGTCTTAACAAGTTTGATTGCTTAACATGTTGGAAACACTTAATCATGTAAATAACAATTTCATTTAATATATATATAAACATGGAAAAGTTCGGGTCACTACAGTACCTACCCGTTAAATAAATTTCATCCCGAAATTTTAAGCAGTTGGAGGTGTTGACGTATCTTCTTGAAATAAATGCGGGTATTTCTTCTTCATCTGATCTTCACTCTCCCAGGTGTACTCGGGTCCTCTACGAGCATTCCATCGAACCTTAACAATCGGTATTTTGTTTTGTTTAAGTCTCTTAACCTCACGATCCATTATTTCGACGGGTTCTTCAATGAATTGAAGTTTTTCATTGATTTGGATTTCGTCCAACGGAATAGTGAGATCTTCTTTAGCAAAACATTTCTTCAAATTTGAGACGTGGAAAGTGTTATGTACAGCCGCGAGTTGTTGAGGTAGCTCCAGTTGGTAAGCTACTGGTCCGACACGATCTATAATCTTGAATGGTCCAATGTACCTTGGATTTAGTTTCCCCCGTTTACCAAATCGAACAACGCCTTTCCAAGGTGAAACCTTAAGCATGACCATTTCTCCAATTTCAAACTTTGTATCTTTTCTTTTACTGTCCGAGTAGCTCTTTTGTCGACTCTGGGCGGTTTTCAATCTTTGTTGAATTTGGATGATTTTCTCAGTAGTTTCTTGTATTATCTCTGGACTCGTAATTTGTCTATCCCCCACTTCACTCCAACAAATCGGAGACCTGCACTTTCTACCATAAAGTGCTTCAAACGACGCCATCTCAATGCTTGAATGGTAGCTATTGTTGTAGGAAAATTCTGCTAACGGTAGATGTCGATCCCAACTGTTTCCGAAATCAATAACACATGCTCGTAGCATGTCTTCAAGCGTTTGTATCATCCTTTCACTCTGCCATCAGTTTGTGGATGATAGGTAGTACTCATGTCTAGACGAGTTCATAATGCTTGCTGTAATGTCTGCCAGAATCTTGAAATAAATCTGCCATCCCTATCAGGGATAATAGAGATTGGTATTCCATGTCTGGAGACGACTTCCTTCAAATACAGTCGTGCTAACTTCTCCATCTTGTTATCTTCTCTTATTGGCAGGAAGTGTGCTGACTTGGTGAGACGATCAACTATTACCCAAATAGTATCATAACCACTTGCAGTCCTTGGCAATTTAGTAATGAAATCCATGGTAATGTTTTCCCATTTCCATTCCGGGATTTCAGGTTGTTGTAGTAGACCTGATGGTTTCTGATGTTCAGCTTTGACCTTAGAACACGTCAAACATTCTCCTACATATTTAGCAATATCGGCTTTCATACCTGGCCACCAAAAATATTTCTTAAGATCCTTGTACATCTTCCCCGTTCCAGGATGTATTGAGTATCTGGTTTTATGAGCTTCTCTAAGTACCATTTCTCTCATATCTCCAAATTTTGGTACCCAAATTCTTTCAGCCCTATACCGGGTTCCGTCTTCCCGAATATTAAGATGCTTCTCCGATCCTTTAGGTATTTCATCCTTTAAATTTCCCTCTTTTAGAACTCCTTGTTGCGCCTCCTTTATTTGAGTAGTAAGGTTAGTGTGAATCATTATATTCATAGATTTTACTCGAATGGGTTCTCTGTCCTTTCTGCTCAACGCGTTGGCTACCACATTTGCCTTCCCCGGGTGGTAACGAATCTCAAAGTCGTAATTATTCAACAATTCAATCCACCTACGCTGCCTCATATTCAGTTGTTTCTGATTAAATATGTGTTGAAGACTTTTGTGGTCGGTATATATAATACTTTTGACCCCATATAAGTAGTGCCTCCAAGTCTTTAATGCAAAAACAACCGCGCCTAATTCCAAATCATGCTTCGTATAATTTTGCTCGTGAATCTTCAATTTTCTAGACGCATAAGCAATCATCTTCGTCCGTTGCATTAATACACAACCGAGACCTTGCTTTGATGCGTCACAATAAATCACAAAATCATCATTCCCTTCAGGCAATGACAATATAGGTGCCGTAGTTAGCTTTTTCTTCAATAATTGAAATGCCTTCTCTTGTTCATCCTTCCATTAAAATTTCTTCCCTTTATGCGTTAATGTAGTCAAGGGTTTTGCTATTTTGGAGAAATCTTGGATGAATCTTCTGTAGTAACCAGCCAATCCTAAAGATTGACGTATATGCTTCGGAGTTTTTGGGGTTTTCCACTTTTCAACGATTTCGATCTTTGCCGGGTCCACCTGGATACCTTCTTTGTTCACTATGTGACCGAGGAATTGAACTTCTTCCAACCAAAATGCACACTTTGAAAACTTAGCGTACAGTTTTTCTTTCCTCAATACTTCTAGCACTTTTCTCAAATGTTCTTCGTGCTCTTGATCATTCTTTGAGTAAATAAGTATGTCATCGATGAAAACGATGACAAACTTGTCAAGATATGGCCCATACACTCGGTTCATAAGGTCCATGAACACACCTGGTGCGTTAGTCAATTCAAACGGCATAACCATAAACTCGTAATGACAATAACGCGTCCTAAAAGTAGTTTTTGGAATATCATCCTCCTTTACTCGCATTTGATGATATCCAGAACGTAAATCGATCTTCGAATAAACTGATGAGCCTTGTAGTTGATCAAATAAGTCATTAATTCTTGGCAGTGGATAACGGTTTTTGATGGTAAGTTTGTTCAACTCTCTGTAGTCAATACACAACCTAAATGTACCATCCTTCTTCTTGACAAACAAAACAGGAGCTCCCCATGGTGATGTGCTTGGTCGAATGAAACCACGTTCTAATAGTTCTTGCAGTTGGCTTTGCAGTTCTTTCATCTCACTGGGTGCGAGTCTATAAGGAGCACGACCTATTGGTGCAGCTCCTGGTACAAGATCTATTTGATATTCAACAGATCGATGTGGAGGTAGTCCCGGTAATTCTTTCGGAAATACATCGGGAAATTCTTTTGCGACGGGAACATCATTGATGCTCTTTTCTTCAGTTTGTACTTTCTCGACGTGTGTTAGAACTGCATAGCAACCTTTTCTTATTAGTTTTTGTGCCTTCAAATTACTAATAAGATGTAGCTTCATGTTGCCCTTTTCTCCGTACACCATTAAGGGTTCTCCTTCTTCTCGTACAATGCGAATTGCATTTTTATAACATACGAGCTCTGCTTTCACCTTCTTCAGCCAGTGCATGCCAACTATTACATCAAAACTCCCTAACTCTACTGGTATCAAATCAATCTTAAATATTTCGCTACCCAGTTTAATTTCTCGATTCCGGCATATATTATCTGCTGAAATTAATTTACCGTTTGCTAATTCGAGTAAAAATTTACTATCCAATGGCGTCAATGGACAACTTAATTTAGCACAAAAATCTCTACTCATATAGCTTCTATCCGCACCCGAATCAAATAAAACGTAAGCAGATTTATTGTCAATAAGAAACGTACCCGTAACAAGCTCCGGGTCTTCCTGTGCCTCTGCCGCATTAATATTGAAAACTCTTCCGCGGCCTTGTCCATTCGTGTTCTCCTGGTTCGGGAAATTTCTAATAATGTGGCCCGGTTTTCCACATTTATAACAAACTACATTGGCATAACTTGCTCCGACACTACTTGCTCCGCCATTACTCATTCCGACACCATTTGTTCCTTTCGTTCTGTTAACCCCTGGTCCGTAGACCTCACACTTCACCACGCTATGACCATTTCTTTTACACTTGTTGCAAAATTTGGTGCAGAACCCCGAGTGATACTTTTCACACCTTTGGCATAGATGCTTCTGATTGTTGTTGTTGTTGCGGTTGTTATTGTTGTTGGGATGATTGTTGTAGTTGCTGTTGTTGTTGTTGTTGTTGTTGTTGTTGTTGTTGTTGTTGTTGTTGTTATTGGGCCGTTTGTTGTAGTTGCGATTGATGTTGCGATTGTTGGGATAATTGTTGCGATTATTATTGTAATTGTTGTTGTTGTTGTATTGGTGATTCTTATCACCGTTTTCCTCCCACTTTCTTTTGACTTGCTTCACATTGGCCTCTTCAGCCGTCTGTTCTTTAATTCTTTCCTCAATCTGGTTCACTAGTTTGTGAGCCATTATACATGCCTGTTATATGGAGGCGGGCTCGTGTGAACTTATATCTTCTTAGATTCTTTCCGGTAATCCTTTCACAAACGTGTCGATCTTCTCTTCCTCATCTTCGAACGCTCCCGGACACAATAGGCACAATTCTGTGAATCGTCTTTCGTACGTGGTAATATCAAATCCTTGGGTTCGTAACCCTCTAAGTTCTGTCTTGAGCTTATTGACCTCGGTTCTGGGACGGTACTTCTCGTTCATCAAGTGCTTGAATGCTGACCACGGTAGTGCCTACGCATCATCTTGTCCCACTTGCTCTAGATAGGTATTCCACCATGTTAATGCAGAACCTGCGAAGGTATGCGTAGCGTACTTCACTTTGTCCTCTTCAGTACACTTACTTATGGCAAACACCGATTCGACCTTCTCGGTCCACCGTTTTAATCCGATCGGTCCTTCGGTTCCATCAAATTCCAAAGGTTTGGAGGCAGTGAATTCTTTGTAGGTTCATCCTACACGATTTCCTGTACTGCTAGATTCAAGGTTATTGTTGGTATGTAGCGCAGCCTGTACTGCGGCTATGTTTGAAGCTAGAAAAGTACGGAATTCCTCTTCATTGATATTCACGGTGTGTCGAGTAGTCGGAGCCATTTCCTTCAAAGTAGTCAAATGGAACAAGTTAATCATACAGAATATTAAGAGTAGTTAATAGTATTTCGTAGCATAATATGAACTCATTTATAAAATCTTTTTCTTCATATTAGCGTTTTATAAGTTTAAATTCGGGTAGTACCTACCCGTTAAGTTCATACTTAGTAGCTAATATACAATTCAACTACTACAATTCTATATGAAAAACTGATTATAATAATATTTCGCGTTCAAACTTTTATACAATATTTTACAAACTTACAATACCGCTTATTTTACATAAAGCATCAAATATAGCACACAATAACTTTGATACAAGATAGTTGTGAAGATAATTCTAGCTAGTACACAAGTCGTTCAGCAAAGTCAATAAAGACACGTAATTCATACGTCTAGAAACAAGTCATGCATTCTGGTTTTACTAGGACTACTTCCCATCCTTGGTCTTGTGGAACATAACCGTTATGGCCATTGATAAGACAGCATGTTGTAACGTCGTCAAAGGGACGAGGGTTACGTAATGACCAACAGTCTCGTAATAACCTAAAAACCTCATTTCTTACCCCAATTACCGACTCCGTCACTGTGGGAACGTTTTGTTTAATAGTTGTAGCCCGATGTTCTTTTTCTCACTTTGGTGAGAAGCGAACATTACTAACCCGTAAGCATAGCATGCTTCATTATGTTGCATGTTAGCCGCTTTTTCTAAATCATGAAGTCCTATATTCGAATACATTGAGTCAAAATAATTTCTTAACCCGTTGTGTAAAATAGCATTTGGGTTCCCCGCAATATATGGGTCAAAGTAAACACATCGTAACTTATGGTTTTCCCAATGTGATATCCCCCATCTTTCAAACAAAAGTCTCTTATAAATCAAGACATTCTTGGAACGTTCTTCGAATGTCTTACAAACTGAGACGACCCGACCCAATCCATGGGGACGAATACAATAACATATGATTACATCGCGAGGTACTTGACCTCTAAATGATACATTTTACAAACGTTGCAATTGTTTTTTTAAAAAAAACAACCTTTCATTACATCAAAAGTTGACAGGTATGTATACCATTTCAGAATATCCAAACTATAAATGACCTAATCCGTCCATTACTTAATAATAATCTTTAATGAACTTCAACGACTCGAATGTAACGTTCTTCGAAATATGCTATGAAAGACTCCAAGTAATATCTTTAAAATGAGCAAATGCACAGCGGAAGATTTCTTTAACACCTGAGAATAAACATGC
The DNA here is from genome assembly GCF_046630445.1 of Rutidosis leptorrhynchoides. Taxonomy (NCBI): domain Eukaryota; kingdom Viridiplantae; phylum Streptophyta; class Magnoliopsida; order Asterales; family Asteraceae; genus Rutidosis; species Rutidosis leptorrhynchoides. The sequence goes on along the minus strand of NC_092333.1, from coordinate 309,082,406 downwards.
TTTAAAGTGTCAACCAAAAGGTTGGTGAGTTCATTAGTTTATCATAATCATTTATTTCCATCATTTTAATAGACCACAAGAATTTCATTTCCAGTTCTCATAAATATACGTCCCATGCATAGAGACAAAAATAATCTTTCATATGGTGAACACCTGGTAACCGACATTAACTAGATACATATAAGAATATCCCCTATCATTCCGGGATCCTCCTTCGGACATGATATAAATTTCGAAGTACTAAAGTATCCGGTACTTTGGATGGGGTTTGTTAGGCCCAATAGATCTATCTTTAGGATTCGCGTCAATTAGGGTGTCTGTTCCCTAATTCTTAGATTACCAGACTTAATAAAAAGGGGCATATTCGATTTCGATAATTTAACTATAGAATGTAGTTTCACGTACTTGTGTCTATTTCGTAAAACATTTATAAAAGTTGCGCATGTATTCTCAGCCCAAAAATATAAAGGGTAAAAAGGCAAATGAAACTCACGCATATAGATATTGTAAAATAGTTAATAAAGCATTTGCATGTATTCTCAGCCCAAAAATGTAAAGAGTAAAAGGGATCAAATGAAACTCACCATACTGTATTTCGTAGTAAAAATACATATAACGTCATTGAACAAGTGTAGGGTTGGCCTCGGATTCACGAACCTATATTAATTATATATAATTATATGATGGTCAATATTTGTCTAACAATTTAGGCCAAGTCATAGTGTACCACAATCCTAATGCTCGAGTCAGACTCAACAGTATAGTAACATGTTATATTACCCATGCTCAGTTAAAATTCTAGTAAAAGGTGACGTGTGAAACAACGTATCACAATTGGTTTCATAATCATAAAATAGTATTTTAGTTTTTATAAAAAGTCAATACAAAATATTAACTGAAAAGTTAACGGAAAAGTCAAAATTCAAGGTCAAAAGTCAAAGGTTAAAGTAAAAACGAGGTCGCATGCAAAAATACAATAACTTATACAAAAAAATGATTTTTCGGTCAAACATGCCTAAACGGCCACTTCAGCGATTTTTAGAAAAATTATCGGAACTCCGATTGATAAACGGCCAAAGATAAAAGTTACACATTACCAAAAAGATTAAGCATAAATTTTACAGAAGTTAACTAAACCTAGACAACTCGTAGTTGCCAACGTGGTTTCGGCGTTTCAAAGTTAATTTTTCAGCTTTAATAAATTTACAAAACTGACCGAGTAGCCTACTTTGGAGATTTTTAGAAAATTCCTCGAAACTCGGATTGACAAACGGTCAAAGTCTGCAAATTCTAGTTACCACAAAGATATAACATGATTTTTGGCAAAAGTAAACAAACATCAGGCCGACCATGACAACTGATACAAAACTGACATTTTTAATAAAAAGTTTCAGCTCTTTTCAGAATTTTAAAATGTGACCAAACAGTCAACTTTGACGATTTTTAGAAAAATCGTCGAGACTCAAATTGACAAACGGCCAGAGTCGTTTGCTAGACCTTATAGCAAAGAATTCAGTGGTATTTTTTCTTAAATCTGAAACAACGCAGATCAGCGAGAATTTCAGTTCCCTTTTCGACATTTTTTCAAAATGTGCAAAACTTCTTTTGTCCATAACTTGACAACCGTTCAACGAAACGAGACGTGCTTTAAATGAAAATTCATCTACTCGACGAGTAGAATCTAAATAACCACTTTTTATTACCCAGAAAATTAGTTCACTAATTATCATTAGCAATCTTAATTACGAAATTAATTGTTTAATTCATAACTTTCTAACCGTTCATCGAATTCATTCGATATCTAAATGAAAAGTTCTTAATTTTTCGCTAGCTTTCCAATGACATGCATATCTTATACCTTATTTCATCCCTAGTATAACAACCTTTAAGATTCAACATAACCTATCTAAGGGCAATATCAAATGTACAAATAAGCATAATCCTATTTTCTCGAGCACTAGTCAGGGATACACTTATTAGTATGTAAAAATTAAATTATGAGTACTCACGTATCAATATTGAGATTCAATATTGCAGGAAGGTACGTAGACGCAACAGATATGATAACCACTAGTTTGACTCCACGAGCTATACTCCTGATCCATACCCATAACCTCCTTAGCCATAACCCATAATTTCCTTAGCCCTATCCCACTCGAGAAACTTATTTTAAAATGACTTGCTCATGACCTTGTCGTAATATTTTATGTATAATAATAATATTAATAATACTAATACTACTAATAATAATAATAATAAGATTTATAATAATTTTTAATAACTAAAAAAATATCACGTATTACATGTAATATGAGAGAGATAGATTGTAATTGGAATGGTGAATTGAATCAAATCGCGTTCGAGATTTATAGTACATCGCTGGGACCCATTAACATCAAAATTTCAAAATGATGAAAAATAAAGATCCGCAAATTGCGGCCCCTATACCTGGACGTAAACTAACACATATATATATAGATTTCATAATATATTATATTTATATAATTAATTAAATATTATATTATATTTACGCTCATGGTAAAAATATAATTTTTACAAAAATGACACGGTCGTGGTCTCACGACGCATGTACCACTTTCGGTTTTTCGGGCGCACTTTCGTACATTTAGAAAACTAGCCTTTTACGTTACGTGACGTGTACCTTTTACAAAAATTAGACTTACTCAACAATAAATTACCTTTATAAAAATATAACTTATAAAATTGACCGTTGTGGTCATTTACTTCTATAAATCAGTGACTCGTTGTTTATCAAAATGTATTATTTTAAATCAGGACGTTTTATGACTCGTACCTTTATCAAAATATAGACTTAAATTAATTAAAAACTAATCCACTCAGAGTGTAACTTAATCCTTTGAGTGTTTTGGTCATTTACTTTTATAATTCATACCCTCGTTAGTTATCGAGGTATATTTAATAACATTAACTTAAACCAAAACGTCTTTTGACTAAATTAAAATATATTTATAATATATAGGTTTGAAATACTTTAATAAAATATTTAGATTTTAATTATATTTCAAAGTATATTTGAAGATCGTTTATGATATTATATCCCATAACGTTTATACTTTTAAAAAATATAATTTCCTTATGCGTCAACGTTTAGTTTGTTTTCCTTAAACTTTATAAATAATATAACTATATTCCCAAAGTTTCTCTTTCATTCTAAATAATAGGAAGGTTAACTAGTTAACGTTTATGTAGAAAGTCGAACAGAAAACTCCACTAACATTTGGCTAGTTCCCGTTAATTGACACCTTTGTCTTCTTTTATAACTCACTTTACCATTTTCTGAATACGGTTAATAATAAGGGTTACCTAATTCAAAGTGGACCTCATAACAGATACTCTTAATCATAATTCAATGTATCTGATAATTCAATCATTTGATATTATCTTTTAATCTTGTCGATAAACTTACATCGAACAAATATATTCATGTAAAGTATTATCTATTCAATACCTTGATAGTATTTCCAGGTTCATAAAATAGATCTCATAGCTTATAATCATATCCACTAATCCGTTCGATGTTTTATATAATATATCTCAATTTAATAATCACACATATGTATATGTATATATAATTGTTCGTGAATCGCTAGGCATGGTCAAAGGGTAATTGATTATATGAATATAGTTTTCAAAACTTTCGAGACTCAACATTACATATTTTTGCTCATCGTGTCGGGAACATATAAAGATTAAAGTTTAAATTTGATCGGAAATTTCCGGGTCATCACAGTACCTACCCGTTAAAAGAAATTTCGTCCCGAAATTTGATAGAGGTCGTCATGACTAATAGTAAGAATGTTATTATGACGAATGTAAGCTGATACATAGAGTTTTATCATCATCGAATAATATAGATAACCCAATTTGATTATGCGAAGATTATAAGTGAAGCTAGCAAAGAGTGGAATGAGTAAATATAGAAGCGTTTTAACTGATGACCTAGTCATGATTGATTTCCGGAATTTAAGGGATTTAAAGAAAATCTTCGTAATAAGATTTGGTTCTTCGGTAATTAAGGAGATTCAGATCTTCTTTGGTTAAACGCGATAATCTGCTTTGATTTTCTTTGTCGAATATTTTTCTATAAATCCACCCTCTCCACTTCCTTACAACTCACATCTCCTATTCTTCCTTCCTCAATTCATACTTTAAAGTATTCATTAATTATGCTCCATCCTATCCTGATCCTTGATATACTCCTAACGTTCATATCTGTCATTCTTCTTTTTAATCTGCCACCGGAAGAATCCATTTACTTCTATTATACTCTTGGGTTTATAGTGTTTCTAGTTCTCCCATGTCTTTACATTGCTATATGCATTGATATATACGGGTTGTAATTTCCGGGTTGTTGTTAGAGTTTACACCCTCCCTTATATTTCGATGTCCCTGCTTCTGTCTTCTATAGTCATCGTCATACATAGTTAATGCTCCCTTCTATTTGTTGTGGTTTATACCCCAAATTTCTATTTTGTAGCTTTGTCCTTTCGTTTCTTCTTCTTGCGATTAAATAACTCTTGTAATGGTCCGGAATTCCCAACTATGGATTTCGGAATGAACATTGTTAATGTTCTAAGAAGGAATATGAAAGGGTACAATCTTGATTTGTCAAATTACCAGAATACCCTGGAAAAGACCGAATCATCAAGAAATATTTTCTTGATATATTTAGAGATTAGGTAGAATTTAAGAGTCGTGTAAATGACACATGATGACGGTATGTTCTGTGAGTCATCACGTCCATTAGAAACTCAGCATGAATTACTGTAATATAATGACGTTGATCAAGTGTCATTATATTATACTAACTCATGCATCAGTTCCCAACACTACTTCAAAAACATTCATATTCGAATTTTTCAGAATTTAGAAACTAACACAGTTTCTTTTATGTTGCAGATATTACGGAGAGATAAATGATACTTGATAAGAATAGTTGTGAAAATATCTCCAAAGATATGGAGAATATGTATAATGGAAGATACGAAGATATCTTATAATATTTAAGATATGATGATGATGAAGAATATCTGTCTGTGAAGGTTTAGAATAAGAAGTAAGGTGTTTTCTAACGAGTTCAGCAGGCACTGAATCATTTGGATTCTTTGAAGGCAGATTCTGTCTCTGTGATTTGTCCACGACTTCCTTCATACTTTGCTCAATCCATTTTTCAGTACCAAATCCTTTCTTTTTTTTTTTTTTGAGCTTTTCCAACTCACTATCTTTTATCATCAAACTCTTGGCCATTTAGACCATCTACCATTTTTATGTTTCCTTTGCATTTGATGCTATAATATCTGAATCACTGGTTATCAATCCAAGGTTGGTTCAGAAGAATCGTGTTTTTAGATGATTAAACGCTGGTGGTAATATGGTGGGATATGAAAAGTTTCCTAATAACAATGGCGAACGGGCAACTTATCTATCGATGTTATAATAAAACTAGTCTGGCTGTACAGTCGAAGCTGTCCTGCTGAAGCTGTGACAAAACTGGCTACTTGAAATGGAATTGTAAGGTTGTTTTTGCTAATAAATGATAAAGAATTGGATGCGGGTACGTGTCAAACTACGACCTTGGTTTCGAGAGCTTTTCATGTAATGTGTGGTTGGATCATCATCTCGATTGTTCAATGTTTGAAGTGTCTTTCGGAATTTCGAAGGGTTTTAAATGCAGATTGTCATAGTCAATATCCAAATGATGGAATTGTCCTGACTCCCAAATGATTTTCATATTCATCTGAGTGTTACGATTAAAAGTGATGTTCTATCACAGTTTTGAATTCAAAGTATAGCTTTGAAAAATGTAAGGATCTAAGAATAATGATTTCGGTTGTATCTCGAGTTAAATTCTGAAATTCCCAAAATCAGAGCATGTAATTAGATTCGAATGAGTATGGTTGTTTTGATTTCTATAGAAGAATGCATATTGGTATAGTTGATGATTGCTGGATCCGAATTGAAGAACGTAACATATTAATTGTAATTTAATATATTTCTCGGGTATTACCTACCCTTTAAAAAATTTCACAATTAATATTTTGAACAAGAATTTTCATTTCAGCCTTTATGAAAATATATGTGAGTATATTTTCTTCAGATGTAATACAGATTTAATGAGTTTAAAATCATATTAAATTCATTTGATTTTCGGCTTGAATTAGAAATGAGTAATCTCTAAAACATTAGAAATTACACAATTTTGCGGAGTATCTCACTAATGTAATCAATACTTCAATATTTATTCTTATTGATATTTCCTTAGTGAAGAATGTTGATGCTTGTGGAATTCTTGCGAACTTCGCATGGTACGATTGATGTGATATAGAAAGTTTTCAGCACATCAAAGATTAAAGTGTAAAATCAAACATGTTATTGAATAATACACTTGATTTATTATGAAATAAAATTCATTGAGTTGAAACACAGATTGTGGTTAACAATGATTAAATTGTTAATGAAGAATGTACATCATAGCATATTAGTAATATGAATTAACCGGATAGTTAAGTTCCATACATAATAGCTTAGTACGAAAAGATTTCTTATGGTTAAAAATTTTTATAAATGTATATATAGGATATACATATAAATTCTTCAGAGGAACTGAGGTAATACTTCATGACTCGTTGATACAATATCCTCGTTATTAATTCGTAATGGTTTCCACAGTGATTCTTGAACTGACGGAATATGTGATGTCATAAGTGTTGTTGATTCTGACGATGCTGACGTTACTGACTATACTGGTGATGCTAACGGTGCTGTTGCTGCTGATGATACTTCCGGTAACTGCTAGCAATGCTTGTATAACAAGTCTAATCGCGCACCATTCTTGTTAGGGTTTTGATTCTTCCTTGAATCATTTTGGTTCACTCATCTGATTTAGCGTTAGGGTGGAAATAGATAATCTCTAAGACTTTAGAGATTACATAATCACCGTAGAATGTTCTTCCGATGAAGTTATGAATCAATACTTCATCGTTTGTTCTTGTTAGTACTCCTTGGTATCTATGGTGCGTGTGATGTTGATATCCGAGATACAGATTATGATGTTGAGGTGTGTGATGCTGCTGATGTTTAGGGTATCGAGGTTTGCGATGTTGATGCTACTGGTGGTACTGATTATGCTGCTGGTGCTGCTGATGGTGTTTGTAATCCTTGCACCATAAGCTCTAAAGCTGTCACGCGAGCACGAAGTTCGTTAACTTCTGCTAGTATACCGGGATGATTGTCGGTTGGGACAAGCGGGTAAATAAAATTTAGAATTTAATATAATATATAATCGTGACGAGATACTCTGGAAATGAGAGAGAAAATGGTTTCACGAATAGGTTCGCCGGTAAGTGCTTCAGGTTCATCGCCAATAGGGCAATTTGGTGGATGGAAAGGATCACCTTCTTCTTGTCTCCAATAATTGAGGAGGCTACGAACCCATCCCTATTTCATCCAGAATAGATGATGACTGATTGGTTGATCCATTCCGGTCACACTATTTTCGGAGCTCGAATGGAAATCCATATCGACATAGCTGTCGAAATCTGAGGAGTTCGAACTAGATGCGGAATCCATCTCGTATGATCAGAGAAAGAGTTTTGGTATAAAATAGATTGTAGAATTTAGATTTGGTATTCCTCAATACATAATTTACATATGTATATATAATACCAAAATCCCATAGATTTCGGAGAATCTTTGAAAGATGTTAGTCAAAGTTCACAGTAATAAATACGCTAAGATATTAATTAGCAGATATGCTAAGATGTGAATTTCGTCTATACGCTGTTATGCAATAAATGCAGGAAAACGCGTCTAGACTTAAGAATGATAAGCAGGTAATTTCATACAGATGATAAGTAGATGATTTTCGACACAAAATGATAAGGAAAACTTTTGACATGCAGACACGGTCGAAGTCCAGACTCACTAATGCATCCTACCGACTTATCAGTTAGACACACTAATGCAGACCTGGGTCGCTAAGACCACCGCTCTGATACCACATGAGACGACCCGACCCAATCCATGGGGACGAATACAATAACATATGATTACATCGCGAGGTACTTGACCTCTAAATGATACATTTTACAAACGTTGCAATTGTTTTTTTAAAAAAAACAACCTTTCATTACATCAAAAGTTGACAGGTATGTATACCATTTCAGAATATCCAAACTATAAATGACCTAATTCGTCCATTACTTAATAATAATCTTTAATGAACTTCAACGACTCGAATGCAACGTTCTTCGAAATATGCTATGAAAGACTCCAAGTAATATCTTTAAAATGAGCAAATGCACAGCGGAAGATTTCTTTAACACCTGAGAATAAACATGCTTTAAAGTGTCAACCAAAAGGTTGGTGAGTTCATTAGTTTATCATAATCATTTATTTCCATCATTTTAATAGACCACAAGAATTTCATTTCCAGTTCTCATAAATATACGTCCCATGCATAGAGACAAAAATAATCATTCATATGGTGAACACCTGGTAACCGACATTAACTAGATACATATAAGAATATCCCCTATCATTCCGGGATCCTCCTTCGGACATGATATAAATTTCGAAGTACTAAAGCATCCGGTACTTTGGATGGGGTTTGTTAGGCCCAATAGATCTATCTTTAGGATTCGCGTCAATTAGGGTGTCTGTTCCCTAATTCTTAGATTACCAGACTTAATAAAAAGGGGCATATTCGATTTCGATAATTCAACCATAGAATGTAGTTTCATGTACTTGTGTCTATTTCGTAAAACATTTATAAAAGTTGCGCATGTATTCTCAGCCCAAAAATATAAAGGGTAAAAAGGCAAATGAAACTCACGCATATAGATATTGTAAAATAGTTAATAAAGCATTTGCATGTATTCTCAGCCCAAAAATGTATAGAGTAAAAGGGATCAAATGAAACTCACCATACTGTATTTCATAGTAAAAATACATATAACGTCATTGAACAAGTGTAGGGTTGGCCTCGGATTCACGAACCTATATTAATTATATATAATTATATGACGGTCAATATTTGTCTAACAATTTAGGCCAAGTCATAGTGTACCACAATCCTAATGCTCGAGTCAGAATCAACAGTATAGTAACATGTTATATTACCCATGCTTAGTTAAAATTCTAGTAAAAGGTGACGTGTGAAACAACGTATCACAATTGGTTTCATAATCATAAAATAGTATTTTAGTTTTTATAAAAAGTCAATACAAAATATTAACTGAAAAGTTAACGGAAAAGTCAAAATTCAAGGTCAAAAGTCAAAGGTTAAAGTAAAAACGAGGTCGCATGCAAAAATACAATAACTTATACAAAAAAATGATTTTTCGGTCAAACATGCCTAAACGGCCACTTCAGCGATTTTTAGAAAAATTATCGGAACTCCGATTGATAAACGGCCAAAGATAAAAGTTACACATTACTAAAAAGATTAAGCATAAATTTTACAGAAGTTAACTAAACCTAGACAACTCGTAGTTGCCAACGTGGTTTCGGTGTTTCAAAGTTAATTTTTCAGCTTTAATAAATTTACAAAACTGACCGAGTAGCCTACTTTGGAGATTTTTAGAAAATTCCTCGAAACTCGGATTGACAAACGGTCAAAGTCTGCAAATTCTAGTTACCACAAAGATATAACATGATTTTTGGCAAAAGTAAACACACATCAGGCCGACCATGACAACTGATACAAAACTGACATTTTTAATAAAAAGTTTCAGCTCTTTTCAGAATTTTAAAATGTGACCAAACAGTCAACTTTGACGATTTTTAGAAAAATCGTTGAGACTCAAATTGACAAACGGCCAGAGTCGTTTGCTAGACCATATAGCAAAGAATTCAGTGGTATTTTTTCTTAAATCTGAAACAACGCAGATCAGCGAGAATTTCAGTTCCCTTTTCGACATTTTTTCAAAATTTGCAAAACTTCTTTTGTCCATAACTTGACAACCGTTCAACAAAACGAGACGTGCTTTAAATGAAAATTCATCTACTCGACGAGTAGAATCTAAATAACCACTTTTTATTACCCAGAAAATTAGTTCACTAATTATCATTAGCAATCTTAATTACGAAATTAATTGTTTAATTCATAACTTTCTAACCGTTCATCGAATTCATTCGATATCTAAATGAAAAGTTCTTAATTTTTCGCTAGCTTTCCAATGACATGCATATCTTATACCTTATTTCATCCCTAGTATAACAACCTTTAAGATTCAACATAACCTATCTAAGGGCAATATCAAATGTACAAATAAGCATAATCCTATTTTCTCGAGCACTAGTCAGGGATACACTTATTAGTATGTAAAAATTAAATTATGAGTACTCACGTATCAATATTGAGATTCAATATTGCAGGAAGGTACGTAGACGCAACAGATATGATAACCACTAGTTTAACTCCACGAGCTATACTCCTGATCCATACCCATAACCTCCTTAGCCATAACCCATAATTTCCTTAGCCCTATCCCACTCGAGAAACTTATTTTAAAATGACTTGCTCATGACCTTGTCGTAATATTTTATGTATAATAATAATATTAATAATACTAATACTAATAATAATAATAATAATAATAATAATAATAATAATAATAAGATTTATAATAATTTTTAATAACTAAAATAAATATCACGTATTACATGTAATATGAGAGAGATAGATTGTAATTGGAATGGTGAATTGAATCAAATCGCGTTCGAGATTTATAGTACATCGCTGGGACCCATTAACATCAAAATTTCAAAATGATGAAAAATAAAGATCCGCAAATTGCGGCCCCTATACCTGGACGTAAACTAACACATATATATATAGATTTTATAATATATTATATTTATATAATTAATTAAATATTATATTATATTTACGCTCATGGTAAAAATATAATTTTTACAAAAATGACACGGTCGTGGTCTCACGACGCATGTACCACTTTCGGTTTTTCGGGCGCACTTTCGTACATTTAGAAAACTAGCCTTTTACGTTACGTGACGTGTACCTTTTACAAAAATTAGACTTACTCAACAATAAATTACCTTTATAAAAATATAACTTATAAAATTGACCGTTGTGGTCATTTACTTCTATAAATCAGTGACTCGTTGTTTATCAAAATGTATTATTTTAAATCAGGACGTTTTATGACTCGTACCTTTATCAAAATATAGACTTAAATTAATTAAAAACTAATCCACTCAGAGTGTAACTTAATCCTTTGAGTGTTTTGGTCATTTACTTTTATAATTCATACCCTCGTTAGTTATCGAGGTATATTTAATAACATTAACTTAAACCAAAACGTCTTTTGACTAAATTAAAATATATTTATAATATATAGGTTTGAAATACTTTAATAAAATATTTAGATTTTAATTATATTTCAAAGTATATTTGAAGATCGTTTATGATATTATATCCCATAACGTTTATACTTTTAAAAAATATAATTTCCTTATGCGTCAACGTTTAGTTTGTTTTCCTTAAACTTTATAAATAATATAACTATATTCCCAAAGTTTCTCTTTCATTCTAAATAATAGGAAGGTTAACTAGTTAACGTTTATGTAGAAAGTCGAACAGAAAACTCCACTAACATTTGGCTAGTTCCCGTTAATTGACACCTTTGTCTTCTTTTATAACTCACTTTACCATTTTCCGAATACGGTTAATAATAAGGGTACCTAATTCAAAGTGGACCTCATAACAGATACTCTTAATCATAATTCAATGTATCTGATAATTCAATCATTTGATATTATCTTTTAATCTCGTCGATAAACTTACATCGAACAAATATATTCATGTAAAGTATTATCTATTCAATACCTTGATAGTATTTCCAGGTTCATAAAATAGATCTCATAGCTTATAATCATATCCACTAATCCGTTCGATGTTTTATATAATATATCTCAATTTAATAATCACACATATGTATTTGTATATATAATTGTTCGTGAATCGCTAGGCATGGTCAAAGGGTAATTGATTATATGAATATAGTTTTCAAAACTTTCGAGACTCAACATTACATATTTTTGCTCATCGTGTCGGGAACATATAAAGATTAAAGTTTAAATTTGATCGGAAATTTCCGGGTCATCACACAAACTGATTTCGCCGTAAATAGTTGTGCCGAAGAATTCTGACCGACTCTAGACAAGATTTCATCAATCATGTCTCCGGGTAGGTCTCTTAAAATATTGGGTTGTCTATCCATTTTGTGTTTTTATACTGTAAAATAGACAAGAGTTAGATTCATAAAAAAAAATACTTATTAATACAAGCAATTTTTACATATATCATAAAGCATAAGCACATTATATTACATATATTACACCACACGAATACAACTATCTTATTCCGACTCGCTCGTTTCTTCTTCTTCGGTTTTGGTTCATTTTGCCAAGTTTCTAGGGATATATGACGTTCCCCTAATACGAGCTGTCGTTTTCCACAACGGTTTAGAAAACCTGGTGGTTTAGAGGTTCTCGGGTCATTGTTACAACTTAAGGGCTTCGGGGGTTGACGATACATATAAAGTTCATCGGGGTTGGAATTAGATTTCTCTATTTTTATGCCCTTTCCCTTATTATTTTCTTTTGCCTTTTTAAATTCAGTTGGGGTAATTTCTATAACATCATCGGAATTCTCATCGGAATCCGATTCATCGGAGAATTGGTAATCCTCCCAATATTTTGCTTCCTTGGCAGAAACACCATTGACCATAATTAATCTTGGTCGGTTGGTTGAGGATTTTCTTTTACTTAACCGTTTTATTATTTCCCCCACCGGTTCTATTTCCTCCTCCGGTTCCTCCTCTTCCGGTTCTGATTCTTCTTCCGGTTCTTCTTTGGGAACCTGTGAATCAGTCCAATATATATTCGACTCTTCGTTATTATTAGGTGAGTCAATGGGATTTGTGCTAGAGGTAGACATTTATCACACAATATCAAACATGTTAAGAGATGAATATATCACATAATATATACATGTTAATAATATATAGTTTCCAACAAAAATGTTAAGCAATCATTTTTAAAGAAAACACGGTCGAAGTCCAGACTCACTAATGCATCCTAACAAACTCGATAAGACACACTAATGCAAATTTCTGGTTCTCTAAGACCAACGCTCTGATACCAACTGAAATGTCCCGTTCTTATTGATTAAAAACGTTCCATATTAATTGATTTCGTTGCGAGGTTTTGACCTCTATATGAGACGTTTTTCAAAGACTGCATTCATTTTAAAAACAAACCATAACCTTTATTTCATAAATAAAGGTTTAAAAAGCTTTACATAGATTATCAAATAATGATAATCTAAAATATCATGTTTACACACGATCATTACATAATGGTTTACAATACAAATATGTTACATCGAAATCAGTTTCTTGAATGTAGTTTTTACACAATATCATACAAACATGGACTCCAAATCTTGTCCTTATTTTAGTATGCAACAGCGGAAGCTCTTAGTATTCACCTGAGAATAAACATGCTTTAAACGTCAACAAAAATGTTGGTGAGTTATAGGTTTAACCTATATATATCAAATCGTAACAATAGACCACAAGATTTCATATTTCAATACACATCCCATACATAGAGATAAAAATCATTCATATGGTGAACACCTAGTAACTGACATTAACAAGATGCATATATAAGAATATCCCCATCATTCTGGGACACCCTTCGGATATGATATAAATTTCGAAGTACTAAAGCATCCGGTTCTTTGGATGGGGTTTGTTAGGCCCAAAAGATCTATCTTTAGGATTCGCGTCAAATAGGGTATCTGTTCCCTAATTCTTAGATTACCAGACTTCATAAAAAGGGGCATATTCGATTTCAATAATTCAACCATAGAATGTAGTTTCACGTACTTGTGTCTATTTTGTAAATCATTTATTAAACCTGCATGTATTCTCATCCCAAAAATATTAGATTTTAAAAGTGGGACTATAACTCACTTTCACAGATTTTTACTTCATCGGGAAGTAAGACTTGGCCACTGGTTGATTCACGAACCTATAACAATATATACATATATATCAAAGTATGTTCAAAATATATTTACAACACTTTTAATATATTTTGATGTTTTAAGTTTATTAAGTCAGCTGTCCTCGTTAGTAACGTACAACTAGTTGTCCACAGTTAGATGTACAGAAATAAATCGATAAATATTATCTTGAATCAATCCACGACCCAGTGTATATGTATCTCAATATTGATCACAACTCAAACTATATATATTTTGGAATCAACCTCAACCCTGTATAGCTAACTCCAACATTCACATATAGAGTGTCTATGGTTATTCCGAAATATATATTGATGTGTCGACATGATAGGTCGAAACATTGTATACGTGTCTATGGTATCTCAATATTACATAATATACAATACAAGTTGATTAAGTTATGGTTGGAAAAGATTTGTTACCAATTTTCAAGTAGCTAAAATGAGAAAAATTATCCAATCTTGTTTTACCCATAACTTCTTCATTTTAAATCCGTTTTGAGTGAATCAAATTGCTATGATTTCATATTGAACTGTATTTTATGAATCTAAACATAAAAAGTATAGGTTTATAGTCAAAAAAATAAGTTACAAGTCGTTTTTGTAAAGGTAGTCATTTCAATCGAAAGAACGACGTCTAGATGACCATTTTAGAAAACATACTTCCACTTTGAGTTTAACCATAATTTTTGGATATAGTTTCATGTTCATAATAAAAATCATTTTCCCATAATAACAACTTTTAAATCAAAGTTTATCATAGTTTTTAATTAACTAACCCAAAACAGCCCGCGGTGTTACTACGACGGCGTAAATCCGGTTTTACGGTGTTTTCGTGTTTTCAGGTTTTAAATCATTAAGTTAGCATATCATATAGATATAGAACATGTGTTTAGTTGATTTTAAAAGTCAAGTTAGAAGGATTAACTTTTATTTGCGAACAAGTTTAGAATTAAGTAAACTATGTTCTAGTGATTACAAGTTTAAACCTTCGAATAAGATAGCTTTATATGTATGAATCGAATGATGTTATGAACATCATTACTACCTCAAGTTCCTTGGATAAACCTACTGGAAATGATAAAAATAGATCTAGCTTCAAAGGATCCTTGGATGGCTTGAAAGTTCTTGAAGCAGAATCATGACACGAAAACAATTTCAAGTAAGATTTCCACTCGAAATAAGATTGTTATAGTTATAGAAATTGAATTAAAGTTTGAATATGATTATTACCTTGTATTAGAAAGATAACCTACTGTAAGTAACAAAGGTTTCTTGATCTTGGATGATTACTTGGAATGGATTTAGAAAACTTGGAAGTAAACTTGCAATCTTGGAAGTATTCTTGATTTTATGAAACTAGAACTTTTGGAATTTATGAAGAACACTTAGAACTTGAAGATAGAACTTGAGAGAGATCAATTAGATGAAGAAAATTGAAGAATGAAAGTGTTTGTAGGTATTTTTGGTCGTTGGTGTATGGATTAGATATAAAAGATATGTAATTTTGTTTTCATGTAAATAAGTCATGAATGATTACTCATATTTTTGTAATTTTATGAGATATTTCATGCTAGTTGCCAAATGATGGTTCCCACATGTGTTAGGTAACTCACATGGGCTGCTAAGAGCTGATCATTGGAGTGTATATACCAATAGTACATACATCTAAAAGCTGTGTATTGTACGAGTACGAATACGGGTGCATACGAGTAGAATTGTTGATGAAACTGAACGATGATGTAATTGTAAGCATTTTTGTTAAGTAGAAGTATTTTGATAAGTGTCTTGAATTCTTTCAAAAGTGTATGAATACATATTAAAACACTACATGTATATACATTTTAACTGAGTCGTTAAGTCATCGTTAGTCGTTACATGTAAATGTTGTTTTGAAACCTTTAGGTTAACGATCTTGTTGAATGTTGTTAACCCATTGTTTATTATAACAAATGAGATGTTAAATTGTTATATTATCATGATATTATGATATATAATATATCTTAGTATTATATATATACAGTTAAATGTCGTTACAACGATAATCGTTACATATATGTCTCGTTTCGAAATCATTAAGTTAGTAGTCTTATTTTTACATATGTATTTCATTGTTAACACACTTAATAATATATTTACTTATCATTTAACATAATTAACCAAGTGTATCAATATCTTAATATGATTCATATGTACCTAGTAAGACGTTGTTATAACAATAATCGTTATATATATCGTTTTCGAGTTTCTTAAATTAATAGTCTCATTTTTATGTATATAACTCATTGTTAAAATACCTAATGAGATACATACTTATAATAAAATCATGGTAACTATATATATAACCATATATATGTCATCGTATAGTTTTTAAAAGTTTTAACGTTCGTGAATCACCGGTCAACTTGGGTGGTCAATTGTCTATATGAAACCTATTTCAATTAATCAAGTCTTAACAAGTTTGATTGCTTAACATGTTGGAAACACTTAATAATGTAAATAACAATTTCATTTAATATATATATAAACATGGAAAAGTTCGGGTCACTACACTTTCCAGACTCGTTATGATAGTTATGAATTTCTTGTAATGCCATTTGGTCTCACTAACGCACCGGCGGTGTTCATGGATCTTATGAACCGCGTGTGCAAACCGTATCTCGATAAGTTCATTATTGTATTCATCGATGACATCTTGGTCTATTCTAAAAGCGAAGAAGAACACGAACAACATCTCCGACTTGTGCTTGAACTATTGAGACAAGAACGACTCTATGCCAAATTCTCCAAGTGTGAATTTTGGTTGAAGGAAGCTCAATTTCTTGGTCATGTTGTAAGTGATCAAGGTATTAAAGTCTATCCATCAAAAATCGAAGCGATTAGTAAATGGGAGACTCCTAATACTCCTACTCACATTCGTCAATTTTTGGGTCTCGCATGATACTACCGTAGATTCATCAAGGATTTCTCTTTGGTTTCTCGTCCTCTAACCACGTTAACTCACAAGGGAAAGAAATTCATTTGGGCGACCGAAAAATAATTCGCATTTCAAATCTTGAAAACAAAGCTAACCACCGCTCCTATCTTGTCACTTCCCGAAGGCAATGATGATTTTGTTGTATATTGCGATGCCTCGAAACATGGTTTTGGGTGTGTATTGATGCAACGAAAGAAATTCATTGCTTATGCTTCTCGACAACTCAAAATTCATGAACGAAACTACACGACACATGATCTCGAACTCGGAGCCGTTGTCTTTGCACTAAAAATGTGGAGACACTATCTTTATGGAACCAAGAGTACTATCTTTACCGATCACAAAAGTCTCCAACACTTCTTCGATCAAAAGCAACTAAACATGAGACAACGATGGTAGATTGAAACCTTAAACGATTACGATTTCGAGCTTCGTTACCATCCTGGAAAGGCAAATGTAGTAGTCGATGCCTTGAGTCGAAAAGAAAGAGCGATGCATCTTCGTGTCTGAGCCTTAAACATCACCATCCACACCAACCTTAATAGCCAAATTTGGGTAGCCCAAGATGAGGCTCTCATGGATGAAAACGTTTCACACGAGCTCTTGAACATTCCCGTCTCTCGATTCGAAGTTAGGGAGACCGGACTTCGATATTTCGCCGGAAGGATTTGGATGCCTAGATATGGGGACCTACGAAGTCTTATTTTAGATGAAGCCCATAAGTCACGATACTCGATTCACCCCGGTGCCAATAAGATGTACCATGACCTTAAACAACAATATTGGTGGCCGAACATCAAAAGGGACGTAGCTACTTATGTTTCCAAGTGTTTGACATGTTCCAAAGTCAAAGCCGAACACCAAAGACCTTCCGGACTACTTCAACAACCCGAGATCCCGCAATGGAAGTGGGAAAGGATAACGATGGATTTTATCACCAAACTACCAAAAACGACGGGCGGTTATGATACCATTTGGGTTATTGTTGACCGTCTAACCAAATCCGCACACTTTCTCGCCATGAAGGAGACCGACAAAATGGAGAAACTTACACAACTTTACCTTAAGGAGATCGTAGCCCTACATGGTGTACCTTTATTGATTATCTCTGACCGAGATGACCGTTTTGTTTCTATATTTTGGCGTACCTTGCAAGAAGCGTTGGGAACGCTTTTAGACATGAGCACCGCATATCATCCTCAAACTGATAGGCAAAGTGAACGCACAATTCAAACTTTAGAGGACATGTTACGATCTTGTGTTGTTGATTTTGGAAAAGCTTGGGACAAGCACTTACCTCTCGCCGAGTTCTCTAACAATAATAGTTATCACGCGAGTATAAAAGCAGCACCTTTTGAAGCGTTATATGGCCGAAAATGTCGCTCTCCTCTTTGTTGGGCCTAGGTAGGCGACGTGCAAATCACCAGACCTGAACTCATTCACGAAACCACCAAGAAGATCGTACAAATCCGAGATAGGCTTCGGACGGCCCGGAGTCGTCAAAAGTGCTATACCGATAAAAGACGCAACGACCTCGAATTTCAAGTCGGTGACCGAGTAATGTTAAAAGTCGCGCCTTGGAAAGGTGTAATTCGTTTTGGAAAACGTGGGAAATTAAATCCGCGTTATATTGGTCCTTTCAAAATCTTGGAGCGTATTGGAACCGTTGCTTATCGTTTAGATCTTCCTCCTCAATTGAACTCCGTTCATCCTACCTTCCATGTATCTAACTTGAAAAAGTGTCTTGCCTAATCCGATATCGTCATCCCTCTCGAGGAACTTACTATTGATGATAAACTTCATTTCGTGGAGGAACCGGTTGAAATTGTGGACACCTCCGTCAAGACATTGAAACAAAGCCGAATTCTGATTGTTAAAGTCCGTTGGAATGCCAAAAGGGGACCCGAGTTTACTTGGGAAAGGCAAGACCAAATGTAAAAGAAATACCCTCACTTATTCCCGGTTCCGGAAACGCAAGATTTCGAGGAAGAAACGACGATTACAATGCCTGCTTAAATTTCGGGACGAAATTTCTTTTGAGGAGTAGGTAATGTAACATCCCGCCTTTTTCCGTTTACTTTTCCATTTAATTATTTAAAGTCCGTTATATGACTAACATCTCCCGTTAATACACGTTATAAAATATCTCGTTTAGGTAATTCACGCACCCGCAATCGAACTAGAGGGATCAAACTTGCCAAAGTGCCAAACCTTTGACTAGGTCAAAGGGTCAACACTTCTCCTCCTCCATTCATTTATCCATTTTCCCTTTTCCATTTTCTTTTAATACTTTCAATTATTCTCTCAAACTCCATCTCAAAGAATCATCATCTAAATTCGTTCAAGCAAGCTTCAATCAAAACACATTACAAATTTGGAATCCTTGCAACTTCCTCTTCGATTCCATACCGATTTCATTACATTTGGGTAACTTTCTAAAATCACTAGATTTTGTATTCTTGATGTTTTTAAGTTATAAAGTTGGTAATTAGTGTCTATGGCTCAAGTCTAACATGAATATATGATTGATATGTTCGATTTTGTTATTTAAAGTAACTAGCATGAACATAAACTTTGGTGTGTTTGATTTGGTGATTTGGTTGTTGAATGATGTTAAAATGTTATAAATGCATGTATTAAATGTGTTCCTAACATTAATAGTTTCAGTTTGATGTGTAGGTTGTTTTAGAAAACTTCATAAACATGATTAGTGATTTTGATGTTGTTGGTTAGGGTTTGATAGAATTGAATGTGAACATTAAATGCTTTGAATGACATGAAATGTTATTTGTAAGTGTTAGGTTGTATTGTATGCTTGATCACCTTCGAAACGGCATATCATTCATGTAAATTTGTTGCCGAATCATCGAATTTCATTTATGAACTTGAATGCATTTAATGAGGAGCTTTGAATGTGATTTTTGTTGTTATAAAAGTAAATGTGATTGATGAAATGTGTTTAGTTGTTTTCCTTGTCAAAATACCTTTCCGATGATATAAGATACATGCTTTGGTTGTTTGCGGGTCATAAATGGTGATTGTTTGAAGTTAGGTTCCTGCATAAAACTTAAAAACTGCCAGAATTCTCTGCACAGGTAATGGCGCGGCGCGCCATATACCCGCGCGGCGCACCAAAGTGGGCTGTCCAACTTTGTCAATTTTCGAAAAATGTTTGCTATGTTACGCACCTCCGATTCACATGTAACATGTTCTAACATGCTCATATATGATTAAAAACCTCAGAAAAATAGTTCGGGACCCGACCCGAACGTGTTGACTTTTTCGTTGACTTTGACCGACCGAAGTTTGACTTTTTGTCAAACTTAACCAAATGATTATGCAATCTTTCTAACTTGTTTCTATACTTGTATTTTGCATGAAACTTGACAATTTGATTCACATGCTACATAATCGAGTCGTATTGAGCCATAGGACTAATTAAACATCTTTGACCAATCGTGACTATAGTTATTGATACAACCTAATTGTTTAGGTCGAGACAAGCATTGTTCTTGCACACGTTACTTGTTGGAGTAAATTTACTTTCCTACACTCAAGGTGAGATCATAGCCCCACTTCTCAAATACTTTTATACTTTTAAAATCGTGGGATGAGAAAACATATACATTACATACTTATATATACTTTTCACATGTATATATATACTTTTCATACTTTGATACTTTGAATACTATACGAAAGCAAAGATACATACGAGTTAGAACGAAAATCCTCAAGTCCAATTATCATTAGTTACACTTGTAGAGTGTAAGCGAGAAATTATGTTGTGTGGCCATGCGGGTTTGACGAACCCTCATTCAGATGAATGAAACATACTTTCGATGTATAGTGTAGGTTCTAACACTATTATGTATAGGTAAGATTCAGTTAAGTTTGATAATTGGGTACTCGTGATACAAACACATCTTTTGAGATGTATACGCTTGATAAACGATTTATACTAAACCTTGTGATACAAATATACTTTATGCATACAACTATGATTTCACCAACATTTTCGTTGACATATTCTTTTATGTTTTCTTAGGTCCTTGAATGCTTAATGGTACATGCTTCCGCTCATTCTTTTTTATACTTGCATTGGATGTCGAGTATACTTGCATACGTGGAGCGTCTTTTGACTACTTTCAAATTGTGTCGCATATGTTTCATTGTACTTTAAACTTTGTTATGTAACTAGTTGTCGAACTACTTTGTAAACCTTGAAACATCCATACTTATGAAATGAATGTGACATGTTTTTCGGTCAAACGTTATCTTAAAGACTTATAACCATGTAATGGGACCTACGCAGACGGCGCCGTCAAACATGATTTGGTCGGGTCGCTACAATATTGTCAATTGTACACAACAGGGTAAAGCAGCGCATTTTCAAAGACTGACATTAAGTTCAGCAAAAGCTACTAATTTTAATGACAAAACGAAAAACAAATATAATGTAACAACAAGATGGAATGAACAAATGATGTGCACCATTTATCATTCAGCAAACAAACGCCAATATGTTTGGAAACCTTGGTAAAATTTAATCATTTTTCTACGCTAATCAATAATTTAAATTGTTACTGATTTCTTGCAAATGAGGGCATTGCAAGATCTTAAGTATGGGAAGGGGTTAAATTCTTTCGGATTTTTAAAATTTTAAACTTATACACTTGGTTAACATTAAAAATACTAGTAAAGCAGTAGTTGTATTAGAATCTAGTGCTCTCTGATAATAAAGAACAGCCCTAGTCTTATATACTGACTACCTAATTCTAGTAAAAATTTTCAAAATTTTCAATTAAATGAACTCAAAATAATGTTTATACATATTTATGAACGATTAAACTAGGTGTTAACACCGAAATTATTATTACCTTGGAAAGGACATAAATTGAGAAACAAACTAAAATGTTAAGAATTCATTTAAAATGGAATAGAGGACAATAAAAAGGTAAATAAAAGAAAATAAAAGCCAAGTGGGGGAAAATTTACCAAGTTATTTAAAACATATATCACATATTTTTTTACAAATAACTGAAGATACTTTTGCTTTGGACTAATCTAAATAGTTTTACCCAATTTACTGTAATATATTTGAAAGAACGATAGATCTACACGATGAATCAATTCCATCATTAAAAGGAAGTAAAGTCTTCCAAAAAAGAAACGCGCTTCTTGATTGAGGTCATGAAGTTGTCATCCAGACCAGCTGTAGGTTGATGAAAAATTTAGAAAAGTCATCACTAAAATCAGCAGGAAATCCACGGACCTCAGCATCAAACAGGGTCGCCAAGTGGTCAGACTTATCCTAACCATGAGAGGATCTGTCTTGTAAAATGGGGTGGACGCCGTGCAAATTAGCTGGATAAGACTAATGAATCCGATCCCCAGAAAGGATAATCTCCTTAAAAGATCAAAAATCAGCTTTTAAGACCGATATTACTTAATCCTAGAGATTGACTTTTAAAGATTGAGAATTACAAATTCATGGAATTCGATGATATCTAAACTCGAGCTTGAACGAGAAAATATTTTGATCAAAATTACAAACCGATTTGTTTTCTGAAAACCCATTTTCAATGCGTTCATTACCATTGAACGTTAAATCCTAGGAATTCACCTGGAATTCATTAAGGTCACCTGAACCAAATCGGGTGTCAACCGTAAGAACGGTGGTTGCATAGCATGGTCTGTAGTGACCCGAACTTTTCCATGTTTATATATATTAATTGAGATTGATATTTACATGATTAAATGTTTCCAACATGTTAAGCAATCAAACTTGTTAAGACTTGATTAATTGAAATATGTTTCATATAGACAATTGACCACCCAAGTTGACCGGTGATTCACGAACGTTAAAACTTGTAAAAACTATATGATGACATATATATGGATATATATATAGTTAACATGATACTATGATAAGTAAACATATCATTAAGTATATTAACAATGAACTACATATGTAAAAACAAGACTACTAACTTAATGATTTTTAAACGAGACATATATGTAACGATTATCGTTGTAAAGACATTTAATGTATATATATCATATTAAGAGATATTCATACATGATAATATCATGATAATATAATAATTTAAAATCTCATTTGATATTATAAACATTGGGTTAACAACATTTAACAAGATCGTTAACCTAAAGGTTTCAAAACAACACTTACATGTAACGACTAACGATGACTTAACGACTCAGTTAAAATGTATATACATGTAGTGTTTTAATATGTATTTATACACTTTTGAAAGACTTCAATACACTTATCAAAATACTTCTACTTAACAAAAATGCTTACAATTACATCCTCGTTCAGTTTCATCAACAATTCTACTCGTATGCACCCGTATTCATACTCGTACAATACACAGCTTTTAGATGTATGTACTATTGGTATATACACTCCAATGATCAGCTCTTATCAGCCCATGTGAGTCACCTAACACATGTGGGAACCATCATTTGGCAACTAGCATGAAATATCTCATAAAATTACAAAAATATGAGTAATCATTCATGACTTATTTACATGAAAACAAAATTACATATCCTTTATATCTAATCCATACACCAACGACCAAAAACACCTACAAACACTTTCATTCTTCAATTTTCTTCATATAATTGATCTCTCTCAAGTTCTATCTTCAAGTTCTAAGTGTTCTTCATATATTTTACAAGTTCTAGTTACATAAAATCAAGAATACTTCCAAGTTTGCTAGCTCACTTCCAATCTTGTAAGGTGATCATCCAACCTCAAGAAATATTTGTTTCTTACAGTAGGTTATCATTCTAATACAAGGTAATAATCATATTCAAAATTTGGTTCAATTTCTATAACTATAACAATCTTATTTCAAGTGATGATCTTACTTGAACTTGTTTTCGTGTCATGATTCTGCTTCAAGAACTTCGAGCCATCCAAGGATCCGTTGAAGCTAGATCCATTTTTCTCTTTTCCAGTAGGTTTATCCAAGGAACTTAAGGTAGTAATGATGTTCATAACATCATTCGATTCATACATATAAAGCTATCTTATTCGAAGGTTTAAACTTGTAATCACTAGAACATAGTTTAGTTAATTCTAAACTTGTTCGCAAAAAAAAGTTAATCCTTCTAACTTGACTTTTAAAATCAACTAAAAACATGTTCTCTATCTATATGATATGCTAACTTAATGATTTAAAACCTGGAAACACGAAAAACACCGTAAAACCGAATTTACGACGTCGTAGTAACACCGCGGGCTGTTTTGGGTTAGTTAATTAAAAACTATGATAAACTTTGATTTAAAAGTTGTTATTCTGAGAAAATGATTTTTATTATGAGCATGAAACTATATCCAAAAATTATAGTTAAACTCAAAGTGGAAGTATGTTTTCTAAAATGGTCATCTAGACGTCGTTCTTTCGACTAAAATGACTACCTTTACAAAAACGACTTGTAACTTATTTTTCCGACTATAAACCTATACTTTTTATGTTTAGATTCATAAAATAGAGTTCAATATGAAACCATAGCAATTTGATTCACTCAAAACGGATTAAAAATGAAGAAGTTATGGGTAAAACAATATTGGATAATTTTTCTCATTTTAGCTACGTGAAAATTGGTAACAAATCTATTCCAACCATAACTTAATCAACTTGTATTATATATTATGTAATCTTGAGATACCATAGACACGTATACAATGTTTCGACCTATCATGTCGACACATCTATATATATTTCGGAACAACCATAGACACTATATATGTGAATGTTGGAGTTAGCTATACAGGGTTGAGGTTGATTCCAAAATATATATAGTTTGAGTTGTGATCAATACTGAGATACGTATACACTGGGTCGTGGATTGATTCAAGATAATATTTATCGATTTATTTCTGTACATCTAACTGTTGACAACTAGTTGTAGGTTACTAACGAGGACAGCTGACTTAATAAACTTAAAACATCAAAATATATTAAAAGTGTTGTAAATATATTTTGAACATACTTTGATATATATGTATATATTGTTATAGGTTCGTGAATCAACCAGTGGCCAAGTCTTACTTCTCGACGAAGTAAAAATCTGTGAAAGTGAGTTATAGTCCCACTTTTAAAATCTAATATTTTTGGGATGAGAATACATGCAGGTTTTATAAATGATTCACAAAATAGACACAAGTACGTGAAACTACATTCTATGGTTGAATTATCGAAATCGAATATGCCCCTTTTTATTAAGTCTGGTAATCTAAGAATTAGGGAACAGACACCCTAATTGACGCGAATCCTAAAGGTAGATCTATTGGGCCTAACAAACCCCATCCAAAGTACCAGATGCTTTAGTACTTCGAAATTTATATCATATCCGAAGGGTGTCCCGGAATGATGGGGATATTCTTATATATGCATCTTGTTAAAGTCAGTTACCAGGTGTTCACCATATGAATGATTTTTATCTCTATGTATGGGATGTGTATTGAAATATGAAATCTTGTGGTCTATTATTATGATTTGATATATATAGGTTAAACCTATAACTCACCAACATTTTTGTTGACGTTTTAAGCTTGTTTATTCTCAGGTGATTATTAAGAGTTTCCGCTGTCGCATACTTAAATAAGGATGAGATTTGGAGTCCATGCTTGTATGATATTGTGTATTGTAAACATATTTGTATTGTAAACAATTATGTAATGGTCGTGTGTAAACAGGATATTTTAGATTATCATTATTTGATAATCTACGTAAAGCGTTTTAAACCTTTATTGATAAAATAAAGGTTATGGTTTGTTTTAAAATGAATGCAGTCTTTGAAAAACGTCTCATATAGAGGTCAAAACCTCGCAACGAAATCAATTAATATGGAACGTTTTTAATCAATAAGAACGGGACATTTCAGTTGGTATCAGAGCGTTGGTCTTAGAGAACCAGAATTTTGCATTTGTGTGTCTTATCGAGTTTGTTAGGATGCATTAGTGAGTCTGGACTTCGACCGTGTTTAGTTGAAAAATGATTGCTTAACAAATTTTGTTGGAAACTATATATTTTTAACATGTGAATATTATGTGATATATTAATCTCTTAACGCGTTTGATATTATGTGATAGATGTCTACCTCTAGAACAAGTCCTATTAACTCACCTAATAATAATGAAGAGTCAAATGTAAATTGGAATGATTCGTGGACTGATTCACAAGTTCCCGAAGAGGAACCGGAAGAAGAGTCGGAACCGGAAGAAAATCAGAACCGGATGAAGAAATAGAACCGGTGGGGGAAATAATAAAACGGTTAAGTAAAAGAAAATCCTCAACCAACCGACCAAGGTTAATTATGGTCAATGGTGTTTTCGCCAAGGAAGCAAAATATTGGGAGGATTACCAATTCTCCGATGAATCGGATTCCAACGAGAATTCCGATGATGTTATAGAAATTACCCCAACTGAATTTAAAAAGGCAAAAGAAAATAATAAGGGAAAGGGCATAAAAATAGAGAAATCTAATTCCAACCCCGATGAACTTTATATGTATCGTCAACCCCCGAAGCCCTTAAGTTGTAACAATGACCCAGGAACCTCTAAACCACCAGGTTTTTCTAAACCATTGTGGAAAACGACAGCTCGTATTAGGGGAACATCATATATCCCTAGAAACTTGGCAAAACGAACCAAAACCGAAGAAGAAGAAACGAGCGAGTTGGAATAAGATAGTTGTATTCGTGTGGTGTAATATATGTAATATAGTGTGCTTATGCTATATGATATATGTAAAAATTGCTTGTATTAATAAGTATTTTTTTTATGAATCTAACTCTTGTCTATTTTACAGTATAAAAACACAAAATGGATAGACAACCCAATATTTTAAGAGACCTACCCGGAGACATGATTGATGAAATCTTGTCTAGAGTCGGTCAGAATTCTTCGGCACAACTATTTACGGCGAAATCAATTTGTAAGACATTCGAAGAACGTTCCAAGAATGTCTTGGTTTATAAGAGACTTTCGTTTGAAAGACGGGGGATATCACATTAGGAAACCCATAAGTTACGATGTGTTTACTTTGACGCATATATTGCGGGGAACCCAAATGCTATTTTACGCAACGGGTTAAGAAATTATTTTGACTCAATGTATCCGAATATAGGACTTCATGATTTAGAAAAAGCGGCTAACATGCAACATAAAAAAGCATGCTATGCTTACGGGTTAGTAATGTTCGCTTCTCACCAAAGTGAGAAAAAGAACATCGGGCTACAACTATTAAACAAAACGTTCCCACAAGTGACGGAGTCGGTAATTGGGGTAAGAAATGAGGTTTTTAGGTTATTACGAGACTGTTGGTCATTACGTAACCCTCGTACCTTTGACTATGTTACAACACGCTTTCTTATCAACGGCCATAACGGTTATGTTCCACAAGACCAAGGATGGGAAGTAGTCCTTGTAAAACCAGAATGCATGACTTGTTTCTGGACGTATGAATTACGTGTCTTTATTGCCTTTGCTGAACGACTTGTGTACTAGCTAGAATTATCTTCACAACTATCTTGTATCAAAGTTATTGTGTACTATATTTCATGCTTTATGTAAAATAAGCGATATTGTAAGTTTGTAAAATATTGTATAAAAGTTTGAACGCGAAATATTATTATAATCAGTTTTTCATATAGAATTGTAGTAGTTGAATTGTATATTAGCTACTAAGTATGAACTTAACGGGTAGGTACTACCCGAATTTAAACTTATAAAACGCTAATATGAAGAAAAAGCTTTTATAAATGAGTTCATATTATGCTACGAAATACTATTAACTACTCTTAATATTCTGTATGATTAACTTGTTCCATTTGACTATTTTGAAGGAAATGGCACCGACTACTCGACACACCGTGAATATGAATGAAGAGGAATTCCGTACTTTTCTAGCTTCAAACATAGCCGCAGTACAGGCTGCGCTACATACCAACAATAACCTTGGATCTAGCAGTACAGGAAATCGTGTAGGATGCACCTACAAAGAATTCACTGCCTTAAACCTTTGGAATTTGATGGAACCGAAGGACCGATCGGATTGAAACGGTGGACCGAGAAGGTCGAATCGGTGTTTGCCATAAGTAAGTGTACTGAAGAGGACAAAGTGAAGTACGCTACGCATACCTTCACAGGTTCTGCGTTAACATGGTGGAATACCTATCTAGAGCAAGTGGGACAAGATGATGCGTACGCACTACCGTGGTCAGCATTCAAGCACTTGATGAACGACAAATACCGTCCCAGAACCGAGGTCAATAAGCTCAAGACAGAACTTAGAGGGTTACGAACCCAAGGATTTGATATTACCACGTACGAAAGACGATTCACAGAATTGTACCTATTGTGTCCGGGAGCATTCGAAGATGAGGAAAAGAAGATCGACGCGTTTGTGAAAGGATTACCGGAAAGAATCCAAGAAGATAAAAGTTCACACGAGCCCGCCTCCATACAACAGGCATGTAGAATGGCTCACAAACTAGTGAACCAGATTGAAGAAAGAATTAAAGAACAAACTGCTGAAGAGGCCAATGTGAAGCAAGTCAAAAGAAAGTGGGAGGAAAACGGTGATAAGAATCACCAATACAACAACAACAGCAATTACAACAATAATCGCAACAATTATCGCAACAATCGCAACATCAATCGCAACTAAAACAAACGGCCCAACAACAACAACAACAACAACAACAACTATTACTACAACAATCATCCCAACAAAAATAATAACCGCAACAACAACAACAATCAGAAGCAGTTATGCCAAAGGTGTGAAAAGTATCACTCGGGGTTCTGCACCAAATTTTGAAATAAGTGTAAAAGAAATGGTCATAGCGCGGCGAAGTGTGAGGTCTACGGACCAGGGGTTAACAGAACGAAAGGAACAAATGGTGTCGGAACGAGTAATGGCGGAGCAAGTAGTGTCGGAGCAAGTTATGCCAATGTAGTTTGTTATAAATGTGGAAAACCGGGCCACATTATTAGAAATTGCCCGAACCAGGAGAACACGAATGGACAAGGCCGCGGACGAGTTTTCAATATTAATGCGGCAGAGGCACAGGAAGACCCGGAGCTTGTTACGGGTACGTTTCTTATTGACAATAAATCTGCTTACGTTTTATTTGATTCGGGTGCGGATAGAAGCTATATGAGTAGAGATTTTTGTGCTAAATTAAGTTGTCCATTGACGCCTTTGGATAGTAAATTTTTACTCGAATTAGCAAAAGGTAAATTAATTTCAGCAGATAATATATGTCGAAATCGAGAAATTAAACTGGTTAGCGAAACATTTAAGATTGATTTGATACCAGTAGAGTTAGGGAGTTTTGATGTGATAATCGGTATGGACTGGTTGAAAGAAGTGAAAGCAGAGATCGTTTGTTACAAAAATGCAATTCGCATTATACGAGAAAAAGGAAAACCCTTAATGGTGTACGGAGAAAAGGGCAACACGAAGCTACATCTTATTAGTAATTTGAAGGCACAAAAACTAATAAGAAAAGGTTGCTATGCTGTTCTAGCACACGTCGAGAAAGTACAAACTGAAGAAAAGAGCATCAATGATGTTCCCATTGCAAAAGAATTTCCCGATGTATTTCCGAAAGAATTACCGGGATTACCCCCACATCGATCCGTTGAATTTCAAATAGATCTTGTACCAGGAGCTGCACCAATAGCTCGTGCTCCTTACAGACTCGCACCCAGCGAGATGAAAGAACTGCAAAGCCAATTACAAGAACTTTTAGAGTGTGGTTTCATTCGACCAAGCACATCACCGTGGGGAGCTCCTGTTTTGTTTGTCAAGAAGAAAGATGGTACATTCAGGTTGTGTATCGACTACCGAGAGTTGAACAAACTTACCATCAAGAACCGCTACCCACTACCGAGAATCGACGACTTATTTGATCAACTACAAGGCTCGTCTGTTTATTCAAAGATTGACTTACGTTCCGGGTATCATCAAATGCGGGTGAAAGAAGATGATATTCTAAAGACTGCTTTCAGAACACGTTACGGTCATTACGAGTTTATGGTCATGCCATTTGGTTTAACTAATGCACCAGCTGTGTTCATGGACCTTATGAACCGAGTGTGTGGACCATACCTTGACAAGTTTGTCATTGTTTTCATTGATGACATACTTATTTACTCAAAGAATGACCAAGAACACGGTGAACATTTGAGAAAGTTGTTAGAAGTATTGAGGAAGGAAGAATTGTACGCTAAGTTTTCAAAGTGTGCATTTTGGTTGGAAGAAGTTCAATTCCTCGGTCACATAGTGAACAAAGAAGGTATTAAGGTGGATCCGACAAAGATAGAAACTGTTGAAAAGTGGGAAATCCCGAAAACTCCGAAACACATACGCCAGTTTTTAGGACTAGCTGGTTACTACAGAAGGTTCATCCAAGACTTTTCCAGAATAGCAAAACCCTTGACTGCATTAATGCATAAAGGGAAGAAATTTGAATGGAATGATGAACAAGAGAAAGCGTTTCAGTTATTGAAGAAAAAGCTAACTACGGCACCTATATTGTCATTGCCTGAAGGGAATGATGATTTTTTGATTTATTGTGACGCATCAAAGCAAGGTCTCGGTTGTGTATTAATGCAACGAACGAAGGTGATTGCTTATGCTTCTAGACAATTGAAGATTCATGAACAAAATTATACGACGCATGATTTGGAATTAGGCGCGGTTGTTTTTGCATTAAATACTTGGAGGCACTACTTATATGGGGTCAAAAGTATTATATATATCGACCACAAAAGTCTTCAACACATATTTAATCAGAAACAACTGAATATGAGGCAGCGTAGGTGGATTGAATTGTTGAATGATTACGACTTTGAGATTCGTTACCATCCGGGGAAGGCAAATGTGGTAGCCGATGCCTTGAGCAGGAAGGACAGAGAACCCATTCGAGTAAAATCTATGAATATAATGATTCACAATAACCTTACTACTCAAATAAAGGAGGCGCAACAAGGAGTTTTAAAAGAGGGAAATTTAAAGGATGAAATACCCAAAGGATCGGAGAAGCATCTTAATATTCGGGAAGACGGAACCCGGTATAGGGCTGAAAGGATTTGGGTACCAAAATTTGGAGATATGAGAGAAATGGTACTTAGAGAAGCTCATAAAACCAGATACTCAATACATCCTGGAACGGGGAAGATGTACAAGGATCTGAAGAAACATTTTTGGTGGCCGGGTATGAAAGCCGATGTTGCTAAATACGTAGGAGAATGTTTGACGTGTTCTAAGGTCAAAGCTGAGCATCAGAAACCATCAGGTCTACTTCAACAACCCGAAATCCTGGAATGGAAATGGGAAAACATTACCATGGATTTCATCACTAAATTGCCAAGGACTGCAAGTGGTTTTGATACTATTTGGGTAATAGTTGATCATCTCACCAAATCGGCACACTTCCTGCCAATAAGACAAGATGACAAGATGGAGAAGTTAGCACGACTGTATTTGAAGGAAGTCGTCTCCAAACATGGAATACCAATCTCTATTATCTCTGATAGGGATGGTAGATTTATTTCAAGATTCTGGCAGACATTACAGCAAGCATTAGGAACTCGTCTAGACATGAGTACTGCCTATCATCCACAAACTGATGGGCAGAGCGAAAGGACGATACAAACGCTTGAAGACATTCTACGAGCATGTGTTATTGATTTCGGAAACAGTTGGGATCGACATCTTTCGTTAGCAGAATTTTCCTACAACAACAGCTACCATTCAAGCATTGAGATGGTGCCGTTTGAAGCACTTTATGGTAGAATGTGCAGGTCTCCGATTTGTTGGAGTGAAGTGGGGGATAGACAGATTACGGGTCCGGAGATTATACAAGAAACTACCGAGAAGATCATCCAAATTCAACAACGGTTAAAAACCGCCCAAAGTCGACAAAAGAGCTACGCTGACATTAAAAGAAAAGATATAGAATTTGAAATTGGAGAGATGGTCATGCTTAAAGTTGCACCTTGGAAAGGCGTTGTTCAATTTGGTAAACGAGGGAAATTAAATCCAAGGTATATTGGACCATTCAAGATTATTGATCGTGTCGGACCAGTAGCTTACCGACTTGAGTTACCTCAACAACTCGTGGCTGTACATAACACTTTCCACGTCTCGAATTTGAAGAAATTTTTTGCTAAAGAAGATCTCACTATTCCGTTAGATGAAATCCAAATCAACGAAAAACTTCAATTCATCGAAGAACCCGTCGAAATAATGGATCGTGAGGTTAAAAGACTTAAGCAAAACAAGATACCAATTGTTAAGGTTCGATGGAATGCTCGTAGAGGACCCAAGTTCACCTGGGAGCGTGAAGATCAGATGAAGAAGAAATACCCGCATCTATTTCCAGAAGATTCGTCAACACCTTCAACAGCTTAAAATTTCGGGACGAAATTTATTTAACGGGTAGGTACTGTAGTGACCCGAACTTTTTAATGTTTATATATATTAATTGATATTGATATTTACATGATTAAATGTTTCCAACATGTTAAGCAATCAAACTTGTTAAGACTTGATTAATTGAAATATGTTTCATATAGACAATTGACCACCCAAGTTGACCGGTGATTCACGAACGTTAAAACTTGTAAAAACTATATGATGAAATATATATGGATATATATATATAGTTAACATGATACTATGATAAGTTAACATATCATTAAGTATATTAACAATGAACTACATATGTAAAAACAAGACTACTAACTTAATGATTTTTAAACGAGACATATATGTAACGATTATCGTTGTAAAGACATTTAATATATATATATATATCATATTAAGAGATATTCATACATGATAATATCATGATAATATAATAATTTAAAATCTCATTTGATATTATAAACATTGGGTTAACAACATTTAACAAGATCGTTAACCTAAAGGTTTCAAAACAACACTTACATGTAACGACTAACGATGACTTAACGACTCAGTTAAAATGTATATACATGTAGTGTTTTAATATGTATTTATACACTTTTGAAAGACTTCAATACACTTATCAAAATACTTCTACTTAACAAAAATGCTTACAATTACATCCTCGTTCAGTTTCATCAACAATTCTACTCGTATGCACCCGTATTCGTACTCGTACAATACACAGCTTTTAGATGTATGTACTATTGGTATATACACATGTGAGTCACCTAACACATGTGGGAACCATCATTTGGCAACTAGCATGAAATATCTCATAAAATTACAAAAATATGAGTAATCATTCTTGACTTATTTACATGAAAACAAAATTACATATCCTTTATATTTAATCCATACACCAACGACCAAAAACACCTACAAACACTTTCATTCTTCAATTTTCTTCATCTAATTGATCTCTCTCAAGTTCTATCTTCAAGTTCTAAGTGTTCTTCATAAATTCCAAAAGTTCTAGTTTCATAAAATCAAGAATACTTTCAAGTTTGCTAGCTCACTTCCAATCTTGTAAGGTGATCATCCAACCTCAAGAAATCTTTGTTTCTTACAGTAGGTTATCATTCTAATACAAGGTAATAATCATATTCAAACTTTGGTTCAATTTCTATAACTATAACAATCTTATTTCAAGTGATGATCTTACTTGAACTTGTTTTCGTGTCATGATTCTGCTTCAAGAACTTCGAGCCATCCAAGGATCCGTTGAAGCTAGATCCATTTTTATCTTTTTCAGTAGGTTTATCCAAGGAACTTAAGGTAGTAATGATGTTCATAACATCATTCGATTCATACATATAAAGCTATCTTATTCGAAGGTTTAAACTTGTAATCACTAGAACATAGTTTAGTTAATTCTAAACTTGTTCGCAAACAAAAGTTAATTCTTCTAACTTGACTTTTAAAATTAACTAAAAACATGTTCTATATCTATATGATATGCTAACTTAATGATTTAAAATCTGGAAACACGAAAAACACCGTAAAACCGGATTTACGCCGTCATGGTAACACCGCGGGCTGTTTTGGGTTAGTTAATTAAAAACTATGATAAACTTTGATTTAAAAGTTGTGGTTCTGGGAAAATGATTTTTATTAGGAACATGAAACTATATCCAAAAATTATGGTTAAACTCAAAGTGGAAGTATGTTTTCTAAAATGGTCATCTAGACGTCGTTCTTTCGACTGAAATGACTACCTTTACAAAAACGACTTGTAACTTATTTTTCTGACTATAAACCTATAATTTTTCTGGTTAGATTCATAAAATAGAGTTCAATATGAAACTATAGCAATTTGATTCACTCAAAACGGATTTAAAATGAAGAAGTTATGGGTAAAACAAGATTGGATAATTTTTCTCATTTTAGCTACGAGAAAATTGGTAACAAATCTATTCCAACCATAACTTAATCAACTTGTATTGTATATTATGTAATCTTGAGATACCATAGACACGTATACAATATTTCGACCTATCATGTTGACACATCTAAATATATTTCGGAACAACCATAGACACTCTATATGTGAATGTTGGAGTTAGCTATACAGGGTTGAGGTTGATTCCAAAATATATATAGTTTGAGTTGTGATCAATACTGAGATACGTATACACTGGGTCGTGGATTGATTCAAGATAATATTTATCGATTTATTTCTGTACATCTAACTGTGGACAACTAGTTGTAGGTTACTAACGAGGACAGCTGACTTAATAAACTTAAAACATCAAAATATATTAAAAGTGTTGTAAATATATTTTGAACATACTTTGATATATATGTAAATATTGTTATAGGTTCGTGAATCAACCAGTGGCCAAGTCTTACTTCTCGACGAAGTAAAAATCTGTGAAAGTGAGTTATAGTCCCACTTTTAAAATCTAATATTTTTGGGATGAGAATACATGCAGGTTTTATAAATGATTTACAAAATAGACACAAGTACGTGAAACTACATTCTATGGTTGAATTATCGAAATCGAATATGCCCCTTTTTATTAAGTCTGGTAATCTAAGAATTAGGGAACAGACACCCTAATTGACGCAAATCCTAAAGATAGATCTATTGGGCCTAACAAACCCCATCCAAAGTACCGGATGCTTTAGTACTTCGAAATTTATATCATATCCGAAGGGTGTCCCGGAATGATTGGGATATTCTTATTTATGCATCTTGTTAAAGTCGATTACCAGGTGTTCACCATATGAATGATTTTTATCTCTATGTATGGGATGTGTATTGAAATATGAAATCTTGTGGTCTATTATTATGATTTGATATATATAGGTTAAACCTATAACTCACTAACATTTTTATTGACGTTTTAAGCTTGTTTATTCTCAGGTGATTATTAAGAGTTTCCGCTGTCGCATACTTAAATAAGGATGAGATTTGGAGTCCATGCTTGTATGATATTGTGTAAAAACTGCATTCAAGAAACTTATTTTGTTGTAACATATTTGTATTGTAAACCATTATGTAATGGTCGTGTGTAAACAGGATATTTTAGATTATCATTATTTGATAATCTACGTAAAGCTTTTTAAACCTTTATTGATGAAATAAAGATTATGGTTTGTTTTAAAATGAATGCAGTCTTTGAAAAACGTCTCATATAGAGGTCAAAACCTCGCAACGAAATCAATTAATATGGAACGTTTTTAATCAATAAGAACGGGACATTTCATGGTGAAAGACAGGACCTTGTGCCAGACCAAAAAATTATAAGGGTGAGCTTTACTATTGCTCCTACCAAGGATAGTAATTGCATCCGACACGTTACAGACCATAATTAAAAGCATGTCAGGGGACATTGCCTTAACAGTTGCTTGTTCAACGCTTTCCTTTACAACCGGACGGTAGTTTACTGAAAGGTAATATACGGAGTAAGTATACTGGACGTGTTGCTTTCCCAATACAAGGTTAGCAAATGGGTGACACAAAACCACAAGTTTTGAGCTAAAATTTTCAAATATGAAACCCACCAAACCCATAAAATAATTTGCAAACACCGGTGAAGGGTTATTCCGGAAAACTTATCTAGAGTAAAAGCTAGATTTAATTTTCAAAATATCAAATGTTTTCATAAAGATTCAATTTTCTTAATGGATCTAAATTTTTATAGTCATGTGGGACTGTAAACCACATCGTTACTACCATTGTTTATACCGCCGTATAGAAATCACTAATGTACAAAGTGTGAAGAATAAAGAAGTGATTCTAGTATTTTTATTTCAAGACTATATTGCTTGAGGACAAGCAACGCTCAAGTGTGGGAATATTTGATAATGCTAAAAACGAACATATATTTCATAGCATTATACCTAAAGAAAGACAAGCTTTTAGTTGCAATTGTTCTATTTACAAGTGATATTCGTTTAAATAATAAAAGGTGAAGACAAAAGACAGATTCGATGAATTAAAGACGCAAACGACCAAAAAGCTCAAAAGTACAAAGTACAATCAAAGTGGTTCCAATTATTGAGAAGAAACGTCTCAAAATTACAAGAGTACATGACGTAAAACGCAAAGTACAAGATATTAAATTATACGCAAGGACGTTCGAAAATCCGGAACCGAGACCAAAGCCAACTCTCAACGCTCGACTCAACGGACTAAAAATTACAAGTCAACTATGCACATAAATATAATATAATATTTAAATAATTCTTATAATTATTTATATATTATATTTATTTATTAAAACGTCGACAAGATGAAAGCGATTAGAAACGGATTCGTACAAGTTATGACTTTAATGTCTCACACATTTTGTTTTACATCTAATGGAATCAACCTATATCAATTTCATACAGGAAAAGAAAGTTTGACAGAGATAGGAAAATAATCGTACATTTATTTGATTTTTATATAAATCATACTTTTAATTAATACTTTTAATTATATTAATAATAATTAAATTTTCTAGTAATATTAATACTAGATTTTATGATAATAATATTAATATTATCATTATCAAATAATACTTAAAATGATATTAATAATAAGTTATAATAATAATAATAATTCTAATGATAATGGTAATTATAAAAATAATGATAATAATAATCTTAATCAAAATTTTACTACTCATTATGATATAATAATGATATTACCAATGATAACAATGATAATAACAAATTTTATGTATTGACTTTCATATATATATATATATATATATATATATATATATATATATATATATATATATATATATATATATATATCATCTATTGAAAACAATAATTTAACAAGTAGTAATATTAATATTAATGTTAATAATAATACTAGAAGTAATAATAACATTAGTATAACAATTATAATTTAAACTTGTAATTAATTTTATATAATATTTAATAGGTATGTAATATATATATTACCTAATATCTTTTATCAAATATTGAATATTTACAAATTATATATATATATATATATATATATATATATATATATGTTACTACATATATACCATTACTTATATATATAGATTTCATATATATATATATATATATATATATATATATATATATATATATATATATATATATATATATATATATATATATATATATATAGCAACTTAATTATTTTGTTCATTAGTTTACATTTTTAATTTCAATTGACTAAATTGTATTTTATTATTTCAAATTAATTATTTATACTTTTGTTTATGTTTATATATGTGTATAGATATATATACTTACTTATATATACACATTTATTTATATATCTAAATATATTTATTTGTAACTAATTGTTCGTGAATCATCGAGGATGGTCAAAGGGTAATTGATTACATGAATATAGATTTCAAAACTTTCGAGACTCAATATTACAAATTTTGCTTATCGTGTCAGAATCATATAAAGATTAAAGTTTAATTTTGATCGGACATTCCCGGGTCATCACAGTGAACACAACACCCATAACGATCAACTAAGATCATCACCATCCATCACCTTGGACAACCACGAACCACCGTCACCTAGTGCTATATTACAGCCTTAAATCACCATTAAAGCACCTGCAAACCCCGTAAAACCACCTCTTACTCCTTTCGGTTTCCTGTTTCCAGTACAGTAATATAAATGCACGATGATGATGATTCTGTTATGAGTGATGGTGATGTGATGAAATAAAGTTGATGATTAAGATAGTGATTCACATTTTTTGTTTTAGTAGGAGATGATGTTGATGTATGCCCATGATAATGATAATAGATGATGATGACAGATGTGTTTTAATAATGATCGGGTAAATATTCTTTTTCTTTTCTGTTACACTTCAACTGCAATTCGATAATACCAAAACTAACCCACAAGATTGAATTTTGGGATTGGACCGTGAGTTTGGGCTAATGATGCAGCCTGGGCCGAAGCCCATATACACGTAATATAAAAATTATCGATCTAAAAATCCACTTGGGCTATCTATGACTGCTTGGTGACTTCCTGTTGTGATATATCGTGTCCCTTATATTTTTTTTGGACGTCATATATGTGAGGAAAATTGCTAAATAACAATGAGGATGATAATTTGGTATGATTTTGATTATGTTTATGATATGCATGTATAAAAGATAATGATCATTATC
This sequence comes from Rutidosis leptorrhynchoides, assembly GCF_046630445.1. Classification (NCBI taxonomy): domain Eukaryota; kingdom Viridiplantae; phylum Streptophyta; class Magnoliopsida; order Asterales; family Asteraceae; genus Rutidosis; species Rutidosis leptorrhynchoides. Next base: position 309,043,691 of record NC_092333.1, on the reverse strand, counting down.
ATAGGTACTAGCAACGATGTTTGATGTTGATGATGAGGATAGTATTCGGTGATGATGTCTAGAATGATGATGATGACGAGAGGTATTTGAATAATGATACACGCAATGATAAATGATACATGGGTATGATGATGAATGATGTTAGGTGATATGATGATAGCGGATGATGAAGGATTATGTTGCTCGTGTGTTGATTATGATGTTAGGACGAAGATAATGATTATGTTATAAAAATGATACGCGTAAGATGATAATCGTGATGATAATGAGATGATATTGATCATATTAGGATGATGATGATGATAATATGTTTTTGATAAATTTTAATGATTGTGACATGCATATGATTGTCAAAAGTTAGGATGATAATCACAATTTAAGTATGATGATGATTTTAGTTTAGAATGATGTTAAATATGATCACGATGGTAGTGATTACGAACTGATGAAGAAGATGATTATGATTATGAACATGTCATGATCATGATTAAAGATGATGATGACCATGAAGTGGAGATCGAATGATATTATGAAAAAGAAGATGAAAAAGAAAACTGATACATAATCGGAGTAAATTTAAATAGAGTAGGAACTATCTCAGAAACGCCGCAAGCAAAGGAATGGTTTAGAATGTTTTCGGGTTAGTGGAAGTCGCGAGTTCGAACCCGGGCTAGGGCATTTATTTTAGCCTTGTTTTGAAGGTAGTCCCTTTTTTACTATTATTATTATTAATTATTATTATTATTATTATTATTATTATTATTATTATTATTATTATTATTATATTATTATTATTATTATTATTATTATTAAAAATTATCATTATCATTTTAATATTAGTATTATCATTATTAATAAAGTTATTATTGTGAAGACCCGTCCTAATCTATCCGGACGAAGTGCATATCGATTACAAACGATTCACAACAGTTGATTACATCGCGAGGTAATTGACCTCTATATGATACATTTTACAAACATTGCATTCGTTTTTAAAAGACAAACTTTTGTTACATCGACAGTTAACAGGCATGCATATCATTTCATAATATATCCAAATATAATTGACTTAATAATAATCTTGATGAACTCAACGACTCGAATGCAACGTCTTTTAAAATATGTCATGAATGACTCCAAGTAATATCTCTAATATGAGCAAATGCACAGCGGAAGATTTCTTTCGTACCTGAGAATAAACATGCTTTCAAGTGTCAACCAAAAGGTTGGTGAGTTCATTAGTTTAACATAAATAATCATTTTCATCATTTTAATAGACCACACGATTTTCATTTCTCATAAACATACGTCCCATGCATACAGACAAAAATATCATTCATATGGATTGAACACCTGGTAACCAACATTCACAATATGCATATAAGAATATCCCCATCATTCCGGGATCCTCCTTCGGACATGATATAAATTTCGAAGTACTAAAGCATCCGGTACTTTGGATGGGGCTTGTTGGGCACGATAGATCTATCTTTAGAGTTCGCGTCAATTAGGGTGTCTGTTCCCTAATTCTTAGATTACCAGACTTAATAAAAAGGGGCATATTCGATTTCGATCATTCAATCATATAATGTAGTTTTGATTACTTGTGTCTATTTCGTAAAAACATTTATAAAAAATGCGCATGTATTCTCAGCCCAAAAATATAAAGGGTAAAAAGGTAAATGAAACTCACGCATATAAATATTGTAAAACAGTTAATAAAGCATTTGCATGTATTCTCAGCCCAAAAACGTAAAGAGTAAAAAGGGCAAATGAAACTCACGCATATAAATATTGTAAAACAATTATTAAAACAGTGCATGTATTCTCAGCCCAAAAATATATATAAAAAGGGAATAATGAAACTCACCTAATGTATTTTGTAGTAAAAATACATAGAACGACATTGAACAAGTATAGGGTTGGCCTCAGATTCACACCCCTATATCATTTGTGTATATATATCAATACACATAATCGCAAGCAAAATAGTTTATATATATCACCTAGTAATGATATCATTTTTATACTAATAATATATTTATATTTCATTTATTCCTTTTTATAAAATATTTTGTTATGTTATACGTTTTAAATATATATATTTATGTATTTCATTTGTTTATCAAAATAGAAGTTCAAATTATACTAAGTTATTATTAGTACAAACCCTGATAATGTCATTAATAATATACTTATGTTAATATTAACAATTTTATTATTCGTAAAAAATATACTAATACTAATATTTACGAAAATAATAATAATTTGTATTAATTTCATCTTGTATATAATAATAACCTTTTCATCATAATGATAGTAATATTAAAGTTTTAAAATTAATGATAATATAATAACTAATACTCATAATAATAATAATAATAGGTATAATACTTATAGTTATGGTAATAATAATTATAAGTATGGTGATAATATTAATACTAATGAATATGATAATAGGTTGTATCGTTTTTCTAATAATGTTAATAATATTCATAACCCTAATAATAATAATAATTATAATGAGAATACTAATAATCATAATAATACCTACGCTAATATTAACAATGATATTCCTAATACTTAATATTAATAATAATAATAACGCTCCTGCTTAATAGTGGTAATAATAATAATAACACCAACAATAATAATAATCATGATAATAATTAGTAACTAATAATAATAATAATAGAATTTGAAAACTACCTCAAGTGAAATGCGTTCAGGAAAGAAAAAAAAATTGTGACAACCCCTGGACTCGAACCCGTGACCTCCCGCTCACTCAACAAATCCCTTTACCACTAGACCAGATTAGTTTTTCTGTAATTAAACCCAATTATATACTTATAACCCGATTTCTTTTCATGTTCATCTTCTTCATCCTTAAGCTATTCGATCAATTCCAAGTTCAAAACCAAAGTAACCAATTCATTGCTTCATTTTAATCTTGTAAACGTTTGTGAATTTAGAAAGAGAGAAAATAAAAATAAAAAAAAACAGAAGCAGCTGGCTCCTGCTGGCGTCGCTATTTGTCAAAAAAAATTTGATTTCACATTCAAGAAAGATTTGGACAAAAGTTACAATACGAAATACATTTAAAATCACTTTTAAAAACTATTGGAATCGTTAATTTAGATTAAATCATTACAGAGATGTTGAATTTGTGTGATGAACATTTGTTGACTTTTCAATTTCGAAAGTTTGACTCCAAAATTCGACTTTGATTTTACGAATCAGTAATTGAAACTTTACAGATAGGATCACGACATGATTTTGATCACTTCTGCATTTATAGATTTTGAATTAAAACTTGAATTCCTATTTTGGCTAAAAACCATGAAGGAACAGAGGGAACAACTCGTTTTTTTTTTTTTAAATTCACAGCTACCACGAATTTTTGGACTGTTATAATTTGTTAGTGAGGGTTGAGAGTTAAAAGGTTTTTAATTAATAATACAGAGTAATCGATCAATTTGAAATATAAGATAGGATCGACATCTATTATTCACGGGTTAACAGAAAAATAAAGAAAAAAAAAACATATGGAAAACCTTTACAACTATTGTACTTTTAATAATAATAATTAATACAATATTAATAAATGTATTGATAATAATGATACTATTAATATTAAAATAATAATAATAATAATAATAATAATAATAATAATAGAAATATTAATAATAATAATAATAATAATAATAATAAGTAACCATAATAATAATGAAAAATGATACAAATAACATTCTTTATTAATAATAATAATAATAATAATAATAATAATAATAATAATAATAATAATAATAATAATAATAATACTAACTAATAAAGATAATAATAATATAAGTGATAATAATATATCAATTTGTATCAAATTTCATATTTTTATTTTATGTCTTCAAATAATAATATTAATAATTAATAATATAAATATTGATATAAATATTGGAAGTAAATAATAATATTACCATAGCAAATTTTATTTTAACTCATAATAAGATTTAATATTTTGACCTTACATATTAGAGTATGTAATGTTTACTATTATCATAATATATATTGAATATTTAATATTTATAAATTTTATATATATTATAAAATACATATAATAATATATATGTATAGATTTCATACATATATATTTTCAAATTACCATATCTATAATTATGTTTTATCAAATTTCATTACATAAATAAGTATATTATTTATATATATTGAAACAAATAAATTTAAAATATACATTTATATTTTTCTACAGGTAATTGTTCGTGAATCGTCGGGAATCGTCAAAGGTTTAAATTATTACATGAACAAAGTTCAAAAGTTTTTGAGACTCAACATTACCGAATTTGCTTATCGTATCGAAAATAAATAAGATTCAGGTTTAAATTTGGTCGAAATTCCCGGGTCATCACAGTACCTACCCGTTAAAGAAATTTCGTCCCGAAATTTGATCGTGGTCGTCATAGCTAACATTAAAAATGTTTTCATGACGAATTTGAGCTGATAATTATATTTTTATTATCATTGAATAATAATGATAAAATAATTTGATTAATTTAAGAATACGAGTGAAGCTATCGCAAAAGAGTGAATTGAAGAAAATAAGATTTTGACTTAACCGGTGACGTAGTCACGATTGAATTTCGAAATTCAAGGGATTTAAAGAGAATCTTGGAAATCTATAAGATCTGATTCTTCGGGATTTATGGAAATTAAGATCTCTTTAATTAAATACGGTGATCTGCCCCGATTACTACGTCTGATATTTTCTTTATAAATTTACCTTTTCCGTTCCATTTGTTTTCACCACTTCTATACTCAATTCCCAAATTCAAAAGATTTATGAAAATGCTTAACCCTGTTTTGATCCTTGTTCTTAATCTAACTATTGCAATGATCGTTCTTCTTTTCCAACTCCCACCTGAAGAATCTGTTTATTTCTATTATGCTCTAGGGATTATTGTATTCATAATCCTCCCGTGTCTTTATATTGCTATACGCACTGATATCCACAGTTTGTAATTTTGGTGTTGTTGTTGGGCTTTATATTTTCCCTTATATATCGGAGCTTCATGTTCTTGTTTTCTCTTATCGACTTTAAATCAAGCGAATAATGGTCCAGAATTCGTAGGTATAGAATTTCGAATGAATTTAATGTTCTAAACAAGAAAGAACGTAATAGCACGATTTGATTTGTCAAATTACCAGAATCACTGAGAATAGAACTATCAAGAATATATTTTCTTGATATGTTTAGAAATTAAGCAGAATGAAAGAGTTATGTAACATGACACATGATGATGTTATAGTCTGTGAATCATCACGTTCCATTAGAAACTCAGCATGACTTACTATAATATAATCACGTTGATCAAGTGTCATTATATTATACTAATTCATGCATCAGTTCCCAACATTACTTCAATAACATTCATATTCTAAACTCGAAAGTTTACAGAATATAGAAACTAACAGTTTCTATATGATGTAATATTGATTGCACGAAAATATGAAAATAGTTATGAAAATATCTTCAGAAATATGGAGGATATTTATAATGAAAGATACGATAATATCTTTGAATATCTAAGATTAAAGGATGATGGAGACTTTTGTCCGCAAGGGTTTAGAGTAAGGAGCAAGATATTCGTTAAAGACTTCAGCATGAAATGCCCCGTCCTAATCCATCTGGACGAAGTCTTCAACAGTTGGTCCCATTGCGAGGTTCTGACCTCTATATGCCATAAACGACTCCATGTAATATGAACAAATGCACAGCGGAAGATTTCTTTCATACCTGAGAATAAACATGCTTTAAAGTGTCAACCAAGAGGTTGGTGAGTTCATTAGTTTATAGTAATCATTTCATTTTCATCATTTTAATATACCACAAGATTTTAAATATTATAAAACGTATAGAAGTCCCATTCCAACTGCACAAAAAATATCTTTCATATGAAGAACACCTGGTGAGGTTTCAAAATATAATAGTAACCATCTGTGCCGGTCTTTCACCCCACGGCTGAATACATGTGCCTTCAAAATATAGAACCTCTATGCCGGTCTTTACACCCCACGGCTGAACACATGTTTATCAAATATAGGACAACCGGTGCCAAAATGTCATAAATAATAAACCATCCACCCGGCTCGGGAGCTCATACGCTCTAACGAAAACCGGGGGCTAATGCGTGTCATTATAATCAACCCCAATCCCAGATAATTCTATCATAGAATGCAGTTAAGGTACTTGTGTCTATTTTGTAAAACAGTTATAAAAGTTGCGCATGTATTCTCAGCCCAAAAATGTAAAGGGTAAAAAGGCAAATGAAACTCACCTAATGTATTTTGTAGTAAAAATACATATGACTATATTGAACAACTGAACAATGCAGGGTTGGCCTCGGATTCACGAACCTATATCATTTATATATATTAACACACATAAATGTAATCGAACAAATTTATATATCGATTTTGGCGATATAATTGTTTTATGCTTCGTTAGTTCCTTTATTAATATTAATAAAAATAATTTGTTATTAAGGTAGTTTAATAATTTATTTATAAAAATAAGAACTTTACATTAGTGTCTTTATGATAAAAATATATAGTTTAATTAATAATATTTTATTGTTAGAATATAGTAATATGTAATATTGATATAATTGTAAAAAAAAATATCTATGTGTAATAATACTAATAAGAATGATAATAATAATGATAGTAATACTAATATTAATATTAATTTTTAAAATGATAATTTTAATAAAGATAATAACGATAACCTTTATAATAATGATGATAATATTAATTTTATGAATGATACTAATAATTATATTTATGATATTTTTAATATCCTAATAATTATAATAATAATTAATGATAACAATAATAATAATAATAATACTAATAATAATAATAATAAAAATAATAATAAGTATACTACCTTAAAGAATAGTTTCCTAAAAAGACGTCGCAGGCCAAGCTCGAACCCATGACCTCTCGCACACACACAACACTCCCTAACCATCGGACCATTTCTGTTTTCTATGAATTAAACCACAACTTTATTTATTTAACCCGTATTTTTCTTTTTCAAGCCTAATCACAAACACTTGGCCCAACTGTAACTAGATTAACATATATTAGCCCAATCCATGATCAAATCTTCACAATCCCTCGATAAATGATTCGGCAAGTAAAACCCTCGAGCCATTAGTTCACCCACGATTATGGCCAGTCACAAAATACGCTGCTTTTACCTTTGATTCAGGTTACAGGATCATCATCATGTATCATTGCGTCATCACATCATATGATCCTCCATATCTCCGGTTCATTAATATATTATCGAATTATTATTAATCCTTTGATCACTATCATTATTCTAAATTTTGTTATCCATCATTATCACGAATTACCATCTAGTGGGTTTCGTTCATCATCCACATCATAAACATAACCATAATCGAATTATCATCATCATTTGGCATTACTTATATCGTTCCCTAGCTATATCATCTATATCATCTATATCATCGTTATCAAGTGCCATCCATGGCCCAAGTAACAAATAACGGACCAACTTCCTGATTTGTTTACACGACTCGAAGGAATATCAAAAAAAAAGAATTTGAAATAGCTCATGAATTCATATCATGTGGGGTTTGTTTGTAGGTTGTCGGCCACAAAGGGGGAAAACTAACATGCACCCAACACTAGTATAAGTTTATTAGCAAATGGGTTTGGAAAATAAAAGCAAAAAAATTGGCGGTTAGTTGGGGTTTATATGGCAATCGAATAAGACATGAGCTGCAGTAACAAGTCGACATGTAACAAAGCTAGCCCGAAGGGTTCTTGGTAATACGAGTGGAAATAAAGGGTTTCGTTTATGGGGTTATAATAATAAAAACTTTTGAATACACATGCTAGTGTTTGTTTGGGTGATTTTAGAATAATACGAAAACAGAAAAAGAATAATACGTGTGATAGTGGTGGTCTTCCCTGAGGTTTGAGATAGAAAAAGAATGATACTCTTGACCCAACATACAATCCTCGGTCCAACGTACCAATTCAAGCTCGTGGCCCAAACGACATCATTACTCTCGGTCTAAAAGGTTGGTTAAAGAATTTTACAGTTATAAATCTGCAGTAGTACTTGAGTTTAATTATTATGTCAATTGGGGTAGTGGGCCATGAATCATGTGATGACAAGAAGTGTATGCGCTGAATAATCATTTACATCACCACCTTTACAGCTCATGAAAATAATGTATTCCTTATTTATATCACCGAAATTCCTTGTTTGTTAACTACTCCATCGCCATTTATATTTATTATAATAGAAGCAAAGAAATATCAGTTACAGGAGATTGCTTCCTGATCGAGATGGAAAGGACAAAAGGGTCGTGTTTTTCGGTTGTATTGGTGACCCGTTAAAAGTAACAACAAGAAGAGAAGAAAATAATGGGTGTTGGGTTTGTTATGATCAAAACAGGAACAAAAGAAGGAATAAAAGTAGTAGTAGTGAGGTGATTATGTGTTAATGGGTGTTTGAGTCCTGGTGTTTGATCAAAAGAACGAAACAGAAATTTTGAAGGTGGTTTGTATAGGTGGTAATTCTTGGTGGTGATGAAGATCAAACAAAACAGAATTTGAGTAGTTTGAGCAGTTTGAATGTGGTGTCGAGTTTTGTTTTGGGATGTTTGTGATTGAGGTTTTATAATGAAAGGTCGACTGTTATCAATTAACACTGAATGTGATCGCTTATAATATGAATTGAGGTTGACAGAATGATTCCCTCAAGAAGATAAAACAAAGAGCAAAAGAAAAATAAACAGATAAAGATATCGATCGTTAACAGCTTCTTGTATTATTCCCTTGGTTGTATTGTGATTGGTACTAATTTTGGAAATCAAAAATAGTATGATAGCAATGTGAAACAAATTTGAGATACAAACAAATTCATTTACAAGCAGATAGTGATGGACAATGAATTGTAACAAACTATAAGAGTAATTTATTTGTCATTGTAATTCTGTTTTAAATCCTTAATTATTATAAATTTATTGATTATGTTATTAAATAAAACATACTGATTTGTATATTGAATTAGTATATAATACATACTTGTGTATGTATATACATATTAGTATATAACTGTAATTATATAGCTATATATATATATATATATATATATATATATATATATATATATATATATATATATATATATATATATATATATATATATATATATATATATATATATATATATTTTGTATAATATAACTAATCTTATTAATTTATAAATATAACTATAATATTAATACTCTTAATGTTATAATTAATAATAATAACCATTTAGAATAAAAATAATAATATTATTGAAAATAATAATATCTATAAGATTTTTAATAATATTATTATTAAAGATCATAATATTAAATACTAAATAATACTAATATTATTAATGATAGTAATAATGAATTGTATCATTTTAATAATAATAATAATAATAATACAATAATACTTAATAATGATATTACTAGTAATAACTTTAATAACAATAATATATATTTCTAATTTATATTTCAAATTATTATTATATATTCATATATTTAAATATATATGTATTTAATTACAAATATTGGTTCGTGAATCGTAGGGCACAGTCAAAGGGTAATTGATTACATGAATATAATTCAAATTTTTCGAGACTCAACATTATAGACTTTGCTTATCGTGTCGCAAACATATAAAGATTAAGTTTAAATTTGGTCGGAAATTCTCGGGTCATCACACAGCAGGCATTGAATCTTTTGGATTCTTTGAAATTAAACTTATTCTTTGTGATTTGTCCACGGTTTCCTTCATAGTTTCGCATAATCCGCCTTTCGGTACTAAATTTTTCTATTGAATGTTTCCAATATAATGATACACGGGAAGCACGAAGAGGTATATAAATTTTAGACGAGAATATTTATGAAAATATCCTCAGAAATATCGAAGATATTGATGATGATATTTTGGAATTTCTAAGTTCAATGGTTGATGGAGAAAGATTTTCCGCAAGATTTTAACATGACTTCAGAGCAAGATATTCTCTAAAGATTTCAACGGATCCAGAATTATCTGGATTCTTTGAATACAAGGTATGGTCCTTGTATTTGTCCTTGGTCTTCTTCGTGGTTAGCTCAATCCGTTTTCCAGTTCCAACTTTTCTGAGCTTTTCCAACATACTATTCTTTATCATCAAACTTTCGATGATTAAGGTCGTTTTACGGTTGTCTATGGTTTTTGCTGCTTCATTTAGCTTTTTCAACATTCAGAGTATTGATTTGTGACTGAGTGCTTTTCAGAATTTTAGAATAAGTGATCATAATTCTAAGAGATAAATGTCATACATATAACTGTTAATGTAGATATGCTGTGAGTTTTCAAAGTACTGATTGCTGATTCTCGGTAACTGTTATGGCAGTTCTCGTTACAAGATGCGGATGAATATATGATAGGGTTTCAATGAATAAATATAATGATTTGTTAGAGAGATTTAAACCAAAAACAACGAGGTTGCTGGTACGTCTTCTGGTAATATGGTGGAATATAAAAGAATTCTCCGTTATCAAAAGGGTAATTGTATATATCAGGATTATAGTAAGGCTACTTCGAATGAAAAGTCGAAGTTGACCTGCTGGAGCTGTGACAAAATTGGCTACTTTGAAAAGGGATCACAAAGTTATTTTTGCTAATAAATGCCAAAGGATTTGACGCGGCTACGTGTTAAACTTTTACTCGGTTGCTGAGAGTTTCTCAGGTGCATAACTATATGCATAAATCTTTCCTTCCGTAGATGAAGTGCGGTTGATTCATCCTATCGATTGAGGTGTTTTAAAAATCATGAAAGGTTTGAACGCAGATTTAATCGTCAAGATATAAATGAAGTTTAAGATGAGATCAAGTGACAAACTTGAAGAAATGTTTAGTTTCATATGTTATAATCAATATTTTAATTCATTTTAATTGTCCAATGTCGACAGTCCATATTTGATAGTCCACAATTAGCAGTGTACAAATAATAATTCATATATAGTTTACTATATAGTATTCGAATTAATTAATACGTATCGTGACCCGTGTACATGTCTCAGACTCGATCACAACTCAAACTATATATATTATTATAGAATCAACCTCAGCCCTGTATAGCTAACTCTCGCATTACTGCATATGGAGTGTCTATGGTTATTCCAAATAATATATATAGATGGGTCGATATGATATGTCAAAACCTTGTATACGTGTCCCGATATTTAAAGTGCGTAAAATAAATAACAGAATTTAAATGACGATAAATAAAGTGCGTAAAGTAAATAACAGAAATTAAATGACGCTAAATAAAATTGTGATAATTAAATTGCGATAAATAAACTACGATAAGTAAAATGTAATCAGTTAGCTAGGAACAGTTAGCTGGAAACAGTTAGCGTGGATTCTTAATAAAATTTCTCATAGTTAATTTGTTTGTTTCTAACAAATTTTATTTTGTCCAATGTTTTCTTCATTATGCCACTTGTTGGATTATGATAAATCAAAATCCAAATATGAATTTGAATAAAAATGGTTATTCTGCGGTGAATGGATACACATATTGGTGGATGTAAGTAGGATAGTAAACGGCCGTTGAATCAACTTCAAAGAATGTACAGTGTAATTGATTAATGTGAAATCTGAATATTCCTCGGGTATTACCTACCCGTTAAAATATTTTCACCATTAACAGTTTGTACAAGAGAATTTTTAATTACAATCTTTATGAAAACATATATACATATATATTTTCTTCAGATGTATTCATGGATTTAATGAGTTAATATGATATTAAACTCATTTGCTTTTCGGTTGGAACTAGAATAAATAATCTCTAAAACTTTAGAGATTACATATTCGCCATGTTGAATGAAGATAAATGAGGTAGAACGATACGTAGAACGAAGATCATACTCAAAGTACATATGATGATATTGAAGCATGGATTGTTGATGGTACTGGTGCTGTTATTGATTGTACTGTTGGTGCCGGTGATGTTACTGAAGCTGGTACATTTTGCACCATATTCTCCGAATTGATTATTCGAGCGTGGAGTTCATTGAATTATTACTCCAGGATGATTGTTGGTCGGAACGAGCGGATAAATAAGGCTCAGAATTGTGGATAGAATATAATCTCGTCGAGTTACCCTGGAAATGAGACTGAAAATGGTGTCTCGGAAAGATTCGCCGGTAAACGCTTCAAGTTCATTGTCAAGAGGTGAATTCAGTTGGTGGAAGGGATTACCTTCTGCGTGTTTCCTTTAATTAAGTCGACTACGAACCCATCAGATGAATTGATAATGGCTGATTGGTTGATTCATGCTGATGACGCTGTTTTCGGAGCTTAGGTGAACATCTATGTCGGAATAGCTGTCGGAATAACTATCGGAATAGCTATTGGAATCTGAGGGACTCGAACTGGTTGCAAGATTCATCTCGTACGATCAGATGAAGGATTTTCGATAAGAAATAGATTATAGGATGTAGATTAGTACCCTGAAATACATAATTTACATATGCATATATAATACTAAAATCCCATAAGTTACGGAGGAATCTACGGAAGTTGTCAGGCAAAGTTACAGTAACATATACGCTAAGATATGAAGTAGCAGATACGCTAAGATATGAATTTTGTCTATACACTATTCATGCAGTTAATGTAGTAAAACGTGTCTAGACTAAGAATGATAAACAAGTGATTCTCTAAGAATGATAAGCAGGTAATTTTTGACACAAAATGATAAGCAAAACTTTTGATATGCAGACACGGTCGAAGTCCAGACTCAATAATGCATCCTAAAGACTTATCAGTTAGACACACTAATGCAGACATGGTTCGCTAAGACCACCGCTCTGATACCAACTGTGAAGACCCGTCCTAATCCATCCGGATGAAGTCCATATCGATTACAAACGATTCACAATAGTTGATTACATCGCGAGGTAATTGTCCTCTATATGATACATTTTACAAACATTGCATTCGTTTTTAAAAGAAAAACTTTCGTTACATCGACAGTTGACAGGCATGCATATCATTTCATAATATGTCCAAATATAATTGACTTAATAATAATCTTGATGAACTCAACGACTCGAATGCAACGTCTTTTAAAATATGTCATGAATGACTCCAACTAATATCTCTAATATGAGCAAATGCACAGCGGAAGATTTCTTTCGTACCTGAGAATAAACATGCTTTCAAGTGTCAACCAAAAGGTTGGTGAGTTCATTAGTTTAACATAAATAATCGTTTTCATCATTTTAATAGACCACAAGATTTTCATTTCTCATAAACATACGTCCCATGCATAGAGACAAAAATATCATTCATATGGATTGAACACCTGGTAACCGACATTCACAATATTCATATAAGAATATCCCCATCATTCCGGGATCCTCCTTCAGACATGATATAAATTTCGAAGTACTAAAGCATCCTGTACTTTGGATGGGGCTTGTTGTAGTGACCCGAACTTTTCCATTTTATATATATAATAAATGAAATTGTTATTTACATGATTAAGTGTTTCCAAAATGTTAAGCAATCAAACTTGTTAAGACTTGATTAATTGAAATAGGTTTCATATAGACAATTGACCACCCAAGTTGACCGGTGATTCACGATCGTTAAAACTTGTAAAAACTATATGATGACATATATATGGATATATATATAGTTAATATGATATTATGATAAGTAAATATATCATTAAGTATATTAACAATGAACTACATATGTAAAAGCAAGACTACTAACTTAATGATTTTGAAACGAGACATATATGTAAAGATTATCGTTGTAACGACATTTAATGTATATATATCATATTAAGAGATATTCATACTTCACTTTATCATGATAATATAATAATTTAAAATATCATTTGATATTATAAACATTGGGTTAACAACATTTAACAAGATCGTTAACCTAAAGGTTTCAAAACAACACTTACATGTAACGACTAACGATGACTTAACGACTCAGTTAAAATGTATATACATGTAGTGTTTTAATATGTATTCATACACTTTTGAAAGACTTCAAGACACTTATCAAAATACTTCTACTTAACAAAAATGCTTACAATTACATCCTCGTTCAGTTTCATCAACAATTCTACTCGTATGTACCCGTATTCGTACTTGTACAATACACAGCTTTTAGATGTATGTACTATTGGTATATACACTCCAATGATCAGCTCTTAGCAGCCCATGTGAGTCACCTAACACATGTGGGAACCATCATTTGGCAACTAGCATGAAATATCTCATAAAATTACAAAAATATGAGTAATCATTCATGACTTATTTACATGAAAACAAAATTACATATCCTTTATATCTAATCCATACACCAACGACCAAAAACACCTACAAACACTTGTATTCTTCAATTTTCTTCATCTAATTGATCTCTCTTAAGTTCTATCTTCAAGTTCTAAGTGTTCTTCATAAATTCTACAAGTTCTAGTTTCATAAAATCAAGAATACTTCCAAGTTTGGTATCTTACTTCCAATCTTGTAGAATGATCATCCAACCTCAAGAAATCTTTCTTATTTACAGTAAGATATCTTTCTAATACAAGGTAATACTCATATTCAAACTTTGATTCAATTTCTATAACAATAACAATCTTATTTCGAGTGGAAATCTTACTTGAACTTGTTTTTCGTGTCATGATTCTGCTTCAAGAACTTTCAAGCCATCCAAGGATCCTTGGAAGCTAGATCCATTTTTCTCATTTCCAGTAGCTTTATCCAGAAAACTTGAGGTAGTAATGATGTTCATAACATCATTCAATTCATACATATAAAGCTATCTTATTCGAAGGTTTAAACTTGTAATCACTAGAACATAGTTTAGTTAATTCTAAACTTGTTCACAAACAAAAGTTAATCCTTCTAACTTGACTTTTAAAATCAATTAAACACATGTTCTATATCTATATTATATGCTAACTTAATGATTTAAAACCTAGAAACACGAAGAACACTGTAAAACCGGACATAAGCCGTCGTAGTAACACCGCAGGCTGTTTTGGGTTAGTTAATTAAAAACTATGATAAACTTTGATTTAAAAGTGGTTCTTCTGGAAAAATTATTTTTCTTATGAACATGAAACTATATCCATAATTCATGGTTAAACTCAAAGTGGAAGGTTGTTTTCTAAAATGGTCATCTAGACGTCGTTCTTTCGACTGAAATGACTACCTTTACAAAAATGACTTGTAACTTATATTTCTGACTATAAACCTATACTTTTTCTGTTTAGATTCATAAAATAGAGTTCAATATGAAACCATAGCAATTTGATTCACTCAAAACGGATTTAAAATGAAGAAGTTATGGGTAAAACAAGATTGGATAATTTTTCTTGTTGTAGCAACGTGAAAATTGGTAACAAATCTATATTAATCATATCCTAGCTAACTTATATTGTATTATACATGTATTCTAATATATTATGTAATCTTGGGATACCATAGACACGTATGCAAATGTTTTGACATATCATATCGACCCATGTGTATATATTATTTGGAACAACCATAGACACTCTATATGCAGTAATGTGGGAGTTAGCTATACAGGGTTGAGGTTGATTCCAAAAATATATATACTTTGAGTTGTGATCTAGCCTGAGACGTGTATACACTGAGTCGTGGATTGATTCAAGATAATATATATCAATTTTTTTTCTGTACAGCTAACTTTGGACAACTAGTTGTAGGTTACTAACGAGGACAGCTGACTTAATGAAATTAAAACATCAAAATATATTAAAAGTGTTGTAAATATATTTTGAACATACTTTGATATATATGTACATATTTGTTATAGGTTCGTGAATCGACCAGTGGCCAAGTCTTACTTCCCGACGAAGTAAAAATCTGTGAAAGTGAGTTATAGTCCCACTTTTAAAATCTAATATTTTTGAGATGAGAATACATGCAGGTTTTTGTAAATGATTTACAAAATAGACACAAGTGCGTGAAACTACATTCTATGGTTGAATTATCGAAATCGAATATGCCCCTTTTTATTAAGTCTGGTAATCTAAGAATTAAGAAACAGACACCCTAATTGACGCGAATCCTAAAGATAGATCTATTGGGCCTAACAAACCCCATTCAAAGTACCGGATGCTTTAGTACTTCGAAATTTATATCATATCCGAAGGGTGTCCCGGAATGATGGGGATATTCTTAAATATGCATCTTGTTAATGTCGGTTACCAGGTGTTCACCATATGAATGATTTTTATCTCTATGTATGGGATGTATATTGAAATATGAAATCTTGTGGTCTATTGTTACGATTTGATATATATAAGTTAAACCTATAACTTACCAACATTTTTGTTGACGTTTTAAGCATGTTTATTCTCAGGTGATTATTAAGAGCTTCCACTGTTGCATACTTAAATAAGGACAAGATTTGGAGTCCATGCTTGTATGATATTGTGTAAAAACTGCATTCAAGAAACTTATTTCGTTGTAACATATTTGTATTGTAAACCATTATGTAATAGTCGTGTGTAAACAGGATATTTTAGACTATCATTATTTGATAATCTACGTAAAGCTTTTTAAACTTTTATTGATGAAATAAAGGTTATGGTTTGTTTTAAAATGAATGCAGTCTTTGAAAAACGTCTCATATAGAGGTCAAAACCTCGCAACGAAATCAATTAATATGGAACGTTTTTAATCAATAAGAACGGGACATTTCAGTTGGTATCCGAGCGTTGGTCTTAGAGAACCAGAAAAATTTGCATTAGTGTGTCTTATCGAGTTTGTTTGGATGCATTAGTGAGTCTGGACTTCGACCGTGTTTTCTTTAAAAATGATTGCTTAACATTTTTGTTGGAAACTATATATTATTAACATGTAAATATTATGTGATATATTAATCTCTTAACGTGTTTGATATTATGTGATAGATGTTTACCTCTAGAACAAGTCCCATTGACTCACCTAATAATAATGAAGAGTCAAATGTAAATTGGAATAATTCGTGGACTGATTCACAAGTTCCCGAAGAGGAACCGGAAGAAGAGTCGGAACCGGAAGAAGAATCGGAACCGGAAGAAGAATCGGAACCGGAAGAAGAAATAGAACCAGTGGGGGAGATAATAAAATGGTTAAGTAGAAGAAAATCCTCAACCAACCGACCAAAGTTAATTATGGTCAATGGTGTTTCCGCCAAGGAAGCAAAGTATTGGGAGGATTACCAATTCTCCGATGAATCGGATCCCGACAAGGAATTCGATGATGTTATAGAAATTACCCCAACACAATTTAATAAGGCAAAAGAGAATAATAAGGGAAAGGGCATAAAAATTGAGAAATTTGATTTCAAACCCGATGAACTTTATATGTATCGTCAACACCCGTATTTCTTAAGTTGTGACAATAACCCGGGAACCTCTAAACCACCAGGTTTTTCTAAACCAATGTGGAAAACGACGGCTCGTATTAGGGGAACATCATATATTCCTAGAAACTTGTCAAAACGAACCAAAACCGAAGAAGAAGAAACGAGCGAGTTGGAATAAGATAGTTGTATTCGTGTGGTGTAATATATGTAATATAGTGTGCTTATGCTTTATGATATATGTAAAAATTGCTTGTATTAATAAGTATTTTTTTTTATGAATCTAACTTTTGTCTATTTTACAGTATAAAAACAGAAAATGGATAGACAACCCAATATTTTAAGAGACCTACCCGGAGACATGATTGATGAAATCTTGTCTAGAGTCGGTCAGAATTCCTCGGCACAACTATTTAAGGCGAGATCAGTTTATAAGACATTCGAAGAACGTTCTAAGAATTCCTTGGTTTATAAAAGGCTTTCGTTCGAAAGATGGGGGATATCACATTGGAAAATCCATAAGTTACGCTATAGGTTAAGAAATTATTTTGACTCAATATATCCGAATATAGGACTTCATGATTTAGAAAAAGCGGCTAACATGCAACATAAAGAAGCATGTTATGCTTACGGCTTAGTAATGTTCGCTTCTCACCAAAGTGAGAACAAGAACATCGGGCTACAACTATTAAACAAAACGTTCCCACAAGTGACAGAGTCCGTAATTGGGGTAAGAAATGAGGTTTTTAGATTGTTAAGGGACTGTTGGATATTACGTAACCCTCGTCCCTTTGATGACGTTACAACACGATGTCTTATCAACAGCCATAACGGTTATTTTCCACAAGACCAAGGATGGGAATCAGTCCTAGTAAAACCAGAATGCATGACTTGTTTCTGGACGTATGAATTACGTGTCTTTATTGCCTTTACTGAACGACTTGTGTACTAGCTAGAATTATCTTCACAACTATCTTGTATCAAAGTTATTGTGTGCTATATTTCATGCTATATGTAAAATAAGCGGTATTGTAAGTTTGTAAAATATTGTGTAAAAGTTTGAACGCGAAATATTATTATAATCAGTTTTTCATATAGAATTATAGTAGTTGAATTGTATATTAGCTACTAAGTATGAACTTAACGGTTAGGTACTACCCGAATTTAAACTTATAAAATGCTAATATGAAGAAAAAGCTTTTATAAATGAGTTAATATTATGCTACGAGATACTATTGACTACTCTTAATATTCTGTATGATTAACTTGTTTCATTTGACTATTTGAAGGAAATGGCACCGACTACTCGACAAACCTTGAATATGAGCGAAGAGGAATTTCGTGCATTTCTTGCTTCAAACATAGCCGCAGTACAGGCTACGCTACATACCAACAATAACCTTGGATCTAGCAGTACAGGAAATCGTGTAGGATGCACCTACAAAGAATTCACTGCCTGCAAACCTTTGGAATTTGATGGAACCGAAGGACCGATCGGATTGAAACGGTGGACCGAGAAGGTCGAATCGGTGTTTGCCATAAGTAAGTGTACTGAAGAGGACAAAGTGAAGTACGCTACGCATACCTTCACAGGTTCTGCGTTAACATGGTAGAATACCTATCTAGAGCAAGTGGGATAAGATGATGCTTACGCACTACCGTGGTCAGCATTCAAGCACTTGATGAACGAGAAGTACTGTCCCAGAACTGAGGTCAATAAGCTCAAGACAGAACTTAGAGGGTTACGAACCCAAGGATTTGATATTACCACGTACGAAAGATGATTCACAGAATTGTGCCTATTGTGTCCGGGAGCGTTCGAAGATGACGAAGAGAAGATCGACGCATTTGTGAAAGGATTACCGGAAAGAATCCAAGAAGATATAAGTTCACACGAGCCCGCCTCCATACAACAGGCATGTAGAATGGATCACAAACTAGTGAGCCAGATTGAAGAAAGAATTAAAGAACAGACTGCTGAAGAGGCCAATGTGAAGCAAGTCAAAAGAAAGTGGGAGGAAAACGGTGATAAGAATCACCAATACAACAACAACAGCAATTACAACAATAATCGCAACAACTATCCCAACAATCGCAATATCAATCGCAACTACAACAAACGGCCCAACAACAACAACAACAACAACAACAACAGCAGCAACTACAACTACAACAATCATCTCAACAATAATAATAACCGCAACAATAACAACAATCAGAAGCAGCTATGCCAAAGGTGTGAAAAGTATCACTCGGGGTTCTGCACTAAATTTTTCAACAAGTGTAAAAGAAATGGTCATAGCGCGGCGAAGTGTGAGGTCTATGGACCAGGGGTTAACAGAACGAAAGGAACAAATGGTGTCGGAACGAGTAATGGCGGAGCAAGTAGTGTCGTAGCAAGTTATGCCAATGTAGTTTGTTATAAATGTGGAAAACCGGGCCACATTTGTAGTGACCCGAACTTTTCCATGTTTATATATATTAATTGAGATTGATATTTACATGATTAAATGTTTCCAACATGTTAAGCAATCAAACTTGTTAAGACTTGATTAATTGAAATAGGTTTCATATAGACAATTGACCACCCAAGTTGACCGGTGATTCACGAACATTAAAACTTTTAAAAACTATATGATGACATATATATGGTTAACATTATATTATGATAAGTAAACATATCATTAATTATATTAACAATGAACTACATATGTAAAAACAAGACTACTAACTTAATGATTTTGAAACGAGACATATATGTAACGATTATCGTTGTAACGACATTTAATGTATATATATCATATTAAGAGATATTCGTACATCATAATATCATGATAATATAATAATTTAAAATCTCTTTTGATATTATAAACATTGGGTTAACAACATTTAACAAGATCGTTAACCTAAAGGTTTCAAAACAACATTTACATGTAACGACTAACGATGACTTAACGACTCAGTTAAAATGTATATACATGTAGTGTTTTAATATGTATTCATACACTTTTGAAAGCCTTCAAGACACTTATCAAAATACTTCTACTTAACAAAAATGCTTACAATTACATCCTCGTTCAGTTTCATCAACAATTCTACTCGTATGCACCCGTATTCGTACTCGTACAATACACAGCTTTTAGATGTATGTACTATTGGTATATACACTCCAATGATCAGCTCTTAGCAGCCCATGTGAGTCACCTAACACATGTGGGAACCATCATTTGGCAACTAGCATGAAATATCTCATAAAATTACAAAAATATGAGTAATCATTCATGACTTATTTACATGAAAACAAAATAACATATCCTTTATATCTAATCCATACACCAATGACCAAAAACACCTACAAACACTTTCATTCTTAAATTTTCTTCATCTAATTGATCTCTCTCAAGTTCTATCTTCAAGTTCTAAGTGTTCTTCAGAAATTCCAAAAGTTCTAGTTTCATAAAATCAAGAATACTTTCAAGTTTGCTAGCTCACTTCCAATCTTGTAAGGTGATCATCCAACCTCAAGAAATCTTTGTTTCTTACAGTAGGTTATAATTCTAATACAAGGTAATAATCATATTCAAACTTTGGTTCAATTTCTATAACTATAACAATCTTATTTTAAGTGATGATCTTACTTGAACTTGTTTTTGTGTCATGATTCTGCTTCAAGAACTTCGAGCCATCCAAGGATCCATTGAAGCTAGATCCATTTTTTTATTTTCCAGTAGGTTTATCCAAGGAACTTAAGGTAGTAATGATGTTCATAACATCATTCGATTCATACATATAAAGCTATCTTATTCGAAGCTTTAAACTTGTAATCACTAGAACATAGTTTAGTTAATTCTAAACTTGTTCGCAAACAAAAGTTAATCCTTCTAACTTGACTTTTAAAATAAACTAAACACATTTTCTATATCTATATGATATGCTAACTTAATGATTTAAAACCTGGAAACACGAAAAACACCGTAAAACCGGATTTACGCCGTCGTAGTAACACCGCGGGCTGTTTTGGGTTAGTTAATTAAAAACTATGATAAACTTTGATTTAAAAGTTGTAATTCTGAGAAAATGATTTTTATTATGAACATGAAACTATATCCAAAAATTATGGTTAAACTCAAAGTGGAAGTATGTTTTCTAAAATGGTCATCTAGACGTCGTTCTTTCAACTGAAATGACTACCTTTACAAAAACGACTTGTAACTTATTTTTCCGACTATAAACCTATACTTTTCTGTTTAGATTCATAAAATAGAGTTCAATATGAAACCATAGCAATTTGATTCACTCAAAATGGATTTAAAATGAAGAAGTTATGGGTAAAACAAGATTGGATAATTTTTCTCATTTTAGCTACGTGAAAATTGGTAACAAATCTATTCCAACCATAACTTAATCAACTTGTATTGTATATTATGTAATCTTGAGATACCATAGACACGTATACAATGTTTCGACCTATCATGTCGACACATCTATATATATTTCGGAACAACCATAGACACTCTATATGTGAATGTTGGAGTTAGCTATACAGGGTTGAGGTTGATTCCAAAATATATATAGTTTGAGTTGTGATCAATACTGAGATACGTATACACTGGGTCGTGGATTGATTCAAGATAATATTTATCGATTTATTTCTGTACATCTAACTGTGGACAACTAGTTGTAGGTTACTAACGAGGACAGCTGACTTAATAAACTTAAAACATCAAAATATATTAAAAGTGTTGTAAATATATTTTGAACATACTTTGATATATATGTATATATTGTTATAGGTTCGTGAATCAACCAGTGGCCAAGTCTTACTTCCCGACGAAGTAAAAATCTGTTAAAGTGAGTTATAGTCCCACTTTTAAAATCTAATATTTTTGGGATGAGAATACATGCAGGTTTTATAAATGATTTACAAAATAGACACAAGTACGTGAAACTACATTCTATGGTTGAATTATCAAAATCGAATATGCCCCTTTTTATTAAGTCTGGTAATCTAAGAATTAGGGAACAGACACACTAATTGACGCGAATCCTAAAGATAGATCTATTGGGCTTAACAAACCCCATCCAAAGTACCGGATGCTTTAGTACTTCGAAATTTATATCATATCCGAAGGGTGTCCCGGAATGATGGGGATATTCTTATATATGCATATTGTTAATGTCGGTTACCAGGTGTTCACCATATGAATGATTTTTATCTCTATGTATGGGATGTGTATTGAAATATGAAATCTTGTGGTCTATTATTATGATTTGATATATATAGGTTAAACCTATAACTCACCAACATTTTTGTTGACGTTTTAAGCATGTTTATTCTCAGGTGATTATTAAGAGCTTCCGCTATCGCATACTTAAATAAGGACGAGATTTGGAGTCCATGCTTGTATGATATTGTGTAAAAACTGCATTCAAGAAACTTATTTTGTTGTAACATATTTTTATTGTAAACCATTATGTAATGGTCGTGTGTAAACATGATATTTTAGATTATCATTATTTGATAATCTACGTAAAGCTTTTTAAACCTTTATTGATGAAATAAAGGTTATGGTTTGTTTTAAAATGAATGCAGTCTTTGAAAAATGTCTCATATAGAGGTCAAAACCTCGCAACGAAATCAATTAATATGGAACGTTTTTAATCAATAAGAACGGGACATTTCAGTTGGTATCAGAGCGTTGGTCTTAGAGAACTAGAATTTTGCATTAGTGTGTCTTATCGAGTTTGTTAGGATGCATTAGTGAGTCTGAACTTCGACCGTGTTTACTTGAAAAATGATTGATTAACAAATTTTGTTGGAAACTATATATTTTTAACATGTGAATATTATGTGATATATTAATCTCTTAACGCGTTTGATATTATGTGATAGATGTCTACCTCTAGAACAAGTCCCATTGACTCACCTAATAATAATGAAGAGTCAAATGTAAATTGGAATGATTCGTGGACTGATTCACAAGTTCCCGAAGATGAACCGGAAGAAGAGTCGGAACCGGAAGAAGAATCGGAACCAGATGAAGAAATAGAACCGGTGGGGGAAATAATAAAATGGTTAAGTAAAAGAAAATCCTCAACCAACCGACCACGGTTAATTATGGTCAATGGTGTTTCCGCCAAGGAAGCAAAATATTGGGAGGATTACCAATTCTCCGATGAATCGGATTCCGACGAGAATTCCGATGATGTTATAGAAATTACCCCAACTAAATTTAAAAAGGCAAAAGAAAATAATAAGGGAAAGGGCATAAAAATAGGGAAATCTAATTCCAACCCCGATGAACTTTATATGTATCGTCAACCCCCGAAGTCCTTAAGTTGTAACAATGACCCGGGAACCTCTAAACCACCAGGTTTTTCTAAACCAATGTGGAAAATTACGGCTCGTATTAGGGGAACATCATATATCCCTAGAAACTTGGCAAAACGAACCAAAATCGAAGAAGAAGAAACAAGCGAGTCGGAATAAGATAGTTGTATTCGTGTGGTGTAATATATGTAATATAGTGTTCTTATGCTTTATGATATATGTAAAAATTGCTTGTATTAATAAGTATTTTTTTTATGAATCTAACTCTTGTCTATTTTACAGTATAAAAACACAAAATGGATAGACAACCCAATATTTTAAGAGACCTACCCGGAGACATGATTGATGAAATCTTGTCTAGAGTCGGTCAGAATTCTTCGGCACAACTATTTAAGGCGAGATCAGTTTGTAAGACATTCGAAGAACGTTCCAAGAATGCCTTGGTTTATAAAACGCTTTCGTTCGAAAGATGGGGGATATCACATTGGGAAATCCATAAGTTACGATGTGTTTACTTTGACGCATATATTGCGGGGAACCCAAATGCTATTTTACGCAATGGGTTAAAAAATTATTTTGACTCAATATATCCGAATATTGGACTTCGTGATTTAGAAAAAGCGGCTAACATGCAACATAAAGAAGCATGTTATGCTTACGGATTAGTAATGTTCGCTTCTCACTAAAGAGAGAACAAGAACATCGGGCTACAACTATTAAACAAAACGTTCCCACAAGTGACGGAGTCGGTAATTGGGGTAAGAAATGAGGTTTTTAGATTGTTACGGGACTGTTGGACATTACGTAACCCTCGTCCCTTTGACGACGTTACAACACGCGGTCTTATCAACGGCCATAACGGTTATGTTCCACAAGACCAAGGATGGGAAGTAATCCTAGTAAAACCAGAATGCATGACTTGTTTCTGGACGTATGAATTACGTGTCTTTATTGCCTTTGCTGAACGACTTGTGTACTAGCTAGAATTATCTTCACAACCATCTTGTTTCAAATTTATTGTGTGCTATATTTCATGCTATATGTAAAATAAGCGGTATTGTAAGTTTGTAAAATATTGTGTAAAAGTTTGAACGCGAAATATTATTATAATCAGTTTTTCATATAGAATTGTAGTAGTTGAATTGTATATTAGCTACTAAGTATGAACTTGACGGGTAGGTACTACCCGAATTTAAACTTATAAAACGCTAATATGAAGAAAAAGCTTTTATAAATGAGTTCATATTATGCTACGAAATACTATTAACTACTCTTAATATTCTGTATGATTAACTTGTTCCATTTGACTATTTTGAAGGAAATGGCACCGACTACTCGACACACCGTGAATATGAATGAAGAGGAATTTCGTACTTTTCTAGCTTTAAACATAGCCGCAATACAGGAAATCGTGTAGGATGCACCTACAAAGAATTCACTGCCTGCAAACCTTTAGAATTTGATGGAACCGAAGGACCGATCGGATTGAAACGGTGGACCGAGAAGGTCGAATCGGTATTTGCCATAAGTAAGTGTACTGAAGAGGACAAAGTGAAGTACGCTACGCATACCTTCACAGGTTCTGCGTTAACATGGTGGAATACCTATCTAGAGCAAGTGGGACAAGATGATGCGTACGCACTACCGTGGTCAGCATTCAAGCACTTGATGAACGAGAAGTACCGTCCCAGAACCGAGGTCAATAAGCTCAAGACAGAACTTAGAGGGTTACGAACTCAAGGATTTGATATTACCACGTACGAAAGACGATTCATAGAATTGTGCCTATTGTGTCCGGGAGCTTTCGAAGATGAGGAAGAGAAGATCGACGCGTTTGTGAAAGGATTATCGGAAAGAATCCAAGAAGATATAAGTTCACACGAGCCCGCCTCCATACAACAGGCATGTAGAATGGCTCACAAACTAGTGAACCAGATTGAAGAAAGAATTAAAGAACAGACTGCTGAAGAGGCCAATGTGAAGCAAGTCAAAAGAAAGTGGGAGGAAAACGGTGATAAGAATCACCAATACAACAACAACAGCAATTACAACAATAATCGCAACAATTATCCCAACAATCGCAACATCAATCGTAACTACAACAAACGGCCCAACAACAACAACAACAACAACAACAACAGCAACTACAACAATCATCCCAACAACAATAATAACCGCAACAACAACAACAATCAGAAGCAGCTATGCCAAAGGTGTGAAAAGTATCACTCGGGGTTCTGCACTAAATTTTGCAACAAGTGTAAAAGAAATGGTTATAGCGCGGCGAAGTGTGAGGTCTACGGACCAGGGGTTAACAGAACGAAAGGAACAAATGGTGTCGGAATGAGTAATGGTGGAGCAAGTAGTGTCGGAGCAAGTTATGCCAATGTAGTTTGTTATAAATGTGGAAAACCGGGCCACATTATTAGAAATTGCCCGAACCAGGAGAACACGAATGGACAAGGCCGCGGAAGAGTTTTCAATATTAATGCGGCAGAGGCACAGGAAGACCCGAAGCTTGTTACGGGTACTTTTCTTATTGACAATAAATCTGCTTACGTTTTATTTGATTCGGGTGCGGATAGAAGCTATATGAGTAGAGTTTTTGTGCTAAATTAAGTTGTCCATTGACACCTTTGGATAGTAAATTTTTACTCGAATTAGCAAATAGTAAATTAATTTCAGCAGATAATATATGTCGGAATCGAGAAATTAAACTGGTTAGCGAAACATTTAAGATTGATTTGATACCAGTAGAGTTAGGGAGTTTTGATGTGATAATCGGTATGGACTGGTTGAAAGAAGTGAAAGCAGAGATCGTTTGTTACAAAAATGCAATTCGCATTATACGAGAAAAAGGAAAACCCTTAATGGTGTACGGAGAAAAGGGCAACACGAAGCTACATCTTATTAGTAATTTGAAGGCACAAAAACTAATAAGAAAAGGTTGCTATGCTGTTCTAGCACACGTCGAGAAAGTACAAACTGAAGAAAAGAGTATCAATGATGTTCCCATTGCAAAAGAATTTCCTGATGTATTTCCGAAAGAATTACCAGGATTACCCCCACATCGATCCGTTGAATTTCAAATAGATCTTGTACCAGGAGCTGCACCAATAGCTCGTGCTCCTTACAGACTCGCACCCAGCGAGATGAAAGAACTGCAAAGCCAATTACAAGAACTTTTAGAGCGTGGTTTCATTCGACCAAGCACATCACCGTGGGGAGCTCCTGTTTTGTTTGTCAAGAAGAAAGATGGTACATTCAGGTTGTGTATCGACTACCGAGAGTTGAACAAACTTACCATCAAGAACCGCTACCCACTACCGAGAATCGACGACTTATTTGATCAACTACAAGGCTCGTCTGTTTATTCAAAGATTGACTTACGTTCCGGGTATCATCTAATGCGGGTGAAAGAAGATGATATTCCAAAGACTGCTTTCAGAACACGTTACGGTCATTACGAGTTTATGGTCATGCCGTTTGGTTTAACTAATGCACCAGCTGTGTTCATGGACCTTATGAACCGAGTGTGTGGACCATACCTTGACAAGTTTGTCATTGTTTTCATTGATGACATACTTATTTACTCAAAGAATGACCAAGAACACGGTGAACATTTGAGAAAGGTGTTAGAAGTATTGAGGAAGGAAGAATTGTACGCTAAATTTTCAAAGTGTGCATTTTGGTTGGAAGAATTTCAATTCCTCGGTCACATAGTGAACAAAGAAGGTATTAAGGTGGATCCGGCAAAGATAGAAACTGTTGAAAAGTGGGAAACCCCGAAAACTCCGAAACACATACGCCAGTTTTTAGGACTAGCTGGTTACTACAGAGGGTTCATCCAAGACTTTTCCAGAATATCAAAACCCTTGACTGCATTAACGCATAAAGGGAAGAAATTTGAATGGAATGATGAACAAGAGAAAGCGTTTCAGTTATTGAAGAAAAAGCTAACTACGGCACCTATATTGTCATTGCCTGAAGGGAATGATGATTTTGTGATTTATTGTGACGCATCAAAGCAAGGTCTCGGTTGTGTATTAATGCAATGAACAAAGGTGATTGCTTATGCGTCTAGACAATTGAAGATTCACGAACAAAATTATACGACGCATGATTTGGAATTAGGCGCGGTTGTTTTTGCATTAAAGACTTGGAGGCACTACTTATATGGGGTCAAAAGTATTATATATACCGACCACAAAAGTCTTCAAAATATATTTAATCAGAAACAACTGAATATGAGGCAGCGTAGGT
The DNA here is from genome assembly GCF_046630445.1 of Rutidosis leptorrhynchoides. Taxonomy (NCBI): domain Eukaryota; kingdom Viridiplantae; phylum Streptophyta; class Magnoliopsida; order Asterales; family Asteraceae; genus Rutidosis; species Rutidosis leptorrhynchoides. Next base: position 309,015,601 of record NC_092333.1, on the reverse strand, counting down.
GGATTGAATTATTGAATGATTACGAATTTGAGATTCGTTACCACCCGGGGAAGGCAAATGTGGTAGCCGATGCCTTGAGCAGGAAGGACAGAGAACCCATTCGAGTAAAATCTATGAATATAATGATTCATAATAACCTTACTACTTAAATAAAGGAGGCGCAACAAGGAGTTTTAAAAGAGGGAAATTTAAAGGATGAAATACCCAAAGGATCGGAGAAGCATCTTAATATTCGGGAAGACGGAACCCGGTATAGGGCTGAAAGGATTTGGGTACCAAAATATGGAGATATGAGAGAAATGGTATTTAGAGAAGCTCATAAAACCAGATACTCAATACATCCTGGAACAGGGAAGATGTACAAGGATCTCAAGAAACATTTTTGGTGGCCGGGTATGAAAGCCGATGTTGCTAAATACGTAGGAGAATGTTTGACGTGTTTTAAGGTCAAAGCTGAGCATCAGAAACCATCAGGTCTACTTCAACAACCCGAAATCCATGAATGGAAATGGGAAAACATTACCATAGATTTCATTACTAAATTGCCAAGGACTGCAAGTGGTTTTGATACTATTTGGGTAATAGTTGATCGTCTCACCAAATCAGCACATTTCCTGCCAATAAGGGAAGATGACAAGATGGATAAGTTAGCACGACTGTATTTGAAGGAAGTCATCTCCAGACATGGAATACCAATCTCTATTATCTCTGATAGGGATGGCAGATTTATTTCAAGATTCTGGCAGACATTACAGCAAGCATTAGGAACTCGTCTAGACATGAGTACTGCCTATCATCCACAAACTGATGGGCAGAGCGAAAGGACGATAAAAATGCTTGAAGACATGCTACGAGCATGTGTTATTGATTTCGGAAACAGTTGGGATCAACATCTACCGTTAGTAGAATTTTCCTACAACAACAGCTACCATTCAAGCATTGAGATGGCGCCGTTTGAAGCACTTTATGGTAGAAAGTGCAGGTCTCCGATTTGTTGGAGTGAAGTGGGGGATAGACAGATTACGGGTCCGGAGATTATACAAGAAACTACCGAGAAGATCATCCAAATTCAACAACGGTTGAAAACCGCCCAAAGTCGACAAAAGAGCTACGCTGACATTAAAAGAAAAGATATAGAATTTGAAATTGGAGAGATGGTCATGCTTAAAGTTGCACCTTGGAAAGGCGTTGTTCGATTTGGTAAACGAGGGAAATTAAATCCAAGGTATATCGGACCATTCAAGATTATTGATCGTGTCGGACCAGTAGCTTACCGACTTGAGTTACCTCAACAACTCGTGGCTGTACATAACACTTTCCACGTCTCGAATTTGAAGAAATGTTTTGCTAAAGAAGATCTCACTATTCCGTTAGATGAAATCCAAATCAACGAAAAACTTCAATTCATCGAAGAACCCGTCGAAATAATGGATCGTGAGGTTAAAAGACTTAAGCAAAACAAGATACCAATTGTTAAGGTTCGATGGAATGCTCGTAGAGGACCCGAGTTCACCTGGGAGTGTGAAGATCAGATGAAGAAGAAATACCCGCATCTATTTCCAGAAGATTCGTCAACACCTTCAACAGCTTAAAATTTCGGGTCGAAATTTATTTAACGGGTAGGTACTATAGTGACCCGAACTTTTCCATGTTTATATATATTAATTGAGATTGATATTTACATGATTAAATGTTTCCAACATGTTAAGCAATCAAACTTGTTAAGACTTGATTAATTGAAATAGGTTTCATATAGACAATTGACCACCCAAGTTGACCGGTGATTCACGAACGTTAAAACTTGTAAAAACTATATGATGACATATATATGGTTATATATATAGTTAACATGATATTATGATAAGTAAACATATCATTAATTATATTAACAATGAACTACATATGTAAAAACAAGACTACTAACTTAATGATTTTGAAACGAGACATATATGTAACGATTATCGTTGTAACGACATTTAATGTATATATATCATATTAAGAGATATTCGTACATCATAATATCATGATAATATAATAATTTAAAATCTCTTTTGATATTATAAACATTGGGTTAACAACATTTAACAAGATCGTTAACCTAAAGGTTTCAAAACAACATTTACATGTAACGACTAACGATGACTTAACGACTCAGTTAAAATGTATATACATGTAGTGTTTTAATATGTATTCATACACTTTTGAAAGACTTCAAGACACTTATCAAAATACTTCTACTTAACAAAAATGCTTACAATTACATCCTCGTTCAGTTTCATCAACAATTCTACTCGTATGCACCCGTATTCGTACTCGTACAATACACAGCTTTTAGATGTATGTACTATTGGTATATACACTCCAATGATCAGCTCTTAGTAGCCCATGTGAGTCACCTAACACATGTGGGAACCATCATTTGGCAACTAGCATGAAATATCTCATAAAATTACAAAAATATGAGTAATCATTCATGACTTATTTACATGAAAACAAAATAACATATCCTTTATATCTAATCCATACACCAACGACCAAAAACACCTACAAACACTTTCATTCTTCAAATTTATTCATCTAATTGATCTCTCTCAAGTTCTATCTTCAAGTTCTAAGTGTTCTTCAGAAATTCCAAAAGTTCTAGTTTCATAAAATCAAGAATACTTTCAAGTTTGCTAGCTCACTTCCAATCTTGAAAGGTGATCATCCAACCTCAAGAAATCTTTGTTTCTTATAGTAGGTTATCATTCTAATACAAGGTAATAATCATATTCAAACTTTGGTTCAATTTCTATAACTATAACAATCTTATTTTAAGTGATGATCTTACTTGAACTTGTTTTCGTGTCATGATTCTGCTTCAAGAACTTCGAGCCATCCAAGGATCCATTGAAGCTAGATCAATTTTTCTATTTTCCAGTAGGTTTATCCAAGGAACTTAAGGTAGTAATGATGTTCATAACATCATTCGATTCATACATATAAAGCTATCTTATTCGAATGTTTAAACTTGTAATCACTAGAACATAGTTTAGTTAATTCTAAACTTGTTCGCAAACAAAAGTTAATCCTTCTAACTTGACTTTTAAAATAAACTAAACACATTTTCTATATCTATATGATATGCTAACTTAATGATTTAAAACCTGGAAACACGAAAAACACCGTAAAACCGGATTTACGCCGTCGTAGTAACACCGCGGGCTGTTTTGGGTTAGTTAATTAAAAACTATGATAAACTTTGATTTAAAAGTTGTAATTCTGAGAAAATGATTTTTATTATGAACATGAAACTATATCCAAAAATTATGGTTAAACTCAAAGTGGAAGTATGTTTTCTAAAATGGTCATCTAGACGTCGTTCTTTCGACCGAAATGACTACCTTTACAAAAACGACTTGTAACTTATTTTTCTGACTATAAACCTATACTTTTCTGTTTAGATTCATAAAATAGAGTTCAATATGAAACCATAGCAATTTGATTCACTCAAAACGGATTTAAAATGAAGAAGTTATGGGTAAAACAAGATTGGATAATTTTTCTCATTTTAGCTACGTGAAAATTGGTAACAAATCTATTCCAACCATAACTTAATCAACTTGTATTGTATATTATGTAATCTTGAGATACCATAGACACGTATACAATGTTTCGACCTATCATGTCGACACATCTATATATATTTCGGAACAACCATAGACACTCTATATGTGAATGTTGGAGTTAGCTATACAGGGTTGAGGTTGATTCCAAAATATATATAGTTTGAGTTGTGATCAATACTGAGATACGTATATACTGGGTCGTGGATTGATTCAAGATAATATCTATCGATTTATTTCTGTACATCTAACTGTGGACAACTAGTTGTAGGTTACTAACGAGGACAGCTGACTTAATAAACTTAAAACATCAAAATATATTAAAAGTGTTGTAAATATATATTTTGAACATACTTTGATATATATGTATATATTGTTATAGGTTCGTGAATCAACCAGTGGCCAAGTCTTACTTCCCGACGAAGTAAAAATCTGTGAAAGTGAGTTATAGTCCCACTTTTAAAATCTAATATTTTTGGGATGAGAATACATGCAGGTTTTATAAATGATTTACAAAATAGACACAAGTACGTGAAACTACATTCTATGGTTGAATTATCGAAATCGAATATGCCCCTTTTTATTAAGTCTGGTAATCTAAGAATTAGGGAATAGACACCCTAATTGACGCGAATCCTAAAGATAGATCTATTGGGCTTAACAAACCCCATCCAAAGTACCGGATGCTTTAGTACTTCGAAATTTATATCATATCCGAAGGGTGTCCCGGAATGATGGGGATATTCTTATATATGCATCTTGTTAATGTCGGTTACCAGGTGTTCACCATATGAATGATTTTTATCTCTATGTATGGGATGTGTATTGAAATATGAAATCTTGTGGTCTATTATTATGATTTGATATATATAGGTTAAACCTATAACTCACCAACATTTTTGTTGACGTTTTAAGCATGTTTATTCTCAGGTGATTATTAAGAGCTTCCGCTGTCGCATACTTAAATAACGACGAGATTTGGAGTCCATGCTTGTATGATATTGTGTAAAAACTGCATTCAAGAAACTTATTTTGTTGTAACATATTTGTATTGTAAACCATTATGTAATGGTCGTGTGTAAACAGGATATTTTAGATTATCATTATTTGATAATCTACGTAAAGCTTTTTAAACCTTTATTGATGAAATAAAGGTTATGGTTTGTTTTAAAATGAATGCAGTCTTTGAAAAATGTCTCATATAGAGGTCAAAACCTCGCAACGAAATCAATTAATATGGAACGTTTTTAATCAATAAGAACGGGACATTTCAACATTATTAGAAATTGCCCGAACCAGGAGAACACGAATGGATAATGCCGTGGAAGAGTTTTCAATATTAATGCGGCAGAGGCACAGGAAGACTCGGAGCTTGTTACGGGTACGTTTCTTATTGACAATAAATCTGCTTACGTTTTATTTGATTCGGGTACGGATAGAAGCTATATGAGTAGAGATTTTTGTGCTAAATTAAGTTGTCCATTGACGCCTTTGGATTGTAAATTTTTACTCGAATTAGCAAATGGTAAATTAATTTCAGCAGATAATATATGTCGGAATCGAGAAATTAAACTGGTTAGCGAAACATTTAAGATTGACTTGACACCAGTAGAGTTAGGGAGTTTTGATGTGAGAATCGGTATGGACTGGTTGAAAGAAGTGAAAGCAGAGATCGTTTGTTACAAAAATGCAATTCGCATTATACGAGAAAAAGGAAAATCCTTAATGGTGTACGGAGAAAAGGGCAACACGAAGCTACATCTTATTAGTAATTTGAAGGCACAAAAACTAATAAGAAAAGGTTGCTATGCTGTTCTAGCAAACGTCGAGAAAGTACAAACTGAAGAAAAGAGCATCAATGATGTTCCCGTCGCAAAAGAATTTCCCGATGTATTTCCAAAAGAATTACCGGGATTACCCCCACATCGATCAGTTGAATTTCAAATAGATCTTGTACCAGGAGCTGCACCAATAGCTCGTGCTCCTTACAGACTTGCACCCTGCGAGATGAAAGAACTGTAAAGCCAATTACAAGAACTTTTAGAGCGTGGTTTCATTCGACCAAGCACATCACCGTGGGGAGCTCCTGTTTTGTTTTTCAAGAAGAAAGATTGTACATTCAGGTTGTGTATCGACTACCGAGAGTTGAACAAACTTACCATCAAGAACCGCTATCCACTACCGAGGATCGATGACTTATTTGATCAACTACAAGGCTCGTCTGTTTATTCAAAGATTGACTTACGTTCCGGGTATCATCAAATGCGGGTGAAAGAAGATGATATTCCAAAGACTGCTTTTAGAACACGTTACGGTCATTACGAGTTTATGGTCATGCCGTTTGGTTTAACTAATGCACCAGCTGTGTTCATGGACCTTATGAACCGAGTGTGTGGACCATACCTTGACAAGTTTGTCATTGTTTTCATTGATGAAATACTTATTTACTCAAAGAATGACCAAGAACACGGTGAACATTTGAGAAAGGTGTTAGAAGTATTGAGAAAGGAAGAATTGTACGCTAAGTTTTCAAAGTGTGCATTTTGGTTGGAAGAAGTTCAATTCCTCGGTCACATAGTGAACAAAGAAGGTATTAAGGTGGATCCGGCAAAGATAGAAACTGTTGAAAAGTGGGAAATCCCAAAACTCCAAAACACATACGCCAGTTTTTAGGACTAGCTGGTTACTACAGAAGGTTCATCCAAGACTTTTCCAGAATAGCAAAACCCTTGACTGCATTAACGCATAAAGGGAAGAAATTTGAATGGAAGGATGAACAAGAGAAAGCGTTCCAGTTATTGAAGAAAAAGCTAACTACGGCACCTATATTGTCATTGCCTGAAGGGAATGATGATTTTGTGATTTATTGTGATGCATCAAAGCATGGTCTCGGTTGTGTATTAATGCAACGAACGAATGTGATTGCTTATGCGTCTAGACAATTGAAGATTCACGAACAAAATTATACGACGCATGATTTGGAATTAGGCGCGGTTGTTTTTGCATTAAAGACTTGGAGGCACTACTTATATGGGGTCAAAAGTATTATATATACCGACCACAAAAGTCTTCAATACATATTTAATCAGAAACAACTGAATATGAGGCAGCGTAGGTGGATTGAATTGTTGAATGATTACGACTTTGAGATTCGTTACCACTCGGGGAAGGCAAATGTGGTAGCCGACGCCTTGAGCAGGAAGGACAGAGAACCCATTCGAGTAAAATCTATGAATATAATGATTCACAATAACCTTACTACTCAAATAAAGGAGGCGCAACAAGGAGTTTTAAAAGAGGGAAATTTAAAGGATGAAATACCCAAAGGATCAGAGAAGCATCTTAGTATTCGGGAAGACGGAACCCGGTATAGGGCTGAAAGGATTTAGGTACCAAAATTTGGAGATATGAGAGAAATGGTACTTAGAGAAGCTCATAAAACCAGATACTCAATACATCCTGGAACGGGGAAGATGTACAAGGATCTCAAGAAACATTTTTGGTGGCCGGGTATGAAAGCCGATGTTGCTAAATACGTAGGAGAATGTTTGACGTGTTATAAGGTCAAAGCTGAGCATCAGAAACCATCAGGTCTACTTCAACAACCCGAAATCCCGGAATGGAAATGGGAAAACATTACCATGGATTTCATCACTAAATTGCCAAGGACTGCAAGTGGTTTTGATACTATTTGGGTAATAGTTGATCGTCTCACCAAATCAGCACACTTCCTGCCAATAAGAGAAGATGACAAGATGGAGAAGTTAGCACGACTGTATTTGAAGGAAGTCATCTCCAGACATGGAATACCAATCTCTATTATCTCTGATAGGGATGGCAGATTTATTTCAAGATTCTGGCAGACATTACAGCAAGCATTAGGAACTCGTCTAGACATGAGTACTGCCTATCATCCACAAACTGATGGGCAGAGTGAAAGGACGATACAAACGCTTGAAGACATGCTACGAGCATGTGTTATTGATTTCAGAAACAGTTGGGATCGACATCTACCGTTAGCAGAATTTTCCTATAACAACAACTATCATTCAAGTATTGAGATGGAGCCATTTGAAGCAATTTATGGTAGAAAGTGCAGGTCTCCAATTTGTTGGAGTGAAGTGTTGGATAGACAGATTACAGGTCCTGAGATAATACAAGAAACTACCGAGAAGATCATCCAAATTCAACAACGGTTGAAAACCGCCCAAAGTCGACAAAAGAGCTACGCCGACATTAAAAGAAAAGATATAGAATTTGAAGTTGGAGAGATGGTCATGCTTAAGGTTGCACCTTGGAAAGGCGTTGTTCGATTTGGTAAACGAGGTAAATTAAATCCAAGGTATATTGGACCATTCAAGATTATTGATCTCACTATTCTGTTAGACGAAATCCAAATCAACGAAAAACTTCAATTCATCGAAGAACCCTTCGAAATAATGGATCGTGAGGTTAAAAGACTTAAACAAAACAAGATACCAATTGTTAAGGTTCGATGGAATGCTCGTAGAGGACCCGAGTTCACCTGGGAACGAGAAGATCAGATGATGAAGAAATACTCGCACTTATTTCCAGAAGATACGTCAACATCTCCAACTGCTTAAAATTTCGGGACGAAATTTATTTAACGGGTAGGTACTGTAGTGACCCGAACTTTTCCATGTTTATATATATATTAAATGAAATTGTTATTTACATGATTAAGTGTTTCCAACATGTTAAGCAATCAAACTTGTTAAGACTTGATTAATTGAAATAGGTTTCATATAAACAATTGACCACCCAAGTTGACCGGTGATTCACGAACGTTAAAACTTGTAAAAACTATATGATGACATATATATGGATATATATATTGTTAACATGATATTATGATAAGTAAACATATCATTAAGTATATTAACAATGAACTACATATGTAAAAGCAAGACTACTAACTTAATGATTTTGAAACGAGACATATATGTAACGATTATCGTTGTAACGACATTTTATGTATATATATCATATTAAGAGATATTCATACGTCATATTATCATGATAATATAATAATTTAAAATCTCATTTGATATTATAAACATTGGGTTAACAACATTTAACAAGATCGTTAACCTAAAGGTTTCAAAACAACACTTACATGTAACGACTAACAATGACTTAACGACTCAGTTAAAATGTATATACATGTAGTGTTTTAATATGTATTCATACACTTTTGAAAGACTTCAAGACACTTATCAAAATACTTCTACTTAACAAAAATGCTTACAATTACATCCTCGTTCAGTTTCATTAACAATTCTAATCGTATGTACCCGTATTCGTACTCGTACAATACACAGCTTTTAGATGTATGTACTATTGGTATATACACTCCAATGATCAGCTCTTAGCAGCCCATGTGAGTCACCTAACACATGTGAGAACCATCATTTGGCAACTAGCATGAAATATCTCATAAAATTACAAAAATATGAGTAATCATTCATGACTTATTTACATGAAAACAAAATTACATATCCTTTATATCTAATCCATACACCAACGACCAAAAACACCTACAAACACTTTCATTCTTCAATTTTCTTCATCTAATTGATCTCTCTCAAGTTCTATCTTCAAGTTCTAAGTGTTCTTCATAAATTCTACAAGTTCTAGTTTCATAAAATCAAGAATACTTCCAAGTTTGCTATCTTACTTCCAATCTTGTAGAGTGATCATCCAACCTCAAGAAATCTTTCTTATTTACAGTAAGATATCTATCTAATATAAGGTAATACTCATATTCAAACTTTTATTCAATTTCTATAACTATAACAATCTTATTTCGAGTGGAAATCTTACTTGAACTTGTTTTTCGTGTCATGATTCTGCTTCAAGAACTTTCAAGCCATCCAAGGATCCTTTGAAGCTAGATCCATTTTTCTCATTTCTAGTAGCTTTATTCAGAAAACTTGAGGTAGTAATGATGTTCATAACATCATTTGATTCATACATATTAAGCTATCTTATTCGAAGGTTTAAACTTGTAATCACTAAAACATAGTTTAGTTAATTCTAAACTTGTTCGCAAACAAAAGTTAATCCTTCTAACTTGACTTTTAAAATCAATTAAACACATGTTCTATATCTATATGATATGCTAACTTAATGATTTAAAACCTGGAAACACGAAGAACACTGTAAAACCGAACATACGCCGTCGTAGTAACACAGCGGGTTATTTTGGGTTAGTTAATTAAAAATGATGATAAACTTTAATTTAAAAGTGGTTCTTCTGGAAAAATGATTTTTCTTATGAACATGAAACTATATCCAAAAATCATGGTTAAACTCAAAGTGGAAGGTTGTTTTCTAAAATGGTCATCTAGAAGTCGTTCTTTCGACTGAAATGACTACCTTTACAAAAATGACTTGTAACTTATATTTCCGACTATAAACCTATACTTTTTCTGTTTAGATTCATAAAATAGAGTTCAATATGAAACCATAGAAATTTGATTCACTCAAAACGGATTTAAAATGAAGAAGTTATGGGTAAAACAATATTGGATAATTTTTCTTGTTGTAGCAACGTGAAAATTGGTAACAAATCTATATTAATCATATCCTAGCTAACTTATATTGTATTATACATGTATTCTAATATATTATGTAATCTTGGGATACTATAGACACGTATGCAAATGTTTTGACATATCATATCGACCCATGTGTATATATTATTTGGAACAACCATAGACACTCTATATGCAGTAATGTGCGAGTTAGCTATACAGGGTTGAGGTTGATTCCAAAAATATATATACTTTGAGTTGTGATCTAGCCTGAGACGTGTATACACTGGGTCGTGGATTGATTCAAGATAATATATATCAATTTTTTTTCTGTACAGCTAACTTTGGACAACTAGTTGTAGGTTACTAACGAGGACAGCTGACTTAATGAAATTAAAACATCAAAATGTATTAAAAGTGTTGTAAATATATTTTGAACATACTTTGATATATGTACATATTTGTTATAGGTTTGTGAATCGACCAGTGGCCAAGTCTTACTTCCCGACGAAGTAAAAATCTGTGAAAGTGAGTTATAGTCCCACTTTTAAAATCTAATATTTTTGGGATGAGAATACATGCAGGTTTTATAAATGATTTACAAAATAGACACAAGTACGTGAAACTACATTCTATGGTTGAATTATCGAAATCGAATATGCCCCTTTTTATTAAGTCTGGTAATCTAAGAATTAGGGAACAGACACCCTAATTGACGCGAATCCTAAAGATAGATCTATTGGGCCTGACAAACCCCATCCAAAGTACCGGATGCTTTAGTGCTTCGAAATTTATATCATATCCGAAGGGTGTCGCGGAATGATGGGTATATTCTTAAATATGCATCTTGTTAATGTCGGTTACCAGGTGTTCACCATATGAATGATTTTTATCTCTATGTATGGGATGTATATTAAAATATGAAATCTTGTGGTCTATTGTTACGATTTGATATATATAGGTTAAACCTATAACTCACCAACATTTTTGTTGACTTTTTAAGCATGTTTATTCTCAGGTGATTATTAAGAGCTTCCACTGTGGCATACTTAAATAAGGACAAGATTTAGAGTCCATGCTTGTATGATATTGTGTAAAAACTGCATTCAAGAAACTTATTTCGTTGTAACATATTTGTATTGTAAACCATTATGTAATAGTCGTGTGTAAACAGGATATTTTAGATTATCATTATTTGATAATCTACGTAAAGCTTTTTAAACCTTTATTGATGAAATAAAGGTTTTGGTTTGTTTTAAAATGAATGCAGTCTTTGAAAAACGTCTCATATAGAGGTCAAAACCTCGCAACGAAATCAATTAATATGGAACGTTTTTAATCAATAAGAATGGGACATTTCACTTGTTGGGCCCGATAGATCTATCTTTAGAGTTCGCGTCAATTAGGGTGTCTGTTCCCTAATTCTTAGATCTATCTTTGATTATTTGTGTCTATTTCGTAAAAACATTTATAAAAAATGCGCATGTATTCTCAGCCCAAAAATATAAAGGGTAAAAAGGTAAATGAAACTCACGCATATAAATATTTTAAAATAGTTAATAAAGCATTTGCATGTATTCTCAGCCCAAAAACGTAAAGAGTAAAAAAAGCAAATGAAACTCACGCATATAAATATTGTAAAACAGTTATTAAAACTCACGCAAATGAAACTCACGCATGTATTCTCAGCCCAAAAATATATAAAAAAGGGAATAATGAAACTCACGTAATGTATTTTGTAGTAAAAATACATAGAACGACATTGAACAAGTATAATGTTGGCCTCGGATTCACGAACCTATATCATTTGTGTATATATATCAATACACATAATCGCAAGCAAAATAGTTTATATTTATCACCTAGTAATGATATCATTTTTATACTAATAATATATTTATATTTCATTTATTCCTTTTTATAAAATATTTTGTTATGTTATACGTTTTAAATATATATATTTATGTATTTCATTTGTTTATCAAAATAGAAGTTCAAATTATACTAAGTTATTATTAGTATAAACCCTGATAATGTCATTAATAATATACTTATGTTAATATTAACAATTTTATTATTCGTAAAAAATATACTAATACTAATATTTACTAAAATAATAATAATTTGTATTAATTTCATCTTGTATATAATAATAACCTTTTCATCATAATGATAGTAATATTAAAGTTTTAAAATTAATGATAATATAATAACTAATACTCATAATAATAATAATAGGTATAATACTTATAGTTATGGTAATAATAATTATAAGTATGGTGATAATATTAATATTAATGAATATGATAATAGGTTGTATCGTTTTTCTAATAATGTTAATAATATTCATAACCCTAATAATAATAATAATAATTATAATGAGAATACTAATAATCATAATAATACCTACGCTAATATTAACAATGATATTCCTAATACTTAATATTAATAATAATAATAATAATAATAACGCTCCTGCTTAATAGTGGTAATAATAATAATAACACCAACAATAATAATAATCATGATAATAATTAGTAACTAATAATAATAATAATAGAATTTGAAAACTACCTCAAGTGAAATGCGTTCAGGAAAGAAAAAAAATTGTGACAACCCCTGGACTCGAACCCGTGACCTCCCGCTCACTCAACAAATCCCTTTACCACTAGACCAGATTCGTTTTTCTATAATTAAACCCAATTATATACTTATAACCCGATTTCTTTTCATGTTCATCTTCTTCATCATTAAGCTATTCGATCAATTCCAAGTTCAAAACCAAAGTAACCAATTCATTGCTTCATTTTAATCTTGTAAACGTTTGTGAATTTAGAAAGAGAGAAAAGAAAAATAAAAATAAAAATAAAATAAAACAGAAGCAGCTGGCTCCTGCTGCCGTCGCTATTTGTAAAAAAAAAAAAAATTGATTTCACATTCAAGAAAGATTTGGACAAAAGTTACAATACGAAATACATTTAAAATCACTTTTAAAAACTATTGGAATCGTTAATTTAGATTAAATAATTACAGAGATGTCGAATTTGTGTGATGAACATTTGTTGACTTTTCAATTTCGAAAGTTTGACTCCAAAATTCGACTTTGATTTTGCGAATCAGTAATTGAAACTTTACAGATAGGATCACGACATGATTTTGATCACTTCTGCATTTATAGATTTTGAATTAAAACTTGAATTCCTATTTTGGCTAAAAAGCATGAAGGAACAGAGGGAACAGCTCGTTTTTTTTTTTAAAAAATTCACAGCTACCACGAATTTTTGGACTGTTATAATTTGTTAGTGAGGGTTGAGAGTTAAAAGGTTTTTGATTAATAATACAGAGAAATCGATCAGTTTGAAATATAAGATAGGATCGACATCTATTATTCACGGGTTAACAGAAAAATAAAGAAGAAGAAAAACAGATGGAAAACCTTTACAGCTATTGTACTTTTAATAATAATAATTAATACATTATTAATAAATGTATTAATAATAATGATACTATTAATATTAAAATAATAATAATAATAATAATAATAATAATAATAATAATAATAATAATAATAATAATAATAATAATAATAATAATAATAATAATAGAAATATTAATAATAATAATAAGTAACCATAATAATAATAAAAAATGATACAAATAACATTCTTTATTAATAATAATAATAATAATAATAATAATAATAATAATACTAACTAATAAAGATAATAATAATATAAGTGATAATAATATATCAATTTGTATCAAATTCCATATTTTTATTTTATGTCTTCAAATAATAATATTAATAATTAATAATATAAATATTGATATAAATATTGGAAGTAAATAATAATATTACCATAGCAAATTTTATTTTAACTCATAATAAGATTTAATATTTTAACCTTACATATTAGAGTATGTAATGTTTATTATTATCATAATATATATTGAATATTTAATATTTATAAATTTTATATATATTATAACATACATATAATAATATATATGTATAGATTTCATACACATATATTTTCAAATTACCATATCTATAATTATGTTTTATCAAATTTCATTACATAAATAAGTATATTATTTATATATATTGAAACAAATAAATTTAAAATATACATTTATATTTTTCTACAGGCAATTGTTTGTGAATCGTTGGGAATCGTCAAAGATTTAAATTATTACATGAACAAAGTTCAAAAGTTTTTGAGACTCAACATTACCTACTTTGCTTATCGTATCGAAAATAAATAAGATTCAGGTTTAAATTTGGTCGAAATTCCCGGGTCATCACAATTATTATTATTATTTTTAGTAGTAAATCCTTAATTTCAAAACTATCATTTTAACGAATAACAATATATAACATATAATCAAAGATATAATATAAGTATACGTTTTTAAAATGGAATTTAGTATAAAATCTATATAACCACAAATATATAAATGATATATATTAATAAATGAAATTATGTGATTTTCATTATATGTTTTAATATATATAACTGATATAGGTTCGTGAATCCGAGGCCAACCCTGCATTGTTCACTTGTTCAATAACGTCATATGTATTTTTACTACAAAATACAGTATTGTGAGTTTCATTTACCTTTTTACCGTTTATATTTTTGGGCTGAGAATACATGCAAAATTTTTATAAATGTTTTACGAAATAGACACAAGTAATCGAAACTACATTATATGGGTGAATTGTCGAAGCCGAATATGCCCCTTTTGCTTGGTAACCTAAAAATTAGTAAACCGATCTACTAATTGACGCGAATCCTAAAGATAGATCTATTGGGCCTAACGAACCCCATCCAAAGTACCGGATGCTTTACTACTTCGAATTCGTTTTTATCATGTCTGAAGGATTTCTCGGAATGATAGGGTATATTGTTATATGAATCTTGTTAATATAGGTTACCAGGTGTTCACCATATGAATGATTTTTATCTCTATGCATGGGACATATATTTATGAGAACTGAAAATGAAAATCTTGTGGTCTATTAAAATGATGAAAATGGATGATTATGATAAACTAATGAACTCACCAACCTTTTGGTTGACATTTTAAAGCATGTTTATTCTCACGTGTTAAAGAAATCTTTCGCTGTGCATTTTCTCATATTAGAGATATTACTTGGAGTTATTCATGACATATTTCAAAAGAAGTTGCATTCGAGTCATCGAGTTCATCAAGATTATTATTAAGTCGATTATAGTTGGATATATTATGAAATGGTATGCATGTCATAAACTTTCGATGTATTGAAAGTTTATCTTTTAAAAACAAATGCAATGTTTGTAAAATGTATCATATAGAGGTCAAGTACGTAACGATGTAACCAAATGTAATGTATTCGTCCAGATGGATTAGGACGGGTCATTAGAGTTGGTATTAGAGCGGTGGTCTTAGCGAACCAGGTCTTGCATTAGTGTGTCTAACTGATAGTCGTTAGGATGCCTTAGTGAGTCTGGACTTCGACCGTGTCTGCATGTCAAAAGTTTTGCTCATCATTTTTGTCGGAAATCATCTGCTTATTATCCTTAGGAAATTACCTGCTCATTATTCTTAGTCTAGACACGTTTTACTGCATTGACCGCATGAATAGTGTATAGACAAAATTCATATCTTAGCATATCTGACAATTCATATCTTAGCGTATCTGTTGCTGTAGACCTTGCCTGATATGTCTCGTAAATTTCTCCATAATTTAAGGGATCCTGGTACTATATATATCTATGAATATTATGCATTGAGAATACATCCAACTATCAATTACTGTCATTAAACTCTTCATATCAAAAATCTTTTCTGTTATCGCGTAAGATGGCCTCTACGAATCGACCACGTTCCTCTGACTCCGAAGACAGCATGACAGGAGCACACCAACCAATCAACTACCGTGATTACTGGATAAAATAGGGGTGGGTTCGCGACATACTCACCCTATGGAGAAGGGAAGAAGGTACTCCATATCATGAACCGAATCTACCACCTAATCTTGGAGTACTCGACCCACTTACTGGCGAACCTGTTCGTAACACCGTTTATACCCTTTTTGCAAGAATTTTTCGTCTTGAGGCTACCATTAACTGAACTAGAGAAGATATCCGACCTCTACCTCACACTGATAACCAACCAGGGTTAGTAGAAGAAGTTAAAGAACTCCGAGCTCGAGTGTTAACTTTAGAGAGCACGGTACACAATTTGCAAGCACCAGCAGTATCACCAACACCCGTAACATCACCAGCCTCAGCACCAATAGCACTAGTACCACCAACAACAACATCTGCATCACCAGCTTCGACATCTCATTCTGTACCTCGAGTATAATCATCGTTCTACATAACGTTCTACATCATTTATCTTCGTTCGACATAGCGATTATGTAATCTCTAATGTTTTAGAGATTATATATTCTTGTTCTAACGGTAAATCAAATGAGTTTAATATCATATTGACTCATTAAATCTATGATTACATCTAAAGAAAATATATACGTATATATGTTTTCATAAAGATTGTTGTTAGTACGATTTTCCGTATAGCGGCTGTAAGGTACTAGTACAGAAAACTAGCTGCTCAGCGTGTGGTGTATACTGTTGATTGTTGTTTTCCCTCGAGAAATAATCTCTGCAGACCAGGAACACAGATATAAGATCTGTAGGGTGGCCTCAATCAATCTGTGGATCAGTCTGTAATGATCCGTCTAGCGCACTACTGCTAAGCGGCTAATGTTGTTTTAGAGTGAGAAAGAACTGTGTGAGAGAGAAAGTGTACTTCTCTCTGACTGAAGTTCATATCAGAATGATGATGAAATGTGGTGACCCAGGGGGTCTATTTATAGGCGTAGAATGTCCAAAATTCATGGGATACACGTGTCAATCACTGAATGGTTCTGTTACGTGAAGTATCCGGAATGTTGGTGGCGTGCGCTGACGTGGCTGCGTGCCGTTCACGCGCTGAGTTAAAGGGCTTATGCATAGAAGCTGCCTGCAGGGCTTACGCTTGACGCTGGGCGGCCTGATAAACGCTAGGCGGCAAACTTCAAAAACTGTCAAATTTCATTATGTCTTGTGCTCTTTGATCGATTTTTCTGTATAAAATGATGTTTTTATGCGTGTATCTCCTAGGATACACCATTAAGTCCCCCCAGTTTAATGTCTTTATTTTTATAAAAAATAAAGTCATTAAACTAAAAAATAAGTAATGCCTTTTCCTCGGGAACAAGAATCTGCTGTAGCCGAACTTTTTTCTGCTATGTCAGTTACTTTTTTGATCATGACCTGCAGATAGTACCTTTTTAAAATTTGAATTTCATTTTCAATTAAATTTACTTCTCCCGCATTTTTGTACGTCTGACACGTGGGAGCACTTCAACCATGCGATTAACCGTCAACTGTTCATCTTCTATTTGCTATTTAAAACCCAATCTTTTACTGTATCACATTTACTTCAATCTGAATTTATTCCCTTCATCTACCTTAAATTTCTGTCATAAAATTCCCCTCTTAACTTCTCAATCAATGGCTATTTATAATGTCGAAGATGTTCCAAGCAGAATTTCTTCGATGTACCTCGATCGTGTCAGAATTGCTTTTCCCAAATTTTTTGGTGCGGATGCTATTGTTCTAGGCCCACATGATCGTGCCTTTCACCCTCCTATTGGAAAAGTTTCTATTTACGGCCGTGCTTTGTATTTTTCGCACCTTCGTATTCCTTTTACCAAATTTTACCTAGATGTTTGCTGCTTTTATGGCGTTTGCGTTGGACAATTTGAGCCTATGTCCATTCGTAAGATCATGTTGTTCGAGATGTATTGTATGGCTCGAGATATTACCCCCTCTGTTCGTATTTTTTCTAATCTTGCAACCATAAAACTTTATGATAAAGGATGGTTTTGTCTTACTCTGGATGGGTTTTTGCTTAATTCTGGTGAGACAAATGAGAATTAGCAGAGTACATTCTTCTTTATTAATAGCGAAGTTATCCCCAATGATTGCCTGCAATCTAGCTATTGGCGTACATCGCTTGATCCTCCCAAAGTTACTCATCCAAGGTTAACATCTGAAGAACGAAAAGTATTAAATGTGATTAAAAAAGAGAAGATTCCAAACCGTCATTATCCAGAACATATGCTCTCTCTATGCTCCCTTAATGCTGAATGGGACGCAGAAACACTCGGTTGTGCCATTGTTATGGTGAAAAATAAAGGTATAATTTGATTAAGATTTGGTTATCTATTGTTATTATCTGTATAATAAATAATAATTACTGTGTTCTTATGTTTTTTAGTGATTACTCCGCTCGCCGCTCTGCGTTACACCAGATTCAATGATCTGCAATTTAGATCTGAAAAATTGGCTGATCAGACGCTCGAAAATAGTTTGTGTGAAAATGAGCTTGAAGATGAGGATGATGTTCCTTTAAATCGAGCAAATTCAAGGAAACGCCGTGCTGCTGGTAACTTCTCTTTTGAATCAATAGCAGAAGAAAACCTTTATTGCTTTTTCCATATGCCTAGCAATGGTGGCTATTATAATGTTGATCCTGATAAATATGCAATATTGAATTGTGAATCTTCTTTTCTGGATTGGAAAAACTTCTTGAATAACAACTGTTATTTTAATTCAGCCCTGGCAGCGAGAGAAGAAGCACAGAAGAAACTTGCTCTTCCGCCTCCCGCTCAGGGTAGCAGAATAGGGGAAAGCAGTTCACAAATAAGCATTCCCAACTTAGATACTACTGGTTTAACAACTCTTTTAGCTGGTCCTCCTGGTAATTATGAGGATTTTATGAAGTATCTTGAAGCGATGCTGTCGCCTTCACTTATGAAATTCTTTGAGAGTTTATCTGATGGTGATGCTCGAAAATGTCAAGCACGAGGCATTATTTGGAATATTGCATCTGAATTCAATAATTTGAAGTGTTTGGAGTGTTCTGATCAAATACATCGTGACAAATTGGAAAAAATTGAAAAAGAAGCAGAGGCACTGAAAATTGCCTAACTTGAACTAGAGGCTGCTGTTGCCGCTAAAAATGCTGCAGAGGCGCGCTATGTTCAAATGGCAACCAAGGAAAAATGGTATCTGCATAAAGTTGATACGCTAACTCGGTCTGAAATGTCCTTAACTCATTCTGAAACATCGTTGAAGGAACAACTGGAGTTAAGCAAGGTTGAGACCAAGCGTCTGATGGAATGTATTCCAAAAATTGTGAAGAATGCCTTCACTTCTGAGAAATTAACTAAGCCGTTCAACGAATTCATAACTGTTGCTCTAGACACTGATCGGATACGGTTTCTTGAGAGATTAAAAAATGATATACCTGATTTTCCAAAGTCATTGCTGGAATCTCTTATATCTCAACTGAAGCCAAATGCAGAAGATAGACTTAAAGTGCTTGGTGATGAAATAAAACATCTGTCTTTTCCTGAATTAGAGAATTTATGTAATAATGCTGCTACATCAGTAGACGATGTTCTAAATTTAAAGTTATAATCTGTATTGCATGTGTTATCTGTTAATTATATAATGTATATAAATGTTTTTTACTTTGCTGATAATTTTGTCAAAGCTTTATATGTTTGATTTGAACAATCAAAATTATGACTAGTCATATACTGTTTGTATAATTTTTACGTCATGACGGTCGTAGATACACTCTATTGTCTGGATATTCAGTGGATTTCTACGTTTATCCACTGCCATTTCAACCTTTTGTTTATGATTGAACTTCTGCCACCGAGGAAAAAACTTCTCTTTTGTGGGCAGGGATGTCACACTGTATTGTGACATCTGATATAAAATCCTTGGCCGGATAAAAATTATGAATAGTATGTCATAAGAAATATTTCTGAATTCTTATTTCTTTAAAGAAATTTTTACATTTATGATTGCATCTCATGCTCTAAATAGTTGATCAAGCTATTCGAACATGCAATACTACGCATAAAATGTCTTAAAATTCATTGCATTCCATGTTCGTGGAATTTCTTCTCCGGAGGGCGCCGGGAGGGTATATGACCCATTAGGATGTGCCTTTGTAATTTTATATGGGCCTTCCCATCGTGGCCCAAACTTCCCTTGTTTTTCTTGCCTACTCGCCTCATTATCTCGTAACACTAAATCCCCCTCTTTAAATTGCACATATCTGACCCGCTTGTTATAATATTGTGCTGACGTAGCTGCGTGCCGTTAACGCGCTGAGTTAAAGGGCTTATGCATAGAAGCTGCCTGCAGGGCTTACGCTTGATGCTGGGCGGCCTGCGAAACGCTGGGCAGCAACTCTGAAAACTGCCAAATTTCCTTATGTCTTGTGCTCTTAGTTCGAGTTTTCTGTATAAAATTGATGTTTTTATGCGTGTATCTCCTAGGATACACCATTAAGTCCCCCCAGTTTAATGTCTTTATGTTTGTAAAAAATAAAGTCATTAAACTAAAAATAAAAGATGCCTTTTTCTTAGAAGACACAAAACTGCTATTGCCGTCTGATTTTCTGCTCTGACGTCACATATCTCATTATGAATTTGCCCCCAAAATCTTTTTGATATAATTTCAAAATTCAAATTGTTCTGTTCTATTAATCTGATCCATACATGCGTCGTAATCTCATCCCCTTTTCCATTCATTAATCTACTTATACATAACCCGTTCCCTTTTTTCTTTTCACTCTTTCGAAAACCGATCATCTGTGCTGAAGACAACTGCAAATATTTGTTTTAGCAAAGTCGTGAATTTCAAGGTTAGTGTAATTATTCGTCACTTGTCTACCTCTTTTCCCTGCTTTACTTTTCATACTACCATGGCCGAATCCTGCAACACTTCATCTCAAAGAGATAATCGAGATGCTAGCACTATTCCGTCCAGTATCACTGAAGCTGAAATCGACAAGCTATGTATAGATCATAGAAACCTTAGATTATTGAACCCCATGGTTCCTTCTCCTGATGCGAGGGCAAATAATCCCCCTAAGAAGATGATTACACTGTATAAGCTTCAGCTTACAATTGGAAATCTTCGTATTCCGCCCACAATTTTCCTGCAAACACTGTTATCTCACTATGGGATTGGCCTTAGTCAGATTCATACACTAGGTTTACAAAAAAATGTGCTTTTTGAACTATACTGCAATGCTGTTAGCAAGACTCCAAGTATAAATATTTTTCACGAGTTGTTTAGGACTCGATTGGTTGGTAAATGCTGGTATACTTTTGATTGTAAAGCGAATAAAGCCTTTACTGGAACAAAAGAAACTTCTCTGAAAGGATGGAAAGAACCCTTTTTCTTTGTTAATGAAAGAAGTTATTCAGGATAATTGGGCAAACATTCGAAAATGGAGGAAAACCAAAATAGGGGTAAGTAAGTTAATTGTTTTGTCTGATGATGAAAGAATTACTGTTGAAAAATGGAAATCACTGGAACTACCACAGAGTTCATATGCTGATAATGAAGCCATCTTAGCACGGTGTGGAATGAGTGATAATTGGCGTGATGGATTTGTGCCAGTGTTGCATTGGAAAGGCTGTGGTAGGCAACTTATATGTGTCTTACTTACATTATGTTACTGTAAAATGTATTCGTATGTGCCTTGCATTCAATGCGTTTATTATGCTTTGTAGAAAACGAAATGCAAGTTTTTAAAATATTCAAGAAGGCCAATCTGGATGCTCTTACTGTTTCTTAACGGCCAAAAACTGCTGCTGAACTTGAGGCTGACAAGGCCAGAGATACTGCGTTTGAAGAACAATTGGAAAGCCCTAAACGGATGTGGAAATTATTGAATCTGATCCAAAACCGCCTATCACTAAGAAAACTGGAAAACGCACAAAGCGTTTGTGGAATCGTGCATCTAGCAAAGCTTCTTAACAAATAAAGAAAAGAAGTATGTCTTCATTATTTTCTTCTGTACTATACAATGTTTGTTAATGTTTATCTGTAAGATTGATTATCTATGATGCAGAACCGAATTTATCAATAGATGGTGACAAGGCCACTGCTAGTGGTGATAAGAGTGATAAAATTGTTGATGCTGAGAATGATAATGATGAAGAAGAGAGTGAAGAAGTATATGAAGATAATACTGTTAAAACTCCTCCTTATACTAATCCATTAACTTCATCAAGGGTTAATACAACACAGTCTTCTTCTGCATCGCAACCGCCTTCCGTTATTTCCCTGGCCGGCTTAAGAGGGTTTTTAGAAAATCCAGTCAATAAATCTGACAGCTTTGCCAATTGTCTGAAGGTGCAAATTATCAGCTAATTTGTGGAAATCTATCTGTATTGTTCATATTGACTGTAATTTATTGATCTTATGGTTATGTTACAGGGAAATACAATTACTGATCTTTCTTCTTCTCTATCTGCAATGACCCTTAAACAAAGTTGCCAATCAATAGCTGCATCACTACTGCTTTTGAATCACCATGTTCTTCATGGTCTGAAAATGCAAGAGGCCCAGGCAACTCTTGTGGATAATGCTATCCATACTACCAGCAAGCTGGAAAGGATGGAGATTGACTTAAAAGATGCTGATCTTAAATGGAAAACGGCAGTTGACATGGCAAAAAAGAAGGAGGAGGCATTGCAGCTTATTGAGAAAAAATGTGTTGCAGAGAGGACTGAGAAAGAGAAGATTATAGAAGAGAAAGAAAAACTGTTGAAAGAAGTAGAAGAATTGAAAAGAATGGTCGAACGAGAAAAATGTCATGCTGATGAAAAAACCATTACTGCTGCTGTTTCAGAGAAAAAATTTGTGGATTTGAAGAATGGGATTCCTGCACTAGTGTAGAGGGTATTGAGTTCTCCCCTTGTTGGCCAAACTTTTCATAAATATCTGGAGGCATCCATAGAAGGTGATCTTTCAGATGCCACTTTGGAAATTTTGGATGCCCTTCCTGCGAAGCCGGACCCCTTACCAGCTGTTATTGGAAAGTTTATCAAACCAGGTGCTGATGCCAGACTGAAAGTAGCTATGGATGAAGTTACCTCTCTGAAGATTAACTCTTTAGAATTAGTATGTGCTAGGGAAGATGCGTCTGTTAAGGACATCTTGGATGTGCCTATTTGAAAAGATAACTAATCTTTACGCTGATATTATGTATATATCCAGCTTTTTTGGTTAATATAGGTATTTTTGCTGCTTTCCATGATTGACGCATCACCGCTATATGGTTTAACCATTAAAAGCTTGTTAAAAAGCTTAACTTTGCATATATCATATGAAATGATTTTTATCTTTAAACTGATTTTTGATTATGCATTGAACTGTAATCCGTCGTCCGTTGTTCGTAATACTGCATCACAGCATTCTCCTTTATGAATCTAAAGTATACTGCTACATAAATGTCATTGTGTTATTCAATTTAAAAATTGTATATCTGGCCTGTAGCTGATCAAAACATGTATAATTTTTATGATTACTATGTAAACAACTTATCCATTCTCCGTTCTGCATTAGCTGAATTATGTTATGAAGAAATATCGAGAAGTCTTTTGATAACTTCTGAAATAGGATGTGAATGAATCATAATGATGGTATTCTGTCTATATGTTATAATATTTAGTAAATGTGTTAGAGAAAATTCTGTTTATGGAACTAGCGATGTTCCGTTTAGCGTGTTGTGCTTAGGTTTTGTGCGGCTTATAAAATACACTTGTATTTAATGTTTTCTATTTACAATTTATAAATGGATTTATGCCGTTGTGATAAACCATTCTGTATGTCATGACATTATGAGATCTTTAGTTTTGCCTCGGTGCCCTCTAGCGAAGCAAACACTTTACGCTAGCCGATCCCTTGTGTCTATAATGTTGACACAAGAGCTTCTACCATCGGGGGCATAAAAATGCCTTGCCTTATGTGGGTAGGAATGAATGCCATGCTTTACATTCCTAACGCATAATGTTGTGCGTAAGAAAAATTTAAAATTTTATTGATAATACTGTCACACATACAACTTTTTTGTGTAATATCTTCGTATGGGGTGATCAAGTCCCAATTAGAAAATTACAAAAAGTGTATTGTGTTGTTGGCTGAACTGATGAAAATTAAAAATGTTATAAAAACTGTTCTGTGAGATTCATGATGTTATACTGTTGTCCGTGTACCGTATTGCGTCCTGCTTTCAATGTTACCACATTTTAGGTGGTTTGAAGTATCCGTTAACATCATCTCTACTGAACAACTGCCTTGATGATTCCCCCCTGACAAAATTTCCTGGAGCCTCATGAACAACGGATCCCTCCCTTGATGGTCCAACATATTCAGAGTGTATCACTGTTACACCGTTTGGTGTTGGGAACCGCAATTCTGCATGCGGTGTAGAAGTAATTGCTCCGAATTTGTAAAGGGTCCATCTACCGAACAACGCACTGAACCGTGATCTGCCATCAATAACTGTAAAATCCACAATTTCTGTACGAACGAAAGGGTGTGTTCCCAGTGTGACATCCAGTTTTACTTTACCAACTGCTCTTATTGACTCACCCGTAATACCAGCAATCTTTAAGTTCGTGTAGCATAGTCGATCCTTCACGCTGAACGGATACTCCTTAAAACAATGCAAATACAAAATATCTGCTTCACTACCTGTGTCAGTATAAATGCGAGTAATGTTTCTGTTTGCTATGACAGCTGAAATGACCACAGGCTCTTCTGACTGGCGCCAATTTGGAATGGTATGAAATATGATTGGAGCATACATCCAGCTCTCCGTTCTGCCTTCTCCGTCTGCTTCATTTTCCTGCTCTTCATTTCATATGACCTTGATGTGCATTTCTGGAGTTGGATCCCTTTCATCATTCCGTTCTTCCCTTCTGTTCCAATCACGTCATCCACCGTGACGCATTTTTCCCTGCCAAGCAAAATGTTTATTTGGATCATTTCGTCGATACTTTTTTCCGGGCAATAGATGATTCAGCTCGCCAGCCTTGATCTTTGCAATGATCTCTCTCATTAATGACTTGCAATTATCTGTTTCATGTCCATACGCCTCATGAAAGTCACACCACTTGTCACTCTGTGGTCCCTGACGCTCTTCCATCGGTGGTGGAGGGTGAAATGATTCCTTAATTGGTTCTGTGAACAAGATTTCCTTTGGAGTTTTTGTTAATGCCATAATAAGTGGATGCCTTTCTAATGGCTTTCGATGGTGATAATTGTCATTTGGATGATTATTTCCTCTCCAACCGCTCTGCTGTTGCTGGTAATTATTGTCATAACCCCGTTGTCTCTGATAATTGTCATTCCTGTTCCGCTCTCCACCTTGCTGCCTAAAGTTTCTCTGATAATTATCCACTCTTGGATATCCCATTTCACCTGCTCGTAAATGCTTCTGAGCAATACCCAACACTTGATGTAATGTCTTTGGAATATCATAATGCAAAGCATGAATTAGTCGTCCAAAACATCGCTGATCAAGACAAAATATGAATTCTGAAACAAGCTGAGACTCTGGTATGTCTGGTATTTTTTGACATTCAATGGTATAACGCTTCATGAAATCACTCAATGATTCATTCTGACGCATTGTTATCTCATGTGCATCAAGATGTGACAACGTGCAGCTTCTCAAACTCTGATACTGCATCATGAACTTTGCCCTCAAATCAAGAAAACTAGTAATACTCCTTGGTAGCAAGCTAGCAAACCACTCTCTTGCCATTTTCTGCAATACCATTGGAAACATATGGCACGTAGTTTCATCTTCCCAATGCTGTAACCTCATAACACCTTCAAACATAGTCAAAAAATCCTCCGGATCTGTTGTACCATCATAAACACCGATTGATGGAATTCCCAAATTTCTTGGTAATGGATAATCTGCAATTTGAGGAATAAAACACTGTGTTGATTCTGCCATTGCTGGTGGTTTGATAGCTTCATCACCAGTGATCAAAGCAAACAAATTATCCACAGCTGTTGCACGAATGGTTGGTTGTGCTAACTTTTGTTTAAATCGTGATGGCGCTGTTTTAGTTAAAATTCCATCCAGTAACTTGCTTGCCATTTCTTC
The DNA here is from genome assembly GCF_046630445.1 of Rutidosis leptorrhynchoides. Lineage (NCBI taxonomy): Eukaryota > Viridiplantae > Streptophyta > Magnoliopsida > Asterales > Asteraceae > Rutidosis > Rutidosis leptorrhynchoides. Next base: position 308,989,401 of record NC_092333.1, on the reverse strand, counting down.
AGTCATAAAGAATTGTTCACCTTCATCTTCAAAATTCCAATCAACATCCAAAAAACCTTCATCATTGTGTTGTTTGTCTGCATCATCAACTAAAGCATTCAACTGATTGAATAGCTTTGACAATTGTGATTTGGAAATTGACTTTCCTTTGCTGTTATGCCTAGCGTTCACATCAGAAGTCTTCTTGAAAGAGACATTATGTGTTCCTCGTCTGACCTTCCATATTCCTGTGCTGGAACCTCCCATCAATGGTTTTCTCAACCGTGGTATGGTTTCATGAACTTGATCATCTGCTGTGTCAGTGTTCAAATGATGTTCTTCTTCAACAGAAGTCTCTTCAAGAGTTAATTGATCAACTGGTATGTTTTCAATGAGATTTTCATCGATTGGTTCAAGTGTTTTTTTGATGATGTTGTTTCAGTTGCCTTCGTGCTCTTGGTGGTTTTGGTGGTCTTTGAGACGGGTGGCACCATCTGTTAGTACGATTTTCCGTATAGCGGCTGTAAGGTACTAGTGTTGGGATTTAACAAGTTCTAAAATGTTTAAAACATTTTAAGAATCAAACTTTGCGGAAGCATGTAAAACCCGATTTAAAACTTGTTAATCTTTAACCAAATTAAAGTTAAACCCCAAGAAAGGATCAAGCTATGAAATATACTTACAAACTACAAGTAAGAACGGAGTTTATACCTTCTCCAAGCTAGGTAGTGAGTGATGAAGATGATGATGAATGGAGCTTCAAATGGATGAAACCTCAAGTTGTTATACCCCAAACTTATTTCCAACACCTTGTACTTTGGTTAGGATTTGATTATGTCACTTGAATGAGCTTGCAAACAAAAAAATTGAACCCCTTTTCACTCATAAAAGGCCACGGCCAGGTAGCACTCTAGAGAGGTAATTGTGCAGAATTTTTGATGCTACTTGATGTGTTTTGAAAGTATATTGAGTCTCCAAGAACACATGGTCCATATGCACATTGGAATTGTGGAATTAACCACTCAAAATGCTAGTCAAATGCATGCATTTTTAGACTCCAATGCCACTTACATAACTAGTATTATAAAATATGTTTTATAAAAGAATTAGATTTTATAAAATTCTTTTATAAACTTCCATTTTTATTTATGTACATTTTATTATATAAAACCCATTTATATAAAATGTAACATAAATTTATTAATTATTTACCTATAAATAATTAAATCCATATTATATAAATTATTCCATAATTTATATATATATATATATATATATATATATATATATATATATATATATATATATATATATATATATATATATATCAAGTAATATTTAAGAAAACCATTTTTCTCAAAGTTCAAGTGTCACGTATTTAATCAATGATCCAATCACAAGATCAAATACGAATAAGGTATCGGTAAGCTTGTTAATGGGTATGACCCGACTTGGATCAAAACATATTAGCCACGTTAATTTAATATGTCTCTCGGGCATACGAAATACCTTCAATCTCCCACTTGCACGAGAAATATAATAAATTAATGCAAGTGATGGATACCACCTAACGACCGTCCATCACCCCCAATATGTTATGACTTTGTGCCATTCAATAACATCATCTCTTTCGAGTTCCCATCTCGAATATGAATAGGTGAATCTTTCATTATTTCCTTTCGTCCTAGATGTCATGTTAAATCCAAGAGACACAGAGTGATCACTCTCTTTTAGATTTAACTTTATCAGGCCTTAGACATCTGACTCTCAACGAATAAGAGGGAAAAATTCCATCTTGACTACATACGTCCTAAATATATACCTTGCATTATACCTGAGCTCCTCCTTATGAACTACCATATTTCAGAATAGCGAAGGAAAGAATCAAGGCACCATACTTGGTAAATGTCCGAACCCAATATGTATCTCAGGTCAGAGGATACAATGATATTCGCCTTTACTCAAGATTACATGTGATCAACCACAAAGGCTCCATTTAGCAAATCTTGAGGGCGGGTCTTCCAATATTTGTATCCCACAAATATCTATGAACCTTGGTTGTAACCTTGCCCCACATTCATCCCGTGAATGTATACCAATCCAAGTTCATAATAGTCTAAACCTCACACTTGTTCCCACGAATGTGATCGACTACGGAATTTAGAATAATTACTTATTCATGGATAAAATATGCAAAATAGGAACATGACTCAAAATAAATTAATACCATAATTATATTAACGAGTTTGAACAATTTCGTTCCGTTACAATACTAAAAACAGATCATGACCAATCACTAGAATATCGAAGCCCTAATGCACAAACATGTCCTGCATGTTTTGCTCCATGTAAGAGCTTCGTGAGAGGATCCTCTATATTAAGATCTGTGTGAACTTTGCGAATACATATCTTTCCCTTTTCAACTTCATCCCTTATGTAGTTAAATCTCTGCTCAACGTGACGTGTCTTTTGGTGAGCACGAGGTTCCTTGATTTGAGCAATCGCACCCTCGTTGTCACAAAAGATCTCAAGAGTGTCCTGAATGGAAGGGACTACTCCTAAGTCGTCGATGAATTTCTTCATCCATGCAACTTCCTGAGCTGCCAATGATGCGGCGATGTACTCCGACTCTGTAGTGGATAGAGCAACAACATCCTGTTTTGAACTCTTTCAAGAGACCGCACCTCCATTTAACGTGAAGACATAATCGGATTGTGATCGAGAATCATCTCGATCAGTTTGGAAACTCGCGTCCACGTAACGTTTTACAGCGAGTTCCTCCTCACTAGATCCATATATTAGAAACATATCCTTAGTTTTCCTAAGGTATTTCAATATACTTTTGACAGCAATAGAATGGCTGTTGCCTGGGTTATTCTGGTATCTACTTGTCAGGCTAAGAGTGCATGACACATCCAGTCTAGTGCATATCATTGCATACATGATTGACCCAATGGCAGACGCATATGGGACTTTCTTCATTCTCTCCTGTTCATCTTTCGTGGTGGGGCACTGAGATGAACTGAGAAGTGTTCCCTTTTGAATAGGTACCAAACCTTTCTTAGAGTTCTCCATCTTGAACCTTTTCAAGATCTTTTCAATGTATGCACTTTGATTCAAACCTATCAGTTTCTTGGATCTATCCCTGTAGATCCCAATCCCCAAAACGTATTGTGCTTCTCCAAGATCCTTAATGGAGAAGCATTTACTTAGCCAAGTTTTAACACCTTGCATTGTCGGAATATCATTTCCAAATAACAATATATCATCCACATATAGTACAAGGAACATGATTGTGCTCCCACTAGCCTTCTTGTATACACAAGCTTCATCACCATTTTTGATGAAGCCAAATTTCTTGGCTTCCTCATTAAAACGATGATTCCACATTCTCGATGCTTGTTTCAATCCGTAGATTGACTTCTTTAACTTGCATACCTTTTTAGGATATTTCGGATCAACAAAACCTTCAGGCTGAACCATATAGACATATTCATCAAGATGCCCATTTAGGAAAGCGGTCTTGACATCCATTTGCCATATTTCATAATCATAATGAGCAGCAATGGCAAGTAATATCCTAATAGACTTTAGCATTGCCACAGGCGAAAAAGTTTCATCATAGGCGACCCCTTGAGTTTGAGTGAAACCTTTTGCTACAAGTGTAGCTTTATATGTATCCAAGTTTCCATGTATGTCAGTTTTCATTTTGAAAAGCCATTTACAATCAACTAGCCTTGAGCCAGTAGGTTGTTCAACAAGTTCCCAAACTTGGTTGTCATACATGGATTGCATCTCAGCGTTCATGGCTTCCTGCCATTTATCCTTATCAATCCTTGATAAAGCTTCTTGGTAGTTTGTTGGTTCATCCAAATCAACTACATAGCAACCATCCATGAGAAACCCATATCTCTCAGGAGGATTACTAATCCTACCAGATCTGCGAACGTCTTGTGTATTTTGATCATTCATTTGATCACTCTCAACATTTTCATGTTGAGTGCTAGTGTCAACCAATCGTGTATCATCTACTTGATCGTGAACCTCTTCAAGATCTATCTTCGTTTCACTATTTCCTTCCATTAGGAACTTAGTTTCAAGGAATTCAGCCTTTCGAGCAACAAATACATTTTGCTCGGTTGGATCATAGAAATAGTATCCCATATCATCCTTGGGATACCCTATAAAGATACACTTCGTGGATCGAGCATTCAACTTATTAGGGACGTAACTCTTAGGATAAGCTTCACATCCCCATACCTTTAAGTATGATAGAGATGGAGGTTTTCCAAACCACATCTCATGAGGAGTTCGTTCCACTTTCTTGGTTGGGGCCATATTTAGAATACGAGCCGCGGAGCATAGACAATAACCCCAAAATAATAGAGGTAACGAGCTTCTAGCCATCATAGATCGAACCATATCCATTAGGGTTCGGTTCCTCCTTTCAAAAACTCCATTAAGTTGGGGTGTTTCAGGAGGAGTAAGTTGCGAGATAATCCCACAACTTTATGATGATCTTGGAAAGCATCACTTAGGTATTCACCTCCTCTATCGAAACGAAGTACCTTGATTGTCTTATTGAGTTGATTTTGTACTTCGTTTTGATATTCCTTGAATGCTTCAAAAGTTTCGTCCTTGTCTCTTAATAAGTAGACATATCCGAAACGACTGAAGTCATCAATGAAAGTAACGAAGTATCTTTCACCATTCCTAGTTATGGGCTTAAAGGGTCCACATACATCCGAATGTATTAATCCCAATAAGTCATTAGCCCTTTCATAGGTCCCTTTGAAAGGTGCTTTAGTCATTTTGCCTTGTAAACGAGATTCACATACATCAAACGAGTCTAGTTCATTTGATTTCAAAAGGCCATTCTTTTGAAGTGTATGCATTCAATTCTTTTTTATGTGACCAAGGCGGCAATGCCATAAGTAGGAATCACTCAAATCCCTTTTGAGTTTCTTGGTGTTTGCATGGTATATTGAGCTATTGTATGATGTGTCATCATGAATCAATTCATAAATACCATTCGAAGGCGAAGCCTTAAAATAGAACACATTATTTAAAGAAACATGGATATCATCATTAATGAAATTAAGATTAAAACCATATTGTTTTAAACGGGATACAGAAATAATGTTTCGAGATAAATCGGGTGCATACAAAACATATTTCAAAACAAGCTCCAAACCACTTGGTAGCTTTAAATGAAAGTCTCCTTGAGCTTTCACTTGCACCCTTGCTCCATTTCCCATGAAGAGACTTGTTGTTCCCGCATCTTGATCACTTCTTTTGAACCCCTGCAAAGTATTGCAAATATGAGTTCCACATCCTGTGTCTAATACCCATGTATTAGAAGAAGTAATACTAAGCTCAATGTATACCATATATACATTACCTGAGGTTTGCCCTGCATCCCTCTTTTCTTTCAACTCCTTAAGGTAGACCGGACAGTTGCATTTCCAGTGACCCATTTCACTGCAACCAAAGCACGGATCTTCCTTGAGGTTAGCCATTCCAGCAACCTTTTACTTCTTGTTGTTGTTGGTTGGGGTAACCATCTTCCCCTTTCCCTTTCCCTTGCCTTGGTAGGTGGGTCCTTTCCTCTTAGCCACCTTTGGCTTAGAAGTGTTATGGTTTTTGGACCCGCCTTCATTGATCGTAAACACGGGTGAAGCCCTTTTACCCATGCTTACTTCTGCAGTCTTAAGCATGGGATGTAATTCGCCAATGCTTTTATCCCAACCATTCATGTTATAGTTTAACACGAATGTGTCAAACCTCTTTGACAATGAGTTAAGGATAAGGTCCGTGGCTAATTCATTAGACACGTTGCAATTTAGACGGTTTGCTCGATCAATAAGGCTTTTCATCTTAAGGGCATAAGATGAAACGGATTGGGTGTCGTCCATCCGACATGCATGAAGTGCTCAGACCGTTTCAAAGCGCTCAACACGAGCTTGTTGAAGGAACATCTCCTTCAACTGTGTGATCATGTCATATGCACTATGATGCTCAAAATCCTTTTGGAGTTCGGGTATCATAGTCCCAAGCATGAGGCAAGAAACTTGCAACGAATCAGTGCAATATTTCTCCCAATAAGCCATGGCTTCCATATCATCCTCGTCCGGTTGATCGGGAATGGGGTCTTCCAACACATACGCCCTGTCCTCTAATTTGAGGACATTCTTAAATTGCGGAACCAATTCATGAAGTTTGTATGGTTGAGTTTTTCCTTTTCGAGGATTGACCTCAACGATAGGTTGTTAAAGTTAATAGGTGCGTTAGGAATGTTGTTGTTGTTATTGGCGGCCATCTACAAAATGTAACAAAGTTGTTTAAGTATCAATTTTAATTTAACAATCAATACCCTTTAAATCCAATTGATATTTATTAAATTTTAGAATCCAACGGTAAACCAAATTTCGGTTAGGTGACCTTTATCCCGTCATTTGATTTAGCTAGGTAGTCATTATATGACAATTGCAATCCTTTTGCAACTTCTAAGTTATGGGATCATGCAATCCTTTTGTATGGCATATTATCCCATCAACGCCTATTTGTTCATCATGCTTCGGTGACCCTAAGTTCACGATTTCCAAATCAAGTCGTCCTACTTGTGTAAACGTGTAAACTTAACATACAAGTGGTTAGGTGACCTTTATCCCACAAGCATGCGAAATTCACCTTAATCATATTAGTTCGTTCATGACGGTTAGGTAACCTTTATCCCATCATGAGTTCCCTAATATGTCTAAGTGTCACATAAAAGGATGGCGTTTAACTTGTTTACCTTGTTTGTTAAAGGGATTTTAAGTTTTCATTATTTCTTGTTTGAGAAAACTTTTATGCCATACACCAACATGCATTTAGTATATGGTTCATTTGAAATCCATTTTCAAGTCTTGTAATTTTAGCCAATTACTTGATACAAACCATTTTATATATATGATCCTTATCATATTCTTAATAACCGATTATTAATGTCCTTTTAGTCATTTTTAATTTAACTATTTAAATTGACGTCTTGCATGTCATTTATAATGTTTTAATTTAACCATTTAAATTGTAGTTATGCTTGATGTTAACTTGTGTGATAACTTGTTGTAGTAACATACACAATCCACAATCATACAAGAAATAAAACAACCACGCATGCAAACAAATGTGTTCACAATCAAGCCAATTAGGTAGACATTTGTTTAGCCGAAAACAAATGTCACCGGTTAAGGGTTATAACACTAAGTAAGAGATTTCAAAATCTCCCACTTAATCTTGCATCCAAATGCATCTTCCAAGTCTTCATCTTGTATCTTCATTTTTACAAAAAATATATCCTAATACATTTTTCTCTAAAAAATGAAATTACAACCTAATCTATTTTACATACCAAATATAAAATAAATTACATAACCAAAATAATATTATTACAAACCAAATGAATGAATTAATATTACATACCAAATGAATGAATTAATTCAACCAAACATGCAACCATTCAAACACAAGGTCAAGGCTTGATTGTGAACATTAGCTTACAACAATTTTGAACAAAATGGAGCAACCAAAACCCATTTTGGGTCCATACAAATTCAGTCAAAAATTGAATCCCACCCAAACCCTTAAATTTTTGCATTTTACTTGCATGCATGTTCATAAAATGCAAAGATATAGTGGTTTTAAAAAATCATCTCGAAGCATATTTCAACAACTTCGGCTCTAGATACCATTGTTGGGATTTAACAAGTTCCAAAATGTTTAAAACATTTTAAGAATCAAACTTTGCGGAAGCATGTAAAACCCGATTTAAAACTTGTTAATCTTTAACCAAATTAAAGTTAAACCCCAAGAAAAGATCAAGCTATGAAATATACTTACAAACTACAAGTAAGAAAGGAGTTTATACCTTCTCCAAGCTAGGTAGTGAGTGATGAAGATGATGATGAATGGAGCTTCAAATGGATGAAACCTCAAGTTGTTATACCCCAAACTTATTTCCAACACCTTGTACTTTGGTTAGAATTTGATTATGTCACTTGAATGAGCTTGCAAACGAAAAAATTGAACCCCTTTTCAGTCATAAAAGGCCACGGCCAGGCAGCACTCTAGAGAGGAAATTGTGCAGAATTTTTGATGCTACTTGATGTGTTTTGAAAGTATATTGAGTCTCCAAGAACTCATGGTCCATATGCACATTGGAATTGTGGAATTAACCACTCAAAATGCTAGTCAAATGCATTCATTTTTAGACTCCAATGCCACTTACTCAACTAGTATTATAAAATATGTTTTATAAAAGAATTAGATTTTATAAAATTCTTTTATAAACTTTCATTTTTATTTATGTACATTTTATTATATAAAACCCATTTATATAAAATGTAACATAAATTTATTAATTATTTACCTATAAATAATTAAAACCATATTATATAAATTATTCCATAATTTATATATATATATATATATATACATATATATATATACACACACACACACACACACACACATCAAGTAATATTTAAGAAAACCATTTTTCTCAAAGTTCAAGTGTCGCGTATTTAATCAATGATCCAATCGCAAGATCAAATACGAATAAGGTGTCGGTAAGCTTGTTATTGGGTATGACCTGACTTGGATCAAAACATATTAGCCACATTAATTTAATATGTCTCTCGGGCATACGAAATACCTTCAACTAGTACAGAAAATTAGCTGCTCAGCGTGTGGCGCATACTGTTGATTGTTGTTTGCCCTCGAGAAATAATCTCTGCCGACCCGGAACACAGATGTAAGATCTGTGGGGTGGCCTCAATCAATCTGTGGATCACTCTGTAATGATCCGTCTAGCGCACTGCTGCTAAGCGGCTAATATTGTTTTAGAGTGGGAAAGAACTGTGTGAGAGAGAAAGTGTACTTCTCTCTGACTGAAGTTCAGATCAGAATGATGTCAAATGTGGTGACCTAGGGGGTCTATTTATAGGCGTAGAATGTCCGAAATTCATGGGATACACGTGTCAATCACTGAATGGTTCTGTTACGTGAAGCATCCGCAATGTCGGTGGCGTGTGCTGACGTGGCTGCGTGCCGTTCATGCGCTGAGTTAAAGGGCTTATGCATAGAAGCTGCCTGCAGGGCTTACGCTTGACGCTGGGCGGCAACTCTGAAAACTGCCAAATTTCCTTATGTCTTGTGCTCTTTGATCGAGTTTTCTGTATAAAATTGATGTTTATATGCGTGTATCTTCTAGGATACACCATTATTATCCAACATGATTCCTTTTCTTCAACTGTTGCAACCACTATCTTTTCATCAACCGATTTATCTTTTAAGACCTCCACCAAAACTTTCTTGTGCAAATGATCAAATGTTAATGTTGCTAATTTGCTCAAAACATCTGCCTTCTTGTTTTTATTTCTTGGTATCTGCACGACCTCTAAGGTCTCAAAATGTTTTGATATTTTCTCAACTAACTGCAAATACTGTTTCATAGAGGCGTCTTTGGCTTCAAACGCTCCATTAACCTGCTGTGCTACAATTTGAGAATCGACATATGCACGCAAATGTTTTATTCCCATTTCGGACGCTATAAGGAGGCCGGAAAGAAATGCTTCATATTCTGCTTCATTATTTGATGCATAGAAACAAAACCGCAATGCATATGTGTGTTCCTCACCTTCTGGACTGGTAAGTACTAACCCTGCACCAACACCTTCCTCACTTGATGCACCATCAATGTGTAACTCCCAAACATGATTACTAGCTGTAACATTTGGCGGATGATCGACCTTTTCTGTTGTTTCCAATAAAAAATCTGCCAAAATTTTACATTTGACTGCATGTCGAGGCGAAAAATTTATTTCATGTTCTCCCAATTCAATTGCCCATTTTGCTAGTCATCCTGATGACTCTGGATTTCTCAAAATATGTTTTATCGGTTGGTCTGTCATTACCAGGATTGAATGTGCCTGAAAATATCGCCTGAGTCGCCTAACTGTGTGTGTTAAAGCATACACCAATTTTTTAATTGGTGGATAGTTAACTTCACTCTGCTGCAATACTTTACTGACAAAGTATATAGGCATTTGTATTCCCTTTTGTTCTGCGATCAAGACTGAACTGATGGCCTCTGCGGAAGCAGCCAAATACAAAATTAACATTTCTCCTTCTATCAGTGCAGTTAAAGTAGGTAATTCTTTCAAGAGTTTCTTAATATCCTGAAAAGCTTTTTCTGCTTTCTCTGTCCACTTAAAATCTTTTTTGTTCAAACAGATTTTTAAAACCTTCATAAATGGTAACGATCGATCTGCTGCTCTTGATAAAAACCTTGTTAAAGCTGCTAATCGTCCATTCAGGCTTTGAACTTCTTTTTTTGTTTTAGGAGATATCATATTTTCAATTGCTTGAATCTTTTTTGGATTAGCCTTGATTCCTCTCTCTGTAACAATATAACCTAAGAATTTACCTTCTTCTACACCAAAAGTACATTTCTTAGGATTCAATTTCATATTGACCTTTCGTAATGATTCAAACGTTTCAAGAGTATCTCTGAGCATGCTGTCTTCTGTATGGCTCTTGATGACAATGTCATCAACATAGGCTTATACATTTTTACCTGTTTGATCTTTAAATGCTTTATCAATTACGCGCTGGTAAGTTGCCCCTGCATTCTTTAATCCGAAAGGCATCATGATATAGCAGAAAATTCCATCTGGTGTGTGGAATGCTATTTTATCTTGATCACGCATTGCCATTGGAATTTGATGATATCCCTTGAATGCATCTAAAAAGGATTTAAACTGATACCCACTTACAGACTCTACTTTCCAATCAATTTCTGGTAAAGGATAATTGTCTTTTGGACATGCTTTATTTAAATCTGTGAAGTCTACACACATCCTCCATGAATTATCTGGTTTTCTTACCATAACCGGGTTTGCCACCCATGTCTGGTATTTTACTTCTCTCAATATTCCAGCATCCACCAATTTTTTAACTTCTTCTTTGAGAAATTTTGTTCGATCTGGAGCCATGCCTCTTTTCTTCTGACACACTGGTGGAATATTAGGATTCACACCAAGCTTATGTTCAGCTACATGACGTGGTACTCCAGTCATATCAGAATCTTATCATGCAAAAACATCCAAATTTGTGGCCAAGATTTTGTAAAGCTTTTCCTTTGTTTCTTTTGCTATTGTGTTTCCAATTACGATTTTCTGATCTGGAAACTCTGGATTTGGTGAGATTGACCCATCTTCATGAATGAATGGGTTAACAACTGTTCTGTTTATTTGTACACATTCTATTGGTCTTCTCCGTTCAGCGTATAGCGTGGCGATGCCAGCCGGTGTGGGGAATTTCATCATTCCATGTACCGTTGACGTCACAGCTCCGAATGCCATCATGGCTGATCGTCCTAAAATGACATTATAGTGCGAATTTTCTTTTACAACCAAAAATTCAATATGGGCAGTTCTTTTAAATGGCGTTTTTCCCAATACAACTTCTAAAACCACGCTTCCTTCTGACCATGACGGATCATTAGTAAAACTTGCTAAGGGAACAAATGTGTCCTTTAGCTTTTCCTTAACTCTGTCCATTAGCTATATAAAACAATGTTCATACATGATATCTGCTCCCGCTCCGGTATCGGTATATATTCCTCCAACAACACAATTTTCTATGCGAGCTTCAATCACTACAGGAGCGTTAGATGGATTTGTGTTAAACATGGAAGGAAAAGCAATCATTTCCTGTTTCCAATCTTCTAACGTTTCTGCTTTTCTTCGCTGTCCGGCTTGCCATGAATGTATCATGTTTGCTTCGATGGGTGTTATCTGACAGTTACGCCTTTTGGTGCTCTTGAAAGTTTAGTGGTTCTTTAGAACGGGTGGCGCCATCTGTTAGTATGATTTTCCGTATAGTGTCTGTAAGGTACTAGTACAGAAAACTAGCTGCTCAGCGTGTGGCGTATACTGTTGATTGTTGTTTGCCCTCGAGAAATAATCTCTACAGACCCGGAACACGGATATGAGATCTGTGGGGTGGCCTCAATCAATCTGTGGATCAGTCTGTAATGATCCGTCTAGCGCACTGCTGCTAAGCGACTAATGTTGTTTTAGAGTGAGAAAGAACTGTGTGAGAGAGAAAGTGTACTTCTCTCTGACTGAAGTCCGAAATTCACGGGATACACGTGTCAATCACTGAATGGTTCTGCTACGTGAAGTATCCAGAATGTCGGTGGCGTGCGCTGACGTGGCTGCGTGCCGTTCACGCGCTGAGTTAAAGGGCTTATGCATAGAAGCTGCCTGCAGGGCTTACGCTTGACGCTAGGCGGCCTGATAAATGCTGGGCGGCAAACTTCAAAAACTACCAAATTTCATTATGTCTTGTGCTCTTTGATCGAGTTTTCTGTATAAAATGATGTTTTTATGCGTGTATCTCCTAGGATACACCATTAATTATAATTAAAAATTCTTTTGTACAAACTGTTAATGGTGAAAATATTTTAACGGGTAGGTAATACCCGAGGAATATTTAAATTTCACATTAATAAGTTACGCTGTACATTCTTCAAATTTGATTCAACAATCAATTACTATCCTACTTACATCCACAGATATACGTATCCATTCACCACAGAATAACCATTTTCATTCAATTTCATATTTGGATTTTGACTTATCAGAATCCAACAAGTGGCATAATGAAGAAAACATTGGACAAAATAAAATTTGTTAGAAACAAACAAATTAACCATGAGAAAATTTTGTTAAGAATCCACACTAACAAAATCCTAGCTAACTGTTCCTAGCTAACTGTTAATTCCTTATTACATTTTATTATCGCAATTTATTTATCGCAGTTTATTTATCGCAATTTATATTGTCGCAATTTTATTTATCGTCATTTAATTTCTGTTATTTATTATACGCACTTTAAATGTCGGGAGACGTATACAATGTTTTGACATATCATATCGACGCATCTATATATATTATTTGGAATAACCATAGACACTCTATACAGAGTTGAGGTTTATTCTATAATGATATATATACTTTGAGTTGTGATCGAGTCTGAGACACGTACACGGGTCACGATACGTATTAATTAATTTGAATATTATATATTAAACTGTATATGAATTATTGGACTGTTAACTGTGAGCTATCGACTGTGGACTAATACCATTGGACAATTAAAATGAATTAAAATATTATAATAACATATGAAACTAAACATTTCTTCAAGTTTGCCACTTGATTTCATCTTAAACTCATTGGTATTTTGACGGTTACAATCTGCGTTCAAACCTTTCATAATTCTTGAAAACACCTCAATCGAGAGGATGAACCAACCGCACTTCATCTATGGAAGAAAAGATCGATGCATATAGTTATGCACCTGAAAACTAAGTAAACGTTTAACGCATAGCTGTGCTAATTCCTTTAGCGTTATTATTACCGAAAATAACTTTGCAATCTCTTTCCAAATTAGCCAATTTTGTCACAGCTCCAGCAAGTCAACTTCAATTTTTCGTTCGAAACAACCTTATTATAACCTTGATATATATGTGTGCTCTTTTATTGTTACCGGGGAACTTTTTATATTCCATCACATTACCAACAAACGTACCGGCAACCTCGTTGCTCCTTGGCTTAAATATCTTCGATAAAACACTATATTTATCTATTGAAGTCTTATCATGAACTCATCGGCATCTTGTAACAAGAATTGCCATACCAAGTATAGGGAAATCAGCAAATCTATATTGTGAGTCTAGCAACGTTTCCACATCAACAGTTATATGTATCCATATAATATTTATCTCTTAGAACTATCATCTTCCATTCTGAAATTCTAAAAAGCACCCAGTCTGCGAATTAATACTCTGAATTCTGAAAAGTTGAATGAAGCAACAAAAACTGTAAACGACCTCAACAGCCAAAAGTTGATGATAAAGAATTGTATGTTGGCAAAGCTCAGAAAAAGTTTGAAACTGAAAAACAGATTGAGCAAACCATGAAGGTGTGAAGACCAGTCCTAATCCATCCGGACTAAGTCCATATCGATTATAAATGATTCACAACAGTTGATTACATCGCGAGGTACTTGACCTTTATATGATACATTTACAAACATTGCATTCGTTTTTGAAAAGACAATCTTTCATTACATCGAAAGTTAACGGCATGCATACCATTTGATAATACATCTAACTATAATTGACTTAGTAACAATCTTGATGAACTCAACGACTCGAATGCAATGTCTTTTGAAATATGCAATGAATGACTCCAAGTAATATCCCTAAAATGAACAAATGCACAGCGGAAGATTTCTTTCATACCTGGAAATAAACATGCTTTCAAGTGTCAACCAAAAGGTTGGTGAGTTCATTAGTTTAACATAAATA